>NC_140596.1:25202167-26679667 GCF_057381915.1 Diplotaxodon limnothrissa
CATTGCAGTACAACCCCCCTAATCCCATACCGTTCCAGTTTATTAATTAATATGTCATGATTGATTGTGTCGAATGCTTTCTTGAGATCCAGAAATACTCCAGCTGCATACTGTTTCTGATCTATAGCATTCGTAATCTCCTCAATTGATTCGATTAATGCCAGAGATGTTGATCTTTTTGATCTGAATCCATATTGACTGTCAGAGAGTAATTTATATTTATCTAAGAATTTGTCTAATCGTTTATTAAACAGGTTTTCTAGGATTTTGGAGAATTGTGGTAGTAAAGAAACAGGCCTGTAATTTGTGAAGTGGCGTCTATCCCCGGTTTTATACAGCGGCACAACTTTAGCTATTTTCATTTTGTTTGGCACTTTTCCCGTCTGAAATGATAAGTTGCAAATATATGTTAGAGGTCCTACAATTCCTTCAATGACCTTCTTGACGATTTTCATGTCAATATCATTACAATCAGTGGATGTTTTATATTTACACATGTGTACAATGTCAATTATTTCTTTTTCCTCCACTGATGTGAGGAACATTGAGTTAGGGTTCCTATCAATCAGGTTTTCACTACATTTTCACTACATTCTACTGATGGCAGTGACTCAGGAATTTGTTCTGCCAGTTTTGGTCCAATATTTACAAAATAATGATTAAAGCTGTTGACCTTATCAGCAGTGTTTTCCATAATATTGCCATTATCGATAAAGTATAACTTTGTTGTCCAGAATTATTTTTAATGATACCGTTTAAAACATCCCATATTCCTTTCATATTATGTTTATTGTTGTTCAATATTTTACTATAATACTCCTTTCTACATACACGTATAATATTGGTCAACTTATTTTTGTATTTTTTATATTTATTTTCAGCTTCTTTTGTTCTTTGTTTTAGGTATTCCCTATAGAGTGTATTTTTCTTTTTACATGCATTTTGTAAACCCTTAGTGAGCCATGGTCTATCTGAATATTTGTGCTTTCTGTTGTATTTTATTGTTGGACAGTTTTTATCGTACAACTCCATGAATATTCTTAAAAATATGCCATATGCAATATCAATATCAGCTTCTTTGTACACCTTGTCCCAGTCCTGATTTAATAGATCGTTCTTAAATGCAGTCATAGTTTCTTCTGTCCTTACACGTCTGTATCTCAGTTGTTCTTCATGCTGATTTTTCTTATAATTAGTGTCATAAACTGCAAAAACTGGTAGGTGATCACTGATGTCATTAATTAATATTCCGCTCACAATGTTGTTTTCCATATTGTTAGTGAAAATATTGTCAAGTAAGGTGGCACAATGTGGTGTAATTCTGCTAGGCCTGGTTATTTTAGGATGTAAACTCAAACTGTACATAGTGTTTAGGAATTCGTCGGTCATTTTATGCTTTTTTGGATTCAACAGGTCAATATTAAAATCACCACAGATAAACATAACTTTTTGATTTGTTTTAGAGAATATTTCCTCTATGAAGTCATTAAATACTTGAATACTAGAGCCAGGTGTTCTATATATACAGCTAATTATTACATTTTTTTCTTTTTCCTTATAAATTTCAATTTAGACATTTGGCGTAAATTCAGTGTTCAGAACATTCTTCAAGCGTCAACGGTGCCAGAAGGCAAATCAGCAGGCAGTGAAAATGCTGAACACAAGACCTTTAATGAAGACAAGTAACAAAAGAGCGACAAGCAGTGGTTGGTTACGAGCTCTTTGTTCTCTAGGGCTCATAACCAAGAGACTGGGTGGAGGACAAGAGGCAAGCTGCAGTTAAAGGAGACGGGTGTTTCAGCAAGTGTAACTGACAAGGAAAAGTAAAGGGCTAAATAATTGTTTATGTGAGGCAGATTGCGGCGTCAGGTTGCGAGGGTTGCTGTCAGGGCTTTGTCTAGTGTGACCAAGTTCATAATGACAGTTTAATATATACTTGAAAATAAATATGAATAACAGTATATAACAATAGATGTAAAGAAAAAAAAACGGATGGCAATTTCAACAACATTCAGTAGATCATTGCAAAATTCAAGTGTAGCATCCAAATGTAAATATTCTTTCAAATTGTTTATTTTCTATATCCTCTTATTCTGCTGAGTGTTGTGCAAACCGAAGAATATCTCAGCATGCATTGAGCAAAAGGTCGGGAACACCCTTTATTAATATTAAATGTAGATCTTAAATTTCTCTTGGCTTCATGTTTCTGCCTTACAGCATTTATTTCGGTACCCAAATATGCACGCAGTGTCTCATTAAATCTGAAGTACGACCTTGTGTATAAAAAGAACAGTGTCCATTTCTCACTGGAAAACTGAAGTGCGAGAATGTGCTCTACTTTTCTCATTCCTAAAACTCTTCAAGCCTCATTAACTTTGAAAACAAGCCAACTAGCTGCTGTGAATGTTTTGTAGCATTTGCTTGAGCCAAGAAAAGGCTCTGTACCTTGTGCAGGGAGACAGAGTCCTTGCTGGAGAGGGCTGTGACTGAGGCAGATGATAATGGGAAAAGTTTTGTGTTTTATGCGGTGTCTCTCGTGCCCAGCAGGAAGGTTTAAAGTTCACTGTAGTGTGGACGTTGAAATATTACATTCTGATTTTTATCATTGTAATAAATCAAAGAATCAGTGCAGTGTTACATTTAAAGGTTGTTCGGATAAGTACTCTTGTTTTGTGTTGCCAGAGTTGGCTGGTCTGCTCCACTCTGCGTGGGAGAAATGGCACACATCCATACACATATGTAAAATATTGTTTCAATAAGGCGAGATCATTAAAAGGAATTGAACTTGATTTATTGACATACAGAATTCAGTTACACTATTTGGTGATTCGATTCCGATGGCCCATCACAGCAGAACTGAATCCCAGTGGTGACAGGAATTAGGGCAGGACCGCCTGCAGTCTGCACGCTAGTAATGGTGAAAATAAGATGGAGGTGTGGCGGGGCGTGATTGCGGATGCCGTGCAGGTGCGTCCGCCTCCTCTGCACGGCACCGCAGGCCACGCCCCGCCACAGGAGGCTTGCGTGAGGTAGAGTCTGCATGACAGAATGAAGGATGAGCAGTTACGATTCAAAGTACACAGAGTGGAGGCTGATTGGACTACGGCAGTGATGTCAGCATTGAGTTTTACAGTGTGGGAAAGTGGAAGTCACTAGACTAGCAGCCAAACATCTGGGAGAGCAGACAGATAGTCAATACAGATGTTCATTATTGAACTTACACATAAGCTTCATTAAAATGTCATTGTTTTGCCAGGTAGTCTCTCCTATAAACCCAAATACTTAATGATTTTTATTTTTATTTTAGAGGTAATGATTGTGGCTTATAGAAAATCAGAAATCCACTTCCTGAAATTTTTAGAATATTTATTTAGAATAAAGAATATGAATACTTTCAGTAAATACAACCACAATAATAGGGAAGGCTGCCGACTTGACAGTTGTCCAGGTGACGATCATTGACATCCCTCTACTGGGAAGGCAGGGCGCAGAAGGCCATTGCTGAAAAGACGGGCTGTTTGCAGAGTGCTGTGTCAAAACGTATTAGTGCAGAGTTGACTAGAATAGAGAGGCAGACAGATACTGTAGATGAGTGTGGTAGAAAAAGGTACACAAGCAACAAGGATGAGAGGATTGTCAAGGCAAGTACCCTTACCCTTCATTCTAATTTGTGTTGTACAGTTATTTCATTTTTAACCTTAATTTATATTTTATTCCTTCCTAGTTAAATTTACCCTTTTTAATTTTTCATATTTATTTCCTATCTTATTCATAGCCTTTTCCTTTTTTGTTTTCTTTAGGTCACGAGCAGTTGTCCAAGCATTTCACTACATATCGTACTGTGTATGACTGTGTATGTGACAAATAAAATTTGAATTTGAAGTAAAGTGGAGAACTTGGAAGAGCTTCATGAGGAGCGGATTGAGGCTGGTATCAGTGCATCAAGAGCCACCATGCACAGATATCTTCAGAAAAGGAGCTACATGGTCGTAGCTGAGGGGCGGCTACAATTCAGGTGGTAGAGCATGTCATCTACTAATCAGAAGGCGGTTCAATCCCTGGCTGCTCCTGTCTGCATGCCAAACTTCCTTGGGCAATTTCCTTGATGCAAGTTGCTCTTGAAAACACTTAACAATAGAAAAACGTGCCTGTGTAAATGGGTGTGAGTAGTTGAATGAGGCACGTTATATAAAGTGAAGGGCCAGTCCATTTACATCACCATTTACAGATGTTACATTTCTATTACGAAGCAACTGCTGAACCAGATGCAATGTCAGATGTTCCTTATGTGGGCTGATGAGAAAAAGAACTAGACTGCTGCTCAGTGTTCCCTCTTTTTTCAGATGAAAGTAAATGTTGAGTATGTGTTTGTAGGTGTTTGGAGTCCAGTGTGAAGTTTCAACAGTCCATTATCATTTGATGTGCCATGTCATCCAGATCAATAGATAGATACTTTATTGCTCCCACAAGGGAAATCTGCTGGTGTTGGTGCACTGTGTTTTATCAAGTCTATCCAACAGGAGATTTTAGTGCACTTTCATGCCTCCATCTGCTGACAAGCTTTATGTCGATGCAGATTTCCTTTTCCACCAGGACTTAGTACCTCCCCACAGTGACAAAACTACTACCAAATAATTTGCTGACTAGGTTATTATTGTGCTTGACTGGCCAACAAACTCAACAGACCTGAACCCCATAATCTGTGAGCTAAAGGCCACTGTCAAAGCAGCCTGGACTTCAATAACAGCTTGGCACTACCGCAAGCTGATGGCCACAATCCCAAAAAACAATAATGCAGCAATTTATAGTAAAGGAGCCCTATGTATTGTGTGTATAAATGAACATGCACTTTTCAGGAGTTTAACACTTCTTATTACATCTTGAGACTTACTATAAATTATTTCTGATTGATCTTAGGTATTGTATTTCTGATATTTATGAACTCTCTAAACCATAATAATTCAAATTAAAGCAAAAAAGGTTTGACGTTTAAGGATGATATAATATAATCTTTATAATCCTTTTTTTTTTTTAAATGTTATTTTTTGTTTCTTATGTGGAGCGGTAGAGATATGACAAAGAACTTTAATGACTCACTCATGATATTTGGATGAGCGGCTCCCAAGAAAGCTGGCTTCAAGTGCCGAAACAGTGGCAAAGACAGGAGAAGTCAGTGAATCGCAAGCTTCATTAGGACACATTCACTGGGGAACAAGTTAAGATATCTTACACCATTAATAAAAACAATAATAGGCCAAAATTCAGGCAAACTTGAACTATAATTCCTTCTCTGGTTACCATGAATGTCAAAATTCCAGATATCGTACAGGTATGCTGACAGATCTCATCCCCACCTCAAGAGCCAGAAGTAGCAAATTGCCCTCTCGATGGATGTTTGAAGGAACTGCAATTGTTGCTACATTATTTCAACTTATTAATTCTTACTCTGCTTCAGACACTTTTTCAAAACAAGCGTTGCTCTGGAAATCTTGTACATAAGACCTCTCCACAGATATAGGAGACAGTAAACACAACGCCCATCCCAATGGGAAAAGAAGGATAGAAAACTATGCAGAAGAACAACACAACCACAACAGACAATATAAGCAATGCAGGCAGGCTAACATCAGTCTTGGTCTGAGCTAAAGTGTCTTTACTTTTTTCTCATCTTTCCTCGATGGACTTAGCAGGCAAGCAACATGTTTACAGCCCGGAGCTCTGCGTAAACAGAGAAAATTAGGATTCGTTGCTTACTTCCATAGCGTCTGATACAAACAGCCTTTCGTGCTTTTTATTTCTGTCCCTGAACCTCACGCTCTTCATACTCTAGTTTTCTCACCACTGCTGCAACTGCATCGATGCATTCAGGATTTTTTTTTTCATTTATCAGGAGGGTTTTGTGGAGAGATTGGTGAAAAGTCAGAAAAAAAATAGTCTTTTGTAGCAGAGGGAATGAGAAATGGCTCTGCATGGATAAGATGTAATGCACAAGAAAAATGAAACTCACCAAAGGTTAAACAGGCCAAAGAAATGTCATCAAAATGCCACTTAAACATGATTTGGCCTTTTTGATTCTTTCATCGCATCAAACTTTGTGCCAGCAGTGTGGCTTGAATATAAGTGAAAATGCAGTGCGGTCTTCTGAAAAGGTCGATTGAGATCTATTTCGAAATAAACCTGGACTTCTAAAACAGAAAAAAAGGATGCAATTAATGCTTCACAAGGCATCTTAATGTGACCATCATTTGAAATTGATAGAAATGAAATCATGGAGCTAAAATTAAATGATTCACAACAGTAATTTGTTTTTGAAAGATCCATACATTTTACATGCAGGTGAAATCGTTAAGTGGGACTTGCTAATTAATGACATCATGACTAACGCACACTCCAAAGTGTGACTTAAGGAAGCTGGGATGTTGCAGCTAGGTGCTAAAACGTATGCTTAATTAAATGTTATACATGGGTTTAGGTTTCCTAGTATTAGTCATCAGGTGGGTTCTTTATTCATTTTGTGCACTATGACCTACTCATGGCAGTGAAGCTTTTTTCAAACATTTATTTAGTGAATGATGATCAATCATGATGAAATTGGTTGTGGTGTTTATGACTGAGGGTTGAATAACACCAGCTGAAAGTTTTATGTGCAGTAAATTGATTCATTGATAATTTATGATAAATAATGCATTTTCAAGACTACTGTTTTCGTAGAGATGTTGTTAAGCTTTCCTTTTTTAAAAATATGATTATTCAGAGAGAGAATGCTACTAGTTTGTGGGTTTGCGTTAAAAAAAAGACACACAGGCAATTCAAAAGAAGCATCTCTTGTCAGAAACTGTGCCACTGTGACATTTCACAGAGCACAGTGACCACAGTTTTCCTTGGGGTGCTTTCTACTCTAAAAAAACAGAAGCTGTGAGCTGTGTGTCTGTAGAAGCAATCCCACTCTTACTCCACCCCCCACCTTTCTGGTCCAAAGTCCAAATTTAACCGCCGAAGGCAACTCTGATGAGTGTACGAACATTTTCATTGATGTTATGATGATGAAAAAATGATGAACATTAGGAAAAAAAACTTGCATGTATGGCAGCTGGACAGAGAAATGTGTTCAATGAGATTTCAGAAAGTAAATCAAACAAACTGTGAAGGTTTTGGGGGCTACTAAGTTGCTCCTTCAGCTCTAACTGACTTCAGTTCCGCTAATGCTCTCCCATTCAACATGGCACATGCTAATTAGTTTATCCTTGGCAGCCCTGCCAAGCCTGTGGGCACCTTGGCTATATCTCACCTTTAGTTCCCCTCAGATTCCAGACACAATAGTCACTAAAAGAGAATAATTTCTGCCCTCCGTTCTTGAGCCTTAGGCTGATGGGACGTATTCACAGCAAATAAGAGGATCAGACTGCAGTGAGTGTGGGTGCAGTGAAATACCTTAGTATATTAGGATGGGGGGGGCAGTGTTTAAAAGGCAGGGAATCCCTCGTGGATGTGCATGTGGACCACCACAGATGCACAGTTGTTTTTATTGCTTATGCCTTATTGCATTTCTTTTTCATGTAATTGTGCTTGGAAAATGCATTTTACACAGTTGCAGACTGACACTGACAAAACAGCGCTTTCTTTTTTGCCAAAGTTTAGGCACAGTGAAGAATCGTGCATTCATTATAGAGGTAGAAATGATCCTGTTTGTGAAACTGTGTCTATTTTGGTTTTGTTTGCTGCATGTTTCCAGTTTTAAAGCACCTTTTGATTCTTGTCTATGAAACGACTCGTACAGATAAATGTTGATTCCTTACCTTCAAAGGATACAGCCAGCTGTCGCCCTACATGTATGTGGCACACCAAACTGAACATTACATGTATAATCACACGAAGCCTCGTACCTTCTGATGACAAAATTTAATCAACCACATTCACAAACTTGGAAATGTTTAGCACTAGTCTACCGTCTTAGGTCGTTAGTATGAGCGCTGTTCTTTTAGACTGTTTTTGTATCTGAGGCATCCTGCTGTGTGATTTCCTGTTTCAGTGATGCATATGTATGATTGTGTGAAGGTGTTTTTTTTTCATTGATTTAATAGGAGGTTAAGTTATGTAGGACTGAAGCTTATCAGGAAATAAACAACCCATTTTCATTTTTTTTACACTAACTTTCTCAGATGGTTTATATGCTCACTGACACTGAATCTCAGATTCCACAGAAGCTATTGTGACACAAAAAATGGTGGAATTTTAATTGCTTTTACAGCTACACCCGATAACAGTATGATTTGCCACATCCTTCATAATCTTATCTCAATGTCTGAAGTGTAATGCAATTAGCTGTCACTGATTATTCTCCTCACATTACTAATTTCCATTGCAGTAGAAACTGCTACTTGTTTTGCAAATATAAGGTAAAGCAAGTGCCTGACTGAAGCGATTTTACACCTTATTTTGACCATATTGCGAAAGAAGAGCACAGAAATTAATTTATTTGTTTAGTGCTTTTTTTTCATGGCCCAAAAAGACAAAAGCAAAGAAGGTGTTAAATGTCATGTGCGTGAACAAGGTGGGCGCTCGGATGCTCGGAATAACCCACCGGTTCCACTGACATTATTAGCTTGAAAAATGAGGGACAATGGAAGAGATGACAGTACTTCAGCTTTCATTAACTAAATCACTTTCCACACAGAGTGCAACAGTGCACAAAGGTAATTAATTTCCTCAAGGGCAATTATTTTAGTACTTTAAGATAATGACAAGAACTCCTCAAAGTTCAATCTAGTAGGTGGTTTTGAAGGAAAATTGTCCTCAAAGGCCCAAACTGGAGTCGGTATAGCACCATCCCTGGTGGGGAAGTTAATACACCATGCAGCATATATTTATTTCAGAGAACTGTATTCAGACTTACAATGAAACACTGCAGCAAGAGCAGTTATTGTTGTAGTATTTTCTGCTGTGTTATTACATATTGACAATCTTGGTTAAAGCACGACGTAAATGGGAAGTGTAGACCTACTGTCACAATACAGCTTTCTTTGTGTTTCAAAAGTGTGCTATTAATATTGTATCTACCATTCTTAACCATGGTTAGATAAATAGACAAAATACTGTGTACAGTGTGCTGATAGTTTGAAGACGGCTGAAAATACATACTGATAATAGTACTGTGTCGATTTTAGCCAACTGATACTTGAGATACTTTATTGTCTTGGCGTATTAAAACACTTGCACACACCACGTAGTGATTGACATCCAGGCACACATACCTGTCAAGGGTAGTGTCGTGGATGAGAGAAGGAGGACCCAAACGCTGGACTCACAGGCAGGTAGGTGAAGGTGGATGTTTATTGCCGAAGGAGTGAGCAAACAGTACAGAGGGAGGAAATGGCTGGCTGGCTGACTGAATGAATGAACGAACAAGGGACTGACTGACTGGACATACAGACGACATCAGACATACATCATTAACATCAATGACACGACAGAGAACTGGTGAAACCGAGGAACTTAAATACACAGGTTGAATGATGACAATGATTGGAAACAGGTGAGTACAGGGCTGAACATAATCTGACTAATGACACGGGAGACAAGCTGACACGGGAAAAGACAGGAAGTGAGAACATTAATGTGGCAAACCAAACTGAACATGAACAAACTGAAATCACTGGGTCAACGACCCAGGAACCCTGACAGTACCCCCCCCTTCAAAGGCCGGCACCCGACGGCCAAAAGAGAAAGAAGAGAAAAAAAAAAAACCAGAACAGGGTGGGCGGAGGGGGCCCAGGACGGAGGGACGGAGTCCACACCAAGACAGTTCAGGTGGGCGCCCCCGCGGCCCGTGGCCGAGACGAGACAGTTCAGGCGGGCGTCCACGCGGCCCGTGGCCGAGACGAGACAGTTCAGGCGGGCGTCCACGCGGCCCGTGGCCGAGACGAGACAGTTCAGGCGGGCGTCCACGCGGCCCGTGGCCGAGACGAGACAGTTCAGGGGGCCGACCGTGCGGACGGCAACGGCGACAGCACTGGTCCGGGGGCCGACCGCGTGGAAAGCAACGGCGGCGACGTGGGCACAGTTCGGGGGGCCGGCCGTGCGGAAGGCGACGGCGGCCACTCAGGCGAAGGCGGTCGGGGGGCCGGCCGTGCGGAAGGCGACCACTCAGGCGAAGGCGGTCGGGGGGCCGGCCGTGCGGAAGGCGACGGCGGCCACTCAGGCGAAGGCGGTCCGGGGGCCGGCCGTGCGGAAGGCGACGGCGGCCACTCAGGCGAAGGCGGTCCGGGGGCCGCCCACGACGGCGATGGCGCCCGGCCAGAGGCCTAGCCAGCGGTCTAGAAAATGGCCGTTTAGCTCCAGACCCAGGCGAGGCTGAAGGCACGGAGGCTGAAGGCTCTGAGGCTGCAGCGGACGAAGGCTCTGAGGCTGCAGCGGACGAAGGCTCTGAGGCTGCAGCGGACGAAGGCTCTGAGGCTGCAGCGGACGAAGGCTCTGAGGCTGCAGCGGACGAAGGCTCTGAGGCTGCAGCGGACGAAGGCTCTGAGGCAGAGGCCGGGCCGGGCGTGGGTGCAGCTGAGGCAGAGGCCGGGCCGGGCGTGGGTGCAGCTGAGGCAGAGGCCGGGCCGGGCGTGGGTGCAGCTGAGGCAGAGGCCGGGCCGGGCGTGGGTGCAGCTGAGGCAGAGGCCGGGCCGGGCGTGGGTGCAGCTGAGGCAGAGGCCGGGCCGGGCGTGGGTGCAGCTGAGGCAGAGGCCGGGCCGGGCGTGGGTGCAGCTGAGGCAGAGGCCGGGCCGGGCGATGCAGGCGCGGAGGCCTCTGGCCGGAGACAGGCAGGGCCAGCAGGCGCGGAGGCCCCTGGCTGAGGAGCGGCCGGGCCAGCGGGTGCGGAAACCCCTGGCTGAGGAGCGGCCGGGCCAGCGGGTGCGGAAACCCCTGGCTGAGGAGCGGCCGGGCCAGCGGGTGCGGAAACCCCTGGCTGAGGAGCGGCCGGGCCAGCGGGTGCGGAAACCCCTGGCTGAGGAGCGGCCGGGCCAGCGGGTGCGGAAACCCCTGGCTGAGGAGCAGGAAGGCTCACAGCTGGCTCTGGGTGCTGTGGCTGCAGGTCCGGGAACTGGACGGGATGGTGGACAGGTGACTGGGAAACAGGAGGCGACTGGACTACAGGGCACTGGGCGGCAGACTGGACTACAGAAGAGTGGAGGACAGGTGGAGACTGGACTACAGGTGACTGGGGGACAGGTGGAGACTGGGCTACAGGTGACTGGGGGACAGGTGGAGACTGGGCTACAGGTGACTGGGGGACAGGTGGAGACTGAGCTACAGGTGACTGGAGGACAGGTGGAGACTGAGCTACAGGTGGCTGAACTGACTGGAGGGCAGCAGGAGACTGGACAGCAGGTGAGGGAACTGATTGGACTAAGGAGACTGACGGATAAACAGAGGCCGGTGAGGCTAATGGCTGAGCTAAAGAGTGAGCTAGTGACGGAGATAAAATTACGGCTTGGGCTCGTAAGGCTGGTGCCTGGGCAGGGGACAGTTCAGCTAGTCTAACCAGTGATACTGCGAGGGCGTGAAAAGCTGGATCAGGAGGTGGATGAAAGGGTGAAGTAGTAGGTGGACCGGTTAGCTCTTCCAAGCCTCCAGGGAGGTCAGGCTGGGTTCTGGCTGCCCTCAGCCTGGGCGCTGGGACAGGCACAGAAGGTGGCTGGACACCAGTCACCCCCACCCGAGAAACAGGAGCGGGTGTGGAGGTAGACTGGGTCGCAGCTGCCCTCCTCCTGGGAGCTGGCACTGGAGTGGGTGTAGGCTGACCGATAGGAGTGGAAATAACGACTGGGTGAGTGACACTGACAGGTCTATCGGGTTGTATTCCGGTCTTTCTGCCACCACTATTTACAGTTTTTGACTGAACAGTCTTTGGGGAGCCAGAGCAGAAAAAATCTTCCCAGTCCACATCATCCTCAAGGAGGGAAACTCCCCATGAATCAGAAAAGAGTCTGTTGTGTGTTTTAAGTGGATAATCAGATGAGGGGTGTGGAAAACAGTCACTGGAACTCACCACCGGGAGTTGCTGAACAGAGTCCGTTTTATGGCGGCGTGTGCGCCGCTTTCCCCGGGAAGAGGAAGCGGGCCGGGTAAACGGCTGAGCCTCTGGCGCGGTAGCCTCCGCTGAGCCGAGATGGGAGGTGTAGCCGCTGTGCCGTGGCGAGGCGGAAAGGCTGGAGAGTGAAAAGGCTGGCGGGCGAGCGAGGAGCGAAGCGGCGGGAGAGCGAGCGGCCGAAGCTTGGGCTGTGACGCCCACTCTCCGCGGCGAATGCTCCGGTGCAGCTGAGGCAGCAGGTGGGGGAACGTGGCGTCTCCGAGGCCCGCCCAGAGCCAGGCGAGTCCCCTCGAAGACGTGCTCTCTCTCCGCGAAGAGCCGCTGTTTTCCCCGAAGCCCCTCCGTCCAGCGAAGGAGCGCTGCCTCCTGCCGCTCGAAAAGTTCAGGGTCCGCTGGGTCCACAACGCGGGGTCGTGTCATTCTGTCAAGGGTAGTGTCGTGGATGAGAGAAGGAGGACCCAAACGCTGGACTCACAGGCAGGTAGGTGAAGGTGGATGTTTATTGCCGAAGGAGTGAGCAAACAGTACAGAGGGAGGAAATGGCTGGCTGACTGAATGAATGAATGAACAAGGGACTGACTGACTGGACTGACTGACTGGACATACAGACGACATCAGACATACATCATTAACATCAATGACACGACAGAGAACTGGTGAAACCGAGGAACTTAAATACACAGGTTGAATGATGACAATGATTGGAAACAGGTGAGTACAGGGCTGAACATAATCTGACTAATGACACGGGAGACAAGCTGACACGGGAAAAGACAGGAAGTGAGAACATTAATGTGGCAAACCAAACTGAACATGAACAAACTGAAATCACTGGGTCAACGACCCAGGAACCCTGACAATACCAGGGTGATGCCTGGGTGATTATGGCTCTAGTCTTAGAACACAGGCATACATCTCTCCTGCTGTGCAGGAAGGAGTTAGTTGGGATGAGGAAGAACACATTATCAGTGGGTGTGTTCAGGTCGAGCATCAATCACTGTCTATCACTATCAGTTCCTCTCTTTCCTGTTAATAAGCAGAGCTTTCCCTACATGGTGTGCTGTTAGTTTTGCAATTGAAAGTAAAGGGTGGATTCTCTCAAGAGAAAACAGATGTCCTTGTCAGGGAGTTGCAAGGCACAAATATAAGGTACCTCATATTTGCTGCCAAGGGCAGGCATTATCCACTTTTAAGGTAAACTCACTTTTCAGAAGAAATCCTTGTCAACATTTATGAATATAAATGTACATGTTGTAAAATCTATGCCCATCTGATGACTAATAGTAGGAAGCAGACACACACGCACACTGAAGTTTTTTTCTTCTTTCATATACGAAAAACACATGGGATAGCACATAACTAACTAACATAACTAATTATATTGCAGCAATGGTAACAAAGATGTTTGTAAATCACTTATTTTAAAAACTGAATTTTTAAACAATCTAATAATATTTCATATTATCACTGAATGTAAGAGAAAAGCTAAACCTATGATGCTGCCAGTTGGCCTTGATGTCTGTGGTCCATAGATCACACAACTCCTGTAATTCCCAATGAAAAGCCCGTGTAGCAACCACTCTTTTGCTTCCAGTCCTGTCACACAGGGTGCTGATGGGTGGCAGCAGTGATGGATCAGGGAACAGATTCCCTCTCTCTTTAAAAGAACTTTCATGCTACAAGAAATGAGACTTGCTGGTTTTGACACAGATCAGAGAAAGATTCAGAGTACCATAGACCACGGCCTGCTTACAGCCAACCAAACCATCTTTCATCATTCTGTCTATCGTCTTCTCTTCGCATGCTTGTTGATAATAACCACTTTCCTGGTATATTGATGCATGCTCAATCCCCCAGGTAAGTAAATTCCACAAGGTTGATTCTGTTCATCTGGACGTAGCGTTTTCAGTGGTAGAAACGTTTCGTCACTCGTCCAATTGACTTCTTCAGGCTGAAGAATAAACAAATCAACTTTTTGGGAGGTAATTTCCTGGTAATATTTGTCCTACTTTCTTGGTTAACTAGTATCTTTTTGTTTTTCGAAGACTGACTTGGTCATTTGTTTGCAAATCTTCAGAGATGTTGCTTTTACACAGAACAAAGGAGGAAAACAGAAGCCACAGAAACCCAGCTGCATTTGCACTTAGAGAATGAATGTGTCTGCCAAGACTTGTTCCCTTAAAACCTGATAACAACAGACGAAGATTTAATAACAGCAGTTAAATTAGGTATGAATACAGTATGCTGACTTGCCTCGAGCACAAATGGTAATGAATATTGTTTTGATTATACTTGTTAGTAGTCATGTAGATCTTGCGTGGGTCAATATGGTTAAATTTACAAGAGAAGAACATCTTTGATTAGGCATTGGTGTTTAATGAAAGCTCCATCAGGCTTCCTTTTCCCCTTTTTTCTTCTTTCAATTTTATGCCTAAGCCATGCCTTTCAGCTTCAGCCCTCTCGTATAATTTACCACCATCCGTTATTTAAAAGGCAACTCCCTCCTGGTTCATGCCATCATTCAGCATGTCTTAAACAATCATTGCCCTGTCTTACCCACACCGGAGGCTATCACAAATCACTCTTCTCTTTAAATGATTTAGCTGTTCATTTTTTTGTGCCCGCCTGGTGCCTCTTGAGCTGAAGCCGGCATCACACCATATGTTTCTTTGGATCTGGTTTTCGATTTATGAGAACAGCAAATGTGTATAGATTTTTTTTTTCTCAAATTCTGCTTATCAATCCTCAATAGTGAAATTTTTACAGTAGTCAGGTGTTTTACTGTAAAAATACCAGCGTAATAATGGAAAACCATTTTTCAGAAAGTGTTTACAGCTGCCAAATAACTGCTGTCCAAACTGCAATAACTACTAATTACAAGCATTCAATTAGTAGCATCTATTATCCTTATAGAAATGCTTGTACTAGCGTCACCCCCATGGTATTATGTACGTTGAATTATTCAAGTAAAAATTGTCTATGTCAAACTCATATACTTTAACATGAGTTACCAAGTACTGAAAGCACTGTACATAGTTTCATTGCAACAAGGAAGGTACAAAAGAAAGAAAGCATTTCAACCATTTGCTGTTAAAAAAAACTGCATAAGTTATTGTTGCACTGCAATAGAATCACCTAATTAAATCCCATTGAAAGCTTTTCACTCAAACACCCAACATACCTCAAGTGAGAGTGAGAAGAAAGCGTGGTCGGTGCCCAGTATACAGTATCTTACATCTACCCGCATCTACATTTATAATCCTAATTACTGGGCTAAAGCTGCTGATGGCTGAGCGTGGTGGTCAACCCTGCAATTGATCAACAATTCTTTACATGCTCTGCGTCTCCAGTATTAGACTTTTGTAAAACACATATAACAGATCTAACATATCTCAGTAAGTCACCAGATGCACTGAAGCCAAGGCAGAGCAACTAAACAAAATGTAATGGATGCAAATCCTGCAAAGGATGTTGGCAGTGTTACCAACCCACTGATTATTAGCCGCCGTCATGGAACTTGCTTAACACACTCGTTATTTCAAACATGTCTGCATTTCAAACAACAACACAAGGCAGTAAAGCTAACACGGTCTTATTTATGCATTTTAGCGATTTATCTTGTGACTGAGATAATACAGTATTCCTTCCTCTGCTGTGGGGACATTACAGTTGTATCCTGGAATATAAATTCAAGGTACAAGGCGTCAGGCTTTAATGACAGCAGTTCTTCATGTGAGAAATGACAATGTCTGCGTGTGGCTCTTCCGTGATTATACCAGGGTGTGAATCTTAACGCTTTTCAAGTATGTGTTCTGCCAGTTTTCAGAGAGCATCTTCAAAGAGGAATAATGAGTTGTTATCCATGAATTTTTCAGGTAGACTAACCTAATTTATTATGCTTTGAATTCATGCTTTAGAACTCTATATTTTCCTCTCTTCTATAGGAACTGGCTCCATGCATGTCTACTGAAAGAAAGGCTTTTGTCTAACAGAAGGAGCTGGCACAGAAAGTTGCTGGTCTAAAAGTTGGAGCTGGTGCCGTGGAAGGAAATAAAAAAAAAAAACGCAAAGGAAGGAGAAAAGAAATATCCCGATGCATCCCACAAATTCTTCTACTGTGTAATCGTGCATGAGTTTAATTTTGGATAATTTAGTTTTCAGACCTGTCTAAATAAGGATTTGTTCTCAGAAGCTGTCTCTGCACTGGCACCAGCATGAGCACCAATGCTGAGTTAGGGGAAAAGAGGTGTGATTAAGAGATTCTGGGAGCAGGTCCATAAAAATCAAAAGCCTTAACTGATTTAAATTTGGTCAATCTCTTGTTCAAGGATATCTTCTTGGAAACGGAATGACAGTTTTTAGTCCGGCTGCTACTTTTAGATCGCTCCTGGGAAGTCCTGACCGTGGGAATTCAGACCACTCTCACTGTGCTCTCAGCGATTTCAACATAAACCTCGGACTTGCACAGAAAGAAAACTTCTCTTTCTAACTGACCCAAATTTTTTGTGGCAGATCATCACTGGTGATGATAACTGGTCTCCAGCTACAGCTGTGCAGTTTTCAGCAGTTTTCATCAAAGAGACTACAGTTTCCAATCCCGAAGACAAGAAATTGCCTGTAATTTTGTGGTGTGGAGGAGCTCCATCGCCCTTCACAGATGCACAGAGAGTTCTAGAAAGAAACGTTAGCTGCAATTGAATGATCAAGACATGCAGAAGATTGTCTTGACGGGGACAAATTTAAATCAGATCAAGATTTTACTTTTACATGATGGAATTTGTACAGCAGACTGTAACGATCATGTATAGACTAATCTACAATAATATATTTGTTTACTTCAAATAATAGCCGTATTTTCCTCAGATGGTATACAGCATTTGACAAAATATGATTAAAATCCTTCATTAAGATTTACTGGATACACATTATCTTTCAACTAACTTACAAATCTGTAGAAGGAACTGGAATGAATATCCACTCATCCGGTATTTGCCGGGCCAGATGGTACGTTTGGATACCATCAAGTATCTTTTAATACAGCAGATGCTGAATTGTGAAATATCTCTGTTTTGGCTAGCTGGCTGTATGCCATTATGTCTAAAAGCCCATTATCCAAGGCAAATATGTGACCTCCCTATCTGCTGCTATCAGAGAGCATCAAGTACAGCCAAAGTTGTTTCTTTGATAGCAGAGAACGGGCTTCTTCTCAATTCAATCTGTCAGCTCGCGGCATAAAAGAATTCTATGCTCAACCTTTCTCTCTGAGATTTAAAGCAGAGATTCACTTAGCTGTCAGAAAACAATTGTTCTTTGTAAAGAGCGGTGGCTGGTGCAACTTTAATTTTAAAGATGTTTTAAATGAGCTGTCACTCGATGATTGATAGATTGGGAGAAACTTGCCTCCAGTTCATCTGTGTCCTACAACAGAGGGCTTTAATTACGAGCCCCTTGTATCGATGCTGTCAGCTCCACTGTGATATGCATCATGTGTGTGAGGAAAATGGATTTTACCACCTGGCTGCTAGCTGCTTGCAGTCTCATTGCACACAATGTCATCGGTTGAAAATGCATTGTCATCATTGCGGAGTGATACTGCCTGGGGATCGAGGCCTTTGATATTCATACATTCACTCACGTGCTCACTTTTATTCATAGTTTAAAGTGAATTTGATTATGATCGATGAACAATCATGCATGAACCGACTTACCATTTGATCAATATCTGCTCTCCGTGTGTCTATTTTTCATACAAACAATGCATTTTAAAGTCCCTGTGCATAAAACTATAATGTTTCAGCATTCAGAAAGTAATTTTGGATACCATTGTGAAATGTGAAACTGTTCCTTTATATCTTTACAGTTTGACATTTCTAATATGCCAGGCAGTAAATGCTATTTTTAACTGTTGTAACTTGAGTGTCTAAGGCTTTATGTCTGGGCATGTCCTGTGTGCTGAATCTGTTGTGCCAAATGTACAGATCTCAAATTAGGTCACTGTTTTAGGTTAAAATAAATGAGCGTATTTTAATATTGTTTTGATGATGATAGAAGAAATATTTATTTGAACATGTAAGGTGAATATTGCTCTGCAGAAACAGTGCTGAGGCTCACTGGATATTTTCATGGACACCTAAAGAAACCTCCAAGGTGTAAAATAAGAAAGAAATATTACATAAATATTATATTATAGACTGACATTTCAGTCAGTTGTATCGCAGTATTCAGATGATGGTGAGGTGGATTCGTTTTACTCAACAGAAGCTTGTAGCAGAGCATTTCTTACTATCATTGTGACAGTGAAAAACATGGCATTAGAAATATCAAAGGAAAATAAATAATTTTTTTATTCTAAGAAAAGTGACAGAGTAGAAATGTTTCTTATGTTTCTAAAGGGGGTGCAGCGTGGCACTCCAAAAAACAGCTTCATGAACAACCAGCTCTGGCAGACAAAAAATAAGCACACCACATAAAAAAGATCAATGCTTCAGGTTTGGTAACTGCAAAAAGGAAAAACTGCTTCACAACTGATACAGATTTTGATAAATAAACGCCAGCAAGGCCAGAAGAGACCAATCTCCTACTGGTTTCAGAGGATGAGTGGGATCTCTAAACTACTTCTCAGGATTGGAAACAAGACCAAATAATTTTGGTCAGTCGAATCCTTTTTTTTTTCTTTTTAAGTCCAATTAATAATTAATAGTTTGAGATTTGTGGGTGTGAGAGCAGTATTCAAGGAGATGAAAGGAAAGACGGAATCATGCAGCGTGCTCCAAAAATAAGTGAAATATGGTAGTCCTCAGGTCTGAGGATGTTTTGCCTACTCTGGAATTGGACATGTGCACCAAATCCATCACACTCTGATCAAGAAGTACCACTTCATTCTTTGGAGACATGCTTCACCCTCAGGTCTCTATCTATCCGGAGAAGTAATAACAGCAATCCTAGCCAGCTGTATGACTGTGTGATATGCATCCTCAATATCACCCGACACTAATTTTTCTTTAAGGTCGCTCCACTCCACTCTGAAATGTGGCTGTGCGTCAGTAGTTACAAAGGACTCAGGATCACACATTGGTTCATTAGTGACTGATTTTGGAAATTTAAATCCCCTCCCTCATGGATGTTATTTAGAGTGGAGGCGATGTCAGCCTGAAGATGAAAATTGAGTATAATGAGTTGACAATTGTGCCAGATAACATGTAACAATACAGGTAAGTTATTTTTAACAACTGTGTGACAGCCATAAGAGTAAAATGAATTTCATGAAGAAATCATACTCCGTATACTTCAACATAAGGACTAGTAGTATTTTAAATAAATACATTAAATAGATAGTAAGTAATAACTCAAGTTTTATTTATAGTTTCCCTCAGGAGACGGACTGTGTTAAATGTAGAGTCACCATTAACACAGAAATAAAGTTAAAGGGCCCAAACTACAAAGTAGAACGTGTACCTGAATGTACCGTGTTAGAAATAAAGCCAGTCACAGAAGGATAGTGTTGCATCCATTCTGCACAGTAAGCAATTCAAAACAGTGTGAAAAATGTTATCATTAACATTTACTGCAGCCCAGTTTGTTCTGATGTTCGATGTTCGATTCTAATTTTACAGTTAACTCAGTATAATGTGTGGAAACTGGGAACTATAATTAGTACAAAGGTTGGGGAATTACATTTATAGTTGATGATATTTTTGTTAATTTATTCTTTAACTGAGGAATTCTTTTTTCTTTTTAATAGATATCTGTAGAAATACAAAAGTAATCAGAGGCAGTAACTTTAAGGGCTGAACACAGATTACGGTGACACTGTGGAGTGGCACTTTCTGTACTCTTGGACAGCAGTCTGAGTTGGTTTTTGCTTCGTTTTCTTTCTTTTTTTATGTCCTCTTGAGTCCATCAGTCGGTGAATGGTTTAAGTGCTGAGTGTCACCGCTCCAACCTGAAACAAAGCCAAAGCTAAAAAAAAAAGAAAGAAAGAAAATGCCCAGTACCAGCTTGGGAAAACAAAGTGGTATCTTCTGCTGTGGCCTTTAACTTTCCTCTGCATTGCTGTTTTGCACGTTGCACTTTGTAAAATCAGGATACCTTTATGTTTGGTTCTCTAAAGTGCTGGTTCACTCCCTCTGTGGTGTACTTTTTGTGAGGCAGCAGTGCTTCTGTTGCTGCTCCTGCTGCTGCTAGATTGTTTAAATATTGACACCCATTATGCTGCCTGGAAGTCAGCATTGTTGAAGCTCCTATTTGTTACTTTCATCAATGCCACCATGGTCCTTTTGGAAATAAATATGGGTGTTCACCACTGACTAATCTGTTGTTTCTCATCTAGTGTCATTAGGATATGTTAATTCATGATAATTAAGGTCCTGTTGTCGTATCGCCCTTAAATGAATGATTGGAATTCATCAACATGGACATGAACACAAATTAAAACAGATGGTTCTGAATATTTAATCAGCCGATATCATGTGCAGGAAATTACATGGATTTTATGAATTAGGTTCTGTTTGTTATGTAGCTTGTTGTTGTCGTAGAATAGTGACAGACCATTCAGTTTTATGAAAACATTGTCTCTTTATGAATACTCCTGTTATTTTTAGTGTGTGTGTCTTCAAATGTTAAGAGAAACCACAGACGCAACTTTTTAAAAAGGTGCTACAAATATATTAAAGAAGCATTAAAATAGCTTCATTGTCAGTGCCAGTGTAAAGTGACACATTGGAGATGACGGCAGATGAAATACAACCTTTTTCTTCAACCAGGAATATGTGGCACTTCTGTTTCACAGCTGTAAGAGGATCTGCATCATAGAAGCTGCCAAGGTCAGAGGTTTGTTAGGTGCTTGTCCAGCATAATTTACTGGTCAGCCCAGAAGGTGACCACAATATTTTCTGGGCCGTTATTACTGACAGGTCTTAGGACATTTTGATCAAGGAGCGACTCAAATGTTAAAATTGCTTCACTTTCTAAACTGCACACCTTTACATTCACGCCTATACCTGACCCAGTAATTGACCAGACTAGTATGTCTGTGTTGGCTGAAACCCACACTTTGCATGTTTTCCGGGAGAGACTGTGCCCTTTATTGCTGTATTTAAATTATTTTAAGTTACAGCTGCCCATCATGTTGTTGGCAGTTTTAAAAAAAAAGTATAGATGGTACTAATAATGATTTGATTAGTTTGTCAACATTTGGATACACTAAAATGTAAATGCTCAACAAAGTTGTCACTGTAAAGTCAGTAGGAACCAATAACTGTAGCATATTTAATTCAAATCCATTAAACAGACTGTCTTCCAGTACAACATTACCCCGGTCTATTGCTTGGTTGAGCATAGTGAGTGCAACTGATTGCATTTATTTTGATGTGAGAAAAATAGAAAGTAAGATGAAAACATTTCTCATCTGAGTTTTGAGTGGAAGAGTTTTGAGTGGATGGGTGGGACAACACATTGGATTTTAATAGTGTGGACTACAACCTATTTCATGTTTTAAACTTGTAAAAAAACATATGTTACATTATTTCCCTTATTCACTAAACATTGTGTTCTGGGGTTTTGAAAATTTGTCTATTTTCTTAACTGCTTCTCTTATTAAGGATTAGGGGCTATGCCAGTTGCTATAGCACTACAGCTAAGGTCATTAGTCTAGTGGATAGCTTGTTAGCCTATTGCAGGGCTAACACAGAGACACAGACAACCACTTACACCTATGGCTGACTTAAAATCACCAGTTATGTCTTTGCACTGCGGGAGGAAGCTGGAGTACCCAGACTAAACCCCCCATTTGCATGCAGAGAACATGCAAACTCAGCTGGTCAGATCTCAGGACCTCGTCGCCGCTAGGCAGCAATGCTAACAGCAGCTCCCCTGTGCCATTCGGTTTTGAAAATCCTCACAAGAAACGAAACAATTCACTGCAATTTGTCACCCGTCTGACACTGAACTCCATTAGTTCAGAGGAATACTAAACAGTGTTTATTTGCGGTTGAAGTAGTTCACTTGAGTCAAGCTGTTGTTGTTTTGGTGCTACAGATGTAAGCACTGTTATTAACTTGGCTAATTTAACGGAAGAACTGTGTAGGCTTGTTTTACGGCTGTTTTCTGCACACGTGTTGCTAGTTTGGGTTATTGTTATTTCCCAGAACAAAGGAGATGTTGAAAAAAAGGGCAATACCGAGCAAGTGGAACTTGAGAAATTTATGGCCAATGGGAGGCTCATGTACACAGTCTGCATCTGACGAGTCCTATTTGGTAGATAATATGACTTCTTTAAATACTGTGCCAATCAAGAAAAAAAAAGCTCCAAGTGATGGATATTTTATGGTGACATAAAATGTTAATTTGTGAGTGAATGAGGTAAAAACATATATTTGTCTGACTTTTACTCATTTTCTAATATGTCCCTTTTTTTATAGGGAAGCAGTAAAACACTGAGCATTCTGGTATTATGCAGACAGCTCTGACTGTATTTAAAATGCATTACATTACCAGGCCAGAATATCTAAATTGTAATAATATTTATGCTAAGTTTTGTACTATAACCCTCTGGTCATTCAAGTCTGTTGGACCAGTAATTGAAATTTTGTCTTAATTAACCATACAAAGAATGAGGAATTTCATTGTTTGAGGCATTTAAGCGACTGAGTTCTCAAACTGTGTGAAGTAAAATTAATGGGCGAGCACACGTTTTCTTTTGTGGATAATGTGTTATTATCAGAGCAACAGAAAGGTCACCTTTATTAATCATAATAATTATTTACAGTAATTAGGCCAGATATCAAAGGAGGACTTCTGCTCTCAGAGAAAATTGATTCTTCACACTCAGAATTGCTTCAAGGGTATGAACACCATGTGCATTTTCTTATTTTGTATGCAAGTCCATCCTCGGTTCTGACTGGCAGTAAACCGGAGCTTCACTTTGTCATAGTTTTTATGCGGCATATTATTTATTGTGTTTTTCCAAGTTAAAAAAAAAACAGGAAAAAAAGCTTCTGGCTGACAGGATGATTAATAATAATGCTAATAACAACAGTATATGACAGACTTTTTGTGCACTTTGAAGAACTTAAAGTTATTGTATGTTACATAACTAAGATGTTACATAAAAAAATGAATCGAGAAATAGAAAAGGGATATTATTAGATTTATGTGCCTGAAGACTTTAGGAAGGCTGGACTATACTCTAAAAACTTTGCAGATACTCTTTTTATTTCTTTATTTTTCATTTAAAAGTCTTACAAAATTTATCAAGACAGAGAAAGAGCACGAAGATACATTTTAATTGATCGTGTTAAAAGAAATACCGGGTCTCTGGCAGGCTGTAGACTCTTTTTAGCATTAATGATGCAGTCCAACCAGGCAAAACAGAGACATGTAAAATAAGAAGGAAACTGATATTTTTTACAAATTTCGTCCAAATATTCAGTAGTGTGCAAAAGTCTATAGCCATTCCTCATATTCCATTTCCACATCGCCAGACCTTCTTATATTTTCTTGTAATTCTTTATCACCCTAGTATCGTCCACCAGACCACTTGGTGCTGTTTTTTAACCCCTGTCTTCCATTTGAATTTTGTCTAGCACCAGCGATAATGTGCTCATAGCCAGGTCAGCAGTGCCTGCACAGCACTGACAAACTGATTTAGCTCAACAACTACACAGTGGACTGAATTTGAATTTTGGTATTAATGCTCCGAAAGGGACAAATCAAAAAATTTCCCTAAATTTTGTTTGCTGCAATCCAATGGTCAGAATTATTAACATTACTGTCATTATTATCAATGTCTTAATAGAAAAAAATATTTTAAATTAAATTCAGTTTTATTTCTATAGGATCATATCATAACAGCAGTCGCCTCAACATGCTTTATACTGTAACACAATAATTTTTCATTTGATTAAATGCGGCCATGCTAGTACAACAAACAACTGAAATGCTATTATGGGGGTATGCTATGTTTCATCCATTTTCATTTTACTTCATTATTTTTTAGATGTGCTGAATTTATTGAGCTAAAAAATAATTCAAAAAGCAGACGCTGTTGTTTTTTTTTCTCATATTATTACTGGAATCGTAACCCTAAAACTCAATTTTAGAGCCTCGATCACTTGAGGAATTTGGATGCTGGATGATTCCTAAATGGTTTGTGTCAGTAAGCATACACCCCTGTATGTTTCCAGCATGTTTGAAATGTTTCCAAGTATTAAGACCATCACGGCTGGGTAGCTGAATGTTATCCAAGGTCAATAACTTTCAATGATAATCCTCTGTCAAATATGTATTTTGGCCAGAGGAGAGCAGTTCACTCTTCATGAGTTGGCAGGCTGCAGCTGCTATGTGAAACTCTCAGTACGGCCAATTTTTCAGGTAGTGGACCCTGAAATCACACAAAAAACAAACAGTTATGCAAACACAAGGGTGGAGTTTATTCTGCGTACTTGTTCTTCAAGTCTTGGACTCACAATACAAAACTTTAAACTGAAAGTAATTTGTTCTTTCAACAATAGTTATTCTAAAATGCAACAAATGCCTTTTGAAAGACAAGGTTGCAAAAGTAAAGACAGTCATCTTCTGTAATAATGATTAAAAATAAGACGAAGATATTTAAATAATAGCTTGAACATGCACAGAATTTGGAAATGCACTCGGGCAGTGGGAAGAATACTTTGTCCTCAGTCGAATGGATGTTAAGGAACGTGCTGCACCTCACACACAATAGGCTTAACAAAAAACAACATTCCCATCAAAGAGCTATTGTTACTTGAGTTTTAAAAAAGCAAGAAAAATTCTGACGTCCCATTTACTTCTGGTTTTTAGTTCATAAAGGCGTGAATAACAGAAAACCATCCAAACCAGCTGTTCAGTGTCATTTAACAGTATTTTAACTGGGAAATCAATAAATGCAGTCATACAGTATTCCTAGGTTTGGGTGTAGTGAGCTGCATATAATCACAGGAACCCAGAATGTCATTAGCTGGTGCCACTGGCTCTCACCTGCGTATGTAAAACACTGTCAGCGTCATTTACAGTAAGTAGTCCGAGTCCTGAGGGCGTTTTATCGGGTTATCTTATCTAATTATTATCTTTCAGCAGTCACTTTACTTAACCTGACACTTCTGCGCAGAATAGTGTGTAATCTGTTTCTAACCACTCATAGCATTGCCGGGGACCACGTTAGGCCGTGTAGAACTTGATTAAATTTGTGAGTTCAGTTTCTTTAGCAAAATTTATCTTATTCCTTTGGCCATTTATTTCAGGGAATTAACTGAAATGTACTCATCTTTCACTGCCTCACTATTTTTATATTCAAAGTATTCAAAAGGTATGTGGACAATTTTTTATGCAAGGAACGCTACTGTCTATAGCACTGTCTTAGTCTACCTAAACCTGTATCACACAGGTTTGTGGCATTTACTATAAATGGGCTCTTTTCACTCATTTCATAATGTCAGAGCTCATCATGTGAAGGTCATGTTGCATTTCTGGAGTAGTTTGCACTTCATGTGCTCATGTGGTGATGCTGCTCGGAAGGACCCTGCAGTGTCAAGTAGTTTTAAATGAATCCTCGACCAACTAAAAGAATATGCTATTTTTTTTTTGTCCCGTTTGGATCTTTAGCCATCAGAATTGTTGTCTTAAGGCCAAGAAAGATGCCAAGCGGATTTACTTTACCAAGTGGATCATCGTGGCCTTGGGTCCATTTGATTGACCTTTATTATAATTATGTATTTATTTTATTTTATTTTCAGTTGATACAGACGGGACAGACATGACTGGGGGATAGGACAGGGAGAAAGAATGAAAGAAAGAGAGGGAGAGAAAGAAAGAAAAACAGAGGGGAGAAGAGACGGCGAGAAAGGGGGGGAAGGAAGAAAGAAAAACAAACAAAACACTTGGATCACCTGAATGGAGAAAAAAAAACAGAAGAGAAAACAAACAAAAAAGAGCAACATAATAAATACAGCACCATCACAATAAACTAGCTAGCAGTAGATAACAGTAGATACTAAATATTAAACGCTATTGTGCAGCACGCAAGATAGACAGCACATAATGTTCTTTGAGGCAGCAGCCAAGAAAGCTGTAGTCCGCGTCTGTGAACACCTGTGTGTACACCTGTGTGTACACCTGTGTGGATCAGCATGCTTGTATTCCAAAGGTTTCTCCATGTAACGATCTGCTAGGGAGTGTGGGGAGCCATAGCCCCGTCCACCAGGGTATGAAGCAGGTATGGAGGAGATCCAGGCCCCAGATATCCAGAGGCCCCAGAGTACAAGGACCCGAGGAGGACCACCAAAGGGGGGGAACCGTGCCACCCTCCTGGGAAGAGCTGAGTAGAGCCCCAAACGAGAGGTCACCCAGCAGCCACGGAGCAGAGGCCAGAGGGGTTTGCAGTGGCGTGCCCGCGGGCTCTGCCGGCAGCCAGCTGTGCCAGAGAGGACCGAGCTTCAGGCCCAGAGGCCTGAGGGCACCCCACTCCCCGGAAGGAGCCCAGCCGGGCCACAGGCGCCAGGCCCCGCCAATCGGCCACCAAGAGTGAGCCAGTACATACATGAGCGCCCAGCCCCAGTCGACAAGAACCACCAACGCCTGTGGGCATCAGCCACCGGCAGGGAGTGTGGTGAGGGGAGATAGGCCTCCGTACTTTAGAGGGCCTGAGATGTACCCAGAGAGGTTGAGTCTAAGACCCAACCTGACATATAGACACAGACGAACAGGCGCACGCAGACACAAACGTGCATTCCCACCCCCATATACACAACCAAATACTCGGCACTCACCCAACGTGTAGACAGACACAAATAGACACTGCACAGACAGTCACACTCCCCAAACATACTCTATATCCCAGGTCCAGGTACCCCGGCCCCCAGAGTATGGCGTTATTTTTGTGCCACTATTCTGAGCGCACGTAAAAAAAAATTGAGCGCACGTAAAAAAAAATTGCAGGTGCAAGTGTTGCATTTTGAGGAGAAATTTATTTTGAGCTTACAAAAGCTGAATTTGAGTGA
Organism: Diplotaxodon limnothrissa; assembly: GCF_057381915.1. NCBI lineage: Eukaryota > Metazoa > Chordata > Actinopteri > Cichliformes > Cichlidae > Diplotaxodon > Diplotaxodon limnothrissa. The sequence continues at coordinate 25,229,258 of NC_140596.1, forward strand.
ACAAAATTCATTGCTGCGTGCAAAAAACGTATTTCAGTGTTTGCGCTTATCCATATACACACACAATAGCACCCCCTCTCGCTCAGTTTTTTCATTTGCGCTTGCTCGCAATGTGTTGCTTGCGCTCACAACATTCTCTGCTTCGTACGCTCAACTCTCTGTACACCGTTATAAGTGTGCCACAAAACCAACCAATCACAGACTTGGTTTCAAAAATTCTGATTGGCTCTTACGGTCTCCAATCAGCTCGCTAGCTACTGCTGTCCGGACACCGGAAACACTGTCCACTCAGCCTCGCTTCTTGCAGATAGAGGGATTTTTGATTTACTCTGCAGCTAAAGAAGAGATGGCAGAATCAAACAATGGCTCCAATAATACTACACCACAGTATCAGGTGAGTTTAATTTTTTTTGTGTGAATTTAGTAATTTGCTGTCCTTTCTGTTTAATATGCTGTGAAATTGTAGTTACAGATGCAGCTGTAGAGTTTAAGCTAGCCTTATGGGTAATTACCAGCGTAGTTGTCTTACTGAGGCAGTGTATCCTAATCATGTTTTTTAGGGTAATGGTGCAGTTGAGTCAGCAGTAAGAAATCTGGTGTCTTTGCTGCTTAACAACATATCCACAAATCCTTCAGGGAGGCCAACAGAGAGTGGGCAGCCGGAGCCTAGAAATCTGACTATCCAGCAAGAGATGACAAGGTTTTTGCTTTTTTTGTGTGTTTTTTTTATTTTAACTTTTTGCAATCTTTTCTGTTAAAGTTATTTGGTTTGTGGATTTATCAACATTGATTTTTAAATTAAAATGTGCTATTAAGGACTGATGTCATATTTAATAACTTTATTAAACAATAACCCTTATGTTATGCAACACTGCATTTTTTAAACTCATGCATTTTCATCCCACAGATCATTTCCAGGATATTTCAAATCACACTTGAGCCGTGGTAAAAAGAGATGTTTAACATCTACTAAGCAGCTTGTTAAGGCAGGCAGTAAGACCACAGGCCTCAGTTTTTATTTGCTGTCAAAAAACACATCCTACACACCTTTGCCAGCTGAGGAGCTTGAACTCCTACAAGCTGGCATGGGGAGACAAACAGTGTCTCTTCCAGAAGATGGTGACCATGCAGAGGTAAGTTTGTGTAGTCAGTATTAAAATCAGTCATTGGCAGACGCATTTAGCCTGAATCATATGCCACAGTCCATTTAGTGTTCCATTCTGCTTAACGGTGTTTTTAACTAAGATTTCTAGACTTCTGGAAGAAACCTTTCCAAAAATGGAATATCTTTGTGGAGGATGGCTCTTACATAAGGCAACAGGTTTGTTGTTAATTCAGTTTTTATGTATTTTTTTGGCATTCTTGCGTGCTCATACTGCATTATGATTATGTAGTTGATACTTTTGCTGCTTGATTGTTTATGCTATTTTTCTGTCAATAAAGGTGGCAGTGGTCGACGAAAGCTCACTGTAATTCCACCTGAAACAGAAGGATATTCTGTCAAAACACTGAAAGCTGTGTCAGGAGGTGGCAAATCCACTTTTTACATAGTACCTCTTCAGGAAACATTAGACACATCTCCTCTACCTCCCGACTCACAGCACTTTTCAAAGATGCCAAAGAAGATATGTTACCAGTGTAATGAAGTTATGCCTCTGCAGATGCTTGCAGTACACATCAATACGTGGAAAGGAAAATTCTCTCCTGATGAGACTGATGATGAGGTGAGACAATTTTGATGAAATCAAAATGAGCAATTTTGATTAAATAATATAGTATCACAATTACTGTTTTTTGATTCAGCAGGAATCGGAGTTATGCATTGTGAAAAGCAAATGCAAGGTAAACCTAGCACATTACTAAAAACCATAGTAACTACAATGAATTTTGTATCGGTAATGATCTTTTTCCCACTATGCCTAACATGTACCCATTTTTGGAATTGTAGGTTATTTGTCCAATATGCACTAAGGATTTTCCTGAAGATGAGATCACAGTCCATGCGAGTCTGTGTGGGGATAGGTAATCTTTTTTCAGCCGTTTATGAAAAAATGTTAATCAGTAACAGTCCACGCAAACATATGTATTTTTATTTTATTTTTTTTTAAACTTTGTTTTGTCATCAGCTTTCAATGCATGGTGCCTGAAGAAAATGACCAAACTACAGGGACACCAGCTCAAACTTCAGTATGCACAACAGACAGGTACTTTTTGCTCTATTATAATCCATATACACACTATTATGCAGAACCATTTGTTAAAATTATGTGTAAGATCTTTTACACAATACCTGGGGTTTAATTTCATATAAAACATTTTATGATCACACTACTTTAAATTATTGTTAAAGGTTGTTGCACAGAACATGCTGCAATAATTTCTAATCACGTTTAATGTGGTAGCCTCTTTTAATCTAAAGATGATTATTTTTCTTTGAGAGCTTAGGATGTTTTCTACCCTGTTTTTGTTAAGCGTGGAAGATGTATTGCGTTGCCTTGAACAACAAGTCGACACCACAACAGAATTTAAGTTGTGTGTGGACAGAGAAGACCTTCCAGACAGAGGCATTCTCCAGTGGCAGAGAAAAAAAGCTGCATCTCCCACCAGTGTTCTTAGGGTGGTTTTCATTGGAGAGGCAGGCGTGGATACAGGAGCACTTAGGAAAGAGTTTTTGAGTGGTGAGTTGCCTATTACCTGTTTTGTCCTAGTGTCAATAAATAATGGATAACTTAAAAATGCGGATATTTTTTGTATGAAAGACATGATTTCAGGTATTGAAAGCAGATTCTTTGAAGGACTTGAGAACAAGGGCAAAAACCCCAAGTATTCTCTGACCGATCTTGATAATGAAAACTTCAGGTTGGTTACATACGAGCTTTGTGTATTACATTTAATACGCATCCGATATTTTTGTAAATGTTACCTGAAAATGAATTATAATCATTTGTCTACACAGAACTGTTGGTGAAATAATTGCAGTCAGCCTCGCCCAAGGAGGCCCATCTCCTGCCTTTTTCAAAGAATGGTGCTACAATTTCCTCTGCTCAGGAGAGGTTGATTTCAGCTGTCTGTCTAAGGAGGATGTTGCAGATGTGGAATCTTCCCTGCTCATCCGCAAAGTGAGCACCTGGTTTAGCTCTGGCACATGATATATTATGAGTATGGTGTTTTTAAACACTTTTAACCTTCTGTATTTCCTCTTTCACATTATACATTTCCAGGTTGAAGATGCAGCAGACATACAGTCTCTGATGATGTGGGCTGATGAAATTGTCAGCTGTGGATACACAAACCAGATAAAGATGGATAGTAAGGAAAGCATGATCCGGTAAGGGAGAAAAAATCAGAGAGATCATTAACCCCCCCCCCCCTCCCCAACTAGTTTTTCATTTTGTTTTTTTGTTTTTTTATTTTTATTTTTAAGTGCTATTGTCTTACACTCTACAACAAGACTGATTCCAATGCTACAGCAGCTCCGAAAGGGCATGGAACTGTATGGTCTTGTGAACCTGATGGCTGTAAATCCTGAAGCTTGCCACAGTTTGTTTGTTCCTGGGAAAATCCTCAAAGTAAGTATTAACATAGCAGCTTCAGTCTGATCCAAAGACAGTCCACTTATCTGTACTGTAGTTATCCTGTATTTATTTATTAGTTTTGAATGAACAATATATCTATAATATAATCTACTTTATTTCCTTATTTACAGCCAGACGCTGATTTCATTATGATGAGCTGCCAACCACATTTCAGTGAAAAAGGGACATCTAGGGAGAGAACTGAGAGGAAGATCATAAATTTTTTGCAAGATTTCTTGCAGGAGATTGAAGTATCAGGTACTATATAGTATTAGCTGTATATACCTATAGTATTGTATATATACCGTATGCATCTGTTAAATATTTTTGCTTTAACATGCAGGGCACTAGAAAGTATTCTTAGTTGTTAATTTAAAACATTGTAATCCAGATTGCTTTTTATTTAGAAAAGACTTCAGAAACATTTTCAAACATCACAGATGGAAACACAGGCGGTGCAGGTGGTGAAAAATCAGAGTCTCTTGCTGTCCACCATGTGCTCCAGTGGATGACCGGCCAGTCCCATGTTCCCATCCTTCCTGATGAAAAGAGACATTTCAAAATAACATGCAAGTTTGACCATGAATGTAAGGAGCGGCTGGGAGATCACTCCATTTGTTACCCAGTTGTGAGTGCATGCACTTGTACTGTGACTTTTCCAGTGCAGCATCTGGACACTTACACAGTGTTTAAAACCATAATGAGTGCAGCAGTTAAATATGGTGGTGGATTCCACAGAGTTTAACACATTGTTGTCTTGTAATTTGGAAACTAAATGAGTAAAAATGTTTGTAAACATTAGCTGTTAAGATGTTCGTAGCCGTTTCATGAAAATGACAAGACTTCAAAACTTTGTGTAGGGTCCTACGTTGATAGATAATAAGCAAGTGCTTTGTTTGCTTGTCTACTTGTAATCTGAATGTTTTAGCAAAGAAATCCAGTATTTGAGAACTTAAAAGAACGTTGACTTTCACGTCCATGTTAAGTGTCACTGTTGGTTTGACACCTGTAGCAAGAATTGTATGTACAGGTCACGACCGTGTGACTCAGAATGTTCCAAGGGATTAATAGTTCTCTGAAGCCCCTCCAGGGTTTCCTCATCCAGTGGGCATTCAACTTCAGGAACCACAACTGTGCTGTTAGATTCTTCTTGCAGTACAGCACTCTCCCAGTCAATGCCTGGATCCCGAAGCTCCTTCAAATCCACAAACATATATAATGGTCATTATTCCAGAATAGGTACTTTTGGGAGGAATGTTATTTTGTGTAAGCGTTTTTTCCATTAAAATACAACAATTTAAAAAGAATGCCTTTGTTTTCATGTTCTTCTTACTGTATTTAGTATTTAGTATTTATTTATTTATTGTCATTGTCAAGAACAATGAAATTGCGTTTGGGGCTTCCATACAACCCAAAAAAAAAGAAGAAAATAATAAATACCCCTTAAAACCCAAGTGTACATATTTAACCCAGTGTGACTCCAATGCAATAAGACAATCCTTAGCAATAATGTTCGTAGAAATTCAGACAAAGACCTGAGAAACATGACAAAATACAACAATGCAACCCATTCAATATTATTGTACTGTGAGATATATCAGATATGATAGTTATCTATTTAAGAAAGAGGGGGGGGGGGGGGGGGGGGGGGGGCAGAGAATAAAGATATGATGCACCAATGCAGACCAGTTCATTGCTATTAAGAAGTTGGATATGGTTATTGTCCGTGAGAGGGGGGCAGAGAGTTCAGGAGCCTCACAGCCTGTGGATACAGGCTGTTGGCCAGTCTGGATGTTCTGGCCTGTATAGACCTGTACCTTCTCCCTGAGGGCAGCAGATGGAAAAGGTGGCGCGCAGGGTGATGTTGGTCCCGCAGGATACTGTGCACCCTCCTCAGACAGCGAGTGGGGAAGATATTACTGATCTCTGGCAGACTTGTTCCAATAATTCTGCCAGCTTCTTTCACCACCCGCTGGAGTGCTTGCTGATCGGCCTTGGTGCAGCTGGGGAACCACACTAGAAATCCATACGTCAGAACGCTGCTGATGGCACAGTTGTAGAAGTTCAACATCAGAGATCTGGGAATGTGTGCGCTCCGCAGTCTCCTCAGGTAGTAGAGGCGCTGTTGGGCCTTCCGTACAACTGAGGTGATATGGTTGCCCCAGGACAGGTCCTCGGTCACAGTTACCCCCAAGAATTTAAAACTGCTCACCCTCTCCACCGCCTCACTACCAATGAAGAGAGGCAGATGGTTGTTATGGCCCCTCTTCCGGAAATCTACAATGATCTCCTTGGTCTTTTTGGTGTTTAAGACCAAGTTATTGTCGTGGCACCATGACTCTAGTTGTTGCACCTCTGTCCTATAGTTTGTCTCATCATTGTTGGATATAAGTCCGAGCACTGTAGTGTCATCTGCAAACTTAACAATGAGATTGGACGCGCAGGAGGAAATACAGTCATGGGTGAAGAGAGTGTATAGCAGAGGGCTCAGAACACACCCCTGAGGGGCACCGGTGTTGACCACAAGGGTGGAAGAGGTGTTCTTACCCACTCTGACACTCTGTCTACGGTTAGTGAGGAAGTCCACAATCCAGTTGCACAGAGAGGAGTTAAGTCCCAGTTGGTGGAGTTTGGGACGGAGTTTGTATGGCCGGATGGTATTAAAAGCCGAGCTGTAGTCTACAAAGAGGAGCCGTGCATAGGTGTTCCTGTGTTCCAAGTGCTTCAGTAATGTGTGCAGCACTGTGGCGATCGCATCCTCGGTTGACCGGTTCTCCCTGTATGCAAACTGGTGCGAGTCCAGGGATGGTGGAAAAGCAGCTCTGATGTGTTTAATGACCAGTCTCTCCAGGCATTTGGCGGGAATGGGGGTGAGTGCCACAGGTCTGAAATCGTTCAGACATGTGACATTTGACTGTTTTGGGATGGGAACGATGGTTGCTGCTTTGAAACAGGATGGTACCAGTGAACAGGACAACGAGGTGTTATATATAGAGGTGAAGACGTCCGCCAGGTCCGCAGCACAGTCTTTTAGCACCCGGCCCAGCCGCCTTCCTGGTGTTAATGCTCCGGAACACACGCCTCAGCTCATGAGTGCTCAGGACCGGAGCAGGGTCGGTTGAGGGAGGGGAGAGGGGACAGGACAGGGTCGGTGTTCTCCCTGTCAAAACGGGCATAAAAGAGACTTAGATCCTCAGCCAGAGTAGAACTGTCGGCTGAGGGTGATGGTGTTCTTCTTTTGTAGTCCGTGATAGCCCTGATGCCCTCCCAGACCTGCCTTGGGTTTGTGTTGTTCTCAAACCTGGCCTCGATACGCCTCCTGTGCTGCTGCTTGGCAGTCTTGATGCCTCTTCTCAGGTTGGCCCTGGCAGCACTGTATGCCTCCTGGTCCCCGGATTTGAAAGCGTTGTTCCTCGTTCGAATAAGTTGTTGAACTCCGTGTGTCATCCAGGGTGGATTATTAGGGAACACACGGAATCGTTTCCAAGTTGTTACATTGTCCACACAGAAACAGATGTAGTCCAAGACAGTGGAGGTGTAACTGTCCAATGCGACACGATTGTCAGTGTCCTGCACCTTGAATACATCCCAGTCTGTGCAGTGGAAACAGTCCTGAAGCATCGGAATAGCGTCCTGCGGCCATGTTCTCACGGTTTTGGTTGTAATCCCAGTGCTCTTGATCTTTTGTGTGTATATTGGGTGTAGCAGAAGGGAGAGATGGTCTGACAGACCCAGGTGGGGATAAGCCTGGGCTCTGTACGCATTCGCCATGTTGGTGTACACCTGGTCCAACGTTCTATCTCCTCTGGTAGCACACTTCACATTACGGTGGAAATTGTGAAGTACAGATTTCAGGTCCGCGTGGTTAAAATCCCCAGCCGCAATAAAGACACTGTCCGGGTGTGCTACCAGGCTGTTATTGATGCTGCTGCTCAATTGTGCTAACGCTAGCTTAGCATTAGCATCTGGTGGAATGTAAACAGCGCAGATGTAAACGGCAGAAAATTCCCGAGGGAGATAGAATGGACGGCACTTTAACACCAACAGTTCTACCTCTGTACTGCACAGTTTTTCCGTTACCGTGACGTTCGTGCACCAAAGGTTGTTAATATAGATGCACAGCCCCCCGCCAGTCTTCTTACCCGAGTCCGCAGACCTGTCGGCTCGATAGGCGGTGCGGCCTGCTAGATCGATAGCCGCATCGGGAATGGCGCTGTCCAGCCAGGTTTCAGTGAAAATCATGCACGAACAGTTATTAAAAGTCCGTCGAGTGGCGATCTGCAGTCGTATTTCATCCAGTTTGTAACGGATTGAACGGGCGTTGGAGAGGAATATGATCGGGAGTGGTGGTTTAAACGGACTAGTCTTTAGCCGTGCCCACAGGCCTCCCCGCTTGCCTCTCTTCTGCCTCCGCTCGCAACGTCTCCTCCTGCGGCTTGCTGTTGCGGGTAGCCCCGGGGGTTGCTTAACGATCTCCGGGGGGATGAGATACTCGGATGTTAGTTGAAGATCTCCACGGCTTAGTTGTAGTAGATCATCTCTGTTGTATTGAAGTAACCCCAGACTGTGTGAAATAATACACAGTACCACCAAAAGTGCAAAAGTGTAGGAGCTCCGGGCCGCTGCGTCTGTGCGCGCCGCCATCTTAAATGACACGTCTGCTGGGTGTCTTCCACTGTGCTAATTTAGATTAGTGGTAATTGATAAGCAAGAATGTATAAAATCACCAGAAGCATCTCCCAGATGTGCTGCAAGTGTTTTAATTTGTTAATTTCAGAAGAGCAGAGTTAACTGCTAACTAAAATTTTGAAATTCAACATTTAAATAAAAAAAAAAAAAAAAAAAAATCAGATTATGAGCTGGTACCTCAAGTCTCTCGCCCTCGTCCAGCTCTTGTAGATGTCCCATACACCAGAGCTGTTCAGGAGTGAGACCACCTTCTGTCCTGAGGGGATGATTATTCCATCCTCCAACAAAGGTGACAAGATCTGCTCGGAGTCGAGGGACAAAGATGTAGTGGACACCAAAAAGATGAATGACATCTGAAATGTCAAGCAGGCCATCCTCCTCGAGTGAGTGAAGAATATCATGGTACTTGCTAGTGACTGCAATCCAGACATCACGCCAAAGTCGTTCTACTCTGTAAATACATTTGAATTTGGATTTCAGGTATTTCATGCTTCAAATCAATATCAGAACTGCTACAACAATCTACCCATGCAGTCAATAATAATATAAAAAACATCAAAAGACTAACCTCTGATTGTGGACACTCTTTCCAGATATGAAACTCGCTCTCCCTGTTCCTCTTGTGGCAAACATGAAATGTGCAATGTCCAGGTTTTCTACTCCTTGATCTGCCCTAACCCTATGATAAAAATACATTTTTAAGGAATTTTTAAAGTTTTCTTTAATGATACTTGTTGCTAGCATATAAATTAAATCAGGGCATAAAACCTTGATGGCAAGCCGTGAAGCTGGGCTGATCTCAGGAAAAATGAGAATGCAGTTTTTGCCCTGTTGTTAGTTGCTGCATCCAAGTACAGGACCTGCAGTAAAAACAAATGGAAAATTAAAGATCTGGTTTCAGATCATGTATAGTTTTTCAGTTAATAATGCAGTTTCATAATAAGTGTTCAAGGAATATTGTACGGTTCTATGTTCATAACCATAATTCAAAGCTTGAGTAGTCTATACATCAATATTACTATAATAAAGTTTTTCAGGAAAATAAAAATAATATTAAGGGCATTTGGAATATTTTTAAAGAGGTATTGGGTAATAAGAACACACCTAAAGTTCGGCCTAATTATTTTATTAATAATAATCAAGTTGTTAAAGATAAGACCGAAGTAGCAAACGAATTCAATTCTTTTTTTGTAAATGTTGGACCTACTTTAGCAAATCTAATCAGGAAAAATGATGATCCAGGAGATGAGGAAGCCTGGATAGGTGATAATAGAATGGTTAATTCCATATTCTTAGCCGATACTACCATAAAAGAAATAGTAGCAATTGTAAAAAATTGTAAAGATAAAAAATCTACTGATTGTGATGGTATAGACATGGTCATAATTAAAAAGACAATAGATTGTATAAGTACTCCTCTTTGTTATATTTTTAATCTTTCGCTACAGTCAGGAGTATTCCCTGACAGAATGAAAGTGGCAAAAGTAATACCATTATATAAATCAGGAGATAAGCATAGTTTTAATAATTATAGGCCAGTGTCTCTTTTATCACAGTTTTCAAAATTGCTAGAAAAACTCTTTGCACAAAGACTTGATAGTTTTATTGAAAAATATCAACTAATACATGAAAACCAATTTGGATTTCGTAAAAATAGGTCAACGGCATTAGCGTTGTTGACTTTTATTGAAGATATTTCATCTGCAACACATAATAATAAATACACAGTGGGAGTATTTGTTGATTTAAAAAAAGCTTTTGATACGATACAACATTCTATTTTGATTTCTAAATTGTATAACTATGGAGTGAGAGGAGTAGCATTGAATTGGTTAATGAGTTATTTAGAGAATAGGTTGCAATATGTTTATTATTTTGGCAATACTTCTGAAAGACTGAAGATTGTATGTGGTGTTCCTCAAGGTTCTATTTTGGGACCTAAACTCTTTAATTTATATATTAATGATATTTGTGACGTATCTAAAAGGTTAAATTCGATTTTATTTGCAGATGACACAAATTTTTATTGCTCTGGAGAGAATTTGAAAGACTTGGTTGAAATTATGACTTCTGAGATGTTAAGAATAAAAAAATGGTTTGATGTAAATAAATTATCTTTGAATCTGACAAAAACGAAATATATGATATTTGGCAATCGTGTAAAGGAGGATAAAGTCATTATGTTTATAGAGGAAGAATTGATTGAAAGAGTTACTGAATTTCGTTTTTTGGGTGTAATAGTGGATGAGAATTTGACATGGAAATCTCATATTGAACATATTAGAAAGAAAATGGTCAAAAGTATTTATATTTTGGGTAGTATAAGAGATTTATTAAATTATAAAACAATGCGTATTTTATATTTTTCTTTGTTTTTTTCATATATCAACTATTGTGTTGAAGTTTGGGGGAATACATATGAGAATACCATAAAACCTTTAAATCTATTACAGAAGAAAGTTATACGAATAATTCATAATGTTAAATATAGAGAACATACAAATAAATTATTTATAGAATCAAAATTATTAAAATTAGGAGATTTAGTGAAATTAAGGACATTATTAATTATGTTTAAGGCTAAAAATAATATTTTGCCTTTTAAGTTACAAAGAGTATTTTTGATGTGTTCAAGGGGAGAAGAGAATAGAAGGAAATTTTATTTTAAACATCAGTTAGCCAGGACTACACAAAGATTAATGAGCACAACGGTTAGGGGTATAAGACTGTGGAATTCACTTCATTATAATTTAAAGAATTGTATAAATTTACAATGTTTTAAAAAGTGTTATATGTTTAAAACGATAACTCAGTATGAAGAATGCGAATGAATGTGATGTTGGTTTGGGATTCGACCGGAGAGAAATGTCAATATTAGTTTGTTCCTGATTTTTGGTGCCCACCGGTGATATAAGTTCGATGGTAGATAGGGGGCAGGGTTTAATAAGAATATTTTCTTCTTCCTGCTCCTTTTCACACATGGTTGTTGGGTTTTGTTGACAGAAGATGTGGTTGTTTTGTTTGATTTGTAGTACCAAGTGTGAAATAAATAAAAATGAAATGAAATGAAATGAAATGAAATGAAATATTGGTAGTACTTATCAAAAAATGAAAATGGCCTTTTAGTTTAACCTTTTTTGGTAAAGAACTGATTAGAAATTTAAAAAAATAATAATTGCAAATCGTCCACTATGTTGGCTTGCTGAATAATTGATGTTCATAAAAAAACAACCTAATAAAGCTCTCATTTCAAAACTACCAAATATTCTACATAACAGTTACACTTTTACCTTCCTTGAGTAGCCATCCACTCCACCAAAGATCACAACATTGTACCTGTTTCAGAGGGAAAACAATCTCACTAAGGCTTGATTTGCAGAACATGTAAGACATTGAAAATAAATTTTTCAGTATGCACACTTGCCACTGACTTAAACTGGACACTTGTCAGGTGTGCTGAAAATAATACCAACATTTTTATATGTTTATAAGTTCAATGAGACTAAATATTTTAGTTCTCTTGTCATGATTTTTTTTAAGTTTTCTGGAGCACTTAACATATTATGTGTTGATAGGCTTGTTATCATGGAAAATATCGATATACAAAGTGTAAATAATTGCTCAAGAAAATTTACAATTAACAATATTGCTGGTTTTGTTACACATCCTGTATTCCTTTTACTTAATATTACTCTATCAAGTGCTTTTTAAAATATTATAAATACACTGAAAGACCTATCAGATAAGGTTGATTAAAGCAGATTTAAAGTATAACGTGCATCTTTCTGCCCAACTTGTGTTAGAGCTATATAAGTGGGTATTTTACCTTATTAGCTTGTGATTTGTGTCTATGTGGACCAGGGAGAGAGGGCCTCGCACCGAGTAGCTTCTTCGCACAACACAGCCTAGTTCTGTGATCCGTTTGAAGATCCCTACAGCATCAACTCGATGCATGGAGGCCATCATTCTCCACCACTGAACACGGAGACCCATAGAAACCAAATGTCCTTGAACCATTCGATAGCCAGCATTTGGCATCTGATTTTTGATAGCCGATATGATGTTGTCCAGCTCTTGGTCATTCATTGTGCTGTATGTTCCTCTCACAGACAAGTCAAATTCTTGCATCCTCCTGTAGATTGTTCTTCTTGAAACACCAAGACATTTAGCAATGCAGCTGACTGGCAGCTGAATGTCCAACAAATTCTTGAGTCTTTCTCTCTCTAGTACGATTTTGGGGTGGCCAGGTCCCAGACCAACTTCTGTTTCCAGTTCAATAATGGCCACAGAGCTGATGTTAATTTCACACTGAACCAGATGATGAACGTTTTGTAGAGCCTCTGTAATCTCTGACAGACCGCCTATTTGCTGAGAGAAAGATTCAAACAGAACAAGCTCATGACGAGTCAAGAACTCCAAATAATCCAGATTTAGTGGTTGTTGGTTTAAAGCAGCTTCCAGTTTAGAGAGGAGTCTATGCATCATTTGCTGTCTCAGTATGTCCTGTTAAAAGCAGCAAGGAACATGGACAAGTACAATGAAATGATGTATCTCAGACAAAAATAAACAACCCATAAAACAAACTACATGAGGTACATCATTTTTCAAGTTTGCATAGTTTGCAAATTAGCTAACGTCAGTTATCAAGCGAATAATAATTAACAAAATGATTTTATATTACTTACATGTGGCCGGGACATGCTCTTTTCGTGCTGCTATTCAGTATTCGACGACATAAAAGAGAGCTACTCAAGTATAATTTGGAAAAATTAGTCAGTTGGCATGGTTGTATGATGCAACTACATTCTACTACACCAACAATAGTCTTAAAAAATAATATATTTTAAAATAAAATGATTAAAGATATTATCCGCAAATTGGGGTTTAAGAGATTTTAGCTGGATTTAGCTACATTTCGGACAGTGTTTCCGGAAAGCAGTAGCTAGCCAGCTGATTGGAGACCGTAAGAGCCAATCAGAATTTTTGAAACCAAGTCTGTGATTGGTTGGTTTTGTGGCACACTTATAACGGTGTACAGAGAGTTGAGCGTACGAAGCAGAGAATGTTGTGAGCGCAAGCAACACATTGCGAGCAAGCGCAAATGAAAAAACTGAGCGAGAGGGGGTGCTATTGTGTGTGTATATGGATAAGCGCAAACACTGAAATACGTTTTTTGCACGCAGCAATGAATTTTGTTCACTCAAATTCAGCTTTTGTAAGCTCAAAATAAATTTCTCCTCAAAATGCAACACTTGCACCTGCAATTTTTTTTTACGTCCGCTCAGAATAGTGGCACAAAAATAACGCCATACCAGAGGGGCAAGCCGCACCTAGACCCAGGAGATGTAACCCTTCTCTCTGGGGTGGAGGCAAGCGGACCACTTCCTTATCTGCAGTAGCAGGGAGGCCCCGCATCCCAGACCCCAGTCTGACGGCCAGCACCTCCTCCCAGCCCCCCAGCCCTGACGGCTGAAGACCTCAAACCTCCCTACGCCCGCTCATATATAGTGTTGCTGTGTGCTGTTCTAAAGTGCATTTAAAACTCAGGAGAGCATGGTACTAGCTTCCTCTCAGAGAGCAGCACGGCTCCTCCTGAAAACCCTTAGTGTCTAAATGCATTTAAAATTGAGGGTAGGGCACCAGCGCCAGAGGTGGGTTGGAATACACCGACCATCCTCTGGATTGGATGCTGTAAAACGTGCCCACCCCCAAGGCCCTATATGTATGTGTTATGTGAGAGTGTGAGTAATGTGGATGTCTAGGTTGCAGAATAAAATTGAGGCACAGGCGGCCAGAAGGGGACAGAGGGGAAGTGCCTCCCCTGCACCCTGGTGACATACCTGCACCCCAAGCCCTGCGTGTGTGGATGGGTGTGGTAGAGCGGGAAGAGGGAGGTAGCTGAGGATGGGGAAGGAAGAAAGGGAGGGGCAAGCGGCCCGCTGACCCCAGTAGGCACCCCCACACTCTGGAACCCACCAGGGCAAGGGGGCCCAGGCCCATCCGGACCGGGGCCCGCAGCAGCAGCACCGCCCAGCCCCACAGAGTCCGGGGCAGCCCACCCAACTCCACCCCAGAGAAAACTGCACCCACCCCATCATCCAATCATCTCCCAAACTACACAAGACAATAGATGCCTAGGTTGAGTTCATTCTCCACCTCTCCTAAATCTCTCCCCCCCACCTGCAGAGTGAGCTCCTGTAGTGAGGAGACCACCTGCAAAGATATAACAGCCTCCCCACCAGTTAGAGAGCCCCCTAGTTGGGCCGATGCACCAGAGGTCCCCTGCACTGGGGCTGAGTCCCCCTGCACCCACCCGCCCACAGCCCCGGCGACACAACAACCAGAACCCAAGCCCCAAGGCCCAGCCAGCACCCCAGACCGGGGGCGGAGCACCCCCAGACCCCCAAGCCTCCACGCCTGTCCCGGACCCACCCAGGGGCAGCCAGGCTACCAGGCCAGTAACCGACGTCCGCCAGCACAGACCCTCCCCCATCTCAGAATATGCTATTTATGCTCAAACTACCCTTAATCATATATTTCGAAATACTTCAGAATATATTAAGTGTAAATCATTTTAGGTTAAATATCCACATGTTGGGCTGCAAATGCGCATGAGTTTCCACATTTACCACTCAGTGTGTGAGCAATTTAAATGGTACGGATACAATAGCACGCGCAATACACAAGGGCTTATGTGTCCTTGATTCAGATCTAATTGGAAAAATGGAGTGGAAAAGGCCCTGCAGGCTGCTAATATTTAAACAAATGTTGGTGTAGTGGCAGGTCATTTAGCTGCAAAGAAACTAGAATGAGTCACTAGGGATTAGACTGATAGCAATTTCAGGTATGTGGACACGTCGTACCGTTTGCACACACACAAAAAAATGCAAGGAATACAAAGTTGGTCATATGGCATATGTCAGCTGTAAGTGCTGCAGTTGACATATGGTGACACTGGTGCAGATATGTGGATTATTCAGATGTCATGGCCAGGAGCTTATTTAAACATTACTTTTATACATGAAGAGCTTAAATAGGTATACTGACTCTTGTGATGCACTCAGGAAAGAATGATTCCAATATGTGGGGCATGATGGTCATTTTATTGTTAATCTTGTAAAATGAAACAACCGTATTCTAACGTATAGTAGATATAATATTTTTAAGAGTTCACATGATTTTTGAATTTGTTGTTTTCTTAATAATTCATAGCTAAACCCTGCTTGGCTACATGAGAACATATTCATCATGCCTTATGGGTTGTCATATTATCAAAGTAGAAACTATCATTAGAACAACACGTGCCCACCATGTAAGGTTACGACTGCTATCATTAACAATGCAAAGAAATGTCAGCCACCCAGAATACCAACCAGAAGAAGAGGCCCTCCGATGGTTTATTAGCAAGCATGACACGTAAAATGTCTGCAGTGTTTGTTTGCAAAGAAGAGTGGAGGAATATTTGACATTTGTGCTTGGAGCGACGTGTTATAATCTTCCCAACATTTACGCCTATGCACTCAGGAACATGGGATCCTATTAGCTCGGCTTCAGTGAGACTCCCCAGCTAATTCTGCTTTTTTTTTCTCTCTCTGAGTTAGTACTCCAGTACGGAAGAGGATTAGGGCCACAGGAAAAAAAAAAAAAAGAATTCTGACTTTAATCTCAGAATTCTGACTTTAATCTCAGAATTCTGACTTTAATCTCAGAATTCTGACTTTTTTCTCAGAATTCTGACTTTAATCTCAGAATTCTGACTTTAATCTCAGAATTCTGACTTTTTTCTCAGAATTCTGACTTTTTTCTCAGAATTCTGACTTTAATCTCAGAATTCTGACTTTTTTCTCAGAATTCTGACTTTATTCTCAGAATTCTGAGATTAAAGTCAGAATTCTGACTTTAATCTCAGAATTCTGACTTTATTCTCAGAATTCTGACTTTTTTCTCAGAATTCTGACTTTAATCTCAGAATTCTGACTTTTTTCTCAGAATTCTGACTTTATTCTCAGAATTCTGACTTTATTCTCAGAATTCTGAGATTAAAGTCAGAATTCTGACTTTAATCTCAGAATTTTGAGGTGGGCACCTGCAGGCTTCCAGCTTCGGTGACAGCGATGTGTCCAGTTTGGCAGGTGGAGAACTAATTCACTAAATATGGTGGATATAAGTGACTTTTTGCGTGGCCGAGGGGTCCCCGAAGATGCTATTTTATTAATGGAAGAGCAGAAGGTGAGTAACAAAAAAGAGAAATAGTTTGGTGTCTCCTATTTTTACAGGAAAACAGTTACGGTACAGTTACGGTTAGCTGTTAGCATGCTTGTTAGCTTATAATGTTATATAGGAATGAACGTGTTTCACGATGTTACAGTATACTAGGTGAATTGACGTTTTAACTGTTGTTGATCGCAGGATCATCCCAGATGGGTTCGTTGCATTTTATTTTATTGTTCTACTATTTCAGAGTTTTTCAAGGCAGTTAAGCGGAGCTGTGTTACAGATGCTAGCCGCCTGCCAATATCACTGATATATTTGATGTGTACAAGTAAGTTACACTTAGTACAGCGGAGGAGAGAAGCTGTAATGAATGTTTATGCGGATATTTCACTCAGAAAAATGGGTGGCGTTCATACACAGCCACCGACACAGCCCCGGTTGTTGTTCTGACGGTGGCCGACTGACGATCCCCTCACAACATGTTAGCTAACACAAACTAATGTAGTGCATGTAACTGTGTATACGTTAGTGGTACAGTGTCGGAAGAAATGAGCAAACTGTTTATAATGTCAGAATGACATCATCTTTCTCCTATATATAAAAGTGCTGGCTGAGGAGCGCTGCCGGGTTGAACTTTGACCTCGGAGTGACGTGACGTTTGTTCGCACAACCAATAGAAGTGCAGAAAGTCGCAAATCAGGCATATTGTTCGCATAAACACAAAAATAAATAACGAAATAATCCCGATATTGTGCCAAAGACTGATTTACAATGTTACTTTGTGTTCTATGTGTAATACCTTTGCTTAAATGACTAAATGGACTGTGTATTTATGACTCTGCGTTATAGTCTTACATACATAAGTAACATTCATATGTACAGATAAAAATGTACAGAGCTATGTACACAAGCGTGTACACAAAAGTCTACTGCTGATCGAGCTGCTCAGTGGTCGTACAGTCTCATGCAGAGAGCGTGGAGGTGTTGTCCATGGTGGATGTTAGCTTAGACAACATCCTCTCCTCCCCAGTCTGCTCAGTGGACTTTAGCAGACCGCTAAAGCTGGCCCTCCCGACCAGTTTGTTAAGTTTCCCCCTGTCCCTCTCTGCCATTCCACCACTCCAGCAGACCACAACATAAAAGACAGCAGACGCCACCACAGTGTCGTAGAACATCCTTAGAAGACGTACTACCTACATCATAACCAATCAAGTCCCGCTTTTTTTTAAATACAGAAGAGGATTTATTATTTACTGAAAGGCTATGCCTTAGTTTGCTTCTTTCATTATTGTGTTTCGCCCTGCATAAAATAGATAGCTTTTCTGATAACTACAGTCAATACTCTCCTACTGGCATTAGCGGTGACCTAAGAGGCTTAACTGTAATATTGCTTTGCAGCGTAAATGTTGCAGAAAATGACTGTCTTTTCTTTCTTCCTGTGTGCAGATTGACTGTGACGTCATAGCGCTGATGGATGACGCAACTTTGGCAAACTACATTCCCTCGTACGGAGACCGAATTGCCGTCTTCAATTTCTGCAAAAGCAAGCAACCACTGTCAAAAAGAAAACTAGGACTTCTGCAAAAAGTTCACCTCTCAAAGTGAGAGAAACAGTGGCTGACATGTCAGATTTGGATGACTTAATAAGACTGTATTTCAGACTTTCTTTCAGTAACAAAGAAATACTTTCAATTTTAGCACATAGTCATCAGACAATTATAAGTGTTCGAACTCTAAAGAGAATTTGTAAAAGACTTGGGCTTTTTAGAAGGAAGAATCAATCAAACTTGGAGGAAGTGCTAGCCTTTGTCCAACAAGAGATCATGACAAATGGACAGATGCAAGGTTATCGTTGGCTACATCTACGTGCAATTCAACATGGATTTGTGGTGTCACAAGATACTGTAAGATGCATAATCAAATTGCTTGACCCTCAAGGTGTGGAACTGAGACGAGCTCGACGGTTGAGAAGACGACAGTACAGCTGCAGAGGGCCAAATGCTCTCTGGCACATGGATGGCTATGACAAGTTGAAACCATATGGTATTGCTATCAGTGGCTGCATAGATGGTTTTAGCCGCTATGTTTTATGGATGGAGGCTTATACTACAAACAGTGACCCTAAATTGATTGCAAGTTATTTTCTGAAAACAGTTTCATGCATCAGCGGATGTCCAGAAAGGTTACGTGCTGACCGAGGTACCGAAAATGGTTGTGTCGAACAAATGCAGATGTTTTTACGGAGAAACCACACAGACAGTTTTGCAGGTGAGAAAAGTTTCCTTTACGGAAGAAGTACGGCCAACCAACGTATAGAAGGATGGTGGGCTACCCTACGCAAACAGAGTGCACAATTTTGGATGAACTTATTTCAAACTTTTCAGGATGATGGCCACTTCACAGGGGATTTTTTGGACAAAAGTCTTATCCAATTCTGCTTTCTCAATCTTATTCAGGTAAAAGCATGTGCTCATGCTATGTAATGTCTTAGCTGCATAAATAGAAAATATAAATATGGTTAGAACATTTTTTTTCTTTAAATTAAATATGAATTTTATTTCCATTTTAATATGTCTTGATGCATGCTCAATCAGCCAGGTAAGGAATGTTTTTTGACAGAACATTTCTCACACTGAAAACGCTACATCCAGATGAACAGAATCAACTTTTTGGGATTCCATTTTAATACTTTGATGGAATTGTATTCATGTTATCAGTGGAAGTAACTGCACCTTTCTCAGCACAGGTGCATGGAGCATTTTTTTTTATTTATTGCCACATGGTTTAAATTACTATGGAGTCTGTTACCTAGTGGTCCTTTGGGCACGGTTTCAGAAAGCAATCCTATCATTTGGTTAATTCTCTATTGAAAATTTATTGTAGAATCATTGCACACTGAGTATAAAGTGTTGGGCTATCTATTCAACAGCAGAATCATGCAGCACCATTCTGTGTCCGTGTGCTGTTTAGTGAAAGTGCTCTTTTGTTGTTGCTGCTTGGTTTTACATTAATTAGAGGTCAGTTTCTATGTCTGTTGATTAATGAGTTAATAAGCCTCAACTTTGGCTAAATCTACTGGTACATGGTCTGTTTCATATACCGGTACTTATATTGTGTTGTTTTTCATGTAGGATGAACTTGATGAAGTTGTGAACACATGGAACTCGCACAAAATCCGGCCAAGTGGTAGTGCAGCATCGGGTCGACCAGTAGTAATGTACTCATTTCCAGAGCTGCACAGTGCTGAGGATAGACTGAAGCCTATTTCTATGGAGGATATCACTTTGTGTATGGAAGAGTGTAGCCCAAAAGGTCAACACCCCTGTGATGAAACAGTCTTTGAACTGTGTTGTCTGCTTATGGTAGAAAATGAATGGGATGCCCCAGGAGATCCACTTGGTGCTGCGGATCTGTACATTAGGTTAAGAGAAGAAATACTGCAAAGTATTTAAGGAACTTCAGTGTGTAAATGTACAAATAAATACAAAATATTTCTCTTTATCTTGATAACGTGATTTGATAGTAGGTGCCATGTCTTACAGGTACCTTTTATGCAGGTATTTCTGCACTGCATTAAATGAAAAATGTTTTTCTACATTCACACTACCATTAAACAGAAATGTTTATATATTACTTGAAAAAGCTGAATATTGTGATATTATCAATCAGTTATGAAACACATGTCAATCCTTTTAAAAGGCCATACATTAAACTGCATTTACAAATGTTATATTTTTGATTGAATCATAAGTGGTGTAAACCTGCCTACCAGTAAATTGCAATATAAATTTCTGTGTTTTGTTGCCAGACATGTGCATAGTATATAAAATATAAACTGACCAGCTCCCTGCTCATTGTTTTCTGTATCAACCTTTACTCTTAATATTCATGGCTGGAAACCCAGGCACCAGCATATGATATGCTAAGTGCCCGGGTTATCTGTGGTATGTTTCAGCAAACCATAGTAGCATTAACAATTCTAGGTCTTGACAACAGCATGTTTCTATAAACGTATCATTGTTAATATTTAAAGTCGTTATGCCTTTTGGGGAGCTTTTAGTGCAATTATATTAAAGCAAAGCTATTATAATCATTTACCCATATGAAGATCCATCACTTAATTATTAATGTATTTCACTTCTGTTAGTTGTAAGATATTTTAGCTGGTTTTTCATGTAAAATGACCACGAATCATTGCTATACTGATTCAGTGTTAGCTGTTGTATACAAGGCTCCTTCATGATATGAATCCTAAAATTATAAGAAACATACCAAAAATATTTTGACTTTTATTTGTAGTATCCCAGCAACAATGCAACAAAACAGTTCCTGCAAGTGGAACCAAGTTATTGTCCCATTAAGTGCAACATGTTTTACATTTATATTTGTGTATCTTTATGAAATATTTGAAATTAAAAATAAATGGTATTCTTCCATGTTACTGAGCTCATGTGTGGCAGTCTCTTGAATTCTGGCATGTTCAAATAGATATGGAGTTTGATGAACATATTCAAAACAACAATACAAATGTACTGTGTACAGTAACATTTTATTGGAAAAAGTTTACAAGAAACCTGTTCTTTCCAATGCCAATAACATGGCTAAAACTCATAACCGTATAAGCTGCCCTGTAACAAGAATGACTCAACTTTTAAAACAAACTTATAGATCTCATATAGTCTTGTTATGCATCAGTATACATCAGTGACTTACTGTAAAGACCATGAACACTGGCTATTGTGGTATCACATATTCCTTCAGTGTCATCTATGGTATAGAAATAAAAACAAGTGTGAATGACTGAGAACATACATGCATACAAATAAAAATGCATAATTTCTGGCAGTAACAAGACATTTTTTCAGGTGTTAAGATTAATACTATATCTGAGAACATGACAATTTGGCATTACAAAAGGATGCCTGAATAATCACAGTACTTGACCACTGCACTGAAGTGTACAGTGTTTATTTATGATCTCAGTAATCAATAACCATCTTCAAAACAGACTGAATCCTTTAAGCAGCTTGAATCAATTTGATGGATGAATAACAGGTATGCTTAGAAACAATATGACATTAAGAAAATACTGGAATTTAAAAAAATATTTTCACCAACTTTATATGGAACCTTTGTAATCAACAACAAATGCCAAACTTTGATACCTTAACCTACCTTAACTAAAAATTGCATATACTGTAAAGCAAAATGTTTTCAGACATGACAAATGCTAAAGTATAAAATTGTACTTATTCCTTTTACAATACAGTGTTGCATAACAGCATTACTTTTACGTTATAACTATGTTCAGTTTTAGCCCTGACCTAATAAGAAAATACCATCTGAATGAATTAGTCTTTCTACTAATTACTTACAAAAGTATTTGACTGTGCTGAGCTCTCACACCACACATGGTGCATTAAAGAACGTTTAAGAGCAGTTTAATTATAGTTTATAGATCTTAAGTAATCTTTCTTCATGCTTTTGCTGAAGGTTTCTGTCTTACAGCTGGAAAGCTTGGATTTGGTGAAGACAGCTCTGGATATGGTAGTAAACAGTGTACCTGTTCGTTTTGTTTTGTGACTGTATTATGTAAAACTCAAAATGATAAAAGAAAATGAAATATTAGCCAAAACTAGACTTCTAACAGAGATGAGAAACTTCTCTCTAATTAAAAAAAAGTATACTGTATAAGTTCAAAATACATAAAAATACATATTCCTAACATCTCTTTACAGTTATGCTCTAGTGTGCATGAGCAGTTCAAATGTAGCGCATTGCTGTGAGAGTCTAAACAATGTCCATCACCCAGACATTACTTTCAAGAACTGCATTAAATTCAGAACGAAAATCTGGGAAGTTTTCATAGCTGTTAGCTAGCTGCAGAACATTCCCACACGTGCGTCCGACTGGTCTTCTTGTAAACTCTGTCATATCTTGAAATTCCACATAAATACTGTTTGTTACTATAAGGTCAGATCCGGTGCAGAAACGCATAAATTTCTGAAGTTTAATGTTATCCAGCTCTCTGATGAATCTTTTGAGATGATTTTTCACTTCTTTTTGTTGTGGAGTCAAATCCACAGCAAATTTCAGCAGCTGGCACACTTTTTTTGAAGTTGGTTGCAGTTCAGAGAATAACTTGGTCAGTCCCTCCGGACTGAGGGAGATATGGGGGTCGATGATCTCCCGCCAGCAGTCAATAACAAACATTGGTTTTTGGACAAGCTCTTTGTGTGCTATTTCATCAAGGATTGTAGGAAGAGTCTCAGCAGTGATTCTTTTTCTACAGCCATAACTGTCAAGAATTTCCACAAGATCATCCAAGTCAACTGCAGAGAAATCTTTTACTGCTTCCATCAAAACATCACATTCTTGGCTGCTGACAAACTGTAGAAAGTGTGCTTTAAGATCACTGTAAACACCACTGAAAAGCACTTGTTCCATAAAAGGGATTGCAAGTTTATTTGGAAAATACTGACATTCTTGGTAACCTTTCAGGAGTATTCGCCCAACTGCCTTCCATTTTTCAGCAGGAAAATCATGGCGAATGAATGGCACTTTAATGGTTGCACCTAGGGTGCATCGCTCATAAAATTCATGCCAGAAGCATGTGAGTACATCTCTTAGTATTCCTGATCCAGTGCCTGGTTCTTCTGTGTTGTCTGGAAGTATGCGCTTCACATTCAGTGTTTTGGTCAAAATCTCCTTATCAGAGAAAGCAGTAATCATGTCATGTAAAGTGTCAGTATGACGTATGGTGATTGTTATTATGTTCTCTGAATTAGGTGGACTGAGGGGGACAAGAAAACCCTCATAGACTAATGTGTCTTCTGTATCTTCTTCAGCATCAAAAATTGGACCAAAAGTAATTTCTGGATCATCTAAAATTTCTGAACCAGCGATGACTTCATCAAAATTACCCCTGACTTCCCCCACTTGCAATGGATTAATATCACTGCCACTGCTTTCTGAGACAAACACCACTTCAGATATCTCGCTGGCATCTTCTTCAGGATCTTTTGGTTTTGTTGCAATGTAGAAGCGTAACATTGTCAGTCTCGCTGCCTCATACATATTGCCAATAGACTGGCAGGTATCATCAGTAAGGTGGTTCTGTTTAAAGTCCCAAACCTCAAACTCAAAATCTGTTTCACATCCCTTAGGAGATATGCCATTAGGAAAAAAAAGTTTCTTTCCTACCTGAAGAATATCTTTTAATCCAGCATCAGTGGCCATTTGAATTTTTCTAGTGCCACCTCCCTGCTTCGCTCTCACCTGTTTGGCTATTTTTCCATCACAATGTATCCATCCTATCTCAACATTGCGTGTTGCTTTTTGCTTCTTTGTCTGTCTTATTCCTGCATCTGTATGTGAAGTGTTCTCCTTTGGACTTTCTTTTCTGGTTTTCATTTTCTCACGAAGTTTTTGCAGAAGTCCTAGTTTTCTTTTTGACAGTGGTTGCTTGCTTTTGCAGAAATTGAAGACGGCAATTCGGTCTCCGTACGAGGGAATGTAGTTTGCCAAAGTTGCGTCATCCATCAGCGCTATGACGTCACAGTCAATCTGCACACAGGAAGAAAGAAAAGACAGTCATTTTCTGCAACATTTACGCTGCAAAGCAATATTACAGTTAAGCCTCTTAGGCCTCGTTAATGCCAGTAGGAGAGTATTGACTGTAGTTATCAGAAAAGCTATCTATTTTATGCAGGGCGAAACACAATAATGAAAGAAGCAAACTAAGGCATAGCCTTTCAGTAAATAATAAATCCTCTTCTGTATTTAAAAAAAAGCGGGACTTGATTGGTTATGATGTAGGTAGTACGTCTTCTAAGGATGTTCTACGACACTGTGGTGGCGTCTGCTGTCTTTTATGTTGTGGTCTGCTGGAGTGGTGGAATGGCAGAGAGGGACAGGGGGAAACTTAACAAACTGGTCGGGAGGGCCAGCTTTAGCGGTCTGCTAAAGTCCACTGAGCAGACTGGGGAGGAGAGGATGTTGTCTAAGCTAACATCCACCATGGACAACACCTCCACGCTCTCTGCATGAGACTGTACGACCACTGAGCAGCTCGATCAGCAGTAGACTTTTGTGTACACGCTTGTGTACATATCTCTGTACATTTTTATCTGTACATATGAATGTTACTTATGTATGTAAGACTATAACGCAGAGTCATAAATACACAGTCCATTTAGTCATTTAAGCAAAGGTATTACACATAGAACACAAAGTAACATTGTAAATCAGTCTTTGGCACAATATCGGGATTATTTCGTTATTTATTTTTGTGTTTATGCGAACAATATGCCTGATTTGCGACTTTCTGCACTTCTATTGGTTGTGCGAACAAACGTCACGTCACTCCGAGGTCAAAGTTCAACCCGGCAGCGCTCCTCAGCCAGCACTTTTATATATAGGAGAAAGATGATGTCATTCTGACATTATAAACAGTTTGCTCATTTCTTCCGACACTGTACCACTAACGTATACACAGTTACATGCACTACATTAGTTTGTGTTAGCTAACATGTTGTGAGGGGATCGTCAGTCGGCCACCGTCAGAACAACAACCGGGGCTGTGTCGGTGGCTGTGTATGAACGCCACCCATTTTTCTGAGTGAAATATCCGCATAAACATTCATTACAGCTTCTCTCCTCCGCTGTACTAAGTGTAACTTACTTGTACACATCAAATATATCAGTGATATTGGCAGGCGGCTAGCATCTGTAACACAGCTCCGCTTAACTGCCTTGAAAAACTCAGAAATAGTAGAACAATAAAATAAAATGCAACGAACCCATCTGGGATGATCCTGCGATCAACAACAGTTAAAACGTCAATTCACCTAGTATACTGTAACATCGTGAAACACGTTCATTCCTATATAACATTATAAGCTAACAAGCATGCTAACAGCTAACCGTAACTGTACCGTAACTGTTTTCCTGTAAAAATAGGAGACACCAAACTATTTCTCTTTTTTGTTACTCACCTTCTGCTCTTCCATTAATAAAATAGCATCTTCGGGGACCCCTCGGCCACGCAAAAAGTCACTTATATCCACCATATTTAGTGAATTAGTTCTCCACCTGCCAAACTGGACACATCGCTGTCACCGAAGCTGGAAGCCTGCAGGTGCCCACCTCAAAATTCTGAGATTAAAGTCAGAATTCTGAGAAAAAAGTCAGAATTCTGAGAAAAAAGTCAGAATTCTGAGAAAAAAGTCAGAATTCTGAGATTAAAGTCAGAATTCTGAGAAAAAAGTCAGAATTCTGAGAAAAAAGTCAGAATTCTGAGAATAAAGTCAGAATTCTGAGATTAAAGTCAGAATTCTTTTTTTTTTTTTTCCCAGTGGCCCTAATCCTCTTCCGTACTCCAGAGATCAGGTGCTCACATGGAAGAAAGGCACTTAGACAGATGACAAAGAAACAATAATATAATTGCTTTGAATGTTAAATCTGAATTGCAAAATTTCACTCGTGAATTTCGATGTTCTTTGTGTTAACACTGATTTTTAAGCAACCTGAATCAATAACAGGCCGCTGCATGGGCATTAAGTGCTCAGTAATTACAGAATGTTTGTGAAATGCAAGAATTGATGTTACAAGGTAATTAACGTAAAGGTTTATTATAAAATGACATAACGTTACATAATGTACGGCGCATATACTAACTCTGTGACAATTATACTGATTAAAAAAAGGTCGTTACAGTAAAATGTTGGCACACACTATTCAGATAATTCAAAAGGAATAAAGGCTCCGTAACACAATATTCAATTATAGGCCCATAGGCCAGCTGCCTCAGTGGACAAATAAATTGTTTCAGTGAGAAACTAATGCGTCTGGGAATAATGGTGGGTGCCCAGGATGATAATGTATACTAGTGTCTGTGTCTAAAACTTATGAATATTTTGTTACAGTATGCAATCAGAAACTTTACATTAATCATTCATAGTCCTTGTGGCCCATTATTTCTGCTATTAAATTATTAATGCCTTGAGCTGACTTTCTTCACATAATCAAGTACCTATTGTTGGCTGCTATACATTGCTCCTGTATATGCAGACAGGGCCATAAAATAAGCCACTGAATTACCATAGATACAACAGGCATACTTCGATAGATGTTCTCATCCCTTTGTTTGGTTCACGCTGCGGGAAAGAAGATGGTAAATATCATGTGGTGACCCAGCTTTGTGTCTTTTCTATCCCCTTTTCTCTCCCATCTCCCAAAAAATCCATAAATATAGAGTTTTTCTTGGAACTGCTGGACAATTCTGAGAAGTCACTCAACAGTATGTTCACACGGACATACGGGAAGCTGTATATGCAGAACTCTGAAGTATTCCAGGACCTGTTCACTGAGCTAAAGCGCTACTACACGGGGGGCAACGTCAACTTGGAAGAGATGCTAAATGACTTCTGGTCCAGGCTGCTGGAACGCATGTTCCAGTTACTTAACTCCCAGTACCACTTTACAGATGACTACCTGGAGTGCGTCAGTAAATACACAGATCAGCTAAAGCCTTTTGGAGACATTCCCAGAAAACTTAAGGCCCAGGTCACCAGAGCATTCATCGCTGCAAGGACGTTCGTCCAGGGGTTAATGGTGGGCCGGGAGGTTGCCAACAGGGTCGCTAAGGTGAGTTTAATTTTTTTTCTCATGGCTGCTTTGAGTGTGATGTTGCTTTGTGACTGTTTAGCACTGCTGGCTTTAGCTTTAATGCAATAAACATTAGAACATATCCTTTAACATGACAACTTTCTGTGGATATGTTTGATCCCCAGGTCGTTGCATGAGATTTAAATGCTTTGCAGCTGTTTAAGACATAGGCATAGACTTTATTTAATCCCACACTGGGGAAATCCACTTGTTACAGCAGCACAGGGGACACAAGGAAAAAGGGGATTATACATATATTAGAAAAACAATAAAAAACAGAAAAAAAAAGTGTACAAAAAAAGCCAAAATACATGTACAGATGGTTACTATGGTTTTGTCATTATGCATCTTAAACAATTGCAAATGAATAATAGTTCATGCACAGACCGGATGTGGAGGGCAGTTTGAGACATTTTTCATAGATATATGTGGTGATGCAGACGGTTTGATATGCATTCATTATTTTACTCCTTCACAAAGAGCAAAGCTTTGCAAAAAGGGAAAATGTTAAAGCACAGGTCAGCTGAGATTTCATGTTGGAATTGTGTTTGCATTGTTCGTCTTTGCAGTTTGTATTTTGTCATGTTTTTTTTGTTTGTTTGTTTGTTTGTTTTTCAGTGTGCATAAGTAAAAATTTGCTTCATTTCAATGTGACAGTTTATTTAAAACTAATTAGTGTTTCGTCTGAAATCTTAGTAGATTGGATTGTAAAATAAGTACAGTGGGGCAAAAAAGTATTTAGTCAGCCACCGATTGTGCAAGTTCCCCCACTTAAAATGATGACAGAGGTCAGTAATTTGCACCAGAGGTACACTTCAACTGTGAGAGACAGAATGTGAAAAAAAAATCCATGAATTCACATGGTAGGATTTGTAAAGAATTTATTCGTAAATTAGGGTGGAAAATAAGTATTTGGTCACCTCAAACAAGGAAAATCTCTGGCTCTCACAGACCTGTAACGTCTTCTGTAAGAAGCTTTTCTGTCCCCCACTCGTTACCTGTATGAATGGCACCTGTTTGAACTCATCATCTGTATAAAAGACACCTGTCCACAGCCTCAAACAGTCAGACTCCAAACTCCGCCATGGCCAAGACCAAAGAGCTTTCGAAGGACACCAGGAAAAGTATTGTAGACCTGCACCAGACTGGGAAGAGTGAATCTACAATAGGCAAGCAGCTTGGTGTGAAAAAATCAACTGTGGGAGCAATCATCAGAAAATGGAAGACATACAAGACCACTGATAATCTCCCTCGATCTGGGGCTCCACGCAAGATCTCATCCCGTGGGGTCAAAATGATCATGAGAACGGTGAGCAAAGATCCCAGAACCACACGGGGGGACCTGGTGAATGACCTGCAGAGAGCTGGGACCAAAGTAACAAAGGTCACCATCAGTAACACACTACAACGGCAGGGAATCAAATCCCGCAGTGCCAGACGTGTTCCGCTGCTGAAGCCAGTGCATGTCCAGGCCCGTCTGAAGTTTGCCAGAGAGCACATGGATGATACAGCAGAGGATTGGGAGAATGTCATGTGGTCAGATGAAACCAAAGTAGAACTTTTTGGTATAAACTCAACTCGTCGTGTTTGGAGGAAGAAGAATACTGAGTTGCATCCCAAGAACACCATACCTACTGTGAAGCATGGGGGTGGAAACATCATGCTATGGGGCTGTTTTTCTGCCAAGGGGACAGGACGACTGATCCGTGTTAAGGACAGAATGAATGGGGCCATGTATCGTGAGATTTTGAGCCAAAACCTCCTTCCATCAGTGAGAACTTTGAAGATGAAATGAGGCTGGGTCTTCCAACATGACAATGATCCAAAACACACCGCCCGGGCAACAAAGGAGTGGCTCCGTAAGAAGCATTTGAAAGTCCTGGAGTGGCCTAGCCAGTCTCCAGACCTCAACCCCATAGAAAATCTGTGGTGGGAGTTGAAAGTCCGTGTTGCTCGGCGACAGCCCCAAAACATCACTGCTCTCGAGAAGATCTGCATGGAGGAATGGGCCAAAATACCAGCTACTGTGTGTGCAAACCTGGTAAAGACCTATAGTAAACGTTTGACCTCTGTTATTGCCAACAAAGGTTATGTTACAAAGTATTGAGTTGTATTTTTGTTATTGACCAAATACTTATTTTCCACCCTGATTTACGAATAAATTCTTTACAAATCCTACCATGTGGATTCATGGATTTTTTTTTCACATTCTGTCTCTCACAGTTGAAGTGTACCTCTGGTGCAAATTACTGACCTCTGTCATCATTTTAGGTGGGGGAACTTGCACAATCGGTGGCTGACTAAATACTTTTTTGCCCCACTGTATATTTAAGACTGTTATCAAATCCTGAAGATTTCAAATGTTTTTTTTCAAAGGCTTAGAGGATACGTTTTCT
Organism: Diplotaxodon limnothrissa; assembly: GCF_057381915.1. Lineage (NCBI taxonomy): Eukaryota > Metazoa > Chordata > Actinopteri > Cichliformes > Cichlidae > Diplotaxodon > Diplotaxodon limnothrissa. The sequence continues at coordinate 25,258,800 of NC_140596.1, forward strand.
AATTCCACGGTTAACACAGAAAGTTATGCAACAGTTTTTAGTGGACATCAAAACTATGAGATATGATATAACCGCAGCTGTTTGCAGATTGGCACGATTCAAACACCGGTATTAATGATCCGACTTGAGTTATTTACATTTGGATTCCATCATTCAGTTTAAAGGAGAGTGGGCTTCTGAAAACTGTGGAAATAGATGTGGAAGGTGGGGGCTGAGAGAGCTTAATTAAACAGTTTCATTTTGAAGCCAGTTTCTTCTAGTTATAGTCATCATCAGCTTTTGATTCTGTTGGTTTACAATTTATAAAACACAAAAAAACACATTCTGGATGATTTGTGAGCATGAGATTAAAAGGCACGCTCTAAAGAAAATACTTTTTATATACTCTAAACACGTAACACCTTTAAGGCTTACTGAAACAGATTTGTCCTTAAAATAGAAACTAAATTTTTAGTTTCTGCTATTTTGCAGAGGCCTTAAAAGATTTAATTAAATGACTGAGAAATCATAACAATAATTTTAGTCTGGAAAGTGCTCGCCCTTCCAAAAGTAATATTCTTCACCTGCTTTTAGACATAAATCATATCAAACTAGATGCTCATAAGTTCAAACATTAAGTTTTAAAAATGTCTTCAGAGTTCAGCAGCGATTCGATTCGTTTCCTTTTTAGCTTAAAGCTCGCCGTGCCTTTCAATTCGACAAGGGAGATAAACTGTAAGAAGAGCAAAGAAGAAGAAAGTGGATGCAAGAGTGGCAGGGCAAAAAAAAGAAATGATCTGTGCAGTTCACTTTTATGTTGGAGGCTTAACTCCCTGTGTAAAGTTGAGACAGATCATAGAGTGTGAACACAAGTGAATGCATTAAATTTATATTAGAACTTTTGTCTGTGACTGCATAAAAAGTAATGTTTAGACAAAAGCCTACACAGTCAACCTTCACCTATGGTAATATTTCACCTAAGTTATCTGTTTCACTGTGAAGAGCAATTTTTAGGGTATTTAGTTGCATCTTTTTCATAACTTGGATGACACTCAGATCTACTGCTGCAAAAAATGACAGGGAAATTGGTGCACTAATGTTTCTTAAGTACAGTGAATACTCGAAATGCTGATGCTTTTCAGAAATACAATGTGAACAGCAAGCTAGAATACAGTAGGCTATTTTTCTTTGGCAGTTAAGCTAAGCTGGAGTTTGACTTTCTTTGCATAAGTGAAATCATGTTGCTTCAAGTCCCACAACATCATTTCAGTCATCTCACAAAAACTAGGACTAATATATTGTAAGGTTTATTCAAATCCTTACTTTAGATAATTACAGCACAGTACTGTAATGTTCTTTAAAATAATTTTAAAAAGTGTTGTAGTCGATGCACTGCAGAGTTTCATGCTGACAAATAGAGCTGCCAGCAGTTCACTGTAATTCAGCAGGAAGCTTTGTTACAGTGTACACCGTATTACGACTTATAAGAAGTCACATCATACTTAACCACAAGAAATGGTTACATTGAAACTCACTGTCTAATTTCTTCATATTTTTTCATTAGATCAAAAACCAAATCATCCCTTAATTTATATTTTATCTTTGAACTTCTACCATCAGTGTGATGTACAATCAGTTTCCCCCAGTGCCCCACCCTATACTTGCACTATTTCACAGGATTGTGAATTTTCCACCTCAGTATTATGTACATATTAAAGTGCTATGTCATATTCTGCTGCCGTGTATAATCCCTAAAGAGCTGGTCATTTTTAATGCTCATAATGTCTTTTAGCTTACTACTGAGCTAGGCACCATTCCCTTAGTGGCATAGCCATTTCAGAGGAAGAGTTAAAATGAGCACATCTATACATCTGTCCTAGGCCCAAATGGCACCGCCACTCTGGATCAAATCCCATATTCCCTTCTTCCTCATCAATTATGAAGCGGCGCCTGGAAACACTGTGGCATTGCTGAAGGCTGTCAGGCCAGTGAACAACCGAAGAAGTCGAGGTGAAAAGTTGTTTGACATGACAAATCACCTTGACCTGAGATTCACCCTCAGTGCCATGCTGTTTTCAGTGGCACTGCACACATGCATCTCCTTACCGCACACTGTTAGAGTAAATAGCAATGTAAAACTTCTTGGGTTTAAGCACACTATTGCATCCCGTTCAATTGTAGATCCACAAGGATCCGAGACTTTTTATATGCTTTATGGCAGAATGCAGTTTTGTTTTTTGAGTTACTACTGCAATTACTACAGCTTCATAAATCAGTGTTTGGTCATTTGGCAGTGTGTTTTATTAGCAGACCATTTGCGAACAAATAGTGTTGAAAAATACCTCAGAGCTAGACTGCAGTGACAAACACACCATCTGTCACGAAGATAGAATTCTGTGCTCTGATTCTGCTGTAAGTTTACTTAAAATTATTCTGAGGAGAAGCAAAAGTCAGCATTACTTTACAGTAAATACTTTTTTTACAGAATAAATGATAAATCGGTGCATATGTACGTATAAAGATAGTTTAGTGAAATGAAAATTTATAAACTTTTTATTGTCCCTGATGGATTGGCATCATCGAGATTGTGCTCAATTTCATCATTCTAGCTTGTCCAGTTGACAAAAGAGTCTCACTACAAACTCTATTTACAGGCGGTCTTAGACGATGGAGTCTTTTCACTTGCCATTGATTTTTTTTCTTTTTTTTTCACACATGTGCTTTACAGGTTGCTAGTGAAAGATCATTAGACCAACAGGTTTGTCAGGGACATTGCAAACAAACGGCGAAATAAATCGTCTGTTGCTACAGGTTTTGAGTCTCATTTATATGTAAAGTGCCGCACGCTGCAAATGATGCTTAGTGGGTAACTCTAACAACACTGGGGCTTAAATTCAAATATACAAACTGATCATTAAATGTTTAAAACTCGAGGTTGTAGAATGGAAAAACACGCTTTGTCCATGTGATGCCTGCCTTCAACCAGCTGTCTGTTTAATTTTCCATGTTACTTTGCATCCGGATTTTGCTCCAATACGATGAGCCGTAAATATTTACAGCTAATACACAGTGCTGTATGGTGTAAAGTCAGAGCAGGAGAGATATCACGCCATAAAATGAGATTGCACTAGACTTGCACTGAACAGTTTCCTGGACCTCGATCCTGGATTAAGAGCAGAATCCCTTTGGATTACAGTTTATGATGACCATTAGGAGTTTTATCCTTGCGGTACTTAAAACACAGTCCAACTACATTAAGACCTACTCAAAGAAGATTGTAGGGATTTGGAATTTTTGAACGGTTTAAAGTTCAGGCATTTAAAGCACTTATCACTCACTCTGCATACGCATGGGAAGCCGGCCTAGTCCGTGGTGCACTTTTGCTCACGATGATGGAAGGAAGTAGGGTATTTTGTAGAGAGGGATTTGTTTTCCCTGATGGCTTATGCTGCCACGGTGATCTCATTATACACTCATTTCCGACCACGAACTGTCAGATAATTTCACATTAAGCTCCGAGGCAGTTTCTAATCTTTACACAACATTTACCTTAGATTAATCCTCTGCCAGATTTCTTTGCTGACACGTGAGAAATATCATCATCAGTTCCATGTGCTTTCCATACGTGCTCATGTTTTGTTTGTCTGCTTTTTGAACTCGCTGCCCTACATTACTTTTAACGAATGCATTCAACATTCAGCAAAAAAAGACAGAAACACAAGCACATATTCACTGCTGACACACAGGTTAATATGTGCTTGTTTGAATTTAAACAGTCCTACTAATCAGATAGCATTTTCATTCACTTACAGAAAATGATGCCAGTCATTTTACATGTTTTCACTTTTGTTGTTCTAATCGCAGTTAGCACATTCATTTAGCTGTTGTGCAAATCACTGCCGTGTCTAAAATATGCACCAGCTGTACTTCTATACATACTAGTGGTCAGCAAAGTTGTGTTAACAGAGTTAGTTCTAAGAAAAAAAGGTCAAGTACAGTACTGTCATTTAATCTGCACACAGACAAACGGATATGTTTCTTTTTATAACATACTACATTATAAAGCCCTGAGATTTGTTTTTCTTTTCTGACTGATGCCTGTATGATGTGTGTGATATATAATGGCAAAACAGGCCACTTTTAGAACTAAACCATTTTCACACCATGAATACTAACTTTTGAGTATAAACTTAATGTCTACTTTATTAGTTAAGCCTTACTTGGAGAAATGCCTTAATTCTTCATGTCATAGGTTCAACACAATGCTGGAAACATTCATCAGTGATTTTGGTCCATGTCATACTGACATGATAGCATAACACAGTTCCTGCAGATTGGTCGGCTGCACAGCTATGATGCAAATTTCCTGTTCCACCACATCCCAAAGGTGCTCTATTGGATTGAGATCTGGTGACTGCCGAGGTCATTTGAGCACAGTGAACTCATTGGGTTATGTTCAAGAAACCAGTTTGAGGCGATTTGAGCTTTGTGACGTGGTGTGTTATCTTGCTGGAAGCAGCCATCAGAAGATAGTACACTACAATCATAAAGGAATGGATACGGTCACCAAGAATATGCACGTAGGCTATGTTGTTTGAATGAAATTTGGTACTAACGAGGACAAAGTGCTCCAAGAAAATATCCCACACGCCATCACACCACTACTGCCACCAACACCACTGCCCTAAACTGTTGATACAAAGTATTATGATCCTAAGCTATCATGTTTTTTAATCCAAATTCTGACCCTACCAGCAAGATGTCACAGGACAAAATGAGACTCATCAGTGCAGACCAATTTTTATGATCCAATTTTGGTCCATGTGAATTGCAGGCTCAACGTCCAATTCTCAGCTAACAAGCATAACTGCTGTGGTCTTCTGCTGCCCATCTGCTTCAGCATGTAACATGTTGTGCATTCAGACATGCTTTTCTGCATACCCTCATTTTAATGAGCGGTTATTTTAGTTACTTTTGCCTTCCTATCAGCTCAAATCAATGTGGCCATTTTCTTCTAACCTCTGACATCAGCAAAGCATTTTCTTCCAGGTAACTGCCGTTCATTAGATTGTCTCTTTTTGGACCAGCCTCTGTAAACACTAGAGATGGTGGAGGATACTCACAACTACATCAGCAGTTTCTGAAATACTCAAACCAGCATGTGTGGGACTGCCAACCATCTCACATTCATAGTCACAAAAATCACCTTCTTCCCTTTTCTGATGCTCAGGCCATTTGAGTACAGTGAACATACATGTTCAAGAAACCAGTTTGAGATGATTTGAACATCAGCTGACATCAGAAGATGGCTGCTTCCAGCAGATAGGCGGGATGGGCGTGGTCAGCAACAATACTTAGTTAGGCTTTGGTGTTTAATTGGTCATCTTCATCATGTCTATTTTCAAACGAGTTGCTATCATGTGACTGGCTCATCATGTGAAAAAAGTCGCTGGGTTATCTCTTAGTTAGTAGTCTCTTAGTAGTTTGATGATGTTGTTCTGTATATACGCGTGCTATTGGAGTTTGGACCACTTCAGACATGTTTCATCCCACAGGTCATGGGCTGTAGAAGTACAAATGACTTTAATGCTAGTATGATCATTTTTATATTCATCGGCCAAATAGCAATTTCAGGGCAAGCTAGTTCACATTCGAAAGTATATAAAGAGAATTCATTCACACACATCAAACAAGCTGAAAACAGAAATATAACAATGTTACAAAGTAACTGTTTTGCTGGAACAAAACAGTTACTTTTATTATGTGTATTATATCTAGGACCCCCTGGGAATGTGGTTGGACATTTTTCATTCATTTCTCACATTTGCAGACAAAACAATTAGCCAATTAAGAGAACAAAAACAACTGCCTGATAGAAAACAATAATGACTCCGATTCTTAATTGAAAAGGAAATTGCCATAGAGGAAATAAGTTCATGTAATCACACCTCAAAAGAGATGCACATAATGCGAACTGCAGTATGCTTTGACACTGCAGACAATGCCAGTGGAGCTGGTTGTGTTTTTACAGATTGCGTTAGCAATTAAAGATGTATCACTTCTAGCTGAAGATACAAAATGCCTTAATTTGATTAAGAAAATGTGACTGCGTTCATGTGATTTTGTAGTTCAGCGTCTTTACTTGTAATTAATATGTTGCAAAACCAAACAGTGAACGAGAGCAGTCTGACAGCAGATTCTGCTCAGGGCAGATTAAGTGACCTGCTTCGTGAGCGAGTGTCCAGTTTTCTTAGCCGAGGCCCACACAGATACAGATGCACCAGACGGACTTCCTCTCTCACTCTCTCTCTCTCTCATGCATGATCCCTCCTCTCTCGCTCTCTGTCTGTCTCCTTCTCTCTTGCTGGCTCACAGCTCACACAGCTTGCCGGGGATAAGGCCTCAGCCACAGTGCTGTGACGGCAGATGGCAACTGGCTCAAAAGGGTTGGCACGTCATCGGGAAATGTGCTGCACCAAAGATGTCCTTTTTAATTAAAAGATTTTGATCTGTAGTGAACTGCAGAATGTTGGAAAAAAATGAAAGACAGCATGTGGTCTGAAATACAAGAACATTATAAGAACGGATAATAAAGAAATATACTGTATCCTCCTCTCTTCAGTAGTCTGTGCCGTCTTCCATTCAGCATTGAATACTCTGAAGGGCACAGTGAGCCAAGTACAGAGTGGGTGGAAATTTGGAACAAAATACAAAAGGGTGGCAATTTGTCAAAAAAATTTAGAAAAATGATCCATCAAGTTTTAACATGTCCTATAAATACCTCTTATCCACCTCTCATCAACTTGTGAAAATATGTCATCCGACTGGAGCAGCCCACATCACTCTTATGACAACTTTTTGCACCTTGATTTAAAGTGTATGGCACCACATCTTTATTTAACAAGCACTTAGAGAAGGTTGTCAGCAGCAGTGTTGTGACATTTGTTCAGAGGTTTCTTGGCAGCACAGAGACTTGTCTGCCCCTGACATTCAGGCTGGGCTGCAGACCTTTAGAGTCAGCTGGACAGAGGGTGAGTGCTACGCTATAATCCAGGAGGCAACACGACAGATGGATAACAATGTAGTATATGAAGGTTTTGTACTCACTAGAGATGGTGAATCGCTCATGGTACGCCGTGCCTAGTCAATGAGCAGCGTGAGGTTGATTTTTAATGTGTTTTCCCTTGTCGTTGTAAATTAAAGAAACAGACCCAACTGCTGCTCCAGACATGCTACATAACATGGAATATGTCAGGACAGATCAACGGTTGTGCCCACGTCTCAACAAAGACAGACACTTGAGCTGACTTGAGTGGGTCACAGGGGTCCCCCAAGTACCACTGTGTTGTTTCATTGAGGCACAGATGCTCACATGTGGATTATTCTGTCTGTTTCAGACATTCATCGATTTGACAGCAGCTGATTTTAGTGCAGCCCCTCTGGAATTGTCTTGGCTCCAGCTTACATTTAACATGCGGAGTGGAGGGAGACTGAAGTTTATGGAGAAGCACAGAAAGAAGGTGTGATTAGTATGAAGTGCTGAAAACCGGGTTTTATTTTCTTTCTTTTTTTTTTCTTTTTTTTCTTTTTTTCGGCCTGTCCCGTTTGGCTCTTTTGCCATCAGAATTGTTGTCTAAAGGCAAAGAAAGATGCCCAACGGATTTACTTTACCAAACTGACCATCCCAGCCTTGCAGTAATGGTCTATTTGATTCACCTTTTATTGTTTATTTTATTTTCACTTACTGAATACGGGACAGACTTGACTGGGGGAAAGAAGGGGAGAAAGAAAGAGGGAAAGAGAAACAGCTGAGAAGAGGGACGGGGGAGAAGGGCAAAAGACAAAAACCAACAGAACGGGCAGAGAAAAAAAATGCATATATCAATCACCTGGATCACCTGCTGAGAAAGAAAAAAGAAAGCAAGCAGAAGAGAACAAGAGTAATAGAATAAACAACATCACAATGATATATGGGAATATGACAGTAAATACTAAATGTTAAACATTATTGTGCAGCACATAAGATCAACAGAACACAGTGTGCTTTGAGGTAGGAGCCAAAAAGGGTGTAGTTTGTGGGTGTGATCACCCGTGTGTACACCTGTGAGCATGGACGCGCTTGTTTTTTGTTTTTTAAAAGGTTCCTTCATGTAATAATCTGCTAGAGGGTGTGGGGGGGCACAGCCCCGTCCTCCAGGGCGTGAAGCTTCATACCGGGTTTTATTTTCAATGACAACTTTGGTGCATTTATTTTGCCTGGTCTGTATGTACTAACGTACTATAAACATAAAGTTTACTTTGTTTTTGTTACTTTGTTACCTTTTTTTTTTTTTTTACCTTAGCTGCCCCGTTAAAATGTAAATCTAAGTAAATGTAAGTCTCTAAATGTATTTCTAAATTGTACTATAATGTATTTCTATTATATTGTATTACCATGTGTTTGTAAATTGGATTATTTTTTAATTAGAGCATAATTATTTGTTACTGACCATGTATGGCATTTGCCGCTGTGACAAATACGATACAATTCTAACATTGTTATACATTACTGCCACATCAACGTCTTATAATTTGACTGGATACGGGAGTATACGGTACATGTAAGATACATAGACACAGGTAATAAATATACATAAAAAATACATACAAAATATCTACCTACAATTCAGGACATCTGTTGGCACCTCCCACAAGGACCCATATGAGTATTTTCTGCTCTGACACCCTTGTGATTAAGATGTGGCTATGTTTAGAGAAGTAATACTACTTGGTTGGGGTCAGATCACCTTCATGGTTAAATGAACTGCAATACTTTTCAGGAGAGGGCAATTTGGCAAGCCATTACAATGAAGCTTGTTCATCACCAAAATGGTTCCCATGCTCCCCAAAAACCTTTTTTTTTTTTTTGTTATCTCTCAGATTGGATCGTTTCTACAAGGAGTAGCTTGTGCATAAGCGTGACTTTTTTAAATATTAGTTTATTTTAAAGTAGCTTTTCTCACAGTATGTTTAAAATAAAAGTATGAGTTCGACAAACATAAAAACAATTTGATCAGATTTTCCTTGCAGCGTGAAATTGCTAATCGTCTTCTTACAATTTGCATTTCCTGTGACTTATGGAATTAATATCAGATGTTTATTGCAATATCCCTTAATGTTACCCTTTGGTTAGGAAGAAATAAGTGGTTAAGTTTTACACGGAGATTTATGCAACCAAGCACATGTTTCTCTTCGTAGCAGATGGTAGTCTTATTTGCACAGTAACAAATCACTCATATTGCCATTGACACTAATGGCTGTGGAATTGAGTGGGGACACTGGGGCAGCAATGCAGTCTTACATCCATGTCCAATCAGTGCGAAGCAACACAACCTGTCACAATAATTATGACAGAACTATTGAGACAATTTTTTGGCAACAGCCTCACCGTCCCACAAGTGTTCCCCTTGATTGGCCTTGGTAGCTTGCAAAGTCATTGTCATTTCTCACAACTTCATTACTTGGTGGCACAAAGCAATTTCCATCGTCTTTGCTTCTCCTACTTTGTTGCCCCTAAAGGGAGCTCACACCGTGTAAGCATGGCAACACCTTGTCGGAGAGACAAGGTGATATCTTCCGAGTGTCTTTCAGAGTTATCCCTTATTTTAATGGTAACGCTTTTTATTCGTATTCTAATGATTTACCCATCATTGATGTGTCTTATTGCTGATTGAATTCAGGTGTGTGTAATGTCTCCTGACTGTGGCCCCTTATGGGGCTGTGCTGTTGCCCATAAGGCTCATTGCATTTATAATCTTGCACTTTAAATTCTTGGTAATGTTTACGCTTACCTAAGGAGCTGACCACATCTTCAAGCAGGCTAATGAGTTGGCTGCTGTTTGTGGCTCATCCCATTCTTATAGTCTATTTACTCACACACTGTCCTTATGTAAATGCACTTACAGAACAAAGTCAATATCACATAATGTAAATATTATAATAGGTTTTGTGTCAATATATGTGAACAAAAAGGTATGCGTTTGCAAGAAAATCTACTTAAAAGTTATGAAAAGGTAAAATATTAACTATGCAGTGTTTTATCTTTAGTCACTTTAAAAAATGTAATAACTAAAGCCTAAAGTACATTATTTTTTAGTATAATAGGCACTCATATTTATCAGTTTGGGACTTTAATTAAGGTTTTTTTTTCTGCTTAAAGGATCTGAATTCGTCCTCCACGACTCCAAAACACACACAGTGACTTGCGCGCAAGCACATGCTCTCCATGCGGTGTTATCGTTGCACTTAAACATCAGATGAGTAGATTAGTGTTTTAATCTTGCTCTGGATCTGAGTCATCTCACTTCCAAGTTCTCCCCTCATCCTGCTGTGAAATATTTTATCTACTCAACTGTAAATAAGTGCTAACAAGATTATCAGATTACCCTTCATCCAGGGCACCCGGCGACTGCTGGGCACAGTAACAGCGATGATGTAAAAAAATATCCCACTAAGATAATTGTGTTAGGAGGCATCATTTTAATGCAAATTTTCCAAAGGCTCACAAAGCTTTAGGGCAGCTTAAAGCACTTTTCCCATTTGCAGTATTAACTGTATTTCTTCTATTGCCACAAAAAAGCCACATCGAATATAAAGGACGTAGTTGAAACTGGACTGTGGTTAAAAAAAAAATCCCAGTGTTTTCTCTTTATATGCTGAGAAACTGGGCCAAGTGTAATTGAATTGACTGAAGTAAGTTATTCTGACAATTTAAAAAAAAAAAAAGATATATTATTTAATATTTGAATAAATAATGAAATCCTTTTTACAAGTTGGGAAAAAAATTGCATGTTGATGTTGCAGATGGTGCAGGGACTATATTTTCATTATCCTCCTCTATGATGTTGCCATCATTTATACCACAACAGCGAAACAAGGAAGTTATCAAGCACAGATACTCCAAAGTCATGCTGTCAACTGGTTGTTGTTTTACAATTGTGGTTTAAACTGGATTTCATGTTGCTGCTCAGGTACAGTGACTAGGCCACTGTGAGCCAAAAGAGAAAACAAAAGGGACGAGCTCTCTCTCTCTCTCACTACGCAAAACATATTTATATGCAAATTAGCTTGTGAAACAAAAATGATTCAAATGCTCGATAGGATAACGTATTTAATCTGTGGGATTTGAGTCGTTGATGAGGGAGAGGGCAGGGGATATTTCTGAAGAAGCACAGGGATGTGGGGGGGAGTAGGATCGGAAAAGTGTCTCATCCCTGTCTCAGTCGCAGTCGATTGGTGAATTGCATGTAGCAGTCAGACTTTGTGAATTTATGTGAGATACGGATTTTTATGAAGTGCAAGTACTGAAGGCAAGGGAAGAAAACAGGCTGAGATCTAAAGATGAGAGCACTGTCACTGGAGACTGCTCTTCAAGGTCTGTAAATAGATGGCAATATATATATAAATACATATATATAGTATGATATGTATTGGATCCTGAAAATCATAAAGTGTACATTTGGAAGCAGAAAGTCTGTGGAATTTTACAGGATGTTCTCTCCAAACCAAACACTGTGATTGGCATTTAGTTGGTCCTGTTTCTGTTTCCAAGTGTGGTGACGGCACCTGCCTATTCCTTCTGTTTGTCTGCTAGTGTCTTGTCCGGTTTTCTCTCCGTCTGCTTCATCTGTATCTGTCTCTCTGTTTTCTTGGTGTTTGTTGCTCTGCATCCTTGGCAGCATCTTAGGATTTCTCCACAGCCTGTTCACTCTCAGTCTGCTCTAATGTTTCTTTTAGAAAAAAAAAAACTTCCTCGAGCTCAGTTTGTGAATCAGAAAATGTAGAAATTAAATTACAAAACTGCCCTTCGCAAAGGGTTCGATAAGGCGTTATAGTAGGCTCCTATAACAGTACACTGATCGGTGTACAGTATGTCACTTTAAAAAACAAAGAAACAACGTAATAAATATATGAATTATTTATAAATATGTCGATTAGCAGCATTTTACTTTACACCACTATTCATTTTTAAATGGGCTATAAGACATAGTAATGTATCTGTAAGCATATTCTAACTGATTATTAATATATTTTTAACATCTACACTCCTCATCAGGGCACCATGAGTGTTGTGTGTGACTGTGGTGCGTGAGTAGAAAATAGCAAAACACTCACACACAGATTTATTTATATGTGTGTGTGTGTGTGTGTGTGTGTGTTCCAGCTCTCCAGTAGTAATATTCTCCTAATTCTGTCTATAACGCAGCGATGTCCTATTTTTTTAATGGTTTCAAATGTAACACTCTGGTTTCCCATGCATGTCAGCTTTCTAATGTGTTGTCAAATGAACCTTGTTCCTGAAAAATTCCCATATGTTCGCTACACTCCCAGAGAGATATAAACAATTTACAAGAACACATACCAGCGGATGACACGCAGCGCTACAACTGACAGCTAGCAACCCGGTTTAATGGCCTTCTTACAAGACATCGCGTGATGTCACTGGCAGATTGCAAATGTCAAAGATGGTTCATTTGATCCTTGTCGCTTGGTGCCGAGCAGCAGTGGAAGCAAATACATTAATAGCGCTCATCTCTGCCTTCTGCTTCTCTGTCTCTCTCTCTCTGCCTTTTTTCTAACATCGCTCTTGTCTTTTTTTCCCCCCAATCTCTCACACTCACGCTTCACACACAGGTGGTCTGGTCATGGTATGAGTGAAATCAAAGACAAGCTGGAATGTTAAAAACAGACGCAGGCTGTATGCAGTGTCATGGCAAAGCCTCAGATGTTGCCATGGAGCTACAGTAGTGCACTAATGCGTTCTTCTCTTTTCATTTTTATCTTCTTATATTCTTCTTTTATTTGTGCTTTATTTTCGTCGCAGGCTTTGTGCCGTCTGTCTTTGCTTTTTATTTCTTTATTTGTCTGACAGTACCAAAATTAACAGAAGTTTAAGTAGCACTAAAGTGATACATTAGTGAAAGAAAATGAATAAAAATGCAGTGATTTTGTGGACTTTAAATTAAAGTCCGCAAAATCACTGCTTATGCACCAAATTGCATATATTTTATCAATATTTTTTCCACATATTTATATTGTTAGTATATATTGAATATCTGCTAAACCAAAGTGCTGCTGAATTATTTTTTATTGCTTAAATGTAAGGATACGTCCCTTTTTGGCTTAGTTAGCTTTACTTTTAACTATCCTGCTTTGCTGACCCATCGGAAACCATCCCCCCCCCCCCCCCCCCCCCCCCCCCCCCACACACACACACAGACACAGACACACACACACACACACTAGAAGTCTCCAGTGTGTGCTGTTCAAAATCTAAAGTCAACCATGAATACAGAGGCTGACAGGCCAATTATCAGATGTACTCCCCGTTCTGCATCCCCACCTCTGAGGGGAAGCAGATGTGAGAATCCTGTCACTTTTACTCAAGCCAGCACAGTTACATGGCCCAACAACAAAAGGCACAGCCTTCACAATAAATGGAGATGGACAGAGATGTAAACCTTGTCATGCAGTTTCATCTGCTGGATTTCCACATTTCAAGCTTCAGAAGATGCAATAGAGTGTAGTGTCCGTCCGACTTCCATCCCCTCTATAGTTTCATATAAAACTGCATTTTTGACTGCTGATGCTTTGGCATGCACTGGTGCTGGTAGAAACCTCTTGGAAAATTTTGACTACCATCAAACATTTCAACTTCTATTAGAAATAATCACCATTTCAATCCCTGACATAACTGAAAAAGCATCTCTTTGCTTTGCAGGTGAATGTAGCTCCAGCATGTGTTAAAGCCTTGACCAGGATGCTGTACTGTCCATACTGTCGTGGAATGCCTGGGCTCAAACCCTGTCCCAACTACTGTCACAACGTAATGAGAGGCTGTCTAGCAAACCAGGCAGACCTAGATTCTGAATGGAACCTCTTCATTGGTAAGATCTGAATCGAGTGCCCTTGCACCTGTTTTTCGTTTTCTCTTTCTTTGTAGGTTCGTCAACATGTGTTCAAACTTGAGCTTGTACTTCTAAGGCTGCATGTTTCTTTTCTAAGGCAGTGCCTTTGAATAGTCTCGATGGGAATTCAGTAGGATGCGCTGTGATAGATTCAGCTTTAAAGGATTTTAAAGAGACAAAACTGAAATCTTATTTGTGAAACCATTTCTTCTTTTTCTGTCTGAAATGTTGTTTGCTATTGCTGGAGCCCTGGCATAGTGCTTAAAGCTCTAGTCCCTGCTGTTTGGGATTGATAAAGGAGAGTAGATCCTAGGCAAACACATTTTCTATAGTGTTTCCAGCTGAGCATGGTGAGTAATATAGCACTTCAGTTTGGCTGTAAGCAGCCGGCTGCTGTAAGCCCTCCTGTTAAATGGATACCAAGAAGGCATATAGAGTGTTCCCTCTGGATCTTTTGTAGGCCAGTGCTTTATTTGTTATGTACCCCAATCCCATCCTCCCACCCACACTAACAGATTTTTTTTTTTTTTAAATGGGGCACCATTTTTTAAGAGACATCCCCAAAGACTGTGTGTCAAGTGAACTGCACATCTAAGCTTTTCGCTGTTTTGTGACAAGCCTGTCATTTGAGAAACCATGAGATGACGAACCGTTTGTTCTCTCCGATGGCACGTCTGAAGTCTCAGATCAACATGGGCCCCCATGCACTGAATGAGATGTCTCACAGCTTTATGACATGTGTTAAAAAGTTAGTGTCTTGTTTGGTTGTGAAGAGGAAAATCTATTGTCGCAAAGGGATGATGTGCTTGACAGTAATGGGAAAAGCTGTTGTTGCAACAGAATGATGAATCTAGTTAGACCCAAACACCCTTGGGGTGTCAGAAAAAGTGTATTTTTTTTTTATTCTAAATCACTTTTTTTGTGCAGACATGGGTTTTGCTTTGGAAAGCCAGTGTGTTTCATTGTATTATAATTAGAAATGCAGAACCCAGGGGATGTTTATTTTTTGCTACAAAAGATTTGTTTTTGATGTCTGGTGACATTTTGTATTTGTTATCTGTTGCTAAAGTACTGTACTTCAATTTGCTTACCATGCAGCTCACAAGAAATATTGATCTGCCTTTCAGAGACAACTTCTAAATGTATCACAGGTCAGTTCTCACCACTGAAGCATATCTTTACATTATAGAAATTTATGGATTGAACCCCTACACAATCTGTCATTGTCCTCCTTTCAAATCATCAACTATTAAGGGAGGTTAGATTAAAAGCCTTGAAGAACCCCCAGTGGCATTTACCTGTGGACCTTGCTCATGTTTAAATGTCACTATTGATACCATTGATGTTATCAGTAGTTGTATGACCACAGGAGAAGCTCAAGGCTGTTTTAGTATTCCACAGCAAGTAAAAGAGGAGAAAAAAAAAGCATGTATAAAGTGCTGTTTCTTTATTTTCATTAAAATCAAACCAATAAATCTACATTTTTATTTGCTATACCAAATCTACCAAGAAAAACAATTTTTTTTTTCTGGCACGTAAAATAGTTACTAATGTGTTTGCAAGCGTAGTGCTCCTAACACTCCAATACACAGCAAGAAAATAAAAATATATATATATATTCACACACAATACTTAATAGTACCAATACGCCTGTAACATCTATTTTTAATGATGGTCATTTTGACATGTCACGACAGAAAAAGGCACAGATGTAGTTAGTAACATTAAGGTGAATTGGTGCCAGAGCCCTTCTGCTGTAAGACAGGCTTTGTGGCTTAAAATGAAATCATAATGTCATTTCTTACATGCCGTGTATGTCTGATATTCACCATGGAAATGTGATCTGTAATTACATTGAAGAGCACAGAAATAATGGACAAAATTTGTGAACATTTTGTTTTTACCTTTGGTTTATTTGCCAGGTAATAACTGGCAGGCCAAGTGTTTTCAGTTTTTTGGGTTTGAATAATTTATCATTTGAAGTTTTTTCTTTTTAATCTTCTTTCCTGAGAAGGATTTTTCTTATACTGAAAATACTTTGGCTTAACCAGACTTCGCTAAATGCCAGTAGATTTGCAACCTTACTGACATTAACATTATTAAACTTAATACACGTGTCATTTAGACTAATAGAAATAAAATCCTGTCGCAACAATCAGGTTCTGGCTACGTGTTATATTGCACTTTAGTGTATCTAAACCTTGAAAGGCAGATTTTAATAAGCATGACTCCATCACTGTATGAAAACAGCTTTGCTTTCCTACTTTCTCTTTAAATATTTATGGAAATGTTCTTTGCATGTCTGCTCAGTCACCAAACACAAAACTCACAGTGACTTCAGTCTTTTCTCTCTCGGCACATAAAAGTTGTGTCACATCTGACAATCACAATTTATCTGCCATAAGATATGTTGTGTCTTTTGAATTGTGGAAAATGTAAAACACGGTTTGGTAATTTTATTCTTGTTTGTTTGTCAGATGATGGTTTTGGTGTTGTGGGGTTTTTTTGTTGAATAATTAATTAATTCAATATTATATTTAATCTATAAAATAAGCCAATAGGTCAAGCATAACATAGATTAAATATATCAAATCTATGCAATGCTCTTTACACCTTGTTATATATTTTTTAACCTAACCCTATTTAAGTATTAATATTGTAAGTATTAAAAGACAGTATCGCAGTGGTACTATGTAAGAGTAGGTGGTGAAATATTTTTCGTTCTATCTAGATTACACAAGTTTTTTTTTTCCCAGCAGCCATTTTGACATTAAATAGCGGATAAACGCAGCGCATAACCTTCATAATGTCCTTATAACAGTTGGGTTTTACCTACCCTTTCATATCAGAGTAACTGCTGTGAAAATAGCCTATGCCTTCGTTTTGAATAAAAGAAGAGAGATTGCTCTAAATGCTTTACAGAACCATTAAAATGTCTCTTAACACTGACAATGCCTCACCATGAGATTAGAAACTAAAATATTGGCAATCAAACAAATTAACACCAACTGCTGATTTTATTGGATACATTAAAAAAAGCAGTTTGCATGTTAAGATGTCAGCATCACATTGTATCTATGCGAGCATTAAAGCAGAAATCTGTGTAGCATTGAAACAGTAACGACCTTGGTGAATACTTTGATGTAGCCTACATATTGCTATGCAGAAGAAGAATGATCACAGCATCGGTTTCATACATATAAAGTTACAGTCACAGTACAGTAGTTTACACTTTGTAAAGGTTACTGTAATGACATTGTCACTTGCAGGCTGAAAAAAAAAAGACAGGCAGTTCATGAACAATGAGGATAAACCTGAGGAAGAAAGTGATTTACCTGCGTGTAGCTACCCGTGCTGAGTGATTTTTGTGTGTGTCTACACGTGTGTGTCTGCGTGTGTGTTCAGGGAAAGAATTCAGGGTTTGGCCGTTGGATGATCCTAGACCATCAGTCACCTGCCATTGTGACAAATTTACCCGGCTCTGCATCATGACAGACACATCATTATCATTTTTCTTGTCAGCACCTTGTTAAAATACCCTCAGAGAGACGGCGAGAGAGAGAAAGAGGAAGGGACACGCATCCTATTATTCAAACTCTACAGTAGCTTTTTAGGCTCAGGCTACATCGTGAACAACGTCATTTTTGACAAGCAAATGTTATCAGTGTAACATAACCGTCTCAGCTACATGTGGCTAAAATTAGAGACAGATAATAATTGACTGTTAACCTCTTTCTCAAATAGGAGATTTAAAAATTGCTTTGCAGCTCTAACTCCAAATGTCAGGCTTGTCACTGGATTTCACATTTCACAGTCTTAACATGAAAAGAGTTTGATGGGTGGCTTCAGTATTTTCAGCTAATTAGCCTAATTCTAGTTTAATGTTCTTGTTCAATGCCCCAGCAACCCTAGCTAATATTACCAGTTACACTCGACATACTTACTGTTTCATTCCTTCATGTTAAAAATGCAACTGAATCTGCAAACCTGGCCACAAAACACTGCTAAACAAACAACGGCTAACCAACTATAAACATCAGGGTCATTTAGAGACACAACTTTCAATCTGCTGCTGCTGCTTATATTAGCTTAGTTAGCTAGCTTTTAAGAGTTGATACAATTTTACAGTTACAGGCTACGTCCACATGTACATGGGTATTTTTGAAAACGCAGCTTTTTCTTTCCGTTTGGGCCTTTCGTCCACATGTAAACGGCATTTTGGATCACTGAAAACTGGGATTTTCCTGCCACAGATTTTCGAAAACTTTGTTTTTGCGTTTACATGTGGATGAGGAAAACTGAGATTTAGTCACGCAACGCCAAAGGTGTGGGGCTTGTTGACGTCGCCCTGTGCACCACGTTATTGTTTACATGAGATGAATTTCTACAATGGCGGATATAGACAAAATATACACTTAGAGTTACATATAGACACACAGTTACTGTCCCTCCATTTAGAAACTGTCATCTTTAACTTTTTCCCTCCTAGGTTCTAGACTTTCTGATC
This sequence comes from Diplotaxodon limnothrissa, assembly GCF_057381915.1. NCBI lineage: Eukaryota > Metazoa > Chordata > Actinopteri > Cichliformes > Cichlidae > Diplotaxodon > Diplotaxodon limnothrissa. The sequence continues at coordinate 25,277,232 of NC_140596.1, forward strand.
GGCCAACATTAGAGAGTAAAATGGTGAATGCTGTCAGACAAGTTGGCATCTTTTATGAAAACTATGGGTGATGTCAGCAATCGGCTTCCAAACAAAGAACTCAAAAGCAGCTTTTTTGTTTAGGGAATACACATTTTTCAACCTGGTGTGACTGAGACCTTTTGTACCAAACTATAAACATGACTCTTAATAAGCTTAGCTGGGTATTTTAAGATGGAGCCTATTAGGATTCAGTTGCTTTTAGAGCATCTCTAAAGTGGCCACTACAGAAGCTGCATTTCTTTCATATTTCAGCCCTGGATGATGCTGCATGCACCTTTATCCACATTGCTGTTGCTGGTAGCAGCACTTCACTACCACTGCGAGACTCAGGCTCATTTGCAGTCACATCTGCTTGCTTAAATTAAGCTAATAAATACATATTTTTATTTTTATGGAGGTTTTATATCTGATATTTGTATATTGTAAGCTTATTACTATACAATGCAGGTATGGAAATAATTAACCAAAGAAAGGCTGGGTTTTTCTCTGTCTCTCTGTTTGTTATTGTGAACAGTTTTCAGTTGGTTGCACCCACAAAGTTCAGCAGAGTTCAAATTTGCATATTTTTGCACCCCCCACTAAATAATGAAGAGCTTTACACAAAAACTGTTACAGTGATGATGTGTGGCTGAACAGGGATTAGTAAACATACTTAAAAGCATGTCCAGTGGAATTAATTAACTCTTTTAGCTTTAAATTTGGTGTGATTTGTAAAGACCATTGTAGTTTGCCAACTTCTTCCTCTGTGCTGGGCCCATAAACACATTATTTCTCCTAATTAAGATATAGACTTGTGTTGTCCTCTGGTGAGTCCTTTGACACCACAGCGTAAGTGATCCTCATTGATTTTATTTGCTCATTTCTTTTTAATTGCTAGGATTGGGTCCCCATGTAACTGTACCTTCCCACAACCCACAGTTCATGAAGCCAATGTTTTCTCCTTCCTCCAAGAAAGACTTTCCGCGATCTCTTTGAGATCATGAAGATGAACAGTGTGTCGGTGCTTTAAATGATATAGCTGTGTAACTGTGCTCAGTTCTGCACAAACCAAAGTTAGTTTTTTCTAGAAGATTTAAGATTCATGCTAGTATGCCATAAGTACTGTACCTCTAAATTAAACCACACACACACACTCACACATACACATACAGACACACGGGCACTCGAACAAGTATCAAGCATTACAGTCTCAGTAACAGACATGACAGGAACAAACAAGGTAGCTGGTGGAGTTTTTTGCCTGTCAAAGAGCTGAAAAGGCTGGATGACTCACTTAGCCGAGTGGAAGTGATCTCCATTGTCACAGGCTGGGTCTCCGACCCAGCACTTTGAGTTTTCTTTGTATTGTTCTTATTCTTTGAGATGTTGTTAGTTTTGTGTTATTTCCTATTTTGCCTTTAGTTTAGGCAGTTATTGCTCCTGGGTTTTCTGTTTGAGTTCTTGCATTATTCATCACGTATTTGGTATGTTAAGTTTGTATTGTCATGTCTAGTTTTAGTGTTTCCTGTTTTATTCTGACAGTGTCATGTGTTCTTTGGTCATTGTATTTAGTTTCACTCCTCCTGGTCCTGTCATTAGATTCATGTCAGTCAGCTGTTTCCTCATGTGTCGCCACTTCCCCTGATCACCTCATGTCTGTATTTAAGCCTTTTGTTTTCTTCATGCCAGTGTCAGTTCGTCTGTTTATCTCACCAGGGTCACAGTTTTAGTCATGGTCTTAGCCTGTTTACCTCACCTCAGTCATAGTTCTAGTTTTCGTTTGTTATGTATTATTAGTCTTAGTCATGGTCTTTGTTTATTATTTTTCCACCACAGTCATAGTTTAGGTTTTGGTCTCAGTACCATTTAGTATTTTGTTTCTTAGTGTTCTTGCCTGTTTGCTTTGGTCTCTTGGTTCATTTCCTGCCGTCATCGCAATAAAGGTTCACTTTTCTGTTAATCATTACTATTCCTCGTCATCATCTGCTTTTGGGTCCTGTTTCCGCACACATCGGCGCACCCCGCCGTGACATCCATATCCCCAGCATCATCAAAAAACAATGTCTTTTCTTTGTAATTGCTACTGGCTTTGCAGGATCTGCAGAGTACTGTTTTCCTGCATCTCTGGCACGAATGCTAACACCAATGCCCTTTATATTTACAACCAGCGAGTGGTTTTTGTAATATTCTGAATTAACTAAGCTGTATGATTTATTTAACTGATTTCATCCACACAGGCATATTGAGTGTTGCAAGTTTTTATCCTCCAATTTCACATTTGCTGAAGACATATTGTTACTTACTGTGGAGCATATTGTTTTGCATATTTATTAAGGTTGTGGCCAAATCAGACTCCACAGGAATAATTCATTAAAATAAAGATGGTAAAATAAAGTCAGTTAGCTTAACTTAAAAACACTGAAAGTAAAGAAAAATCCATCCTGGTTCTGTTTAACGACACCTGTCAATCTGCTTATCGACTGATCCGTCCCAGTTGTTCCACTGAAATTTTAATCAGAGTAGCCATTTCCCAAAGATGACACCTACCACTTTTGGGACACTGCAGATTTGCAGTATCATATTCAATTCCTTCACTTAACAGCAACATGCTTTGAGCTTGAGTTTAATTTGTTATGCAGAGGCCATTCTTATGTTCCCAAAGTGCTGTGTTCACCAGTGTGAAAATTTCAGCTCTGAAACTTGCTGCACGTGGGTGAGGCGTGCAGTGAGGTTGATGTGTGTAAGCAGATTATGAAACTGGGGAACATAAGCCCTTGGTAATATAGTTACTTTTTGGGTTATCCATCACAGTGAGCATTGCATCTGCTCTTAATGTTTCCTTTACCAGTATACATTTGTTTCCCTGCAAAAAACAGGAAAATTAACAGAGAGGCAGCAGAATTGGGTTTTTATTTTCTTGCAGCTGGAAAAGCAGAAAAATTGCCAATGTAAAAAGACATTAGAGTTGGTGGAAGAAGAGACATGGTATTTGAGGTGTCAGATGAGCTAAAGTAAACCAGAAATAGCTGAAAGCCAAACAAACTGAAAAAGGTCCTATCAAGAATTATTTGTTGGTGTTGCTACTGAGCTACAATCCAGCTGTAAGTGCCTGAGAGACTGGCTGTGCAGGCTGCTAAAAGACAGACAGAAATGTTGGCAGGGTAGTGAATCTTTTGTAATTGATTCACCTCTTACAGCTGCACATTAGAAAAAAATGTTACAGGAAAATGATGTGATAGCGTAATCGTTTTGGCTTTGTTTTTGTTTGGTTTAGATGGCACAATTTTAAAGTGGAACGATTTTGCTTTCTTTCGTTTGTTACAATGTTAGATACCTATAGTTTCAAATAAGGTCAGTGTATGTACATCTTATCTCTTTCAGCCAAAAGCTGCTCTAAATGCGTTTTTATTTTTTAACACAGCAACCACCTGCTGCATCCTACGTTTTTCTGCTGCTCTGTTTAGGACTACTTTATAAGTTTTGTTGGTTATGAAGTAAAATTACATTTGCTTTCCATTTTTGGGGAAAAAAGCACTATACTACAGTGGGTGCAGTTTCTTTTTGTCAGTCAGTTTTTAGCCTCAGCCTCAAGCCAATGCACTTGTCCATTAAGGCAGGAAATATGGAGTATGGAGTAGGTTTTTCGGTTAGGCTGCGCATGTGCTGTCAGCTTTCAAGTTCCGGATCAGACTCAGTCTCAAACATAAGTGGATGGATTTGAGAAGTGACCATTTTAATCAGGAACTTATATTTTATAGTATTTTTGCAGATTGTTTTCAGAGCCTGCACACAAGCAACAGACGAGGCAGTGCTGCTGTAACGAGGCAAAGCAGCAGGAAATCAGAGAAAAGAGAGAGATGGAGCTACAAAGAGATGGCTTGTTACAGACTCAGGATGAAGTGAGGTGCTGCATGAAGAGCTAGCATAAGATAAATAATGATTTTGGAGCTGTGAAACATGCAAAGCTGTTCTGGTAAAGTCCAATGATGATTGAAGCTGGACTTCTTCAAGGCAATCCTATAGGTTCTGTGGAAGTGATAGTAGAAGGTTGAGGCTTATCATCACAAACACGAGTGTTACCATGAATATCTTTAAGGAAGGATGATGAATATTACATAACATGTGCATGTCAGTTTATCCTGTCATACTTCAAATAAAGCACAAATGTGTCACTTTACTGTGAAACACAACTGCAGAACCCTAATGTGTAATCATTGGCATGTCTGTATGTTCTCATCCTCTCAGCTCTTCAAAGGCAGATCAATGAGCCCTGTGGGCAAAGATTATTCCATGGCTTTTTCCCAGTCAGTCTTGTAAGGCCCTCATATGTCATCTGCCTCGTGTTTATTTTATGTTAAAATTTAGCATTGCACCTCTACAACACGGCGGAACTGAGAGTTTAAACAGGAAGATCAAAAATTCTGTACATATGTTTGTATTTTCACAGGCACTCCCACATCATGAATGCTTAGCAGGTGCTGACTAGCAATTATGTGCTGTGATCGAACAAGAAATGAAAGGAGACAGCAGGTGCACTGTTGTATTTAGGTGAGCCATTCCGCCACTGAACAAAGCCAGCATGGTTTGTCAAAAAAAGCAAAGCATATAAACAGCGATCCCCGAGTGCAGTGATGCAGTGATTTGCCCCTGACGCTTCTTTCCATATTAAAGTGGCAGCATTGTTGTTTATGATTATGGAACTGTTTACTGGCCATGTTTACTATGTCAACCAAAAGACTTGTTCAAAGGGAGCGATCTAACTCGGGAATTCTTCATTCATTCATCACGATTACAACCAAAACATGAAGTTGTGAATAAATTTAGGTTAATCATATCCGTTTGCCACCACTTTGTGATATATTTGTCGACTAGAATTTAGAGTAAACAATCTACGTGCTGTTTTTGTGACACCTTTCATGATGAGCTCAGGCATGTGGAGAAAGACAGCTTCGCGACATCAGCTTGGAGTGTTTGTGTGCAGACACTTTCTGCAGTTTGCACCAGCGGATGGTGAAAGTTATTCTTTACATTTTCATCACTGCAACCCTGAATCACTAGGCAGGCATATATTTATGGGTACTGTGTAGCATTGTGTTCATCGTTTTTAGTACAGCTGAATAGTCCCTTCATTAATTCATATTAATTCCTGATGGGCAGTTGCTGCAAAAACAAACTATTAACAAATGATCACTGGAAACATACAGCGCTGTGAGAAAGTGTCTACCACCTTTGAATATCTGTCACACTTAAATGTTTTAAATCATCAAACAGAGTTTTATATTGCACAAAGATAACCTGAGTAAATATAAAATGCAGTTTTTTAAATGATGACTTCACTTATTAAGGACCTACCTACTTGACCCTGTGTGACAAAGTAATTTGTCCCTAAATTTAATAACTGGTTGTAGCAACCTTGGCAGCAGAAGTTGCCATCAAGCACTTGTGATAGCTGGCAATGAGGCCACTCTTCTTTGGAGAAATTTTTTTAATTCAGCCCCGTTGTACGGTTTTTAAGCATGAACGGCTGTTTAAGGTCACCCTAAAGCCACGGTTCCCAAACTTTTTTTTGCTAGGCCCCCCTTTGTTTAATATGGAGACCCGGAAGGGACATGGGAGATTAAAAAAAATTAAGATGAACTTTTGTGAGATCTTGCAAAGAAAAGTAATTCTGTCGGGGAGACCTACCTTGTCACTTGTGCAGGTGAAGCCAAAGGCTACACAGTCATCATATTTTCTTGTATTTTGCTTGGAAGGAAGTTGGTTTGGAAACATATTTGGCGATGCTTCATCTTCTGCTTTGCATTTGTGTGGGAGCCCTGTCTGGCGGGCCCCCCACTTTGGGAATCTCTGCACTAAAGCATCTAAGTCTCATTTAAGTCCAGACTTTGACTCGGCCTCTCAAACAGCTTTATTTTGGGTTTTTTTAGCCACTGAGAGGTGGATTGGTGTGTTTCACATTATTGTCCCATTGCACAGCTCAAATACAGATGAGCTTCAGGGTAGAAACTGATGGTCGGACGTACTGAATGCAGAATTTATGGTCCCATCGATTTCTGGAGTTCGTCCACGTCCTAAATCAGCAAAGCAGTCACACACTATCACACTACCACTGCCATTGTTTAACTGTTGGTATGATGTTCTTTTTTTTAAATGCTGTGCAAAGTTTTACACCAGATGTAACGAGACTCAAACCTTCCAAAAACTTTAGCTTTTGTCTCGACAGTCCAAAGAATATTTTGCCACAAGTCTCGTGGTTCAAATATAAGATGATCCTTTGTGTTCGTTCTGGGCAACAGTGGTTTTCTCTTTGAAACCAGTGGATGCCATTTTTGTCCAGTCTTTTTCTTATTGTTGAATCATGAACCTTAACTTGGAAAAGTAACACAAGTTCTTTACTTTTTGTTCAGGGTTCAAGGTTCTCTATTTGTCACATGCATAGTTATACAAGTATAACACACAGTGAAATGACACGCTACTCGACATGTGCAAAAATGGGGGGTTCTGTACAATGGGGGGGGGGGGGGGGGGGGGGGGGGTTCTGAATTCTGTACATTAATACAGGGAGTGCAGAATTATTAGGCAAGTTGTATTTTTGAGGAATATTTTTATTATTGAACAACAACCATGTTCTCAATGAACCCAAAAAACTAATTAATATCAAAGCTGAATGTTTTTGGAAGTAGTTTTTAGTTTGTTTTTAGTTTTAGCTATTTTAGGGGGATATCTGTGTGTGCAGGTGACTATTACTGTGCATAATTATTAGGCAACTAAACAAAAAACAAATATATACCCATTTCAATTATTTATTTTTACCAGTGACACCAATATAACATCTCCGCATTCACAAATATACATTTCTGACATTCAAAAACAAAACAAAAACAAATCAGCGACCAATATAGCCACCTTTCTTTGCAAGGACACTCAAAAGCCTGCCATCCATGGATTCTGTCAGTGTTTTGATCTGTTCACCATCAACATTACGTGCAGCAGCAACCACAGCCTCCCAGACACTGTTCAGAGAGGTGTACTGTTTTCCCTCCTTGTAAATCTCACATTTGATGATGGACCACAGGTTCTCAATGGGGTTCAGATCAGGTGAACAAGGAGGCCATGTCATTAGTTTTTCTTCTTTTATACCCTTTCTTGCCAGCCACGCTGTGGAGTACTTGGACGCGTGTGATGGAGCATTGTCCTGCATGAAAATCATGTTTTTCTTGAAGGATGCAGACTTCTTCCTGTACCACTGCTTGAAGAAGGTGTCTTCCAGAAACTGGCAGTAGGACTGGGAGTTGAGCTTGACTCCATCCTCAACCCGAAAAGGCCCCACAAGCTCATCTTTGATGATACCAGCCCAAACCAGTACTCCACCTCCACCTTGCTGGCGTCTGAGTCGGACTGGAGCTCTCTGCCCTTTACCAATCCAGCCACGGGCCCATCCATCTGGCCCATCAAGACTCACTCTCATTTCATCAGTCCATAAAACCTTAGAAAAACCAGTCTTGAGATATTTCTTGGCCCAGTCTTGACGTTTCAGCTTGTGTGTCTTGTTCAGTGGTGGTCGTCTTTCAGCCTTTCTTACCTTGGCCATGTCTCTGAGTATTGCACACCTTGTGCTTTTGGGCACTCCAGTGATGTTGCAGCTCTGAAATATGGCCAAACTGGTGGCAAGTGGCATCTTGGCAGCTGCACGCTTGACTTTTCTCAGTTCATGGGCAGTTATTTGGCGCCTTGGTTTTTCCACACGCTTCTTGCGACCCTGTTGACTATTTTGAATGAAACGCTTGATTGTTCGATGATCACGCTTCAGAAGCTTTGCAATTTTGAGACTGCTGCATCCCTCTGCAAGATATCTCACTATTTTTGACTTTTCTGAGCCTGTCAAGTCCTTCTTTTGACCCATTTTGCCAAAGGAAAGGAAGTTGCCTAATAATTATGCACACCTGATATAGGGTGTTGATGTCATTAGACCACACCCCTTCTCTTTACAGAGATGCACATCACCTAATATGCTTAATTGGTAGTAGGCTTTTGAGTCTATACAGCTTGGAGTAAGACAACATGCATGAAGAGGATGATGTGGACAAAATACTCATTTGCCTAATAATTCTGCATTCCCTGTATGAATAGACATCTGACTATTTTACAGGATAGACAATATAAACCTATTTAAAATTAAAGTTAAAGTTAAAGGAATTTGGAATGTACATTGTGCCTTGGTTTAGAGTGTCTGGAAGAGAGTCCTGTCTCAGTCAATTATAGATGATGTGAGAGGGCGGGTGTTCAGGGTTCTTCTGTGACCTCCTGGTTGAGTCGTCAGTGTGTTCTTGGAGTAATTGTGGCCGACCATTCATGGAAAGATTCACCACTGCGTTTTCACCATTTGTGGATAATGGCTCTCACCATAGTTCACTCCAAAGCTTAGAAATGGCTTTGTAACCCTTTCCAGCCTGATAGATGTCAATAACTTTGTTTCTTAGCTGTTTCTTTAGATCGTAACATGTTGTGTTGCTTATTGAGGTCTTTTATTCAGCCATTGTGGAAGTAATCAAGCCTGGGTATAAAACTGACCCCAGCTTTCCAAAATATGTAGTTAATCAGTCAATTTATGATTTAACAAGGGCTACAACAATATGTAGACTAAATGTAAAGAATCTCCGCTTTACTTGTTTATTATAAACTATTGCAGCACCCTAATATGTGTTAGTAAACTCATCTTTACTTTACAAAATAAAATCTACATCTCATTCTTAGTTGGGACAGTGATATTGTTTTAATCCCTATAGAGTAGGAGTAGGTCACACATGAATAGAAGGGATGAATGGCCTGAAGGGATCATTTCCGTACATTTGACTTGACACTCCTCCCACCGACTCCAGAGCAGTCATGCACAGCCCAGTGAGCTGTCCCTTTTTTTTTTTCACTTGGGCCAGTCTGGCTTATGTGGTGTGAAAAAGTCCAATATGTTCCACCAATTAAACCAGAGTGTGATTCAAGGGGTAGTCAATGAATAAGAAGAGAAATCATTATGAACAAGTCCCATTTTATCATAGATTTTTTTTCAGTAATTTAACTAACCCAGGTGAATCTCATTTGTGCTGCTACCTATAAAGGCTTAAAAATGTCACAGTATCACATGTAAAGAAACACAGAAAAATCAAAATGTGTGTTTTCCTGAACTCACACATTAAATTGTGAACGCAGTGTAGAAGGGAACAGTGTCGTGTTTCGTCATTTATTAGTTCAGTGTCCTAAAATTATTAATTTGTGGTTTGTTTGTTTGTTTGTTTTAATGAAACCAGAGAACACATGCTGTGTATATTATACCAGATCTTAAACTTATTGATGATGTCTGGAAAAAATGCCCTTCTTGTTTAAAATAACAAAAATAAAAAAGATTCAGTTTAATCTACCAGTGAAAAAATAAACTTACGCCCAAATCCATTTTTAAAGTTATTAAAAGTTATTAATAATTGTGCTAATTATTACTACAATTCTTTATTTTTTGCTTCTCATCATTCTCAGCTTCTCATCATAGTGGCTGATTTTCACAAATTCATCCACGACCGCTGTGTGTACCGAGGGACTCTGCAGGTAGTCTTTCCAAATCCCACAGAGTGACAAAAAAGGGAGAGTTTTCTGCTAGAAAATCACCGAGCAAGCTGCCTGAAGCAAAGTTGGCACCATGCAGGAAGCAATAAATAACCATGCCAATACAGCCCACTGTGTCTATCAATGGATAGATGGATGAATAGTAGTACAAATCAATTGTTCATTTGTTAGAAAAATTATATATTTTTTTATTTACTAAAACTAAGGCCAAATTACAGAAGATCCCTATCAGATAATTGCAGTAGCAAAAAAAAACCCTTTATAAAACAATTTATGAAGAAAAATTAGTTTTTGTCATTGCCAGAAATCTCAGGATATCAAAAAGAGTAAAGCAGAAACAGAAATGACTGCAAATCTCTTTGTGTTTCTACTTTTGGGACCTTTGCATTCAAAGGCATTTTGAAGTTACCCGGGGAGGTGTTCCCTGCCAAAACATTTGGATGTAAATCACATATTTCTACAACTTTGTTTAAACATTTGTTCATAATGTGAATCTGGTGGTCAGTAGACGGGAAAATGTCCCCACGAATGAAATCTGAATAACATAAAAGTCAACATTGTCTTTGTTGTCTCGAAGCCTTGAAATTGCATTTCCAGAAAGAAATCACTTACTGAACCATTTTCAATAAAGTCCAGATCCTGGCCGCATTTAAAGTTAACTTTCAGGACTTTTCTTTTCTTTGCTGCACAGTCTTGATGACCCTACCCTGTGTCGCAGTGGTATGTTTGATGGTGTGGTGATACTAATAGTACTTTTCAAATTATAGGAGGTAAGCAGCTCAGTGCAAATTCATATCATTCACATAACCATAAACAGTGCTAAAACCAAACAATGCCATGGATGGATGGATGGATGGATGGATGGATGGATGGATGGATGGATGGATGGATGGATGGATGTCACATTATATTACAATTTTCGTACCAGCTCTACGACCCAGTACCATGGCACTGGATGGATTAGTTGACTATACTAAAGGCCTTTTCTTTACTCTAGGGTGTCTCTTTACAGTCATCTAAATGTGTGATCTAACAGCAGTGATTGTGCTGCCACAATCACACAGCAGCTCTGTTTGGTAAATGAAAGGCATTAAGCAGACTATTGTAGAATAACTTCCAAAGCCTGTGCGCTTCAAAGAAAAGCCAATGACGCCGAGTTATCTTATCAGTGGCTGCACTCATCATCTGGTTTTTAAATACCTAATGTTTTGATTATTTAAGTTGTGCAGCCGTGAATACGTGAAGCCAGTAAGTGTGGCCATCACTATACCCAGTCCTTTTCCCCCCATTTGCCACAACTTTCACAACTTCATGCTCGTGTATAATCTGCTACAGTATATGATGATGCAGGTTTAGGATGTACCAAGTAGGGGTACCAGTGAAAACAGAACTAGAAATAGACCCCATATTTAGCTTTAAATGTATGCAGATCACCTACAGACTATATTATAATTATATATTATAATAATTTTTTTTCTATTTAAGGTCCTGTTTCAACACAACCAACTCTGGTCACAGAATGACTTCCATTGATTAGATTCACAAAGTATTTGTGCTTAAACTCTGTATAAGTTGGGAAATGCAGAAGAATTGCAAACAGAATAGGTAGCAAGCTTCCCGTTATCCATTTAAACCTGACTAACTGGGTCTAGGACATGAAGCAAGCCAAAACACTTAGACTGCATGGCAGTGAAGGGTAGTGGTGTCAATGGTATCACTTAGAAACTAAACAAAACAATTAAAACAGTACATGAACTTTAATATCATTCACGGTTTCAAGATATATATTTTCTAAAGTTCTTGTATTTTATATTTTATCAGAAGTCATTTAAGCATGTACAACTAACCCCCTCTTAACAGTTCATATGGTTGACTCATACTCGCAATCCATCAAATATTCATTAAGCTATATGAAAAATAGGCTGTCAGAACTCCACTGAGGATATCATTTAGGTCTTTGAGTCTTTTATGGAATGGGTAACAGAATTGCTGCCAATTTCCCATCTACTCTCACTGAATTCCACCGAGGCATTTTGTTTTTTTTTTGCAAAAGCATTAGAGAAGTACTCTGCTAAACATAGGCAGCTGAAGCTGGTCCCCTGCAATGACCTCCAGCCAGCTCCTGATGGAAATCTAACCAAGCATCACGCCCAATTTGAGACTACAGAGTAAACAAACAGGAGCGCTTTTCAAAGGCACAGGCACTAACAGAGCGAAGAGGGAGACTATCTGCATCTGTATTCACTCAGTACGCTTTAAAAGTGAGGGCCTGGCATACAGTAGACAACATAGAACACAGACATGTTTGTTCGAATGGTAAATAATTTCCAGTACAAATTATAAACTGAATGCATACACTATATGGACTTATATAGACGCCTCCCCTTTTCCCATCAAAATCAAAGCTCTAGTTTTACCCATGAAAAGTAACATTTTAGTCATTAAGTTTAGCATCCTTAAAAGACTCATAATAAATTCAGATTTAACACTCATACTCAATGAATCCCCCATTGTCTGTCAAAATCTGAACTTTGGCGTCTGAGATGCTGCAAATGCCCTTTGAGTGTGCTGCCTGTGAGTCTGATTTCTCTTCTTAAACAAGCAAAATGTCAAAGGAAAAAATAACCAATCTGAAACGTTTATTAACAACTTCATAAGTTAAACTCTTCAAGCTAATGAGGCCCTTTTCAGATAGTTATTGCATCAGCAAACAATTACATAGTAATCAGGGCAGAATACTACGGAGCCCCGCAGGGGACATGGGAGAAAAAAAAATTAAGACGGACTTTTGCGAGATCTCGCAAAACTATCTCGGGATCTCGCAAAACGTTTGCAAGATCTCGCAAAACAAACTCGGGATCTCGCAAAACTTTTAGCCGCATTCTTCGGACGCCTGCTCGAAGCCGACCGGGAGGTCGAGGCACGATGTGCCGGGAAAGCAGTGTTCCTCCCGGTCGAGAAGAATGCGGCTGAAACTTTTGCGAGATCCCGAATTTGTTTTGCGAGATCCTGAGTTTGTTTTGCGAGATCTCGCAAAACTTTTGCGAGATCCCGAGTTTGTTTTACGAGATCCCGAGTTAGTTTTGCGAGATCTCGCAAAAGTTTTGTGAGATCCTGAGTTAGTTCGTCTTAATTTTTTTTTCTCCCATGTCCCCTGCGGGGCTCCGTAGAATACATAGTATATGTAAAGAATATTAACATACAATGGTTAAAATATAAAATGTAACATAAAAACAGAAATATTAAGTGAAACTTGTAACGCATTACTTGTAACGCATTACTTGTAACGCATTACTTGTAACGCGTTACTGTAATCCGATTACTTTTTCCGAGTAACGAGTAAAGTAAGGGAATACTATTGCAAAAACGGTAATTAGATTACCGTTACTTTCCCATAGGAATGCTGCGTTACTGCGTTACTAAAACCGTGATTTTTTGCGAGAATGTCTCATGACAATGACGTTAGCAAGTGCGACGTTGTGACAACAGCTGTGTGCAGATCAACAGTGGATAATATATCGAGTGCAGAGAGAGTATGAGCGTGCAGCGTTTAAAGCGTGGAAGTACTGACCTTACTTTGAGTTTGACTCCATAAAAAGTGACAAAAACATTAGTGTCCGTTGTGCGTGGGAAGAAAATTTCTTTTTACAGCGAAAAACACCCCCTAAACTTCCAAGCAAGCACCGAGTGCGCTACGACGTAATGGGAAACTCACAGAGAAACTCGCGGATTCTTCCACACCTGCACCAGGGTAAACCTCCGCCTGCTCCAGTCCTGCTTTACAGGTGAAAATAGAGCAACAGGACCGCTGAGTCTTTGACTTTATTTATTTTCTGCTGTGTTTTACTTGCATCTATTTGAAAGACTGAGTGTAAACACACAAAAAAAATATTTTATGTGCTGGAATGTGCAGAAAATAGGTTTAAATATTAAACAAATTTCTTCCAGTCAGAGAATGGTGCATATAATTAAATTTTTGCTTGATGCATAAAGTTAAAAGATTAAAAATAATAAAACAAGTTTTAAAGAGAGACGTTTCCATTTGATTACATTTTGTATGATGGATTATGCAGAAAAAGTAGAATTGGGCTGAAAGATCTATCGCTTTATCACCTATTCAGGTTGTAAATCGTGTTTTTAAAAAGTAACTAAGTAACTAAGTAATTAATTACTTTTGAAAATAAGTAATCAGTAATGTAATGGGATTACTTTTTGGGGGAAGTAATCAGTAATTAGTTACTGATTACTTTTTTCAAGTAACTTGACCAGCACTGTTCAGCACTAGTAACCAGAAACATAATGTCATGTTGATAAATGTCTTTGTTAATCTTTCTCTGACTTTATTTTGTAAAGGTATCTGGTTTTATTTAAATACTAGAGATTTTACAGTTTAAAAAAAAACATGTGGAAAACCTGTCAAAGTTAAAGACAGAGATTGGGATCTTGTTTCTTCAGGTCTTTGTCATTCGCAGATAGTCAGATCACTGTGTAGTCCACAGTTTTGTCTGTGCTTGATTGCAGGGATATTGTTTATATGCACGCTTCGACCACCTTGAAGCCGCTTGACTCTGTGTATCACCGGGCGTTGCAATTTAGCACAGGTGATTGATTTCTTACTCACCATTGTATCTTACATGAAAAAGTGGAATGGTCCTCCCTAATGAATAAAAGCAGGCAACCTTGCATGAGGTTTATTTACAAGGCCCTACTGCATAGATTGTCAATGTCAGGTCCCAGGAGGTTTTAGCATTAGCTGTACTTGAAATGAAAATGAATTACTTTATACTACTTTATATTTTCCTGCCTACAAATGGAGACTACAAAAGAACTACAAAGCTACATTCTCCTATTTCATTGGAGCATTTTAAAAGGTCATATATATTTATCTGCAGCTACTCTTGAATATATGTTTCTTAATTTGTGATCACATATAAGGTCATTTCATTATGTGGTTGTATGTCTTTGTACACAGGTCTCCCCTGAAAAAGAGCTCTCGATCTCAAACAGAGAAAAAGTTTAAATGAAGGATGTAATAATAACAGTGATGTTACATATTAATGTTACACTTTTTTCTTTTGAATAGGCTGTGTTGCAGCATGGCAGCTGCACAGCCCTACTAGACCTGAGAGCTGTTACAGCTTAATTTGTTAATTGTTAATACCAGGTTAGTGATTTAATCTTTGTTTTTAATAGACCCCTCTCGAAAAAGGTTAGTACTCCCTCATCTGTACTCATCTGTCTCCGAAATCACTCCTCAAGCGGGTGAGCTTAATATCCTGCCCTGTCAATTGCCACTGAGAGAAGGGGGATTTTATATTTTTTAAATCTCATGATAGCCACTCGGAAATGCTGGCCTGAAGGCAGGAGCTAAACACATTCCACAATGGCTGGTCAGGACAGTCTTGAATGGTATTGGCTTTCCTCAGTGCCTCTGTGCTGCACTGTAATTGCAAGAGCTGTAGCTGACTTACCCCAACGATCTTATTTGTCAATTTTACAAGACCCCTAAGCTTTTCTTTAGTGAACAAGGTGAAGTTTCCACACAAGGCTAAAATGCATAATATTAAAACCGAGATTATGCAGTTCAATCTCAGGAAAAGTTCCTTAGAGCAGTCACTGGGGGATAAAGAGCTCAGTTTTGACTCTTGGGTAATGGTTTTATATTCTTTCTTTTACCAACAATCAGTGACTATTGATTTGGTTTAACAACAATAACAACTTTCTGACCATTAGAAAGTAATTTCAGTTGCCTAAACATAATCATGCCTGAACCACAGGGGTGTCCGATTAGCACGCACTCAAAAATCATGCTGACAAATGACCTGCTTTGCCATTTAGACATAAGAGCCTCTTGCCCTGATTTTTTTGGAGTGCTCAGTAGTTTGAAACTACTGAGCTGTTTTGAAACTGCATTTGCAAACTTGCACTGCAACAACAAAACATCAGCAGTGATGGGAGAGTGGCAGACAATGTACCGATGCAGTGATGCTTTATTACAGTTTCCTTACTGTTAACAGATTCCACACAAAACCCCAAAAAAACAACATCATACTCAAATGACAAGTATTGTCTCTGCAGACTTCCATTGTCGTTGTGTCACCAACTGATACGTTGCTCAGTTATGATAAACTTGGGCATTGTGTGTAATTTTGAGAGGAGCCCACACACTGCAGCTGGCTACTGTAAACATGTTTGCATCATATCTGTTAGTTGATGTTAAACGATAACACGGCTTTTTCAAAAAGCACAGTTTTTTTAACCTAAAGCTGTGGAGCCATATTCACTAAATAATTTGTTGTCAGCAGAAGCAGTTTTCGATGTTGTTTAAGCATTTTATATTGCATACAGTCATTTAGACCTGATTTAAGTGGCCATGCAAGAGGATGAAGTTCTGCTTTTTGGCAGCGTCGTTGCAGGCTTCGCCCCCTCAGGCTTCAGACCTAGAGGCTACTTATCACTCCGTGCCAGAACTCTGGTTATAATCACATCTATTTAATGACTTACACATTTGATTCAAACATTACTGAAGACTCAGTGGAGCCAGAACAGTGTTTCTTCTGCCCTTTGGGCTAAATAGGCTTTTCCTGATTTGTTCACATCCCTGCAAATGTCACTGCACAGAGATAGACGTCTCCTTGATATCTCTACCCTTCCATTTAACCAGTGCTATACCCACAGACGAGACTTTTAATTACTTTTTGAGAGACAGGACAGTGTATTATCAAACACATTATTTTCACCTCAGACATCTCCCAGCCCGACTCAATCAATAGTACCATTCTTCTGTATGAACATATTAATATCACAGTCTTATAATGAAAATGAAAAGTGTCAGGTTCGGTGGGTAATCTGTTTTAGGTATCGATTCGTGCCGAGAGTCGTCCAAGGTCATGGCCCCTGCTTTATGTATGTATGTATGTATGTGTATATAGGTGTGTGTGCACATAAAAACACACACACACACTTGCACATGCCTACCAGTGGGTATATTTAGCTCTTTAAGCAACGCTCTCCAGCTTCTTAAATTGTTGATCTATTTGCCCTTGCCTTTTCTCGCAGTTAACTCCTCTCCCCTTACCTTTTCTTCTTCATGACTCAGCCTCTCTGGTGTGCTCTTCCTATATTCAGTTATGTCACTGAACATTTGCAAATTAACCTAATGATTCATTTCTTACAGCAGCAGAATATTGTTAGAGCTTGGCATCTAGGCTCATCACTCTGCACAAATAGTCTATGTATAAAATTGGGAAGTGATGAGCAAATATTGCCCAGAGCCTACAGGTGGTAGAGGGTCCAAAACAACAGGCAGCAGATGCACGGCACAAGAACCAATGACATGTCAGAAAGAGAGATGGCGACATTTTTATGCCTTTGTAAAACACTGAAATGGGAAATTGGGTGTTTTTGGTGTGTTGTGAGAAGGATCTATGGTTTTGACCCTGTTATTTATATTTCCAGAGCGTCACCACCTTCTTTTAAAAAGGAAAAATTGTAATATAGGGCTGTCAAAAGATAATTAAGCTTCTGGGAACTCTAGACCGACCTGTGGTACAGGCATTATTCTCACCTATGCAGGTGTCCAAGCTCTGCAGCAAACCTGGATAAGATAAAGGTGCTGTCTCAAAAGCTAAGATAAGAAATTATTTAACTAAACCATTTTTTTTTTAAAGATTGCTCAAAGACTTCAAATTCCAAGATACAGTTTTGGCAGCATGATACTAAAGTCACTGTACAGCAGGAAACCTCCCTGGATAAACACGACTGCCAAAGACTTAATGAAAGCAAGAACAAAGAATCTGCAGAGTATAAGAAGAACACTAAACAAGCAAGGACTTTGTCAAGGAAATATTACATAGCTATATTTTTCAGCTGGAAGGTTTCATCGGGGTTTTGAAATAAAATACAAACACAGACACTTAAGTAACACAAGCCATGACACCGATGATTTATAGGTGTGTTGCTGGAAAAGAGAGCAGGCTACAAAATTCACATGGGAAATCAAAACTGTGAACATCTACCAGATGTAGCAGAGTATCTGTCTTCACAGCGAAACACGCGAGAATCAAAACACTGCTAAAGTGCCTTAAGACTCTTTGTTTTGTTTGCAAGCAGGGACTTCATGACGGCACTTTTGCTGCACAATTTTACCGAGTAAAACAAAACACAAGCTGACTTAAATGTGGACGAAAGTAACAGATCAGCCTGTAGATTGAAGGATTCTGTTAACAGAGTGACGAGACTAAAGTGGAACTGTTTGGATCCATGAATCAAGATGTCATGTTGTTTAAAAAGAGACAATCCACTGAAGAAGAATGTGTTGGCTTAGGTCCCGAGATGATTGGTAATCAGTTCATTAATCATTCCTGGTGCATCATTCAGTAGCCACCGGAGTCTCAAGAGATGTTATTCACTGAAAATATTCTGACACATTTAAAGAAAAGAAGATGCAGCAATTAAATTAAGACAAGCGGCATGTTTTGGCAGCTGAGTATTTTGTTTTTGCTTAAAATTCATGATCATACCCTATGTCGTATGATGTTTTTCTGGGGGGAAAAACAGGCACAGAGCCTGCCAGTGTTTGTGAATATGTGTGGGTTTGGTTTTGTTTTTTTAAATTATATGTTATTTACTTTGCTGTATATGTCATTACTATATTTTCATCCTTTTTTAGTCATAAAACTAGATTAAAGTCGTGGCAGATGGTTGCTCCTCCCTGGTTCTGCTGGAGGCGTCTTCCTGTTAAAAGGGAGTTTTTCCTTTCCACTGTCGCCCAGCGCTTGCTCGTAGGGTCTCATAGGTCTAAACCTTACAATATAAACCACCTTGAACTGACTGTTGTTGTGATTTGGCGCTATATAAATAAAATTGAATTGAATTGAATTAAAAAGTGGAAAAAAAAATCTATAATTAAAAGTCAACATTTAGATGTTGGTTTGGCAGTGCTGGATTAAACTCTTTTGACTTTTACACCAAGTTTGATTCATATGTGAGAAGTAAAGCTAGTTGGTTAAGGTCAGGCATCAAAAAACATCATTGTTTGGGTAAAAATCTTTGCCAGTCTTTTTAAACGTTGTTGTCATAGTTGCCATGATGATGCTTCCCTCTTTCCTCTACAAAAAAAACTTCTGACTTTAATATTTCCTACTGAACTGTATCGCATGTCGCTGAACATGAAAAGGCTGATTCATTTGCAAGTAGTTTTACTTATTTTCTACCTGATGTACTATTTCAACCTACAAAAACAATGGAAATTGCAGGTTCCTTTTCGGATTTGTAATTTTTGGTTGTCAAGACAATCTCGAGACAGTTGTTTGCCCTGTTGTTTAAATCAGTGTTGCAGTCGCAGAGCTTAATACTTTGAGGGTTTTGTGCTGAAAGCTGATAATACTCAAATGCAATATTAACATACTGATACTCACTCATAATGGAGAACCAATCCATTTGTGTTAAATATTTCTAAACTGACATGTGTCCTCTGTGTTTTGACAGATGCCATGCTGCTGGTGGCAGACAGGCTGCAAGGCCCCTCCAATATTGAAGCAGTTATACAACCAATTGACATCAAGATCTCTGACGCTATCATGACTATGCAGGACAACAGCATGCAAGTGTCAGCCAAGGTACTGTATCCTGAAGAAGCTGTGCTGACTTTGTTGAATTTGTGCTGAAAACAGTGTTCACACACACACAATATCTGACCTGATAAACAGTGTGTACATTTTTAAGTAGTGTAAAACCACAAGTAACATAAAAAATTGCCTTGTCTAATATCTCATCCAGGAAATAATGAGCATAATAACTGGACTATATTAGCAGTCCTCAACTTCTCATCTCATTGTCCCTTTTTATTTTGTTATTCATATGAATCTGCATGATTCAGCAGAAATATGTCAATCTGTGCAATGTAAATGCAACATATATTTGGAACCCTGTGACAAGCTTTTACACATAACACAGTCTCCTAAACATCACAATTGTATTCGCATATCTAAAATTTGGGACAGGACATATTAACGTTTTCACTGCTAATTCTGTCTCTGTCTTTAGACTTCATATTGTAAATTGGTCTTTGGCACATTTTAAATATGAAGTGGCACAATTAGGATATTATCACACAGTGGATGGTTTTTCACTGCCTTTCTTGTCAAAAGGCAGCTTTTTCACTTCATCATTGTTTTTCTGATGGTTACGTGTGGCCCATCTCCATGCCAGAGTTACAAAAGTCACTGTGAATTAGCCGTCACATTGTCTCCCATATCAAACAGCTGTCAATGTCCAACTTAACCCCTTGTCAATGCGCTTGACGTCTCACTTCTCTGAGGCTGTGCTTGGCTGACAGATTGGTGTCAGATTATAATCTTTCACATTTTGACCATTTCCCTGAGTTGTCTTGTTCTTCGTTTACTGCTCCTCAAACCTGTTGAAAAACATTTTGCTTGTGCGATGTACAAGATATTGGAAGCGTAATCATGGTGAAGAATTGCTAAATATTAGAAAAAAGCAGTCTCTTGTCATGACAGCCATCTAATACATTAGGGTGCTCCATCACTACTGAGCCAGGGGCCAGTAAACGTGCCAGGGATGAATGCTAATGAGCTGTGCTGTTTGGAGGTGTCTTGTTTGGGCCTTTAAAGCAATCTGCTGTTCATATGAACCTCTATGAGCCACACACTGATTAATGCGAGATTCCAGTGGTGAATCTGCACTTCTCAAAGCATAAACAACTGAACTTTTGTTTGTTAAATTTAAGAACTTTCCTTTTAAAAAAGCCAATGTGTGTGCGGGTTTACATTGTTCCCGGGTAGTTACTTTCTCTGTATCGCTCAGCCATGTAACACTAAATATTACAAAATGCTACAATTCTGCATTTTCCTCTCCCAAAAGTTTTCCTATTTGCAGTTTAGAATAAAATTAGCCTATTACTTTTATCTCTTCTGTACGCTGACAGCTTCATTTCAGTTGTAGTTTGTGATAACGTGGATGCAAAACAAGGATGCGACACAGAATCCTGGTCAGATGTCAGATTTTCTTAATTTTATATCTCGCTAGGACGACTGAGTAACAACATATCAAGGGTTAATTCCTTTTCTCCCAACAATATCACACTTCATTTAAAAAGAGACTCATCACTGATAGACAATATTGGTTCCAGGACGGCTCTCTACAGTTTGGCTGTCTCAAATCACAGAGCAGAAATGGTGCTGAGAGCAAATTGACAGAGGGAGAAATATCAGTGGTAGAGCAAAGTACAAGTTTTGTGGGATCAAAATGGATGTGTAATCTACAAAGTAACAGACTCAGCCCTGGCTCAGTGCAGTTTTGTGCATCCTCTGAATGCTGACAACTAAATTATTTATCACTGCAAAGTTCGCTGTCATTATTATGGGGAAATATTGCATTATTATTACAAAACTGGGCAGTTTATCCTCTTTTCCCTGGCGTCTGCCTTTTCTCTGCGGTAACTTTGTGTACCTCTCTTCTGTTTTTAGGTCTTTCAAGGGTGTGGCCAACCAAAGCCATCAGGAATAGGCAGGTCTGTGCGGGGCATCTCAGATGTGTTCAGTGGGCGTTTCAGGCCCTACACCCCTGAGGAGAGGCCAACCACTGCAGCTGGAACAAGCCTGGATAGACTGGTATGCACCGAGACTAGATAATTTCGCCAGTACTGTAAACCTGGATTGAAAAATGCAGTTATAAAAATTAAATGAAATAATAATTACCTTTGTGATATAAACAGCTCCAGAGATGACTGAAAGATGAAATAATTTATGTGGAAGAACTGATCCATTCCTAAAGCAAACCTCGAATACAAAGCCTTGACTTTAAAGCCTAACTCATGCGGTGCTAATGCATGATGATTTCCAGTAAAGAAGTCAGGATTCTGCCAACAAAGGATGCAGAACACGCTTCCTTTCTCACATTTTTCAAAAGCTCAACTGATTTCCACTGTACAGAAGTGGAGTGTTTTTGAAATTTTATTGGCAGAGGCAGACTCGGTGGTGGCATGCTGAGTTTAAGGTCGACTTACTGGGGCTCATGTCAAAAGGCCAGAAAAAATAGAGGCTTGTTCATATAGTCCATATAGCCCCCAAGTGCTGTGTGACTTCCACTGCTGCTGTACTCGGACTTAAAATATTTCTGTTCTTTCACTCACTGCTGATGGTTACAGAGAAAAATCACAACAGCACACGCTTTTTCAACACAAGCTGGACATGTTGTTTAATACATATTCCTCGTGAGCATGAGAGAAGGGTAAAGCCCAAGCCTTATCCCAAAATGTGCAAAATGTTCAAAATCAAATCAAATCAAATCACTTTTTATTGTCACATCACATGTGCAGGCACACTGGCACAGCACATGCGAGTGAAATTCTTGTGTGCGAGCCCCACAAGCAACAGAGATGTGCAAACACAACAACACAAACGAGCAAAATACAAGAATGGCCAACCTGAAACTAATAAATATATGTACAATATATAATAGTGTATGCATTTCTGGATGTGTATACTAAATATTTTCCTACGTGTGTGTGTGTGTGTGTGTGTGTATACACATTTTTACAAATTAAATAGTAAAAAAATAAAATAAAATAATAATAATAATAATAATAATAATAATAATAATAATAATAATAAAATATATAAAATATACAGAGTTGAATATGTGCAAAACAAGTGGCATTTATATACAGTGTGGAGTGCATAATGTTAAAGTTCCAGTAGTGAAGCTGAGGTGTCTATGACGTGTTCAGCAGTCTGATGGCCTGATGGAAAAAGCTGTCTCTCAGTCTGCTGGTACGGGACCGGATGCTGCAGAACCTCCTTCCTGATGGAAGCAGTCTGAACAGTTTATGGCTGGGGTGACTGGAGTCCTTGATGATCCTCCCCGCTTTCCTCAGGCACCGCTTCCTGTAGATGTCTTGGAGGGAGGGAAGCTCACCTCCAATTATCCGTTCAGAGCACCGCACTACTCGCTGGAGAGCTTTGCAGTTGTAGGCGGTGCTGTTGCCATACCAGGTGGTGATGCATCCAGTGAGGATGCTCTCAATGGCACAGTGATAGAAGGTCCTGAGGATGCGGGGGCTCATGCCGAATCTTTTCAGTCTCCTGAGAAAGAAGAGGCGCTGCTGGGCCTTCTTCACTGTTTTGTTTGTGTGTACTGACCACGTAAGATCCTCAGCCAGGTGTACGCCAAGGAACCGGAAGCTGCTCACTCTCTCCACAGCAGCGCCGTTGATGGTGATGGGGGTGTGTACTTCTCTGCACCTCCGGAAGTCCACTATCAACTCCTTTGTCTTTGCGACGTTGAGGGTGAGATGGTTGTCTTGACACCAGTGGGTCAGGGCGCTGACCTCCTCCCTGTAAGCCGTCTCATCACCGTTGGTGATAAGACCCACCACTGTAGTGTCGTCCGCAAACTTCACAATGATGTTGGAGCTGTTAGTGGCTGTGCAGTCGTAGGTGTAGAGTGAGTACAGGAGAGGGCTCAGTACACACCCCTGTGGAGCACCAGTGTTCAGTGTGATGGGGGATGAGGTGATGCTGCCCAGTCTGACCACTTGGCGTCTGTCAGACAGGAAGCTAAGGATCCAGCTGCAGAGGGAGCTGCTCAGTCCTAGATCCTGCAGTTTCCTGTCCAGCTTCGAGGGAACGATGGTATTGAATGCTGAGCTGTAATCTACAAACAGCATTCTCACATACGTGTCTCTCTTCTCCAGGTGTGACAGGGCAGTGTGTAGTGTCAGGGATATGGCGTCATCAGTGGACCTGTTGTGGCGGTATGCAAACTGTAGAGGGTCCAGTGAGTCGGGTAGTGCAGAGCAGATGAAGTCCCTGACCAGCTTCTCGAAGCATTTGCTTACGATGGGGGTCAGGGCTACAGGTCGCCAGTCGTTCAATGAGGAGATGGTGGAGGATTTGGGTACAGGGACGATGGTGGCCATTTTGAAGCAGGCTGGGACTACAGACAGAGAGAGGGAAAGGTTGAAGATGTGCGTGAACACTCCAGCCAGCTGAGCCGCGCATGACCTGAGGACGCGGCCGGGAATCCCGTCCGGACCAGTAGCTTTGCGTGCGTTCACCTTCCTGAAGCACTTCCGCACATCCTCCTCAGACACAGTGTGCGCACTGACGTCATCCGCGGTGCGCACACTGTCCGATCTCATGGTGTTCGCTGTGTCGAATCTAGCGTAGAATACGTTTAGATCCTCACACAGAGAGGCCGTGGTCTGCGGTGTGCTGGTTTTCCCTCTAAAGTCTGTGATCGTGTTTAGTCCCTGCCACATACTCCGAGGGTTGTCAAACTGTTGCTCCACCCTGTCCCTGTACTCACGTTTGGCTGCTTTGATCGTCTTCCGGAGTTGGTAATGTGCGTGTTTGTAGTCCGATGTATTCGCGGAGGCAAAGGCGGTGTTCCGTGCCGCGCGAACATCTCCGTTAATCCAGGGTTTTTGATTTGGGAAGGATTTGACTGTTCTGGATGGGACGACATCTTCCACGCATTTCCTGATAAATCCACAGACTGAGTCTGTGTATTCATCAATGTCTCTGGCGGCCACGTGAAACATTTCCCAGTCCGCGTGATCAAAACAGTCCCGCAGCGCAGACTCCGATTGGTCCGTCCAACAGTGCACCGCCCTCCGGGTTGGAGCTTCCTGTTTCAGCTTCTGCCTGTAGGCGGGCAGGAGCAGGATGGAGCAGTGATCTGATTGGCCGAATGGGGCGCGGGGGAGGGCTTTGTACGCATCCCGGAAAGAGGTGTAACAGTGGTCGAGTAGCCGCGGTTTCCACGTGTGTTGAAAAGGATGTGTTGATGGAGTTTTGGTGAGACTTTCTTCAGGTTTCCCTTATTAAAGTCTCCGGCTGTGATAAACGCTGCCTCTGGGTGTGCGGTTTCCTCGCTGCTGATCGCGCTGTACAGTTCCCTGAGTGCACGGTCAGTGTCGGCTTGTGGGGGAATGTAAACAGCCGTAATAATCACTGCTGTAAATTCCCTCGGTAGCCAGAATGGCCGGCACTTAATCATCAGGTACTCCAGGTCCGGTGAGCAGAAGGATTTGACCGGGTGCACGTTCGCATAATCACACCAGCTGTTGTTGATCATGAAACACACACCACCGCCTCTGCTTTTCCCAGTAAGATCCTGTGACCTGTCCGCGCGGTGCACAGAGAACCCCAGTTGTATTGCGGAGTCCGGTACTTTGTCCGATAGCCAGGTTTCTGTGAGGCAGATCACGCAGCAGTCCCGCATCTCTCGCTGGAATGAGATCCGTGCCCGAAGCTCGCACAGCTTGTTCTCCAGAGACTGCATATTAGCCAGTAATAAACTGGGTAACGGTGGTCTGTAAGTGCGCCGTCTCAGTCGAACCAGAACGCCAGATCTTCTCCCTCTGCGTCGGCGTTTGCGGCCTCCAGGGCCAGAGAACAAAGGCGTCTCAGGTGAGATGAATGGGGGGTCTGCAAACGGAGCGTCCGTGTTGCAAAACTTGAACTCCGGAAAGTTATAAGAAAGACCGTCTTTTATGTCCAGTAAGGTTTGTCGGTCGTACACAAGGAGACAAGTGCTGCTCGTGAAAAAATAAAGGAAAAGTAAAATTAAACACAGAAGAAAGCCGTTGCTTGGGGGAGCTCGCGACGAGGCTGCCATACTCGGCGCCATCTTGAACAACAGCGTACAAAAGATTCAACATCCACCCACCAAACGTCAGAATGATGAAAAAATGCTAAGACATTAATTGAGGCTACAAAAAAGGTCTGCGGAGCCCCCTGATGCTACTGAGGCACATTGTGTAGGAGGCTGTCAACGTCAAGCTTCGCTATAGAGCTGCGCAGAAGCCCATAAGTTGATACGATGTTAAACCGGGCCTCACAGCCCACGACTCCTCATCTTTTCCCCTGTTGCTACAAAATATGTGCTGCTGTCATGTAGCAGCAAAAGCGATGCACCTGATATTAACTAAGCTGTGTGTGTTTCATGTCAGGCTGACTTATTCTTATGGATATGACACACTTGTATGAGTAGGCATTTTCTCCATACGTTGGCTGTAACGAGTATTTATTCGAGTTGCTGTTGCCTTCCTATCAACTTGAAGCAGTCTAGCCACTCTACTCTACTACTGGCATCAACAAGGCATAGAACTGCATCTTACTGGATATTTTCTCATTTTTGACTGTTGTCTGTAAACTATAGAGATAGTTCTGGGGAGGGGGGGATCCCAGGAGATGAGCAGTTTCTGAAATACTCAGACTAGCCTGTCTGGCACCAGCAACCATGCCACGTTCAAAACACATTTCTTCCCAATTCTGATGCTCAGTTGGACTCATCTGTATATCCCTAAATGCATTGCATTGTTGCTTTGTGACCTTCTGATTAGATAGTTGTGTTATTCTTTAACACAAGTTGAAAAGGTGTACCTAATGAGTGGATATATTTTATTGTTTTTTACTCATAAAAGTCTGAAATTGTTACTATTCCTGCTGTTTAACACGATATGGCCTTCTACCAAATCTTTAATGAATATGTTATGTTTCTCGACAGTTACTGCTTTAAGTAAATTCAGTTAAAAGACAATTGTGAAGTAATACTAACAGAATATCAGCTGAAGTGTGCACTCACACAGGCTAGAAAATAGCTCCTTATGCTGTGAATTTTTCCTCTCGCCAATCCATTTAGACGATGTTTTTTTTTATGTAATCCTCACTCCAACAAGTAAATCTGTTTATTAAACACAGTATTGTCTTTTAAAATAAAAGGTACATTTTATAATCTTCAACTGTGCAAGTTGTTCCATGGGATTAAAATGGAAAAAAGGAAGGAGCAGAGACGTGATTACAGGCAGCAGAGAGTCTCCATAAGTAGTCTTTACTCCAAAAATAGCTGTAATTGTTAGGAATACCACAGTGACGGTATAAAAGATGTCCAGAACCTTTAAAGTGTTATTCTTGAACACTCCGTATCTTTACACTCAGGCCTCATTTGAAAATTAGAACCAAATCCACTTTTTTCTGATTCATAACATGCACATTAAAATGTGTGGGAAAAATCTAAAAGGCAAAAGTGCATTTAGAGAAAACCCACTGGTTTCACTATCTTTAATAATGTATGCTTACATGCACTCCAGCCTGCTGCTTGCAAAAGATTTGAAAAGTTGTTCCAAGAAGTGGGAACTGGGTAGCTCAGGAAAACATATCTAACCCGTTCTTCAATGTACTTGCATCTCACTGTGTAAATTTATTAGGTGTGTTATGTGTAATACTTACAGTACAAATACATGTGAAACACTGAAGTATTAAAAAGTTGGCGTACTTTGCTAAACTGATTGCATTGCATTGCTTGAAACAACCACTGTCATTAGACCACTTCAGCCTGCGTTCCCACATTAGGCTGCTGTTTGTATGCAGGTGGTGATCTGTGCATTGATCAGACTTGATAGCAGCTGATTTCACACTGGAAAATGTATTGTGAATAAAATGGTTTGAGGTACTCAATCTCATAGGCTGGTGAATAGAATATTTTAGCAGCACCATTTATCATTTAACTTTTTGCTTCACTAACTAGTCATTATTTTGGCCCTATTCTCTCTCTCAGTCTCTCTATTTCTCTGATGTCCAATTAAATCTCTTTCTTCTTCATTTCTCTGCTGCTCTCAGAGGGCTGTCTGGAGGACAATGCAACACAGTGTAAGCTTTCCATTCCTCCTCTTACATTCACAATGTCATGTGTCTCGTGGTGTTTTAATCAACCTGCCAATAGTGCTTCACTTTGCCACATTATTTAGAACTGATATTGATTGCTTGTTTGTGGCATGTCTGCTTTATTTTTACTTAGTATTTTTGTTTCTTGGTAACTTGGTAACTACACTGAAACTATGAACAGCTGAAACCAATATTTACAACTGTGTTTTTCTGCCTCACATTTGGTCTAACATGGGTTACATTGGCAGAAAGATGGTTCAGCTGTCAGAACTTGCCCTACAGCGTTGGATGGCTTTCTCTTTGGGTTTCCTATATTGTGTTTCTACTGCTGCTCTGCTTGATCTGAGGCTTTAAATTATTTGTTTGTATTGTAGGTTTTATTCACATTAACCCTGTTGCGACCCTTTTATGCATGAGTATTCCCCATTGTTTTTGCTTGTGTTGTGCATGACTTTTTGTATTCCTTGTATAGGTGTAGACAAGCTGAGCAAATTAATTGAGTCTATCATATATCATCCAGGAAAATCTGAAAGACTTAAAGAACTGCAAAATTGTTGATATACGCAGCTACAGCTACAGCTACTGTATAGTACTTAGTCTAGCTGCTGTAGCAAACAGTGACTCAGTCTGTTACATAAGTTCAAGTTTAATATTCTTTGTGTTTTTTTAGCACTTACATATAGAAGTTAAAAATGCATGTATTAGGTATGTCTTATAGCACCTTTTGGTAACAAAATTCTGGAAAGGTAACAATACTTGATTTTTTTTTTTTCAGTACAGAAGGCAGCATTAGTGCCGCGTAGAGTTGTCAAAAAACTGATCCTTGGATACTAATTGATGCTAAATATTACTATTGGATCAGATACTCATTTGCAATATTAACAGTGCCATCTTCACAGAGCCCCTCATAACGCTAGCAGCTAAACACCTGAATAGAACAAGCTTGGCGAAGCTTAAAGGCTGACATTTCAGTCTTTATCAAGAATTTTGAGACAATGTTGAAGTATTTGAGTTATTTTGAATGCTTACCTGTCTCACACACACATTGCAGTTAGCCGATGGAAATATCACCCACATTATCCTTCCCCTCCTGTTATTGTTGAGGTGGCAGCTAGCGGCAATGGCTAATAATAACATAACAACATTAATCTTGGAGCTCGGCAGTAAATGTTATCAGTTCTACTGGTCTGTAATATTAATATTCACATAACGGGATAATGTAGTTATTTGTCTATAGAAAGTGATATATTTCCCTTAAAGTCCTGATTTACTAATAATGCAGATTGAAGGTGAGAGCAGTCTACCAGCATCTACACAGAAACAGTGTAAAGTTCCTTGATAACCTCATTTAATTAGCAATGAAATATAGTGCCAAGAACCACAGGAAATATGCATTCTTTAAAATATGTCTGTCAATTTTATCATTTTTTTTCCTCCATTGTGAAAATGGTTTGGCGTAGCAAGTATTTTTCTGGGGATCGGTACTGAGTTTGAAATTCTAGTATCATGACAACCCTAGTGTGCACACTGTACTGCATGAAAGGCATTGATTGTAATGAATTAATTATTTATCCCTTGGCTGTCACAGGGTGACAGGCGGCGTGCACTCCCGACAGGTCTCTGTTCTATCGCAGGGCACAAAGAGACAGACCTGTGGCCAATTTAGAATCACTAATTAACTAACAAGCATGCCTTTGGACTGTAGGAGAAAACCAGAGTAATCAGAAAGAATATGTAAACTCTTTCTAAATAATTGTGATGGTAATGTCTTCCAAAAGTCTTCAAACTCTTGAAGTCTTCAAACATTCAGCATTTGAAGGTCTTTGTGCTTTCGATTGGAAGGTGAAATGTCTGAGTCCTTTTTTCGCTTCTCTCTCACACTCTGGATGTGATTACGGTCTGATTTGTAAAAGCAGCTGCTGATTACATAATCAGTGTCTGGGACTGACTTCAGCACACATTCAAGTCAAGGAATGGTCAAAAGGTGCAGTTTAGTGGCGCAGTCTTTCTTCAATTGTCTGTGGTATTTGAAGTAAAAGCTGTGAGCTTTACAAACTCAGACCAAAACACTAAAGAACTAAAATATTGACGTTAAGGCCCAAGGCATTATAAATGCTGAATTAGTGCTACGATATATATTGAGTACTCCACTATCTCATCTGCCTCACTCTGAATGATTTTAAGCTGAAAGCCTAACTCGGTGGTTCAGACTGTCAAAGTCCTAACAGCTGAGCACACATCTGTCCTGGCTTACATATACAAATACAGCTACTGGTAAAAACACTGCCTTTTTGAGCTGATGGCTAGCGTGTTCTTTTTTTTTTCTTTGAAGCTTAATTGGGGTTTAACTGAATCCTAATTTACTGACAATGCATGATATATATGAATGGTGTGGCCATAGCGTGCTTTCAGTGAAATATGTCTTCCTGTATGACTCATTCATTACTGGAACTGAATGAACTCTTTGTAATTCAAAGAAGGTCTCCTCTCACACTGAGCAAGGGCAGCTTCACCGTCTTGCTTATATATATTGGGTCCTCTGCCTGAGAGCTTGAGGGACCTTGGATGAGCTCAGATGTTGTTCCTGGGATCTGCTGGAGCCACTCGCCTAGCTTGGAGGTCACTTTACTGAGTGTTCCGAATACCACTAGGACCACTGTTCTTCTTGATGTTGCTGTCATTCATTATCGCTACATCTATCACTATGGCCGTCTTCCTCTGCTTGTCTACTACTATCTCCGGTTGGTTAGCCATCACCAGTTTGTCCGTCTGTATCTGGAAGTCTCACAGGATCCTGTAAACTATGCTGGCCACTTGGTTATGGCGTTCCATATATGCCCTGCCTGCTAGCATCTTGCACCATGCTGTTATGTGTTGGATTGTATCAGGGGCATCTTTACACAGCCTGCACCTGGGGTCTTGCCTGGTGTGATAGACCCCAGGACCACCGTGCAAGGGCCTGTCCTTCCATGACGGTTCCTCCTCTCGCTCCTCGTCTTTCTTGGGTTTCTGCTGCGTTAGGTATTCACTAAACACATGGTCAGTTGTCCCTATCTTCCTGATGTACTCGTGGATATTCGTTGTCTAATCCTGGACTTTGGTACTGACACTCACTAGACCTCGGCTTCCTTCCGCTTAGCATACAGTCTCAGGGTGCTGGATTTGGTTGAAACCTTCATGCATTGTAAGGAGTTTCCTCTTCTTGATATCAGTGGCTTCTGTCTTCTTCTTTGGCAAGCGTATTATCCAAGCAGGATACCTGACCACCAGCAGAGTGAAGGTGTTGATAGCCTGGATGTTGTTCTTGCCATTCAGCCGACTCCTCTTCATTTAGTGTTGCACTAAAGCCTTTTGTTCAGTATACACAGCAGTATTTGAGCATATCATCAACCATGTGTTCCATGTTCAGATTTAAGAGGATGCTGATGGTGTGTTCCTTGCATTTGTAGTATTTTTATTCTGTTTTTATTTTGACAGATGTCTGATAGCACAGTTCTGACAGAAATTACTTTGTTCTCTGTCTGCTTAGCATTGCTGACCCGGCATTAATGTCGGTGCCTCCATTCAACAAAAAAAAAAAAATAGAAAACAATGATGGATGTTAGATGATTCAGTTGTTGATTTATTCGACTAAATTCTAACTATTTTGAGTCTCCCTAATGGGTTGTTTATTGTTGTGCACTGTTGAAATGGGGATGCAGTTGAAAAGAAAGTAAATCAGTCATTAGCAGTGGCCAGGCCTTTCTCCATGCTCCATTTCACATTCTTTTAGCAGAGTGCCAGGGCCAGGAAACGATCTGGCAAATGGCATTTTTCTCAGGAAGGAAAAAGTGTTAAATAAATGATCACTGTTTTATTTCTTAATCAATCATGGTAATCCAGTGCTGAAAGGCATCAACCTATATGTACTTTATTGTGCAACTGTTACATAGCCACAGTATACTGAAAGAATGGAGGGATTTATAGAGATTTAGCTGAACACACTGTCAATTTGAATGCATGAAAAGAGTCGATCTGAGCATCCCTCAGCTTCTGAATGGCAGCCGGCATCACTATTCCCACATGAAAGTTTCTTTCTGCCAGAATAATCAGTCATATAGAAATCACTCCGCCCAGTGCAATTGTAGACACAACTGCCAATTATGACCGATGGTAGCAGAGCCAAATTGGGTAAATCCATGAGTCATGCCATAAAATGGATCGAGTTACAGCCCTAATGAAATTCTGGCATGTAATGCAGATCTGTTCTCTACAGTTTTTCTCTTTAATAGCCTGTGCAGATCAGCAGGCAAAAAAGAACAAGTGTTAAGACCAGTTAATCTCACTGGCATGCTAATTCGGAAAACTGGGCATGCTGAGCTAATGTTTTAGAAGCAGTAACAACCAAAGGGCTTGAGTGCTTTTGGGGTTTCTAAACTCTATTTTAGATTATGCTGACAAAAATCTGGGGAAAAGAATCTCAGCAGTGTCTTGACTCAGTTTCTTTTTTTAAATAGAACAGAAAGCGCTATAGTTTAGCCACTTAAGAGCGTGTGATTCTCTCTATACGTGTGTTTAAAGGGAGACATTATGTATCCATGTCTGTAGTCTGTAGGGTGATATCTTGAGTTAATTTGAGTTCACTTAACCCTTGTATGGTGTTCGGGTCTGTGAGACCCGTGTTCAGTTTTTTTCAAAAGAAAAATTAAACAATTAATTATTTTTTCACGTGTAAATGTGTTGTGTCTTTCCACTCACTCCACCTGATTATAACTGATTTATTTATAACATTTTATATAAAAGAAAAACGAGAAGCACATTAATTCATAAATGTGATCTAACAAAGGTAAAGGGAAAAAATTTACCATGTTTGCTGTTCATATGTCTTGTAATTGGGATGAAGTAAACATCTGTTGAGTAATTTAACATAAAATTGTTTGATAGTGTTAATTTGGAAAGCCAAAACTCTAGCGGGTCCACCAGACCCATGAACACTGGCTGAGTAACAAAAATACGAACACCACACAAGGGTTAATGCATTTTTTCACACAGATGGTCACACATGTTATTAACTCAAAGGATCTGAGAGATAAAAAGTAAAATTCACTGATAATTCATCTCTATTTTGTACATGGGGTGAAACCACACAAGTGCAGAAGATTTTCTGTCTTAGTGGGTCTGTTTTCACGTACAGAACACACTCCTCAGTTTAAATTAAACTAAAGACTGAGATGGAAAACTTTTAGCCAGTCCAGCACCTCACCAGGCCTATTTTAAATCTTCATATAATACTTATTATTAACAAAGAATTTACAATAATGGGATGGTATGAACTGGTTGTCTCAGGACTACCCTCTATGGCTATGTAGAGGGCAATGAATTTAACTGTCCAGAGGTAATTCTGTCTGTCAAAAGTGATGAAAATCTGACAGTGACTGATGTGTAATCAGCCATGCTCGCTCAACAGAAACCTGTCTCACAAAATGAATTAGAATTAATGAACATGGACAGACACAACAGATCAATGTGGCCACCTTCTAACTCCTTTCTGTTTAAAGTCAGCTTCATTACTTTGTTTTCCATTGCACCAGTTCCTTTGCTTCAACACGCTTAATTTGGTATAGCTTTCTCTTTCATTTCATGTATCCTTTTAGTTTTATGTCTTGCTTCGTTCTTATGCTAAGCCCAATTGAGCAATTGCCGAAGGATGTCTGCATTCTTCACAATAAGCAGTCTTTTTTTCCAATACTTTTTCACTTTGCCAACTTAGCAGAGCGCACACTAAATGATGCATCACTGATCGTGTATTAAGCGGTGAAATATTTTCTTCCACTGTGGTGGTTTTGCGCTTTTTAATGTTCCCATTTTCACAGAAACACACAAATGAGTAAAAATATATTTCACTATAATATTGAAAGAACGAAGCTAGACACCTATTGTGGTGGACAGCTGGTTGGGAAATGTGCACAGTATGGTGCGTGCTGCAGGGAGATACTCCAGTAAATTACAAAACCATGGTGATGTTTTGTTGTTTGCTGGTTTCCAGCTACTCTGCCTGGGTTATTTGCAAGCTCTTCTGGGCTTTCTCTGCTCTCTATTCTTGGAGCTCCTTACAAATCTTTCACTGCAGTGCAAGAGCACCGTATGATTTTCTACTGACAAAACCAGCAGAGTTTAAAATTCTTTGACATAGATGGCGTGAAATCTTCTGTCAGATTTCAAGTTTCACCCAAGAACTAGAATGAGATCAGTGACACTCTTTCAAATCCAGACATGAGACATATGTGGACTTTGTTTCAGAGTTCATAAATCTGTCTGAGACAAGCAAAAATTGGTGAAATGTGTGACATTTTCAAAAATATAGTTCTTACAAGAAATGCAAAATGAAAAAACAAACAACAACAGCTGTGCTTAGTTAACAGGCTGCTTCTACTTCTGGTATTCCTGATTTTTAAAGCAGGGATAACACTATATTAGGTTTCCCACAATTCAACAATGAATGAATGAATGATCTAGATAGAAAGATAGATGTAAGATAGATAGATAGATAGATAAAGAGAGAGAGAGAGAGAGAGAGAGAGAGAGAGAGAGATCCAGACCCTTTTAACCAATTTTATTGTTAATCATCCAAATGGCATAATGGCAAACCACCAACAAGCTTCTTCTGATTCTTTCCTTTGTTTACCCATCAGTGTGCATGGCTTTAAAATCCAGGCCTCCTTTCCATCACCACTGTGGTTTTGTTTTCTATATTGCTCGTGTGCTGTTATATCAAATGCTTCAATACATTTGATGCTGTATTTTTCATGGTTGAACACATTTTGCTGCTGGCACAAAGTTTATAGCTGACAACAATGTTCTTTGCATTTTTTACTGGAGGGAAATCACAATAAAACCTGTTGTCTCCTTCTCTGCCTCTTTGTCATGCTGTATCCTTCATCAAGCTCACCTCCCATGTGTGTATGCCATCACAAGATTGCATTCCTTGGACAAAAACAAATGTCAGTCTGGCATGCTAGTGTTATTTGGATTAGTTAATGTGATATAAAAACACACAATAATTGATAATACGTGATACTGATGAGACATTGTCCAACTCTTGATATCTCTCCCTTGCATATGATCTAAATGGATATGGACAAACCAGCTTATTCAGCATGCTGCTACATATACATAAAGTATACTGTACACTTTCAGTCTGCTGATTAATTAACTAGTCACTATACTCTGTCGTTTAACAGTGATGGAAAATTTCCTTGTAATCTAACATCTGTCCTCCCATTATTCATGGCCAGTGCCGTCAAAGAAGCGAAATGTCCATGAGGTAAACAGTGATCTATCATACATCATTTATTCACTATCTCGCCACAGTAATGAAGAAAGCTCAACCTTTCTTGTTTTCATCTTCAGTTTCAGTGTAAATGAGAATTTCCCATCTCGAGCTAAATTTGGGCCCAGACTGCTCAGCTAAACCTGGCTGCTTTACCCTCTGAGCAGTTTGTGTGTATATGCCGCCAGAAAGGTGCAGCATTTATTGGAATCTGCCTCGGCTCTAGCATCTCTTCTCATCATCAGGCTGTTTAGCCCACTACTGTTTCCCTTGACATTGTGTGGTTATCACTCCTGCCTAAAGGTAGAAGGTGTTTACCTTGATTTAGCACTGCAGAGCCTTGTGAGCTTAACTCATCTACATAGGCTGGCAGGCAAACTGAAATAAACCAGTGTGGCCAAGAAAATCCTATTTAGAGCATTATTCAAAGAACTGAATCACAAAATGCAGGGCCATTGTGTTTGAAGTAAGCTAACCCAATTGCTGTGAGCATAACAAGGAAGTGACCATTTGTGTTGGTTCTCTTTGGAGATTTCCCGACTTTTTCAAAGCCCATCTTTGCTATGCTTTATATAATTTAAATCCCCCGGTGCAGACGGGTTCAAGCCACAATACCATTAGCCGGTTCCTGGTGGTGTCCATGTGACCTAGAAACTCCAGGACTTTAAGTGATCCTGCAGGATATCTTTGCATATTTATCAAGGTTACATAACACATTTTTGGTGAAGATTGGTCAATGCACACATTCTTTCCAGCGGTATCTGTTCTTTTTATGTGATGCTTTTTATTGGTGATTGAAGTTTACTCTAAGATGATTCAAATTTTCTTTGCTGAATGTGTTCATAGTGTTTAAGTACTGATACAATGATATTTGTTAATAACTGGTCAGTTAAAGCTAGATGGTGGCTTTTTGTGGGTGTGTGTTAAATCTCGCTCTAAATTTGTGCCCCACTGCAAACAGGCTGTTTTATGTACTTGTAGTTGTTAAAGTATGACATTACAATAGCTTTTTAGGCTAGTATACAGCTCTCTTTTGCTTCCAGTGATCCAGACTTGGTGTGGTTTTAAACAACAGTTGCCCAAACTTTCTGAAGGTCTTTCAAAGTTTTTCTTTGGACATGGCCTGCTTTTTTATTCATTTTCAGTCCAGTCCTTGTACCTGACCATTTTTAGAGGAAGTTTTTATTTTTCTTTGTGAAGCTACTCAATACTCACTTATGAGTCATGAAACATATAAAAGTTATCTAACTCAAGGGTGAACCAGTTTTGCATCTACACATAGCAGAAAATTTCCAAAGACTCAGTTTTAAATTGTAACTTTAGGCACATAGGGTTTTTTTTAATCTTGAAAAAATGCAACATTTAAATATAGCACAGTATGACAGGCATAAACTAGTCCCTAAGCCTCTAAGTGCTATTAGGTAAACTCGTGGAATATCTCGGCATGGTGTGTAGTGGTTCTCCAGGTCTCTCCAGAGCAGGGACCTCAACATCATTGAAGCAGTGTGGGATCATCTTGCTAGAGAACAGAACAAAAAGGCAGCCAACATCCAAATAAGTCCTTCAAGAAGCCTGGAGAACTATTCCTGAAGGCTGCTTACAGAAATTAAAAGAAAGTTTGTTTGAGTGAGTTCAGGGTGTATTGAAGAATAAATGCGGTCTTGCCAAATAATGACTTTCAGTCTTGTTAGAACAGTTTGAAATGCTGCATTTCCATTTATGTTTGCATATGTTTCAGTACCGCTGCACATATTTCTCATTTTTTTATACAAAATATAAACAAATAAGGTGAGACATGATTTTAAGATTCTGGTTCGTGCATGAACCGTTATAAGAATAATTCCAATAGATGATTTAAATGATCAAGGCGCCCTCTCTTGAACCAAGGTGTTTAACAGCTGAGCCGGCTTTCCCCGATGATCAGTCAGCACCAGCATAATCCGCATTATAAATTCATTCCTTTTTATTAATCTTAGTTTCTGCGGGAAGTGCATTGATAAAGGGGCTTTCCCCCCCTACATCAACGTGTTTGCTTTTATTTAACGTTTCCTGCCTCGAGAGTTTAAAATATGCAAGAGATTTGAACTAATTTATTCCATGAAGTTAGTGTAGTAACTTTATGTTACAGAGAAGCATCTGTTTATAAAGCCCCCTCCCCCAAATGGTAGGTTTACCCTTGGGATGGGACACAAAACCAGCTGTGTATGAAACTTCCATCTGTGCTTACATTAGTCAGGTCATGGTTTGTTTAACATGAATGTGCTGTACTAAAGCTGCTCAGTATCTGCGTCATTTGAGGTCTGTTTTTTCTGTTTCACAGTAACATGAATTAAGCTCTTTCCAGTATAAATATCACAAATATACCTAGAAATAGGTTACATTAAAGTTTTATATTAAAGTAGTCAGTATGAGATTTATGGAGTCAGGTAATATTGAGACGTATTTACTTCATTAAAACAAATTAACAAATTATTTATTTTAAAGTATTTATGTAATCTGGGTTGTTTTAGTGTTATATCATACTATACTGGTCTTTTTTTAAGGAAATACAGGAACACAAATCAGAAAGCTTCTGGCAGTTCACAGGTGCATTGTAAACACGTATCCGGTATTATTGTGGTGGAACAAGCCCGTTTAGTCTGTAATCTCCTGCTGCTGCATCTGCTATGGCTTTAATTGTTTAGACACACCAGGGTTTTCTCCCTGGACTTTTTCCTGCTATGAAATTTCAATACTTTTATATTTACAGCTGTTAAAGCAGCCACCCACAATGTTTCTTTAAAAAAAAAGAAAAATGTGCATCCATATGGATTATATAAGTTGTCTTGTGTATTTTCTCCCACTGAAGATACAGTGGGGCAAAAAAGTATTTAGTCAGCCACCGATTGTGCAAGTTCCCCCACTTAAAATGATGACAGAGGTCAGTAATTTGCACCAGAGGTACACTTCAACTGTGAGAGACAGAATGTGAAAAAAAAATCCATGAATCCACATGGTAGGATTTGTAAAGAATTTATTCGTAAATCAGGGTGGAAAATAAGTATTTGGTCAATAACAAAAATACAACTCAATACTTTGTAACATAACCTTTGTTGGCAATAACAGAGGTCAAACGTTTACTATAGGTCTTTACCAGGTTTGCACACACAGTAGCTGGTATTTTGGCCCATTCCTCCATGCAGATCTTCTCGAGAGCAGTGATGTTTTGGGGCTGTCGCCGAGCAACACGGACTTTCAACTCCCGCCACAGATTTTCTATGGGGTTGAGGTCTGGAGACTGGCTAGGCCACTCCAGGACTTTCAAATGCTTCTTACGGAGCCACTCCTTTGTTGCCCGGGCGGTGTGTTTTGGATCATTGTCATGTTGGAAGACCCAGCCTCGTTTCATCTTCAAAGTTCTCACTGATGGAAGGAGGTTTTGGCTGAAAATCTCACGATACATGGCCCCATTCATTCTGTCCTTAACACGGATCAGTCGTCCTGTCCCCTTGGCAGAAAAACAGCCCCATAGCATGATGTTTCCACCCCCATGCTTCACAGTAGGTATGGTGTTCTTGGGATGCAACTCAGTATTCTTCTTCCTCCAAACACGACGAGTTGAGTTTATACCAAAAAGTTCTACTTTGGTTTCATCTGACCACATGACATTCTCCCAATCCTCTGCTGTATCATCCATGTGCTCTCTGGCAAACTTCAGACGGGCCTGGACATGCACTGGCTTCAGCAGCGGAACACGTCTGGCACTGCGGGATTTGATTCCCTGCCGTTGTAGTGTGTTACTGATGGTGACCTTTGTTACTTTGGTCCCAGCTCTCTGCAGGTCATTCACCAGGTCCCCCCGTGTGGTCCTGGGATCTTTGCTCACCGTTCTCATCATCATTTTGACCCCACGGGATGAGATCTTGCGTGGAGCCCCAGATCGAGGGAGATTATCAGTGGTCTTGTATGTCTTCCATTTTCTGATGATTGCTCCCACAGTTGATTTTTTCACACCAAGCTGCTTGCCTATTGTAGATTCACTCTTCCCAGTCTGGTGCAGGTCTACAATACTTTTCCTGGTGTCCTTCTAAAGCTCTTTGGTCTTGGCCATGGCGGAGTTTGGAGTCTGACTGTTTGAGGCTGTGGACAGGTGTCTTTTATACAGATGATGAGTTCAAACAGGTGCCATTCATACAGGTAACGAGTGGAGGACAGAAAAGCTTCTTACAGAAGACGTTACAGGTCTGTGAGAGCCAGAGATTTTCCTTGTTTGAGGTGACCAAATACTTATTTTCCACCCTGATTTACAAATAAATTCTTTACAAATCCTACCATGTGAATTCATGGATTTTTTTTTCACATTCTGTCTCTCACAGTTGAAGTGTACCTCTGGTGCAAATTACTGACCTCTGTCATCATTTTAAGTGGGGGAACTTGCACAATCGGTGGCTGACTAAATACTTTTTTGCCCCACTGTAAATGTTTGAGAACATTTACGTCAACAATAAGATCTAACAGATGTTACAGTTAATACAAAGTAAGCTGAGCATTTTTGTGTAAGAGAATTATTGCACATATAATTACAGAAATAACAAGTGTACATAAACACGCGCACAGGGCTGTTGAAAATGACAACAGCTACTGCATAAAGCTGTTGTCATGGGGATAAGTTGCAAACTGCATGCTAACTATCGCTTGCTGCCTGTTGCAGGAATTAACAGATGTGTGGGAGATTTCATTACGCTTACAGAGCCTCTGCTAATTGTGTAATTAGCTGTATACATAATCAGGAAGAGGATCAAAATATTACATTAACAAGTTCACCTGTTGTGAAAGTCACAGCACTGGTAACTGGGATGTTTAGCTTATTTAGAAATGACCTGACTTTAACAGCCACGGGAACATTTTAAACATCTAATGATGAGCTATGTCTGAAATCCATATTTATACTAAATTCATCAAAGTCCTTGGGTTTACAGCCGTAAGGTAATACAGGGTTGTTTCAACTCTGATGGCACAGCACTTCAGGTAGATGCTGCATTAAAAGTTTAGATGACATCTGAAGGAGAATTCTTGTCTTAAATTCCTGAAAACTGCTGCTCTTCTCATCTTGCTAGAATCCTGTTTCCATAAAGAAGCACTACTGATCAGAGGCTTCAGTTCCACACAACCTGACATCTGTTTGTAGTAACTGTTCTTTCTGTTTAAATTAAAAAATGAACAACACAGATGCTTCTAGGCCCTCTTAGTCCTGCAGCAGCAAGGATGGACTCTCCTCTGCTTTCTGTTCCCCTCTCAAGGTCCGACTTCAAAACATGTTTAAAATTCTCCATTATAGGATGTTGAGCTCTTAGATATCTCTATGTGGAATTGTTGAATTCTTGTCATAGCTTGAGCCAGTTGGCCTGTCCATACCTTGGCTAGTATCCAAGCATCTTCACTATTCAAGCCATAGGTTCTGATTGTCAGTGACTCCAAAGATTTTTGTTTTTGCTCTGGCCATTTACTCGGGACCCTAGTGCCAATCAGTTTTTTGACTGGTAATTCAATAAGGAATGACCATTTGAAAGAACAAGATGATTCATCGAAGTACAGTGTTTGAGTCATAAACATTTTAGCGATTAGGCTCAGATGAATTTGACAGGTTCCAACAGTGGTAGGAAGTAGGACAGGACCCCCCAGAATCTAGATGCTGGCGGTGGTGGTTATCAAGCAGATGGGAACTTGGATGAATGACCAGGATGAGGTGGAGATGGGGAGGAGGCAGGCTGAGAGAGTGAGAGGCAGAATGAGAATAGATTTAAAGCATGCAAAACTAAGGCTCAGTTCTCACTGAAGAAAAAATGGTTGGGCCACGGTGATGACGACAGAAGTGAGGCAGAAGTGATTTAAATAATAGACCGGAGGTCCGGGCGGCCAGGAATCCAGGCAGAGGAGCAAACACAGGTCTTACTCATTGAACTTCTGCATAAGCTTCATTATCACTATCAGTAAAAAAAAACAAAAACAATGCAAAGCATTAACTCTGACTGCTACATTCAATTTACCATGCCTAATTCATTCAATTAAATGAATTATTAAATAGCCCTAATAAATATTTGTAGGCGGTGTTTGCATGGAGCCCATAGGCTTGAAACCTGTTGTAAATGATTGTTTTCTAAAGTTAAATATTTATGACAAAATAAGCAATAATGATAATTACATGCAAACCTGTGCGTGTGTTGTGTTGATCAGTTTTGATTAAGGGAAGCCCGGCGACGGAAGCCAGAAC
Organism: Diplotaxodon limnothrissa; assembly: GCF_057381915.1. Taxonomy (NCBI): domain Eukaryota; kingdom Metazoa; phylum Chordata; class Actinopteri; order Cichliformes; family Cichlidae; genus Diplotaxodon; species Diplotaxodon limnothrissa. The sequence goes on from NC_140596.1 coordinate 25,318,117, forward strand.
ACCACAACATTTGCACACATTTGCATTCATATTGCCTAATTTGGGTTGGTGCATAGAAGTAAATGATATCGTGTTTTTTTTTAAATGAGTGAACCCTTGGAAAATTAAGAAAAACTCTCAGGTGAAATAACTAAAACTTTCGCATTTTGGGGTATGATTGTGTGCCCATACAACTCAAACTGTACTAAATTAAGGAACTGGTTGAGAACATGTGCTCTGAAGACGAAGAAGGTATTATATTTAACTTTGAACATCCAGGAAATCATCATGTGTGACTTTGTGTGAGCCAGACTGATTACTGTTTCCTTTTTGATATTTTAAGGTGGTATTTTAAGGATTTCTAGATTGTCTCTATAGTGCAGACGTCTCACTGCATCTACAGTGTGCAAACACATTATCTCAATTTTAGCTTTTGACACAGGCTCGCTCTGAAAATCTGTATTGATTTTAGTTCTATTGAAACTAGTTAAAGCACGTTCCGGGCTTATAAATCAACATGAGCCCAAACAGACCATGAGATCATCTTGCAAAGCCCAATATGAATGTGTCGTATTGGGCATCTGATAAAGGGACACTGCTGCTGCAAAGTGAAAGCAGAGGAGTGCCTCAGCATCCTCTTTTATTAAAAGGGATCTTTAACAGTCATGTAGTCAATTTTCTCTGATTTCACTGTTTTACCATGTAGTGTTCATACGGGCTCTTTTTTAAAAAGACATTCGTGTATTACTTTGTTGGTTTTTCTTATTTATTTCTCATAAAATTGCTTGTTGTGTGAGTCATTTGGAATGAGGGACAAACTGGTGCTGTGTGTTTTGATTGCGATTAATGCTTTCTTCTCAAACAGAGTGACTCATGGTGAATCACAGTGGGGGTTTTTTGTGAAATCGATTAAGATTGGCTTTGTTAATGGTGCATGTGTGTGCTTGGGAAGGGTATAACACTTGTTAACAGAAAAGGCAGGGAGGAAGCAGGGGCCGGTCCCTTTGTTTAATCTGTGCTTCGGTGAGCTATAAGTCTGCTTCCCGTCTGTATACAGCACTTCATCGTGACAAGCAGGCACATATTAGCAGAAATATTGGCACTTACTTATAGCGCTGATCATATTTCAGGGCTATATGCATGTGATATGCTGAGACAACAAACTCAACACAACAAACAAAAACTGTTTAAGAAGGTTGTACTGCTCATATCTACAGACAGTTCTGTGGCTGAAATTTGGAATTGAAGCTGGTGGATCTGACCTGTGAAAGCCCTAATTAAAATTACTGGACCTGAATTAACATGCATTGCTGGAGTTTGCCCTGCTTGCTGCATGCGCCGAATGCTCATCAGCCACTTGACACCACTTCCAGGATTCAGCAAAACCAGAGGAAGGCAGACTGGAATTAAGCTTTGTTTGTATAAACGATTTAATGGAATAGAGGTCCTGTTTGACATTTGGTGTAACCTTGTGATGTTGATGTGGCATTATTGTTAGTAGTAGTTTTGAAAAAAATCACCCTGAGATCTTAATGTTAAAGTATAGTTATATTTAACTCTTTAAGCTCATTTCCAGTTTTTTAAAAATTAAACTGTTTACATTAAAATTAAAGCATTTTATCCATCTTAATGTTGCATCATCACACCTGGTAGTTTGTTGTTGAGGTTATCGGTCCCTCTCTACAAGCTACCAGTTAAGGCAGACGTTTGTGGAGGCACTACAAATTTGACCTATGTGAAGAGGATAATTCATTGATTATTAATGATGACAAACAGTCCTCTCAGCGTAGGATTAGGTCAGACTTTCAAGGTGAATATAGGCACTGGAACCTTTGCTTGGTGGCTAATAATAAATATACAGGGCTTTACCTTGAACTATAAAGAGCCTCGATGGTGCCTTTCCAAATAACAAGTCAGATGGTTCCTCTCCTCTTTGGTCTGCAGGACATTGGCGTCCATGTTTTCCAGAAACAATTTGAAATTTCAGTTCGTCGGACCACAGAACAGTTTTTGCCTCAGTCCAGTTCAGTTTAAATAAGCTTTGAGAAGATGATGGAGTTAATAGTGTTTCCAGATCGCATTCAAGTGTTGTTTCTTCTTTGCATGATAGAGCTTTAACCTGCATTTGTGGATGGCACTATACAGCATTGCAGGCAACAATTTCTGGAAGAGTTTATGAGCCCATGCATGAATTTCCATGCCCAGTTTAAATAAGCTCATTCCTGTTTTTAATGCAGTGTGGCCTGAAGGCTTTAAAATCTCAGGCTTCCAATACTGATTCTGGCCTTGTCTCTTGCGCACAGAGATTTCTCCTGACTCCCATAATCCTCTGAAGCTTTTCTGTGCTGTAGATGGTGAAATATTTTTGACAATTTTAAGTTGGTTTTTTTTTTTATTGTTCTACAATTTCTAGATAAATGCAGGTTAATGAACTCCTGCCCATCTTTACTCCTGAGAAACTCTCTAAGATCCTCTTTTTAAACCCGATCATGTTTCTGACTTCTGCCTATTAACTGTAGTTAGTTGCAAAATGTTTTTGCAGGTGCTTCTTTTTAGTACCACTTTCTTTTCCAGCATTTTGCTTCCCTACGCCCCAATTTTTTAAAGATGTGTTGTTCATAATTAGCTAATATTTTTCATGATGTGTTAAGATGTCTCATCTTAAACATTTATATTTGTTTTCCTTTGATTATTGTCAGTTCACAAGATTTGCAAATCATTGTGTTCTTCTGTAATTTACATCCTTGCAAATGTGGTTATATTTTGCAGATTGAGTTGTGTGTTGAGTTAACTGTGACTAACAACACAACATCACAAATGTGAGTTAGTTTCTCTGATTTTCTTAAAAATTAAGCATGGTCTCATTTAAGTTAAAGGTTGTGACTTTATGAAATAATTACATCCAATTCACATTTCACTTGTTACATGTAATAACTTAAGATGTCAAATATAAGAACCAGTGTTGCACCAGGAAGTGCGGTCTCTGTGCAGCTAAATTAACCTCTCTCAAATAGGTGTTAATTTAAAAATAAATAAATAAACCTTAAACACAATAAACCTGATGAATTATTACAGGATTGCTAATTGTGTTAGACTGCAGCTATTATCAGTTTATGCCTAATAACTGCATGTAGAAGCAACCTGCGTCACTCTTGTCAGTGATATAGTTTTGAACCTACCAGTGATATTATCAGTTATTTAAAGGGGTTTTTAAAGCAGCGCAGCAGTAACCTCTGGGCTCCCAGTGAGACGGAGAGAAATGCTGAAGGTTCAGCAGCATCTAATCTTGCAGCTGCAGCATAGATGTGTGGTGAAAGCAGCAGCTATTCTAGCTGGAGTCAAACTCACTGCCCTAGGTACTCATATAAAGACTCATGCTTAGATTTTTGTCTTCACAATTTGCCCTTAGTATGCTGTGTGTTTGTGTGCTTATGTGTGTATGCTTGCAGTTATTTATTCATGAACGAGTGTTTGTTTACTGCTGTATTTGTGCAGTTGAAATGACTGTACTGAACTGAACTGTTACTGAACTTTAGACATTGTTTATGTAGACCGTACATCGAGTTATACAGATGGAAAACTCTGAATTAAACTTCCATAAGCTTTCACTTCACAATGAATCATAAATGGATTTATTTACTTATATGTGTACATTGGAATGATCCTTCCTTCCTTTCTCCAGTTCACCTGAAATGCTCCTGCTTGCAGATGCTTAGCTGTCAGAATGGACCGTATCAATATCACATTACTGTTGTTAAATTTTAAAGTTTGAGCAAAAATAACCAAGCACATTGTGATCTGGTCCATATTGTTTTGTTAGTGCCAGGACGCTATGGGCTATTGTGAATCAGAGCCACACCAGCATGTGTTAAACCTAACCAGCTTTGGTGTCTCCATGACAGGATTACCACATCAAATATGAGGGCAGTCTCCTGCAATGGCATCCTGTTGGTACAGGCCCTTTCATGTCCTGTTAAGACCCGAGGCTTCACTGTATACACTTCTCTCAAATCCCCAGTGTAACAAGGACATTGTGTGTGTGTGTGTGTGTGTGTGTGTGTGTGTGTGTGTGTGTGTGTGTGTGTGTGTGTGTGTGTGTGTGTTTGTGTGTGTGTGTGTGTGTGTGTGTTCACACTTGCACATGAATACACATGTGCCCCCTCACGAGTTTTGAGACAGATACATTTTGGGTTATCCGAATGAAAAGAACTGAACATGCACAAGCACCTAGCACACTGAAAACACACACGTCACCAGACAAATAGATCTGGTGTTTTGGTTACTTACAGTTTACATGTGTTTCAGAGTAGTATTTTTCCTGATTCTCAGAATCCTGATGCCGAGGACGCTGGATGCTTAATACACTTTGGGTGATTATGTGTTATTCCGGAAGAAAAGAAAAAGGCATGCAGAAGCTAGCTGAGCAACATAAAAAAAGATGCTACAGTTAAAAGCAGCTCTGGTGTTTTGCTGATTGATGTCAGTTTTCTGGGAAGAAAAAAAATACTCACCAGTGTTCCCTTGAAAGTAGACCTGGGCATTGTTCATCCACGTGCAACATCCAGCCCATTTGCTGTCCCTGACCAGCCATGTTTGGACGATGGGAAGTTAGAAGTCAAACATAAATAAGTACATATCACATTGATGACTCGGCATCAGAAAATGGCTCACTGCATTTTTGTAATTTCGAAATAGTTTTAAAAAAATTCATTTTAACTGAATCTTTATCTTTTATTTTAAATCCACTGTCATGTGGTACAGAGGCAAATTATTAAGAAAAAAGTGGACCTAGCATCCTAACTGAAAATTCTCCGTATTAAGAAGAGATGAGCACACACGTTGCAGCAGGTAGGGTCATGCCCATACTGAAGGTTATCCTTCCACAGAGGCTTTTCTTTATTCCCGTTCCTGCATCCCCTTTAGATAAGGGAACACAGTGATGCTCAGCACTATCTCCTATACTAAACAACAAGCACAGAGGCTGTCCTTGAGACCTCCACAGAGGTAAAATAGAAGATGGTCCAACATTATGTTCTACCCTGACACATTCAGACCTCCCAAAAATAGTGAAACCTCACCAGACAGATGTGTTCAGTCAAACAAAAAATCTAGAACAAGTAAGTGATGGATAAAGTGCTGGGTTCCATACCAAGAAACACTATGCAGTGCTTATATGCATGGAAAAATGTTTTTGAGTGATCCAGAAGAGTAGAAAAGTTATACGTAGTACAGGAAATGAATTGACCATACCTTTATGTTGCATTTCACAGCATGCACACCCTATGAAGCAGTATACATGATTCAAGTTCAAGCAGTCTCAGTGTATTTACTGTCAGATCATATATGTTTATGAAAATAAACATATATCTTATGTTTATTTTCATATATTTTTTTTTCATATATGTTTATGAAAATAAACATATATCAGCACCAGAACACAGCGTAAAGTCTTTCTTTGAGAACAGGATGAAAATACAGGACAAAAAAAATCCACTGAGAAATGGAGGGACTGCAGTGTTAACTGTATGTGGGAAACTTGAACTTATAGACAACTGTAGAACTAGTAAAAATGCAAAATACTGATTAGAATTCTGCAGTGTGATTATAGCGGACAATGCTAATGAAAATTCAGTGGGTAGAGCGTATTTGACATCAAGGTATCTGTGTAAAGATCTGTCTCGGTGAAGGTTCGTTTTAAGCAATAGCAGCTGTGAGATGCAGATGTGTTACACTATTAAATATCTGTCATAACAACAACTAGTAAGTTATCATATTTTAGACCTCCCTCAAGAACATCAGAGTTACACTGTATGAGGTATTTAGTCTGTGCAGCTGTGGCTTTGCTGAATGTTACTGTGGCCTGGAGCCAAAGCCAAGATAAAGAAACGTTGCTGCTCACTGGGTTATTACCTCAGGCTCGGTAGATATGACCTGATAGCTGCTCTAGTCTCTCAGCTCTCTCTCTTTCTCATCCAGTCTCACACAAAAAGCCCCATCTTGCAAAAGCAACATTTTCTAGTTCTAACTCACAAAGTGTGTCTGTGATAGACAGCTGAAAGATATAAGGCAGTTCTTTTGTATACATATGAAACAAACAGCTGCTGCACAACCTTAGATTATTGCTATTATTTTTATTATTCACAGAACTTAAACTGTGGATCCCAAAATTCATTTGTCTGCACTGACGTAAGTGCAAATATAAGCACACTATTATGTGAGCCTGGCATAACTAGTGTACTATATACAACAGCTTCCTCGCGTTGCCTAGCCTCAAGAGCGTCAGAGCATTTAATTCCCTAAATACAATATAATTTTTTTATTAAGCCTGCAGGCTACATTGCCTCTTTTTCTTATGAGATTTCAGTCTGGTCAGAGAGAAGCAATGTAACTGACTATAACCAAGCTAAAGTCTGCTAGCAGTATTTTTCATTTAGCTGAAAAATGTAAAAGGTTTCATGTAAGAATTAAATTGGATTCACAAATAAATAGTTTATACATTAAAAAGTGTTTTTGACTGTATCAAAGTTCATCATTTAAACTGGGAAATAGCAGCTCTAACATTGTTTCTAGCTGTTTTTAGACCCTTCAGTCATGTCATGTGATCTCCACTCCAGACTGATTTTGCAAAATTGTCATGAAGATAAAAGTCTTTTAAAGGAAATACTGAGTCACCACTCATTTCTTTATATTGTGCTTGGAAAATGAGAAATAGATGAAGTGGTTTCTTGATGCATGTGTAAACATATATGGGGAAAAAGCAAAATGCAAAGCTACAAGCTACAAGCAGCTACAAAAAGAAAGTTATAGCTTGCCTTCAAGACCTTGAAAAGGACAAAATCATTGACAGCCGTACATATCACCGCCTTTATCCAGGGGATGCCTTACCCTGCATTTACGGACTTCCTAAAATCCACAAGGAAGGGATCCCACTCAGACCCATAGTCAGTAGCATAAACTCAGCCACTTATAACATTGCAAAACACCTTGCTACCATCCTTGCACCTCTCGTGGGGAACACCGCACACCACATCAAGAACTCCACCGACTTCACCGACAAGGTCCAGAAACTTACCCTGGATCCAGATGAAACCATGGTGTCCTTTGATGTAGTCTCTCTCTTCACTTGCATACCCACCACGGAGGCCGTGGAGACTGTCAGAAAACGACTACAAGAAGACAGCTCCTTGGAAGACAGGACCAACTTCACACCCGATCAGATTTGCACACTGTTAGACCTCTGCCTCACCACTACATATTTCAAATACAACGAGGGCTTCTACAGACAAAAACATGTCTGTGCCATGGGCTCCCCTGTGTCACCTATTGTAGCCAACCTTTACATGGAGGAAGTGGAAAGGAAGGCTCTTGGCTCTTTCAAAGGAAGAGTACCCAGCCACTGGTACAGATATGTAGACGACACCTGGGTCAAAATCAAGACACAAGAAGTGGAATCCTTCACTGCGCACATCAACGCCATAGATAAAAACATCAAGTTCACCAGGGAAGACACAAAGGACAACTGTTTGCCTTTCCTGGACTGCACTGTGCACATTGAAGAGAACGGCAACCTCAACATCGAAGTTTACCGGAAGCCCACACATACAGACCAGTACCTCCTCTTTGACTCCCATCACCCTCTGGAACACAAACTTGGAGTAATTAGGACCCTACACCACCGGGCAGAACATGTTCCCTCTAAGCCTGAAGGAAAAAAGAAGGAACACACACATGTAAAGGAAGCACTCAAAACGTGCGGCTATCCTAAATGGGCGTTCTTAAAGTCAGCAAAGAGGCACAGAAAAGAAAACCAGACACCAGCGAGGGAGGATAAGAAAGACAGACGCAACAACATTGTCATCCCCTATGTAGCCGGTGTATCAGAGAAACTCAGGAGAGTTTTTCTCCAAGCATGACATCCGAGTGTATTTCAGACCCAGCAACACACTCAGACAAAAACTGGTTCACCCGAAAGACAAAACTCCAAAACACAAACTTAACAATGTGGTGTATGCTGTACAGTGCAGCGAGGAATGCTCAGACCTCTACATTGGAGAGACCAAACAGCCACTTCACAAACGCATGGCACAACACAGAAGAGCCACCTCCACAGGACAAGACTCAGCAGTCCATCGGCATCTAAAGGACAAAGGTCACTCTTTCGAGGATGCCAATGTTCACATTTTGGACAGAGAGGACAGATGGTTTGAAAGAGGAGTGAAAGAAGCCAATTACGTCCACTGTGAGCGACCATCTTTGAACAGAGGCGGTGGTTTACGACACCAACTGTCTGCCATCTATAATCCAGTTTTCAGTTCCCTTCCCAGACGTCTTAATGCCCACCCACATCCTGGGCCTCAGGAAATTGCATGCTAGGGTGGGGATATGTTTCACAATGAGCTCACCCGAAACCCTGGCTGATTGTGACCCACACCCATTTTCACACCTTGGCTCATGTGATTAGGTACAGGATCATCAAGGGGGTCCTTTTGTCCCTCTTTGGGGGGAAACTCCCACTGGGTTTAATTCTGGGACTCTCCACCATTTGACCCTAGAACTGAAGAAGCTTCTCGGACGAGAGGTGAAACGTCTTCAAGCAACTTAAAGAAGTCCAGACGCTTTTCTTTCCAAGCTCCTTAGACTAAGATGACCTGGATGACTGAGAACCTTCACAGACAAAATGCAAACAAACAGAGTTTGCACAATTTTACGAGCCTGAAAGTCAATATTTTGTATGACGACTTTATTCTTCAACACAGCCTGAACTCTCAGGCAGTTAATTTAGGCATTGTTTTTTCTTCAAACAGTCCTCAGGAATAGTTCTCCAGGCTTCTTGTAGGACATTCAAAGCTTTTCTTCGGATGTTGGCTGCCTTTTGTCCTGTTTTTTGTCAAGATGACCACACTCATCATTAATCCCATGATTTCAATAATGGAAAGTTCTCTGTGGAGGCCAAACCATTACTGATAGTGTTTCATAGTGAATTTTTATATGTTTATTTTGGCAGTATGCTATGCTAAAAAGTGAAACTGTTGCTAATCAAACGCTTTCCAGTTAATATTGGATGGTAGATCTAAAATCTAATGTTACCTTTCTGCATTCGTGACAAGATCCCCAACACCACTGACAAAAGTTCACCCCCGAACCATGACAGAGCCACCACCGTGTTTAACAGATGACTTTATAAACTTAGTGTTGTGCTTCTCTCCTGACCTCCAGGTGACAATTTGAGCCCAAAAATTCAAATTTGGATCATCACTCCATAAGACCTGCTGCCACTGATACCAAGTTCTTGTATAATTTAGTGTATTTCAACCTTTTCTTCCCATGTACTTCCTCTGAGACCATCTCTGAGGCGTCACTGAACAGTAGACAGATCGGTTGAGAGGCCATTTCTCTAGTCCTGTGTTAGGTTGTTGCAGGATTTTGTTCTCTTTCTTAAGAACATCGGTCTCAGATGCTGTTCATCTGCTGTAGGTTGTTTTTTAGGCCTGCCACTTCTTCTTTTGTCCTCCACTTTTGTTATGGACACACTGCAGACCACGCCAAGATATGCCAAGTTTTCAGCTAAGAACTCTTTGGGCATCAGCTTGTTGGTACAAAAATACTATTTTATGCCTGTCAAACAGTGTTTTGTTTGGATTTTTTTCAACTAAAGAAATAGGAACAAATGATATACTTTGCTGCCTAAAGATACAAAAAAAATAGGTTCTTTGCTAAGTTGTCTGTTATGCGTCAACACATACATTTCATCCCTAGAGTTAGGTACCTTTATACCTGAATGATTCATGGGTCATTGTTAAGTGGCTTAACAAATCAAATCCTGTGAAAATAGCCAGGTATGAAAATGAGTAAAAAGTAAGGCAATGTCCAAGTAAGAAAGCCGAACTACAGCTTACAATCACACCAAGCCTGGCTCAAAACATACAGAAGGAGGACTGTCTAATACAGTACACTGGCAGTGTTTAGGATTTCATCCACCCAGGATTCATTTGCAATTTGTCATCATTTCTATAGTTGGCCTAAAGGTAAAGAAGGCCCACTCACTTGCTTTTTCTGGAGCTTTCACCTTTATCGCATGCTGTACAGTGGGGCAAAAAAGTATTTAGTCAGCCACCGATTGTGCAAGTTCCCCCACCTAAAATGATGACAGAGGTCAGTAATTTGCACCAGAGGTACACTTCAACTGTGAGAGACAGAATGTTAAAAAAAAAAATCCATGAATCCACATGGTAGGATTTGTAAAGAATTTATTCGTAAATCAGGGTGGAAAATAAGTATTTGGTCAATAACAAAAATACAACTCAATACTTTGTAACATAACCTTTGTTGGCAATAACAGAGGTCAAACGTTTACTATAGGTCTTTACCAGGGCCCTGTGCTTCGTACGTCGCTTACTACATCCAAGATCAAATGAAACATCCAAGACCAAATCATCGCGCTAACTCTGAGCTCGCTATTCCGGTTCCCCGAACACACCTGTTGTTGACGATTAGTATAGCTGGATGAAGTAATGTGAGATCACTGGGTGGCCCAACAGGGGCTACGCATCGATAGTAGAAACATTGATCGGCAACCCTTTGATTGGTCGGCGAAAATGTCGAAGGAGCGCGCTCGGTATTTTTCGGCAGCAGAGCAAGAACTCTTGAGTGAGGGATTTCAGGAGTTTCAGAGTTTAATTAAAACGCAAGGGAACACTGCAAAGGCTGCAAAAGCAAGGAGAGAGGGCTGGCAGAAAGTTGCTGACAAATCAAACTCGTAAGTAATTCAATAATAACAATAATAATGGAGTGGATTGATATAGCGCTTTTCAAGGCACCCAAAGCGCTTTACAATGCCACTATTCATTCACTCTCACATTCACACACTGGTGGAGGCAGCTACGGTTGTAGCCACAGCTGCCCTGGGGCAGACTGACAGAAGCCAGGCTGCCATATTGCGCCATCGGCCCCTCTGGCCAACACCAGTAGGCGGTAGGGTAGATTTATCATATCACACTATATTATCCAATATTATATTACATTATATTATATTATAATATGTTATATTATATCCCCTTTCACATTAGAGCCACAACAGGACCCACTAGAACATGGGAACAAGTAAAAGTGAAATATAAGAATATTCTACAGAATGGTAATATTGATCACTTATATTGCTTGTCGTCTCTTGGAAAGAGACCCTGGAATACTCTGTTTGTTTGTTCATAACAGCAACCAAGAAAAGGGCAGAGCAAAAAAAAAAGACAGGTGGTGGTCCTGCACCCCCTCGTCAACAAGTTGGTTAAGTGAATAATACCCTCACGGGAAAATCGATATCTCTCTATGAGCACACTGTCGCGCTGAGCTAAAGGATCCTGTCTGTCCCGCAATATACGCTGAATTCTGAGGACTCTCCTTATCAATCTTGCACCTTCCGCAATGGGTGGCTCGCGTATACGGACAGGACATGGCTGCGACAGGCTTCCCAAATCCACCTTCGCTTTTATAGCCGTGGTCTCTCATCTTGATTACACGAAGTAATTTACAATTACTACTCTGAAATTGTCACGGTACGGCATGGCACACCGTGGGGATGTGGGGAAGGAGGAGGAGCCAGGCGCGGTGCTCTATGTATAAACAGTGTGTTTATTTACAGAGTGGAACAAAAACAACAATAAATCCCCGTGTTCTCCCAGACTCCCGTGTCGTGTCTCTGCGTGAATAGTTCGTGTCTCTGTGCTCTCCGCTCCCGTGTCAGCACCCCCCGGTGCTCGCTGCTCTTCGTGCCTTCCACGCTCCTCCTGCGGGAAACAATAGACGCAGCCGTCAGGACACAAATAACCGCGGGCATACACTTACACACATTAACTCAATTCAATGGGACGACTAACGTGGAGTCTCAAGGAATGATCCCGCGTCGGTGGGAGCTCCAAGACTCTCCTAAGTAGCTCCCCCGACGAGCCCTGATCAGCGGCAGGTGTGTGGCTTCGGGTGTGGCCAGTCCTTCCGCAGGGCCACACCCCTCAGGCCTGCAGGTGGCTGAGCTCCATCCTCCAAGCATCCCCGCAGACATAAACACACACACTCACATCTACAATCATGGAGGAGAGCAGCAGCAATACCAAAATACATATAATAATAATAATAATAATAATATAATACATAACTGCTCAGGGATCCTGGGTCGCCCAGTCCCAGGACCCTGACAGAAATATGAATTACATCTGTAATAATCACATACATGTAATAGAATGTTAATAGTACATTTCCCTTTTTTAGGGAATGACCTGTATGTATCTGTGTGAAATCAATAGAAGGATCAAGTGCTGCATTATCTTTGGTTACAGTGATGTTATTTATTTATGGTGAAACAGTGGTGGAATATCGCTGTTGGTTTCGTATGAATGACGCGGGCATACCTGCGTGGCCGCGATCTAATCCTGTTTACATAAAGTAAACCTGCTCCCCAGCAGGTTTACGCTTACGGCTCTGTTGCTATGACAGCAAGTCCCGGATGGGCTTCGGGGAACCGAACGATCCAGGATCACGCGAAATCGTCAACAATCTAATCCAGCTAACTCACTTAGCGCGGTACGAAGCACAGGCCCCAGGTTTGCACACAAAGTAGCTGGTATTTTGGCCCATTCCTCCATGCAGATCTTCTCGAGAGCAGTGATGTTTCAGGGCTGTCGCCGAGCAACACGGACTTTCAACTCCCGCCACAGATTTTCTATGGGGTTGAGGTCTGGAGACTGGCTAGGCCACTCCAGGACTTTCAAATGCTTCTTACGGAGCCACTCCTTTGTTGCCCGGGCGGTGTGTTTTGGATCATTGTCATGTTGGAAGACCCAGCCTCGTTTCATCTTCAAAGTTCTCACTGATGGAAGGAGTTTTTGGCTCAAAATCTCACGATACATGGCCCCATTCATTCTGTCCTTAACACGGATCAGTCGTCCTGTCCCCTTGGCAGAAAAACAGCCCCATAGCATGATGTTTCCACCCCCATGCTTCACAGTAGGTATGGTGTTCTTGGGATGCAACTCAGTATTCTTCTTCCTCCAAACACGACGAGTTGAGTTTATACCAAAAAGTTCTACTTTGGTTTCATCTGACCACATGACATTCTCCCAATCCTCTGCTGTATCATCCATGTGCTCTCTGGCAAACTTCAGACGGGCCTGGACATGCACTGGCTTCAGCAGCGGAACACGTCTGGCACTGCGGGATTTGATTCCCTGCCGTTGTAGTGTGTTACTGATGGTGACCTTTGTTACTTTGGTCCCAGCTCTCTGCAGGTCATTCACCAGGTCACCCCCGTGTGGTTCTGGGATCTTTGCTCACCGTTCTCATGATCATTTTGACCCCACGGGATGAGATCTTGCGTGGAGCCCCAGATCGAGGGAGATTATCAGTGGTCTTGTATGTCTTCCATTTTCTGATGATTGCTCCCACAGTTGATTTTTTCACACCAAGCTGCTTGCCTATTGTAGATTCACTCTTCCCAGTCTGGTGCAGGTCTACAATACTTTTCCTGGTGTCCTTCGAAAGCTCTTTGGTCTTGGCCATGGCGGAGTTTGGAGTCTGACTGTTTGCGGCTGTGGACAGGTGTCTTTTATACAGATGATGAGTTCAAACAGGTGCCATTCATACAGGTAACGAGTGGGGGACAGAAAAGCTTCTTACAGAAGACGTTACAGGTCTGTGAGAGCCAGAGATTTTCCTTGTTTGAGGTGACCAAATACTTATTTTCCACCCTAATTTACGAATAAATTCTTTACAAATCCTACCATGTGAATTCATGGATTTTTTTTTTTCACATTCTGTCTCTCACAGTTGAAGTGTACCTCTGGTGCAAATTACTGACCTCTGTCATCATTTTAAGTGGGGGAACTTGCACAATCGGTGGCTGACTAAATACTTTTTTGCCCCACTGTATGTTGTATCATTACTGAGCTCATGTGTTAGTAGATTCACTTGTCACATGACCAGACTCCATCTGTTCATGAAGCTTTACCACCAAGAGAGAGTTGTTAGCATGTGTCAGTCACAGTTCACTAGTTGATTCATGGAGCTGAATTATAGACGAGTACAAAATAAGTAATTCTCCTTATTGGTTTGTTTCTACCATATTACTGTGCCTGGACTGTAATATGTCTATCAACCACTGTTTCAGCTGTCTGATGTAAAGGTTCCAGTGAAGGCAGTCACTCCTCCTGACTGAGCAGTCATTATTAATATCACAGGGTTTACCTCTAAAGTTGAAATATATGCGTTTGTATACTTTGGCAACTCCGTTTGAATATAACTAAGATTAAGAAGAGACGTTTTGGGTATTGCATTCGATAACATGATGGGGTTTTTTTAGAAATATATGGCTGTAAATTGTATGAGACAGATATTTTGCAGTCTATGCTTTGAAGAGCCTCGAGGTATTCAGCAGCTGAAATTGGTTCAAGTCCAAAACAATTTTCAAAAAAATTGCAACACTGTGAAAAGCAATAGAATTTCAAAGTGAAGGTTGTGACCCATCAACAATGTTTTTTTTTATATATATATAAAATATATATTAACACGAACGCACACAGACACACAGACAGACGCACAGACAGACACACACACACACACACACACACACACGCAGAGAATCAATGAACAAACATGTCTAATACAGGCCTGTAGTAGATAGACAATGTGTTTAAACTAATTGTGCACAATTGCCCATGTCTTCACTTTAATGTTATACTTTGTTAAAGTTTTCTTTCTCTCGTACATTTGCCATTTTTTAGCCATATTTCCCAGCACTAATGCTCAGGTCGCCTGCTGTGAGCAGCTCTCTGGAGATCGTCACACAGTATCTCCATACTGAGTTGAGGTCTGAGCTCCTAAAAATTATTTTTCTTTGTTTAAAGAGATTCTCTTGAAGCTTTACTTTGATGTTTAGTGTAATTATCTCACTGTTCTGCTGAACGTTATAACCACTCTGATATTCTTCTTTAAATAAGCGATGGTCTTGAGGACAAAGTTTTCTCTCAATATTGGAAAACTGGAAAACTGACAACTCTAAGACCACAAAGACGGAATCAGATCAAGATGCTTCATCTCACAGTGTAACGAATAGCAGTAAGAGTGGCGTCAGTGTTTTTATCTAATTCTAAAACAGACAATTAAGCAAATTTTCCGCTGCTCACAAAGGTTTAAATTTCATACTGCAAACTGTGCATCGTCTTGCTTTTTTATTAGAGCTAATTGTTATGTGCTCAAGGATCTGTGTGCTTCATCAACAAGCTAAACACGAAGACGTTTATGGACTTCTATATGAGTATAAATAATAAAGCAATATGTTACTCCATCTGTTAGGATTTAAAATAACTTGATTCCGTCTTCATGATTGTTACTAATTCTATAAAAAAGACAAAAGCAACACAGTAGATTTCTGTCCATGATGAGTCCTTGTGGAGTTTTTTCCCCCGTTTCTCTGATCACGCGCTCAAACTTCTTGCTGAGCCCAGATGGAATCGGTTGGGGGTGAACACTCATGCCAGATATCAAATTTGAAATCTCAAGTCTGCCTTGTATGAATCACAGATGAACACAATATGGATGGAAGTGGATTCAAAACTAAATGGAATGAAAAAGGGGTTGGTTGGAGTACTGGTCTCCTAATGCAGCGGTCCCCAACCCCCGGGCCGTTTGGTACCGGGCCGCGAGACTTGAGGCTTGGGTGTGAAATGCATGGTTTTCAGGGTTTCTATCGGTTTTTAGCGTTATGTTGTTATCATTTTTATCGTTAACTCGGTTTTCCTGGGTCTTTTCACGTGTGTTATGAATAAATCTTCTTTTTTTCGGTACCGGCACTAGTTTTATTTTGTTGTATTTATCCGCGACACCTTAAAGTCCGGTCCGTGAAAATATTGTCGGGCATAAACCGGTCCGTGGCGCAAAAAAGGTCGGGGACCACTGTCCTAATGGAATAAACTAAAAACAGGCTTGTGCAACATGACTGTTTAAAGTCACGACGTGCCTCACTCATGTGCAAAGAAGGAAATATTGAAGTGTTTTCTAAGTGTGTGTGTGTTTTTTCCATTTCTAGAAAAATATCAGTCATATTTTTTATCACAGTTTTATTATGAAAATTTATTTGGATCTTTGTTTTCTTCAAATTACTTTTTTTAATCTGAAAACTCTGTTGAGACCTTTTAAACTTGTGGTTCTGTACAGAAGTGATATTCATTCTAACCTAACTAACCTAACCTAACCTAATTCAAGGTGTCATTCACACTAGTAAGCCTTAACTTGATTCACACTACTGTGCAAAAGTCTTTCCTTTATAGTTTGCTCATTTCTCTCATTTTTGCTTCACAGGAGCCAAACTTTGCTGTAGTTTTTAAGGAGCTCTTGAGCAACAGAGATTTTTCATTTTCTGAATTTACAAAAATGTCAACAATAGTACAGTTTGACAGATATAGGGTAATATTTTGGTGATTCCCAAAGATCAATTTGCTGAAAACTTGGCACATGTCAACGAATGTGCAGTGTGTTTTTAGTTTTTTTTAAATTGGACAAGAAAGAAGGGAGAAGCCTGAAAACTATATACAGCAGATGAACAGTATCTGAAAGTCATGCCCTTAAGAAACAGGGGGAAAAAAACCAACAAAGATACAGGACCCAAGAGATGTATCTGACCCTTCAGCTGATCCATCTACTGTTCTCTGAAGCCTCATCAGAAATGGTCTCAGTGGAAGGCTGGCTGTCAAGAAGCCCTTTATAAGAAGGGGGAAAGGGGAGAAAAGGCTGAGGTGTGCTGAATTGCACAATACTGACTGAAAATCAGTGTCAAAGGGTCTTGTGTAGTGATGAATCTAAATTTGAACATTTTGCTTTAAATCATTGTCAATATGTATGGAGGAGGTCAGGTGAGAGCTCCAACAGCAAGTGTCTACAGCCATCTTTACAACACAGTGTAATGTCTGTCATGGAGTGAGGGAGCAGACCTTAATATTACTGAAGCAGTGTGGAACAAATATTAGAAATGTAATATAATTCTGCTCACTGTTTTGGCCCATGGCAGGTGATTGACATCAAAGAGAAACTCAAGGAGTCCAAAAGGTTCTGGTCCAACTTGCCAGATGACATCTGTGCCAAGGGCAAACTCACAGAGCCCGATGAGGAGCAGTGCTGGAACAGCCACACTAAGGGCAGGTGAGGACTTCTGGTACTCTTTATAAGCACAGCAAAGTCACACGATCTCTCCTGTTATCACATATTGCCTGCCAGGGATTAAAATAACCACACTCTGTTCAGAGATTATCGCTCGCTCTCTCTCTCTCTGTAAGTACAATGGGTTAGTACTCTTATGGAGAACTTGTACAGTATATAATCCCTGAAGGCTGTAACACCCAGAGGAGAGAGGCGCTCCAACACTTCTTGTCACCGGCGTTCAGTTTGCAGTGTGAAGCTAAACCGTACAGTTGATTGGTCACTGTGTCGTGTCTGTAACCGTGAACCAGAGAAAATATATAAGCTCATCACTTTAGCCCTCTCCAAGAAACAAAATCAGCAGATGGTGCAATAAAAGACAATTGTTTGTGCCAGTAACATTTTTAAGCGCCACTCTAAATCTGGTGAGTAAATTGATAATAAAACATCAGTAACAGTCAAACTGCGTTAGAAGTGTGTAAAATCATTGGATTCTCTTCTTATTTGAAAACGGACTATGTCCAGCTCTGTTCACCTTTAAGTTATTAAATGAAATACAAAATGATTGGAGAAGATGATGAAGCACAGATTGCATCGCTGCAAAGCAGTTAAATAATTCTTGATTCACTAAGTTACAACAGACAAAACAGACATTTGTGTGCTTCGGGCATGTTAAGAGCTCTCTGTGTGAAGTGCAACCACTCCCAACATGAAATAGACCGTTAAGCCTGATTGCACTCCTGTGTTTTGTCTGATTTAAGCATCTGCCATTAGAAAGAACAGCTCTTGTAATTCTGTCTAATTTCACTTGGTCTACTTTGGGACTCAGCTTGTCGTCCCAAATCATGAGCGCACATGCTGCATTTAAGAGATATGCTGCATGGAAATTACCCTTATGGAAGAGAAAAAGAAAAATCCTTGGTAAATAGTTATGTTTTCGACACATTATGTGTCTCGTGCTATGATCTACTACAGTGGTCCCCAACCGTTTTTGCGCCACGGACCGGTTTATGCCCGACAATATTTTCACGGACCAGCCTTTAAGGTGTCGTGGATAAATACAACAAAATAAAACTAGTACCGATACCGTAACACATATCATAACACACGTGAAAAGACCCAGGAAAACCGAGTTAACGCTAAAAACGATAACAAAATAACTAAAAACCGATAAAAACCCTGAAAACAATACATTTCACACCTGAGTCTCAACTCTCGCGGCCCGGTACCAAACGACTCACGGACCGGTCCGAGGCCCGGGCGTTGGGGACCGCTGATCTACTAATTAAAGTGGCCATTTTCACCTTTATGTCATAAAACATGCGTAAAAGAACTGAGTGATTGTTACCTTCACGAATAAATGATTATATGAGACAAGCAGCCGTGTGGAAAAGAAAGTTTTCACAGGACTGTGTGCAGTTCTTTGAAATACTAATACACCAAGATTCAACTACCTGCAGTCGTAGTACTTTAAAGCACTTGTTTTCTGTATGTTCATGGTCGACCCATGACTGAAAGGTGTCCAGGGTCCTGTGGCAAATAAGAGAAGTCATGTTCGGTCTTTTCTAACTGCAGTGTTAATAACTTTAACATTTAACATGCTAATCGAGGCCTGTAGAGTCAAAGAGGTAGCTCTTGGATTTTCTGCTTATTTCTCTGAGAATTGCTCGGTCTGACATTGGGGTGAATTTCCTGGGGGTTTCCACTCCTGGGAATATTGTGGCATTGTTTTAACCTACCATCAAACTGCCAAACTTCTGCTCTTATAGAGGTGCTCACGCTTGCTGTTGATCAGTAAGTAAATTTGGTTTCTGGTTACCCTCTGGAAACAGTAACAGTGTACTTAGTTTTTAACAAGACTTCAGAGAGTTTGGTGAAAACTTTCTTTTTCACAGGACTGTATAAGACTACAAGACTTATGTATATATGAATATCACATTAGGGATATTATTGGAGAGATTTCTTTATTCTTCTGTGTGACAACAAGCAAACTGAGAATCACATTTCACCAGTTACACCGAAAACACGTGATATAAATAGGAATGCTTTATTCTCGGTTTGTCTGTCAGTGTGCATGGTCTGAAGTTACACAGTGTTAAGCTCTGTGAGCCGCCTCACAGTAGATTTAGCGTCAGTGATGATGGCTTTCTGTTGTTGCAGCCAAACTATCAAGCATACATAGAACAACATAATTCATGAATATTTTTCATAAACATAGTGATAATAAATTATTTACTAAAGGATGTGTCAGTACAGATTTTTTACATTAGTTTATTTATTTAATATTATTTATTTTTAATTTTTTCCATCAGTTCTGACTTGACTGTCATCAACATATGTCCCCAAATACTCGACGATGCTTTCAAGTTTTTTGATGTGTCGCTGTGTCCAGATATTTTCCTGAAGTGGTGAAGGAGGGTCTAACCAACCAGGTGAACAACCCAGAGGTGGAAGTGGATATCACCAGGCCCGACACGCTGATTCGGCAACAGATCATGGCGCTACGTGTCATGACCAACAAGCTGAAGAACGCATACAACGGAAATGACATCTACTTCCAGGACTCCAGTAAGCTTTCTTATTTGCTTATTTTTGCACTCTATCAATTACACACACGCTCACAGCTCAATCTGTGGGTGGAAGCAATCTAACAATAAGTAAAATAGATCAAGAAAAGCTTTCCCTCACTGCATGTTACTTTTGATATGGACTACATTACACCACACGCGGCACTGTGACAAATATATACTCTGTTACTACTGAAATAAGATCTCAGTTGTCATTCATGTAGGAACTCGGTATACAACTCTGCAGGATGTTTAGTGTTGCACTGAAGCAAGACTGACATTTATTAGGAGAATAAATAGCTCTAGGTGTGGTGACACAGACAATGACAGACAACCAAGCCTATGTTTAGGAAGATGCACATCTCAAATGCTGCTATGACAGAAACCATTCTTTCTGATTCTGTGGATCCTCTTAAGCTGACAAGATGGGAGAAATTCGGCGAGCTACAAACAAAACATGTGGCTGCATGACTGCTGCCACCATAATTTGTACTTCAGCTCCATCTTTGCTGCTGTCATGTTTGTTTTTCTCTTGGGAGCGGTGTCTACTTCAGCATTGTAGATCCGGCGCTAAAGCGCCCGAAATTATTGCATAGGTTGGCAAGGGAGGCAAGAAAACCGTAAAAAAAAAAGGACGTTTACGCGTGATTTGTTGGTGAGACTTTCTCCCGCACTTTGCCGTTCACAATCACATTTCCCACCATTTTAAACTGAGCGAGGAAAGCCTGGCACTGTCAGCTGTAAAGGAAACTTTTACACCAGCACTTGAGATCAGATAATCAAACAGAATTGCCCTGAGAAGCAGATCTTTTCATGGCTGCTAAGTAAATCTTTGTATGTTTTTAAAATTGAGGTCTGTGGTTAACTTTGACATGTAAATTTGCCACACTGAACAATAGGAACTGTCTCGACAGTACCTTTGAAGGAGCCGAGAGTCCCAAACAGAACAAAATGAACCCAACTCATTAGCTTTGTTGTACCGTTCACTTTAATTTTTAACCTCACGCTGTCAAGCTGTTCCAAAAAAAGAAGCCGGCGTGTGTTGTACAAAAAAATTGAACTCAGTGTCTCATTAGGTACACAAGCCGGCAAAGTCTTAGTTCAACAGCTGCTTTAGCCATACAAGTAGTCATTAATAAGGTGTTCAGCTTATGAACCACCAGCACCTCAGATCGAAGAAACCCTCCTGAATTACCACAACGACAAAAATCATGTGCAGACTCCGTGGGTCCCCTTCCCCCGAATCAACAAGTAAATGCATGTGGAGGCAATATTAGGGTAATGAGTAAAGAAGTGCTTGTAGGACATTTGAGAAAGTCTGTGAAATTTTAATCATAACATATTTCAGCCTTCTTTTCCCAACATACTGTAATTAATGTGTGAAGCTGTTGCTTTGAGGTGCTAGAACAATTTACAACCTCATTTCTCCTCCTGGTTTTTATGGTAGAAAGCAGGCATTCGCTGACAAGAATGGATTGTACTGCTGTATTTAAATTCAGATTTCATAGATTTTCTTTATGTATTTGCATAATTACCCTGTACAATAACACCAAGTGTATTAGATTGGATACGGTTTTTATACCGTCAGTGTCATTTTTTAAACCCTAACCTTAAACCCTTGTATGTTTTAGTTTATTTAAGATAATTAGGCTGTGAGCAATAAATTGGACAAAAAAGTCAGATATAGCACAACTGATTCGAATTAAAACTAGTATGCAAATTGCTATTTATTTTTAAAAACTTTAGATTTTTCTGGCATTTGTTTCATGGTTCAGGCACTGTAGGGTAAAGCTTGTTCATCAGCAAGAGTTTAGAGGATACTTTGTATCTTTATGTTCACTGTAACAACTCCAGTGCCTAAAGTTTGCTGTTGAGCAGTTAACCAATTAAACAGTTTTCCGTTCATACAAAACTGAATTGAATAGTTGAAGCAGCTGTTTAAAACCTGCTGTTGAGCTGAAGACTGCAGGAATCTGTGCCAAAGCTGAAAGCGTCGCAACCTTCAGTCGCTCACTAATCTAAATACTGAGGGTTATTTAAACAATGATGCTACAGCTTTGCCAAGAAAAAAAAAAAATAATAGCATAGTAGATAGTCAGTAATTGTGAATATTTGAACTGAACAAAACATTTCAAACAACCGAAGCGACTAACCAAATTATAACACCCACTGTTGAATATATCAGTAGGATGTATGTGGGTGAGCTTTTTGTTTCTTCTTTTTCTGCCACATTCTCGTGTGACCGGGGCTCGATTGTGCGCTTTCTCTTCCCCTCTGCAATGAACCGCACTCGGTAGCTGCTTCTGATAATGTTATTTTCATCTAATTTTTAATTTGTGTTGCTGCAGGTGACGAGGGCAGCAGCTCCGGCAGCGGCAGCGGTTGCTCCGACGGCTGCACAACAGAGTTTATTTTTGTTGGAACAGAGGCTCCCGTGATCGGAGCTGACAGAAGCGATGAGCGCGCAGCAGCCGCGGGCAAGTCAGTTTCCTGCGGACCCTCCGTACTGCTGCTGACGGTTGCCCTCACACTCCCGCTTTGGGCGATGCAGACTCAGTGGAGATAATACAGTGTGGCCCGCATTACCACTGACTTTTTTTTACTGTTACGTAACAGTATGTTTAACAGCAAGTTGTACTGCTGTTCCCTCACTGGACATGTAGAGCCTCCTGGAAACCTGTTGAGAATGGCTTACTGTATGGTGTGGTAGGTGTGAAAGTGAGTGCAGTGCTGCATCCCGCTTGTCCCCCAAAGAATGCTTGGTGCCATCAGTGAACCAGCTTTCACATCAAAATAAAGAAAATGTGTTTTCTCATTATTCTAAAGTGAGTTTTGGAGGGTAAAAAAAGCCCAAAACATCTTTTAGAAATGAAAACCTCTAAAGATGGTTCTGTCAGTGATTTTTTGTTCCAGATAAAAGGGAATCTATTTTTCTTTTCCTTTGTATGATGAATGGAGAAAACGAGACGACACCTATTTTATCCTATTAGTCTTCTCCCCCAAAAGGAAAAACAAAATCAAAAGGAGAAAGTTTTACTGTGTGCATGCGTGGATATGATGTTAACTGACAAAACATTCTTTTTTTTTCCGTTTTTATGCAGGCTACACAGTTTTTTGGAGTGATTGTGCAGGTTGTACAGTGCTAGCAGTTCGCCTGGTTTCCCGTTTGGTCATATCGACGTGGCTTCAGGAAGCAGCAGGTCTTACAGCCACATTATTGTTGCACATTTGATTATCTCTTTAGAAAGTGCTATCGTACTGCACTAAGAGAACTACTTTGCACAGATTATTTTTGTTGGCTTCATAAGTTTCTACAGCTACAGAAAACATCCACCCCACAGAGAAAACGATCTATATTTTCAGATCATTTAATTGATTGTATTGTACTTATAAGCAGTTACAGTATGTGTTACAGTGGAAGGTACTGTAATGTAATCTTACTGGCAATGGATACTTTTTTTTTAACAACTGTGTCATTGTTTCTACAAATTATTTGATCATCTGTTAAATAAAAACTAAGAATGGTTCTGCAGCAGCACTAATTGCCTGTTAACAGCGTTCAGGTATCTAATTTACTTTCGTCTGTCTGGGTAGTTAACATGCACTCACGCTGGTTCTGTTATTCTCAGAGGACTTGGAGGAGAGTAATAATAGATATATCCTTATGAAATTTTAATTTCCTTAATTTTCTTGGCTGCCACACTGATGAATTTTGCTTTATGTTACTTGTTTATTTGCATACATGTAAAGTTACCCGTCGTAACCTCTGATATCCTCTGCTGGTTACCCCTCATGTCTTGCAATGCATCATACTGAAATTTGCATGTTCTTTGGTTAATGAGAGCAGACCTATGCCCCCTACAGGCTACATGCGGTGTAATTGGTCGTGTTCTCTTAGAGGACGCGTACAAAGTCAGCAACTTTTAAAAAAGAGTTCCGAGGCCAGAGGGCTCCAAATGTACTCGTACAACTAAGGTAACTATTCGTAACTTTCATTCTGTGTCCTGCAGGCTTTGACCTTTAGCAGACTCAAGAGGCTCAGGGAGCAAAGCACTTCACAAATACAACACAGTGGTTGATGTCGAACTGTATACCAGAAGGGTTCATAGCTGAGTGAAAGGCTATAAGTGGCGGCCATAATAAGAACTGGTCACATTCGCCGAATGCTAAAGTAATGCACTTCCTGTTCTGTCTCCTTTAGCATGAGATGCACTGCACCATACTTTATGAAAGGAAATGAGTTAATGCTGTCTCTCAGTTCCTCGGGGTTTGAGCGCACGCAGCCGTTATTAATGTGAGCACTCTGTTGTTTCAGTTTAATAACTGTTAGCCTGCAGTCTTTAAAAAAAAATTCAGTTCCAACATTGGTAAAAAAAGATTTTTTAAAAAGCACGCTTTTTCATTGAACTGACACTTTGTCTATCACATCATGCCAGATGACCTCACCTTTTGCCCTGTGTCAGCTCAGATAGGCTCAAGCTTTACGTAAGTATTCAAGAAGGACTTTTTCTTTTTTGTTATACTAGAGAAACGATAGTTTTAAAGTACTCAGCAACAACTTGATAACACCAATCTGCCAAGTGAGATTCAATTAGCACTAAGTTCTAAGTTCTCATTAATTCTCCTCCACATTTTACCTTATGACATTTTCTATTAAGATCAAGGGAAAGGGTTTAGAAAAAAAGATCGGACTTTTTTTTTTTGACAATTCATCTGCAACTAATGGCTTTAACATCTAGTCGCAGAGAAATGTAGCTTTCGGATACAATATCTTGCAATATGTAGCGTGAATATTGTTGAAGCCATCATGAGTGTGCCTGGAGGATTGAATCTCATCAGCTCATAAGTACCTGAAATGTTTTCACAATACACAAGCCCATTACTTCAACAGAGACCTTCCAGTAAATACACAAATAGACAAATCAATAGGAGCTATGAGCAGCTAAAGAGATCTTGTGTTTCATGTACAAAAGCTTAATAAAGAAAATTCGGGGCACGAGTTTTCCTCGTCTCCACAGCGTGAAGAGGGGATAGAAAAGCACAAAGTTTGTGCAAGCGTCATGGATCTCTTCACAGAAAACACCATAAGGGAAATCTACCCTCGGTGTGCTCATATGACTCACGAAAGAGAAACTGAGCACCACAGGAAGCTCCCACAGTTGACCTCTTTCACCTCACTTCTTATCGAAATGGTTTTAGGATAAGGTGACTGAACAGCAGCCTCCTACTTAAAAAAAACACAAAAACCCCAACAGCATAGCAATTAAATCACTGAGCAGCAAACCTTATATGTGTAGCACAACAACTGTGTTTAACCAAAGCATGACTAAAGACAACACTGAAGCGATTAACAAAAGGCCACCCAATAACTAATTGTGCACAGAAACACGAAGGCAGAGCAGTTCCATTCACCTGTCATCAAAACTGGTTGAAAATCACAAGGGTTCACCCTGACTGAGGTGAAACGTTAGCGCATAGAGCAAAACAAAAGCTGACAAGTAAATCATAAACAGATTTGGAGGATAAATCATGATGCAAAACAAGCGTGTGACATATGAAGAGACTTTAATCTTCTTTCTATTACTCTATAAAAGAAGCGTATACACATTTTCCTCACTATCTAATGGCGTTTTCCATCTTTTCACGGTACCGCTTTTATTTTAATTACTATATGTCATCCCATTATGCAGCCTGATGTGTGACTAAACATTTAGCACTATCTGCTGTTTACCCTAATGCTTAGTTTCTAATATTCACATGACAGCAGGGGGATAGAAAACAAAAAGATGTTTTGTGTGCTTGTTTTTTTTGGTTTGTTTGGGTTTTGTTTTTTGTTTTTTTTAGAAATTTCTTTAAAATGTGCTGTACATCTGGATACAAAATGGAACTACCGCCTACATTCTTTGCTAAGACAAATCGATAAAGAAACAGTGTGCCTGAACTCACTCACTCACTCTATCTATCTACACACACACACATATATATATATAAGTGTGTGTGTATGTATAAAATCCGTTTGTGTTTTCCTTCTATGCTGTGCACTCAAAAATGTCTAAATGCCAACATGCATGTCAAAATAACCATTTTGCAGCTGGCAGTTATGGTCCAGTGAGGGTCTGAGATCATAGTTAATGCTCTAATGAGTAAACTGCAAAGCACCCATTAAAAAGGGAGCAGTGAGTCAACACTGGGGTGATTTCTACCTGTGTTAATTAGTCACCAACAATGCCTGGAAGTAGCCCTGGGAGACTGAGAAGACTTCCCCAATACCCACCAAAACTGTGCATGCAGGAGACCCGTCTACATTCGCTTCACTGCCGTAATAACTGAGTAACTCATTGGTGCCGGAGAGAGGATGCGATGCACATTTTAAAGCCCCGGGTTTGAAAAGGTACATGGAAATTTTTAGTGCACACTAAAACGGATGACTGAGCAAGTCTTTGGAGCCTGTCAAGGTCAAAGCCTGCATGAGACGGGACGAGGGGTGCATTGGAAACTTTAAACATAAACACAGTTAGATGACTCGACTGTGTTTAAATCGTTTTTATACAGAAGTTATACGAGTCACTGTGTTGCACTAACAGCTTTTTAAAATTGCTCACGTATCCTGTGGTCACAGACAGACGACCAGCAGAAGCATCAGCTGCTGCTGTTTCAGTGGGTCAGACGGGGAGTTGAGAGGACGTCACGCTGTAACTATTTATAACATGGTGAATGTTGAATTAAATGCCGTTGAAGTAACTAGCTGTCAGTCCTGTGCAGTGCTGGTTTTCCTCATCTTTACTCACCCAGGAGTACCGCCCTGAGGACGCGATAATTGAAGTGAAGGAGGTTTCATGTAAAAGTCATGGTTTGTTACATGGAGGCTGTTGAAGTGTGGACTGATAATTAATTTTAGCTCTGGACGTTTACACTTAAGCAAGAATATCTAGAACGTTTCGACCGTAATGGCAAAAATGTTTTTTCCTTGTCTTTTTTTTTTTTTTTTTAAACGCGCTTTGTGTTTTGGTGATTTCATAATTGGCAAATTAAATGAATATGCTGCGCAACAGGAATAAAACTCAATTATAAGTGCAAGTTAGTGGGTTTTACTTGGAGTCAAACGCAGCCAAAACATTGTGGAGGCAGATATTTCTGAGTCAGGGTCGGTAGTGAGGCGGAACAATCAGTGCGGTGTGTGCTTGATAATAAGGCAGGAAGTTAGCCGTGTGGCTTCAGATACGGCATTGTTTAAGCTTTGGCACTGCTGCTCCTCAGTGGGGCTTAACAGCTCAGTTTTATTTCTCCAAAGTGTAAAAACTCAAAGCATCTGCAGCCATACAAAGGTCGAATGCACCCATTAGAGCCTCTACAAGATCTGTGACTGCAGCAACAAGAGTTTTTGGATGACTAAGATGAGGCTGGGCTTTAGCAGTGTTCTTCAGACAAAGTCAAGAAAGTGAATTAAGAAAAGAATGTTTTGGAAGTTTGGTGCAGTTTTTTCCAAAGAGCTTGTGTCTGTCTAAACAACAGTCTTCTCTCATTACAAGAGGAATGTCTGCCATTCTCCACTGCCTTGTGTACTCCTCTCTTTCCTGGCGTGATACGTTACCACGGTCACGCATTCACAGTTTGACATGATTCAGTGCTAAACTTGTTTTGTTTTTGTTTTTCTCTCATTCATTCATTTTGGCATTTAAAAAAAAGGGGGGGGGAAAGGTGATGTGAGGTTTTTAAAGAGTGTTTTATGCAAGAATCTTCATTTTGATGTTAATCATTTGCTGCACTTTTGCTAAAACATATGCTGTGAGTGTGGTACTGTTGTGATTTGCAAAATCTGATAAATAAGGAGCACATCAAGCGTTTTGGAACTGTTGGTGCACGTTGTTCAAAGTTTTTTTTTTTTTGGGGGGGGGGGGGGGGGGGGGGGGGTCGAAGTTGATGGTTATACAAGCAGACATGCCTTACCATTTTTTAAAAGACTAAAATGGATTGCTTATTTGGCTTTTGTTACACATTCTTGTATACAGAAGATAATACAATGGTAAAAAATAAACATTTATTTAAAAAAAAAGTTTTCTGGGGTTTTTCTCCCATGCTGCTGTGTATTTCTTTTTATTGCTTTACTGTGGATCCATGCCTCCAATGTTTGTGAGACTAGGAAGAAAAATCAGATCATTTATTTCTATGCTGCCTTCAGAGTTTTAGCATTTCTAAATTGGCTTCAGACGTGTTTAAGCTAATATATGTTTATTTTTTTTTCCCTAGAAAATCAGCCAGCTTTGCATATAACAAGGACCTCCCCCTACTTTTTGTTTCCCCAGGCTGATTTATAGAGAGCTTCCACATTTATATTACTACTGTATTAACAGGTGCAATTCTCAGAGCATAAATTACCATTTAAAAAATGCAAAAACATTTTATTCATGCAAATACCTTTGAATTACGGAAGATTACCTTCCAGATATCTTTGGTGGAAGTGATAGTTTCATGGCTTCTGACCAGACAACTGTAACAAATACACTATATGGACATGGACATATGGCTATGAATACACTATAAGTACTGAGCCAGTTACTTATTACAGATACAGGAGCTGCTCATGCAACGTAGCTCCTGGTGCACGGCTTTTGTGCTGATGTTAATGAACACGGGAGGTTAAACGCTTCCATTTTATAATAATACCACCTGCAGTAGGAATACCAAGAAGGGGAGGAACTTGTTGCGATGGTGGTATCCTATCACGCTCAAATGAGCAGTGTTTTTAAATTAACATGTTTGTAAAGGGCTTGACGCATGATTTTGTACATCACTGCCAATGGGACTAAAAATAAAAAAATCAAAGATTAGGAGATGTGCCCCAATACTTTTGTCCATATACTGTATATATTGTATATGCACAAGACTTTTTTTTACAATAGGATTACCTATTGTCAGTTACTCTTGAATGGTATAGGCAGCACTGTTAATTGGAAAATATGAGTGAAAAATAGATTACCTAGTGTCAGTTAAACTGTGTTACAATAGCTATGCATTTGCTTGTCAACTAGTATCTATGTCTAATACAGAACTGCTTCAATACTAAGCATTGAGCATTATTTAGAAAATCTAATGAGCATCTTCAACGGTTAATAAGATAAACCTGCAGTAGAACACAAAGGAAGAATGAACTCATTAAAACTATGGGCAGTTTTCACAGCTGACATTTTGACTTGTTAAAGTTTGAAAAGCACCCGTTATTAAGATTATTTGCCTTTCAAACATGACAGTGCTTGAACTGGAAAAATCCCTTTAAAAAAAAAAACTTGCATCAGCTGAATAGAAATCAGCTGTGATGCATTTTATCTGCACTGTAATTTCCTCACTGTGACATGTCAAATTGTCTTCTCTAGAGTTGCATGCTTCTCCTGGTCATGTAAAGCAGCCCAAAAGGGAACCTAATGAGAATGCTTTGCATGACTGGCATTTCATTATTACCAAGCAATTAACATCTACACACACTAACTCGAGCTTGTCTCGGGGTCTTAAACACAGTATGATAATGCAGTGCTAACATTTGAAATAATTATCCTGACATATGACAAAAAACAGCATGTTACAGTTAAATCTCTACCGACTGGAAAACCTTCAAACCAAGCACGACAGTTTCTTCTGTTGTTGAACTAACGTGGCTATAATCGTGTTAGGGTTACCTTTCAGAGGGCAGATTGTGTTAGGATTTGTATGAAAACATTTACATATCAGGTTATTAAAAGCAGGACTGCAACACAAGAAACTTATTTCCACTAAAGTATGGAGATCTTGTTTTGGATGTAAATGCTTTGGGGAAAGTATGTTCAGAGGTGGAGCAATTATAGTTCCTGGCTAAATTACAGACCCATGCTTATAAAATGAATTCCCTTTCAAAATTATTACTGCATGAAAACTAATGAATTCAAATCAAGCTCAATTTAAAAACAGTCTGGTCTGCCTTTTCTTTCACTTCATTTGTACCATATTAACACTAACTCACTTTTCTCACCCATTTGGCTCATGTACTTTATTCTCACCTGTTTAAGACGGGGTGACATTCTTTTGCAAATTGCTTTGAACACTAGGAATGTGACAAAAACAAATTACTTGTGATATGTTTTGAGACTTACTCTGGCACTGTGAGTTGAACATTCAAAACTGGAGAAAAAAGTACAAATATTAAAAAGTATTGATAGCAGAAACACATTTGGTAGAGATTTAAGCAAATGCTCATTCTACCAGCATCATCACTCAGAAAATAAAGTACTTTATTATTGTGCCTTTTAGGCTTTGACAGCATGGGGCAGTACACTCTAAATTAGTGCTGCTGAACTCTTGAGAGCAGGTGCTTCTTTGTATCCTTTCTGTATTGTCACCAGAGGTTCAATACTGAAGACCAGTATTGAACTTATGGTTTTGTACAACAATCGACCTTTTAGAAATGGTGGAAAACAGAGTATGCTGGGTACCTGAAATCACCATTTAACGTTCAAGCAATTGAACTGTAAGAGGAAAGTGAAACACCTGGAGAAAAGATAGAGAACAAGTGCAAAACTCTGCACCACAATGCTGCTGATACAAGATACAAGACAGTATGAAGCTACTCAGAATCTATTAAAACATAATAATAATTAAATGCAAATAATAAATTTCCATTTAACTCATATAAATAAGGAACTGGGAAAACTTTAAAGGTACAGTGTTTTATATATTCCTGCTAGATCTCAGTAGATTGATCAGTTGCAGTCAATTGAATTTTGTTTTCTTACCCCTTCCAGTTTAAGTGCATACTCCTAGCTATGGTGGCCAATGCAGTAAAAGCTCTGGCTGCTGTTCATCTGTAGTCAGCGTAGGCTGTCAGTCTGCTGTGTACCTCAGCTGTCAATGTGTGTCATGTCTATTTATTCTGGAGGATGCTATAAAACTTTGTGTAAAGAGTCGATGAGTCAGTGAAGCTCACTTCATCCTGATAGCAGTTGTTGGTGATATTCTGAACTTTTTTGTAATGGTGTTAGCCGCTGTCGTTAGCCGCTGTCGTTAGCCGCTGTCGTTAGCCACTGTCGTTAGCCACTGTTAGCTAACATTAATGAAACCATCTCTGAAGTTTATCTAACATTGTTGGACTCAGACACTTAGTCAACAACCTCTCAGGAAATTTGGGAATCTAATCAAACTGTTTATCAGAGGGCAAGTATGGTTTGTAGGACACTCAAGCCTAACATTAGCTGCCATTATGTTAGCTTATAACCAGCTGTTGTTGTTTAGCTGTTTGCTGTCAACTGTAAGGGGACAGGAAGAGTTGCCTGTCTAATCTGCTGATAATAAGTAATTCCGTCAATATCAGGAATAAATATGATGTTTATGCACATTTTTGTGTATTAGAGTTCTGACCACTTCTGGAGATGAGGCTTGAGGTGAGGAGGAAGTGGATGAGGTGGAAATGAGGGAGCTGTGATGGAGGAGGAGGAGAAAGGCATAATGAGATGACAATACACATGTACAAATGTTAGATGGTCATATATCATTTGCAGCTGTGCAAATATGTCCCCTTTGCTGCTTGGTAACAGTAATGTAGTTTTTGGTCCATAAAAAACACAAAAGTTTGCTTTGTTCCAATAATGAGCCATACGGTGTAAATTTTACTGCACTCCTGTTTCTGAGGGTGAAAGATTAAGTGAAAGAAAAGGAGAAACAGGCAAGAAACAGGTAGCGTCAAGCGCCGTCGACCACAGGTGAGATCAATGTACTAACTGCTACTTGTAATCTATCAGTTGTCAAACCTGCGTCAGTGTCACATTTTGTTAGTGGAGGCAGCAGAACTGACAGAGAGTTTCTGACAGAGAAAAAAGGCAGAAACTAAAAAACCCTGCTGCCTTGCTGCATTCAACACATCGGAGTAGCTCCCCCAAACATCCATTTATTCATTTTCACATGACAGTATCAATGGGGACAACACGAAACAGCTTCACATCTGAACCAGAATTATTCATTACAATCACGCTTTCTGTCTGTACAATTATTTATGTGCTTCAATTATGGATAAAGCAGTGTGAAAGGGCCAAACTCCAGATGAAATACAAAAAGTTTATGGATTTCAAAGGCAGAGCTGAGTTTTTCCTGCATGATCCACTTGATAATTTTGAATTGTTCTTAGAAAAAAAAACCCTTGTGACTGTAAAAGAATTAATTCTGTTTCATTGTGGTGCAAACGAAATACAGTATGATGTTGAAATGGCGCTGAAATAAATGAAGTCACTTGCTCTATGCTTCATGTCTGAAGGTTCAGCAAAAAACAGGACTCACAGCCAAATTAGGTAAACATAAAGCTGACATTTTTAAGGTAGGCAGTCAAAGTTCACAAGGTGCAAAACCTACAAAGCTCATCAATTAAAAAAAAATCATTCAAAGCATGAAATGAGAAAGAGAGAATTAGGACATAAATAGACACAAGACAATCAGGGAGATAGGAAACAGCAGGCAAACATAAGCAAACCAAGGTCATGACAAAAGGAAGTAAAACTAAATACAAGTC
Source organism: Diplotaxodon limnothrissa (assembly GCF_057381915.1). Classification (NCBI taxonomy): domain Eukaryota; kingdom Metazoa; phylum Chordata; class Actinopteri; order Cichliformes; family Cichlidae; genus Diplotaxodon; species Diplotaxodon limnothrissa. The sequence continues at coordinate 25,350,361 of NC_140596.1, forward strand.
ACAAGAAACAAATTAGTGCCAAAATAAAAAGAATAACTGGAGGTCACTACCATCTTCATTACATCTGATTCCCAAACAGCAAGGTGGGAAAAACAGCTACAATTCTGAGTTAGTCTTCACAAAGGGACAGCGCTAACGAGTGACTTATGTCACAGTGGCTACATGGATGACCATTTTTTAAAACGGGCTGTGCTTCCAAACCTCAACGTTAGCAACCAACACATAGAAAAAGTGCCCAGCTGCATACTTCATGTGTAAGAAGCACAGGGTCTGAAGCCAATTTTCCAGTTTTCCCAATTTGTGTTAACATTTTTTTTTTCTAGGTGAAAATTTAGATAAATATTTGATCTTGTAATAAACTTAAATGTGAATCCAGTATTATATGGTTGCATATCACACAGAATTATTGTAATTCATGTCACAATTGACACTCCTTAGTCAAATTGTGGACCTAACCTTTCTACATTAACACCGACTAACTCAAGGTCTTACAATAAATAGCAACTCCCCTTTGAGCAAACACTTTGCAAATTTAATGACAGCCAATGTGACGTGAAAGAGAGGAGAGTATAGAAAAGATGCTTAATGCATCATGGGAGGAAAACAGGTGTTCTTCTTCCACCGAAAGTCAGCCTTATTGCTGAAGGCTCTGGAAACAACAAGTAAGCCTGTCCTCTGAAAGTAGGGTTTGATATTGGGATAGTATGCTACTATGATGTTTTTAAGATAAGATGGTAACTGGTCATTAGGGCCTTGTTTGATAGCTGTATTCCATTTTGAGGAGCTGCTGCACCAGTAATCTATTCCAGTTCACTATAGTGGAACAACCAAGCCATCATTACTGCTATTAAAATCTACCTGTGGTCTTCGTGCTGTGAGACGATATGATCTAACTGTGATGTGAGAACAGGTGTTAAGTGTAGTTGCTTCAGTTTTTGAAAGAATGGGCCACCCTTGTTAGCGGGTTCTAGTTTTAGACAGAAACACAAGCATTACAGCGGACTGATTTAACATTTCTACACCGGAAATGTAAAAAGAAAGAAAAATAGTGAGTACTACATACTAGTGAGCTCCTAAGGTATAATAGGCTTTAATTTTGAGCTTTATTTATACTGCTTTTCATCTCCTTAGAGGAGATAATCTACTGTTTTCTGCATACATACTTTTTGTAGTTCACCTACACAATCCTCACACTGGTTTAATTAAATAAATACAATGTACAAAGAAAGTGGCTTTTGTTGATGTCAAATAAAGGAACGCAACAGGAACACTTGTATAATTTTATGTAATATAATAACTTTGCAATTAATACCTTTCTGAAATCCTAATTGCCTCAAACAGACTGCCTAAAACAACAGATCTAACAACGACTATGTGCCTTTTAACTGTCCTTCACAACTCATAAAACTCAGTGTTGCCTCTGAAAGTAGGGTGGTGACTGTAAATATTAAGGTCTGAGGACATTGTTAATGGATTCTCTGATGACACATTTCATCCAGGCACGGATTGTAATTGCTTTTTACATGACAAGTAATTGTGTGAGGGCTTTAGAGACAGTGAAAAAGTCCCTTGAAAATAGAGACCTATGAAATTAAACCTTGGTTTTCAATTTTCACTCCCACATGGGAGTGGGCAATTAAATGGGTTTAACCTAGTACTGTATAATAAGACATAAATAAGTTTTTGTATGCATATATATTAATATATTTTTATATATACCCATTAGCCACGCCATTAAAACCACTTGTTTAATATTGTGCAGGTCTCTTGTAACAAAACTGTCTTTGAGCACGCGGGGCACGGTAGACAGGATTTTGGGGCATGCATCAGGTCCTTTGGGTTGCAGAGTGAAGGCCTCCAGGGACTGGACTCGTTCCAGTGTGCCCCATAACCCTGAACCTTTGGAGGTTGTGTCGATGCTTTGGGCTCTTTGTTGTGGTCTTCGAGCCATTCCTGCTCACATTTTTTTGCTCTATGTTGGGATACGTTTTTCTACCACGCACCAGCCCCATGTTTAGGGACTCTCATCGACAATGGGGTCGTTTTATAAAAGGGCAACAAGTGCAAGACTTGCAGTGCTATTTCAGAATCATATTATTAGATTAAGATATAGATTTTTTTTTTTCTTTTTAAAAGGCTCAAAATTGCTTCAACCAGCAAGAGAAAAGCAAAAACTAAAGTTGCTCCAAGTTTCTTATTGATGATCAAAGAAAGATAAAAACCTGCAAACTATCTCAAATAAACTGCAGGGCCTCCTACTTTCTGTGCACCAGGGTCCATAGGATCTTTAACGAATGGTGAATTGATTAGTCAGTAGGTGTTGGTTTAGTATGTGCTGAACTCTTATCTCAGCAAAACACGTTACCATGGAGAGAGGTAGTGAAACACATTTGTAACCCTGAAAATCCTGAGTTAAAGCTGAAGTTATCTAGCTATTTCTCAGAAGATTGATTTGTACGAAGATTATCAATCATTTCTGTTGGTAGTTTTAATGTTGTGGCTCACTGGCACGTAGGTTGTACTCATTAAACCAATAGGAACAGATGCAGAGTGTTGCACCCACTCACTGTGTGTTTATGCTTCATTTCAAACCAACACTGGAGCTTCCATATTGTGATAGACTGACTCACCAAGGTCATTCCCATAACATAAACATTGTCTCTGAAATGCTCAATTGACAGCTGCAGTTCAGTGATTAAAAATCTTGGCTATCCGCTACTTTATTGGACAAGTTTTCCCTGTATAATGAGTTTTTGTGGAAATGTATTTCCATCTAGTATCATCCTAAAAAGTGTCTTCCTCTCAATGCCCTAAACCCTTTGCATTAGACATTTTCAAATAAATCTTTCCCCCTCTGTCTTTGTCTCTCTCTCCACTGTCTTTCTCTCCCTGGATTTAGGATAAAGACTGAATTACACAGCAGAACAATCCTGGATAGCAGAGACAGAGATTACCCTCCCTGATCTTTCTACAGACAAGAAATTCCGTGCAAGAAGTTCAGTGAAAACCCTCCCTGAGGGCCTTACCACCTCAGTACTGACAGACTGTGCATTAGCATGCATCAGAGAAGAGAAAGAAAACGGTTTTATCCTTTTTGACCCACCACTTGACTTGAGATAGAGAGGAATCTAGTGAGCCAGTGCAGTGGATGTTAGGCTTGTCACCACACTGATCTGTACTCGGGGAAAAAAAAAAGAACGAAAGACGAGAAGTGAGGTTCTGCATACTACCGTGTCAGAGGCATATGGCTCTAGAGCAGGGGTGCTCAATACGTCGATCGCGATCGACCAGTCGATCGCAAAGGTAGTATTGGTAGATCGCATGGCATTAAAAAAAAATAGATGCCAGCCTATCATCCATCCCGTCACTTGATTGATACAGGGAAGCCAGTCAGATGACAGCAGATTTTTTCTGACGCTTAGGTCGCTGCGCATGCGCAAACAGCGGCGCGAAGTGTAGTAAAACTGACAAGCTAGTCAGCGAGTTAACTCCAATTTTTAGCTCTCGGTTTTTTCTCTTAAACCTGGCCGTCAGCAGCTACTGTCCGGACTATGCATCCCTGGCTGATTCAATTCAGTGCAAGTCATCAGAGTAAACTCAGGTAATGACAAAAAATTTACATAGTTAATTGTGTTGTGAAATATTGGATATTGCGGTTATGCATGTATATACATTGTAGATATAAAGAATCCTCAATATATTTATAAATAAGTATATGTTTTGGATTTTTGTAGTGGGTAGATCATTTTGACTTGGTCATTTTATAAGTAGCTCACATGCGGAAAAAGTGTGAGCACCCCTGCTCTAGAGCCAACAGGTAGAGTACACTTCTCCTTTTTTTCTGTTTAATATCAAAGACTAAAACAGCCTGGCTTCCCGAAACAGCCTGGATTTATCTGCTCTAAATATACATTTGCAGCACGTGTCTACACTTACTGATGTTCACAGAGACGCAAATGTGCAGAAACGGTTGTAACCACATTTTAAGTCATTAGACTGTCCATTATAAACAATAAATAATAACTTTATTACTGTGTCAAACAGAAGTCCAAGAATTTATTCTTCTCCACAGATTCCAAATATCGATTACAATGCGAGCTACAAGGATTGATTAAACAGCAGGAAATTAACTAGTCATAAGGTCATTAATCAAACATAAACAAACAATGTAGGCTTTTTTTAAAAAGGTTTGCTATATTAAGCACTGCACTAAATAAAGTACTTACCTTATATCTTACCTTATATCACTTTATATTTCTACTCCACTACAGAACTGAACGTTTACTAGAGCATAAACATAAAAACTGTATGATCAATAATGAAATCTGTTGCCATATCACTATAAAAGTAACCTTTATTAAGTACATCTTGGGTTTTACCTTCAGAACTGCTTTCATTCTTCATGGCACAGATTCAACAAGGTGCTGGAAACAATCCTGAGAGATTTTGGCCCATGTTGGCTTGATAACGTCACACAGTTGCTGCAGATTTGTCAGATGCCTCTTCATGATAGCAGCGTCCTGAAGCATCCATCAGAAGGTTGATGCAGTGTAGGATGGAATTGGTCGGTAACAACACTCAGGTAGGCTGTGTTGTGTAAAGGATGCTCAGTTAGTACTAAGGGGCTGAAAGTGTGCACAGAATTTGTCCAACACCCTTTTAAACTGGCAGCAGCTGCCTGAACCTTTGATCCGAGGCAGGATGCATCCACGCTTTCATGTTGTTTGCACCAAACTTTGACCCTACCATCAGAATGTGACAACAGACACTGAAACTCATACCAGGTAAGATTTTTACAATCTGTGATCCAACTTTTGTTAAGTCCATGTGAGTTGTAACCTCAGTTTCCTATTCTTAGCTGATGGGGACTACACTGTGTGGTCTTGGGTTGCTGTAATCTATCTGCTTAAAGATTCAACCAGTTGTGCCGAGATGCTCTTCTCCTTGCCTTTGTTATAACATTAAGAAATTCCTCTCAGCTCAAAGCAGTCTGAATTCCCCTCCAACAAGAAATATTTTGCCCACAAAAGTGCTGCTATTTGATATTTTCTCTTGTGTGGACCATTTTCTTTAAACCCTAGAGGTAGCTGTGTGGGTAAATCTTATGGTTAATGGAAGCTGTTTATCTTCTGGAGTTTCGTGCGTTCTTAAAGTCCTGTATAACATTCACAGTCTTTAATATCAGTCAGTCTGTGTGCAATCATGATAATGAGCACTCTGTTCTCATTTGTAAGTTTCCTCAAATGATCATAATAACATAATTTCTTGTAGATAAAAGCACCACCTCCTTTGCGATGTCTGTCTCAGTGCCATTTCTTATCGTGTCTTCTTGTGTATGTGGTGGCAAAGTTGCATTCAAAGTGCCATCCAAGAACTCGATGTTCTGCATGTTATTCATATAAGCTGCTGCTTCACTGCTTAATTAAGAGGCATGAATAATATATTGACTTCTGTCATAAATGGAACTGGCAGTCGGTCTGCCCTGGATGCAGAGATGTGTCAGACCTTAGTCAGGAGCTAATGTTAAGCAGAACACCTACCTTGCACCGGAAAGCTATGGGGAGAAAAAAAGGGGGTGGGAATTGGAAGGGATGGATATTAGATGGTGGTGTGCAGCAGAGGAGAAATATAGAGAACGGATTTAAGCATGACTTACTGTATGTGATCTGAAAATGTGAAATTTTGAGGGTTGGCTTCTCTGGCAAATGGGTCAGTGCCCATGGGGAGTAGTAGGGATGGTCTTAGCGGTGGCAGCCATGTTTGTGTGAGCCATAATAAGTGGGTCAGTAAATAGAATGGAACTCATCTCTCAAAATTGAAAGCGATGGCAGCATTGCTAAAGCTGTTGCATGAACTGAAAAAAAAAAAATTAGGACAATGATTCATTATTATGACCCAACATAAAAGCATTTAGCAGTCAGGTTTAATATAAGCATTTGCTGAATTTTTCATATTTTAAGAATTAGTGCACATTTCCTCTCATTGTTTGACAGGATAGTCGTCTGTTGTGTGCTACACCCTCTGGAATAATTCACTGTGTGTTTCCAAGTTTCCAAGAGTGGATATAAAGATAAAAGTAAGTGAGAAGGAAACTCACAATTTACACAATTCAATTCCACCATCCAGGGTCTTTCTGTGTGGAGTTTGCATGTTCTCCCCATGTTTGCGTGGGTTCTCCCCGGGTACTCCAGCTTCCTCCCACGGTCCAAAGAGATGCAGTTAGTGGGGTTAGGTTAATTGCAACCACTAAATTGCCCATATGTGTGAATGGGGGAGTGAACGTGAGTGCGATTAGTTGTCTCTGTCTATGTTAGACCTGTGACAGACCGGTGACCTGCCCAGGGTGTACCCTGCCTCTTGCCCTAAGACACCTGGGATAGGCTCCAGCACCCCACGTGACCCTGAAAAAGGATAAGTGGAAGCGAATGGATGGATGGATTTGTCTAATATTAAAATTTGCTTAATCTGAAATGTGTAAGTTTGACCGATATGCAAAAAATAAAGAAATCAAACCAGGCAAAAATGCTTTTTCCTAGCACTGTGTGTATACAGAAGTTGCCTTAGTCTCCTAAGGTGATCAACATTTCCCTGTAGTAGAAGAGTGATCAGTGAATGAATGAGGAGGGAGTCTCAGAGTGATGAAAAATGAGGGTGAGTGAAAAGGAAAGTCAAGGAGGGAAAGGATGAGATGATTTATCGTAAAACCTGTGCTCTAGTCCTGTCTGATAATCTGGAAGCAGTGGGTGGGTAGACAGTGGTGAACACTATATTGATGAGACTGTTTACACCATTCTCAGAGGGACTAAAAAGTTGTGTGCAGACAGAAAGAGATTGAGAAGCCCCACGCTGCTGTCTCCAAGAGGTTCGAGAGGTGTGTCCGATTGGGGAAAGCCTTCAGACGCCATTAATTTCTGAAAGCACACATCAAGAAATGTTGAAAGCACATTTGGGACAGCAGGGTTTCTTAGTTTGGTTCTCAGTAGAGCTGACTGTTCTCTTTTTTGTCTGAAAATGAAAAAAAAAAAGAGAGAATAGAAGCATAGTCCTGAATAAATGCGGGTCCTTAACCTTACCGTTGGATCTAGGCAGTGAATGTTCACTCAGATGTTCATGTTATCATTCTTAATGTCTTTGTGTTTTTAAACTGTGCGGGTCAACAGCAGCACTTGACCTGAGCTACCTGTTGTTGTCAGCCCTACCAGCTCGTACTTCGGCTCATATGAGTAATTATTTGTATATGTACTTACCTGTGTGTAGCAGATATGTGACTTTTAAGTTTGTGTAGGAGGAAATCGGACCAAGAGTTCACAACGTGCTGGAGACTTCAAATCTACAAGCGTGTGCTGACACAGGGATGTGTTACAAAAGACAAAGCTTAGTATTCAAACCTGCATGTTTGTGTTGCACCTCTTCCTTTGAGCAACAGTGAAATGCAACATTATGAGCTGTTAATGCAATTCTGATTGTTGTCTAAGTGCTACTACCCAGAAAAGGGTTACCACTACATTCCACTTACATAACCACAGCAGTCAAGGTGTCCAGAATAAGCACTGTTGGTGCTAAGAAATTAGTATAATAAAGTAATCCAGTGGTGCTGCAAAACAAACAACACTGTAGAAAAGTAAAGGCAGAGATTGAATCAGTGTGGAGCAGAAAAATGAAACTTGATCACTTGATCAAACTTGATCAAACAAAGTGATCAAACCAAAACAGTGCTGCAAAAAACTTACCTGCAAAGCTAAACAACATGTATAAACACCAGGGGCCTGTTCTTCGTACCTCGCTAAGTAAGTTAGCTGGATTAGATTGTTGACGATTTCGCGTGATCCTGGATCGTTCGGTTCCCCGAAGCTCATCCGGGACTTGCTGTCATAGCAACAGAGCCGTAAGCGTAAACCTGCTCGGGAGCAGGTTTACTTTATGTAAACAGGATTAGATCGCGGCCACGCAGGTATGTCCGCTTCATTTATACGAAAGCAACAGCGATATTCCACCACTGTTTCACCATAAATAAATAACATCAATGTAACTAAAGATAATGCAGCACTTGATCCTTGTATTGATGTCACACAGATACATACAGGTCATTCCCCAAAAAAGGGAAATGTACTATTAACATTCTATTACATGTATGTGATTATTACAGATGTTATCCATATTTCAGAGTAGTAATTGTAAATTACTTCGTGTAATCAAGATGAGAGACCACGGCTATAAAAGCGAAGGTGGATTTGGGAAGCCTGTCGCAGCCATGTCCTGTCCGTATACGCGAGCCACCCATTGCGGAAGGTGCAAGATTGATAAGGAGAGTCCTCAGAATTCAGCGTATATTGCGGGATAGACAGGATCCTTTAGCTCAGCGCGACAGTGTGCTCATTGAGAGATATCGATATTCCCGTGAGGGTATTATTTACTTAACCAACTTGTTGACAAGGGGGTGCAGGACCACCACCTGTCTTTTTTTTGCTCTGCCCTTTTCTTGGTTGCTGTTATGAACAAACAAACAGAGTATTCCAGGGTCTCTTTCCAAGAGACGACAAGCAATATAAGTGATAAATATTACCATTCTGTAGAATATTCTTATATTTCACTTTTACTTGTTCCCATGTTCTAGTGGGTCCTGTTGTGGCTCTAATGTGAAAGAGGATATAATGTAACATAATATAATATAATGTAATATAATATTGGATAATATAGTATAATATAATACATCTACCCTACCGCCTACTGGTGTTGGCCAGAGGGGCCGATGGCACGATATGGCAGCCTGGCTTCTGTCAGTCTGCCCCAGGGCAGCTGTGGCTACAACCGTAGCTGCCTCCACCAGTGTGTGAATGTGAGAGTGACTGAATAGTGGCATTGTAAAGCGCTTTGGGTGCCTTGAAAAGCGCTATATCAATCCACTCCATTATTATTGTTATTATTAGATTACTTACGAGTTTAATTTGTCAGCAACTTTCTGCCAGCCCTCTCTCCTTGCTTTTGCAGCCTTTGCAGTGTTCCCTTGCGTTCTGATTAAACTCTGAAACTCCTGAAATCCCTCACTCAAGAGTTCTTGCTCTGCTGCCGAAAAATACCGAGCGCGCTCCTTCGACATTTTCGCCGACCAATCAGAGGGTTGCCGATCACTGTTTCTGCTATCGATGCGTATCCCCTTTTACTTTTAAATCTGCGGTCCCTGTTAGAGCCACCAGGCCCTCTGACCACCACCAGTAGGCAATGGGTGAAGTGTCTTACCCAAGGACACTACAACCGAGACTGTCCAAGCCGGGGCTCGAACCGGCAACCTTCCGATTACAAGGCGAACTCCCAACTCTTGAGCCACAATTGCCCCATCCCCTTTTACGACACCCAGTGATCGCACATTACTTCAGCCAGCTGTACTAATCGTCAACAGCAGGTGTGTTCGGGGAACCGGATTAGCGAGCTCACGGTTAGCGCGATGGTTTGGTCTTGGATGTGTCATTTGATCTTGGATGTAGTGAGCGACGTACGAAGAACGGGCCCCAGGTGAATGGAAATAGCTATTAGTGGGGGACAGGGGGTACACAGGTAACAAAAGGTCCTGCACCAGGTGTGGTGGTTTTACAGCAAGTCTGGTGGGGTGGCCTTTGTGGACTGAAGGCCCCCCCACCCCCCACCCCACCCAACACCTGCTAACTGCATGGGAATAATAACAACATACCAAGGCAAAAGAATTATTAAAAAACTTTGAATGTACTGTTTTAAACTAACTGCTAAATTAAAGAAAAAATCCTGTCAGGCCAAGGTTTGTTTCATGCAGTGTTAATGTAGCAATAAGCCTTATTTAGTTAAAAATGACCTCTTGCACTTCACAGTAATTGTCAGTTTTCAAAGACATGCCCTGTGTTCAGAGTAAAGCTTGTAAAAACACTTCCTTTACCGTGAACAACTTGATGAATGCCACAAGGCTTTGGCTGCATCTGCACTGTGATGATTAAAGCTCCTGTCTAAGTTGAGGCTAAACGTTAGCCGTTGTCAAGGTCACAGTCATAATTCTGAGTGAAACAGAAACCTCAACGGGAATATGAAATTAATCTCTGTATGCATTTAAGCAGTGCTCAGCATTATTCCCCTCAGAAGGTCCCAGGAGCCGTTCTTCACTATGCGGAGATAAAAGACTCCAAAGACAACGGTTCATACTATCTTAAGCTTTACCTCTGAGTAATTTTGAAGACAGCAAAGTGTATTGTACTTGGACTCACTCCAGCACAGAGAAACTACTGCAATGGGAGCTGTTCAAAAATACCTGCCTTCACCTCTTTTAAAATGCAGGAGTTCATTAATATCGCCATTCATTTCTTAGTCTCTGTGTGGAAACTGAACACTGTCCTATTACCGTCCAGGTTCTTCAACTCCCAATTACCAGTAATGAAAAATGCCAAAGGCAGGGTTTCTGCAAAGAATAACTGCACTTTGAGACGCTGTCACAAAATTAAACATTAAAGCATTGTGATTTTATGATGTAGTTTCACTTCAGTCATTACTGAAAAATACTTCAACATTTCACATGATATTATCGAGTAATTACACCAGCAGACATTGTAAAAAGGTTTCTTTGATGGTTTTGGGGGTTAAACGTAATAATGGTAAGTTCACAGTAATGTAGCTCACTTTATCTTTAGCTTGAATCTGGAAAGAGCTTTCCAAAGTGTTTCCCATTCATGCAGACAGTCGTGCAGCAATGGAGACAGAGTTTTCCTGTAAGGCGATCACTTGTCATAAGAAGCCAGTTGCTTGGCCACGTGGAGGGTCCCTGTGATTAATGGCCAACACTATACCACCTGAGCCACAGCAGCCTGATATCCACAGACAATACAGACGGTGTCTTGAACCACTAAGTAGTTATTTAATTAACATTAACAACTGTTTCCATCATCACTCCGATCTCAATGAGACCACATGGTTAAAAAATAGGATTTAGTGATAATAGTCGTCTTCTGCATTAGTTCCATAAAGTGAACAGTGTCAACTTCTTTCTTTTGTTTAGTCCTGATTCTGTATTAAAAAGACATTAAACTAAAATTTTTACATGGCACAAATGGCACAGGGTAAGAAATAACATGTTGGATTGCCATAAATATCTAATTAAGTTATTTGATTTATTTTATTAATGTGTATTTTGTAATTGTTTATTTAAACAATGCTTGTATAACATGCCTTTAATAGAAGCATTTACAGTCAGAGTAAAACAAAAGTATGCTAGATTTATGTTCTGAAGTTTAATTAAGTGTTTAAAAAAAGAAATATATTAATATTTAATCAATTACAGAAAATTGTTATTTCAAGTTATTATTGATAACAGGTCATGGCAGATGGCCATGAGCATGGAAGTGCAGGAGGTTTCTTCCTGTTAAAAGGGAGGTTTTCCTTCCCACTGTTGCTTGCTCATCGAGGGTCATATGATTTCTGTTGTGATTTGGCGCTATATGAATAAAACTGAATTGAATTGAATCATGGGGTATACTTTGTTTTCACACACTGTGTGTGCATTTTGGGGTTTTGTTTTTTCAATAAATAATGTAAGTGTGAATGTTGTTGTTCATCTCAGGATATATTTACATAATTTGAAAACAGAGTATGGAGTAGATCATTTTTATGATGTCCTGATATAAAAGTTCAAAATTCTGACACACTATACAAACTAATAAGGAGTTTAGTAATCATAATAATTGCTCATGATCGGATTGATTTTTACAGTCATTATTTTGCTGTTTCTTTTCAAGTCTGTAAACTGGGCTCTTGAGTCAATGTGTTGTTTTATATTTAAGTTATAATTAAGAAATAGTCTTTTTTTTTTCTGATTAAAGAAAAGAATAATAACAGACAACAAATACAAACCATAGGCACAATATTTCTGTCCATGTCACATAAAAGACCAAATATTAGCTTATGATTACTCAGAGAGAGAACAATGTGCAAAAATCCATGAGTCATTTCACAAATATAACTGTTACAGACGAAATGTGTGTTCACTAGGAGCATCAAATGGGAGTGTTTTGCCATATCGTTCTCCGACTAAGGGTGAAATCACTATGTGACATGAAGTGACATCCGCTGAAGACACACGATGAGTAAATTTGTTGTTCGCAAAAAACAGCAGTCTAGATGATCTGTCATAGTCCTGTAGTTAGAAACACAATCAACTGGGATGTAGCTTGATGCACAATTTAATAATAGTCATTGGTAGTATCCAGGTCACATCTCTGCCGTAATGAGGCAATTGCAGCAACTTAAATGGGCAATTTGGAAGAAAAAGGGCATGTGGCAGACATGCTGCAGCCCAGCGTGAAGGCCTTGGGGTATTCTTCTGTCTTATTCACCATGTGAATGACTATCGAGTGACCAGAGGGACTTAGAGTTGAGAGAGAGTCCAAAATCTCAGGTTTCTGCTTTATTCTGTTCCAACTCTCACAACTACTCATGACTCATCACCAAAACACTGCAGATTCAAGGTGTCGACATGAGGCCACAGTGCTGGACAGTGAGGGGCTCTCACTGTGAGCTCCTCAAACCACCAAAGCCAAAAATGTCAGCAAAACTGTTTTACATAAACCTGAAAAAAGTAACAATGTTTACTTTGATAACTTTATCATAAAGTGTTAACATGTGCTCTCATTTATATTTAAACGTTAGACACTTACAGACACATATGGATTACTTTTCCAAATGTCCAGGGATGGTTGGAAGTTACCGTAAGCCTGGTGAGGAGCAAAACAAACTGTATGGATGACAGCTGAAAGCTGGAAAAACATGCTTTAATTTAAGTCATGTCGTTGAGTAATCATTTCATTTTTTAAACTGCTGATATTTGTAAAGACAGGATTGTGGTAAAAAAAAAAAAGCAAACCAAGAGAGCCACAAACACAAGCAGGCAGAAAAAACAGACAACTTGTAAACAGTCCAAGACTTTATTCAGAGCTGAAACCGAGTAACTCATGATCACTGCAAAGGATTGCGGTGCAATAACTATGGCAAGTACAGTAGGTCAAAGCTAAACCTGAATCTATTCCGTTAACAGTGATTGATGTATAGTATGGACATTTAGTTATTTTACAGTTCGACTTCAATCTCTTGTTCTTCTCTTCCAAACCCATTTCACTTGACCTGATGGTCCGACTGGGATTCTCGTAACGTCTGACCTATTTTTAGAAATGCAGTTGCATTCCAGTATCTAAGCAGTCACTTCAGTGCCTTATTATAACAGAGTGAACTGACAACATGAAAATTAAGCCCCAGATGTAATGAAAAACGTGTTATTTTACATGTCGTACACACATTTCATTTTGCAAATTACACATTTTCTCTCCAAACCGGATATTAGAAAATAAACATGTTATTCAAGAGGTTCTGGCATGTTGCAGTGACAGCTCAATGGCACCTCGTTGGCATCACTATCAGCCTCTGGCCCCTTACCTCCCTCCTCTGGATGCCAGTCTCGCTATGTAGCAATAAAAACTATATAAGACATCCTTATATATCAAATCCTTTCTTTAAGTAAGGAGAACCAGTATAACCTGGCATCTCTATTTAGCCTCAAGGCACCTTTGTCCCTGCGTCTGCCGTATGTCATTACGAGGCTGAACACATTCTTCAGGGGTGTCATTAAGACGGTTGTTCAAACGACAACAGTGCTAACTTTGAGGGAAGTAACCTGTGATATAATTGGTTTGAGGCAGCAGTTGTGACTTATTATGAAGTCAAACGACTGCCTCAAGTTTGTTTCCAAGTGCAATTGTCATTTGGGAATCTCGCCCAAGATCAGAAGCCACAAGATAAGACACTAAATCGATGCAAGAAATGATGAGTAAAATGTATACACGTTTATTAATCTTGAGACTCAAAGCTTCCAGCTAGTTAAACAACCTTGAATGCATTAGAGTCTAACCTGGCGTATAAAAGGTGAAAATGGCCAATGAAAGCAATTAGTGTTCACGCTTCCTCACAGCCGCAGTCTGAGCAAGGTCGCAGGCTTTTAAAATATGACCGTATATGATCAAACAGAGCACCCAAGGAAATTATATTTCAGCTGGAAAATAAAAAAAGCTGCGACTGAAGAGGGGATTTAAGGTGAAGCTAAAGAGAAAATCCAATTTGCACTTTGCGCCGCTAAGTTCCACATTAAGATGAGCGGTGAACAGTCATGGGTCTCACATACATTTCTCAGCACAAATTAATTGTAATATGACTTCATAAATTAATTTCACATCCTCCTAACAATAATCATTATTGGTTATTACTCCTATTAAAGTATATTGTGGTAGAAATCTTTCTGTACACTCGAACCATTGGAATGCCTCAGTTACACCGCGATCTATATTTACAGTAGCAGCTTTAAGGTTTACCTTTACTTCTGCAATGTGTACTGTATGTATTTATGTGCATATGCTAAATATAGTAGTGACATTTTAGATATAAAAATGATCATTTTAGCCACTGGAGAGAGCTCCCTAGGATATGTGAGCAAAGAGCCTTTATTCAGCACCACTTTTCTCTCTCAGCCACTGAGAGACCTGCATGGCATATGTGAAACAAATCATTTTACTTTTCTCTGTACGGAAACCTGTCAGCGGCACAGCGACGGTATGCAGGCAGGTAGAAGGTAGAAGCAATTGGATTCTTCCTCACCAGCGGCTCCAGGAGCTATCAGCCCCTATCCAGGCCTATGAAGGCAGAGGAGGATTGAGTTTGAAAGATGATAATAGACTCCTGAGGAAACTAATCTATTTCTAAAGAAGAAAGGGGTATAAATTCTCTCACTTGCCCCCCACGTCCACCTGCTCACCGTTTGCCTTTCATCGTTTCTCTCCGCATAGCATCACAGGTCAGTTTTACAATTGAAGTATACCAATTAAAAGGATCCTGGACAGCAAGGCAGCTATTATTGAAGAGAAGCAGATATTTCGAGTTCCTTTTTTGTATTTGTTATTAGTAAGATGTAGAATATGTAAGTTATTGAAGGTTTCAACAGTGATTTGAGCACTTTTATATTATTAAAAAAAAGACTGCTTTTAAATGAAATACTGCATGTACATGTAGTTTGATTCTTGTAATTAAATGCTTTCCACACACCTTATGCTGAATATACAGAAATCCAACTTTACAACATATGCGGTAGCCGTTAGTTTTTTGACATCACCTTTTATAAATAAGTCATGGTTAGTGTTAATGAATGCCATGTAACTGATAAAAAATAATTCATACATTTCAAAGCCACCATATGCTTATAGGAGACACTGAGTCTTGTAGTTTCCACACAATCACTCCTGCCCTGTCCTCCTCTGTGTGGAAGTGAAGGTCCATGATTTATTAGAGCTTCCACTGGCCCTTTTTTGGATAAATAATCTTGAAATCAAGTCTGAAAGTTTCAAGCTGCAAAACAGCAGCTGTTACAAGGCCAGGAGCACATGTAAACAAGGCAATCCCAGGACCCAGATGGCTCCTGTCAGTCTGAAGCTCCTGGATCTGCCCTTCACTTCTGAATCCTTGGCAGGATGGTGATAATGAAGATGATGTTTGTGATTACCGGTCACATCCGGGCTCACTGAGGAGAGAGCACAAACCAAAATGCCAATCAGAAGGAAGCTCATTAGAAACATGACATCATTGGAAGGAATGATGCTGTTTGTCAGTGAAAGGATGAGACTGATATATTTCATTTGCTTTATCATCAACAACTGCCATGAAAAAAAAACAACAACAACAACAAACCAACAAATCATCTCCCTGCCTTATAAAACTGCCCAAACCTTCTCCCTTTTTTGTGTATTTTCCCCTAAATTCATTTAATTCTGCTGGAGATTCACAGATACACAACTGCATATATGTCACTGTTTAAGTACATAAGCACTAAATTTGTTGTGGAGTATTTTCAGCAGTAAATTAATGCAGATTTGTTGAGTTCTAATGCCAGCATGGAATTTTGCTCAATTAAACTACTGTCCTCATGTTCACTGCAATAAAGTAAGACGTAGTGTCGCTCTGTTTTAGGTTTTAATAGCTTTTGGAGGGCTATGGCATAGAGATGTCTCGGGCTTTGGATCTACACAAAATAATTAGGATCAATTTGTTGTTTATTCAGTGTGCTGCTTGCTGTTCTTTAGCTAGCAATGAATTGATTCTGCATGGGATGTTTTTTCGAGCAGCAACTTCTGGAGCTACAAAGTAAGGCTAACATGGAAGTGCCGAAAAATGGACACTTCAAGCTGACTGATAGGTATATGCTAACACAGGTGGATGTATGAATCACAAGCTAATTCCTGTCACTGACCTTGAATTATAACTGTATAACTTATAATTGTAACTGGAGTGTTTTTTGGTATTTGCCTGCTGGAGAAGTTTGTACGGCAGTTCTGGTAAGAAAGATTATTTAGTTTTATTTTAAATGTTTATGTTAGCAAACACTGATTGGAAGACTCTTTGGTAGTAAAAACTTTACAGTCTAAGGAAGCACTCTGCTAACCAAATCTGCTAACTTTAATTTTAATCCAAAAATACTTCTGCCTCCTAAAAGCATGTTACTTTCTAAAGAAAATGTCGCTGGCATTTAATTATAAGTCAAGTTTGCACATCTTTATATTATATTGTCAATATAGACTACATTAAAAGATACATTATTACCTGAGGTCTAATGTCTTGCATACATCTAACAGCTGCAATACAGCAATGCTCGGACTATGTCATTAGGGGAGTTGGTTAATTTTCCACTACCCTATTTATAATCAGCTGATGCAACTACAGTGCACCTTCAGCCTCTGTGTCATCCCCCCCAAAGGTGCTTTAAAAGGCATCTTGGGTGTTCCTTTGTGTCAACAGCCATTAATATGTTTATGTCAATGTTTTAACGGTGAACGCATCATCATCATCATAACACGCTATAAATAGTAATCCTCAGATGGATTACAGGAAGTTTTTTTCTTCCTTCAGTTTCTGTGTGCACTCCAATTTGGGGCATCTCTAAATTACCTATAAAATTCTTTAGAGCTTTAAACACACACACACACACACACACACACACACACACACACACACACACACACACACACACACACACACACACACACACACACACACACATATAGTAAAACATGCCATAGTAAAACAAAACAAAAAGTACAGATACAAAAAGTTAGAGTGAGAGAGGCATAATGTGCACACAACAATGCAGTAATAGGGCATTTGTTTCAACCATGAAGCTATCAGTTTGAGTTTACACACCACCCCAAATAATGATAACATGAGTCTAATGATGTCATATTTGGATGCTAAATAATTTGTAAATACATACAGATACGCTCCATAGACGACTTACTTTTCCCCCCCACTTTTACACATAGTGATCTAGTCTACAATTCCTGATACATCCATCCCTTTTCATGACTGCTTCTCCTCTTTGGGTCACACAGATGCTGAAGCCTATCCCAGTTGACACTGGGTAAGCAGCAGAATTTGGTGGGCAGGTCGCTAGTCATTCAAAAGGCTAATACCAATTTAGAATAACCAATTAACCTCAAGTGTCTTCAGACGGGAGAAACCCCAAGCAGCCACAGGAAGCAACCTCCACTGTGAGGCAACAGAGCTAACATCTGCACAACAGTGCCACTCACTTTACGATGCAAATCATGCAAAATTAAACATAATTCTAGGTATTTAGGATTTATTTTGCACATATTGTAGTGACATTGTTTATGTGTATCCACATGCTATATATTTATGGCATGTGTGTGTTTGCTGATTGCATGATACTGTAGTCCTTTGCATGTTGTAATATCTTTTATTGCCGTTATTATAAGCGTCACAGTGATTTTTGCTACTGCTAATACTGCTGCTTATTTGGACACTATGTCAGAGTCTCTATTATATTGCACTTTTTCATCTAAGTAATTAGAATTTTCACTCAGATTGTGCATAAATCAGAAAGCTGTAGAGCAGTATGCCTGTGGTATTAACCCTCTGGCTGTTCACGCTGGTTTCACATTTTCTGAAAGGTGTATCATTAAACTCAGTCAAACCGGTGAATAATACTGAGCCTTTAAAAGTAATATCCTTGATATCAATCCATCACAGTTGGGCAGGTTAGTGTAATGGTGATCAAGTATCCCCGATAGTGGGCCTATGGTACAGTGTGCAGGATCATAATTTAATAAACTTTAAAAATAGAACAACAGCCCCTGGATCCATCTTTTTTACCCCTACCTTTAACATCATAGAACTTAAATATCCTAGACACCCCCTAAACACCCCCCTGTGTATATACCTTTAAAAAAAATTACACCTCAACAGATATCAGTTCAGACAACTGCACCATGCCATCTGTCAGCGTATATCTTGCTGTTTACACCTCTCTTTGGAGACTTGAAGTGTTCAGGGGGGAAATTCAATGTCCCTTGCCAAGTGAAATAGAGCATCCTCTTTAGCCTAGCTGAAGTTACTTCAGGATACCTCAGACTTCATCCCGGTTCATTCCCAGAGGGAGAGAGTGATGCTGAACTCCAATAGATGACCAGCTGCCCCAGGACTTTCGAGTTTCTTGCTTAGGCCCAAGAGTCATAAGTCTGTCACGGGCAGGATTAGTCTAACCCAGACCTTTTCAAAGTCTATAAAGGCTGTGCTATCAGAGGGTATCGTACAAGCAGAAATATAAGACTAGCTCCAGAGGCCATCTGTACTCTGGGGATTTAATTCTGATTTTTATGGTGCAGCAGAAATTGACTGCAGCTCTTTTCCCCATAGCAGCAGCACCCACAAAAATTACTAGTTGCTTTACCAGCAATCATAATCTACGAGTTTAGTCTTATTTCGTAAAATAACAAGAAGATAAAGGTAAAAACATATCATTATAACTAATATAAGATTATATCATTATATTTTGTATCTTTATGACCAGTTCATTATTCTAACTTGTTGGATTTCACCAATTTTTTTGTCATGTAATGCAATGTTGCAGTAAGTGACTACACCTACACACAGGAATGACTTTTAAAGCTGGCTGTGATATGAAGTTAAGTATGCATTGATTCACTGTCCCCAGGATAGCTATTTGATGGTATACAGCAGGGGTCACCAACACGGTGCCCGCGGGCACCAGGTCGCCCGCAAGGACCACATGAGTCGCCCGCGGGCCTGTTCTAAAAATAGCTCACCATAACAACTTACCAGTAAGCTGCATCTATTTTTATTTTTTCTTGCTATTTTTTTTTAATCACAATTGCATTGGCGTTAATTTGTTAGAGATAATATATAAAAAAATGTTTATTATTAAATATTAGATCATGATCTAATATTTAGTGCTAGCTGGTCTCCACGGAAACAGTTGCCGTGAAGACCAGCAAAGGCAAAGGTGAGGAGATGAGGAAAACATGGCGGAAAAAAGGAAGAAAACATATAATTTTCACAGTGAATGGGAGGAAGAGTTCTTTTTTACCACTGTGAAAGATTCATGCGTGTGTCTCATTTGCGGGGCAACTGTGGCAACGGCAAAGCGGCACAACGTGGAGAGACATTTCCGAACGTGTCACACAAGCTACCATGCTAACTACCCAAAGGGCAGCACACTGCGAGCGGAAAAGGCCCGCGAATTAAAGGCAGGTTTGAGCAAACAGCAGTCTTTTTTCACGAGACCGGTGAAAAACTCTCAAAAAGCAACCGAAGCCTCATTTAGAGCTACACATTTCATGATTAAGAAAAAGAAGGCATTTTTAGACGGGGAGTATTTCAAAGAAGCAATGATGATAATTGCAAAAACTGTGCTTAAAGACGAGAAATATGGAAACGATGTAATCTCCACTCTCTCTGATGTCCAGCTGGGGGCAACTACAATTGTTAGAAGAGTGTCGGCTATGTCCGGGAACTTGGCCGATCAGTTGGATCAGGATCTGGCAAAGTGCAGTTGGTTTAGCATCCAGTGTGACGAGTCCGTCGACAGCAGCAGTACAGCACAGCTGATGGTCTTTATCCGGATGGTATTTGATGGTTTCTCCACAAAAGAAGAACTTCTGACACTACTGCCGCTAAAGACAACAACGAAGGGAGTTGACATCTATAACGCGGTGAAGGAGTTTTTCGCGAAGAAAAAGGTACCGTTGGAAAAGCTGGTATCAGTGACTACCGACGGGGCTCCTGCTATGATCGGCCGACATACGGGATTCATCGCTCACTGTAAAGGTGACACAGAGTTCCCAAACTTCATGCATTACCACTGCATCATTCACCAGCAGGCGTTATGCGCAAAGGTGATCGGCTTCGAGCACGTCATGACTCCCGTCGTGAAGATCATAAACAGCATCCGCTCCAGAGCTAAACAGCACAGAACATTCAAGGTGCTATTGGAGGAGCTGTCAGCTGAATATGGTGACCTGCTACTACATACGGAAATCCGATGGCTCAGCAGGGGACGGATTTTGCTTCGTTTTTTGTCACTTTTGGGTGAAATCAAGGAGTTCATGCAATCCAAAGGGGAAGACACATCTCTGCTGGAGGACACTGAGTGGACACTTGACCTTGCGTTTTTAACAGACATTACTGGGAAACTGAACCATTTGAACTGTGAGCTGCAAGGCAAAGGTAAGACTGTTGCTGACATGATAAGTGCTTTAAATGGATTTAAAGCCCAGATGAACATTTTCTCTGTGCATTTACAGAGAAAAAAGGTGCTGCACTTTCCCTCTGTGCAGATGGTGCTGAAAGACAATGTTTCTGCATCTGAGACTTTTGACAAAGTTGCAGAAAAGTACACTCAAGTCATAAACCGACTTGGTCAAGAGTTTGAGAACAGGTTTTGTGACCTTGATCAGCTTGAGCCATGTGTCTCATTTGTTTCCAATCCTTTCATGAATGTGGACACAACATGCATTGCTGAGCAACTAAGTTCAATGTTCAGCTTGGATGCTGGACAGGTGGAAATCGAAATTGTAACATTGCAAAATGATGTCCACCTCAAAGCCTATCTGGGTGCACCAAACTTTTGGTGCCTTGTTGACACAGAAAAGTACAGTGGTGTGTGCACAGCAGCTATGAAGGTTGCCAGCCTGTTTGGTTCAACCTATCTTTGTGAATCAGCCTTTTCTGACATGAACTTCATCAAGAACAAACACAGAACACGCCTCTCCGATGCACATCTGCAAGACTCACTCAGAGTTGCAGTGTCAAGTTATACCCCAGATTACAACACACTGGTGAACAGCATGCAATGCCAGGTTTCCCACTAACAGACAAAGAAAGCCATATTAGATGTTCTCAGTGGCAACATTACAGTGTCATGTCAAAGTTGAATTTAATTATTGAAAAACAAATGTGTTTGTTAAGTGTAACATGTGACAATTTGCTTTAAAATGCTGCCAATTTGGTGAAAAGTTCTGTAAAATTTGAAAGTTGATTTTTTGTATGTTACATACATACAAAAATAATGTATGTAACAGTGCATGATTTGTTAAAATTTGTTAGTGGTAAGTGAAAATGTTGTAGAAGTGATCACTTCAAAATGTAAATACTTGCAGAGATATATAGAAATAAAGCGTTGCATATTGATATTTATGTTTCCTACCTTGTTTCCTAATTGCATTCTTTATAATTATGGTGAAAAATAATTAACATAATTAGTGTCCGTACATAGATGAATATCATTAATTATTAATGATAACACATAATTAAGTTAAACTGAGGAAATTTGTTATTTGAGAAGTGTGTGTCAAACTGGTAGCCCTTCACATTAATCGGTACCCAAGAAGTAGCTCTCACTTTCAAAAAGGTTGGTGACCCCTGGTATACAGCTTACAGATAAGTCTTTGTGCCCAAGAGGACCTCAATCAATTCCTCTTACTGAAGCTTCAAGGTTCAACTGCAGCAACAAGCTGCAGACTAAATCACAGAATGTCTTTCTGATGAATAAACCATGCTATGCTGAAAGCACTCTTTACTTTCTTTATTTTAGCTGCAGAGGAAACATCCAGAGACTTATTGTATATAAAAACTTAAAGGTACAGACATGATGTCAGATTTCAAGAAGCATCAACAAACATAAATGTAAATAAGTAAATACATAAATGCAGTGAATATATGTGAGGATTCAATTGAGAACTGAATGTATATAAGAAAAAAAAGGAACCAAAAGAATATGTCATAAACTGTAAATTTAGTGGATATACGTTATATTTTGTAGAGCAAAAATACTTCAGTAGTAAAGCAAAACTTTAAAACATGATTTTTTTTCATTCCTTAACCAACATACGAAAATAAATGGAAGCAACCATATAAATAAGTACCCTCCCAGAAAAAGAACAGTAACATCAGTTATATAACAGCCCTCAAAAAGCTGTAAGAATGACCTGATCTTGTCCAACAGGAAATTTCCTCACCTGCAAAGGTGCCTTCCTGACTCCAAAAATGAGTCAAATTCGAGGTAAAATGCCTTCGCAGCAGACATAAACATGTTTATAGACAGGTGCAGGACAACAGCACAGGTGGAGAATATTTTATTCAATGAATTACTCATTCAAATTGTAGACATGCATATTTTTAGGCCTGGCCACAATGAGTGACAGTGGTTCTGTCTATTATTATCTTGCTCAGCAGGATTCAGTTTTACCTAAAGATACTCTGGTAAGTATATTTGGTTTATACTTTTGTTTTGCTAGCCAAAATATTTCATATTCACATTTAATATCACAGTGAATTTGAGATAAGCTCTGCTAATCAGGCTAGCTGTCGAGAACTAGCATTAGCTGCTAACCGAAAAGTGCAAAAATCAAGGCTCCTAAATCCTAGCTGACAAACCAGCACCACCTTAACATGATTATGTCAAAACATAAAAGTTCAAACATACTATGTTTGAACTTTTTCTTTCATGCTTTCTTTTTACCATCTGATTATTATTGTAACTGTGACTGGAGAAGTCCTCTAACGTTAACAAAGCAATAATTTCATGTTGTGCTTCAACCAGCAGCCTCAGATCAGATATATCTCTTCCATTAAATGTGCAAAGTTTACAACGAAACAAATGCGGGATTTTTGTTGACGTTGTTAGAAACCAATTAAATTATATATCTTATCGCACCTTATTGTGTATTCATGAACTTGTAAGGCATAATGAATCCTGGTACAACACAACAACTCAGTGCAAAATGTAACTGAATTCACTTTGACAGAATGAGCAAAAGCTGAACAATGTGGAAAACATAAAAGTGGGATTCAGAACAGAACTAGACTGTATTAGGATGCACAGGGGTACATAGTGACACAGTCAGTGGTTGGATTGACTATTATGGGATGTGGATGAGGTTTAATTTGCATTACTGACTTAATCACAGGGTGCTGTGTGTGTAGTCTGTGATGCCAAAAGCAATGGCCAGAAATCTCTTTTGGGGGAAGGAATGAAGAAATGAAGACGCAACAGGCATTTTACATTGCCAAGTTTTGCAAGACACTGTTAGGTTTCATGTGCAAATACAATCAGACAAGGGAAGGTTGAGGCTGGGAAACCAAAAAAGGGAGCAAAACTAAACAGTTTCATGTAGCTGGAGTAGATAATTCTGCAGTTTAACAGTAAAATATACATTAAAGGTCATCTTTAAATTCTTGAAGTAAATTCTCAAAACTGCTTCTTCACTTTGCACCCACATACTTCATTACAAAAAGACTAATACGTGTTACTTAATCGCTCATATATGCACAAATATTGACTTTGACTGCCTTCCAGCTATTAATATCCACCATTATCTGGCTATACATTAAGTAGGTTCTTTTTATGAACAATAAGGAAGGCCTACACAAAAGAGCAAATTATGGCTCTAAAAGGAAAACTACATCCTCAATGTACAACAGACAATAAATATTTCTTGTGGTCGGTTCAGGAGGCAGCCTATCTAGTCTCCAAAAACTATTGGATGAAAATAGATATAATGGGCTGCCTTTTTTGGAATCCAAGCAGAGATGATTTTGGAATTTGCTTGGAAACTGCTCCTGTAATGACATGTTTTACTAAACCCACAGAAGAGAGGTTAGAGGGTTGGAAAAGGTGCTTGGGCTGAAGAGAGACATAGGGCAGAAAGAGAGGCTTACAACTGAAGTGAAATCAATACAAGCTGATTTCCCGAGGACATGGACCAGCAATGATCAATACCACACTAACAGCACTAGGAAAAAATACCTAACAACTGCAATGATAGAAAGCGCCTTTTGTATTATTATAAGCGGTTCAACCTTCAGAGTTTTTACGTCCAAATCTGGTTTAGTAACAAAGTTTTATGTACAGCCTGATTTTGACAAACTCCATCAGAGCTTGCTGTAGTTTAGAGGTCTTATTACTATGTAGAGTTATCTTCAATGGGAAGTGTCAGTTCATCCATCACTCCAGTTCTAACCTGGTGGCCAAACAATTCAATAAAAAAAAGAAGAAAACATCAAACTTCTCACAGGGTGGCACGATAGTGAGTTTGTCAAATTTGGTGAAAGAAAATGCTCCAACTGTCTCCTGTTTTCAAACTTAATGACAGATTAGAACTTCAGTGATGCTACTAAGATGTTTTTAAGTAGATATTTAACTACTAACTGAAACTAGTAAGAGCAAAGTTGTGTGGGCAAGAGTTCAGTGAATTGATTTTAAAATGCATTTTCGTAAAATACGTCAAATAAGTACATCAAAGGTACATCAACATCGAGAGATTCAATTTAAAGCTCAATCAGGGATAGCCACCTAAATATTGACCGTATAGATGTTTGACAGTATACAGCTCACAGATAAGTCTTTGTACTAGACTATTTGTGTGTGTATGTGTCTTGGGTACAAAGAAATTTGTGTGGAAGCACAGTTCCCCGAAAACATGATGGATTCCAATAAAATGACTCTAAACATACTTGAACATGAAATAAATGTAAATATCAGTCAATGTCAGTTTGTTTGAATTGGAGCCTTTTCTCTTCTGAACTTATCTTTAGCTAAGTACATTTCATCTCACTTAGGTGCATCACTACCTTTTAACCACATTGATTTCTGTTATTGGGCAGTGCTGCTAGAAAACAAGCTGCCAGATGGAACAGCTTGTTGTTTATTTTCAGTCTGTTGTGAAACTATACTATACTATAGTGAAATATATATACTATATTACACCATAATGACAACTTTCATTTATGATTTGAGAGAAGTCTGGATATGTGGAGTGTAAAAATGAGTATGTGTGTGGTTTCAAATACATGTGTAAGTACCTGTGTTTTCAAAGCTAGCTGGTCTTAAGTGTTTCCCCAACGCCTCTTCACACCTTCTTCAAAGTCTCTTAGAATCCTCTCACCAGCAGTAAAGTGTGTGATTACGAATAGCTAAATCATATGTAGTGGTTAGCCTTGGGATCAAGCCTTTACTTCTGGAGGGAAAAAAATCAAGCTGTACAAAAGTCATTCTTCTGATCAGAAGCAGATGATGTGGGTACAAAATGAACACAACAGAACTAAGTAATAAAGTATTTAAGCAACTAGAAAAAAACAGGTGTAGATTTTTTTTCCTGAGGTAATAAGTTGTATAACTCATGCGTTTGGATATTGGTAAGGCTTACAGTTATGGTTGTGGCTCTTTTGATTGACGTGTGTGCCAACAAAGGGAGCTATAACTATGTCCCTAATGTTTTGGAAAAAGATGCAGGTTTTAAAATTTTGCCTTGGTAAACCACCACAGTTGATTTTAAATCAAACAGTCAATATGTGGATGAAGTGTAAACTGTAAATTTTAATTCAAATGGTTTTGTTAAAATTTTACATCAACTGCTGAATTACAGCAGGTTTATACATATTTGACTGTTTTCAGTGGATCAAAATCAACTGGACAAACCAAAATGATCTTAAATACCAGGTGTGTGTTGATAGTGTGTAGTGTGGATCCCAAAACTTTTTCTTTTTTGAAAGATTCAGTTTTCTACAAAGGTGTAGTGATTAACACATTCACTTTGTGAGGGAAAGGTTGCTGGTTTAATTCCATTTACAGACACAGATCCCCACTGGGGTACCCAGTATAAAAGTCTGCCAAATCCACCTTCAACCAGCAGTGGCGACCCCTTGTGGCATGGAGCAGAAAGTGATGTAGACCAATACCAGCAAATTTCACTTCAATCAGCATTTAGCACAAGTTAGCTATTCCAGTAAAACAAATTCAGTCTCTTCAGCTTGGCTAATTTATAATAAACACAAGTGTATCGACATTAAAACCACCTTTCACCAACTCCTTTCAACCTGGACCTGCATCTCCAACCTGAAAAGCTGAAGTTTGTGTCCCAGTGGCAGGTGAGTCACAGAATGGCCTTAACACTTAAGATATGACTGGAAAGCATTAACAATTCATAACCGACAACCTGTCTTGCTTGTGTGTGTGTGGGTTTTTTTACATAACATTTTCAAGGAAATACACCACTTTCTTGTATTTTGATTAGAGTAAGGATTTAAGATTGGGTTTTTTCTACTTTTTAAGTGGGCCGCAGCACTCTTGGCTTTGGGAATTGTTGCTATAGAGGCTTTTTAGAATTCACTGTTTTGTGGCTAAACCTTTTCGTTTCACATCGAGTTCCAAAATTGGCCTCCCGTGAACTCCACTCTGTTGTTGACCTTTGTGATATCTCTATTAATCTTGAAGGTAACGGCAGCTTCCAGAAATTTCTGGAACCTCTCTTTTATTTGATAGAAGCCTCTTTGTGAAAAAGAGGCTTCCATCCCCCAGTTTTGTGTGTACAAGATGAAATGATATCGATGTGTGCTGTCCACATATCTCCAGTAAAACGATGTTTATCTCTTGTTTTAGCTCCTGGTGTGGTCGTAAATTTTCTCCTGACCAAAGGCTGCTAATCACACCCAGAAGACTCAACAGCTGTGAGTGTCGATAGAAAGCGGATAAGCTAATTTTTCAAAGTGTGAAACCCACACAAGTTACGTTAGCCACTCTCACATACATATGGATGGCATATGAACGATTGAAGAGTTTGCACTTAAGCTTCGTACAATGAATTTCAGTGATTGCCGTAGAGTCCAATCTACAATATCAAGCATGACAGGCAGGATATGTGGAAATAATAAGACGTATGCATTTTTCCAGCCAGTTGTTTTTTTCCTCCGGAATTTTGTTTACACAAGAATGAGATCAACTGAGGAGAGAAACTAAATGAAGAGAAACCACCTGAGACCTCTTGCAGGGAAGGCTGAGTGCTCCCATTCTCAAACAGAACAATTGAATATAGCTCTGTGCCGGAGACATCATCCTCTTTCAATTAGATTCAGACTCCCACAGAAAACGGAATAAATTACCTCTTTATCCACAAAAATAATATCATTTAATAAAACTTCATTCATTTAGTTTGCCCACACAATTAATGATTAGCTAGTTTATGATCACTGATCTGCTATAAATGCCACTTTCTTCTTTTTGCATTTTTTTCCTACATCTGATTTTGTCTTTATCTGCCACACATCTTCACTTTGGTGTCTAACACCTCAGTCACAATTAAATGGCATTGAACAAGTGGTCTCGCAAGCGCTTTAAAAATACAACAAGAAATGATGTATATTTCTAGGCTATATAATGAACCTACAAAACAAAAAAATAATGCAAAGGCAGCTTTTTTGGCACATAACTCTATTCTGAAAGAATCAAATGTTGCTTCTCTAATTTTTTAGCAGTGCTGATTGTGTGACTTTTGGGATGATTCATTAATTGGGTCACCAGTTTGGTTCGGACTGAAATGTCTTGTTAACCATTTGGTAGACTGGCATGCAATTTTGGAAAGATGTGGTATTTAGAGGACTCTTAATGACCTCCCAGGTGATCCTATGACAGTACCTCCAGCATCACCTTGAGGATGATACATGTAGCTTTTTAATCGTACATTTTTGACCTGAAATTTGTTGGTCAGACCTTTATGTTCCTCTTCGCAACTCTGGGGATACCTTATTTTGTTTTTATGGCCAGGTAAATACTGTCATTCACATAAGCCTCAACTGCTTTGTGTTTAATGGCAACAAGAAAACATTTGCATGCCAACAATTTGAAGTCAATGTTAACACTTTATTAGGTTTGTCACTCTGATTATGTTGGTATACAAAAATGATAATTTAGCTTAGAGCATTGGCACGCACTACATCTTCTGTCAGCTGCCGGTATTGTCTAAGTCTAGATTATGTTATCAGTAAGTACTGAGAGTAGAACAGTAAATCAACAGTAAATCTCAATCAGTCTTTTTCAGTCTGTAACATATAGTCTCAGCCTTAATGGTTTCTAAACAACTTTAAATCTTTCACTGTGGGTATCTAAAATAATAATGACCAGTGTAGTTGTAGCGTACATTTCCAGACACAAGAAACTGTGTATCTGTTGGGAACTATTTTCTCTAGATATACTGAGTATGAATATTATATCGTAACGATCTCCGCTACGTGACCCAAAGCTCCAACTTGTCCAAATATAGACACATGACCCTTGAGGGAATGGAATGTGGAATGAGGCGCCAACATATTAGCAGCAATCCTGTAAGTCCGGTTAATTCGAGGGAGATCTCCATGGATCAGACACATTTTCCCTGCACATCCCAAAGACCAAATTGGATTGGCCAACTTTAGAATTCTGAGGTTAAGTAAACACCTTGAACTCCTATCCCACAAATCAGTCCTGAACACTTTCTGACATGTGGTAGGGGGCATTTCCCTGCTGTAGGAGGCCCCTGGTGTAAGCAGATATGTTTTCCATAAAGGGATGGACACTGTCTGCAACCATGTTTGAGAAGGCTATCTGTCAATGTATCATCCACTTAAATGCCAAAACCCAACATTTCCCAGCAGAGTCATACTGCCTCAACATGATGAATGATGAGAAGATGGCATCATACTGCCTTGTTTGTTTGTTTTGTAAAGCAGCCTACTGTCATACGTTTCCACATAAACATACATGCAGACCTCTTGATATGAACTTTAAAAAGGGGAATTCAACAGAACAGGCCACCTTCTTACTCTTCTGTGTTATTTCCAGCATTATGTGCTATAGTGGGTGTTTTGTGGCATCGGACCACATAGGCCAGCCCTAGCTTTGCCCGCAGTGAACCTTGGTTGCCCATGACCCGGTTGCTGGTTAACCAGTGGTCCTTTCTTGGACCGCTTTTAGTATCTGCTAACCACTGCATGCTGGGAGCACTCCATAAGATGTGCTGAAGAAGTTCAACCCAGTTCAGCCATCACAATTTGGCCCTTGTTAAAGTAAAGAATCGACTGTTCACTTGCTGCCGAATATATCCCATGCCTTGACAGGTGCCATTGAAACAAGATAATAAGGGTTACTCACTTGGCCTGTTTGTGGTTGTATAGTTGTGGCTGCCTGGTGTAAGGCAGCAGATGAGTGACTCAAAATAAAATACAGCATGTGTAAGGTCATGGTAATGAAGATACAATGCCTGCTGTAACATAGCTCTATATTTTAAATGAAATATTTGTTATGATAATCAGTTAATTGTTGGTTTTTTTAAATAGATTTGCTAGCAAGAGGCAACAAATCAGATATTAGCAAGCTTATATTTTGACGCAGACATAGACTATGGTTATAACATAAATCATATGTCTTAGGAATGACTGAAGGAAAAGTAATGTCCTCTCTGTTTGAAGAGAAAGCTAGACTATTTGATGGTATATTTACTTCCTGTCTCGTAGCCATAGTGAAATGCAATCAGAGACTGGCCAGGCTGGTAAACACAAACATACTGTGTTTACTGACCACACATCGCATGGCTGTTTGGAAAGCAACGATATAAACAGATACCTATTCCCCTTCCTTGCTTGGTTGTCATCATAGCAGAATTAAACACACAACACTGTAGTACACTGGCACAATTACATTATCAGTGAAGCAAAGACAAATGATGAGTAGCCACGTGCACTCTTTTTAATGACTAAACTAGAGAGAGAAGTTAGTTCTAAGTTAAGCATCCCTTAATAGATCAATCACTTTGAATCAGCTGTGCCTCCCTTTTGTCTGATTTAATTTACTTTCTGTAGTTAAAGCTAAAGTATTTGAAATGTCTGGTCTGACCCCCAATAAAACTAGCATCCATCCTGTTTGCACAATTACAGAGAAAAGGAGGATCAATGGGATCTAATTTAAGACAGAAGCATTATTCAAAAACACAGAGCCCAGTGCATCGCTACATGGAGCCAGCAGAATGATTAAGTGCCTTGGTTATATCCTGTATGGCTCTGCTGCACATGCCACAGGGAGAGTGTTCATGTCCATGAGCTCATCACCCCAGCCTCTATTACATCCTCAGAGCAGTCAATACTGGGCTCTGACCACCAGTCACTCTCAGGTTGCACACACAGGCAGAATACAAATCAGCTTGGAAAACTGCGAGCTCTGCTGTGTCCAAACCTTTTCTTAGCAGACTGCTCTTTGGAAAGACATGTTCCTACAAAGCTAGTGGGTCACACAGCAAACATATCCATTAATGGGGAAATAAGTAACAAAATCAACTAAGGGTAATATTGGCGTGATAATGTATAAAACCATAAAGTTACCGATTGGGGCCTGAGCAGCAAAGCTGCACAGTCGCTCGTGTTACTTCAACAATTTCTCAGATTTTTTTTCAGAATAGCCAAAAACGTACCCACAAACTAAGACTTGTAAAAACCGTTAATGGCTTTTAGATTTTGACTGTTAATAGCCCAACAAAATAAGCACCAAAGACACCCACACATTAGATCCTAGACAATATTTTATCTGGTAATGCTAAATGTTGATATAGACAGAACCTGCCATCCTGAGACTGTCCAAACACAACATACAAAATGGAAAATCTTTGTATTTGTGTTAGCTTTCCAAAAGTTTTCCTTCTATCTGGTCATATCTAACTGTAGTAGATCCCATAAATAGGACCCAACAACCAATTTGTTGATTGGTTAGTTACCTATACATCAGATTATGAATCAGTCTGTTTAATGCATATGCAACATGCGCACAGCGCTGCGGGCAAATACTTGTGCACAAGGTCACAGCTTTCTCCTAACATATCATTAGCATGTCATTTGCAGTTCATAAAGTCAGAAATAAGCATCTGCCAGTTGAAAATAAACACCATCAAATCTTTCTCCAAAGGTGGCACAAATCATCCTCTGAGTAGTCCCCACAAAAGTAATCAGACAGACATTTATTTTCAAATTATTTATCTGTTCCACACAAGTGAGAGCACATCGTAGCATCTATTGATCACAACACTGGAAAACATTCATAGGTTTCAGCTTTTTTGTCACAGATGAGAGCGGCTCCATATCGTAGTAGTTTATATTTTTTAATATAAACTATATATATAACTATATTCAAAGTGAATGCCTTTAACTGATGTTGGTGTATCAGCTTGAGATGTTGGAAATATTTGACTAATTACAGACATTTTGTAAACAAATTGATTGAGCCTTGATGAAAATTGTTGTGACCTGGAAGATCAGAGTTCCTGAAAATAAAATCTCAGATAAATTAAACAAGAACAGTTTAACTGGCATAGGCAGCAAGGTGGCACGGTGGTTAGCACTGTTGCCGCAGTGCTATAACCTGAGTTCAATTCCACCATCAGGCCGGGGTCTTTCTGTGTGGAGTTTGCATGTTCTCCCCGTGTTTGCGTGGGTTCCCTCAGGGTACTCCGGCTTCCTCCCACCGTCCAAAGACATGCAGCTTGTGGGGATAGGTTAATTGGATAATCCAAATTGCCACTAGGTGTGAATGTGCGAGTGAATGTGAGTGTGAATGGTTGTCTGTCCCTGTGTGTTGGCCCTGTGACAGAGTGGCGACCTGTCCAGGGTGTACCCCGCCTCTCGCCCTATGACAGCTGGGATAGGCTCCAGCGCCCCCCGCGACCCTGAAAAAGGATAAGCGGAAGCGAATGGATGGACTGGCAAAAGTAGAAAAAAATTCAAGGGTTCATTCCTGCCAAATGATAAACAAAAGGTTGAAAACAGCCCTGTTAATATTGTAACAGAAGAAGTCAGAGAGTGTTAACAAAGGGAAGAAAGTTTTCAATTTTTCATGCGTAGTTCCTTTTTTCAACCGAGGAAAACAAAGCACAGTGGTCTGCTCAAATTGACATGTGCTGGTAAAGGTCTCTGCAAACCTGCCCTTCACTATCTTCCCCTTCTTTCTCTTTATAAGCTCATCTCACATCCTCAGAGTTAACCCTAAAGTCAACTTTATGCAAGAGCAAACCGACCTCCTCGGCTGCCTTATAAGAAACAGAAGGTCATCCAACTATTTCTTTGCTATACTCAGAACTCCTATGTATGAGCTTCGAGTTACTAAAGTCTCTTGCAATTTTTCCTCAGTGATCTTCAGAGCAGAGGAGTCCTACATGAACTCTACAATCTTGGCTGTTTTGTGAAAGAGATTCTCTGTCATGTTTCTGTCAATCAAATCACTTCTAACCAAAGCTATTTTATGAAGACCAGACAGACTTCTGATTAATGTATCTGTAGCCTTAAATATTGCTATACTACAGAGAAATCTTTGGGTGCTGAATACAACCAGCCTTGCTAAAACTACTTTCTGAATGATTAAACATTAATCAGTAACTCAAATGTAATCGAGTTCGTTTGAGGAAGGCATATGAGCGCTTTGCCAGTGTATCATTTCTCATCTGGTTGTATTTGTTGGGAACGTTGACTTTTGATTGACAATTACATGATATACGCGTTAAATGCTGAGCTCAGCATGTGGTTAACTGTATCAACAACCTATAGGAATGCACTGGTCCCAGTTTAGATTGTATATGTAATAAAGTCTGCACACAGAGTCAAAAAACAGTTGATTAAAAAAAAGACGAGATTGCTAAGTCAAGCGTGTCTCTGTCTCTTCAGTAAGGCTACGTTCACACTGCAGGCGAAAGCGCATCAAATCCGATTTTTTTGACCCTATGCGACCCATATCCGATCATGCTATGACAGTGTGAACGGCGCAAATCCGATATTTTCAAATCCGATCTGGGTCACTTTCGTATGTGGTACTGAATCCGATACATATCCGATGTTTTAGAAAGCGACTGCTGTTTGAACGGTCAAGTCGCATTAAATCCGCCTTTTACGTCACCGACACAAGACTGAAGCCAATTATCAGCGCCCGAGAAGACATCGCGAACGCTTCCTAGCCATCCAGTGTAGATGTCAGTGAAACTGTTGGGAAGACAACGTAAACATTTTATTTGTACTGTATAATCTGCAGATTCTGACAGAAATCTGCAGCTATCCTTTGAAGCACCGCTCCTCTCTTAAACAGCAATAAGGATCATTATTAGGTTATTTACATTATTATGTAAATAACAAAATAACTTAAAGCAAAAATTGGGAAACGTAAAGTCCGAAGTCTTTATATTAACGGCCATCAGTCAAACAATACTGTTTGTTCTTGGTCTAAACAGAGCGCGTTGTGTGTGACATCTTCTTTTGCGCATGCGGGCCGCTTTGAGCGTTCACACTAGAGCGCGTTTGCTGTCGCATTTTATTTGTAGTGTGAACGAGGAGACAAAAAAATCGGATTTGATCAAAAAATCGGAATTGAGCATTAAGACCTGCAGTGTGAACGTAGCCTAGGTGTTGATGAAACACCTTGATCGAGACTTATCTGATGGTGTCTGTAATCAGCTCATGTAAGCTTAATATAAAAAAAACGGTTATTTTTCAACAAATTATACCTCAGATGTGTCTCTTTCAACCAATGTGGTGACAATCTGCTAATTAGTATGGCCAGATCACGAGCAGATACAGTATTACTCTTTTCACAAAACACAATTTCCATAATAAGGGTTTTGAATTTGCACCGTTCCTCTTATTAACCTTCCATTAACCTTTAGATAAACACAGGGAGCTCTGAGCATTATTCCCTGGGATCACACACCAAAAGCCTTGGTCGAAATTCATCAGACCATCTGTGGAATTGCTCATGGGTGATTAGGCCACTGATAGCTGCTTGCCTCAGTGAAGATGAAGATCTCATAGAAACTGCTCGGGAGCAAGTAGACTGCAGAATAGCAAAAACTTTGGTCCAGCCTGCATGTTTTCCTTTACATTAGCAATTTAAGATAGTCAAAGGTTTAGGATTGCTGAACTATTTTGAGGGGAATATCTGTTTATTGCAAAAAGTTATTCAGCAGAAATATATATAAGTATATGCTCATGCTACAGTATGGTTTGGTCTGTAATTTTAGTCTGTCTGTAGGTGGTTGCCAGGTACAATGATGGCCCAATTAAGTACCATGCAAAAGTCACGTTTTGTGGATACAGACTATGTTAGCATAATGAAATAAAAAGGATGCAATGAGTTTATAAGGTGTTACAGGTGCATGAACGCCACTAATGGGCCATTTTATTGGTTGCTAGGTGGTTGCTATGTAACATATTGGCATCATAATGTGTGATATAGATAATAACCTTCTGGCTAAGATGTACTCAGATGTACTTGTTTGTCAAATTTGACTGCTAAACGCCTGAGTGTGTAGAATGAGTTTGCAGACAGGCAGAGATTATAGTAAGATTTAAAATAAAAGCAAATTATTTTAAAGAAAGAGGCAAAAAACATAGCAAACAGTTACGTATTCTACAATTATCAAAAAGAAGATAACATATAACTTGAAAAAAGTCTGATTATGAGTGAGGGCCTTAACAATTAAAAAACACATACATGTTTGGGTCTCAGCAGAACTTAACTCATAAGAATGATTCATTAAGCACAATGAGACAATTCATCAGCGTCAAAGCCAAAAGAAAAGTTGTTTTTAAAGGAGAAATTAGCAAGTCAAAAAATCATCAACAGCTTCGTCTGCAGAGAAACAAACCAGTCTCTAATTCTGATCCATCAGAGGGACTGAGTGCAGCTGTGGCTGCGTACCACAGGCTTTTAAGGTGGCTTTAATTAAATTATTACTTGAAAAGCCTTTACTTGACCCAGGTGTCTTAGCTAATTATAGGCTCATTAGTCATCTTCTTTTTATTTCAAAAATTCTTGAAAGTAGTAGTTGTAAAACAGCTGGGTGATCATCTGCAGAGAGATGGTCTAGTTGAAGATTTAGTTCATCACAGCACTGGTGAAGGGCACTGATCCTCCTGTGGCCGACAGTGGAGTCATCTCTGTGCTTGTCCTGATAGACCTCAGTGCAACATTAAATACTACTGATCACAATATTTTTACCACAGAGATTAGAATAATTGGTGCTAAAATGTAAACCAGCGCACTGCAGTGGTTTCAGTTGTATGTATTGGATGGACTCCAGTTCTTCTTCACAAATGAAAGCTGGTCAGAGTTCTGCAGGGTTCTGTGCTGGGACCGATACTTTTTACATTATACAAACTTCCTTTAGGTAGCATTATTAGAAAACATTGCCTACATTTCTATGCAGATGATAAACAAGATTATTTATCCACAAAACGAGACAACATAAACCAATTACTTAGGCTGCAGGCATGACATAAAGACATAAAGGCCTGGACGACCTCTAAAGTCATACTTGTAAATTCAAACAAAACTGTGAGTACTGTATTTAAAAAAAAATCAGTAAAATGGCGTTTAGTAATTAGTGATTATTAAGTTTTGGCCCTCTTCAGTAGTGTCTCTTTTGTTGTGTCTGCTTCTGCAGTCTTCTCCTTCCCCTCAACCCTGTGTGACTGATGCTGCCTTCCCTTAAACAAGTTCTGCTGGAGGTTTCTTCCTTTCAAAAAGGAGTTTTCCCTTCCCACTGTGTCATACGTGGTTGGGGGTGGGTTATCTGATTGTTGGGGTTTTCGCTTTAATACTTTAGGGTTTTTACCCTATAATATGAAGGGCCTTAAGGTGACTGTTGTTGTGACTGGTGCTATATGAATAAAACTGAATTGAACTGAATTAAAATTAAGTGAACAACGTGAAAGACGACGTCACACGTGTGACTCGACTGCTACTTCGAAAAACATGAAAAAAAGAAAGATGAAAAAGTGTTTGCTACTAAAGAATGCACAAAATAATAAAAAGATAATTAAATAAAGCTGAAGAAAGGTTGGTCCCATGTGCACTTCCTTTTATAGAGTGACGAATTTCATGCTTGGTGGAACAGATGTGCGCATCTTTTCTGCTACCATTATGGCAATTATATGCAAATCTTACAGCTTTGAATGCAAATAAGTATTTGGTTAAATTTATTCATTCCTTGTTTTAGCACACACAATCACTACACTGACAACATACAAAGGCTGCAGACACTTAATTGCTGAATGCATATATAACTTGACTGCAGCACCTATACGTCCATCACCCCAGTTTTTGTACTGAACATCTGCGCTTCAGTGAATTTCACCGATAGTCTGCCTCCTGTTTTATCCTATGTTATATTTCACACTTTAAAGCCTAGCTACTAATTTTTACTTACTGTGTTGTATTTTTTTATGCTGTGTGTATCTTTGTTGCTTTTCACAACAAGGGTTCTGATAAACATTATAGGTATTCTTATATATTATAACAAAAAAACTGTACCAGATTCAGTTAAGCTAACATTTACATTAAATTTTGCATTCATAAAGATTATGAAGTTTATTCGTGTGTGTGTGTGTGTGTGTGTGTGTGTGTGTGTGTGTGTGTGTGTGGGAGATGAATCCAGTCTAATGGTTCAACCTCCTCTCCCTACGGTTGATTAACTTTGTGATGCATTAAGTGGCTTCATCCCCTCAGTAGGGAGAAAGTGCCCTCCAGCCTACCCTCAGAGGATTAGGGGAATCCCTTACACATCATCAAAGGAACTCCAAGGTGAACCATGCCACTGACTTTCTATGAAGTGTCAGTGAAGAGAGCAGCAACTCAACTGAGTAGGCTCAGATTTTAGTCTCTATCCAATGCAAGTGTGTTTGAATAATGTAGGCGGTGTTAGCTGTAACGCATTCCAAAGTAATGGATTACTGTAATCACGTTACATTGCTCAGTAACCCAGTAATGTAATGTGTAACAGTATAAAATTCAGTAATCACATTATAGCTACAATTACATTGTTACTTGTGTTTTCAGTGTTCTGTTCATACATGTGTCCTCATTAGGATAGGCATTTGATTTGTACTGAGAACTCTGAAAAATTAAGGATTTATTGTGACCTTTTGCTTATAATTCAAGATTCAGTGCAATATCATCCTTGAAAAGTCAATATAAAATAAGTATGAGCTGTGAAAACCTTACATAAATAGAATATTTAAGAAGATATTTCTTCATTTTAACCTTATTGGCACAGTATGAAAGTATTTATTAACTCATACGTTCTCTATGTAGAGCACTCACAAAGTAAACTGTTGAAAAGTAAATGTGTAAGTTCTCTATAGGTTGTGTTCATCAAAAGAACAGAAGCTTTATTTTTAACAGTTACACCGAGGAAAAAAATAATCACAAAACAATTCCAAAAAATATTGAAAATACCAAAAATAATTTCACATTGCAGTATTTCGCATGTCACTCACATGATCTAAGTCTTTTTTTTTTTCTTTTAATGCTGACACTTTCCCAAACCTTGTGTGTTATTATTGATAACAATGTCATTTATTATTGTTATTTCAGTACAACTATAAAAATGTGCAACTTAGTTCTGCTCTAATGAGGACGGGATACCAAAGAAAAAGATCAAAACAACAGCGAAGGTCTGATTAGTGTAAGGCACGCACTGAAGTAAAAGCACTTTGATGATGTGTGATTATGAGGACACTGCAATTAACTGTAATTATGTAAATTTGATTAAGTTCGTAATGAAGGCATTCGTATTTTTATGAAGTGTGAACTTTTCACAGGTAACACCTTCCCATCTAGTATCTCACCAGGCATCATGTACACTGTCTTGCACAGCCGCATTTAAAATCACTAAAGTTCATTAAATCACATATTTATTTGCTTCTTATTTCAAGTGTTTCATAATTTTGTCAACAGAATGATCTAAATTTGCAATCAGATACAATCTCTTTTTATTCTTTCCTCGCTATAAAATATTACTGTGTACAGTAATAAAACTGTAGTTTTTCCTTGTGCACTCCCCGTAGAAATGAAGTCAGAATTCATAGGACCCACAATGCTTCAGTCGAGCAGTGCTGTGAGTTCTATGAAACTGCAAGGCCACAACTTTCATTTTAACTTTCCCTCAGCGAGCCCAGACAAGGTGTGAATGTGGCATGAAATGAGGTACGGAAGCAGGGCCAATTGATATTTAATTAATGCTAGGCCTGACTGGAGGGCCCAGGCTCATCTGCTGCATGTCTCATCCAATATACATGATTTACAAGCAGGCTTCTTGCCACAGCAAACTTTCCACGCAATAAGGAGCATTAGCGTGAAGTGGTGTACACAGCCAGCACAGATAGAGGAATTCTGGAGCGCACGAATCATGACAAATTCCATGTGAACTCTGCCATCATGCTGCACATGCAATGCAAAAGAATCTGAGAGCATCAAAAATGTTAGAGGATTCCTGCTGCTCTCTGCCCTACGTCATCACTGTATTTTAGGATTAAAATTTTTGCTAAAAAGCCTGAGTAATTTTATTTAAAACATTTATAAGCAAAGCACAGCATAAACACCGTTGCTGTTTTGGGAAGCTCTGAGTTGCAGAGGACACCTTTTTTTTTTTTTAAGGGGAAGCCTCCTGTTTTATTGATTCATGTGCTATATTAAAATGAAATTGATGTTGACTGACTCAAGATAAGATTTTACAAATCCCCTACTTACAAAATACTATCATTAAACTGTTTGACACTCATTTGGCAATAAACCCCTTTCTGATTCTGATTCTGATTCTGATTCTGATTAACCCAACTACTGTTATTGTAAGCACTCTGGATCGCCTTTCCTTACATTATTGTGGATAGAAGGCTGCAAAAGGATAATTTCTGCAATATTTGAGAAAAAATACACTGAAAATACAGAAGAGATACAAAGTTCCTATCAAACAGGACTAGAAATTTAATCACAGCTACATGTTGAGAGCTTTATTTATTGGATCAATTTATGTTTCTATCATGTCATCCCAAACAACCCAGATGTTCAGCCAGTTTGGATGACTTTTCACTTTAAAGGTGTTGACAATGACCTTTAAAATGAAGGGGAAAAAGACAATGTAAAGTCTAATTATACAATAACTTTGGAAAGCACTGCATTGTTTTAATAATGTTTTATCAACTGATAGCCAAGAGAATTTTGGATAGATGTACACCAGGATTTGCGTGATGCTATCACTAATGCAAAATGTTTCATCTGAGCGAGTACTGTGGGTTCTAGAGTATGCTTCACAACACATATTTTTCATGTACATATTTTATTTATGCCGCATATTCAAGCCTGCTCAGGTTTTTCTGTGATTTACCTGACTGAAAATCTAATGTCTTCACATGGATAATGACGTTAAAGATGAGTTTGCAGTGATAAAAAAAGGTTTCAATGTTCTTGAACACAATAAAACAGATATAAACAACCCCAGTCAAACAAAACCCCAAAACATTATTCTATGTGTTACGTTTCCCTAAAAAAGTACAAGCGATGAGGGAAAGTAACAATGTGTCCAGGTTGAAAAAAAGGAGACAGAGAGGCAAAATGGTTAAAATAAAGAGTTTTGATACTACTTGTATTAATAACTGAACTAAAAGAGATGGACAAGCTGCTATCACTATTTATAGAAACAAAACGAAACGTAGGTGTTGTCAGTAAACTGAAAAGAGTAAGCTCACTAGCTGCAAAGCAACAAAGCTCTCACCCTGGAGCTCACCTTTCTCTGGCCTTAAATGCTTCTAATTGCTGATGGGAGTCAGCTGTGTAGAAAAAGGGTGGCACCTAAGGCAGGAGAGACAGCAGGACACACCCACCCAAGGGCCCTGCTGGGGCCTTAACAGCTACTTTTTAAAAAAGTAAATAATGCATCAAAAATAATGAATGATCAGGCTTTACAGCAACATATGTTATCAACAATTAACTATTGTGTTATTATCCCAAAAAGTTGGTTCTGTTCATCTGGACGGAGCGTTTTCAATGGGAGAAATATTTTGTCACTCATCCAAGTGACTTCTTCATTGTAATTAAGAAAAATATAACAAAATGGAAACATGAAGGAAAGAAGAAGCCCTCAGAGGCCTCATTCCCACAGGCCAACAGTTAGTGATCTCTGGTTCCTGGAGAAAATGTGTATTCCCCAAAGTTGGCAGAGAGAGTGCTGCGCTAAAACTCTTCTTGCGACTGCTTTGGCCAATAGCAAATTATAGCAAATAATCAGCAACTGTTGGCCGAGCAGTAGTAAAAGTTGAAGGAGTTCGATGCACACCAGAAACAGAGCTTTTCAAAGACTACTTTCAAAATAAAAGCTTTGCCTTACCACTGCTTGGTGTCTAACCAACACATTTCCAAACTTGTGTCATACTTCACAGTTTCACTACCACTCGGTGAGTAGTTGGTGAGTGTTTGCAGAGAAATCGGCTTCTTCTATGCAAACTACAGGTGAGCATAGCAATATGTTGGCAACTAAAGCAGTTGCAATGTTATTTTCAGCACTGTATATCTCTTTGTGAGCAATTTAAACTAGGAACTGACAGCAACCACCACCATCTGCTCGGGGAATACATTTTTCTCTAGTGACTGGAGGTTGTTAAAGCATCGCTGACTGGTCTAGACTTGTCTAACTGGGACTATAGAAACAGATTTCCTAACTAGCAACTATTTGTTGAATGCTATTCTCTAGGCCTGAGTGACTGACATTCTCCATTACATTATCCCAGTGTTTCAAGGAACAGGTTTTTGTTTTTTCATCCAGCGACCTCCCTCTGAATCCTTTGTGGTAAAAAGATGATATCTTTCAAATGTTCAAATGGTTGTAAATGCTTGAAGCAATAATTTCCGAGTCCATTTAGGAAAGCTTATTAGTAGTATGAAAAAAATGGAGAATGAATATTATAGTATATTCTTAAAATTAACTGAAGTTAAGCTAATGTGGACCCTGATTTATATTCTCTACCTGGATTCAGTGGATGCCTGTGGAATTTAGAAGTTTTATAAGCCTTTATCATATATCACATTTCCAAACATGCACACAAAGAAAATAAAAACTCTTGATTTACGTTTTGATCCCTACAGAACGTTAAAGGGAACAGATTCTTTTTCCTCCTCAGGCTGATGTCCTGTGAATTCAGCAGGCAGTGGAAACAGGACATCGTTTTTCCTGCCTGGGCCATCTGTCAGCCCCCCAACATTGTCCATGTTACATTAAATAAATGCCTGTTTTTTTCTCAGGAGCCCATAGCCGGGTTATTAAACTGCCTACCTGTATTATGATGATAGATCTCCCCAAAACTTTGGATGCCCAGCGAGCCCTGGTTACCCATAAATGCAGAGTATAAAGAGATTACTTTTTCGGACAACCACTGTAAGCAATGAAATCAGGCTCCACACAGCTGACTGAGTTTGTATGTGAACCGAGGGCAAATGGATGGGATAAAAAGACTTTCATAGCATTCATTTTGGGTGGAACTATGCAGTACAACACAATGCAACACAGTTACAATAACAGTACAGCAATATAAATACAGGCCCCAATAGTAAATTAAGCACATGGAAGGAGAAATGTCTTTGGAAAGAAAAGCTCACATTTATAATGACTGAGGTAGTTGAAAGGTGTTGACATTTCAAATGTACCAAAATAGATAATTGCCTGGAGGCCACACAACCAAGAGATGGCATTACATGTCAAATACACCTCTGCTTGAGTAATATTTCTGTATTTCTTCAAAATTTAAAAGGGCAAACCAAAAAATATTTGCCTTTTGGCTTCCTGGCTTGCTACTCCTGGCATGATTGCAGCAGATCCATGTGCACGTCCCATAAATTTTTAACTTTAGTTCAAAACGCCCAACTTAAAAAAAAATATATATATATAAACAGTGCTCAAGACACACATAAAGAAAAAACAACACTCCAAAAGTGAGTCTTATTCCACAAGCTTAATGTAAATTATTAAAAAATATATATATTATGGCTGGCACACAACAAAACAGCACAAACCTTGTACATATTCTCAGTAGCAACCCATACAGTATAGACTATGGCTGATTAATTATGCAATAGCTTGCTGACAGAAACTGGAGAACCTAAATCTGCCTCTGCCTCACAGTCACAATCATGTCTGCTTGCCAATTTCCCACCAGGCCTTAGTGACACGGCTGTGGACGGCAAGTGTGATAATGGATCGTTCTAATGGTCAAGCCTGGACCGCACATTAGGAATCTGGTCGATTCTTGGTATTGCAGAACAGGAAGTGCTGCCAGCAATCAATGCTAGGCTAATGTGCAAAGAGGAGTAAGTTGAATGTCAGTGTTGCTGATCAATAACTATTCATTTTCAGCAACCACATTTCCACAAATAGGACACTTAATATTGTGTGATTGGATAATTACCATGCCCAATTAAGGATGTGTGACACTAAGCGATGAATAGTGGATGGAAAACATCTGCCATGAGGCGCTAATGGAGACACGCGCCAGACTCTGATCGACAGCTGGGAGATGGATCTTGATGTCTGTAAACTGTGGGACGCCAGCTGAACCTGCAGGAGTCAGATAATCCTCTCTCTACCTCCACAGCACCAGAGATAATGGATGTCCATCCTCTCAAATTCTGCTCTAACAGGAATACCCTGCTCCAATGGATTTTCAACTATTGCTGACTTTTTTCATAGAAAAACAAGAAATGTCCTCAGAATTTAGTCAAAACAGAAAAAGAAATCATCTATGAGTTCTCCCTATTTAAGCACTATTGTTTCCTCTTATGGTGATAAAACGTGAGCTGATGCAAACATATTTTGGGACCAAAGCAGCAGAAGGTCAGAACAGATTATCTTGTAAGGGAATCGAGTGACGTCTCCATCTCG
The DNA here is from genome assembly GCF_057381915.1 of Diplotaxodon limnothrissa. Lineage (NCBI taxonomy): Eukaryota > Metazoa > Chordata > Actinopteri > Cichliformes > Cichlidae > Diplotaxodon > Diplotaxodon limnothrissa. The sequence continues at coordinate 25,393,257 of NC_140596.1, forward strand.
TTCCTTCCAATCCAGCTGAATCCAGCTCTGTCCCTGCTGATAATATTAACGTATTTAATCTTTATGAATCCTCACAGACACATAAAGTGAAGTACTGTAGGCCAGCATGGCATTCAAGCATTTGATAAAACATCTAGCCCACTCAAACCATCTGACTTTGTGACTCTGGACGCAGCGAAACCTTTGCACATCATGTTTTGCCAATAATCCTCACAAAAAGGATTTGTGTCTGATGAAAGGTCATTGCCGCATGACATCTTTCAAGCTCCTTTGCAAACTCTGAACCAACGTGATCAATAGCCTTACTTTAATGTAACAATACTGTGGGATAATGCTCTTAAATGCACAAACTGTAAACACACTCTAGCTTCATAACTCCAAAGCAGCAGCTACTTCACTTTAACTGTTTATGTCATGTGGAGCAGAATAATTTAAACTGTACATCTTTGACCAGTACTCACAGACAAGTGAAGCAAAAAACGTCGGCATTCAGAGAAAGCCTAAAGCGGCCCATTACAATTGTGATAAGAGTAATTGCTATTTTAGTGATATCATCCTTTGGGTAATCTAACTCTTGATTGTTTACTCTCAGCTGAAATGTAACTGGATTAGATGCCTGATGTGATGAGCGTTTATCCGATTGTGAGACAGGAAGCACTTTGATGGACCATTACTGCCTGATCCTCTATGGAGAACGCTCTTAACAAATAAAATGTTTATTCTATATACAAAAAGGTTTTTTATGAATTGTGGGAAACATAGGTGCAGACTTCAGTGATGCATTTGACATTCTTACTACTTACATACTTAATGTACTTTTTTTGTCAGTGTTGTTGTTACTTGACATTACACTCATACAGTAAACGATGATTTCATACATTATTAAAATGTAATATTACATTAAATTATTATTATTAATTATTAATTAATCACATGTAATTAGTAAATTACATTTCATAAACATTTCTATAACATTAAAGATTCGTTACAGTGAAGTTCATGTGCTAAATGATGTACCCTAATAAGGATACTGTAACAATCACAATCTACAGATATGAAAAATTAGTTTATTCAATATTTGCTAAATTAGATATTATTTTTGTGAAATAAAATGACATTCTAACCCAGGGGTGGGAAATTCCAGGCCTCAAGGGCCGGTGTCCTGCAGGTTTTAGATCTCACCCTGGGTCAACACACCTGAATCACATGATTAGTTCGTTACCAGGCCTGTGGTGAACTTGGCTGTATCCCAATTCAGGGTCTGCAGCCTTAAAGTACGCAGCCTTAACGGTCCACAAGGGCCGCGTACTCAAAGACCGCTAAGGCCGGAAGTGCGAGGCTTGTGAAATGGGACGGTCTAGCCTCCGTTGCGCTGCCCAGGTTGCCTAGCAACCATGAATCTAACAGCTGGAAACGTTTCATACAGCTTTGTTTGACAGAAATGAAGGAGAAAATCTTTTGTTTATTTGTTTGTTTGTTTCTACATGAGCTTTGATCTTTCTCTGTAAGATTAAGGTCAGCTATTGAACGGCGTATATTTTAAAGTAAAGGCTTTAAAACCAAGTTAGTACAAACGTCACTAATGTCACATAACTTTGCCGACATGTGGCCAACAGTAATGTTTTAATGTTCTTCGTTACTTAAAATTTGCACATAAATAAATGACATAATATTCAGTACTTAAAGTTTACTCTTCGGGCGCCCCTCATCCGCCATTTTTTTCAGCAAAATTATCCACACCCACCGCCGCGCTATGCATTCTGGGATATGTTGGGCCACGAAGTCTACACCGCCACATCCTTAAAATTCAGGGAAATGAAGGACGCATTTGAGGGCCGCATTTCGTGCAGCCTTTGAATTGGGACAGCCTTCGTCGCATCGCTGTGACGTAATCGGCCTTAAAATGCAGCCTTTAAGGCTGCAGACCCTGAATTGGGATACAGCCCTTCAGGACATGTTGAGCAGTTAATTTAGCCATTTAAATCAGCTGTGTTGGATTAAGGACACATCTAAAACCTGCAGGGACACCGGCCCTCGAGGCCTGGAGTTACCCACCCCTGTTCTAACCCACTGGCAGCAACTAAGATGTCACTGTTCACCACATTTGCTTAACTCCGAATAGTGTAGAAGGAGTTTGTGGACGAAAAGTAGGACAGATTAAAATTTCATCTATTAAAGCAAGATTTAGAATCAGAATCAGGACCTTCTTTACTTTTAAAATGTTCATTTTTCAGCTCTTATGAATGTAGATACCAAAAGACTGGCCCACCAATAAATCGGCCAGGCTCTAAATTATATAATAAATTACTTTGATTTATTGTATAACACAGACTTTGGAGGCTACATCGTGAAGCTGACTAAAACAGTGAGTTTTATAACCAAGTCTGTCCTAAATCTCCACAAAACAAAATAAGAAATAATAATTGTATTGGCCAATTCAAATACAAGTATTTGAATTCAATCATAGCTAAAGCAACATCATGTAGGTTTCACATCCACACACCACCTAAAATCCTCATTATTTTGAGTTGCATCATGGAAATTAAAAAGAGAAATCGCACACAAAGAATATGATTAGAAATCTGTGAGAGAAACTACAGTAGAGGTTTTCAGGCCACAACTTCACGTACTTCCAAGGTGCACAGAGAGGAGATTACGATTTGACCGAGTTAAAGCTAAATCAGCACAGGCAGAATAAAGAATGTTACTCTTTCACCAATGGGTTTCTGCTTCTGGCTTTATCTGTCATCATAAAACACATTACACATTATGGTAATGCATTTCCATAAAAGCAAAGATGCTACTAGTCCCATCCCTCCCTAAAAAGAGCCAATCATCTGCTTTATAACCGCCAATCACAAAATGTAAGTGAACTGTGTTTTTAGACTTCAACTGGCTAGTTGTATATCTGCTTGTTACAGTATTAACGTATACTGACGTATATGTCTCATTTTTTTAATTTTAATAAGCAATTCTAAAAATCTGTTTAAGCCAGGAAACTTACATGTTAGGTTTGATTGTTGGCAGGAAGCAGGTTGATGCTATTAAACAGCTTGCCATCGTTGTTCCTATTAACAGGTTTTTACTAACACACAGTTTTATTACTGAGCTTTTTCCTGTTATGGATTTGGCAGAGGTGGACACGAGAAGACTAATTCTCTAATTCAGTTCTTTAGAAAAAGGAACTTTGCTATTCCACAATGTGTTAGACGCTCAAAGTTAATTGAAATGGAATTTAAAAAACCTATTGAAGAACCCATAAAAGAAAAGTCTTCTGTGTATGCCAACTGCTTGAGTTTTGGTTTTTTGCTGCACATTCATTCACTGGAGGCAATCAATTGAAAATATGAACGTTGGCCTGAGATGCAAAACATTTTCTCTGACTCCAAGAGGAAGCACAAAAACAAGTTAAACTGTTTGCTTTAATAAGACTGATGGGCTGCTCAGCTTTGCAGTTAAATTATTTATAACCCTACTTAAAGTCCAGCTTCTGCAAGAACCGTTAATAGTAAAATTTTAAATGAATGTAATCCCAAAAATATTGGGAAATTTTTTTTAGATCACCAAATACAACTACATCCTTACTGATTCCATAGGAATTAAGAGAGTAAGTAGCAGCCAGGTGCAGCTAATCATCTCTATAAAAGAAGTCGTTTTGGTAGTTTGCTTTCTGAACCATTCCAGTATAACACAATACCACAATCTTTCCAGGAGTTGAAGTCCTAGCAATCATTCACTCCAACGTCAGACTGTGGAGGTCTCAGTGAAACCTCAAAAAAAAATTAAAATAAAATAAAGAGCTACATTTCAGACTCTGCAGGCCTCAGTTAACGTGTTAAATGTTAAAGTTCTTGACAGTACAATAAGAAAGAGACTGAACAAGTATCGTTTTATTTGGAAGGGTTGCCTGAAGAAAGCCTCTTCTCTCTAAAAAAAAAACATAGCAGCACAGCTTAGGTTTGCAAGGTTGCATTTGAAGAAACCACAAGACTTCTTGAGCAAATACCTTTGAAACCAAAGTTTGCACCAAGTTTGGAGAAAACCAAACAGCATATTAGCACAAACACCTCATATCAGGAGTCGAGCACAGTGATGGAAGGATTATGATTATGGCTTGCTTTGCAGCAACAGGAGCTGGGTGTCTTCCAGTCATAGAGTCCACCTGAAACTCCTCTGTATGCCAAAGTATTCTGTAGTCGTATGTGAAGCCATCTGTCTGACAGCGAAATCTTGGACCAAACTGGGACATGAGGATAATGATCCCAAGCACAGCCACAAATCTTCAACAGAATGGCTGAAAAAGAATCAAGGTGTTGCAATAGCCCAGTCAAGTGTCAACCAGATTAAAATCCTGTGCTTTAATCTGAAAAGAGCTTTGAATGGATGAATAGCCACCAATTTCTGAAAATGAACTGTGAACTGAAACATTGTTGCCAACATTCCTCCACAATAACGTAAGAGATTGAAAAAGTCGTAAAGAAACCGATTTCTTCAAGTTATTAGTGCTATAACTCGTTCTACAAGCTACTGAATCATTGGGGTCTAATTTACTTTTCACAGGACTCCCGTGGAGTCTTTTTTCATATCACTGTATATTTATGTGTGTGTATATGTGTCTGTTCACATCTGTGCTCCCTAAAAGAGTACACACAAAATTAAATTGAAGAATTCAATTATGAGTGACTTTTCTTCCAACAAGCACCCAAACCGTTCAAACCAAAATTTCTAACTGAAATGAAATCACTGCAGTTCCAGCTACTGTACCATGATCTCTTTTATATATCAGCTGGGGAAGATTAGTGAAACTTGCAATCCAGTCCCACCAGCTTATCTGAATTAAGCAGCAGTATGTGAAACATATAAATGTAAAGCTAAATGTAGTAAAACTGGCAGTGCGAAAGAGACAAGGAGATGAGTAAGCAAATGTTAAACAGATTTTTTCCACATTAAAATTTGAACATAGTTAACATTCTTCACTACTGCTTATGTAACATGTTTATAAATATTTTACTTGTTGTTTCTCCTATTAGGTAATGCAAGTACAAATTTCCATATCAGTGTTTGCAAAATGGAGAGGAAGACTTCATAAGCACCTATTATAAAACAATATATCAATATGTTTACTAGTTCTACAAGAAGAGTGAGACTGAAGGCTTGTATATATAATGGATGGCAGTAATAAATCCTCCTTCAGCGCTGAAGCATGAAATGATGAAGGTGAGTTTTGTGCAGTTTTCCTCTTCATTTTCATTTTTCACTGTTTCTTATCACAGGAAATAAGCACTTGTTTGCAAAGTTATGTAGTGACAAATTATATTTTTTAAAGAAATGTTTTTCCAATGAGCAACTTTGACTTAAAACTCAGCATAAGTGCACTCACATCTTAATCTCAAATGTATTATTTAAGAGTAATATTTAGTCAGGGCTGAGTCATTGTGGAAATTTTTATAGTTTATAGTTAGTGTTACTTGAATTAGCCTTTTATAAAATGCATTTCAATGTAGTATAAAAAAAACTAATATCCACGTGCTGTGTGTGTTTATGCATGTGTGTGTGCGTTGTGAAGTGAGAGGTGCACACAGTGTTGTGACATTCAATCACTCTGATGTTGGAAAATGAGTAATTGTGGGTCTTGAGGAGGCAAACCCAGGGAAAAAAGTGTGACTCCCAAAGGGGGATCACAGATCACTGACATATCTGCTCGCTGGCACTCTGATATCTGACTGATAGGATCATGTGGTTGCAATACTGTTGCAATACTGCACACTTTCTGTTCTAGATTGTAATCACTGAGAAATGTACAGTCTTGTTCGCAGTCCCTGCAGATCAAGGAGCAGATGTTTTTTTTCTTTTCTGGTTCATTTGTGAATTTCACATTTTTGAGAGCTTTTGCATAAGTACTGGACCAAAATAAATGGCTGCAAATTAACACAGTATTAGAGGACGTAAAACGTGGCCGTGAAGTATAAATCAGAAGAGCGTAGATGCAGTGACAAATGTGCAAGCTGTTTCCTTTTCTGAGATATTTATTCAGCCCGTTAACTACAGTCTGAAGCACCTGGAATGGTTAGAAGGGGGGAAAATGTAGCGTGATGTCAGTGGCAATTTGGTACAGTGGGTGAAAACATCTCATCAGTAAGTGAGGTCAAAGGAAATTGGCAATAGTTGTTCACACTAACAGGAAGGACATGAGTTAATGAATAAAAGTGCAGTACAACGGCAAGGTGCAGGGGAGCATTCACTGCCACATCTTGTTGAACCTTGAAAATGTGCGGGTCGCCGCACCAAAAGACCCTACAAGGTTCAACTGCTGTCTGCTATTGGGGAGGAAATAAGGACAGAGAGAGTCTATGTTCGCCAGACCTACAGTACACTGCGCATGATGGCATAGAAGTAAACATTTCTCACACAGAAAACCTCTGATTTCTGTTGCACCATGTTGCTGTGGGATGAGAATTTATTGCAAATAGCATCCTGGAACTATCCAGCCTGTGTCGGAGGAGCAAACAATGGTGCTGTAATTCTGTTAGCACTGTTTCTTGGCATATACTAGGCCACCTAACGCCAAGTGAGCATCATTTAAATGCTACACCATTCTTAGCTGCTGACCAAAAGCATCTCTTCATGGCTGCAGTCTACCCGTTTTCAATAGGACACCTCCAGCAGAATAATGAACTATGTTAAAAAGCTTCCATTATCTCTGCAAGCTTCCAGGGAAATCACAATGACTTCAGTCTACTCAACTGGCCAGGGATCAGCCCAGCACAGCACCTTTAAGCTGTAATAGAAGATTTGCCACATGAATGTGTAAGGGACAAAACTTGGAGGAACTGAAAGATGCTATAACCTGAGCATTAACTCAATTTCTTTTTTTTCTTTTTTTTTTGCCTGTCCCATTTGGTTCTTTAGCCGTCAAAAAAAATGGATTTACTTTGTCAAATGGATCATCACGGCCTTGCCGTATTGGTCCATTTGATCGACCTTTGTTGTTATTATTTATTTTATTTTATTTTCAGTTGTTACAGATGGGACAGACATGACTGAGGGATAGGAAAGGGGGAAAGAAAGATGAAGGAAAAGAAAAACAGAAGGGAAGAGGGACAGTGAGAAAGAGCACTTAAAAAGAGAAAGAAAAAAAATCTCCTAGATCACCTGTTGAGAGAAAAAGAAGAGAAAACAAACAAAAAAAAAACACAGCAACATACTAAGCACAACACCATCACGTTAATCTAGCTAAGTGTAGACAGCAGTAAATACTAAATATTGAATGTTGTTGTGTAGCAAGCAGGACCGACAGCGCTTTATTGGCTGCTTGGAAATAGCCAATAAAAGTGTAGTTTATGTCTATGAACAGTGAACACCCGTGTGCACACCTGTGTGGATCAGCGCGCTTGTATTCAAAAGGTTTCCACATGTAATGGTCTGCTAGAAGATGTAGAGAGCCATAGCCCTGTCCCCCAGGGCATGAAGCAGGCATGGAGGAGATCCAGGCTCCAGACGTCCAGAGGCCCCAGAGTGCAAGAGCCCAAGGAGGACCACCGGAGGGGCATCTGTGCCACCCTCCCGGGAAGAGCTGTGGAGAGCCCCAGATGAGGGGTCACCCAGTAGCTACGGAGCAGAAGCCAGAGGGGGCTGCAGTGGCGTGCCCACCAGGCTCTCAATTTCTATGAAAATTCCTTATAAATTCATTTCTATGGAGTGTTTTTTTCCTAAAGATAAAAAAAAATAAGCTCTGAATAAAAATAAATAGTAAATTAAAAGCCTCTGGCTCTAACTCCATTTGCACATTTCACAATAAAAGCCTTGTTAGGAAGACATTTCCATCCATTGCAACTGTAGAGATTTAAATTTGAAATTGTCACAAGAAGATTTTTTAAAAATTAGCTTAAATGTGATGCATGCCCTTGCACAATGAGATGCTAAATATCTGCAGCGTTTACAGTTGCGAGGCTTTATGTGTCTGTGCATGTGTGATATGAGCAAGGAGACAGGCAGACGGTCTGTTGACAGTTTTTTTTTTCCAACGCCGTAGTGTCAAAACCGTGCAATCGAACTGCACAGGTGTGTGCTGACATTAAAATGAAGGCCAACTTCAAAGGAAGGACTTTCATGCCCCCGTACCGCTTTTTTCTTATCTGCGAGTTGGTTTGAAACTAAGAAGTTCACAGTTAAGAGTTTTATAAAGCATCTCAAAGGCCACAAAATTAATTTTTTTAACGTCATTTCACTAACGTAGACCTTGAAAACAGGCAATTACAAGCAGATTATTTAATTTGTGTGAATCTGCTGAAGCTAGACAACAGTGAAATTGGATTTTGTGTTCATAGCAATAATGTGTGTCTATGTGATAAATCTCAACCACCATCTAACCCCCAAAAATGCAACATCAAAGCTGTCGTCTTAGCTCATGGCCATGACAAACATCAAGTTGCTTCACCAATGTTTCATTCCTGGATATCAGCTTTTTCCATTATTTCTCATCCATTATCACTGAAGGTCAACACAGGACACCAGTCTGAGTAGATTCAGACACCTTGTTCCTGTTGGGCGACTCAGATTTTCACCGGTTCACCTGGCTTGTCTCTGTCAGCGAGTGTGCATAGCGTATGTGTGGGAGTGTGTGTGTGTGTGTGTGTCCATGCATGCCTGTGTATAGATGTGGCTGTGGGTGTGCATACTATTGGAAATGAGGGTGAGCAGAGGGCTTCTGCAACACATAGACTAGTTTTCCTTTCTGCCTGGCAGGGCAGGCAGACGGAGAGGAGGGATGATGGGAGTGCAGTGCGTGGGTCTGCCAGGGCTGCTGAAGCACATCTAAGGATGACCTTGAAGGTCCAAAGATGAAGGCTGAGCGAAATTTTTAGAGGACATGAAAAGGAAGGAGACAAAACTTGCCTGTCATGTCACTTTGCTGACACGCAGCGTGGGTCTACTTTCATGTCCCGCAAACTGCGATTACACTACACTGTAAGAACAAAAAAAAATGATAACATTCGTATTTAAAATGATGACTCATGTTTTTGGAGGTGAAGAGTATAAGTTAAGAGTGCAATAAGACGTCCTCACATGCTGAGAGTAGAAGTCCTTATGCAGTCACCACAAGTCAACAACTGTCCATGTAGAAAAGCCGCCATCACTCGGGTGAGAGTTTCTGCATGGAGAGTGCTGGAGGATATATAGGCTCTCTGCTCTCAAAGTTAAAGGTAAAGTAACAAATTTTTTGAGATTGTTTAATAGAAAAAAGAATACTGTAGTCATAAATACATACTGAATAGTGTTTAATTACGTCTCCCTACAGACTGATGCACTCTCATAAAATTAGAATTAATCCATTAACACATTAGAGCAGGTGCCGTTTTGTGCAAGCCGCCATGTTGCCCGCCATCTTGAATACAGTGACCGAGATGGGCATTCCACCTTATCATGTTTTATGACAATTTAAAGGTCACAAATGGTTCTTTCTAACTAGAGCTAACCATTTAACATTTGTACATGTATATTTTCATAATCTCCTTCTTATTATGTCTTTCGCCTCCACCTCCTCCCTCACTTCCGCCTCACCTCCAGAACTGCAGTCAGGGCTCTATAAAAATGTGCATAAACACGCTAATTTATTCTCACAGTTACTTATTGTCAGCAGATTAGACATGCAACCCTCCCGCCTCCGGACGGCAGACAGCGAGCTGGCTAAACAACAACAACAGCTGTTTTAATCTAATTTTATTCCAGCTAATGTTAGGCTCGGCTCGAGTGTCACAAAAATCACACTTTCCCTCTGATAAACCGCTGATTAATTCTCACACCACACCGAGTTTATTCGCCGACTGTCTGAGTCCAGCAACGATCTACTTTAAAGAAGGTTTCACTAACACTAGCTAAGAACCGCTAACAGAGGTTAACAGAATAGAATAGAATAGAATTCAACTTTATTGTCATTGCACATGCACAGGTACAGGGCAACGAAATGCAGTTTGCATCCATCCAGAAGTGCTTTAGCCAAAAAGATTAAAAAAAAACCCCCGCTAAATAGCAGATTCTGGAGAGACACTGAGCCTCGCGCTGTTCACGCGCCGCCATCTTGAATCAGAAGCTAACCATATCACTGTTATCAGTGTTGCCAACTCCTCAGTAAGGAAAATCGCTATTGGCTGTCCCAAAAATCGCTAGAAGTCGCTAAAGGATGTCATCGCCTAATTTGCATAATAGGTCATGCTAATGTAATTGTAACCTACGTTGTTAAAGTTAAAGTGAGTAAAAAAAGTCCTAAATGCATTTAGAATTTATTTAGAACTACAAATTAAATTTATTTCAGCAATTACTGTTTTTTTAATGTCACAATTCCAACCCTGCTCCTTTACCCGGGCTTGGACCGGCAAAAGTGACCCGAATTGGCACTCTGGGAGAGTTACTTTGTGTGTGTGTGTGTGTGTGTGTGTGTGTGTGTGTGTGTGTGTGTGTGTGTGTTTATTAGTAGTTTTAAACCTTGTGATCCACAAAACAGCATAACAGTAAAAGAACTGACTGCATTACAGTCGTTGCTCCCGCAACGAAACATCTCCTTCCCTGATAGCAGCTGGGGGAGGACTATCCTCCACCTGTGGGCGCTTTGCCAAAGCACTGCTGCTTGTTGAGAGTAAGAGCCATGTGCGCTTTCACGTCAAAAAGTTGTCATAAATATGTCTCCAATAACACCAGAAAAAGTCGCCAGATTTGTCGCTTTTTTAGAAAAAAAAGTCGCTAAGGGGTCTGAAAACTCGCTAAATATAGCGACAAAGTCGCTAAGTTGGCAACACTGACTGTTATTGGTCTGTGACACCACTTAGAACTTGAACTACAAAACAGACTGCACACTGACAGAGAAGAAGTAGAAAAGCACAAAGTCTTAGGTAGCAAAAATAGTATCCCTTGCCAACAGATTCAGATGGTATCTAATTTAAATCAAGATCTGTGATTAGCAGCGCTATTGTTAGCGCTACTAAGCTAAGCTCAGGGCTGGTTATTTTAAGAACTGCTACCCATTTGCTCATTACACTTAAGTTACTGCAAAATCATTTGCATTTAGCAACAATACTAAAATGTGCATCTGAAAGCCTGCCTTAGAGTCAAAGCCTGTTGATCTTTACATGCTTGTTTTACCAAAAGCAAAGGTTTAGCATTCCTTCTAGAGGAGAAACTAATGAAAAAATATGAAAAAATATTAACACAGGGGGAGAAAAAAAATACATAAATCAGAAAATTACATTAACAGCAGTAAATATAAAATATGTGACTCTAAACAGCTCGACAGTCAACATTAGGCCAATGCTCCCAGTGACATCGCATCATAAAATAAGATTTGCACTTGATCTTTCATGAAAATAAATATTCATGGGAAAGCTAATGAACCATTTTAGGATCACAGTTGAGCTTGCGACAGCAAATTTGTGGGAAGTCGGTATAGACTTGAAAACATGAATTTGGTAGCACATACAGTTGAGAGAGAGAGAGGGAGAGGAAGAGTTGGAGAGATGAAGAACAGCGGCAGAGGGAAGACAGTGATTGCTGAACTATCAGAAAATAAGTTGTCTAAATAAAACATTCGGCATCAGTGCTTACTGACAGAGCACAGTTTTGGTAGACGGCGCCATGTGTCTGACACTGGGCTGATTATTAAAACCGTTCACACAATGATGTGTGCTTGCCCTTTTCATGGTTCATTAACACGATGAGATGTCCTTCCACATTCAAGCCGCAGCTCATTAAGCCAGCCATTAAATCATGCCAAGTATGAGAAAATGATTGAAAAACAAGAATGTGCCGCTGAAGATAATGACAACTTACTGTGGTTAAAAAGCTTTGCTTGTAAAAAACACAAACACCTGGGAGGGAAATGATAAAGAAAATGCAAGGTTTCTATTATCGTACAAGAAAAATGTCATTATGTTTACTGTGGCAAATCAAAAAGCAATTGCATTTCATTTTCATCCAAGCATGTTTGTGTCAGAGCAGGCAATGATGGTCAAAGCGCACACGCTAGGTGTGTATTTCATCTGAAGGAGAATTCAATCTACGCTGTGACCATATGTTAATACATAACTGATATTAATCTGTACGCTTTCATCTGCCTGCTTTGATGGTTATTGGTGTGAAGCTGTGTTTTGTTTTGTTGTTCTTTATGTGAGTAAGCAACCAAAAAAAATGTATTTTACTGTATATTTAAGGAAGGGAAAGAAGTATGAAAAAAAAGCTTAAAGTTGTGGGCAGTTTTGTCAAACAAAGTATGTTTTTGATGACATGTAATTATGCTAAAGACATGTAACAATAAACCAAGACATAATGTTCTTGCAGGGTCACTAATTTGGCAGAGTCTTGCATTACAGAGGCATTTTAATGTGCATTTAAATGTGGTTCTGCAGTTTGATATAACTTTAATGCATAAAATCTTGGATGTTTAAAAATGCCAGCACAGCTTTACACAGCACTGTTATTTTGCTTACATCACCCTCCTAATTTCACTTTGATAACGACCATTTTGATTGGTCTCACACAGCTGTCATTTCCAGTAGTTGAAAGCAGGCTTAGTTAGAGAAAGGTGCATGATTATCCATATAAGTTAGATAAGCCCACAGAAAACGGGGGAGGCATTCGTGATGAGTCACAAGAGACTGATTACATAAACTAATCCCACCACAGCGAAGCTAAAACCTTGAACAATCTGCAGATGAGTAGGAGGTAGTGGGGTTAATATGCTTTTGGAGATAGTTCAGTAATCTAGGGCATGTCAACTGAGAAAGCAACATTAACATAAAGCACATCACGTGTCCACAAAAAATAAACGTGGATCGAAAGTTACCAAGGAAACAACCATGAAGCTCATACTCAAGCTCTGGTGGAGAGAAGAAAAGTGAAAATCACAGGGAAGGTGTGTTATGTGTATTTCCTAATTTATTAGCATTTAGAAAATGAAGGCGACACAACTTAAATCATGTTGTCCTTTTTTGTCTTTCATATCTGCAGACATTACAACTGGTTAACCCTGCTGAGTTTGAATTGAAATGTTTGTGTAATTTATTGCTCACAGTAGCATTGCATGTGTCTGACTGCATACATCAGGTTTTTCAGGGGGGAAAAAACCAAATCAAATCACACTGACGATGTAGACATCTCAAAAAAACTCAAATATGTTACTCCTGGTGTTACAGGGTTAACCCTTGTGTGGTGTTCGTATTTTTGTTACTCAGCCAGTGTTCATGGGTCTGGTGGACCCGCTAGAGTTTTGGCTTTCCAAATTAACACTATCAAACAATTTTATGTTAAATTACTCAACAGATGTTTACTTCATCCCAATTACAAGACATATGAACAGCAAACATGGTTAATTTTTTCCCTTTACCTTTGTTAGATCACATTTATGAATTAATGTGCTTCTCGTTTTTCTTTTATATAAAATGTTATAAATAAATCAGTTATAATCAAGTGGAGTGAGTGGAAAGACACAACACATTTACACGTGAAAAAATAATTAATTGTTTAATTTTTCTTTTGAAAAAAACTGAACATGGGTCTCACAGACCCGAACACCATACAAGGGTTAAGCAGCAACACTACTGAACAGCCAGCGGAGTGTGTTCATTTTCCAATAACTGGCAAAACCTTTTCCTCAGTTTTTTAAGATCAAGATAAATCAATTGAATATGAGGGGTTGTATCTCTGGCTGTGGTATAAAAACAAAATAGATTTTTAAACATAAATCAACACTATTTGATGTCCATCACATTCAGGCCAACAAAGGCCAGAGCAACTTTTTCCTTCTGCTGCCTGCTACATTTGAGTACGAGCACATCTCTTCACTTATAAATAACAGAGCCTAGCGAGGCCTGTCCACCACACGGACCTGGCTGAAAGAGTTTTTTTTTCTTTAATTTGTTCTCGGTCTTTAAAATTTAAACAGGTATGAATGCTTTGCCTGTGCATTGCCCCAAATATATTTCTAAACACAGTGAACTCGATGGCACGTTTGTACCTGTGCTTGTAAAAAATAAATAAAAAGCATGTAATTAAAACACTGCCAGACGAACTTCTCAAAAATGCTGAATTAAGAATATATACTCATGATAAAGTCATTTGCTACATAAGGCACACACCCCCGCACCCCCACCAAATGGCAGATGGTGTCTTTTTCTGGCAGTCTCTGGCAGCCACATCATCTGTCTGCTGATGACAGGAGCCATTTTACTAATGTTCTCATGAATGCTTTGTATGTCACACAGCGTCCTTGACACTCACCCCGACTGTCTCATTTACATTTATATAATTATAAATATAATATTAATAATACAGCTACAACTGTCTCCTTATTTTCTTTGTATAATACCATCTAAATATTAAGGCCTTATATACCTAAACACAGTGCCTTTGCTGGCTTATTTAGCTTTGAACACCCAGGCTCCTGCAGATGTCCTGCCACCAATCTGTTATGTGGCCTTTTGATAGCTTGCCCCCTTCAGTTCTAGTTATTCTCCCTCCATTTGTTTCCATCCAGCCGGATGTTTCCACTCCAAATAGCTTTCCTGTGTCATTTCTGCAGATCCTCCTGTCATTCAGCTTGACAGTTTGCGTGCAGACGACTTGACTGATGGTTGCCCTCCCCTCATAAACCTGTACCCTAGTCTTCATGCGGGTCTGACTGAAAGGGTTAAAGCACAACAGCACAAAGGGGGCACACTTCTTTAGTTTCTAGGGAGTCTCTAAGTGTGTTGTTGACCTTGTATTCTGCAAGTCGAGGGCTGTGCTGTCTTATGGTTGTTCAATCAATTTCACATCTGGCAAATGATTTATTGCAACATATTACAACTGGTCAAAATCCTTTTAAAATAATCAATCTAAGGATCATCTGTGTAACACTGACAAAGTTTAATTTTCACATTTGTTTTTTTTTATTAATCATGGTGACAGATACTGTGTACATAGTTTTAGTAGCTGTGTATTATTTTGCAGTATCCCCTTAAGTGCAAAGTGCATAGTGAAAATACCTCTATTATATCATCTATTCCACTGCCTACCTGTGCCACTGTTAAAGCTGCTATCATCAGAGTTATTACTTATCTATTTATAGTTTCAATTATGATAGAATAGAGCATATTTTTATACTCTTTTATTCTAATAGTATGACTTAAGTCTGTATACACGAGAGCCAGCTTTAACTTCACTAAATAGCAAAATACTACATAAATATGTGTTGTGAAATACTTTTTCACAGCATTACTTTACTGAATTTTTACTGATACAATAATATGTAAGTAACACCATAAATAGTGTAGTGGATCCATGGTGAGGTGGTTAACACCTGTACCTAACTCCTCCTCCAAGAGGAGACACAAATCCCAGATTTTAAAAAAAATCTGCCAAATCAACTATGCAGATCCACCTTGTGTGAATAAGCAAGTGAAAGAAGCTTTAACCCATAAATAGTATAACTGTCACATGGAGCTTTTTCTGATTTATGAGTACTTTAATTTTCAGAACTGTTTTCATACTTTTAATTAAAATCTTCTCTCACTGAAAACAAAAAAACGCTCAAATGATAGACTTGTAGTTAAGACCGCCTAATCCGAGACCAAGACAAGACCAAGACCAGAGGGTATCGAGACCAAGATAAGACCAAGACCAAGTTGAGGCGAGACCAAGATCGAGACCAAGACCAGGACAAAAAAGACTAACTTTTGTGTGCTTTTGAGGGCTGACATGATGGTACTGACTGGGCCCAAAGTCATCTGACAAAACAGCGATCACCTCCAACAACTGTCTAAAGAATGGGAAATATGTAACTGGTTTCAGTTATACTTTATATATAGATAAAATTGTAACATCAAACTGAGGATTATAAACCACAATGTGGAGGGATTTGAGCATGGCTGAGCCACTGTGTGTCGCTGTGTGACAGCTGAGCAGTGAAAGGAAATTAATTGAGGAGCCGGCTCTCGCTCAATGGGAGTCGACTATTCTGATTCACTACAAAGCACTCTCTAAGCACGGCTCTTAGAGCTAAAGCTTTTGCGCATGATACATTATCGAACGTTACGCTGTGTGTCATGGATACTGTTGACTCCAAATCTCCCGACCACTATGTTGATCTGAGACAGCAAGACCGAGACAGCGAGATCAAGACAAGACCAAGACAAAAGTCCGTCGAGATCAAGACAAGACCAAGACAAAAGTCCGTCGAGATCAAGACAAGACCAAGACCATGTAAAAGTGGTCTTGAGACCGGTCTCGAGACCAAGACCGGTCTCGAGACATCCAACTCTATAAAATGATAATTCTAAAGTAGTAGTATCACCAGAACCAGTATCAGAAGCATAAACCTACAAGTTCTAGCATATCCTTACATGCTAAAGACGGAGGACAAGAGCAGTAAAAACTACATGAGGCATGTGGAAGATGGCAACTAGTGCAGCTGGCGTGACAGCTCCTTCCTGACTCATTCAAAAAAAAAAAAAAAGGTGAGATGGTGGGGTAAGTATTTTGTGCTGTTATAATAAAACACAGATTTTATTTGAGACAGTTGCTTTGCTGTTGTGCAATCAGTGTCTGATGTTAGTCAATGACTAACGTTATATAAACACTTACCGTAAGCTGATGTAGTCCTGTTAACATTAACATTGTTAACATTTTACATAAATAGTTTCCCACCATCAAGTCAATGATTTACAATGGCATGTTAAACGTTTAAATAGAAGGGATAAGGATTTAGCTTTTACAGTGATAATAGTAAATCATGTCATTATACTGGTACCATCTCTTAAGCTTCTGGTACTATGATTCTTAGAGAAGGAAACAAGACTTCTGTAGCTCATCTTGGTTCTGTTTTTAGGATTTAACGAGTCTGACCAATCACATGTATTTTCAGAGAGGAAGAAATTCAGTTGGCTGTTGAAAAAATTAAAAAGGGCAACAACTGCCTAACAAAGCAAAACAACCAAAAACAGAAATTGAGACTTACCCGATCCCAAAAAAAAGAAAGAGAGAGAGTCCTAAATACAGTCTGACATTAAAAGCAATTAAATATGTTGATATGAAAACTGACTTTGAGAAATGGAGTGAAGTTGGTGACTGTCTCAAATTAGATTCTTCTTCTCCTGGTCATGTAAGCTGATGACTACATTTGAAGGTAACATTTAGCTACCTAATAGCCACAAACACAACTTCCTGGGCTAGGTTGCCGGCAGCTACCTCTTTACAGTCTATTATTCAACCATAGTGATAGGTAAGACGTAAGCCTCGGGAGGACTGCTGTATTTTAATTTTTTCCTCCTCATTTTCTAACTTTCTGCCTACTGCTCCCTAAGGTTATATTTTTTTATTGCAGGGCTTATACTCTAAGTATAAGCCTTGCAACAGGGTATTATGTAAACTGAGTCTTATTGCAGTGCAGTGTATGATGTGAGTTCTTCTACCACCACTGTCTAATCCAGATTGTATTCTAGTTCATCTGTTTCAGCTTGAAATTGTTGCAGTGACAGTTCTGTCTCTGCAGTAGCTGCTGCGTCTTTGAGCCTCTGGTGTTGTTTTCTATCCCCCACTGAGCTTTGTGCTTGCACTGACACACCTGTCCCTTCAACTTCAAGACTCTGATGTCTGACAGGAATTTTCACGGCACATACTAGCTGGATTGTGCCATTGCCCTGTCAAGATTTTTAACGATCTTTACTGTCCTCACTTGGGAGTCAGACTGAGAGTCTCTTGTTATTTAACTGGTTCATTTATGCAGCTCTGTTTCTAGTCTTCAGCCAGTAGGTGTGGATTGTTTCAGCACCCAGCTGCTGCTATAATGGTGATGGATTCCTGACCACGAAGTTAAAGAGGGCCTGTTTGTGTTCATTAGCATCTACGTTATTAGGATCACTTATTAGGATACCAAAACATTCAAATTTAGGTTTACAGGTCAAGTCCAAAAGTTAAACCTTGTCATGTTACAGCTCCTCAATATTAATCACATTCAACACAATCTGAACTAAAAACTACAGGAGTATAAACCAAGGACACTGTGAATTTGAGTCCATCTACGTAAAATATACAAGTGATGTCGAATAATGACTTGATTGTTAAAAATTCATTAAATTTTAGAAGATAAACAGATAAATGTAACAGCAGAGACTAGTTCAGTAGGTCAATTTAATTGAGTGATGATGAGGCAACCCAGGAGTCCGCGCGGTGAAGAGCACTGGTCAACAGCTTATGAGAAACACTTGTGCAAATGATTCTGATCCCATTATATTCAGCTCAGAGGAGGCAGCAGGTTACCTAATTTGATCTCATACTGTAATGAGGATAAACATCTTTATAATAGGTGCAGCCAAGTACTGCTGGACCTGGTAGGAAACTCCAAAGGGCTCACTGTGATCGCCCTATTACCGTATACTGTATGTCCGACAAAATGGCCTTGATGTAATTCTCTATCTCTCAGATCCCTCATTTAAGAGCTGGAACATATACAAGACTGTAAAGCATGATGGAAAATTGCTTTTACTAAATGTGTGCTCATCCCCTGTTGACTGCTGTTATGGCCATTATCGCTTAACATTAGATAGTGGAGGAGTTCTAGATACAACAGCTAGTGTAATTCCCAGTCATTTAACACAGGCCTGAGTGGTATGAGCTCAGATAACGCTGAACGTTATCCTGCTGAGACACTACTGGTTAATAAGAGTCACGCTAAAGGAGCCGCTTCCCTTCCTCTCGTTGTGCTTATTTGCTAGAAATCGATTTGTGTCTCTCCTGCTGCCAATGTGTCTGACAGTTGTCTTTTTGCATTCACGCTGCAAGCAATCACACTGACTCGTCTGACTGAACTAACTGCTAAGCTATTCCAGGCCAGATAGGAGGTCTCTTATTGAGTATTGGCATAGGAGCACAAAAACGCTCACAGATGTTCTCCGCTGCAGGTATTGTTTAAAGGTCATCCGATTCTAAGATTAGTTTTGAATCCCAGGAAGTCGACGAGCCCCTCGTTGCTGCTTTGCCTAGAATGGATCTGTTGTAATCAGCTAAAAGCAGCAGATAAGTTTGCAAGAAATACCTTGTTAGCTGTCCAAAGCTACAGGGGTTACATGTCAGTCTGTAGGACACAAACTTCCGTTTAAAAGAATTTTTCTTCTAGCAACAGGGTTTAGGGTTTTCCATTATGCTGTGAAATATCCAAGCATGCCCTGCAGGGCTCTCTGTAAAAACAGCATGTATTGAAGCATGCAATACAAGGAACAATCAGTACATAGCAAAGTGATATTAGCACCAAGCTAGCATAGCTTGCAAGTCATCCCATCGCCTACAGTGTTAGCAGAAAATAGCCAGGCATACAAGATTGTAAGGTCACATTTTCAGCAAAAATTAGTTTAGTTTTGTTGTAAAAGTTTCAGTTTGTGGTTCAATTCATATGTCAACATGTGCAAATTCCAGTATATTGAACTACATCAATTCTTCATACAACTTTCCTGAGGGTAGCAGCATGTGAACGCAAAAGCCGAAGTAGATAAAAGCATTGCTAAAACGTTCTATCGGCAAGATCTATCCAGCAAACCAAGACTCAGAGGGAAGCAGCTTTTAGGGGCTACACATTTAGACACAAGAAGCCCTTTCCACAGATGGTGAAGGGAGAAATAACACTCATGTCTGAAACATTACTCACAGTTGTTAAAGGTAAACACTGTTGGTAAGTGTTAGGTTGGCTTATAGCTGAAATATATGTGCTTTTTGCACCAAAAGAAGAGCATTATTTACCAGTCATCACCAGTTTTCTGTGTTGCTACTTTTGTGTTTTTATTAAACTGCCCCTTCTGTAGATGGCATTGAGTGGGACATGACCAGGTGCAAACAGTTTTCACCGTGATGAGTCAGGAGCTGCCCACCTAGCGGCTACTTTAACCGTTCAGTGTCAGTCCTGTGGAGATGGAGATTATGATAAAATTATCCTTTACAATGCAGCCGCACAGAGGCAGGAGCATGACTGTAACATTGCTTGTTCTTTTGCAGTGTGTGATGAATAATAACTAAATGACTACATTTGCAAAACTGTATTTATTATATCC
Source organism: Diplotaxodon limnothrissa (assembly GCF_057381915.1). Taxonomy (NCBI): domain Eukaryota; kingdom Metazoa; phylum Chordata; class Actinopteri; order Cichliformes; family Cichlidae; genus Diplotaxodon; species Diplotaxodon limnothrissa. The sequence continues at coordinate 25,413,320 of NC_140596.1, forward strand.
AAAGCCAAGCTAGGCAAAAGTTCTTATGTGAGTAACCGAGGTGTATAATGATCTCATCGGGTTCATAAAGAAAGGCTGCAGGAGGTGCCCGTTAGAGTCTCCGACTTCACCTCATTTGGAGACATTAAGGTCTGGATATCAAAGCTGGAATCAGTCTTCCTGCTGTTTTTTTGGGGAACGTAAAGGGGTTCAATTATTCTGAGATCTGAATTCGTGCAATAAAAACATAAAAAGAGTTTTACCTCGTGTCTGTGGAGCCGCATCGGTTCAGGCTGTGGCTGTGCGTGCTTTGTGCGAGTGTAAAGTACAGCTTTTTTTTAAATGAGTATTCCAATTATCAATATTATAATTGGTAGTTATGATGCTTGACATGCTCTGCAATCAGCTGCACAACAATACACAACAATTTGATCTTACAATGGTTTTTAAATTGAGGTACTCACTAGCATCAAATGTTAATTTAATTTAATTAAGGACTAAAAGTCAGATGTGTGTGTGCATGTGTGTTTAAAACGAGCAGGTGTGAACCAACTGTAAAAGCAGGACCCGATGTGGGGAACAAAACATGAAGCACTGTGAATACATGTTCTATGTATTCAGAGTCGGTGTTAGCCAATGAGCTGTGAGAAGTCGATGCACCTCCATGTTGAACAGGGTGAAGTGAATCAATCATCTCTTTCAGCGTGTGCTTTACATAATACACCAAGATCCAGACACAGCTAACTGCTCTTTCCAAAATGGAAACCTGGAACATAATGCTTCACTTAAATATTCAAAAATCCTTCAGATTTTCGAACAATGCGCCGCTCCGCTCACACCGTCACCTCTTGTCACATACGTAACATTTTCACAAAGCAGTCATTCTGCATAATGAGGATAATCCCTTAAATCAAGCTCCTATTGTCAGTATTGAGCTGATCCCATTTGATTTCCTTATCACGCTGATCTATCGTCAGCATGTTCTGCTGATAAAAATCAAAGACACAAAGAGGTTGGATTATGAATAATGGCAGAGAAGGAAATCTAATCAAATTATAGATGGTGTTTAAGCTCTGAACTGACGCTCAAGGACTTCAATGTGACAGTTTACTCTGATAGGCTGGCGTACTCGTTATAAAAACATGTGCATTATATGCTGCATCTTTTATGGTTTGTAGAAACAGTGGGCAAAAAAGGTTAGTACACAAACCACAGCATTACACTGCTTAACAAATTTATTAGACCAACCATGGCCCGGTGTAAGGACTATACCACAGTTGCCCTAAATTAACAGTATTGGTGATTAATGTTGTTATCCATTAAATTTCCAATTTACAGTTTTACAAGCAGAACAAGTAGTAAAATACTTTTTTTTTTTATTAGGATGCTAAATTACTGTTACTTACTTGCATTTATGGGCAGAAAAATTAGTTTGAGAGGTTGAATGTTAGGCTTAATCACCCTCTCAAATCCCAGAGATGTCCAGAGTGCCTCCAATTTGGGTATAAAAACAGGAATTCAGTCATTTTTAGTTTCTTACAAATATTCAGAAATCATTTATTTTTCTGATTGCTTTTTTGGCATCTCACATGCTCGCTGTGAGATTTTAACAATTTCTAAACAAGTTCACATAACTCCAAGTTCTGAGCTCCGTTTGCTGGCGAGATTTTACATGAACATTAGTTTTGATTTCACCTGGGTGCATATTTTTTGGTTGTATTTGTTTCTGATTCTGCAGTTTAATATTGTATTTTCATCTCTGCGGCTTTCTGTTTCTGAACTTTTGCACATGGACTCAAATAAAAACCGACAGCATTCATTAATAGTGTATCTAAACCACTGTGATTTAACCTCGTGGCAGCCAATTTATGAACTCTGTAGCTCCGGCATGATGTAGCAGCTTCGCAGAACTAAAAATTGTATTCCCAGCAGCAAGCAAAGCTAAATTAATTGCTCCACACATTGAGAATACTGTTAACATGCTAGCTTTCCAGCAATTGGAAATAACAACATAGCTCATTCCCATTTGTACTACAAGTTTGTCTGATAACAGTCTGTCTTAGACAAACTTCTGACTGAAGTGAGAGCTGAGCACTGTAGCACATCAGACTCAGGGACCAAAAAAAAAGTGAGAAAAAAATGTGATAATACGAACAGGCGGTCCTTAGCGATGAACCTTCAGAGGATTCTCAGCTGAATCTGCAGCTCTCTGTCTTTGCAGAAATTTGAAATCAGCCTCTGCTGTTTGACTGCGTCTTCGCCAATCTGGTTACATTTGCACTGCACTAAACAGAAGCAGCAGATATTTATACAAAGCCAAAAAGAACTGAACTTTTTTTCTTTTAAACAAGTTAAACTGTACACACATTTATTTCTGGTGTAAAGTTTGACATATTAGCACGGAAGTCTGTGGGGGTTCGGATCGCTCAAGAGGCCAGACGAGGCACGGCGCGCTTTTGGCATTTTCATATTGGTTGCCGTTGGTTACCGCAAAACTATTATAAGCTTGCAACAGCTTTATAAATTCCATCCATCCATCCATTCGCTTCCATGGACAGTTCGCCAGTCTGTCGCAGGGCTTGAAGGACGCCGAGTTCACCAAATTGCAGTCGGAGAACCGCAGACTCAACGGCGACCTCGCCGACCTGCAGAGCCAGCTCGAACAACTGGAGGCTCTACTGGCAGAAACCAAGAACCATCAAAAAATTATGAGAGACAAATCCTTTTCTCTAATCAACAGGTTCAGACCGTTTGCAGCAACATGACAGTCGTGTGTGCTGAGGGAGGAAAACTCTTTCTGCTCACTGCATTAGCAGCCCAGCTCGTCTGTAACATGCTCATTCATGACTAATACTCTCATATCACTGGTCAAATGAGGACTTAACACATATCCATTAACCTGTGTCTCCAGTTATGTTTTATTTGTTGTCTCGATTTTAGCGGCAAACAATGGAGAATGATTCAGTGAATAGTGGGCTGCCTATTTACCAGTGACCTTTTTTCACTCCTACAAGCTGAAGAGGTGTTTTGGATTCAACCCCATGTGTTACACTTTTTTTTCTCTTTTTTTTGTGCTTGAGATGAATCAGCATTTGGATCATTTTATAGCCTCAAAAGCTTTGGACTGGCTGTTTTTGTTGTTGATGTTGTTTTAGGAAAATTCTTGTTTTTAGCTGCTTTATCTTTGGCTTGTAATTTGTAATAACTCTAAATTTTACACAACAATAGAACCTAAAAATAAGAAAAATAAACCCCAGATCATTAAGGGGGAAAAAGAGAAGAACTAAAAACTTGAAGTCATAACTGACTGACCAGAGGTGGTGCGGTTCAGGAGGGGGAATCCACAGTGTTTGTGTTAGGGTCAGGTGGCAGGGGACAGATGCTTGACAGAGGTCAGACAGACAGGTCATAAATATGGTGGACAGGCTAATCTGGCCTATGACAAGTAAAGGGCGGATCTGCTGTAATGGGTGATAAATGTCAGAGCCTCCCTGCAGCCTCAGATGAGTGATTGTTAAGCAGCTTCTCTCAGCCCAGAGCTTCCAGCCAGACTGACAAGCAGTAGAGGAAACATTTACACGGACAGAATGGCTTGTTTGGACAACCCCCCACCCCTCCTGCTCCCTTTTCCTTATTGTCGCCATAGGCAAAACGAGAGAGGGGAGATTAATCAGGCTGTTAGCATGTTTGATGGAGAGGAGAGGAGGAATCTGTGTGCAGAGGAGAGTGTAAAAGGTTAAAAAAAAAAGAAAAAAAGAAGAAGAAGAGGAGAGTTGTGATTCATCAGGGGTTAGTGATCCACTGAGGAGCAATAATTTTTAAAGTAACAGGCCTTGATTACAATAATGTCCCCATAGCAACTATTATCTTTAATGACTATTATTATTACTGTCATAAAGTGGAGAGTGGAGCAAGTCTTATTGAAATATGGTGTTATGCAACTGCGCTTTTGAACGGTTTCGCTCATTAAAAAAATAGCTTTCCTGTTAAAATCCTGCAACTTTAAACATGCAGACGGACAAATGGCATAAATGAATGTGTCCTTCATATAAGGTGAAAGGCATATGAAGACATATGTATGACTCCATAAAGGTGCTACATTGCACCCAATTCAGTCTGTTTGTTTTATGAAACATTTATTAGATTTATTTGTCAGGTTTATGTTGGTGCTCGTGTGATGACGGATGAGTAACAACGTTACAGAGGGGAGCGACTTACATTTGGAGACTCTGGAGACTTTCCTCTTGACCTCACCAGCGCCTGAACCGGCACAACCATCCTCATCGTCACAGTCCCCGCTGTACCGCCCCTCTGCATCGCCGCTTCCTGTTTCAATCTGATCCAGTGAGCCCAGTTTAGGGATCGACTTTCCCTGCAGCAGCTTTTTGAAAAAGAGAGAGACAAAATTAGACGTTTTTAGTAGAAAAAATATATAGAAATGAACTGGAATGCTTTCACTTTGAGCTCTAGGTATCTATGAGTATGTATTATTATGACAGTATAGACAACAGGAATGCGAAAAAATCTTGAGCTACCTTTTATTTTTTTACATATTTCTTCAAAAGAGCCAGACTTCTCTCGATTTCTTTCTTTTAAAGTTTGTCTTTAAAAATTGGCAATTCTCAGAGGAATGTTTTTTTTATTGAGCCACTTAACTGACTTATGAATCATTCACCTAACTCAAAAGATGAAGCCGGTACAATTCTAAGTTGTATCTTTAGACAAAAAGACATTTCTTCCCGTTTTTTTAGCCGAACCTACAACAAATGCCAAAGAATCATTTCCAATGTGATTCTCAGAGAGCTGTCAGCTGAAAACTTTGTAGTCTCTCCAGCGTGTCCTTAAAAAACGAGAAAAAACTGGACAAGTGGAGGACGAAAGAAGAAGTGGTAAACTAAAACTAGACTAAAAACTAGATGAGTTACCTAGAACAAAGATATTAGCTAGAACTTTAAAAAAAAAAGGATTTGATGAACTCAGAAAACTAAAATCAAAAATACAGAGAGGAAATAGTTTCAGCTTTTGTTATTTTGGTAAAATCTATTATCACAGAGGCTTGGATGCAAATGTTTGTGAGTTAACGGCCGTGTTTTTATTGTAATACCTGCACTGATTTTCTTAAATCTTGCAACTGGCATATGCCCCTAATACAAAAATAATTAAAAGCACTAAAAACTAACTCTGTAACTCACAAAAACCAAAACAAATCTTAACACAAATAATAATACCAAACTGAAATAAAATAACAGCTGATTAGAAAACACAACACTATAATAACTTTGGTGTCTGTCGCTGTGTTTAAAGTGCGGTGGAGGCAGTGTCATGGTTTTGGGCTGCACTTCAGACACACAAAATCTATATCTGACAGAAATCCACTGTGAGATATAGACCCAGCATACCAATTTGACTGGGAATGGCTTCATTTTTAGTGATTCAGGACACACTGCAAGTGCTGTTATCTTAGCAAAATATGAAGAAGTGAAAGTCAGTTAAGACTTTTGCACGGTAATGTAGGTTGTTGTGAAGTAAAGAAAAGTGTCAGGGTCCTGGGACTGGGCGACCTAGGACTCCTGGGCAGTCATGGACCTGTATTATTATTATGTATTTTTGGTGTCGTTTCCCCTTCTCTGTGCGTGTACATATGTGTGTGTTTTTCTGTGCTGTGCTAGTCTGTGTCCCACTCATATGTTTAGGCGAGGTATGGGTGTGTATGTCTGCGGGTGTGCCTGGAGGATGGAGCTCGGCCACCTGCAGGCCTGAGGGGTGTGGCCCTGCGGAGGGACTGGCCACACCCGAAGTCACACACCTGCTGCTGATCAGGCCTCGTCGGGGGAGCTACTTAGGAGAGAGTTGGAGCTCCCACCGACGCGGGATCATTTCCTTGAGGCTCCACGTTAGTCGTCCTGTTGATTGAGTTAGTGTGTGTGTATGCCCGCAGTTGTATGTGTCCTGACGGCTGCGTCTATTGTTTCCCGCAGGAGGAGCGTGGAAGACACGAGAGCAGCGAGCACCGGGGGGTGCTGACACGGGAGCGGAGAGCACAGAGACACGGACTATTCACGGAGAGACACGACACGGGAGTCTGGGAAAACACGGGGATTTATTGTTACTTTGTTGCACACTGTAAATAAACGCACTGTTTATACATAGAGCACCACGCCTGGGTCCTCCTTCCCCACTCCTTCCACGGTTTGCCATGCCATACCGTGACAAAAAGATGGGAAAAAATGTGAGAAGTTGCTCATTATGTTGCCAATCAGCCTGAATCCTCCAGTTTAAAAAAAAGAAATGCATAAAGAAACAATGAATCCCCACAGCGACTGCACTGCAGCTGACTTTTGTTTGTAAATAAACACTTCTGCCCTGAATTTTTCAGCGTCCTGATTTTGAATAAGATCTCTTAAAAAGAAATACTTTTAATAATGAATAAATACATAGTAAAATGTCCTTATTTGTTTACTCAGGGATTATCACCATCAGCTATGATGTACACTTCACAGAATCCATATATGAGGTGTATGACAGTCGTCCTCCTTGGCCGCAGTGGTCTGCAGGCTAACCTTTCTGATGCATTGCTGTGCAGCAGAAACCCAACGCCAGGGGAAATGCATTCGCTAATTGGTTCATTTAAATTCATGGTGCGTCACTGGAAACAAGAACGATTTGTGTGTGTGTGTGTGTGTGTGTGTGTGTGTGTGTGTGTGTGTGTGTGTGTGTGTGTGTGTGTGTGTGTGTGTGTGTGTGCCTGAGTCCGTGTGTGCACTGATCAAAAAGGTAGTGTCTATGCTAATTAGTTAGTGCTGTGGTTCAGGGCTGAAGAGGGAAGGAGTCAGAGTTGCTGGGAAGGATGAGCCAGGACATGTGTGTGCTGGTCTGAAGTCTCATCTGCTGACTGGTGACAGGTTAGATTGGAAAATCTAAGCTTTCCCTCCATGTGTGTAATTAGCATGATTTTCTCTCTAATTATGTCAGAAATATGGCCAAATGTTTAATAGATTATGAAGAATAATGGGTTTCTGTGTTGCCTGAAATTAGCCTGGTCTGGAGGTTTGAATCTGAAGGAGGCAGAGCACTGCTTGAGGGCTCATTATGTGGAGTTCAAAGGCTGTCAACTCGGAGCCCATTTTTAAAGGAAACAGCATCCAGCAGTAATTAGTCTGCACATGGGAAACAATACACGACTCAAGATTTAAGATTCTATTCATCATCTGCATGGAGTTGAAAGGTTAATGTCTATATATACATAAACATGTGTGCATGTGTGTGGCTGAGAGGGAAAAGAACTGCTTTCTTATACATAATCGGAAGAATTCAAACACATGACCTTCAGTCGTCTCAGGTCACTTCTGTATTCTGCAGAAACTTTTCTGTTCACAGTTTACTCTAATTGATCGGTTTGTCAAAAACTGCAGAGGGCCTGAAACTAAAAATAAAGGCAATAAGCAACACATTTTCTGTACTGTTAGCCAAAGATAAAAACCTGTTACAAAATATACTGATCTTCCTCATGAAGTGCAAAGCTAGTGTCTGATATCTTATTTCTGTTGTTGATTAGAACACACTAGCTGCTGCACACTTCCTAATTTTATATGTACAGTGCAATTCTTAAGCCAGACCTGGTTTCTTTACATTTTACTAAGGAAATGGGAAACAGGTGCAGTGAAACATGTGGAAACTTGTATGCAAATACAGTATTTAAGACAAAAACAGTGTTTCGACAATTCTGTAGAATGCTTATCTTCAGGCATCTCAATGCCTTTCGTTCTGTTTTTTCCCCAGTTTTTACACACAGTCCCAACATGTGTCCAGTTTTTGGAAAAAGCTCACCTTGCTGGTCCAAATATAACATTTTATTTTTGTCAAACTGTGTTATCATCTATGTTTTGATTGAAAAAAAATGATGCATGACAGATCTTGGCTGTACACACTCGCTGTATGAGACATGTGGCCACTATTATCAGTCTAGTTCGGGTGTAATTTGGCGTACTTCAGCCTTTTCTCTGTGTTTTCGGTCCTTTAGAAAGCCTCCCTTTCACTGAGACCATTTCTGATAAAGTTTTGATGACCAGTAGATGGATCAGCTTCAGGGCCTGCATCAGGTTTTTGCTTTATTTATTACTATTTCTTGAAGTTTTCTTTCTTTTTTAGGCCTGCTTACTTATTCTTTTGTCTCCCACTTGTCCCATTTCCTGTAATTTTTCAAGGACACGCAGCACACCATGCTGAGATATGCCAGGTGTTCAGCTAATAGCTCTTTGGGAATCACCATGTTGTTACAAAACTCTTTGGGATCTTTCAAAGGTTCAACTAAAGAAACAATATCTGTATTTTTGTGAAAGAAAATGGTTTACTTTAATCGTTTCTTTGCTAAAGACACAACACTGGATCGTCCTTTGAGTCAGGTGTCTTTTGATGCTTGATTGATTCACAAGTTAGTGTTAAGAAGTGGTTTATCAAACAATAAAATTATTCTACAATATAAGGACAGCACTGGCTGCTTTTTCACTCTTTTCAATGTCCAGAGAAACCAGTCTGGCTCCTTGGGAGCAGCATATAAAGAAATGGACGGTGGCTCAAGACTTTTGCACAGCTAACACAGATAACCACAGTATTGATTTTAAGTTGATCCCATATATGCATCATCCTGGTTCTGCAAACATACATTATATCCACTAATAAAAAGAAAAGGCCCAAAAATCTCCACTCCCTGTAAGTTCTGTTTTTCAGGAAACTCACTTTTTTTGTAATGAGAGTTTATATTCATGAGCTGTGCTTTCAAGACATCAATACACTTCAAAAAGACCCAATGGTGGTATGAGCTGAGAGCCACAGCAGGATAGGAAAGTCAGAAAGTGCTGAGAGACTGACTGACCCTAAATAAACATACACTAGCCTGCAGCTATAAGCTGGTTTTGGTCTTTTCATGGGATTTGCTGCCAACAATGACTGTATATTGCCAGCTATAGCCTGCTGTAAGACAATGATAGGAAAATAATAAGACTCAGATGAAAGCTAAATATAAAAAGGTTAAGGTCAGGCAGTGATAATATGAAAGTAGCTTAATTTGCTTCGTTATTTATAGACATCTTTATTCCTGTACGACAGAGTTTCACTCTCACGTTTTATGTGCTTTTGATGTGCAAAAGCATGTGCGTTTGGTTTTTATAAGGTCACTGGCAGGTGACTCGATTCCCCAAACGGCGCTAATCAATGAATCAAGCCTTATAAGCTAATAATATTTCACAGCTAACTCATTTGTTCCTTCAGCTGAGGAAACATTCATCATGCCTGACCAAGAATGTCAATCAGCAGGCTACTTGATTCTTCTGCTTTTCCTGTGCAGGAAAATAGCTGCCCTGCGTTGTTGGATTGTATTGAACAGCGACGCTGTTCTTTCTGAAATACAATGAAGTGAGCCCAAATTGCCTAACAGTGTTATTAGCCTCTCCTCTGTGAATGACATGAGATTTTGTCCAGCACTGGCTGGGAGACAGGTGCTTTGATTCGCTCTAACCCATGGTAGCCCCCCTTGGGCAGGCCTCTGGCTGTTACTGGAGTGTGTAGAGAGTTAGAAATGACCAAATAATATCAAGGACTCTATGCACAAACAAAACTGTCTTTGTGTGAAGCAACTCTACTACTACACACGTTGTATGATTTTTTTTTTTCTTTACAAAGGTATCACCAATTCATTGCCTTTTTTCCCCCTTTTCTTTGGAAACTGCACAACTATTTAGAGCCGGTAAAAATGATAAAATTATTTTCTACAAATCCACACACCATTCCACTTTATTAACAAGAAGAAATTAGAAATTAGAAAAAACTATTAAAGTGTGCTACATGGAAACGTTTGGGCTTCCCAGTAGGTCACAGCTTTCACCACGGCTTGCAAACACTTTTTGTAACTAGCTAAATTACAGAATTTTTACCTGCTGCTTCCTGATATGAAATATATCCAAACTTTTGCTTATAACAGCCTGAATCATGAGGAAAACTGGACATTTATTTACATCAGATTTAGCACTGCTTCGTGAATCCATCGCTACTTACTTTAATTAACTAGAGGTGGGCGGATCAATCCGAATATCAATGGTATCGATGCCAACACTAATATCGGTATTAAATCAATACTAGCGCGATAAATCTGTGATTTAGTGATCATCAAAACATGTTCAGAATTAGAAAATTAATGGTGATTCATCTCAAACCATGAAGCACTGGTATTGGTATTGGTACAATAATGGCCCTGTATTTACTTAGTATTGGATCAATACTGAAATCTGCAGTATCTCACAGTCTAATTAACCAGTATAATTAACGACTGTCTTTAAAAATCATGTCCTTCTGAAAGTCTCACGCCTTCATTTGTAAGCCTGCATTTCTTTAAGGTAACTGGCTGATTTGAAAAACAGGTACAATGTTTGGCTTCTGTGCTATGATCCTAAGTTACACTGTACAGTAAAAGGCTATTATTTCAAAGGGAGAGAGCTGTGCCCAGAGTGGCTGCATCGAATAGGATTCTGTCACAGACAGAAGTTCGGCTAGCGATAATTTAACTGCCAAGCAAAATGGTAAAAAGAAAAAACAAGAAGAAGAAAGAGTTCCTTTTGTGGCGTTCTGAACTCGCGGAGTAAAGTAACTCTGCTCTGCTTTTTTAACTCAAAATCAGTGAAACGTTTTTCAAGATTGGCAGAAAATATCAGAGGACATGGGATGGCGAGGTGGAAAGCGAAGACTGTGATTATTGCATTCTTAATCCTGGTTTGTTTATTTGTGGGATTTTGTGTCGCTCTCCATTCTGTGCTAAACCATTTGCTTTGGCGCCTTCAGACAGAAACTGGTGTTACGCAATATTCAGAGGCCAGTGCAAGCACAGTCATGCAGTGATTTAGAAATGGCTTTTTATCTTCAAGTTGCAAAACAACACCTCGGTGACACCGAGGCTCATCCACCGCTCGCTTACCAAAGCATTTTACAAACCAATCAATATTAGAAAAGCAGCAGAAAATGAAACATATTTTCACTGTTGCGGTGACCACACAGCTCCTGTTCAAAGCCCTGAGTTTTAAATTGCATTTATGAGGAGTTTTATCGTGCACGGTCTGCCTGTCTTTCTTCCTTTTGTTTTTATTACACATCCATATGTGGGGAATATAAACACAAATCACAAAGAATTCAGAAACTCACATCACAAACAACATGCAAACAAGGCAGATTAAAATTCTGCTCTTAAAGCTCCAGTAATGATAATAAGGGTCTGTCAGTAACTCCACTAATTTGGTCAGGGCTTAAATATCAATATTGGATGGATTTTAATTAAATTTGGTACCAATATTCATTGTGCCCTGAGGTTGAATTTTAAAGAGTGGTGTGATCGCTGGACCATCCTCCAGCGTCATCACAGGGTCAAAATGTGACCTTCTCCCATACCTTACATCTCAGACCCTATGGCCATATAGTCCCTCCAGCTTCAATGCTAATCAGAGGCCTGGCACGCGACCGTACCTGCTAAACATCGGGATGTTAATATCGTCTTTGTGAGCCTTAAAGCAAAACCTAACCCAACACGCAAATGTGAGGAAATGCTTGTTAGGTTAATTGATGATTCCAAGTTGGCTGCAGGTGTAGATGCGAGAGTGTATCGGTCTTTCTCTGTGCGTGTTGATGTGCCTCTCCAGCGTGTAGCCTGCCTCTGGCCCTATGTCAGCTGGGAAAGGCTGCAAATTTTCTCACCCATTTCCCCAAAGTGATATATACACCGATGAGCCCTGTGAACTGGAAACCAATCTGAGTGCACCACCTCACAGGATGTCTCAATACCTAAAAATGCATCTGGAGGAGAAAAGAGCAAGGAGAGCAGAGGCCTGCAGGAGCTGTGATGGAGGATGGACAGTTGAATGCTTCACAAATGTAAACCGTTTATCTGAAGAAGGCATGTGACACACAGATGGGACATTCAAATAGGGGCAGGAAGACGAATTTATCAATAAATATTTCCTTTTAAGTCATTTCAGTTATTTAGGGTGATCTACTTCATGATCTTTGTGCCTTTCCACGTTTGCGTTTGTGTAATTGTTTTAAAAAATGCACGACATCTGTACATTCGTGTCACACTGAGGCACATTGTGCATTTGATTAAAAGCAGGCCTGGATCTACAAGTGTCATGAACACTGTTATGCTTATCTGACATCGGAGATAAAATACAGCAGTAGGCTGTGACAAAACAATAAACATAGGATACAGCTGTGCTACATGTCACACTGCTGTCACATTGCTGTCACATTGCTTTTGAAATGACAGCTCAGAAGCAAGGGTGCCTCATTTGTCTGTTGCTTCCACTCCTCCGCTCACATCTCTGGTGGGAAGAACTTTCATTGCGTCTTTCTCATTGAAGAAGAAGAGGCACAGAAAGAAACTGAGGGTGTACAGTCTCAAAAGATGAAGAAGGGTTGTTTAGCTGCCTCTTGTTTTTTCTTGTTCTACCAAAAAAAATGCAGCTGGAGACTGGGGAGTTCAGGGGTGTCCCATGGTGTCTGGTACCATATTAACAGAGGATTCTTTGGGTCCTGTGGGTTGCCAGGTGGAGCCTCCATGGAAAGGATTTGCCCCAGTATATCCCACGGGTGCTTGATCAGATTGGGCTATGGAGAGCATGAAGACTGGGTCACTGCCTCGGACACACTTTGTGTCCTTTAACTGTTGAGTGGTGGTTCAGTTTCCTGCAGAGGAGATGGGAGGTGCTGCCTGCCATCGGGGGCATGGTTATTGGGCAGAGAGTGCGTGTAGTGCGTGTCAAAGTAACAGCCACATGAAACAAGATTTCCCAACTATAACAACATGATAGCGATGACTATTAATAACTTCATATCCGTGGTTTTAATAATATATTTAATAATAATGTAAATATGCAGTATTACAGGAGTTTGCCAAGGATCCAATGGCTAGACTATCTTCTGATTTCTTTAACGTGGTCTGAGCAATACTTCTGCGGGCATCCTGCAGGTCTTTCAAAGGTTTGTTTTTTGTTTTGTTTTTTGGACATTGGCTCCTTTTTTACTTAGTTTTAGTCCGGTCCTTGTACGTGACCATTATCAGAGGAACGGTTGTTTTTAAGCCACTTAACACTGAGCCATGTATCATTCAAGCATAAAGAAGGCGCAACAGATAAAACAGTATTGTGTTGACAGAGAACAGAAAACTTACCAAAGAGCCCATTTTAAATTGGATCTTTAGGCACTTTGTCACTAGCAGCCTGCCACAAAAACACATCATTTGTTCCCCTTTCTTTAGTCGAATCTATAAAAATTCCAAGAATAACACAGCTTTACCATATCGTGATTGACAAAGAGCTGAAAACTTGGCGAGAAGTCTGTCTACAGAAGATGAAAAGCATCTGAAAGTCAAGTTGTTAAAAAAACAGAGAGAAAATCCAGCAAAGACCTGACCCAGGACCTGAGAGACACATTTGGCCCTTCAGCTGTCCGTCTACTGTTCACTGAAGCCTCATCAGAAATGGCCTCAGTGAAAGGGTGCAAGTCATTCTTAAGGAAGGGAAGCAGGGAGAAAAGGCACAAGAACTCTACTGAAAACCGATGGCCACAGGTCTCCTGCAGTGAGGGTGTTCAGGCATCTGTAAAACGCAGTGGAAGCTTGGTCATGGAACAACAGGCAGCCAACATCCGAGGAAGACATTTCAATGTCCTTTCAGAAGTGTGAAGAACTGAAAACTACGTCAAGAAATTACAGGAAAGCTTGCATAAAAGAGTTCAGAATAAAGTTGGTCATAGCAATATTGATATTCAAGCTCATTACAGTTGTACAGACGCCATTTATGCCTTATATGCTGTATCTGTATACATGTAAAGTGCTGTACCTATTCCCAGTTTCATAGCAAAATCTAAAGGAAGGACGGATGGCCCAAGACTTTTGCACAGCACTGGGCACACATACATTTCACTGTGTTTAGCGTCCTCCACTCCCCGCCCTTAAAACAGTCCTGGCCGCCTGATGTATTGCATTAAGTTCCAAACTCGCCACAGTGCACATCACAAACTTTGTCATAATGCCAGCTGCTTCCTCCACCAGCTCAGAAAATCACAACAAAGACTCGAAGTCGTAAGGTGACTTAAACGAGTTGGCATGGGAACCGAGCTTTTGGTACTCTGACTGGCTACATCGCACTATATATATTGGCAGTTTCAACTGGACAGGACTGAAAACTGCTGCTAAAGAGAGTAAAGCCTGCCTCAAAAAAAATCATAAAAAAATCTGGCACACACTTACTTATGATGGGCTTATGATATCTTCATCACCTGCTGCATAAGGAAAGCCCAGAGCATCATCAAGGACACCAGTCAACCAGCCCACACACTTTTCTCACTCCTGCCATCTGGAAAACGCTACCGAAGCATTAAATCAAGCAGCAGCTATTTCAAAGACAGTTTCTCCCCACAGGTAGTGAGAATAATGAATACTTCCCACAAACAACCCCCCCCCCCCCCCCCCCCAAAAAAAGCTACAAAAAAAAGAAAAAAAAGCACACATACATAAACTAAAACAGTACCTAAAGCATGCAGCTCAGAGTTTCATTTGCATTTTCTGAAGTATCACTCAGTTATACTATCTGGCACAAAGTGAGGTTTTATTAAGATGGGTATTGTTTGGCATCTGCTTTTGGAGTAAATGTGACTGAAGCAATTGAAACAAATAAAACATAAGAACTAATTAAACTCTGACTGTAGTTTCATTTGTTTGACCCGCGGCGTCTTTAAACAGCGAAACCATGGTTTCAGCGAGCATTATGCAGACAGCAGAAAATGTCACCGCGATGCTGTCAATTTTCACTCAGCTGTCAACTCCAATTTGTGACCTCGCACCATTAAGGCACGCACTTCAGCTGCATCTACAGTAATGGAAAGAGGTGACTGCCATGTAACAGCATCTTGTAAATGTTAGGGCATTATCATTATATTTATCCTGCCTACACAACCACTCAGTCTGCATTTCACAGACCAAAGTACATACACTCCCCAAAAACACTGCCAAAGAATTCAAAGTTTCAGGTAAACTGTCACAGACAACTAAAAGCATTTCATTTCCAGATCGCCTCTCGTGTGCAGGGTACATTTCCTAAAGAGGTGCAGGGTGTCATATGGCAACATGAATCACACCTTCAGACATCCAAGCAATGAATCAAGCCCTGTGCAGATTTTTAAGCTCATTAGTATTCCCTTTGAACATGTTCTGCTATCTGTAAATAGAGGGTGGGGGAAGAGATCTTACAATGATCATTTTTGCCAGTCGGAGCAGGGGGGAGAAAAAAAAGTGTCAGTGTGCGAGTCGGCTCCCGAGATGCTCGCTGTCATCGCCCATCTTCCTCTCGTCAGCAGCGGCGCTGACAGTGTGTTTATGCAGAGCAAGTGCATCAGCGACAAAGAGGCAGCGGGTCAGCGATTGAGTGGTCAGAGCAGATATTAGACTACAAAGTGAATATTATCATTCAAGTTAAGCTCTCCTATGAGTCAACTTAAATAAAAAAAAAGACACTGCTGCCAAACTGAGAATGCATTATTTATTTATTTATTAAGTTGCTTTATTTAGCCACTTTGTTAGGTACACCTGATAACCACTTTTAAACACAAATATCTAATCAGCCAATCACATGACAGCGATTCACTTCATGTAGGCATGATCAAGATGACCCTCTAAAGTACATTTAGGAATATGTAACAAAGGGGATTTAAGCGATTTGGAATGTGACATGGCTCTTGGTGCCAAGCAGGAGTATTTCAGAAACTGCTGCAGTTCATGGGCTCAGACATCAGAGAAGAATGGCCAGACATTCAGAGAGGCAACAATATCCCAAATAACCGCTCATTACAACCAAGGTATATACAGAAAATAATTTCTGGGAGCACAACATGTCGAAACTTGAAGCAGATTGGCTACAGCAGCAGAAGATGACACTGGCTACCACTCCTGTCAGGTAAGAACAGGAAACTGAGGCTTCAGTTTACACATGCTCACCAAAATTGGACGACAGAAGATTGGGAAAATGTTGCTTGGACTGACGAGTCTTGATTCCTGCTGCAACATTCAGATGGTAGGATAGGAATTTGCCAGAAAACAAAATGAAAGCATTGATCTATCCTACTGCGATGATGTGCAGGTCACTTTCTCGCCACACTTTAGGCCCTCTGAGGAATGTTGTCAACACCTTGCTGCACGGTGAAGGATTAAATATGAACAAGGTGTACCTAATAAATTGTCCAGTTACTTGTTAGCTGTTCTAAACGTTCACATCTGTTACAGAAAACAGTTCAGCTTTAATTAAAAGCTAAGCATAAGCACTGTTACTGTAGCTGACAGCATCAGGTCACTATATTTGAAATGAACACTGTATTTGCAGAACGTGCTCCTCCACAAACCAAATCAACTACACACAAACGCAATTGAGAGGCGGCTCTTAAAATTTAGTATGAACGTGAATTAAAATTAAAAAATGTGAATTATTCATGTGTGATTTTGGACTTTGCTGTGCTGCAGAACTTGAATTTCACAACCTATGTCCCAGTGCACGAAGAGGATTATGCTGCTGTTGCTTAAACTATAATCACATACATTCACTTAAGATAAACTTATCTGCGTGTAGGCAGCTTAGCCGGATTTGTCTTTGAATGTTTTAAACACCTTGTGTGGGTAAAAAAAAAAATCATTATCCTGCAGGTTCTGGGATTTTTCTCTAATTAAGACACACTTGCACAGTAATGACATTTATGACTTTACACACTCCTTCGTAAGCTGCAACAGGAATTAAGTGGATGTGTTGTGTTAAAAATAAATCATCTTGAGACTTGAGGATAATGGTAATAAATAAGATTGGGTTTAATCCCAAACCGGACTTTCAGATGCTGCATTTTGGTATACGCGTTCAGGAGCACAACAAATAAAATGTGAATATATTCGTAGCGTTAATCCTCCTCTCCTAAGAGGAGAGACGATATGAATAATTCAGAAGCAAAACTGCTGGTCAACCACCACATCAATGGCTGGTAAATAATTCAGCCGGCAGAGTGGGTGAGGAGCTGCTTGCCCCTGATTTTGATTGAGAGACACTGGGACAGAGCCTACTTATAGATTCTTGATGGGTTTTACCACATCAAGAGGAGAGGACAGGCAAGGAAGGAGAGGAGCCCACAAATAATTCATAGGAAAGAGCTGCTGATGAGCAAGATGATGAAATCTAGAGTTTGTACACTCAGATTGTATAATAAATTTGTCAATAGATGCATTGCCGTTTTGTGTTTTCTGCGGTCTCGGGTGCAGAATAGTAATGATATATTTCCATTTGGTCCCAGGGAAACTTGGGGAAGCTTCTGTGCTCTGGTTAGTCAAGGTCAGGGGCAGATGAATGAAAACATTTCTGATATGTAGATGGAAAACATGAAAATCAACATTTGCATGGCTATCACTCTTATCCTCATACAAATGCCCAACAGCAGCGTCTTTAAAGATAATAGAATGCCACCTTTTGCCTTTCAGTGTACACTTCCTTCTTTCTCTAGAAAAGAGATTCTGGGATTTACCTGCACACATGCATACTTTAAGACAAGTTTCATCATATTAAGTTAACCCCCGCTATAATGATTTGCATAATGCTGTTTTATGTAGTGGATATGCAGATGTGCACACAGCCACTCGTTTGTACACTGCAATAAATAATTGATGTTTCTGCTGGTCACAGACTCATCCCTCAACACACAAACACACACAGAAATTCAGGATCAGCATTTAAAAGTGACTGAATTTGAAATATGAACCTAAATATCCTTCCCAGGACCAAGTCTCCTTTTTAAAAAGCCACACTGGCTGTGAATCGCAGCCACTTCTTAGCACTCCTTGGTGTGTAAAACCATGCTGCATGCTCATAACATGAAATGGTAGAGAAATAAAGTCTGACAGTTTAAAATGAACGCCTGATGGCAATTCAGGTCATACACTCTCGCTGACACTTGTGCCGCACTTCAGCAGCTAATGACATGCCAATCAGAACTATTTGCAAATCAGACCCATTTGCAAATCAAGTCCCAGCCAGATGATAATAACTAGACTGAAGGATTGTGAATGCACAAGCTGCTAGATGAATCGTGCCAGATGTATAATTTAAAGTTTTTAGATACAAGATCATTTGTAAAGTTTTACCTTCCTCCATTGCCGACTACTACGAAAACACACAGTTTCCATATTTCTCCTTTCTCAGAAGTAAAAGCACAAGCCCTTAAGATGCCATTTTGCTCTCTTACAAATTTACTGCTTCAGAAAGTCCGAGCTCAACATTTTAAGTGTGATTGTCCGAACATTTGTACCAACCAGCCTCCCTAACAAGAGAGTTTCCATGAAAACATAAAAGACAGCTCATTTCCGCAAGTTCTCATCCTGAAAGCGGAGACACAGTAGGGGAAATTTATGGCAAAAATTCAATAATGTGCTTTACAACACCCAAAGTGGGAAACATGTGGCCCTGATGCAAGCGCAGAGGTGATGTTTAACTGTATAATGGATGGTTTTGTATTAATGATATAGGTACTATAAGGGAATAAAGGTAAGGTTTCTTTCCAAGTACTCTGGTGAGATGACATGCACATCGAATCAAGCCATAAATAAAGCTTTGCAAATGCACAGTAGAAGGATAACATGTAAGAATAAAAAAGGCTTTTTAAGGAAAAGTCTCCAAAATATTTTTTTCCCTTGAGACTGAACTTGTAATTCTATACAAGCAGATTTTACAGCCCGGTCAACACTGAAACTCCAGTAATGCTTCACTCCCTCATTCATTTAGGGGCCTGGTCTCGTTAGCCTGAAGTAACTGCCCAGAGGCAGTTCCAAGATAGGTGTTGAGTGGCAAGGCTTACTTCCAGAAGGACTTTGATAAAACTAAAAAGCAAAGTTGACTGAAGTGGTTGTGCCATAGATTGACTAACTGAGTATTTTCTTTCCTTTTTTAAAAAGCACTGCAACACCCACACTGCTGAACATGAAGGAAAACATGTCTCTCAGTTAAATATTTGAAAAAGCATGCTTGACAACAGGTTTTTAATTCTGCTGATTACTGGAATTATTGTGTAAAAAATATCAATTAGCTTGGCTGGTAGAATAAATTACAGGCTGTGGCGGGTGCTGCAGGCAGAATGCACTCTGATTGATTAGTTATTAACTGATTTTGCTAGCTAAATGCTTTATGTATCTGATTGACCACTTACATCCATTTTACCTTGTATGTGCATCTCCACTGACGTTCTCCTCTCAAATTGACTGCTAACCAATCTGCCCCTTTTTTGCATCACACTGGTTTGTACTGATGGATTCTCTGCTGCACTAACTGTGCATTACAACCGTGTAAAATAAAATACTGGCAGCCGCCAGTGCTACCCTTAGCCTCCTAGTAGATCCACCTGTGATATAAATGTGAAAATTCAAGGTGAATATTGGAAAATCAGCCTGAGATTCAAACTCATGTAAGATTTTTAGTAGATTTTGAGTATTTGTTGAATTTCGAAATCCTGCGTTGATTTTCAGAAAACTCGACCTCCGACCTTGACCTTGAGGCCTCGAGGACACCACTGGTCTAAGATTTTTAGTTGATACACGTATGGTGTCATTTGGAAATCCTCTGCCACCCTATTCTCGGGTTATTGTATTCAAAATCTTGGATGTCCACGCCACCCGCAATTCCCCACAAACCTCTTGCAGCTGAGGGGTAAAAAAAAACAAAAAAATCCCCATGAAATCCCTGCTTTGAAGAAAAGGGAGGAGTAAGGGTCTAAATCAAAATCTATATCTGGAGACTTGTATTCAAGTCTGGACACTTTGGAGACCTTTTGGTTTTCTGTCGCTGTTTGGATAGATTTGAGAATGTCATCGTTTGGGTTAAAATAAACTCTCTAGAAGCTTCTCTACTGTCATGAATAACTGAAATCCAACCTCATCTAACATATGATTTGTAGTACCAAGTTTAAAAAAAAACAGGTTACAGCCATGATATGTGCTAACTGTATTTTCAAGGCGTTTAAAGCTTCTGCAGTCAGAAAGCTGGTTTAGATGATCTGAATGGCTGTTCAGTCTCCTGCCATTGTTAGTTTTTATACACATCGTGTTTTGCTGCAATCACTATTTGAACAACAATGTTAGCATTTCTATTTTTCAAGATCTTTTCAGTAGTAAATCTCAGTGAAAAAAGTCTGAATATTGTCTGTACTGTAGCTACTGAAATCTCTACATACAGGAAAGCAGTAAGAAGAAAGCGTAAGGAGTGATATGTTATTATTTTTAACTGATATGAAGCAATAATAAAGCACTTCCATTGAGAATTAGTCTGACTCAGTATAACTTTTACTAAATGTGTCGGTGCAGGGTCTTTTCTTCTTGTTTTTTTGTTCATTTACTTATATCTTGAATTCATTGAAACAAAGCCGGATAAAAATCTAAAAACAGGACTGATGTAGATGGTACCCATCGTGACTACACACGAATAGGCAGGGGTCAGCATTTACCCTGCTGCATCAGTACAGAATCTGTATTTTTATTTTGTCTGCATGTGCCGGAGGCTGTGCTGGCACACACCACGAAGACTTGGCGAACAGAGCGTGTGCAGAAGGGCAAATGTTGTATTTAAACACGAGTAGGTTTTAACTACAAAAATCAGACTGTCAAGGGCTCTCCTTTCCACATAAAACTGCTTATTGAACAGCCATCACAGTCAACCAGACAATTGTGGAACATCCAGAATTAGCCAATTTAAAATTGACTTTAGGAAGCAAAAGTAAAGGGGAAACTGGCAGCACAATTTCAAAGCTGGAACGCGGCGGTGTTTGGGCCAAAGCGGCGTTGCCAAGTTTGTCCTGAATTACTGGAGACTGATGTCTCCAAGAGGCTGATCAAGAGGCGTCTTTTGCTTTCTGTATTACTTCTGCTTTATCTGTTCAAACATGTACATTTTTGGAGAAAGTCACAAACGCACTTTCCCTCTGCATCCTTCCACGTTTGCAATCAGACTTTAGTTTATGGTCCGCTTAGCCAAACGAGCAAACTAATTAATGTCACGAAAATTCTTGCTGATCACGATAACAGCATTTGTTTTCACACTTTAGTGGAAGACTTTTTGCTTTACAGTGAAAATGATATTATTAGCAGCAAACACAAAAAGGCGTCTGTGTTTAACTCTGTTTAATTAACAGAAAAACTTTTATTGTCAGGCATTTATCTGGATATTCATACTCTATTCATACTCCCTGGGACTCGGTGCCATCTGTGATTTGCTAACATTTGTGTGCTGTGTAGTCAGCGTCGATATTCTTGAAACACCTGAGCGAGTAAAGGAAGCTTTGTTCCAAGAAACACGTTTGTGGGCAGAGTTGTCTGAACATTTTATTGCACAAATTATGTTCATCAGATTCACGCTGACCCGCAGATCTAAAGTAGGCTGTGATGTGTCAACACGTTTTTCAGCAGTCTGTCTCATACAGGTCACGCAGTAGATGCATATTTTAAAGTATCCCAGATGTTTACACATGAGGCGAGCTGCTTACATTTTATTTGCACCATAAACTTGCAAACATGGCCCAATATGTGTTTTTACATTTATGTTCATACTGAGGGGGACACAAAACTTTAAAACACATTTTAAGAGAAGCCATCCAATAGCTCTCAAAGCATTTCATTCAAAACTGTGAACTGCACACCTCAATGCCTCTTTGTGACAGCTGATGAGAGAGCAGTGGATACCGCTTGTGCATGCTAAAAAAAATCGTTTTACGAGGATGCTGCAATGGTGCCTAACTCTGTACGCAAAACTAATCTCAAAATGTATTTTTTAAGCTTCAGACTAGAGATGTCAAATTCATTTCATATGAAGAGGTCTAAGGAGCTTGGAAAGAAAAGCCTCTGGACTTCTTTAAGTTGCTTGAAGATGTTTCAACTCTCATCCAAGAAGCTTCTTCAGTTCTAGGGTCAAATGAGGAAGAGTCCCAGATTTAAGCTCTATTTCAGTGTCCCCCCAAGAGGGACATGGACCCCCTATTGATCCTCTACCTAATTACACGAGCCAAGGTGTGAAAACGGCTGTAGGTCACAATCAGCCAAGGTTTCGGGTTAACCCACTGTGAAACTAGCCCCATCCTATCGTGTGATTTACTGAGGTCAAAAGGCCCAGGATGTGGCTGGGCGTTAAGGCGTCTGGGAAGGGATCTCAAAGCTGGATTATAGATGGCAGACAGTTGGTGTCGTAAACCATCGCCTCTGTTCAAAGATGGTCGTTCACAGTGGACATAGATGGTTTCTTTCATATCAAGATCCACATACAGCCCACTTTGATCTTAAGTGGGCCAGACAACTGACACTCCCCTTTCAAATGTGCAGTTTAATTCCCCTGTTGAACTGCACATTTAATCTCTGAGATAGTTTAATTGTCCTAGATTTTCCATGTGATATAGAAACTCTGCTACGGTAAAAGAAAGAAATCTGTCAGCGTGACTCTTTGGGCTTCAATTTTAAAAAAATGTGTAAAATTACAGAAAAAAAAAAATCACATAGCTCATTGCCCAGAACGTCCTGTAATTATAAACAGAAAGTTTCTGTAAATTCACAGGAAATGTCCATTTTTTGGACCCCTTGTAAAAAAACAAAACAAACAAAAAACAGAAGCTTATATTGTCATAGAGAGAGCAGGAACTTTTCTGTTATTTAATAGTTTATCTGTTTTTTTAATTACTGTGCTATAGTATGAATGCCCAAATTATTTACGCTCCCTGTCATATTTTCCAAAGGCAGATTGGAGTCTGTGCCAGGCTGCTTCTGTTCCCTGGACCTTATGTTTGACACCCTCGCTTTGGACATTATTTTGTGTACAGCATCACTGCATGTTGCAAAGTTGCTTTGGAATAAAATTGATCAAAGTTCACGCTAATTTTATTGAGTAAGTTCTGTAAATGTATTTATTTCAGTAATTTAACAACTGGCTTTGTTTAAAAACAGCCAGCAGCCACCAAGTCTGTGTTATATGTCTTTTAATTTAGTTTATTCCAAATACTAGCACGTTAGATATTCAAATATAATTGAAATAACTAACTTTTCACAGAACTCTTATTTTTATTGTTCCAGGGATTTTGTCTGAAATGTAAGATCGTACAAAGACAGATTATTATTCAAAAACAACAGAAAAAAAACTGTGACTCTGAAATGACACCTCACATTGTGTGCAGTTCCTGAAAATCAGATGTACCTCAGTAAGTTTCTTCACACGCCAAAGATTTGATTCTTAGATGAGAGAGTAATGTGATAATGAGCTACATGTCAGTGTTGTGCCCAAGTGTCACTTTTTATCACTGTTTGTGATGCCACAAATGAGGTCGCAGACTTTCTCCTTTTTAAAACGCGGCATAAGGAAGAATACAAGTGACACTTGAAGAGAAAGGAGAAAAGAGACGAGGAAGAAACTGAAGAGAACCAGCATTTTTCACCATGTAAACAAACTGAACAATTAGTCATTGGTATATTTCACAGGGGAAAAGCATAAAACTCAAAATAATTTTTATAAATCAATCACAGTATTTAGCATCTTTTTTGGTACTTTAAATACGAACAGTTAAACTTAGACAACATTAACAACATTTAATAGACTCCTCAGAAAAAATTAGTTGATTAATCAACGTCTTTAAATATCAATGCAGCCAGCGCTACTTCAGTTCTGTCTTGATTAAACTGAAAGAGACTGAAAAGCACAACTTTCCCTTCCATATGCGTATACAAAACCTGAAATAGACGGCACAGCAGCAAAAACACCCCTAAAGCAAAGAATACAGCAGGCATCAACAAAAACAGGCATAGGTGGGTTTCAAAGCAGCTTGCACAGGAAGGTAAGTAGGTTTGTTATGCCTTTTGGTCAAAAGTCAGTAGTTAGTGCATAGTCTGATTAAGTTACATAAGCAAAGTGATAAATAAGTTCAAAGTTAAGAAATATTATAAGTGATTCATGCTAAAAACAGTTAAAATGTATGGGTTCGTAATTTGCTCAGAGTGAGACATCGTTATCACAAGTGATCTTTGTATTCTATGTGCGGAAATGGGAGCGAGGGAGCGCTCTGATCATTAACCTATCTTCGACGTATTTTCTCCGTTAATGCCGTGAAAAGTGCTTCGGCAGTATTAAAAGAGTGAACGAGTTCATGTACACGCTAAGAGTGCCCTACACGCTTGTACCTTGGGAAACGTTCGTCTTTGTGAGTATTAATATGTTCAGAGATAACTTTTATATGTGTTTACATGGAGTGAACTGCGATGCTAATGTAACGCACGTGTTAAGCTAGGCTAATCAGTAAGTTTGTCATTAAGATGTGTGTTAGCTAGCAATTTATTTTCATTTTCTGTATGTTTCAGTTACAAATGAGAAATAGCAAGGAGAAGCCTTGAGAGAGATAAGGCTTTAAAGGATCTTCATTAAAAGCAAGAAAGGCAAGCCTTGTGTTGAAGATCTCCTCTATTTTGTTCGCTAGCTGTCTAGCTTCACATGGTCACGTGTCGTGAGGGCAGCATAGTAAAAAGACGAAGGAAAAGACGCCTACTCAGCGGGTTCAAACATACAGAGCTACTTTAAGCAACATGAGTCTACGCTCAGGAAGAAATTACCTAAAAGACTACGCTGCTGAAGAGCTAGACGAAGCAACCGGTGGTGAACAGCAACCAGACGTCGCCACTCAACCAGCTACAACGCAGCAACGGTCTCAGCCATTCGACACCAAGTCGCAGCAATCCAGAACATCGCGTTCTCAACGGACATCCTCATCAACAGCTTCTGCAGCTGCAAGGGCCTATGCCAAAGCTCAAGCAGCACGAGCTCAACTGGCCTTCGCTGAAAAGGAAGCTAATGCAATGAAACAGAGAGCTGAACTGGATGCTCATCTACATGTCCTCCAGTGCCAAAAAGCAATAGCCGCAGCTGAAGCAGAGGCCTCAGCCTATGAAGAAGCAGAGATTCAGAGCGGGGAGCTCTACGGAGAACTTTGTGAGGAAGCTGAGCCCATCAGTACAGTGCACCGCACTAACGAATATGTTCAACAACAATGTGAGTTACTCTACCCAGACACTCAGCACGACCCAGCACAGCCTCCTAAAGGAAATTGCAATGAAGTAGATGCACAAGACAGTACACAAATAACTAATCCTTTTATAACCAACACTCAGACGAAAACACCACCTGTAAATAGAGAAAGGAAACAGGAGCAAACAGTGAACACATGTGTAGTCGACACGTACTGGTCCAACTCCACAAAGCACACCCCCAACCTTAACAACTGCGTACCTGAATCAAGTGAAATGCAACAGTTTGCAAAATACCTAATTCGCAAAGAACTAGTTAGCACAGGTCTTTTGCAATTTGATGACAAACCTGAAAACTATTGGGCATGGAAAACCTCATTCATCAGCGCAACCAAAGACCTAAATTTGTCTCCAAGAGAGGAATTAGACTTGCTAACAAAATGGTTGGGTCCAACATCATCCGAACAGGCTAAGCGCATTCGTGCTATACACACCCTCAATCCTGCTGCAGGTGCGAAGATGGTCTGGCAACGCCTTGAAGAGTGCTACGGCTCACCTGAGGCTATTGAGGACGCACTCTTAAAAAAGGTAGAGGACTTTCCTAAACTAACAAATAAAGACAATGTTAAGCTGCAGGAACTTAGTGACATCTTATTGGAGCTACAGTGTGCTAAACAAGATGGTGCACTCCCAGGACTTGCTTACCTGGACACAGCTAGAGGAGTCAGGCAAATAGTGGAAAAACTTCCCTTCAACCTACAGGAAAAGTGGACAACTGTAGGAACACAGTACAAGGAGACTCATAGTGTGTCATTTCCTCCTTTCTCAGTTTTCACACAATTTGTCCAGCGGCAAGCGAAAATGAGGAATGACCCAAGCTTTGCTATGTCCAAGGCCAACACCCATGTCCCTTCTCCCACAGAAAAACTGAGGTCATATAGTCGCAAACCTACTGTGTCAGCACACAAAATGGACATTACGGCAGAGCCGGACCAGAATAATCTCAGTCCAAAGAAAATGGAGGAACCGGATCGCCAGTGCCCAATCCACAAAAAACCACATCCACTCAAAAAGTGTAAGCTCTTTAGAGACAAACCTATTGAAGAAAGACAAGCCTATCTCAAAGAGCACCACATATGCTACAGATGCTGTGGGTCTGTCCAACACATTGCAAAAAACTGTAAAGCAATGGTTAAGTGTATTGAATGTGACAGCCTCAAACACTTATCTGCAATGCATCCTGGTCCTACTCTTGCCCCTAAGAGTACTACACCAGGAAACCACGACAATGAAGAGCAAATCGAGAGCTCACCTTCAGTCGAGTCGAAGTGCACAGAGGTATGTGGCCAAGGTGATAGCCCACGTTCATGTTCTAAGATCAGTTTGGTCAAAGTGTATCCCGCAGGCCAAAAAGAGAGAGCTATAAAAATGTACGCAGTAATAGATGATCAGTCCAACAGGTCACTGGTTAAGTCAGAGTTTTTCAGCCTTTTCAAAATCAATGCCAAACCCACTCCATACACCTTAAAGACTTGCTCTGGCAGAGAACAAACCTCAGGTAGGAGAGCTGTAAACTTCTTCCTCGAGTCTTTGGATGGAGAAGTCAACATCCAGCTACCCCCTTTAATTGAATGTGACTCTGTGCCGGACAATAGATCTGAAATACCCTCTCCAGAGATTGCCCAGCATCACCCACATCTTCTTCCAGTGACAGATAACATCCCACCTGTCGACCACCACGCCCCAATCCTTTTACTCCTTGGAAGGGACGTCATCAGGGTCCATAAGGTACGTGAGCAAATCAACGGACCCAATGATGCACCATACGCCCAAAGGCTAGACCTGGGTTGGGTTATTGTGGGGGAGGTGTGTCTAGGAAAAGTGCACAGTCAGTCAGAGGTCAATGTCTATAAAACACACACCTTAGATAATGGACGTGCATCCTATTTTGAGCCTTGCCCAAACACAATTCACGTTAAAGAGAATTATGGGGTCACTATGAATGCAACCTGCATCACAGACGATTTGGGACACTCTGTGTTTGTTAGATCTGAGGGTGATAACAAACAAGCCATGTCTATCGACGACAGAGCATTCCTGACAATAATGGACAGTGAAGTTTATCAAAAAAAAAAGAACAGCTGGGTTGCACCTTTACCCTTTCGCTCACAGAGAAGGAGGCTCCCTGACAACCGAGAACAAGCCCTAAAACGCCTCTGCTCTCTCCGAAAGACTTTGGAAAAGAGACCAGAAATGAAAGATCACTACATCCAATTCATGCAGAAAATGTTGGATAACGACCAAGCCGAGCCTGCCCCTCCTCTGCCACTAAATAAAGAACATTGGTATCTGCCCACGTTTGGGGTATACCACCCACAGAAGCCACAACAAATACGAGTCGTGTTTGATTCTAGTGCAGAATGTGACGGAATTTCGCTCAATCAAGTGCTTCTTGGCGGACCTGATTTGAACAACTCCCTATTGGGAGTGCTGTTGCGCTTCCGCAAAGAGCCCATAGCCCTGACAGCCGATGTGCAGCAAATGTTTTACTGCTTCGTTGTGCGCGAAGACCACAGAGATTATCTGCGTTATCTGTGGTATGAGGACAATGACATTACAAAGAGCATAGTTGAGTTTAGAATGAAGGTCCACGTGTTTGGAAACAGCCCGTCACCCGCTGTTGCCATCTACTGCATGAGACAGGCAGCACAGCAGGGAGAACGAGAACACGGATCTGATGCAAGACAGTTTGTTGAGCGTCAGTTTTATGTTGACGATGGTCTCACATCAGTCGCCACGCCAGAGGAATCAATCAACCTGCTCACAAGAACGCAAAACATGTTGGCAGAGTCTAACTTGCGCCTCCACAAGGTGGCATCAAACTGCAGTCAAGTCATGGAAGCTTTCCCTGTTGAGGATCGTGCAAAGGACCTGAAAGATTTAGACCTAGGAGTAGACCCTCTTCCAGTTCAGAGAAGCTTGGGACTCTGTTGGAACCTACAATCTGACAGCTTCACTTACCAGGTGTCAAATGAGAGCAAACCATTCAAACGGAGGGGAGTATTGTCGACAGTTAATAGCCTCTATGACCCTTTGGGATTTGCTGCTCCCATAATAATGCAGGGCAAAGCATTACTCAGGGAACTGTCATCTGATGGAAAAGACTGGGACACACTCTTACCCCCTGAGAAACAGGAGAGGTGGGACTTATGGAAAGACTCTTTGCAAGCCCTTGAGAACCTCCAAATACCAAGGTGCTACAGCCCAGGTACGTTAAGCACAACGAAAGTGAAAGAACTTTGCATTTTCTGTGATGCCTCCACTGTCGCTATAGGTGCAGTAGTCTATCTGCGTACAGTTGACAGTGAAGGACAGTGTCATACTGGGTTTGTGATGGGGAAGTCTAAACTCGCACCCCGCCCCGCACACACTGTACCACGCCTGGAACTATGTGCTGCTGTGCTCGCGGTGGAAATGTTTGAGCTCATCAGAGACGAGTTAGACATTAAAGTAGACAATGTGACTTTTTACACAGACAGTAGGATTGTGTTGGGGTACATACACAACACCTCCAGACGATTCTACATGTATGTTGCCAACAGGGTTACGCGCATTAGAGCATCCACCCATCCGAGTCAATGGCATTATGTACCAAGTGAGTTAAATCCAGCTGACCAGGCCACTCGGTTCATTCCAGCAGCAGACCTGCAGAACAGTACCTGGTTCTCAGGTCCACCCTTTCTGTACTCTGACCCACACACAGAACCACACACTGGTCCTTTCACGCTCATCGAACCTGAAAAAGACAGAGAGATACATCCGGAAATAAAAGTAATGAAAACTACTGTAGCAGAGCCACAGTTAGGTTCTGACCGTTTCAAAAAGTACTCAAACTGGATCACTCTTTGCAGAGTCATAGCCAGACTCATTCATGTAGTTACATCCTTTGCACAAAAGACAAGTGGACAAAGGGGATGGAAAGGTTTCAGTGAGACACCGAGCGTCCAAGAACTCACCCGAGCCCAAGCAGTCATTATTCGAGCCGTCCAACAAGAAGCTTACAAAGGGACGCTTGAAAACATTAAAGAAGGAAGGAAGGTCAGTGGCATATTTGATGCACTCAAAAAGCTCAATCCTGTAGTGGACAAAGACAGTCTCTTACGAGTCGGTGGACGTCTTTCCGCTGCCGATCTCACAGAGAATGAAAAGCACCCTCTGATTATCCCATCTACCAGCCACATCGCCATGCTAATTGTAACTCACTATTATGAACGAGTGGCTCATCAAGGAAGACACATAACTGAAGGAGCTATCCGTGGTGCTGGGTACTGGATAATTGGAGGGAAGCGGCTTGTGTCATCTGTCATTCATCGGTGTGTCACATGTCGCAAGTTGCGAGGCAAAATGCAGATCCAGAAAATGGCAGACTTGCCTGCAGACCGAGTCACCCCTGAACCACCCTTTACCACTGTAGGCCTAGATGTATTTGGGCCATGGACTATTGTGACGCGTCGTACAAGAGGTGGTTGTTCCCAGAACAAACATTGGGCTGTGTTATTCACATGCATGTCAACTAGGGCTGTGCATATCGAACTGATAGAGACTATGTCTGCTGATAGTTTTATCAATGCATTAAGAAGGCTCTTCTCTATTCGGGGCCCGGCCAAGTTTCTGCGCTCGGACAGAGGCACGAATTTTGTGGGCGCTTGTAAGGAATTAGACCTAAACTCAGGAAACAAAGCAGTAGGGAAAGTACCTGCAAGAGAGAGGGTGTGTTTGGACTTTCAATCCCCCTCATGCGTCTCATATGGGAGGCTCGTGGGAGCGCCTTATAGGCGTTGCCAGGCGCATTCTGGATGCAATGTTGTTACGAACTGAACAAACACGTCTTACTCATGAAGTGTTGTGCACCTTCATGGCCGAGGTGATGGCAATTATTAATGCAAGGCCTCTTGTTCCCATATCCACCGACCCTGACAGTCCTGCAGTACTCACTCCAGCAGTGCTACTAACGCAGAAGATGAGTGCTGTGTCCGCCCCACTTGGGAACTTCTCATCAGGGCAGCTGTTTGGGAAACAATGGAAACATGTTCAACTCCTCGCTGACACTTTTTGGAAAAGGTGGAAAGGAGAATATTTGTCCACCTTACAAAGTCGTGCAAAATGGACAGAGACTAGACCTAATGTCAAACAAGGAGATGTGGTCCTGCTAAAGGACCCCCAAGCCAACAGGAACGAATGGCCCATGGGACTAATAGTAAAAACATTCCCCAGCAGCGACAAGAAGGTCCGAAAAGTGGAAGTGCGGACTGTAAAAGATGGGACTGTTAAAATGTTTCTCAGACCAGTTTCAGAGATTGTTGTTTTGCTTGCAGAGACTGAATGAATATTCTTCAATGCTAAATGATGTTTGAATATGTTGTATTGATGTTTATTGTGATATAATGTGTGTATATCAAGCGGGGAGTGTTATGCCTTTTGGTCAAAAGTCAGTAGTTAGTGCATAGTCTGATTAAGTTACATAAGCAAAGTGATAAATAAGTTCAAAGTTAAGAAATATTATAAGTGATTCATGCTAAAAACAGTTAAAATGTATGGGTTCGTAATTTGCTCAGAGTGAGACATCGTTATCACAAGTGATCTTTGTATTCTATGTGCGGAAATGGGAGCGAGGGAGCGCTCTGATCATTAACCTATCTTTGACGTATTTTCTCCGTTAATGCCGTGAAAAGTGCTTCGGCAGTATTAAAAGAGTGAACGAGTTCATGTACACGCTAAGAGTGCCCTACACGCTTGTACCTTGGGAAACGTTCGTCTTTGTGAGTATTAATATGTTCAGAGATAACTTTTATATGTGTTTACATGGAGTGAACTGCGATGCTAATGTAACGCACGTGTTAAGCTAGGCTAATCAGTAAGTTTGTCATTAAGATGTGTGTTAGCTAGCAATTTATTTTCATTTTCTGTATGTTTCAGTTACAAATGAGAAATAGCAAGGAGAAGCCTTGAGAGAGATAAGGCTTTAAAGGATCTTCATTAAAAGCAAGAAAGGCAAGCCTTGTGTGGAAGATCTCCTCTATTTTGTTCGCTAGCTGTCTAGCTTCACATGGTCACGTGTCGTGAGGGCAGCATAAGGTTTTCAGCAGCTTAAATAAGTAACTTATATAAGACTCGCCAGCTGGATGCACAGAATGGTATCAGCTGATCCACAAGCCTACAGTGGGGCAAAAAAGTATTTAGTCAGCCACCGATTGTGCAAGTTCCCCCACCTAAAATGATGACAGAGGTCAGTAATTTGCACCAGAGGTACACTTCAACTGTGAGAGACAGAATGTGAAAAAAAAATCCATGAATCCACATGGTAGGATTTGTAAAGAATTTATTCGTAAATCAGGGTGGAAAATAAGTATTTGGTCAATAACAAAAATACAACTCAATACTTTGTAACATAACCTTTGTTGGCAACAACTATAGGTCTTTACCAGGTTTGCACACACAGTAGCTGGTATTTTGGCCCATTCCTCCATGCAGATCTTCTCGAGAGCAGTGATGTTTTGGGGCTGTCGCCGAGCAACACGGACTTTCAACTCCCGCCACAGATTTTCTATGGGGTTGAGGTCTGGAGACTGGCTAGGCCACTCCAGGACTTTCAAATGCTTCTTACGGAGCCACTCCTTTGTTGCCCGGGCGGTGTGTTTTGGATCATTGTCATGTTGGAAGACCCAGCCTCGTTTCATCTTCAAAGTTCTCACTGATGGAAGGAGGTTTTGGCTCAAAATCTCACGATACATGGCCCCATTCATTCTGTCCTTAACACGGATCAGTCGTCCTGTCCCCTTGGCAGAAAAACAGCCCCATAGCATGATGTTTCCACCCCCATGCTTCACAGTAGGTATGGTGTTCTTGGGATGCAACTCAGTATTCTTCTTCCTCCAAACACGACGAGTTGAGTTTATACCAAAAAGTTCTACTTTGGTTTCATCTGACCACATGACATTCTCCCAATCCTCTGCTGTATCATCCATGTGCTCTCTGGCAAACTTCAGACGGGCCTGGACATGCTCTGGCTTCAGCAGCGGAACACGTCTGGCACTGCGGGATTTGATTCCCTGCCGTTGTAGTGTGTTACTGATGGTGACCTTTGTTACTTTGGTCCCAGCTCTCTGCAGGTCATTCACCAGGTCCCCCCGTGTGGTTCTGGGATCTTTGCTCACCGTTCTCATGATCATTTTGACCCCACGGGATGAGATCTTGCGTGGAGCCCCAGATCGAGGGAGATTATCAGTGGTCTTGTATGTCTTCCATTTTCTGATGATTGCTCCCACAGTTGATTTTTTCACACAAAGCTGCTTGCCTATTGTAGATTCACTCTTCCCAGTCTGGTGCAGGTCTACAATACTTTTCCTGGTGTCCTTCGAAAGCTCTTTGGTCTTGGCCATGGCGGAGTTTGGAGTCTGACTGTTTGGGGCTGTGGACAGGTGTCTTTTATACAGATGAGGAGTTCAAACAGGAGCCATTCATACAGGTAACGAGTGGGGGACAGAAAAGCTTCTTACAGAAGACGTTACAGGTCTGTGAGAGCCAGAGATTTTCCTTGTTTGAGGTGACCAAATACTTATTTTCCACCCTAATTTACGAATAAATTCTTTACAAATCCTACCATGTGAATTCATGGATTTTTTTTTCACATTCTGTCTCTCACAGTTGAAGTGTACCTCTGGTGCAAATTACTGACCTCTGTCATCATTTTAAGTGGGGGAACTTGCACAATCGGTGGCTGACTAAATACTTTTTTGCCCCACTGTATGTGCATTATCAGCAGTTATCAGCTGGTGCACTGCAGTTGTTAGGGTTCACTTGACTTTCGGGCGGGCCTGAACTACAGTTATGGTCAGTTTATAAACTGCCAAATATAAAGTACTCTAGGCAGTATGGGTCTGTTCTGGGCCCACCTCTCCTTATGTATGTAAATTGGGGGTAAAACCTGAGGACAGCAGTGAAGACCCCCTTAAACAACACCCAGCACTTTCACAAGGTTGCATGGAAGGCCAGGGGAAACGTGAGCAGCAGACCTCCAAATGGCATTGCAAAAAGCCTGTTTGAGCAACGTGACATGCTGTAAGACCAACTGACTTCACACAGATTTCCTGCTCTGGGGTAACATAACAGTGATGTAACATGTAGGTATATATGTGCATGCAGTAGAAGCTAAAACTGGAAAAGATGGCAACTCACTGGCTTAATTAGGGAAGCTGCCAACGACTACATTACCAGTCAATTAAAAGTCAGTAAGACTGTAAAAACAATCAAAATTAAACGTAAACTAACGAATTAGATCTGCATGTAGGAGTCATCTGAAGCAGCTAAACAGCAAATCCTCAAATATACTCATATTTGAAATGTTGCTGAAAATATTTGGCTTTCTGCACAGTGGAAAAAAAATTGCAGACATAGCTGTTTGTATCGATCAAAGTGCTGCAGAACCCCATGGCTACCACCAGTTCTGCTTTCACTTTTGCCTCTTTACAATGAGAGATGGATGCTGCCCGGTATATTGATTTCAAAAGGTGATCTAATCCCTTAATTAGAGATCCCTTAAGGTCTATTTAGGCTTTCTTACTATCTATTCATTTTCTTCCACTTATCCAATTCAGGATCGCAGGGAGGGGGCTGGAACGTAACACACAGAGAGACAAACAGCACTCACATTCACACCTATGGGCAAGTTAGAATCACCAGTTAACCTCACTAACTGCATGTCTTTGGGTACAACATGCAAACTCCACACAGATGTTGGCTTCGAACCCAGGACCTTCTCACTACGAGGCAACACTGACCATCGTGCTGCCTCGGTGTCAAACTACATGTATGCCATTTTTTTTATGCACTGCACAGAGAGCCAAAAATTTCTGCAACATTTCAAACATGAACATATTTGAAGATTAAATGTGCTTAGCTCAAATGACTCCTACATGCAGATCTGTTAGAGTGTGCTTAATTCTGGCTATTTTTAAGACTCTTTCTGACTTTTAATTGACTTTTAATGGAGTCAAATGACCAAAACAATTTACTGCCAAAAATGACTGCAGATTTAAGCGGTGTGTTTTTGCAAAGACAAAAGTACAGCGTGGTTCTTGCAACTGTCGCCAATGTTTCTGTTTATTGTGTTGTTGTTCCGTTTGATAATCGTTTCCTTATGAATGCTTCTCATCCTTAGGTCTCTCTTGTAAAACAGACACCCGAGAGAGAATCTTAATGAGACTGGCTGATGAAATAAAGATTTCATAAAACAAATGTGCCACCGTTAGACACAAATCTTTAGCCATATGTCATGAAGTTGATGATATTACTGAAGATCAATCTTGCAAACTGACAGAGATACAGAGGATTCAATGAGCAAAACGCTGATCATCGTTTGGTTTTTAATTCTGGCTGAGTCAAAGACAGCAGACTGACAAAAAAAACCCCAAAAAAGTGTGCTAAAATAGCCGAGTGTGCTACATATAGGATTTCAAGTTACATTAACTCCGGGGATTATGAATGACTGCATAATATAGGCTCAGCCGCTGATCATCCGTTTCATACTTACTTGGCAGCAGAAAAACAATTTCTGAGTCTTTCTCCATTAAATAAAACATTCACAGAACCACAAGGTAAGAAGCACATTTAAGATGCCAGTAGCAAAAAGGCACACACCAAAAGATAAATACATAGTGAATGTCAACGAGGCAGATCAGGGACTCTCAAATGGTTGTGATATAGATTTATGTGTTCTGACATCCCACAGATGGTGTGAATTAGTCAGAGAGGGGGTGCCAGCATGAGGTCAAGAGAGATGACCTGGCCTTCAGCCTGCCACTTGGGAAACCAAAGCAACAGACATGTGAAGCTGCCACTGCTGCAGTGGAACAACCCAAAGGGAAGCTATGGCAGCTGTTATTGGAGCTGCAGAAGAGAGTGCTCCCGTAAACTGTTCTAATCTCATCATCGTCAGAGGTAAACAGCGCTGAAAGGAGCCACAGCAGCACAAACGTGCATAAAAGCAGAGGGGGTGATAGAAAAGCTACATTGATTTTGACAAAGAGCAGAAAAAGAATTGTGTAAATATAAGGACACACAAAGCGGATCAAATGGGTTTCTAAACGTGTAATGATTGATTTTTTTCCCATTCATTGCCTAGAAATGATTTTGCATTTGAGAATAGTTTTCAATAAGCCAGTGCTTACCGGTAATATGAAGGATGATATAAATGAATTAATTTGTTGAGAATCAAAGGTTGAGGCCTTCAGCTTTACGAGCAGCTAACAAAGGACGCCTACCGTAATGTCTCATAAAGGTGCCGAGAAGCACAGAGAATTACCAGATTGCCTCAGGAGGCAGTTCCCATATGTCTGACAGAACGAGGGGTGGGGATGTCGACTTTAAAGGAAGGGAGAGACCCGTTTAATGATGAAATCATAAAATCCTGTGTAAATATGTACAAAGCACTGGCGGTTCTTACCTGATTGATGTGCTTGAGCTTGTCAATGATCTGATTTATGACGGGGTCAGCTCCTTTCACTTTGACTTCGGGGTTGGCGATCTGAGCTTTGATTCCGTTTCCGACCACACGGAGAGTGTAGCTGTGAACACAAGAACAGAGGACAGAGGGTCTGTAAATATATTCAGATATATTCCAGTCATTTTAAATAATACCAGTGAGGTACATTTCACAGATAATTCATATAATATCGTTTTTATAGCACTTTTTTTTAACCTGTGCAGCGTTTACATGTCTTGCATAATGTCCAACATATTGAAACAATTTCACACATTTTCATCGGCTGGTTTACAGACAGAACCACATCTCACAAGAAACATGCAGCTCAAAAAAAGGTCTCAAAGACTTTGGAGTCAGACCTGTTACAGATCGTCAACTTTTCTTTAATATCAGGTGTGTTTCCAGAATCACTAAAAACTGCTGTAATTAAACCTATACTGAAAAAGGACAATCTTGACAAGACACAAATGAACAACTACAGGCCGATCTCAAATCTCCCATTTTTAAGTAAGATCATTGAAAAAGCAGTTTCTCAACAGCTCAATTACTTCTTAAAACAGAATAACTGCTATGATGCCTTCCAGTCAGGTTTTAGACAGAACCACAGCACTGAAACCGCTCTGACCAAAGTGTTTAATGACATATGTCTGAATACAGACAGTGGAAAAATGTCAGTCCTAGTTTTACTGGATCTCAGTGCAGCATTTGATACAGTTGACCACAACATATTACTCAAACGACTGGAGAACTGGACAGGTGTCACGGACCCGGCTCTGGAGGACTCGGGGGTCCGTGACCAGTTTTGACTGTTGTTATTGTTGTTAGTATTATTATTATTTGGTGATGTGTGTTTTCTCCACAATGCTGTGTTAGTCTGTGTCCCACTCGTATGTATAGGCAGGGTGTGGGTGTATACGTGTGTATGTCTGCGGGTGTGGCTGGAGGATGGAGCCCAGCCACCTGCAGGCCTGATGGGTGTGGCCCTGCGAAGGACTGGCCACACCTGAAGTTCCTGCCACACCTGTTGGTGATCAGGGCTCGTTGGGGGAGCTACTTAGGAGAGTGTTGGAGCTCCCACCGGCGCGGGATCATTGAATTATCGTACCAAGTTAGTGTGTCAGCATATGTCTGTGTTGTTCGTATATGCCCGCCGAGGGTTAGTGTTGATGGCTGCCTCTATGGTTTCCCTGCAGGAGGAAGAGTGGTCCAGAAAGGCAGCACGCACGGGGTGTGCGGAAACACAACAGCGGGGAGCACGAGCACGAGCACAGACGTCGGAGGGAAGCACGCACACGGGGTTCAAGGGAGCAACGGGGAGTTATTGTGTTTACAGTTTTTCACTGTGAATAAAGAGCACTGTTTGCATCGCAGAGTCTGCGTTTTGGGTCCTCCTTTCCCCACATCCCCACGGTCTGCCAGCCAGACCGTGACAACAGGTCTTTCAGGAACTGTACTAAACCGGTTCAAAACATACTTAGAAAACAGGAAATACTTTGAATCAATAGGTAACTTCACATCTGAGCAGACAAGTATCACATGTGGAGTTCCCCAAGGCCATATGGAGACAGAGGTTCTCCCCAGGGCTTCCCCAGAGGCCGAACTGGAGGCCTCAGTTGCCTCTGGACCCCTGGAATTTGTTGAGCCAGCTGTAACATTCTCATCCTCTCCACCCTTCATAATAGCCATATCACCCTCAACTCAGTCCGCTGCCCAGCTAGTAACGGAGTCTGCTGCCCAGCTGGTGACCGAGTCTTCAGTCCGGTCAGCCTCTCACCTTCATCCTCAGTTGGAGGTCGATATGCCTGCTGGACCACCTCTGCCATCATTTCACCCGTCTGTCCCTGCATCGTTGGCCAGTCCACCGGGAGCAGCGGCCGCACCATCATCACCTCCTCCCTCTGCAGCTACTTCTCCACCAGAGTCCCATCAGACTGCAGCGACCGCAGCACTCTCGGCTTCGCCATCTGCATCACCTACTCTACCTTCACCTTCCCCACCTGCAGACACCGCATCACCATCTTCACCTCCAGATCGACCGTCAGTAGCTGTAGCGCAGCCGGAGGTGCTCAGGGTGCTCGGAGAGCGGGAGGAGCCCGCACCGCCAGCTGTGGAGCCCTGCGAGCCGGAGCAGGAGCCCGGTGAGCCGGAGGAGCGGCTCAGCGTGGCGGAGCAGGAGCGGCTCAGCGTGGCGGAGCAGGAGCCCTGCGAGCCGGAGCAGGAGCCCGGCGAGCCGGAGGAGCGGCTCAGCGTGGCGGAGCAGGAGCCCAGCGAGCGGGAGAAGCTCGATCTGCCCGAGCCGGAGCTCAGCGAGCGGGAGCCGGAGCTCAGCGAGCGGGAGGAGCTCGCTCTGCCCGAGCCGGAGCTCAGCGAGCCGGAGCTCAGCGAGCCGGAGCTCAGCGAGCAGGAGCAGCTCAGCGAGCAGGAGCAGCTCAGCGAACCACCAGCAGAGGAGCTCGGCGAGCGGAAGGAACAACCGGCGCTGCCAGCCGAGGAGGAGCTCGGCGAGCCGAGGGAGCTCTCGCTGCCAGCCGCCGAGGTGGAGCTCTCGCTGCCAGCCGCCGAGGTGGAGCTCTCGCTGCCAGCCGCCGAGGTGGGGCTCTCGCTGCCAGCAGCCGAGGAGGGACCCGCTCAGCCGGAGCCGGAGGTCAACGAACCAGCGCGTCATGAACCGTGTGCCACACCTCGCTGTTGCTCACCGGAGGAGCAGCACCGCCACCGGACCCGTGGCAGGCCGCCTGGGGAGCAGCGCCGCCGCCGTCGGACCCGGGGCAGGCCGCCGGAGGAGCCGCAGCGCTGCTACCGTCACTGGATCCCGGGCAGGCCGCCTGGGGAGCAGCGCCGCCGCCTTCGGACCCGGGGCAGGCCGCCGGAGGAGCAGCAGCGCCGCTACCGCCTCTGGATCCCGGGCGGGCCGCCTGGGGAGCAGCGCCGCCGCCGTCGGACCCGGGGCAGGCCGCCTGGGGAGCAGCGCCGCCGCTACTGGGCCCGGGGCTCGCCACCGGAGGGGCAGCAGTGCCGCCGCCACTGGAGCAGTGGCAGGCCCCCAGAACCGTTTTTCTGCTGTTGCCGGACCCGTGGCTGCCCGCCGGAGCTGCAATGTCGCCACCATTGGACTCGAGGTAGGCCCCCTGAACTCTTTTGTTATGTTGATGGGCTGCCTGAGACTGTTTTGTGGCATTTTTTCTTTTTGTTGCTCCGCTGCGGGATGCGCGGTCGGACTCTGGGACTGTGACCATGGGGGGGTTGTTTTCTTTGGGGGTTTTTGCTTGTTTTGGTTCTGCCCTCCGTCCTGGACCTCCCGCCGCCCGCCCTGGGTTGGTTGTACTGTTTTTGGTTTGTGTTTTTGGGTCGTCGGGAGCCGACCCTTAGAGGGGGGGTACTGTCACGGACCCGGCTCTGGAGGACTCGGGGGTCCGTGACCAGTTTTGACTGTTGTTATTGTTGTTAGTATTATTATTATTTGGTGATGTGTGTTTTCTCCACAATGCTGTGTTAGTCTGTGTCCCACTCGTATGTATAGGCAGGGTGTGGGTGTATACGTGTGTATGTCTGCGGGTGTGGCTGGAGGATGGAGCCCAGCCACCTGCAGGCCTGATGGGTGTGGCCCTGCGAAGGACTGGCCACACCTGAAGTTCCTGCCACACCTGTTGGTGATCAGGGCTCGTCGGGGGAGCTACTTAGGAGAGTGTTGGAGCTCCCACCGGCGCGGGATCATTGAGTTATCGTACCAAGTTAGTGTGTCAGCATATGTCTGTGTTGTTTGTATATGCCCGCCGAGGGTTAGTGTTGATGGCTGCCTCTATGGTTTCCCTGCAGGAGGAAGAGTGGTCCAGAAAGGCAGCACGCACGGGGTGTGCGGAAACACAACAGCGGGGAGCACGAGCACGAGTACAGACGTCGGAGGGAAGCACGCACACGGGGTTCAAGGGAGCAACGGGGAGTTATTGTGTTTACAGTTTTTCACTGTGAATAAAGAGCACTGTTTGCATCGCAGAGTCTGCGTTTTGGGTCCTCCTTTCCCCACATCCCCACGGTCTGCCAGCCAGACCGTGACAACAGGTCTTTCAGGAACTGTACTAAACCGGTTCAAAACATACTTAGAAAACAGGAAATACTTTGAATCAATAGGTAACTTCACATCTGAGCAGACAAGTATCACATGTGGAGTTCCCCAAGGTTCCATCTTGGGACCCTTTCTGTTTAACATTTACATGCTCCCACTGGCACAGATTATAAAGAACAACAAAATAAACTATCACAGCTATGCAGATGACACACAAATATATATCACAATGTCACCAGGAGACCGAGGCCCTGTACAGGCTCTTGGTAAATGCATTGAGGAAATTAATGACTGGTTGTGCCACAATTTTCTCCAGCTAAACAAAAACAAAACTGAAGTAATAGTCTTTGGCGCCAAAGAAAAACGATTACAGGTCACCAGAGAACTTCAATCTATACATCTAAAAACCACAAACCAGGCGAGAAATTTGGGTGTAGTGATGGATGCAGACCTAAACTTAGAAAAACACATTAAGACAATAACAAAATCAGCTTACTATCACCTCAAGAATATATCAAGGATAAAAGATCTGATGTCTCAACAGGACCTGGAAAAACTAGTCCATGCATTCATCTTTAGTAGGCTTGATTACTGTAACAGCATCTTTACAGGTCTACCTAAAAAATCAGTCAGACAACTACAGCTCATTCAGAACTCTGCTGCTCGAATCCTCACTAAGACCAAAAAAGTGGACCACATCAGTCCAGCTCTGAGGTCTATACACTGGCTGCCTGTCCGTCAGAGGATAGACTTTACAGTTCTGATGCTGGTCTATAAAGCTCTGAATGGTTTGGGACCAAAATACATCAGTGACCTCCTGACCCAGTATGAACCTTCCAGATCCCTCAGGTCATCTGGATCCGGTCTTTTATCAGTTCGCAGAGTCAGAACCAGACACGGAGAAGCTGCATTCAGCTTTTATGCTCCTTATATCTGGAACAAACTCCCAGAAAGCCTCAGATCAGCTGAAATACTCAGTTTATTTAAATCCAGGTTGAAGACTCACCTGTTCTCAGCTGCATTTGAATAAAGCACCAAATCCACACTTTTAAGCTTAAATTTCAAAACTTACATTTAACCACTGATTTTATCTACTGTTCTGATTTTATCTGTTTTGATTTTATCAAACACGTTCTCACTCCCAAAGCGTAACATTTTACGCTAGGTGACAAATCGTCAACATATTATGTTTTCGGCTACCCACCATGTTCCTAAATGACGACCTCGGAAAAAAGAGGAAATATGAGAACCGTCTGGACTCCATCTACACATGTTCGCTCTTTTTCATCAAATCGCTTATGGTTAGGGCTAGGGATAAGGTTAGGTTTAGGGCTGGAATACAGGGCTGGAACGCCTATTACCGCGGGAGCGTCATTGCACTGGATTCCAGCCATAACCCGCCGCGTACCATAAGAACGCCGAAGGTCTCCTTTCGCATTCCTCAGGAACGCCGCGGGACGTGACAAAACATCGACATGTTATGCCTCGGGAGTGAGAACGGGCTGGATTTTATATACTGTTTTGTTTGTTTGTTTGTTTGTTTGTTTGTTTGTTTGTTTGTTTGTTTGTTTGTTTGTTTGTTTGTTTGTTTGTTTGTTTGCTTGCTTGTTTTAATCAATTTTAAATCATGCTTTTTATTTGTTTTTGTTTCTAATGTCTCTGTAAAGCACTTTGAATCACCTTGTTGTTGAATTGTGCTATACCTTGCCTCATAATGACATCTGATGAGCTGCAGTGTTATGTAAAAGTCTTGAGCCACCTCTCATTTCTTTATATTTTGTTTTCTTTGATTTTTTTTAAGTGGTTGTGAGAACTAGTTCTAGGAAAAATCTATTTTATTTTGTGTCTTTGGGCACTTTGTTATTAGCATATAATTTCTTCCTGTCTCTTTAGTGTATCTACAAAAATGCCAAAGATGACACAGTTTGAATAAAACAGTGTTTTTTGCAAGAAAATATCAGTTTTCAGCTGTTAGCTGAAACTTGAAAACTTGGCTGAAAATCCCAGCATGGTGTCCTTAAAAAAGCTCGACAAGTGGAGAGCAAAAGAAGAGGCAATCCTTAAAAAAAATCTATCTACAGCAGACGAGCAATATCTAAAAGTCATGTTTCTAAGGAATAAAACAAAATCCAGCAAAGACCTCACACAGGGCCTGGGAGATGATCCTTCAGCTGATCCATCTACTGTTCACTGAAGCCTCATCAGAAATGGTCTCAGTGGAAGGATGGCTGTTCCTTCTTAAGGAAGGGAAACAGGCAGAAAAGGCTGAGGTGTGCCAAATTACACAAGAACTGACCTGAAAATCAGTGACTACAGGTAAATGGCCTGCATTTGTATAGCGCTTTTCTAGTCCATAGGACCCCAAAGCGCTTTACACTACAGTCAGTCATTCACCCATTCACACACTGGTGATAGCAAGCTACATTGTAGCCACAGCTGCCCTGGGGCGCACTGACAGAGGCGAGGCTGCCGGACACAGGCGCCACCGGGCCCTCTGACCACCACCAGTAGGCAAACACGGGGTTAGTATCTTGCCCAAGGATATTCGGCATGCAGCCAGGATGCAGCCTGGGATCGAACCACCGACCTTCTGATTAGGGGCTGACCTGCTCTGCCACCTGAGCTACAGCCACCCACTAAGTCTGATGGAGTAATGAATCCACATTTGAAATATTTGGTTTAAATCGTCATCAATATGTACAGAGGAGGAGAGGACACTGTGAGTGTATAAAACCTGGTTTGGAGCTGCATTTCAGCCAGTGGTGTTGGGAATATTGTCAAAAATGATTATGAACACAGAAAAGTACCATTAGACTGTGATCCACCATGAAATACCATCTGGAAAGCGTCTGATTAGCAACAGCTTCATTGTTAAGCATCAACACTCATTGATTGGCCTCTCAGATGAGATGCTAACATTTTTGAAGCAGGGTGGGATCATCTTGACAAAGAACAGAACAAAAGGCAGCCAACATCCAAATAAGTGCTTTAAATGTCCTTCAAGAAGCCTGGAGAACTATTCCTGAAGACTACTTGATGAAATTACAAGAAAGCTTACCTAAGAGAGTTCAGGCTGTGTTGAAGAATAAATGTGGTCACACCAAATACTGACTTTCCAGCTTGTTAGAATTGAACAAACTCTGTTTTTTTTTCTTATTTACTGTATTTCCATGCACATTTCAATTAATATCTGCACCAACTTCCCATTTTCCCAGCAAAATATGAAGAAATGAGCTCAAAAGACTGCCTAGTTTTAACAGTTACTGCAGCAGAGAAAAGAAATCTACAGCATAGAATACAGAGACTAATCAAATAAGACAAGAAAAAACTTTACATTCTATTTATCTTCATAAGTAGTTGGGAAATATACCTTATTGACTTATAAAATGCAATAAAATGTAGTAATAAAAAGTCAATAATATATCAGGGAATTTTCTCCATCACGTATTTTCACATTCAATTTAAGCACATTTTACAGTTCTACTAGCAAACACAAGTGTTGCTTTATAGTGACAGAGCTGAATGAAAATTCATATGAAAACCACCTTATATGAAAACATATAACCTTAACACAATATTACAATGTGTGAACATTGTAATATTGGTACTTAAAGTTTAATTAAATAAAGTATCAAAAAGTACTGTCAGCAGTAACAGCAGAAACTTTCACACTGGAAGAAAATTCTAATATCATCGTGTCTTCTAATGGCAAGTAATACTAAACAATGATAAATATTCTGAATTCACACTAAGGTGACAGTAGAATTACTTTGCAGCCATACCCTGAGGTTAAAGAGGGATTTGTGGTATGGAAGAAAACATCATTCACTGCACATTTGTGCAGATGCTCATATGTATCTAAGCGGCTATCGCATTTATGGTTTATGAAAACTATAGCCTGTATGAATCCTCATAGAAATGAAACGAATATGTAGCAATATAGCTGTTCAGCATACAACATCGGCCCTTGTTTTAAAGCCGTTCATTGTTGTCATAGCTTGGTAATAGGCTTCAGTTTACCTCAAGGACTCCTCATTCTTTAGCCTGACTGCAGTCTGTCAGCTGTAATGCTTCTGACTGGACACAATTCACTCACATCTCAATTTACAGTGTATCATTCAGTCAAACTGGTAGATCAAGGTAAAGTCAGTCATTGCTGAACAATTGCTGAGCTCTTTGAGCTTGTCATCCGACACAGAATGAGGTGCCGACCCGGGCGATCGCTTTGAACTTCAGTGCTCGAGAGTTAAAAATAAAACAGAAGACGCAAGCATGCTGCTGAGGTGGCGGCAAACTCCAGCTGAGTGTGATCATCAAGAAACCCAAGGTCACAAAAAATACTCTTTTTTTAAAAGAAAAAAGGCCTTAGTTATTTAAATGCAAAGGTGACGACACAATTCAAATTTAGTCAAGAAGCAATTTTAAGATTAATTACCTGCAAATCAGAGCCTCTAAATGTAATTAGTTTGAGAAGAAATGCTGGCCAATCCATGCCCCTTCTTTACTTTTAATCAGCAGTTACACTGTTATCATTCTAATTACATTATCAACATATTTTTTTGTTTCTGCATTCTTTCTTGTCTTCACGTAGTCTCTCTGCTGTCTGTCTTCTGACAGCAGCTTACAAAGAAATGTCAAAGTCAACATTTAAAATATGTGGACAATAGAGCTATTAAAACATCCAAATAACAAAATGAACCTCAAAGATTCTCCATCATGCATTCGTCATGTCATTAATCTCTTAAAAATAAATTATAATATCAAAAGTTAGAAGAATCATATTGTTCCTCATGCAAAGGATGACGTGATATAAATAAAGGGGATTTTGGTAGGGCGGTCATTGTCAGCACTCCTTGCACACCATGTAATTACCGATGCATAAATAAGCTATCAGGCAAACAGTCTAATCGGGAGGCGAGCAGTGTTTGACACGAACTCATCAGCAAACACCTTTTGCACGTGGATAAAATTGATTCCTTTTAAAACAGCTCTTCCAGCTTTTGTTGTCTGCGTGCTCACAATTTTTACTATGAACCACAACAAAAATTGATTTTTGCTCCGGGTACTTAACATCATCTTTTGAAAAACAAAAAAAACGTCATTCAGAAGCACACGGCTGTTTTACAATAATGGGATCCAGCACTTTGAGACCTTTGTTTTTTTTTTACCAAATGGCTTTAAAAGCAAAAAATAAATAAATACATCTAAATTGTTGTGTTAAATTTA
This sequence comes from Diplotaxodon limnothrissa, assembly GCF_057381915.1. NCBI lineage: Eukaryota > Metazoa > Chordata > Actinopteri > Cichliformes > Cichlidae > Diplotaxodon > Diplotaxodon limnothrissa. Next base: position 25,458,218 of record NC_140596.1, read on the forward strand.
CTCCTGCAAAATTCAATGTCTATAACCAGCAGTGCACTCCTCTGTAGGCAGCCTGAGACAGCACAGACACCTCGCTGGAGTTCACATGTGATGTTGGTGTCTTTGTAGGAGCTGCTGTGATAAATCCACGCGAGGGCTACGCAGACGCTTCTGTGTCCATCAGCCATCGGCGGCATTAAAAAAAAAAAACTTCAACAGCATCAAAAATGCAACAGTGACAAAAGTAAAGGAGGTCATGTAACCATGTAGGAAGTAAACTAACAATTTACTAAAAGTTTCCACTTTGGTTTTAAAGTTTGTTTGGGTTTTTATTTATTAGTTAGACTTCTTAACGCTATTTAATATATCACATTTTCAAATTTGTATTGCATGTTGACACACTCCTCTCCATTCATCCATCCAGCTCTTCCACTAGGAGCCAGTACGAGCTGTCATGGGCCAAAACTATTTTATGTATCCGTCTACTGTATATCCAATAACTGCAGTGCTGTGTTAGCTCAGCGCTGTATGCATTGGCTGGAGCTTCATGCTTTGGGACTATAGCTGCAGCTGAATCTTGTACACTATAACTATGATCCACTGCTTCCAGCTTTGTTTAATCCCTGGACACACCTGCAGAGATTGAAATTGTGTGTAGGAAGTGGAAAGAACAAAAGTCCTTGTTGGGTCTGCCCTACCGTGAAAGGTCCACAGGAAAAGTAAAAAAAAAATAAAGTCAGTATTAAAGAAAGATTACTAGGTCCACGTGCACTTGTAGCCTTTGATAATCTCATAAAATCCCCCTTCATTACCTATAATACTGTCTTTTTCCCTCTTTCTGATTGGCTGCATATTGAAGAGATTACATCAGAGCCATCTGTGCTCACGTCCACCCAATGAAAATGTGACAGCTACATTTCTGCATGAGAAAACATGAAGGTGAAATCTGCATACATCCTTGAATTGGGATGTAGTTAAATATGGATTCTAATATAAAATGGATGTCCATACATACCCACACACATACTCACAGAGTCAACTCATCTAGCATTCACTAAGAAATGTATTTCATTATGCCACTGGGATCCATAACCTGAAACGCATGCAATCTCTTGTAACACGCTGCACGGCTGGCAATGCAACACTAAGGCTCTCGGGAGGTTGCAACACCAGAATATAAGAGGTGAGCTCCTTAAAAAGTGTCAGAGATAAAAACATTGATCATAGCCATCATATATTCTTCAGGGTGAGTAAAAAAAAAAAAAAAAAGCACACCGTAGCACCAAACACAACCTGCAGGAGGATATCAAACAGTTGAGCGATTGCCTGTGTCTCTGTAGACCAGCAGCAGGATCCTATAATCCATATCACTCTCCCCAAAGGGACGCTTGGTTTGCATCTCATCTCTGCTCGCCCTGCTGTTCAGGGTTAGATTGAAAATTTCAATCATTCTATTCGTGGTTCCCATTCCTGTCCCATTCAACTACACTGTACTGTAGGTGCAACACATTCACATCCAGAACAAAGCAATCTCAGGCCTCTTTTGCTTTGTTCCTTGACTTCAGGACAGAGTAGGATAGGTACGTCAAAGTAATTTACTCTGATCACAGCACAGGAGGAGCATGACTCTTCTGCAGACATCAGCAGCACAGTGCACTACAATACCGGGGCCTTGCATAAAACAGATAAAAGCCACCGTGTGTGATTTGATGCGTTCCTTTTGTGCAATCCATGTCCCATATTTTGGTCCTTTTTGTCCTTTGATTAAGGCTGTGATAAAAAACTGGACGAGAATTTGGCTGAATGTAGCCATCTTATTTTAAAGAACATGCCTTTTTTTCTAAGGGGATATTTCTTCCCACAGCTTAATGAAGATTCGGTGAAGAAAACATTACTGGTTACTTTAGGACTAATGCATTGCTAAAAACTATTTGCATTTACTATATTAAAAATGCAGGTCGCAGGGACCTTTCAATGAAACTCTTCAAATCTATATCTTACGTTAAGACTAATTTAATGCCTTCACTTTGGCATGGAAGGAGATTTTGCAGGAAGCTTTAAAAAAACTTCAATGATGTTTACTGGAAATAAGTTCAGGCAATATACTTGGCCGGGTCATAGCTGTAATATTCTTCTCCTTCCAGGCTTCTCAAGACTGGGAGACATAACCAAAAGGCATCTCTATAAATGTCATCTGCAATCACCTTTTGCGCTCATGAAGCCCCAGATCATCGTATTACCAGATTTATCCGTCACTGCTGGAAGTTTACACTCAGTATAGTAGACCTGAGGACCTGAATTCCAAACATCCTGGATTCAAATTAATCTTGATGAAAATGTATCAATTTTTTTTAAACTTTAATCTTGCTTTTTTGTTAAGTGCAAATAGTTGTTTTCTTCTTGAACACATGTATAAGGCTGAGAGGTACTGAAACTTTAAAAAAAAAAGGTGTGGCACAAACCAGAAATGTAAATCTAAAGAATTGTTCTTTAGCGCTGCAGCTAAGGATGGGAATCAAGAACCCAGGAGTTCAATTCCCTGGAATTTTTTAGTCCGCCTGCCTGTCGATCCCGATTATTGGTTCTATTTGAGCGTGTGCTACAATCATCTGATTTCAGTTCATGTGTTGGAGGAGGAAAATAGCAGCACAGTCTACAGCGTGGATATGGACTTTACTTTTATTGCACAAAAGGACGAGAGTGCGATAGTAAAGCGGTGGTGAAGACAAAAACGACTGCATCGTGCTGCTAACCCAACTTTGGCTCTTCGCAAGCACCTGCACAGACAACATGCTAACGCTAAGCTAGCCATAAACCCAGAGTGATGTTAAAGCAGAGTGAATGTCGACCCCAGCCCAGCAGCCAAACCCTGAACTTTAACAGGTAACAAACTGATGAGCAGTCAGGCTGGAGCCTCTGTTTCCACCTATTTTAAAGCCGTTAAAGCCTCTGTGTGGGTTTTCATCTTTGCTTTGTGCCGTCGGCTTTGTGTTCATACCTAAATCCAAAGAAAAAGATCATATGTGTGTCCTCATTAGGATAGGATTTGTGTTGTGGGGGCGATCGTGGCTCAAGAGTTGGGAGTTCGCCTTGTAATCGGAAGGTTGCCGGTTCGAGCCCCGGCTCGGACAGTCTTGGTCGTTGTGTCCTTGGGCAAGACACTTCACCCGTTGCCTACTGGTGGTGGTCAGAGGGCCCGGTGGCGCCAGTGTCCGGCAGCCTCGCCTCTGTCAGTGCGCCCCAGGGTGGCTGTGGCTACATTGTAGCTTGCCATCACCAGTGTGTGAATGTGTGTGTGAATGGGTGGATGACAGGTTGTGTAAAGCGCTTTGGGGTCCTTAGGGACTAGAAAAGCGCTATACAAATACAGGCCATTTACCATTTTACCATTTGTGTGTGGGACTGTAGGCTTTATACTGTCAACTGATAATTATAAGACCACGGGTTTCAGGTCATTTTGCAGAGACATGCAAAAATAATGTAACATGTATAATAGCAAATTACTTTCTCCTTGGAGTAATTAAGTAACATACTGCATTAATTACATTAAGTACTTAATACATTAAGTATGCTTTAAAGAGAAGCGTTCTGTGTAATAAATGCATTCTTGAGTAACAACCCCAACACTGATCACAACAAAGGGGGGAAATGCCTCCAACATGCACAAAAACATTTGACCACACAGCACGCAATTAATCTGCACAAATGTAATGCCTTTGATATGCTGCTTAGAGATGGTGGTGGCTCTCAAAACAGTGATCAATCCCCATCCCTAGCTGCAATCAACACATTTAAAAAGGTAAAAAGTTTTACTTTGAAACTTTCAGGAACCTCCAGCAAACACGCAGCCGTTCAGGGAATGGACATTTTCTCCAGTTTACTGGTCTGTAGGCCAGTGTGAGTGGGGCATTAATATTAAGTTGAAATTCACTCTAGGAAGCTCAAAATAGTTGAACTAACCCGTAGGCTTGAGTGAAAATTCTGAGCAGTAACGCCTTAAATGTCACTCTGTTGTATATGCTGCTGGATGCACTGTAGATCTGTATTTCTATTGGTCAAGAGAGTTGGTTCATAATTCAGCCATAATTCAGAATGGTGCTCCTTTTATTTATTTATTTTTGTCCTTAATTTACATTTTAAGCTTCATTTTTCAAAAAATTCCTGCAAACTGAGGCACAGCACTCCACTTGTTGTGATTTCTGGAAGCAGTTTGGTGATAACTGCCAAACACTCATCGTTTAACTAGCAGGTCACAGGCTGCTCGAGCTACTTTAGATCAATTAGTATGCTTCTGACGCCTCGGAGATATCAATCACGGGTTGCAGCTGAGCATCCATCTTAAAATCATATAATATATGATTGTATTTTATATAACGGCGATAAATAAGACAGCGTTTGTTATTTTAAGCAAAAGCTGTCAGATTTATTTTTTTCCCTACCCTCATATGATAAGACGACTGCTTAAAACTATTAGAAGATAAACAGCCATCAGTGTTCATTTGAATTTGAATCTAATTTCCAGCATCTTTCCATCCATCTATACAGCTCGTGTGCTCTTTGTTTTTTAACATTACGCCGTGAACAACAATCAAAAATGATAAAGGGGAAAAAAAGAAAGAAAACAAGCTGGCTGTAAAAACACAGAAATGTCTTTTTCCTGAGAGCACTTTCATCAAAATGTTATGGAGCAAGTAGTTCAGCATCCCAGGAGACGAAGGAGGCAGACCACGCACACTGTTCATGGTTGGCTGAGTGAGAAACAAAGCAGGCCTGCAGTTAGTAGGCTAGAAGGCAATACCTGCCTTTCAGTTGTCACAAAGAGAACAAAAGTCCTTCTGGCTCATTGCCGAGTGTGGAGAAGATCTGGGGGAGCCCGGCACTTCAAAGGAGCCTGTCCACTTAAGCTCAACAGAACAGAAAATACTTCAGGCATAACAAGCGAACATATGCAGTTTAATGTATAAAAATCAACAATAAGGCTGCGCCTCGAACAAACATCTGCTCGTTACCACAAAGCAGACTCGATGTGAAAATAAGGCAGAAGAGTCTAATTAAATACTACATCGAGACTACCACACATCCTACATAACACAGGAACATGTTTAGGCTCCATAACACATACAGTCAGTCAAGATCTTTCAAATATCTGCAAGAATGTCACATTTACTTCTGACTGACTCATGAATTAATTGACAAAAACCTTCACAGACAGACAGAAGGGATTAATATAATCGGGATTATGGGGTTTGCCAGTATGTGTATCTGAAACTGTGTACCTTTACTGAGAACTGTGACAAAGAGGATAATACAACAGCAGTCAACTGTGCTTCAGGCAAAGATTTTGCTCCAAACATCACTACTGTCATGTTTGTTCCAATTACTAGAAAGCCCTGAGCCTTGAAGTTGTATTGACTTGTGCCAGAGAGACACCATGGAATTAGTCAGACAGAGCTGTTTGAGCAATGTGGCAGCGGTAATTAATATGGTCTGGTAGTCAGTCAGTGGTTAATGGGCATTTTGTGTCAGAAATCTGTACTTACACTGCTCTTGGATACTGGAAACTGCTCATATGAACAGACAGATTAATTATGGATTTATAAACAAAAAGTTGTCCAGGGCTAAAGAAAATAAAAGGCAGACTGTGTAAGTGCACTCTAACAGCAGTGGAGCAAACACACAAAAGCTGGAGTTCTCAAAGTTTTTGATGACTGAGTGCCAATTTAGGGAACCAGCGAATGATCAAGAGTCTCAGGAAGACACGCAAAATACTTTCAGTGTTTTTGATGTGTCGGTTCAGAGGCTGATGGCTGATGCTGGTAATTGTCCTTGCTGTGATTTCTGCAGGGTTTGGTTTTTTTAATCATCAGTGAGGTGACTGTTAGATTTCTTAAAACTGGCTCTGTTTGTCAGAGCTAGGAAGGGTTAGTCTGCTATAATGGCTACAGCAAGAAAGCGTAAACACAGCTATATCATATATCATATGCGCAGGCTTTTACTGATGAGAAAATGAGAACAAAAACACTCTTCAACACAGCCTGAACTATCTTAGGTACGTTTTCTTGTACTTTCTTTAAATATTGTTCAGGGATATTTCTCCAGGCTTTTTGAAGGTCATTCAAAGCTCTTCTTTGGACGTTGGCCCCCTTTTGTTCTATTCTCTGTCAGGATGATCCCACCCTGCTTCAACAATGTGAAGACTCTGGGGAGCTCAATCCATTACTGATAGTGTCTCATTGCATGTTTTTCTATCCAGGTATGCTTTTTAGTGTTCACTGTCACGCTGAGAAATGAAGCTGTTACCAATCAGAAGCTTTCCAGATGGTATTGCATGGTGGATCACAAACTGTCAGTATTTTTCTGCATTCATACTTCCATATGTTTTGACAAAATCCCCAACACCACCGACTGAAATGCAGCCCAAAAACCAGTGACACAGCCTGCACCATGCTCTGCAGATGGCCGTGCACACTCACTGCTGTACCTCTCTCCTGACCTCTTCTGTACATATTGATGATATTTTGAACCAAAAATTTCAAATTCATCACTTCACCTGTTGACACTGACTTTCAGTCCAGTTCTTGTGCATCTTGGTACACCTCAGCCTTTTGAGGAACAGCTTCTTGACAGCCACCCTTCCACTGAGACCATTTCTGATGAGGCTTCGGTGAACAGCAGATGGATCAACTGAAGGGCCAGAGGCATCTTTCACGTCCAGTGTCAGGTCTTTGCTGGATTTCTTTCCCCCTATTTCTTAAGGACACGACTTTCAGACACTGCTGTAGATGGATTTCTATGTCTGCCACTTCTTTTTTTTTTATTGACACACTGCACATCATGGTGTGTTATGCAAAGTTTTGGGCTAACAGCTCTTTGGGAATCCCAAAAAATTATATTTTATGCCAGTCAAACTGTGTTATCTGCCAAGTTTTATAGATTCAACTAAAGAAATTTGAACCATTTTTCCCCCAAGAGACTGCAAGTAACAAAGTGCTTCAAGGTGAATCTGTAAAATGTCTTATTTTTCCTCTGTTTTATTTCTTTGCAAGTTTTTATCGTCATACTGATTGAATCACACAAAGAACGGGATTAAATCGTCTCAAAGTTAAGTACTGACTTGGAGCATAAGGAATTTTTGAATGTTTGAATGTTTAACCAAAACTCAAAGTCTTTTATTGGCCTAAACTTGGACAGCATCAGCCTCAAGCCTTAAAATGTGCTCTGTTCATCAAAACTCCAGTGTGATCCTTACAGCGCTCTGTAGGACTGTCAACCTTTGGCTTTTAATGTCTCGTGTCCTCCTTTTGAGATAGGTGGTTTTACGCCTTGTGCAACCGGCAGAGTGTGTTACTTTAGTTCTGATACTCTGCACCGTTTATGTGTAACATTTACTGTGCGACTGCCACGCTTGTCCGAAAGCACATTTCCTGTTGGGGAAAAATACGAGAAATCTTTATTTTTTGACCAGAAAACTTGCTGGCTTGGAAGAAATGCTGTCAGTGGTTATAATGCAGGTAGCAATTATTCAACCTCGAGAATGTATTCACATGGTTTTTTTTGTGATAAAGGTGGATTGTCAGGGATCGTGTGTGTGTGTGGGTGTGTGTGTGTAAACAAAATTACATTTATTGAGTTACACACCTGACTGCACTTCCATTGTGGCCGTGTTTGTGTGCCAGTGTGGGTTCTAACAATGACACAACAGCTTAGGATGACAGGCACTCTTTCTTTACTCAGTGTTAACTTGTTTGTTTATTCATTCATGATTTTGCAGCACACTGTACTTGGGGGAAATTATAATACACAACCTTTAAGTGGCAACGAGCCCTGAGATCCCTGAACAAAAGGAGCACGGCGCAGGCTGCTGGAGTAGACCGTATGCTACTACTCCAGGGGTCAAGTATATGCCCGAATTTAATGATTCAACAGTTCTCCTAACAACAATATAATGCCATTAGTGCACTTTGATGTTAACAGATGGTTATGCCAAAGTCAGTAACACATTGCACTAAGGCACCTGCACTTCATGCATGCAGGTGATGTCAATCAGCTGCTGAGCGAACACTGACTGCCACATGTTTACTTTTATTGCGCCTCCTTGTTTGCGATCCTTTTATTATCGCCATCAAAGCCTCCTGGTGCACCAGCCTCACTCCTGAGCCTCATTTATAACATGTTTTACACGTATTTACAGAAATAAGTGAAGAAATAAAAGATACATTGTGGTAAAACGACACCAACCTAGCATTCACAGCAATCCATTATTATAGTTGTAAAGCTTGCGTTATATTGCACTGATAATCTTCCCCGGTAAAGCTAAGTGGCTCTTTGTGCTTATGAGCAACTGCATCGTGCACACTTTTAATGCCAAATAGATATCAGGAGTCCTCAAACAGCGAGTGAACTTTTATAACACCTCTTAAATATTTGATTTTTACGGAAGGTAATAAGGACAAATGGAAAGCTTGGCTATTGCGGAGATACAATGGCCTCATAAAAGCAGATGGTCACCAAAAGAGGGAAATTTTAAAGATGTTAATACCCCATAAGGGCAATAATGTTCAGGATTAAACAGATGTCGTAAGAGCAGGGCGGATAATGAAAAACTCATCGGAGCTTTTATGATATCAGTGATCATCATACTTACATCCAAAGTAATGTCCTGCTGTATTTTCTTTTTCTTTTTACAATGGATAAATACTGTCCTGTCTGAAACTTTCATTTGAGTGCAAAATACAAATAAATGCTCTGCAGAATTTAATACAGTGATTTTCTGGTCTTATTCCAGTGCAGATTATCAAAATCATCCCTCTGATGAAAAGATTTTTCCTCTCTGGCACAAAACTTAAGAGGCTTAGTCATCTTTTCCATCTTCATCCATTGACCGACGCGTGCCCAGATTTCAACACCTGCTTCGTGGAGATTCAGAGAAAAATCAGAAACAAAAATAAATAAATAAGTCACTGATTATGCATTTATGAAGAGTTCTGTAAACATTAATAAACAAATCAGGACTGCAGCAACAACCTTATTTCCAGGCTATCAAACAACCGGGGCAGCGGGGATGGCAGGCTTAAAGTAAACACTTGAACAATGATTGGACTTCCTCTCACAGTAGCACTGTTTCATAACAAGGTGTCTATCCAGTCAAGTAGCAGAGCCAAAGGAGCACGAAAATATAATAAGCAATGGAGAAGCCACACGCTTGTCTGTAAGCAGGATGTTAACGTAACGTATTTCAATGCCGTCCCTGGCAGCACTGCAGTTCCAGCAGCCTGTATAAAGAAGCAGATCACACCTGCAGCGACTCAACACACATCAGCGTGTTCCTCTGATAGATCCGTGCCTTTTCCGTCACATACTGGCAGAAAGTGCGCTCTTAATATACATATCTTAGCTTAATGTCACCACAGATATTTCACATTAAACCAGTGATACAAGAAATGGTATTTACTTATTAAAAACAACATATTGTATATAAAACACTGACTTTGCCTCTATGGCATCACCTGCTGAAACAAGGTCTGCCAAAACGACTGTCACCACCTTTTTTCCTGGAACAAGCCAGAGGGGAGCATATTTAAGAAAGACTAACACAAGCTACCTTGGTTTGTAAGGGTGCATCTGCAGAGTGTACAGGACCATCAAAACAGACACAGAAACACGCCACAAGTGCAGCTTATAAACAGTTTTAATCGCTAGAATTTAACCCATTGAAAAAAGGAACAGAAGTTATAGACTGTTGGATGTCCTGGTGGTAAAATTGCACAGGAAACCATATTATTTGTTAGATAACTGCTTCAGAAGGCAGAAGGCGTCCAGTTCACCTGGTCCGATTGTCACTGTCGACTACAGTCAGTTAGTGTCAGCCAACTTGAGAAACACAAGCAGTGTAAATGATAAATAAAAGAGTTGCAGTGAAACATTTCTGAGGTCAAGGGTAGTAATTATTACCAAGAAAATGTAATTAAAGTATATGTTAATTATTCCACATGCCCACTGTGCGTTGTCAGTGAAGTTCAGGCTAACTTTTGTTACACTGACACATCCAACGAGGTGTCCCCCTCGACTGACTCCTGATTTCGTGCCAGGCCTTGTATGTAAAATCTTAACATTCAAAAGTAACTGCATGCTCTCACAGGGGTGTCAATACTTTACAAATGTGTGTATCCTTTTTCTTCGCATCCTACCACTAACATCTTCTGTCACACCAACCCTCTGCATGTTCTCCTCGTCTGAGGCCTCGTCTCTTTTTCTCATGCCTGGCAGCTCCATATTCAACACATGTCCAAACCATCTCAGCCTTGCCTCTCCATCTGTGTCTCCAAATCACTGAACCTGATCTGCCCCTCCGACGTACGCATTCCTAATCCTGTCCATTCTGGTCATTCCCAGTGAAAATCTCAGCAACTTTAACTTTGCCAGCACCGTCTCCGCCACCTGTCTTTTTATGCCACCATCTCCAAACCATACATCACAGCAGGTTTCACTACCAACATGGTTTCTTCCCTCTCACTCTTGCTGATATCCTTATGTCATCTCCACCCATTGCACCATGCCTGCACTCTTTTCTTCTCCTTTCTCATGTGCTGTCAGCTGCTTTGGATGGTTCACTCCAGGTATTTTAAACTCATCTAACTTCACTACATCGGCTTCATGCAGCCCGTTTCCCTCTCATTCACACAAGTCTTTCATTCCTCTTCTTAACAGAGCATACCTCCTCCTCTCCAGACTCTTTTCCACCTGCTCCCAACTCTCACTACCGACTATGTCATCTGCAAAGATCATAGCTCATGGAGACTACAGCCGGACCTCATCTTTTAACCCGTTCATCAGCACTGCAAACAAAAAAATAATAATTTTCTACCTGTTATATTTCAGGGTCCAGCTTTTGAACCTGGACATAAAGGCAGTCTGGGTAACTTTAAACTTTCTAGTATTGGATGGATGAAGGAACATATCAGACTTGCAGCAGCCAGATTATTGGTCAGTACTGATATTCTTTCAGCACCCCCCACCCCCACCCCCGCCCCCCCAGGTGGAGTCACTACAACATGTTAAATCGCACAAAGCGCCTCATTGTTAGTTAGCCGAGATCTTTTCACTGTCGCTCTGTGTTACAAAGTGATTGCAAGTATGTAAACAGTAGTGCGCTAGGGAATTAACTCTGTCTGATAATGTATGAGCTATCCATCTAGTGTTGCAGCAACGATATAGATAAGAGAAATCTGACACCCAATCGAAATCTGTGCCAGCAGAGGCGCATGCAGTCCTTGTGTCAAACACAAAACTGGCCACAGCCAGATAATAGACAAAAACCAAGGACTGATTAGAAAATCAAAAACTAACTCTGGTAAAAGAAAGGGAAGAAACGTTGGGAGGAAAAGGACCAGTGAAAGAATTCATTTTAGCAGACTATCAGTACATTCCTACTCTTATGTTATACTGTTATACATTTGTTCAGAGACTTTTTTGCCACAATAATCATTCCTCCTCTCCATTATGTCCATGAAGATAATCCTTCTAAAATGAATAATTCTCAAAGAAAAGAGTAGAAAATGCATGCAGAAGCTCAGGAGCTTTAAGAGCTCTTAAAGTGGCTCAAACGTTTATTTCGTAGCAACAGGCCACATGACTACATGGAAAAGATGGTTTGTAAAGATGTGAATCATCAACCAAAAATAAGTCAAATCTACAGCTTACGTCAAATTTTTAAAACATATCAGCTCACTGAACAAAACACCTTATGATGCCATCGACTAATTCAAAGCTCCACACAAACAGCAGTGCAGTTTGAAACTGCAGATTGTACCGTGTGTACATGCTGCTGTCCACACATATTTCTGATTATTTTAAACACAGCTGGCAGAAACAAGTGGCCACATCTGCTGTCTCGCCAGCCACAGACAGTGAGATCCGCCACACTGTCACAACACCTCAGAGAAAATACTGCAGATCCACAGCGGTAAACAACACTTAGGCAAAAGGACCGAAATACCAACAGTCTAATCACCCCTGTGAAGCAGTTTGTGGATATTTGCTCTCAGCCCCATTCTTCTTTTCACTCAGCCTAACAGCGACTGAATGGGTCGAAGGGAAAACTGTTTCTAATGGCAAAGCAGCTCATAAACTTCCAATGGCTCTCCAAAGCTCCAAGGTGAATGACAGCTGCAAAACACCATTGAAATTTGAGTTGTGTTTAGGGGTTCTTAAGATGAAGAAGTCTGTGTCATCAAAGCTAAAAGAATGACAGTCATCCTTGGAAGGCTGAGTGCAACGGCATCGAGGCAGACTCAATTTAGAGCGTGGGTGGATTCAGCATGAGCCTTGTAATGTTTGGTAAAACATACACAACACAATAGAGAATTTTTTTAATATATGGAATTCAAACACCATATTCTTCTCATCCTTTCAGTTTCATTAGAAAACTTTCAGCACTGGAATTTCTGAATATGTGTAACCGCCTCGCAAATAGTTCATAAACAACATTTCTGTAACTCTCTCTGTGGATTTACACATATACTATAGTACAGCACCTCTCCTTGTTATAGTATTAAAGTCTTTGCTCCTTTTTCTAGAAAAAAACATCTTTCCATGACGACTAAGACAACTCTAGCTATTACCCATTAAATCACCACTCATGCTGCAAGAATTAACATAAACAACCCAAAATTTCAGGAGTTTTGGTGACACTGACACACGTATACAGGGAGAAAACTATCGAAATCTGAATAAGCAAATGCAAACAAAGGAGCTTCCACATGAACAGAACTGAAAACTACACTGAAAGCATAAGTGTATACTGCGAAGGAAGTTCAAGGAAGGTCAGCCAGATCAGCCAGGCTTTCTATTTGCTAGCTAACTTGACAAAACCTAAAACCCCAGTCTGAGATAAAAGGAATCACAACGGCAGTTATCAGTTTCACAAAAAATGATCCCTGCGAGTGTTCCCTTCTCCGATGTTCTCAGAGGATGATGTTAAATTGTGATAGAAATCTAAGAAGAACATAAAAAATAAAATGGTTAAATGCAACACTGTTGCAAAAAAGAAAAGATTAATACTGCACAAAATCATTAATATTAATTGTCAAACCAAGTGGTAACAAAAAAATGTATTCTGGGTTAACTGGCCTATTTTACTAGTTAGCATGTCGTAGTCTCGTTCGTTATGGGAATTAACCAGACAAATTGCTCCACACACTAAGAACGGCCATGCACCTCCCACAGAATCGAGAAAGAGCTATCAACCTGTCGATCCTTTCCATGTCCGGGCGGGGTGAGGTTTCCCGTGTTGAGACAAATTAAGCAGCAGGCTCCACTTCTCCACACCTCACAGCAAGAAGGTCCTGAGTTCAATTCCACCATCAGGCTGGGGTCTTTCTGTGCGGAGTTTGCATGTTCTCCCAGTGTTTCTCCTCAGGCTTCCTCCAACACAGTTAATATGCATCTTAACGACTTTACATATAAGCCATCTTTGATCATCTGAATAAATAAAAGAATCAGTGAAAACACTGCACTCCCAGATGATTTTAAACCCAAAGTCTGAACAGAACTTTCTTCCAAACAGGTACAGCAAAGTTACCATGATAATTGAGCCAGGTAAAAAAGAGAGAAACCTTCATGTAACAGAAAACTCTGACTTTAAGCTTGGTGTAGCTCTCTAACCCTTTAATTTAGCTTCGTAGTACACCTCTCTACTTCCAAAGCATAATTCCACTCTATCAACCTGGTGCATGTTTGATGAATGTGGTCACTGTTGCTCTGTGGGTCATGTTAACCTTGCACTTTCCAGCTCTGCTGTTGTAATTTGAGTAGAATGTGAGATTAATCTGTTTGATGATTAAATCAGACTAAGCATCTTCAGAGAAAGACCTCTGAGAAAGTTAGTACAATAATTACTGCAAACCCCTGATTCTGTGTTTACATTTGGTTAGAAGTCTAAACTCACTCTTTGGTAAAGCTGCAGGAAGCTCACGCTTTTACCCCAATTCACTTTGACTCTTTGTTTCCAAGAATCTCCTTATTTATGCATTATTTAGACATCCTTCACTTTTACTGCTATAATCCGACCACTGACCCACAATAAAGACCAGATAGGCTGGGTCTGAATAGAGATTGCTTCTTTAGATTCAGACGGTTAAGTCCATGTCCATCCATCATGGCCGCAACCGAGTAAGACACAGTTTACCCAGCCTCAACACAGCCCTGATTTATAACCTCTGGGAAACAGGATTTATTGTATCAGACTGCATATGTTTAAGTCGACTGATTGGTTTGGTGCTTAGTGAAGTGTAGAGCTCAAAGCGAGGCACCATACTGTGGTACCGCTTTTCTTACATGTGCTCTTCCCCGAGAGAGACTGTCAGTTTTAGAGTTCCCCTTCTCCTTCCTCTAATAGGCTTATCTGTGTTTATGTTTCCACACAGTATCTCCCCACACTCTTGTGGCCAGTCGCAGGAGATTAACACAACCAACCCTTACCCTCAGTAGAGCTCTAAAGACTACTGCAGTACTCCCCCATCGTCCATCACGATTATGCCCATCTCTCAATGTCTCTCTGCTTGATCCTAAATAAGTCAATATGTTTCTCCCCTCAGGTGGATCTTACGATTTAACTTGTAATTAAGGAAATGTTCAACAAAACAGCTTTCGCATGGTGCGCTCACAGCTGTATTCAATGTCTTTGACAAAAAAACAGGGTTTAAAAAATGCAATTGTTGTTTTAAGGAGGGATGAGAAGTGATATGCAGAAACAAACAAGTACAGCTGCAAAAGAAAAAAAGAAAAACGATGCAGCGGCTTTTGTGGCAAGTTCAGAATTAGCATATTCAACAAAACATTAACAAACAGCCGCAGCGGTTCTGGATGATGTGCTCGCACAGTTTTGCAAAGATTAAAGTTACATGTTTATTCATTTGAAGAGCACAAACTGGGCTGGTCCTTATTAGCACAAACTATGATATGCTTCCTTGCTGAATATAGATTTGAGGGGGGAGAAATAATTCTTTCGCACTGTCAGCCTTGTACAAATCAGCCTACTTAACTCTCTAAAGATCACCATAATTTACCCAAGAAGGCTGGTGCATTGCACTCCATCGCAACTTTTCAGATACATTAGAAGAAAGAAATCATTTAACAACAGCTCCTGTTTATGAGTC
Organism: Diplotaxodon limnothrissa; assembly: GCF_057381915.1. Lineage (NCBI taxonomy): Eukaryota > Metazoa > Chordata > Actinopteri > Cichliformes > Cichlidae > Diplotaxodon > Diplotaxodon limnothrissa. The sequence continues at coordinate 25,473,352 of NC_140596.1, forward strand.
TGAAACCACCTACACTTTTGCAAATACCACCGCACGCCCTCAGCCTTGATTGCATGGCAATGGTTTGATGGGTTAATTCAGTTGGTGAAATTTTTAAATAACAAGCCCTAGGGTCGGCCGTGAAGTTTTGCGATTATCATCTGTTGTGTTACTGTGCTTTAACGACGTGCCCTCGCCGCTGGGCAAAGCCATTACGATTCCATCGCTCCTCAAACAGACTAATTTATCGATGCCACAAGGTCCTTTTATGGCAGCATAGTGTCGGCGCAATTTAAATGTCAAAACAACATATTCACTGTTATTTTATACGGGCAGACAAAGTAATTTGCTTCAGAGTGACAATTCATTTCCATTTTACAAGCTTGACCCCAAGAACAAATTTCAATTTAACTGTATTTTTCACATTTGAGATTAAGTAATCAGCTGAAGTTAACAGAAGAGAGCCACTAGATATCAGTGAAGTATGCAGTCTAAAGTCATTTTATGGTTATGTTTACCTTAATGCCCCATCTACTCATTTAGCTGCTAGTTTCCTGAATTACTTCTCGGACAAAATGTGTCAATTTGAAAAATTGTCAAGTCAAATCTCTGTTGTTTGCACAGCTCAAAATCTTTCCTAATCCTCACAGCCTGCCAATCATAACTTAAATGAGCAAACATCAGTTAACAGAAGAACTTTATTCATCTGCACAGGGTGAACCAACACAGAGGATATGAACGTTTTCACTCATTGGCCACTTCATTTGGGTTCAACTGCTCCTAACACAAATAATAAGCCAATCACACGTCAGGAAGTCAGTGCATTTAGGCATGATGGTCAAGACAACTGAAATTCAAGCTGAGCATCAGAATGGCATGCTTGTTGGTTCCAGGCAGGCAGATCTGAGTATTTAAGAAACTGCTGATCTGCTGGGATTTACCAATACAAACATTTTTTACAGAGAATGGTCTGAAAAAGAGAAAATATCCAGAGCGGTTCTCTGGGTGAAAAAGCCGTGTTGGTGGCAGAGGCCAGAGGAGAAGGGCCAGAAGGAAGCTCAAACTATCAATCAAATTATGCAAGAGCATAATTTGCATGTATAACGCTTGAAGGAGATGGGAGACTGCATGAGAAGATTACACTGGGAGTCAGCGCTGTCAGCTAAGAACAGAAAACTGAGGCTAAAATTCAAACTCCTTAGAATCGGACAATGGAAGACTGGAAAAAGGTTGCCTGCTCTGATGAGCTTCAATTTCTGCTGCAACATTCAAATGCATGAACAAAGCACGGATCCATCCTGCCTTCTATCAGCAGTTCACGCTGCTGGTAGTGGTGGTGGTAGTGTAATGGTGTGGGGGATATTTTATTAGTAAACTTTTGTACCCCTTAATTCCAACTGGGGATTGTTTAAACACCACAGCCTGTCTCAGTGTTGCTGCACAGTTCACTTTACTCAAATGGCCTCCAAAGCTACCAGATCTCAATCCAATAAAGCACCTTTGGGATGTGGTTGAACAGGAGATTTTCATCATGGATGTGCAGCCGACAAATCTGGAGCATCTGTGTGATGCTGTCACGTTAATATGGAGCAAAATCTCTGAGGAATCCTAACAGCACCTTTTTGAATCTGTGCCATAACAAATTAAGGCAGTTTTGAAGCTAAAACAGGGTCCAGACTGGTATTATGAAGGTGTAAGTAATGAACTAGATGGCGACACAACAATATTTTTTTGTCAAAGAGGGCACTGAAGGAGTTCTAAGAGCCACAAACCAATCAGCTTGTGAATTGAATGTTGCAGACAATAAAACCAGACCTTTTGCTTACTAAATGAAAACCAAAGCTTCGACCTTGATTAATCTCCCAATTATTTATTCAATTAACTAATTAATTAAACTTCAGAACCTTAAATCAGGTTTCGCCCTGCTGTGATAGCCACATAAACCATTTATAAATTCAAGCATCAAACATGCATGTCTGAGAAGTTTTGACCTGTTTCACCAACCAAAAATTCAGCTGAAGAAAACTTGAAGAATTATTTGAGAAACACACTCATATGTCAAAGAAAAGGCATTCAACAGTTGCACAGTTGTGGCGTTAACAGGCCTTCTAAATCATTTTAAGGAGCATCTTATGCATCTACAAGCTCTCACTCAACACACTGAAAAAGCTGTTAGAGCAGGAGAAAAAAAAAACTTCGGGAGAAAAAAAATAAAAAATCCAGCCAACAATTCACACAGCTTGAGTTCAGGTGTTATAGATGTGTTGTGATAAGAATTCATCTTATTTTATAACTCGCAAAAAAATGTTCCCTCCGTGCAATTCTGTAAAACGTCAGAGTGACGAATGGAGCATGCAGCGTATTTGGGTTTGCTCATTTTTGACTGAAGCAGGTTTCCAGGCTATGCAGCGAGGACCAGCGCTAATCTTCACAACCTCTTCACACTTCTTCAGCTTGTGTCAACAGCACTGTGAGTCAGTTAGCCATTCATATGCTGCTACAGATGGTCTCATCCTTCTTCTTCAGCTCTGCCGACGACATGATTCATGGGGCTCTGTGTCTTGATTTAGGGTCTCTTTCATATTTCTACTCGCCCACAGCAGAGAGGCATTTCTCTAACATACCCCTGAGGCAGTGACCCTGGTCTGCCTGGCCTGTCTGCCTGAGAGGGAGGGAGGAGGGGAGCACTGCTGGAATCAACAAAATGCACACAAAGCACACACACAGCTGTAGGTGAGATGCACATATAAGCTAAAGCGAACTTGTATGCACAAAGGCAAACGAGTCAAAGTCTCTGTGACTTTCTCACAAAATGTGCTGTAAAGTCAACAACGAAAACACATCAGGATCAGGTGGACAATCCAAGCGGGGCAAATAAGCGTTCATTTGAAGTCAGCGCCTCCACCAACTCATTAACAAATGACAAATTAGACCTCTGTACCCTTCACTTTACACACTGCAACTATTATCTGTTATTATTTCCACACCAAAATCCAAATAAATCAGCACATCTTAAAAAAATTAAACCAGCAGCCTCCGATGATTGTTTGCCCACTCAATCTCAGTTTACTAGATTTGTATAATAATAACCTTGCATGTTTCCCTTCTACATGGAGTCGAAATTTTCCTCCAATTTAGCCTCGATGGGCTTCAGATTGCCTTGTCAGAAAGGACTATAACGAAAGACTGTGCGCACCACTTCCTTATCGCTACCAGTAAATTACCTCAGGATCAGATACAGGCTGCCAACTCGCAGAAACTCCACTCAGCAGACACAGAGAGAGAGAAAGAGGGAGGGGAAGATAGAAAGGAGAGAGGGCGGGAAGAAAAAAGTGTCAAGACATGACAAGAGCAGGAGAGTAGCCCCATGGAGACTGATTTCAGCTGCTCTCAAAGGCCATCTGATGTTATCTAAAGATCATCTACAGTCACCTACACTCACCTTTTTACACTCCACCCAGCAGCTGGAGTCAAGCACCTGTCAATCAAAACGTTCATAACCTGCGGCCACAACAAAACGCCTTTGTCTTTGCGGTGTAATTAACAGAGGGGGTGATTCTAACTTTGACAAAATAATGTTAGGGAGAGAAACGAAGGCAAAGATCTCCTGCAACAGTTTGTAAAACACGTGATCAGACGTTTCAGTTTTAAGGAATGCTGGAGTGACCATGCACTGGTGTTCCCAAAGAGACAGACGACTCGGTCATTTGTAATTTGTCACTTTGAAATGTGTTATTAGTCACATTACGTGAGACTTTCATGAGCATCAAAGAAGCAAAACCCAAAATGATCTTTTTTGCTGTCGATGTTTTTGCCACTTTTGATCAAGAATGTATTTAAGTAATGATTAACAGAAGAAAAAATATATTTCAGCTCTAATGTTGTGTGTACAAACAGGATAAATATGTGACATTTAAAAAAGCATATCTAACAGAAAGTCTAACAGAACTGATTTCTTTATTTTTTTGGTTGCTAACAGAAGCAGAGTATCACAAATCAAAATCTGTAATATTCTTTATTTTATGTTTTTTTTTGTAGTTTCACCTCTGCACAAAACCACAGAGAATTTTAAATTGAACAATCAAGATTTGATCCAAGTGCAGATTTTCAAAATTAATTCAAGAGGTTTTTATAAATTACAGCCCTCTGTTTTGTACAGTCCCCCTTTCTCAGGGGCTCAAAAGCACTTAGGCAATTGACTGACAGCAGTTTCGTGGAAAAGCGAGACTTGTTCATTCTTATTTCATGACAAAAAAATTAAGTGCTGAATTTTAGAGCTTTCACTATAATTTTAAAACTGAGGCCCAAGGAGATGTCAGGGCAAGTCTGACAAACCAGAGAGCTCCTAACAATCTATTTCCACGGTTAAGAAAAATAGCTTCACAACATCTAACCAAGCCAAGAACACTCTCGAGGAGGCAGGTATCATTGTCAAGGTCTGGTCAAGAGTAGAAACACAAAGGTTACACTGGATACACTCAGGAACAGAAAGGCCAAGTTCGACTTTTCCGGAAAACATCTTAAAGAGAGTTTGCATGGATGAAACCAAGATGAACTTGTACCAGAACGATGGAAAGGATAAAGTATGAAGAGCATGATCTGAAACATAACACATTACCTGTCAAACATCATGGAGGCAGCGTTATGTCATGAGCATGTGTAGCTATCAGTGGAACCTGGTCACTAGTGTTTATTGATGATGTGAGCGCTGCTAGAAGTAGCAGGATGAACTGTGAAGGGTACAGGGTTTTACCTTCTGCTCAGATTCAGCCAAATGCTAGAAATGCTAGAGGTTCATAGTACAAATGGAAAATGACCCAAAGCAAACTGCAAAAGTGAGCCAAGAGTTTCATGAGCTAAAGAAATGGGGAATTCTTCAATGGCCAAGTCAGCAGAGCATGCCTTTCAGTTACTGAACACAAACCTGAACGCAGAGACCCACAAGCAAGTAGGAGGTATCTGTGTTAAAGGCTGCTTCTTAAAGAAGCAAACAGCATTTGGTGATGTCCACAGGCTCAGACCTCAAGCACTGACTGTAAATGAATCTCATCCAAGTATAAAAAACAATCCTTACATCTAAAATCACCTAAGTTTGAACCTGTAAAAACAGGGGACTCTGCACAGACACAGCTAAACAGTTAATGTCTTAAACGTCTCAAATTAAAGCTACATTCACATCTTCATCATTTAATTTGAAGGAAGCAAAACTACAAAAATTGTCTTTGTCCGAAAAACAATGGATTCATTTCATTAGACTCCTCAACAGGGAAAATTACTATATTCATCTAATCATTTAAATAATTTTTCATCACACATATCAGTTCTTTGAATTCAGCTGAAGTGTGTTATTATACTGTTTTTAAGTAAATATATTTGTTTAAATGAGTATGACATATAAAAATAACCACTGCGTGCTATGACAACATAGTGTAGCGGTTTACACATCTTCTTAACAAACCAAAGATCCACCGTTAGATCCCGGGAGGAGACAGAAATCCCTCGGGGGGTTCCATCAGGAAACGCATCCAGCATAAAAATCTGCCAGATCAAATATGCAGAGCTACCTGCTGCAGCGAGCCCAAAGCAGCTTCCTTTATCAGATCCAGTTACAGTTCACATGCATTTCACGCCAGCAAATATGCTGGTATTTTTTACATGAAATGGACTGCTTTTAAAAACACTTCTCATTAAATAAATCCTTAAAACTTTAGGACTTTGTTTAGGAAAAAAATAAAATAAAACTCCAGGGAGGATGATTTAAAACACATGCACTCCTTTCATGGTGCATTTCAGGGGTTCATCTGTCTGACAGAGCATCATTTCCAACTTATTTTCATAATTTATATCTTTCACATGACCCCTGACTTTTGGCATGCTTCTCAACTAAAAAACAAAACAGAAAACAAAACTTTTGACCAATCCATAACAATTAAGCAGCCAGGGTGATTAATGCATCGATATTAATTCGATTCAATTAGCTCTACTAGCAGGCGACTTTACTGAAAAGTTGCAGGGATTTTTCCACTGGTGACCACTATCATATCAGCCGACTCCTCCTGACAGTTCAGGTGATATATTTAAAAAAGTGGCCTCAGAGACTTGTCACTTTTGTAGCTTTGGGGTGTGAAGGTATGATTAAACTCGCAGCAGAGTCATCTGGATGCAGGCGGCGGTCTTTCACACGCGTCGAGGGACACTGTGGTACAGACGTGCCTCGACTCCTCTCTGCAGCATTGTGGGGAGCAGCTCCAGCGTGGTGGAACCGAGCAGATGGTGAACGTATGCGGCGCTCATGCATGCCATCATCACCTTCATTAGTTGAAGGTGACATGTGACATCATCGGGCCCGTGTGCATTATGGGGGCCAGAAAGAGTTGTTTGCTTCTTTTTCTTCTTTTCATTGCTGCGTGGTTCAAGGTTGTCGATGGGAGGTATTGTGAGTAATCACAAGGCGAGTGCGTGCACGCACACACACACTCGCACACACACGCACAGACTACATCTCGAGCCTCCCCCACTCTCACCTCCTCCCAGCATTAAGGTAAATAAGGGCTTCCAGCAGAGAGCCAATGAGCACGGGCCACTGAGCAGAGATGCATGTTTGTGTTGCCTTCCTCCCAGGACCCTGCTCGTTTATCTTGGCTGTCAGGTAAAGGGCAGACTCAGAGAAGGTGAAACTTTTTTTTTTTTTTAATAAGGCCGGGCTTGGTTTCCATAGAAACTGCAGGACAACATTACAGGGACGATGATAAGAGAGCAAAGTCTGGTCTCAGGGCATCCCGCAGTGTGCCACATGGTTGCTGGAGACATTTGTGTTTACGTCAGAGAAATGAAAGAGCTATTTAGATTAATTTTCAGGTAGCCTCCAGACTCAGACCTTTTACTGCAGGAGGTGAGATTAATGAGAGCGTATTCACACCCAGCTTTCAGCTTAGGTCAGGAGCTAAGAGGGAGGTTTCCGCTTATAAAGAGGTGCTGAGTCTTCTGTGGGTACAAGCTCCCTGATAAAGGCAGAAAAAGGACCTCCAAAGACTGCCCTGCTGTTATTTTATTTATTTTTTTACTTCTATGATAAGGAAATGATACAGCTGGATTTGCCTTTTGAAGAATACCTGAAAGATATGAGGCTAAATTACTGACTGTAACTTTGAAAAAATAAATAAATAAAATAATGGGGGGAGAAAAAAAAAAGGGCTCCATTCTAAAAATGTCAATATTGCAAATGAGAGCGACCCACGCAGTCAGAATATTCTCCCAGCTAAAAGCGCATAAAGAAGAAACAAATTGCACAGGTAATGAATACTTAATGACTACTACATTTTTCACTTTGTGGCAGTAAATGGGATGCATGTTTAGTTAACAAATGAGAAGGAAATCAAAGGAACAGAAGGTAGCACATGCACCGTCAAAAGCCTGCAGCCCAGAGATAAACCAAGACAATGATACAGAGATATGAGAGTCTTTTGTTTCCAGCCACAACCCTGCGAGAGAGAAAATTAAGTCTCTTCTGGAGCAGAAACTCAACATGGACATCGTCCACGAACCGCCATGAAGTAAATATGAAACGAGGCCCCCGTGATAAGGCAGCAAACACGTCTAATTCTTGTGCAGACATGCTCAGAGCCACTGCTGAAAGTGCCGAACTCACCATTAGGCTTTTTTGTCATGCATTCAATCGACAATACGACCATCTCAGTGACAGAATAAAAAACACACACAGCTCTCTGCACATGAAACAAACACAGAAATATCGGGAGGTTTATTGTCAATGTCCACTGCTGAAATAGCTCTATTAAATTGTTTACTGGTCTGATTTTCACAACTATTCCCTGCTATGAGCTGTGATAACAGCTTTTGTTATCAAAACAATATTGCTGTGTCCTTGCGATTAAATCACGAGGCAGGACTTCTCCGTCAGCCTCTCCAGCTCTTTATAACATTCTTTTACGACTAAACAAATAGATCAAAGGCAGGGCTTCTCTCACCGCTGCTCCTGTTTTACGAGCATTAACTTCACTTTTTTTTCCTACCAACTCTATGTTCCCTGTTTTTCAGCGGCCTGTGATTTATACCTGAGCTAAAGAGGAAGAGCGCTCCGCGGGGACCGACTCTGCGTTTGCTCGACGGTGGGCGGAGGAGGCCGAGAGATCGCGCGAGGGTTGAGGGTGTGCGCTCTGACAGCTCATCAGTGGACAATGAGGCCTTGGCTGTTAATGTCCTGCTACCTGGCATGCTGCAGGGCCGCAATCTGCTCCAGATGCTGGAGGCAGGCGTCCAACGTCTGGTGGCAGGGGAGGGGGGAATCAGTGCATGAGAGGCAAATGGGAGCAGAGTTGCTGAAAAATGAAAGGGACACGCAAACACGCGCGCACATACAACATGCGCCACCTGCCGCCAGTCAACTATAAATTTACAGTTTCTTTGGCGCGGTGGTCTCACTGGCAGTTACTGTAGCAACATCACTGATAATATCTGAGCACAAATAAATGAAATCTCTTTTCCAGGAGGCTGGATTGAAAAATTTATCTGTTCAGAGCAATCATGCATAATTCGAGAACAGGGAGGGTAAAGCAGACACACACACACACACACACTCACAAGGATACAAGAGGGACTTATGAACTCAATTTAGGCAGCCAGACAGAGTTCTTGATTCTGTCACTTGGGATAATCGTCAGGATGTGGTACTCTGACCGAGCCCCCGCGTCTAAACCCAGGCAGGATATAAGGTCATGTTGGAGTGGAACTCTAGCCATGCAGCACCCAGACCTCAAGTGCTCCAGTGGTTTTGTGGTTATCTGCAGCAGCCAGCTGTCGCACAGAGGAGCTTTTCAAGAACGTCCCCTCTCCTCTTCCTCTGCTTCTCAGCTTTCTCCCACTCTCCCTCTCTGCCCTAATCAAAACCGTCCAATCAAGCCCGCCCATCTCCGTCCTTCTCCCGTGTTTTAACTTTGGGAAAGATGGGTAAGATGTGAATTCATGTTTGTTGCTAAATTTGAGCCTAACACAAGACACTAATACAGCTTCACAGTCTGTTGGTAGCTTCTGAGGTACTGGTGAGTCAGGATGTTTGGGGTTTTTTGTTTTTTAATCCAAGGTTTGAAGGGAAGCAGTTCTCTTACTTGCATGAAAGTGACTAAGAGGACAGCTATGCATAATATATTTGACAGCGCATGTTTAAAAGGTTATTCCTTCCTGTTCAAAATTAGGTCAGTCCATCGCTGCAAACGAACGGAGGAGGCGCTGAGACTCGATGTTCTGCAGAGTGTCTGTTTATCATTTAAATTTTGTTTTCTGTCTGTCACTGTCAGGGACAACATGGATAAAAACCGCCGTTCTACGGCATACATCATCAGAACTGAGGAGCAGAGGAGTGATCAGCAACCTGGCATGGTCTTTTCTTTGGCATGGGTCTGGAACCCAAAGTGGGAGCTCCACCTACTGGCCAAAGCGAGGCAGAACTACCTTTAAAAAAAAAAAAAAGCAGGCCTGAAGCTGAAAGGTTTGGATTTACAACTGTGGTGACAGCTGAATGTGACACGACTGCTTCGCCGGCAGGTTTATTAATGGATGAAGAGCGGGCGTAGTGTGTGCACTGAACAAAGAGCCAGCTGTGGTATCATGTTTATTTGAGGCTGCACAGCTGGAGAGCTCTTTAATACATGCACATGTAGAATGACTTTGGCATAAGGTAATTATTTTCAAATCTTGTGTTTTGTTGGAGGGCTCGACACAGACCTGTTTTATGCAAAATAAATAACAGTTGCAAGTATTTACTCTTGCGACTTTATCAAAACACAACATGAGGAAATGGGCAGAAGTTGCAGCTTTCTTTTTTTTTCTTGAAATTGATTCACACGATTGATCAAAGCCATCTAAAGCAGACACAACCCTGAAGCAGCAATAGAGAAGCATTTCATGTTTTCTAGGCTATACAGCAAAATATTTAGACAGTTTAGTTGGTACTGAACTTATGAGGGAAAACAGTTTCAAAACTTTTAATAAAAGACATTTAAATTAAGTTAACTGAGACTTTGGAAAGTAGCTTGTCAGAGATGGTGAAAAGTGGATTCTCTAAGTGCATCTCGATAACATTAGGGTATAATTATAATAAAAAATATAATAAAACAATACCTCCTAGTAGATGGGCCTATGGTATAACTTTGAAAATTTAGCTGATTGATCTTTGACCTGGGAATTCAATGTCTTCTGAGATCTTAAGCAGGTGCACCTGTGTTATGACTTTCAAAATCCTACATCACCTTGTTCCCGAGTGATTTTGTTCCTGAGATTTTCAGAAAACCTGACCTTTGACCTTGAGCTCAAGGTCACTGGGATTTGAACTCAGCCAAGTTTTTAAGTAGCTGCACCTATAGCATCAAGATGGAAATCCTAGATGATGTACTTCTTGAGATATTGAATTCACAAGATTTTCAGAAAACTTGACCTCTGACCCTGAGGTTGAGGTAACTGAGATTCAAATTCATTTGCGATTTTTAGTAGATGCCCCCGTGGTATGAATTTCAAAAATCCTGCAACATCGCCTTGTTTTCGAGCTAACACATCAATAAACTTGGGTCTCCACCCCACCTACCCGGCTGGGTGACAACAATACCCCATCAGCCTTTTACAGCTGAGGGGTGAAAAGGTCAAGGGTACCCAGAGCTCTCTGGTTTCCCATTTGACTTCTTTAGTCCAAGTTCTACTGATCATACAGTCCATGTGGAAGGAAAGGAGAGATTGCATTTCCCAAAAATTAAGTCTCAAAATCATGATGTGATAAAAAATAGCTTAATAGCTGTTTTTTTAATTTTGGTGATTTTGTAAACAACAAATGTAAGAGGATGTCTTAGTCACAGATATCTGCTGCGAGCACAGGAAGCCCCTGGAAACCTGGCCGCTGGCACCAAAGGCTAAGTCAGCAGACCAGCCGGCAGGTTTCCAGCGAGGCTGCTCGTTAGATGTTAGAGATTAACACAAACATCAAATGATTCCATCAGATTTTGCTCCACTTGGTGATTTCTATGATATAACCGCGACTTTGATTCTGATATAAAAGGGAGGGAAAAAAGCATTGCTCAGAGACACATGCAGCATGGGATTAAGGGTCACCAGCAGTCATTGCTGAAGAAGTTGGACAGTGCTCCCATATTTTAATATTCGGCGTATGTTGTCCCCTCATGGGAATTTTGCACTGAGGCTGAGACAATCCTCAAATGAGCTGCGTTCCCTGAGCAGGCTGGGATAAACTAAGCTCTTGATGCTTCTTCAGTGGATTCCCATTAGCAGAGCTTAAATGCTGTCATTTCATCTAAGCCAGGGCAAAAATCACCTGAGCTTCACATCTAGTTGGGAAATAGATGTGAAAATGAGCCAAAATTATAAGCAAACGATAAAGGAGGAAAACTGAAGTGAGCAGCGAGGACCTTCACATAAAGAATCAGTCGGTTCCTCTGCTCACAGAGCACACATTGAAGACTCCAGGGCTACAACTCCAGGGCTCTTATTACCATGTGATTAACCTCTTCAGGATTAACCGGGCAGCAAAGACACGGCAAAGGTCAAAGGTTAGCACTCAGACAGCCACTCCAGCATAAAAGGTGCCCTATTAAATGAAAGGCCACGCTGAAATCTGCCCGCCTGTCTTCAAGCATCTTTTTGTTACACACTGTGGCATTCATCCCGCTGTACTCATCACTACATGTTAAACTCCAACAGCATGCAAGGTCAGTTGCCTTATTACCGTAAAAATACCAAAAAAAAAATAAAAAAAATGTTGTACTCAATTAGAAAAAAGCACTTTGAAAATATAAACACGCAGCTAAACACCTGGTGTGTGTTGGCAGCAGTGAGAAAGACTGCAGGTGGGGAGGAATTAAAGCGAGCCTACGCCGGAGGAGGTAATCATGAATAAAATATCACACTCTGGTACTTGTTGAGGCTTTCTAGCACTGCTATAACAGCTGGTTGTTTTCATCCGCTGGTAGGAATTGTAAGAATGGGAAAGTATTTACTACATAGCGATGGGAGCACCTGAGCCATGATGCCAATCAACAGGCTGATGAGTACTGAGCAGTCAATACTACTTTATTACACGAGTACTCAGTACTGACCACGATCAGCTTTGAAATTAACATTAATAAGTTCAAACTCTGCATTTTACATGGTTGTGAAACCACTTAAAATCCTTAAACTGCCTCTGCGGTGGTTAATGGAACAGCAGATATCTTAACATTTGCCTCAAATAAATGGAGGTAAAAGAGCACCAGCTGAGGACTAGTGCTTGAAAACAGGACTTGAAAGAAAAGAAAAGAAAAGAAAAGAAAAGAAAAGAAAAGAAAAGAGCTTTATAAATACAGGCACAGTAAAAGGAAGTACACCCCCGTCGGCTCTGAGGTTTTACATATCAGGACATTTTAAAAGATTATCCAGGCTATATTAATGTTAGGTCATTAAAGCTGTGATGAACAACAACACATGACATACTACGCTCTTTTTATTCAGAGGTGGCTGTGGCTCAGGTGGTAGAGCGGGCCTTCTACCAGTCCATGTGTCGAAGTATCCTTGAACAAGATGCTGAGTCCAGATTTGTCCCCAGTGTGCCCATCAGAGTGCGAATTAATGTAAATGTTAGATAAACGCAATGTATGAAAGTGTGTGCATGAATGAAAAAGCACTACTAGTGCTCAAACTGAGTGGAGGGTGTTCCATAAGGATTCGTCTATTTACAAAATCCAGAAGCTGAGAAAAGCTCATGATTCAGGATCCTGTAGAACCAGCTTTTGTAGTAACAACCTGAAGTAACTGTTTTCAGTCTCTCACATTGTTATGAAGAAATTCTGAAATTCTCTTCAAGTTCAGGTTTGCATTGAGGCTCAGCTCTCCTCTTCAACATTTAAATCAGATTGAGATCTAGACTTTGACCACAGCAGCACGCTGATTCTTTACTTTAACTGATCCTGTTGTAGATTTGCTGATGTGGTTGGAATCATTGTACTCTTGCATTATGTTCACACGCTGCTTCTGCATTGGGGCTTAATTTTTACAAAACAACACAGTATAATATATCCAGTTCAAGTTCATCTGAGGTTGTAATGACCTCATTTTAAGGACCGGACTTTTGTCATGATAATATCTTGAAGCATAAAACCTTAACATTTAAAGAGGTTGAACAGCAGCTGACCGAAAAATGGTCAAAATTCTGCTTTAAACCTGGACAATAAAGACTACAAAGCATTCAGCGCCAGTTAAGAGACAGCTTGCATGAGAACATGTTATTACAGATCAAAGCAGCAAATTACGAGGCTGACTGCTCTGCAGGGATTGTAAATTGAATAAGTTTTTCTTATTCTTGTCATATTTACACATCCACGGCTAACACATTGCTTCTGTTCCACACAGAGCCTCGCCGTGGGGTTATAACAGGTGAACTTAGCTGTCACCAAAAGAAGAAGAGAAAAAATCTGTTTATTATCTATAACACAGATTAATTCCTCTTGCAATTTCTTTCCCTCCCAGCATGAGCGACAAACCGGGAGACAGAGAAAGAATGGGAGAACTAATTCCCCCTTGAAGCAAGGCCACGTCATCGACATGAGATAAAAGCGGCTTGTGTTTTTTCTTTTATGATCTTATCTGATTGTTCTTTATCTCTTTGTTTACCAGGGACCGTGATGAGGACATGCATTAAATCTCTCTTAAATCTCAGGCTCCTGTGTCATGTTTTTTGTGCTCAGCCTTTTTATTAAAAACGACAAAGCTTTGGTTGCCTTAGTCCTCCTTTAAGACCATAAAACAATCTGTGCCAGCACACACAAAGAGCTGTTATAAAAGGCATCCGTGCACAATCCAACGTACAGTTTCAGACACGTAACACGCGCACACGAACACACACACACGCGCACCAACTGCACTAATCGTTTAAGGTCTCAGAGGCCTCGATAAGCTTCTGTAAATCAGCCACCAGCCAGCAGTGAGTTTTATTCCCCTCTCTCTCAGTGGATGTTGGGTTATGACCCGTAGGCAGGAGGTTATTTATTGCTTTTGTCTCAGCTTGTGTTGACTCCCAGCCACTCATCTATGGTTCTAGGCTAATAGAAAGCAGCACAAGATTGCAGATCTGCAGGAAGGCTGCTAAGCTGCAGGGACTTCGCTCGATAGTCTCCTCGGAGCCCGGTCTCCCCCGATTCTTAATGTCTCTCAATCCTTCTGCTTTTGCAGTAATGGCAAAATCAAAATGAAGTGAAGCTGTGAGTGAACCTGAGGTGAAGGACTCCCTATCAATACGTGTTAGCGTGAAAGTGGAAGAAAGAAAGGAGGGTTAAACTGCAGAGGAACGCCCACAGACCATAAGCATTTCCCAGCGGCTGCTGCCAGACATGATAGACAGGCTGCAGCCTGCTGGCCTGCCTCTTTCTCCGGCACTTAAGAAACATCTCTATTCTCAGAGATGGCTGCACTCCATTGCGATGGAAACCCGAGGTGTTAAGGCAAAAAATAGCAGAAGATGAAAAGAGTAGTAAATTGTCGACAGCAGAATGAAACTTAACCTTGATACTCCGTCTCCATAGTAATGCCACTTCTGATAAGCAGCACTGAGGTACTTTCTTAAGAACTCTGAATCTCTCCGTTTGCTGCGAACGTCCTTTTCCCCCGCTCCTTCCCTCTTACCTTCACACGGCGCCGCGAAACAATCTCAACACAGCTGTCATCCTTTACAATAGACCGTCTAACCTGAACTGGCAACTCCAACCTCACTGTGGCTTGAAATACAGGCCCACCTGTCGTTTCAGCAGCCCTGACAGCAGCTGACAGTTAAGAGGAACAACCGCAGACTGAGAATATATGAAGGGGTCCTTGAGTGATGACAGCACGGGTAAGATCGAGAGCTGTGATGTAATGGAGACAAGGCCACTGACGGATACCGTGAAAGAGGCCAGGTTGTCTGCTCCAGCTCACAACCATTCATATCCAAGATCTATGTGTGCGGGCAGTAACAGCTAATAGATTAATTCTACAGTGGTGTCATGGTGTTTGTAGGGGGCAATATATACGAGCAGGGTCAGATGGTGCACAAACAGCCTATTCATGACAGGAAAGAAGGAAACCTTTGACCTCATGTAAAATGGGATTATACTTCATGTTTCAACAATATTGCATCCGTCGTTTTAAACAGTTTAAGAACCTTATTTGGGCAAATTTAAATCAATCGGGGAGATAAGTTTATCTTTCCATCCACAGCTGATATTTTCAAATCATTACCTCAAAGTCCGCTTCAGTCCTTTTACACTCGAGCCTCTTTGATGCACACAAAATTCCCTCCAGTCTCTCAAAACAGTGACTCTTCAATCTGAATTTTGGGAAAGTTTCTGGAAGAGCAAGTAAAGGGACGGGTATACTGAGCAATCACACACACATTCATACAAGCACTTTTTCCTGTGTCTCAGCGCTTGGTCTAACATTTGCACACACACACTCGCACCGGGGGAAACTCAGATACGGTGACAGGCAGACTGCAGGGATCTACCGACCTTCCAGTTGGTGGGCGACCCGCTCTACCTCCTGAGCCACAGCCGCCACTGAACTCGTGGATCGCTTTTGGGCTCAGACACTGCAGATTCTTCAACCGTAGACTAATGTTTGGGCTCTGTGTTGTAGCTAGAGGCCCAGCTGTCATCAGTGAGAACAACTGTTCATATGAAAGTTTGAAAGTTTGAAATATGACAGTTTGAAAGAGATCAATGTTTGGTCTCTGTAAACGTTTGAAGTCCATGCTGAAATCCAGACTTGTAAGTGTCATAAAGTCATAAAAGGACAAATTTAAAGAGAGCAGTAAAGAGATGCACAAGAAGACAACCTTAAAGGGTTTTTTTTTTTAAAGCAACCAAATCTTTGAACTACATTATTGTTTTATTCTTGTCAGTTCATTTAACAGTTAGTCTTCCTTGCAGGCAGAATTCTCCACCCAGGGTGTCATGTTAGATTGCACGTGTGGCTTCAAGTTTAGCTGAGACATCACAGATAGCGCCTGCATGTAGGTATGTTGGTCTCAGCTGGGTGAGACTAACATACTAGCAAGAAGATTGCAAAGAAACTTCTAGCAGACGAATGTCAAAGCAGCCTCCTCGAGTCAAACCGTGCACGTGCATGAATCTGCAGAGTGAAGCTAAAACATCACATCAAAAAGTGTCACTTCCTTCCAAACTGCTGTTAGCAGTTTTCTTTAAGTAAGCCTATCAACCAAAAACAAAACTGTTTTTCAATTCACATGCATCTTTTAGGCATTTGAAAATACCTGCAGTACCATTTCTAATATGAATTCGATGAATCCTTTTGTATCACTGAGTGTTGGCGTGTCTCCATCAGCATGATGTCAGAAATTAAACGATAAAATTATCAGTGACGGATTCTGACAGCATGCCCGCTGGCTAAATAAACTACAGATGGGAGACAAATTAAAAGAAACACCTGAATATCACATCAAATTTTGATGATTATCTCTCCAAAAACACCCTTGATCCCTCTAAATTAATTTCAGAGGCTTACAAAAAAAACGTCTTATCTAATGTGTCACCCCGTCTGTATGCATCATTTACATCTTTAAAACAAACCTTTTAACGATTTCTGTTCCGTTCCAGCAGGACAGCGCGTCATTGGATGCGAGGTCGCTCGCACACAGCTGATCAGCCAGGCCGCCGTAGTAAGTGAGGTACAGACGCAGACTGCTTAGAAAATCCCTGCAAAAGCAGCAGCCACATGGAAGTGCGCAGCTAATTAACTTGTTCAATAAAGCGTTGTGCATTTTAATTGTGCATAAAAACCATTTTAAAAAGACGAAGAAGAAGTAGAATGGCACCATTTCTCCACATATCTGACATCTTCCTCCCACTTACTTTCTCCTGTTAGCGAGTGAGCCTCCCGGCGCTCTGACAGACGCTTTAAGAGGGATGGATTCTCTGCTGCTGCTGTGCTGGATGCTGACCGACTGAGCAGGCTTCCTGCTTGGTGGGCCGCACAGTTTGTAAACCTATAACCCGATGAAACAGACAGAAATTAAACACTCTAAACACTGAGGGAGAAACAAGCATTTAAAGAATTCGCTCGTTAAACTGTTCTGGCGCATAACAAATTGGCCTTAATTTATAGAGGTGAGTGGCACATGTTTATACTGAAGCCATTAGTGCAGCCAAGCCTATCATGTCCAATTTTTGAATCTACTGTATGTGCAGGGTTGTTGAGCAGCAGCAGCTTTAGTTGACCACTAGATGGAGCTGTGGTGCCTCAATTAGTTCTGCAAAGTTGATGTGCTCAGAAGCAAGCACCCCGGGGCTTCCAGTTCCCAGCAAAAGCTGCCTGAATTGAGCTACACGTCAAAAGAAAAAAAGTGCCTCTAAAGATGTTCTCATAATATTGAAGGATTTGCAATTTCTGACCAAACAAACACTGATGTACCTGTGAGGAGTTATTTAATTTATTAAAGGTAATTTATCCTATTAAATCTAAATAATACCTTCAAGACTTTTTCAAATTCCTTATTAATCTCCTCTTAATCTCAGACATTAACAGATCTACAGTGGACACCAGTTTTACCTCCTGCAGAACCTCAGCACAGTTTGAACTCTACTCATCTCAAACAACATTAAATCATTCGTCATGATCTAAACCTGTGCCAAGAGCCGCGGTCCATTTTCCTGAGCATGCCTGACAGCATCACGAACGAGCCTGTGAATTCCCAGAAGCACTTGCTCCAAATCCTGAGGTCCATGCATCCTTGCTGACAGGCCCTCCAGCGAGCGTACAAACTCCCTCCAGTGGATGTCAATCTCTGCCATGCTCGCCAAACACCCTCGCATCACGTTGATGCAGTAGCCCATGCAGGGCTTGGACTGGGTTAAGCCCTGTGGAGCAAAAATTACAGAGCGATCAGTGCTGACGATAAAAGAAGTTTCATTAATTCAGATCGATACGCTTGCTTCAGAGAGGTCCATCCGTACCTGGCAATGAGGGCAGTAGTGCATCTTAAGCAGGGCCCGTCTGCACTCGCGGCTTAGCTGTAAGTGGTCCGTGGTATTGATGACTTCGATTCCCAGGTGCAGCGCCTGAAGAAGAAGCTTCCCAGAGACCCCGGAGCGAGCAATCTGATCGGCCAGGTGACCGGGCACTCCGCCAAACGGTCTGACGCTGCGGCTTAATGACCTCACGCACTCGGCGTGGCCCAGCGATACGCCGCTGAGGCTCGGGCTGATGAGGTGATCGTAGACCAGAGGGAAGAGCGCGTCAAAGAAGCGCTGCACTAACTCATCGACGCTGAACTCAGAGCCCAGCAGGAAGAGGCTGATGTCAGTGAAGAGTTCCCGCACGGGACCCGCAGCCTGATCAGCCATGCTGTGGTACAAATCCTGGAAGAGGGTGGTGGTGTAATTCTCCGCCTGCCACAACAAGGCCTCGAAGGACTCTGAGATAGACAACAGGAGAAAGAAAAAATTCAAAACTTCATATTTCAGCACCTTTAATTTGAACTCTACACTAGGAGTAAAAGATGTGAAAGATACCTGCTATGCAACAGTCATCGTCACGCCTTTATTGACATATACTGAGGTGTCAGAACTCATCATTAAGGAGGATGTCAAATATATAGAAAAGGGTTAAAGCCAACAAGAGCAGGATATTCAAAAGGAAAAGCCTAAAAATCCTCCAACAGAGCTTCTAATAATGGCTAAAACTGCTCTGGCATGAACAGAGCTACATACACAGTACAATACTCTTATAGAACTTCTGCTTCCATTAATACCAAATCAAGAGAAACAGAAAGGAAGACAAGTCTCTAGGGCTCCCAGCAGGGGCTGCAGCTCCCCGCGTCTTTCCAGAAAGAGCGAGGGGAGTACGTGCAGGGAAGCAATTTGTTCTCTAATCAAAAGTTGAGCTGACAAAGAAAAATGGCAAAGAAAGAGACTGGAACACACTGAAGTGGGGACTGCTGTGATACATAATGTGAGTGGAGCTTCCGTACATACGCAGTGTTTAACCAGTGAAGCGATTCAATTCATTTAATTCAATTCCTCTGTGAAAAAGGAAATTGCATCTATCCAACTTGCACACAAAAGGCACGTATATTCCAAGACCAATTAAAACCATGTTTGACTCTTTGTTTCTTCTTTCCTGGCTGAACACGTAAAAAGTCGCACGTGAGCGTAAGATTTCCTGAACATGATGTGAGAACGCCTCTGCGTTTTCCCTACAAGACGGAATAATCCTAGCACAATAGGGCATGGTTCACAAGGGCAGTAAGCTGGCCTTTATCCCTTTGTCTCGGCTTATACCTGAGCCACGGCCTTTCTCACATCATGTGCTTGTCATGAGTTGTGAGGCAAAAGTAAGGGCGAACGCCTGGAGCTACCTAGAGGGGGGGGCCAAGAGTCTGAGAGTGAGCTTAGACTGTCCAATGCTGCATAATACGCACCGATGCAGAAAGATTGACCGAAGGCCCCCCTGGTGAGGGCGACTGCAGGGCGGACAGAGAGGGATCTGGCATGCCTACAGGCGCACCATCTCAAGAGGCAGCACTAAACACCGAGTCACCAGGAAAAGAGCGTGATCACAGGCCTTCTGTGATCTCGAGACTCAAAGATGTGTGTTTGTGTGTGAATGAGAAAAAGAAAGCCGCGCCTCCTACACAGCAAGTGCTCTTGTCAGAGAGCAACATGAAAAACAGGGAGAGAGCGTGTAAAAAAGACACACAAAAACGGCACAGACAAGAGCAGCAGCTGTTGGAGTGTAAGGTGTGTTTGTGCATGCATGTGTGTGTGTGTGTGTGTGTGTGTGTGTGTGTGTGTGTGTGTGTGTGTGTGTGTGTGTGTGTGTGTGAAACAGACACGCATGCAGACCGTCAGAGAAACGGAAAGAAATATGTGCTCACAGAGTACAGTTTGAGATTTTTACTGCCTCAGGTGTGTGAGGCAGAGCAGGCAGAGTTATGAAGGGTCCCACGGGGATTATAGTGCATGCTTCGGGGAGGGGGGGTTTACCACGTTAGATTATGGAGTTAATGAATCCCACCTGTCAAAGCACGTAATGAATATCTGTGGAGTAAACAAATTTGTCTCTGTTTTATCTCTCTCGCTGCTTTCTTCTCCCTCTGTTCCCTGGGATATAAATCTCTCATCATAGGTACATTAAAGCGAACTTAAAAGGCTTGAATAATAAAGCTGATCACAAATTCTGCTAGTTCACAGCACCGACACAAAAGCTGCCTGACATGTTATTTTTCATTGAAGATGGTGAGTGGGAAGCAGAGCCTCTCACATGAAGCCCTTGTCCGACGGCCAGGCTTCTGGGTAAGCCTGAGGACAGAAATAATAAGGAGAGCGAAAAACTGGAAAGATGGAAGGAAAGTGATGCGGAGGATGAAAAGAAGGTACATCTTTTAATATTTGGGCCTGTTTAAAACTGCTGAGATCGATGGTTTCATCAATAAAGGAGGGCAAAAGGTTTGACTTGGTGGCAGATCGAGGTTCAACCGTCAACACTCACATCTGCTTCAGAGCAAGAGAGAAATCCACAAGCAAAATCCCAGGACGACAAAGACAGCAACCAGCTGGCTATCTTACAAAACTGGAGTTTCATTTTAGACTTTTCATGTCCGCTGTTTGGTTAGTTTAAGGCAAAATTAGAGCCTTACCAACACATAAGCAAGCCAATATCAGCCATCTGCAAATCGAACGGCATTTGTAACTGTAGGTAAATGAAAATGTAAGAAGTAAAGAAGACAGCCATGTTGTTAGTGTTGATGCTGCGTGGCCCAGCACAGCTGATAAATGAGTAAGCAAATAACAACACAATAGTTGGTTAGGTTAATGAAAGGTCAAATCCTCCAACCCACAGGCGATTCAAAACATGCGGTATTCTGCAGTGGAGCTGCAAATCTTTTATTTCCATCCTGCCTAAATAAAAATGCACTAATAGATGTGCAGTGTGGATGATATTTCTTTAAATGTTCTAATTGCCTATTTTCATATAAAAGCATTTTAATAGAAACTTTAGAGGGTTTGTTTCTGTCTGTTAAAAACAAAGCCGAGGATGAGACAACGTGCCCGTCCTGCCCGTGTGTATTCTGGCTGTCAGTGACCCTCCCAGTCATGTTTGCATTTCTGGTGATGGGAGGAGGAGATGCTGAAGCAGCATGATTGAAATCACTGTGGAGTGACTTTTAATGAATGTCTGCTCTTCTTAAGTAACTACAGCAGCTTGATATACGTGTAAATGCTGCCTCACAACCACACAGCAAAAGTAAGACGGGCAAAAAACTTTGTTTGACCAGCTATGGAAAATATTACGTGAGAGATAAAAAGCAGCACGGTGGCACGGTGGTTAGCACTGTTGTCGCACAGCAAGAAGGTCCTGAGTTCAATTCCACCATCAGGCCGGGGTCTTTCTGTGCAGAGTTTGCATGTTCTCCCCGTGTTTGCGTGGGTTCCCTCCGGGTACTCCGGCTTCCTCCCACCGCCCAAAGACATGCAGCTTGTGGGGATAGGTTAATTGGATAATCCAAATTGCCACTAGGTGTGAATGTGCGAGTGAATGTGAGTATGAATGGTTGTCTGTCCTTGTGTGTTAGCCCTGCGACAGACTGGCGCAGGGCTACTGAAAGGGTAGCCAAATGCTTACGCTCGGGTGAAAGACTGCATCGATATATAAACTTCAAATGTAAAATTGGGGAATGAGAGTTTGAGTGAAATTCTGCCAAATGGAAAAGAACGGAAAAAAAAAAGTTAGCTAATGTAAAACAAAAAAGTGTAGTTTTCAATGTATCATGTGCGTCATTTGGAGGCACTACAAGCCATTACAGCATGCCACCCATCAAACTGCACAGATGCCTCCCTCGCCTGCTCGCATGGTAAATAAACTGATATATGAACATTTCATGTTTGAAAGCTCGAAGGTCCGCAGCTATCATCCAGATATATTGGCTATTATATCACAAAAGCCCCTCAGTTGAATTCCTACGTAGCTGAGCCTTTCTCCATGTCTAAAAGGCTTTTAAATTTGATCCCATTTCCCTCATTTCTTCCATAATTGCTGTTCTTCTCATTTTCTTTAATGTAGGATGATCTGGTTAACTGTGACAGGGGTAGCTAACAGAGTGATGAGTTACACTTGAGGTCGGAGCCTCTGGCACTTCACGCGAAACCAAACAAAATCATTTTCCTTCCACTCCCTCGTGTTGTCTCCCTTTCCCTACATCTCTGTGCATCTGATTGTGTCAGGGAGTAACACAGATATTGTGATAGCAAAAAAGCAGATGAGGCATCGGGTTCACATCTAAGACAGTAAATCAATACTGCTGTTACAGTAATACATAAAAAAGTACATGGTCAACAAGTTGAAGATGTAGTAAACTGATAACAAGATGCTGATTGGTTGCTTCTCCACCAGAGGGAGACATTTTTTTATTCAAATATGAATCTGTGAGATCAGCACAGCCTGTCGAAACTGACCTGTGCCGCATGCTCCCGCCAGCTACTGCCCACCAAGTGATTGCTAATCCAGATATATCAAAACATAAAGGAAAAACAGCTCCAGTGGCAGATTTGCTCACATACACTCACATTCACCTGTGAGTAATCCACTGCCACTGAGCTCATACCCTGAGCTACTGCAACCACAGGATTTTTCTACAAATTAGACGTTATTTAATATCAAGGTCAGGAAAGGTTGAGCGGCTCAGACAGACAAGAAGAAAAAAAATCCTCTCATAATAATTTAAATACTGATGCGCGGCCTTCAAACCATTCAAAACTGCAAAACCAACAAAGTCAACAAGCCTCCACTTCTTTCTAAGCATATTTGCATTCACAGACGCATCATTGAGGAAAAGGATCACTCAGCAGGATGAGGAATAAGACGAGCCTTTGTAGTCAGAGACTCTTTTAAAAGCAGACAATAGACCAAAAAGCTGCGGCTCTCTTTCACACGCGCTCGGAATAAGTAGAGGCATGTTGATTCAGTAAATGCACAACACTCGAGACGCATCCCTCAATGTGCGGCGTAACGCATCAACATCGGCGACTTTGTTTGAAGCTCGCCACTTTTTCAGGTTTCAAAAAGCTTCAAATGCCACCAGCTGACCTCAGCTGAGCTGCAGAGCTATGCAAAGATGGCTTTTATTAATGTGATTCATCTTCTGTGAACGGCTGTGTGACCACAACAGAGGAGCCCCGGTGACATCTGATAGGCTGCAGAAAAGGCCACTCTCCATCTAGAGAGGATGAGTCACTGGTGCTGTGCGCTCGGCTCATCCCAGAGCAAAAGACACACAATGAAAGTCAATGACTTTTAGGGTGGCACAGTCAGTGCAGTCAACAGAAAACTACGCCTTCACTGTGGGATATTAGAGAATGACAAAGAGCACCAGCACACTTTGATGTTCCAGGATGGAGTCTGATGGCAGTGTCAGAGATACCACAATAACCACAACACAAAAACAAAACAATAAAGACATACAGGGAGACCGGGCAACAACTTGTGTGTGCGTGTGGAAAAATGTACGTGTATTTTCGGCTCATGGTTCATCCCAGTTTGCAATTTATTTATGAGTCATTTCCAATAAGAAGTTATTTCTCTTTATGGGATTTAATTGCATCTGTTGACACATTCTGGCGTGTCGAGTCGAACGGACTCAAGATTGCTTTATGCTCACAATTAAGGAGAACATTGTATTTACCGGGGAATAAATCACAAATTGCAAGCCCATAAAAACAGTGTTGCCACATGCTTCTGCCTGATTATGTCCCTTTTTTTAATACTTAGCCTAAAAATCAAAAAGTTACTTTAGTGTGCCTTTATGTAAATCACCCAGAAACGTGTTCGAACACTCCTTTAAATGGACCTGGTAATAAATTAGGTCTATTTTAACATGTGACCTGCTTCCTCTCAGGCTGTAAACTGAAAGCTGGTTCAGTCAGAGTTATCCTTAAAAAAATGAATGAATGAATGAATGAATGAATGAATGGACTTTTAAGCTGCTGGATATAGAGTGTAAAAAAACTTGCCTTTAATCTGTGCAAGACGCAGCACTGCACACACTTTTACCCACCTAAAGTACTTACTCACCAAAATCCACTCACTGCAGGACCGTCGGGGGGGTTGATAAGAGTTTAAAATAGTCTTATTTTTGCTTTTCTGGCATGACAAACATCCACACAAGGATGCTGCCATTATCACACGGCACAGAGCTTCCCAAGTCTCTGCTGGGGACGTAACTGACAACCAGACCTATTTTTTATATGCTGGGACATGAGCGAGCCGGCAGCTCAGAAAAACACACGATCAGAGAAGTGTCACAAAAAAAAAGATACCGTAAGGCAAACAAATCAGACTTTGCATCAAAACACGAGCAAACGTGCAGCAAATGAGTCTGGAGCGCTGCTGCAATTTACGAGGAGATTGAGACGAAGCACAAAAGTGTTATTCAGTGTGCGTGAGTGAGCACCTGCCTGCTCCCATTTACAAACCACCAAGTAAAGCCTTTCATGTATGTGTGTGTCTGTGTGCTTTTGTATGTGTTAGGGCATGTTTAAGCGCGTCTGTATGATGGTGGTACCTGGAGTTCATATCTGGCTGAGCCATTATAAAGTATCTCTTATTGAAACCTTTCTCCGACTAAGTTTTGACTTTCTGGATTGCCAATCTGGCAACTGCAGCACCGTAAACACCAGCAGTGCGACCACCTTGGCCCGCAGATGACCGGGGGGGGGGGGGCTCAGGAGGAAAGAAAAGCGCTGGGATGTTTTCTTATTCCTTCTGTCTTTAGTTTCAATAAAGGGGGCATTGTTTAAAACTGAAAACAGTCACCCGCTCTGAGGTGTTACGGAGGTTTGCTCTGGCTCAGGGTTTTCTCAAACAGAGACGGGGAAGGGGAGAGAAATGTGATTTATTTGGAAAGGAAAGGAAAGGAAAGGAAAGGTTCTGCAGTCGTGAGTCGTGCATCCTAACATGCACACTCTCAATACAGACACCAGACAACAAATAAGTAGGGGTGCAACGATATTCGTATCGATATTGAACCGTTCGATACAGTGCTTTCGGTTCGGTACGCATATGTATCGAACAATACAACATTTGTAATTTATTTTATCAATTTTCCTTCTGACGATGCTGTCTGTGTTGAGCGCTCAGTGAATCTGTGTTCGACTACTCCGCCTAGGCTGCACTGTCCAGCGCAGATCCACTGAGCGCTCAACACAGACAGCATAGTCAGAAGGAAGAGCGCAGGGCAAGCTAGCGAGACAGAAGTTAAGCTCTCCTTTTAACATGGACCTCCCCCACTCTCATTCAAATCTGGCGTTTGGAATTATTTTGGTTTTCATGTGACGTATGACCCTGAAGGTAAGCGAGTCATGGACTAAAGTAAAACAGTAAAACAGCCCCATGCACGGAGCGATCGGCGGTAGCTCGTTAACGGAGATTTGCCGTGTTGTGGCGTTAAGGTCATTTCAACGAGATTAACCTGAAAGCACTAGCGGGAACACAACGAATATGACTGCACATTTACGCCGACATCATCCTAGTGCAAAGACAAAAACAACAAGCATGCTACTAACTTTAGCCGAGTCATTTAGACAGCTGTTAGCACATGATTCTCCTTATGCTGCTGAGAATATAGCCCAGAAGAAGCGGATAGTATAGCTTTTATTTTGGAAAGAGCCATTTCTCTGTAATAAACTCTCTTTTCCAAAGATGAGTGATTCCTCAATCAGATACAGGGCTTGCAATATCGCTAGCCCGACGTCCCGGAGCTAGCGATTTTTTCAGTCGGGCTACCAAAATCTATCTCTTCCCTGCCCGTCAGGCTATTGTAGGAAAAATATATGTCAATGCTTTTGCATTCTTTCAGAAATGTAGCTGGGTAATTATGTCATTGGCATCGGTGAGCCACTGTCAATATGTGACATATTGAAGTCGCGTTTGAATTTGCGCTTGTTTTTTGCTTTCACTTTGCAATCACGTGAACTGTGTATAGAGAGCGACAGCACTGATCTGTGAGTGATGATAATTTTGCACCAATTCCTCTGACATCGTCTTATTAATCGTTAGCTTACTATGCAAACATGACAAGTGAAATCTCCCGCAGCTTAAACATGTGAGAGGTTGATCGCGCAGAGAATCGCTGAGCTTATGTGAGTGCGTGTGTAAAAGCATTTCAGTTCTGCTGAGCCAAATAAGACAGGTCAGGGTGAAGAAGTGACAGCCAAAGAAAAGCTTACCACAAAACGGAGAAGTTATGACAAATCAGACTATAAGGCAAAAAGAAAGTGCAGCTTTATGGTTTCATGGACAAAATAATTTCTGTGGCTGCAATATGACGAGCTAAATAACCAGGGCTGCACATAAGTGGTCCGCAGGTGCGCATTCGCTGTCAAAATAAAAAACACGCACAAGGGTTAGGGTTAAATTTAAAAACTGTACTTTTGAGTTAAAATATATATTTATAATTTTAATAAATGACAAATTAAAAATGCTTGAACATTTTTTTGTATCGAAAAAATATCGAACCGTGACACCAAAGTATCGAACCAAACCGAACCGTGAATTTTGTGTATCGTTGCACCCCTACAAATAAGCATAGCACAAAAAAACTTTAAAAACTGAGTCATGACGGCTGGGAGAAAGCTGTTTTTAAACCATGCTTTTCTGCACTCTGGGACCCGAAATCTTCCTCCAGAAGGAAGAAACTGAAACTCAGTGTTCAAAGGGTAGCTAGCTGTCAAGAAAAACCAGAACAAACCCACCGCTGTAACCATCTGGCGTACAGGGATGCTGTGTTCTGCTGTGGTTCACCAATCAGCCTGTTAAGATCTCTTAACAATTTGATTGGGAGAGTTTCTGTTTTCTACAGATAAATATTCAAACCACGACACCGAGGGGAAAGGATAAAACAGATCGAGCAGAAGCATGCTGAAATAAAACCATCGTGGTTTTATTGGCGTGGAAACAAGAACGCTTTCTCAAACACGAGAGTCTCTGGTCCCCATTTTTGCACGCAGCTTCAAAGCTTGATTTAAAATTCAGCTTTGAATCAATGATTGTTCCAAGATATTTATAACACCAAACACATTCTACAATGGAACCCTTAATGGACGTGGTCGCTTGTGCATGAGTACACGATCACATCTTTTGTCAGAATCATCGTTGAGTGGGACGCGGCTGGTCACGTGATCCTGAAGACTCGTCTGCAGACTTTAAAATGTCCCTGTTTTTTCAAACCTGCTCTGATACATTTGTGCACAAGATAAATAGCGAGGGCGAGAGCACGCATCCCTGACTGGACAGGGTCCCATGTACCCGGACTCTTTGACTTCAGCTTGTTAAAAAGTCAAGAATCCAGCCCACGAGATTTTTATTCATGCCGAATTGTTCTAAAAGCCATCTTATTAAAATACAAGCCTGAACTGTGTCGAAGGCTGAACGGTAGGCTTTCCCACTGGTGTTTAACAATCAGGTTCAACAAGGTTACTGTGGCATCGTTCACTCCTTTGGGTGGTCTGTAAATAAACTGCATGGAGTCATGCCTGTGCTCAGCTTGCATTAAAACCCCTGACTTCACCAGTTTTTCATGCATTTTCTAAAGTCATTTAAAGTTTTGAGATAACTAGATTTAGGAACAGCAACTTTCCATACAATAGGTACATAATGTGCCTGCAAAGACTTATTAAAAATGTAATGAAACCCAGTACTAAGGAAGGTAAAGGAGCATTATGACAGGATAAATTAAGACAGATTAATGGATGGAATCAGGCTCAGCTTGCCATCAGGCCTTATCTCTGTTTACTTCCTCCTCCACATCTCGATATCATATATATATATATATATATATATATATATATATATATATATATATATATATATATATATATATATATATGCTCCCCACCTCATAGCAGCTGACAAACGCATATTTATCCAACGCAAATTCAGTCATCCTGCCATAAATCTAACTACGCCCACCTACAACAAAGAGCCTTCTCTCTATCTGTCCATATCTGTGCGAGGATTGCTTTTCTCCATCTCTCTCTTTTCCCCTCTCTCACTCTCTTTTCTGCAGCAGGCTTGAGAGTCAATATTTCAGGATCTGTTGCAGCACTTGAACACTTCAAAGAGAACAGAGCTCTGCTGTGAACATGGCCTTTAATACACCGTTCAGGAAAAGAAGCAGAGAGGGTCAATAAAAAAGGACCACAAGGGCTTCTTTTGGGGAGGGGTGTGTGTACCTGTATTACTCACGTTGTGAGGATCTCTCTGTTTACTCTCTGTTTATATTGACAGAAATATAAAAGTCTCTAAGTTTAGGTTCGGGGTTATGTTTGGGTTAGGGAGGCAGCATCGTAGCAGCCACTGAAATGAATATAAGTCGATGTAAGGAGACAGAAAAACAGCTGTGTGTGTGTGTGTGTGTGTGTGTGTGTGTGTGTGTGTGTGTGTGTGTAGAGCAAACATCTATTCATACGCTTGCAGAAACAAACATCAGGTTTAGCACACTTTGACTTTTTCAGAGGATTTTCAAAGTGACTCACACATGCAGAAATGCAGACAGAAAGAACGGGAGCGCGAGCTGTCACCGTCTTAGCAGCCAAAGTGAAAATAATAATATCATAATAAAGCTTTCATTAGCTTTCAAAGGTGGCTCTGTGTGAGGCTGTTCAGCGTTTCCTGCGGCTGGCCTCAGGGAGCTGTTAGATGCCAGCAATGGAGCCAACAGGGCTGTCATAAACCTGAAAAGAAGGCCTAATGCACGCAGGCTGCCAGTGATTACTCTATTGAACTGGGTAATTACATTAGATTTATATAAAGACCACGATATGGAACATTAGGTTGTAAGGTCTGAAAAGCTTTGTAATCTGACCCCACTGACTGGCCTACACAAGAAGATAAACTTTTAACTAAAGTAGCCACGTAAGAGTGGCAAAGAAGAGCATGTGATCCCTGGTATTCTGCATTAATCAGTCTCACAGTCATCATAATCTCTGTGTCTGCACTGAGCATGCCCATATCACCAGTGCAGAAGGAAAAATAAATAAAACAAGTAAACACTTGGATGTAATAACATCCAAACTAAGAGATGCACAGGAAGAACTTTCTCCCATGTTTTCCCCCCTCTCACAGATATGCTTCAGCTCAGCCGTGTTTATCAAGATGTCTGGAGTGAGCGGCTCTCTTGATATCATTCCAGATGATCTCTAAGGTCTGCGCTATAATTAGGCTGCTCCAAAACAAGGATTTCTTTGGTTGAAATCATTCTGCTGGAATTTTACTTTGATGTTTGGGGTAATTGTCCTGCTGCACGATTCTCCTGCTGAGCTTCAGCTGGCGGCCTGCCACCTGGACATTATCCTGTAAGACAAATGACTATCCATGACAAACTTAGGAATTCATTTTCGAAAATGTCCAACGCAGTGCAGCGAAGAACCCCAAATCATCACGACGACTTCTGCCCAGCCTTCTTCCCCTCACCCCCGACTGGTGGTGGCAGATGGCCACCTCTCCCAGTGTGAAGGAGTTTTCACCAGTGTCCTTTCAAAGTGATTGTTGGACTTTCTCTGTACTACTGTAGGTCTTTACCTTACGATATAAAGCTCCATTGTGCAACGTTGTGATTTGGAGTTATATAAATAAAAATTCAACTAAATTAAATTCTAGGTCCACAACACTAAAGGATCTTAAACACAGATTAGGAGCACCATGAAAATAAAATGAACAATATCCCAAAGGCCAAGTTAATAGCATGAAAAGTACATTTTCCAATTTGTCTGTTTTTAAATTTTATTTCATTTAATACTTTTCTTACTATTGAAAATCTTTTTCCTTTTGCTCGCTCCTCAGTCATTTAGGGAACTCTAACATTGGAGCCCGGTCAATATATCAGCATCTATAACAATCAATAAATAAAAACTGCAAAAGTACAAAAAACACAAGAGAAACACCCTTCAAGCATGTTATCAGCACTGATGATGCATGCCTTGTCCACCAGAGGGCACTCTGTAACATCGTTGTTGGCATTAATGGCCTAATATATATGTCTATATATATTTAAATATAAAATCACTGACATTGGTCATTGGTTGAGTCAGGTTCTATCTGAAATACTGAAAAATATGCTTCTACGAAAATAACCCCACACAAGCAAAAAAAGATACCTACTACATGCATTTAAATGTGACCCCAAGCGCTCCTTTGCGAGAGGACCACCAGCTATTGCACAGCACAGCCACCAAAGCACATCCTTCTGGGAATACAAGCAGTTCGAACTGTCCCTTTACAGCAATCAGTCAAACTAAAGAAGCTGATACTTCCGAGGGGGCTAATCAGAGGAGGATTACAATGTTTCTATTAGACAGTTTTATCAGCTGTAGTGAGCAGGACACCAGACACTGGACGTCCCCGCCCCACAGTAAAAACAACATTCATTTGTCACTCATGCCAGGATACTAATGATAAGCAGGACAATTATGCCATTATACCAGTATGTAGGGGGGGAAAGGACAGGATGCAGGGGAAGAGTGTAAGAGGAGTACAGACAGTAGCCTTGGTGTGTTGCTGTGTTTAGGATTCTATCACACAGATGACTACGCCTAATCCCTGAAGACTCCTTCCTTACTTAGGAAAAACTTCCTTCCATCCAGCTGACAGAAGAAGTGATATGTCTTTTTTAAAACAAATACAGGAAAAAGGAGAAAAAACAAACACTAACTCTAGTGAACTGCAAGAAAAAGAAAAGAAAAGAGTGAGCCAGGCAGCAGTATATGTTCTGTTTTGTGTATCTTAGAAAGCTACAACCATTACACTTGTATCCGATACTCCTTTAAACTGGACATCAAACTTATTTAAAGAACCCCGGTTTAACTTGAGGGCTACTTCCAGAAAAAGAGACTATTACAGCCCCAAACCATTCACTTAACATACCACCAAATCAAAGCAACATGGTTTTAGTGGGAACTGGTGAGTGTGAGCTCAGGCTTTGCTGTACACAGCAAAGACTTTTTTTTAAGCTGCACCGTCAGCTTTTCTGCGCAAACTTCACACTGCAATATTACCCCGCTGCCCTCCTCACTACACTATGTAAATCCTAAAAACTGTGTAAACCTGTCACCAGGAGTTCCTGTTTAGCAGTGTAGCACTGTGTCATCTAATCTAGAAAATGGCCTTAAGACAAACAGCCAGCAGCCATAAATCTACATTTCAAATGCGAGTACACAGGAGACAATGTAAAGTGCTGACAAGTGTGGGTATTTTTAGGGCTCATCTCTATGCATCGAGTGACTGCAGTGTGTGTGTGTGTGTGTGTGAGAGAGAGAAAGAGAGAAAAAGTCAAAGATCAAATGCCAAGACAGAAGAGAGTTCACGTGCACATGTGTTCATGCTGGCAAGCCTGCGTGACTGCTAACGTCCACTTCTGGAAGGCAGTAAACAATCCAGGATTTGTGGAAATGTGTCAGCTGAAATAAATCTCCGGAGCAGCAGTAAACTGAACACACACGGCAGCAGAATGATGGAGAGTCCGCAATTAGTTTCTCGTCTGACACTGTAACTGCACTCGAGGGTTTCTGCTGGAATGTCAGATGAGGATGTTGGGTAGTTAAAAACAAAAGAAAGGAGTATTTATGGAAAAAAGACAATATAAAACAGCAGTTTACATGCTTTAGGTTTCTGTGGTTCAAAAGACTAAAACTAATCTAAATTCCAATCTAAAGAGACAAAATAGAGCTGTGTGCTGCAGTACATGATGCTGCTGTTCAGGTTTGCTGCAAACAGCAATGAGAACGCCAAGTAGTTGAGCAGAAGAGCCATAAGGAGAAGCACATTTTTGCCTTTCACATCCACCTGAGTGGACAAAAGATTTTTTATTTACTTTTGTTAAATTGTTAAAGTTTGTTTTTGTATTTATTATTTGCTCCCATCGTGTTAAACAACACAAGGACTGCAGATAAAAGAATAAAAACTTTTTTTCCTAATGTGACACTAATGTAAATATTAATTTATTGGAAAAACAACTGTAATCCATCATAAACTGCTAAGTTAATGGTACTCTTAACCTACACAGTCAGCATTTTTGTTAAATTTCCTTCCTGACTTCAAACAGGATAACTTTATTAATATGCTAGTTCTTTTCCAGCCTTACAGAACAAAAGCACTTAACCCCCTTAATGCCACCGTGTCATCACTGTGATGATGTTAGGCATAGCCCCCACCCACCCCGCCATAAACAAATAAGCAAAAACAAAAAATTAAACTATAAATGACACAAATGAACTCACATATTCATACAGCTCTTTTAATGCTAACGTCCTGCACAGCACTGTTGCTGTTAGACACTCACACTCTGTTGCTTTGTGTGTTTTTGTACTTATTATGTGTTTAACCTCTTCAGATTTTTCTGACACCACTGTTTTATCCTCTTTGTGAAATCAGCTGCTCTGCTATCAGTACCCTTGCCCCTGTATGTGACTTTTTAGATGCCAGCTATGAACGCGTAACATAACAATATCTTCACTTATCGAGATTAGAAGGTATCAGCTTGATAATCATCTTCATGCGATTGCCAAAGTCAGTCTAGATTAACCCATACGACACGAAGATATCAGAGACCAGAAGCACAGACGTCAGACTTCGGTGTCCCAAAACTTAAAACATTTTAGTGTTTGTTTCTAGAGACTGCACAGACTCCAACGGCAGAAGAAAAGAAGAAGATAAAGAGGAGCAATCTATGATAAATGGCGTACACCGTGGAAACATGTTCAGATAACAGCAAGAGCGCAAAAGCAAAAAACAGAGCTACAGGCCGGCCAGCAATTACACAAGAACTACAAAACATCAAAAACAGCTAGCTTTGCTTCAAAGCTCTCGAGTTAAAACAATATTTCATTGTTAATTCATGCGAGGATTACACAAACATGATGTAATATAGTCTTTAGTTTTAGAGTTTCAGATTACCCTGGAGCCAGAGTAGCGGTTTCCTTATTTCTAGTCTTTAAGTAAATCAGTTATTGCCTGTTATCTCATTATTTGACAGATTTTACCGCACAAGTGGCATCAATCTTCTAGTAAAACTCGCTGTCACACAACTAAATACATACACGCTTCAAAATGTCATATAATTTCTGTACCTAAGGACAATGTCAGCAAGATTAGAAAACCTCTGTGTTAACCAGCATGTCTGATACAGGGCTTGTAATACATGACAGAAGAAATAGCCACAGTCAGTCTGACTATATTGTTTCCTTGCAGAAGCCCAAACGCCTGGATTGTTGGAGGGTATTGACTCTGAATAATCCTGCTTCCCTCTAAATCCTCATCCTCTGACTTCAAACACTGTGCAAAGACTTTCAATGGAATCTGGCATCCTCCCAACTTTCTCTCCTTCAGTCGGTCATTCTTCTTCTTCTTCACATTCTTTTTCACCCTCTGTCCTCCCCTGGATCAACTGTCCAGCCTTGAATCACAAAGCCAAGCTCAAATTCTGTGGGAATTTCGCAGAGAGGCCCCTGCGATGGTTCACACACACACACACACACACACACAAACTCTGGTAAGGGTGACGACAAAGAAAGGACGCCTGTAAACCCGGTGGACAAAGAGTCTGCTAAATGAAAGGTCCCACACAAGGTTCAGGTTAAAAAAGATTCGAAGTCCACTATTTGAGCTATTAAATCGTCATTCAAATCCAACCACGTCTCAGTGTATTCAATTTATGCAAGTATTCCCCGCACATTCATGTTTCAAGGTCCACCAGGTTAGCATGCCTTTACACCTTTCTAACCTCCCAGGTTTCCAATCTTTCATTCGCCCACATAAAAAGATGCACTCGGGGCTTTTTATATTTGACAGAAAGATTTGAGGCCATGCATAAGTCCCCTTGCGTACAGGCTAATTGTTTGATAACATTGAAAGACGAGACCCAGTCTAAGGGCATGCTACTGATGGTACTGTGAAGCTGTTCTCGAGTTCACGGTGAAGTTAAAATACATCGTGGTCCCGCTCTTTTCAACGTGTGAACAGGCGATACCTTTCCTTTCATCACCTTTCATCAGCATTAAACCCAAAGTACAGGTGTGGGAATGTCAACAGGATCCACCTATGCCAAACACTGGAGACACAGATCATTCAGCATCACAAACTTCGGGCTTATGGTGCCGCTCCACGAATTATCAGGGCATCATCTGCATTGGGGGGGGGGGGGGGGGGAATCAGTACTCCTAGTAATCATTTTGATGGGTATGACTTTATTCAGGCATTTGTCAAAGACGACAAATACTGGCAACCACCAGTGCTACCCCTCAGCCTCCTAGCAGACACACTTGTGGTATCAACTTGTCAACTCATCGTCTCATTGTCGAGCGGCATTACCAAGATTTTCAGAAAACTTGACCTCTGACTACCTCATTGGTCCTTTACAGCTAAAACAGACCAGACTTTTTCTAGAAGTTCCAATCTGCAAATCACCAAAAAGCACCACAAGAGGGCGATCATCACTCCAAGGAGGAAAAAAAAGATCAGAAAAAAATATTACTTATTACTTAATATTAATAATTTTAAGTATTTCCCAGGATAACTGAAATCAGCGTTACATTGTTACAGTCATCAGGATTTCTCCAGAAGGGAGCATGACTTTATTAACAGACATGTCAGTGTGGAGGTGGAGCAAACAGTAAAATAGCACATGCATCTCCAAGACCTTCAAAATTGAGGGTGTTGGTTAAATATCACCACAATATAAAAGCCAGATGGAAATCTCCCCTTTTATTCTGCAGCTCCAAGTGCTGTTTAATAGCCAACACGGTTTCTGACGTGAAGAAAACAAAAAGGCAGCTTCTATCTGAGGCAGCCTGGTGTTTTTGAAAGCAACATGAGGAATGTTCATTTCCAAGACAAAAGATCCTAAAACGCAGGCTCCTATAAAAAGCAGCATATTTCTCCCTGACTGAGGCCGGCAGCCAATTTGTGACCAACATAGAAACTTTACTGGAAGCAAACACTGTGTTACTGTAGTCGCTGATGCAGTGCAGCCCAGAGCTGGTCGCAGCGCAATATCTGACCTTGGTAAGAAATTACTGAGAAATTCTTCGAGAAATGTGGATGGAAAAGGGGCCGTTAGTTCAGTGTGCTGGCTGCTCTGGCTCTGCACCTCTTTGCCCCGGCAATCACAAAGGAATATCATCACAGAAGAAGAGTGCCTACGCAAGATTAAGACTCCTGAAGCAACAAGTCAGCAGCACAGACGAGCGCTTTCTATACACCTATTAAATAAAGAACCATTTAATCTTAAAGAGTTCATTGGGTATTTTGAGGTAGAGCTGTTCATGCGTCGTAGTGTAGATTTAAAATGCTACTGAGAAACAGGCTGAGGTGGAAAAAGCGATTTACGTAAGTGATGCAGTTGTGTTTTATTACCATCATAACAAGTGCAGCCTGGCAAACTACAATCTGATTACAAAGGAGCACTGGAAAGAGCAGTAATTGCAATGAGTTAACCTCGACCCCACTGGCTTCACCTACAAGACAAAATAAATTAATAAAATAAGGATTTATGAAAAAGCCATTAGAGATTTGGACCTTAGCTGACCCTCTGATAATAAATACAAGCTGCGTTTTGTTTTGCATTACTAGCTCGGGGGCTCTAAAGATGGAAATGTCCAGCACCATTTTATATTTCAACTAGATTGCTATACAAGACAGGGAACAAATAATAATGCAGCACCTGCCTTTAGGCCCAAACACGCTTGATAAAAGAAAATGGGGCGTGGAGCTCCCCAGGGCCTGAGGCCCAAGGGAAGCTGCTCGGTTGGTAAATTAAACTCACCTCAAGGGGTTTTTGGAGGAGCTTATGAACTCTTATGGGCTTGCAACAGCCAAGTACATTAGAGGAAAAAGTCACAGACTGCTAATTACCTTCATGAATTCAATAATAACATACAAAACGAGCCAAACTAAGGGAGGAAAAGCACAACAGCTAGAGGCAGATATCCAGGATTGAATCACATCTAAACATACCAGAGAATATGTAAACAAAAATCACCTTACTGAGATTTTATTCTTCTCAAAATAGGGATGATTAATGTGGATGAATTTTTCTCATTTTTCTGTAAAATCAATATTTATAGGCACACTGCATGAGTTAGAAAACTACAGATTGAAGCAGGATCCCCCTCGAAAACTCCAGTTGCTAAGGAAAAATGAATATTCCCAGTTGCCAAGTAATTGCTGGCTGTCACCAGTTGATATCAGTGGCAAAGACACTAAAACAGCAACCATTTGGAAACTGGTTGGCGGAAGCACGTTTTCCCCTATCAACCTGTCACCACTGACCAGTCTCTAGCCCTGCATGACTTGGACTAAAGCAATCAATTCACTCACCAACCAGTTAGAGAATACACATTCTTCCTTGATGACCGGTGGCTTGCAGATGGGTCTCTAGGCCGGTGCAATCGGGACCTTAGCATTCCTGACTTCTTACTTTACCTTCCTTAGATTCACCAAACTGAAATGTAATTTTTCAATCACATTAAAAATGAAAAATACTCTTTTTATCCAAATCAAGCTCAGGATCTTGTAGTTTCCAAAAGTGTTACCCAACTGAGTAATAATTTTACTTTACTTGAACAGAATTTATACACTGAAATTGTACTTCAAAAATCAAAATTAAACCCCCCAAGTTACAAATATAATGTGTAATTGGAAGCGATTAAAAGCAACCTTACTTCCCTCCTACTAAGAGCTCCTTGTTTGGCACAGAGCACATTTAACTAATTTGACAGCTGACCGCGGTCTCCTCTCAGTCAAGCTGTGGGGCCGCTGCCATTCAGCTGTGTTCCTTTTATCAATTCAAAGAGCAAAGGATGGGCAGTGGATCCTTTAAAAGCTGGTAAACAGAAACACAATTAGTATTTATGAGAGCAAATTGCAAGTCCTGAGAACAACAGGCTAGCTTTCCACTTCAGCGATACCAGCAGCCAGCCCTGCCTATTTAATGCTGCATTCATCAGCACCAGTGGAGTTCCTGACAAAATAGTAGCTTGCAATTAGAAGCAAAGGCTGACTGACTATGTCTGCTGGATTCCTGTGTCTCGTTTTTTTACCCAGCCTGGAAACCAAAATGACACACTGCCTGGAAGGAAGACCACAAGCCACAGAGTGTTAATGGTCACAACAGCTTCACGCCACAAACATTGATGTAAATTTATAACAGCCGAGCTCAGCTGTCTTATCAAGTGGTCATGTAGCATTCATTAAAGCTGGAAGATGAAATATGGCCTTTTCCCCTTCCTTGATTTACCAGCTGCAGTCCATATTTATTCATTCATGCTGTTTAAATTTTGATTTTTGTTATTGTGAAATACAGACTCTCTATCTTTAGATCTCGGTAAATGTACTATTGTCATAAATAAACTTGCTGTTTTTCTAGTTAGGACTTCTCTACAGTCAGAAGAGACAGTAAAAACCACTTTAATGACTGTTTGCATGGAGAAAGGAGATCATTCCTGAGCTAAAGACATACAGGAGACAGTTCAGCTACAATCAGGAAGGTAAAGAGGCATTAGCTGAGAATAATGACTGGAAAAGATTATAATATATAAGATTATATGAGGTTGCTAAAGCAGGAGACTCCACATGTTTGATTTTCTCCTTCTCTCATTTCTTCATGCAACACCAAAGGGATTCGTATTTCCTCCAGGGATCAAACCAGGGATCTTTCACTTCTATATAAACCACTACAGTATAAAGATGGAAAGCACAAGCAAAACTGCCAACCTGGCTCAAATGTGCTTATTAACGTATCTTATGCTCTCTGATTACCCCATTTTATCTCGTGTGTTTAATGTACCAAAGTTCCTGTTGTCTTGAGAAGCTCTCAAAAATTATATTGCATTTAACAGCGACATACAACCCTATTCAGGTACAACACTATCATGAAGAGTGAGATGATTCGCCTTGTAGAGGCAGCAATATTTAACAGAAATAACAATATATAAAGTTTTGGTTACAGCAGCAGTGAGCAGTAGTGTGGGCTACGTAAACAATAGATTCCAGGGTTAAAATAAAACTTATTGCTTTATTTAAAAACTATAGCTGCAATTCTAACATTTGACTCTGGGCTTTATTTACCTGAAGGTCCTTTTGTGCTTTTCATTGGTGAACTCACTGCATGCGCTTTCACATGATTCGTGTGTAGGTGGTAGAAGCAGTTTTTGGCGTGTGAGCCTCGACTTATGCCGACCGGTAAACGTCATAATTTGCAAAGTATAGTTTTCTGGGGTGTGTCAGACGTTTTCGTGACCAACCCGAATTTGTGCTACAGAGGTAGAAACAATCTCCCAAAATTATCATGGCTGGACCTTCTCCTGTTTGATGCTATGCAGTTCTGTCTCGCAGTCTTAAAAAGTGCATGTAGTACTTTGTAAGACTGCAAACAGTCATTCAAGGGATGGAAAAAAAACAAACCAAAAAAAACTACTGTACACTGTATTTTGCAACACCATGAATTATAGGATTTTACATCATCATCTGTATTTAACCTCATATTGCACAGCCTTAGTAAAAAACAGAAAAACAATAAAAACAGAAACCAAAAACAGACAAAATGAGACTGAAATATGACACAACTCTGTGTCCATTTTTGGAGATGTCTCCCTATTCAGCCTATATGCCCCTGTGCGGTCCAAAAAAAATCCAAGAGCATGTAGCTCAGCTGTGCATCAAATGCTGATTGGTTGACAATTTGGCCAGAACTGATGGCAGAGTTCACCAGGAACAAGAGTAGCAGAAAGAAACCCCATCAAATATCACATGAAAAGAGTATCCCACAGACCTTTTACACCAGAAACTTTGAGTTCTGCCTCCACCTGGCAACAGGCACTCTGTGCAGATAGACGAGCTGTCTGCTCCCTACGGCCTGCCAACAGAGAGCCACATTAAGCCCAGCAGGGCCCTCATCCTCTGCCACAGTCAGCAGGCACCCGAAGACACTGCAGTAACAGCATACCTAGCAGCTGTAGCTTCATATTTAACAGACAGATGTGGATCAAATGAAAGAAAAAGCATGCTCCTCAGAACAAAACAAACGAATCTTTTGATCGTTCACAAGTACAAAGTGCCACCATTATCATTTGTAGGCCAACCTCTGTGATGTAGCTGCACTCACACATGTACAGTAGTGTGTCATCAGCACACACATAAATTGAACTCTAGAGGAACTACAACTGTCTGCTAGACCAGCAGGGAGTCATTACAAATTCCTGATGATATTTTTACACAAACAGTTCTCCAGCAGGCGCGATACAATACTCCACTTTTCAAATGCCCCAAAGAAAGAAAATCAAACGCTTCTCCTGGAGGAGAGCATTGCTCTCATCTGCTATCTCAGACTGCTTTGCTATGATTTGAGCAACCCGACTCAGAAACTCTTCTCAAGCATCTCAACAGCTGATTCATAGTGGGTTTTGTTTGAGGTTTATGTGACTCCATCCCCACGGGGAGCTGGGGATTGCACAGGTTGGTTGCCATGGATGTAAGACAAACCTGCGCGAGATGAAAAAAGATCTCCCCTGAAGCGCCGCTCAGCAGGCTGCATATTTGTGCGTTGTGTGGACCAAGCGCAGGAAAACCTCACAACGCTGAATGAAAACATGCAGTCCTGGGAGACTCGCTGACAGACCGGCAGCTGGAAGAGGGGGGGAGGAAAAAAAAGCGGAGAACTCAAAGGCCGTCAACTCCATCTATATTGTTTTTTTCCTCCACTTCCTAGTTGCTCAGCAAACTTTTTTTTTGCTGTGAAATTACCTGACAGGCAGCAGTCAGGTTTGTTTAAGAATTAAAATGTTGTGAAAAAATTGTCTTCAGAAATGTAATGAACCATTCCTGCAGGATGAATTCTGCTTTGACGCACTGCTCACAATTAACAGCTCAAGAGCTCGTTTTCATTGTCTTAAACCACCAATTGTTTTCTTTTCCCCTCACAAAAGATGCCCTTGAAGATTTTTTTAAAGAATAAAAATACACCAGAGTTCACCAGGGGAAAAAAACAAAAATGTAAATAGCATTTTATGGGTGCCTTTTATTTCTCGGTGTCTCCTAAGTGTTTATCCAGCTACATTCCTCTAATTTCCTCATCCCCCTCTCCCTTCAGCAGCATCATATAAAGATGCCTAATTGAAGGCTTTGCACAGAACAAATGACCACATTAGCCGACCCAGTTTTAACTCGTGCTTCTTCCTGTCTGTGGTTGTAATGCATTAGACACTCTGCATGTTCTTTGTTGTCTCTCAAATTACAGTGCAGGCTGCCAATCATTTGGAGACTCCGTCTACCAGGGTTGTTTTTGCTCCACACCCCCACCCCCGGCTCTGGAAGATAAAGCTTGCCTGTCCATTTTTTTCTTTTTTTTATTATATACTATAAACATGAAGCAGAACAGCACCACAGGAAGTATTGAGAGTAGTTTTTTCCCCAAAGATGCTATATAAGGTTGCTGGCTCTTTGCTTTACTCCCATTATAACCTAAAGACAGTTGAAAGAAGTCCCACACTCACACAAGACGAATGAGAAATAATTCATTCATATTAATTCAGCATCACTGAACATTCCCCAGATAGGAGCTACGGATTAAATGCTTGACTTGGGATTCTTTTATGTCTGCACATGAACTGCAAAACAGTTCTGTTTCCACTCTGTTAAGATCTTAAAAACCTGCCAGACATTTCTGTCCCTCCGTGCTTCCCATACATATCGTGCCACAGTGAGTCTTCTCAGTGTGACAAAGGCTCTTAAAGCATGTACGCCAAATAGAACAATGCCACGTGGGTGGCTCTGGTGTGTGTGTGTGTGTGTGTGTGTGTGTGTGTGTGTGTGTGTGTGTGTGTAAACAGACACTTAAGGCTGTGAGCCAAAAAGTCTGTGTCTACATTTGAGCAAATATCAGCTCTGATTAGCACAGGTTCACCTCAACAACAAGACAAACAACATTCAACAGGTGTTCAGAGAAGAAGTTAGGTTACAATGAACTAAACGTCTCTTTTTTTAATCATTTGCACTTTATTGCTTGTTATGTTATCTTTCATATTTATGAGATATTATTTTCTAAGTAAACAGTAACTTTTAGAGAGTGATGTTTTGATAGGAGCAGTGTTTTTAGGTTTTTGTTTTGAAC
Organism: Diplotaxodon limnothrissa; assembly: GCF_057381915.1. Lineage (NCBI taxonomy): Eukaryota > Metazoa > Chordata > Actinopteri > Cichliformes > Cichlidae > Diplotaxodon > Diplotaxodon limnothrissa. The sequence continues at coordinate 25,514,522 of NC_140596.1, forward strand.
ATACTTCAGATCCACAGACTGTACATAAAACACAGACATAACTTCCTCGGTATCGCCCACCAGTCTGTAGACCTATTAATTATTAATTATTATATTGTTAATGTGGATGCTAAATTTAGTATTTAAAAACAATGCACGATAAGAGTGAAGTGTTGGTTTCATTCATAAATTATCATAATAACGTTGGTTCAGGATCAATACTGCAACTGACCAATGGAGTTGTCTTAGCATTTAGTTAGCATTAGCCAAACTTTGGCTAATGCTATTAAAAACAAGAGCACTCAGAGAGCACAGCTTCCCCAAAGGGTGTGATCTAGACCTGAGTTTCCCATAAGTTCAACAAACTGTTATTTGTATCTACCATCACACAAAATTTTAACATGATATCTTACAAACTCTGGACACTACACAGCTAACAAACACACAAACAAACTGAATCAAATACATACTCCCTGCCTTCGGAGCAAGAACCATCACCACTAAACCAGCAGGAGTGATGTAACAGACTTTTATATAAACGCAGGCAATGTTCTTTTCTTTTTTTCCCCACATTGGAAAGCTATGAAATCACTGCAATGTGATTGGTCAGTTGGAATGTTGATCCTAGCATTATTATGACGATGCAGGAACAACACCAAATCAGCTTAACTCTTCACCCCTTACTAGGAGTAACCCTTGAAGCTCTTTTCTCTACAACAGAATGATGACAGAGATGAAACGTTACCTACCGATCAGTTAAAGCTGCCATGCCCCTAATAATTCAGACTTTTAGTGTTCATATCTTTCTAGAATACAACAAAATAATCCTTTGTCTGTCTATATATGTATGTTTGCCCATGAGCTCCTTCCGCACCATTGGGGCCCTTTTCCAGGAAGGGCAAACTCTTCAACAATGTCTCAGATTTTAAAAACAAACTCTGACTTCATTGACTGTTAGATCGGCCACTCTGATCTTCCTGCTCCAGAAAGGCTAATCAGAGTTAGTTCAATCAACTCTGATCTAAGTGCACGCAGAAACGAAGCCACCATCATTGGAGCGCCGATACCAGGATTCACCATGGCAACTGGTAAATAAAGAGCAGAGCCTCCATTTTAATTCAGTGTACCGAGGAATATGGACGCGTGTTTATTGACCGTGATATTTACCTTAAAGAAAGAGGAATGACGAAAAAAGTCCTTTTAATTAGCTTGGTGCACTTCATCAAACAAAGTTAAATAAAAAGCATATTTTTATAATGTCTGCTGACATCGTTTGCCCATCAAGAATCTTCATTAGATGAAGAATTTTACATTTGATTTTTAAATCTAATTATTCAGCTGTAAACAAAGCGTAAGTGACAGAAACTGAAACAGATGTGATATCAGTTACCCAGATAGCAACAGACTGTGGGGGCGGAGCCGCCCTTAAATAAAAGCTGTTTTTGCTCAAGTTTATGACCCTTTTGTTTTTTCAATAATTATTCAGTAAAGGTTTAATGTACTAATGGGCTGTAACAACCTCTTTATTTTATTTTATTTATTTTATAGAGGATTGCATTATTTCTGACATTATTACTGGACAGAAATGCTTAATAAGACTAAGAAAAAACGTTTTAATGGTTTCCAGTGTATGCATTTATAACCTGATCTAATATCAGGCTTCACTATCAGACACTGGCTCTCTTACAGTCATGGCAGAGATGTTTTACTGAGTTACTGGTAGCCTAACAGTAAGCATATGTAATGAGTGTGTTATACTTACTAAAAATATTCACAGCAGCTTTCCAAGTATGTTATGAAGGTCAACTTGCAGTAAAGGAAAACATGTTGTAAGAAATATAGTAACAGAGCAGTCTACATCTATACTTTAAATGAGAAGATCATGTCAGGATAAAGTGAGCTGCTATGAATGATGATGGGATGAGCTCGCACAGTCACCAGAGTGAAAATGGATCCAGGCCTGATCTGATCTGAATCCATGATCCTTATCAGTTTTGTATTCCTCTTGCCGTGCAACCAGACTCCAACAAAGGGATGGTTCAATGATCCGTTATAGGGCCAACGATAGCTACTTTCAGGCAGATCTAGTTCTGGGTTGACCCAGTGAGGCTGACTTAGGTGATTTCAGTGGAAAATATGTTGAATTTTGTTAATAATTTGATAACTCAGTCTGAATCTGTGAGTACATGTCAACAGGAAATGTAATCGCCTGACTTGCTTTTAGTATTTATGCACCTATAACACCTTATAAATGCACCTTATCATTTTAATTTAATTGACTGGTACTTATATAGCAATTTTCTACTCACTCTCAGTCTATTTATGTCTAAGCACTTTTATCTAAAATTCGTACGCACACACTCACACTCAGATGGATGCATCAGGGCCACTTGGGCTTCAGTATCTTGCCCAAGGATGCTTCAACATATGGAAGGAGGAGCCGGGAATTAGTTGTTAGAGGACCCGCTCTACCTCCCCCTCCACCAATTTCACAAGAATATCTAATATGTAATATCTATATCTGCAAAAGTTGGATTTGCCTAGCAACCACCTAACACATCTAATACACCGTTGTTGTTGTTGTTTCCTTTTCTCTGTTATTAAGCATACCTGCCAATCGCCCAAAAAATACTGCAGCATGGACATGTACTAATGTTTGAAATGGGCACATCATTAATAGAAAGAAAGAAAGAAATCACTCTCCTTAAAGCTGTCACAAAGAGCGAAGTTAACAATTTGTTCCAGACTATAAGCATATTTTTTTCTCCTCTAGAGTTTGACTTGCTGGTATTGACTCGGTTTTACATCCTGCGTCAAGTGGCCACTCAAGGAACTGCAGTTTTTGGCGGGAAATAAACAGATTTGTCAGATGTCAGAGATTCAGAAACATTCATTTTAAATGACGTTTACTAAGAAGAAACATTGATGGGAACCATTTCTTTTCATTTAATTTTATGAACTTTAGTTTTCAAAGCTATATATGATAATCAGAATATTAAGAATGAAAGAAACAGCTTCATCTGTTGGCAGCCCTGATTTAGTCTGAAATATAAAAACAAATAAAGAACCCAAACAGCTCATCAGCTTTGCATAATGGTGTAATATGTGAAATATTCAGTAACAATGCAGCTGTGACTCTTAATATTCTGAACGTCTGTTGCCACTTGTATTATTCAGCCTGGATGCTGGCTGCAGTCGCCGCTGTTTGTTGACTGATGCAAGCTGATGTTGACAGGGATCTCTGTTTAGTTTGGCACAAGCTCACTCTGGCTGCCTTTCCACAGACCAAACTATGAGAGTGCTGCTTATTTTCAAGCAGCTACTGGTTACCACAGCTGACCCCGGAGTCCAGAGGCTTTAAGGAGACCTCTGGAAGAATACACAGATTGACATTTAAGCAGGAGTCTAAATGCAATTTTTGTTTTGTCATAAAAAGAGCAATAGCTTGATCCTGCTAAATATGTCTGTGTGATTCATGTCTAATGTGATCCCTCTGTGCCACAGGGCTCCGATGTCCTTTATTACACTGAAGATGGACACAATGGTTCATTTTTAGTTTGATCCCAGGTTCCTGCAGCTAAAACTCCTAACTAGATTACCAAATGTACAACACATTGATGAGACTGTTATTAAAAACTCCATAACTGAGTGAAACTTTAACATTTTAGTGCCACGGGGAGTATAAAGCAGCTGCTACAATCCTTACACTTTCCCAGTGTCAGCAGTTTTAACTGTTTCAGATGTGTCATCCTTCATAAACTTCTGAAGAAAGGCTACAGTGTGTACTTTCTTTCAACTTTTCAGCCTTGAAAAAGACACAAGAAACATCTGATGACAAAAACAGGGCAATGCCCCTGCAAACCGCGACTGAAACACTGTGATCATGCAAGTCACTCCTATAAATCTCTGGAGCGTCGGGGGAGGATAACAGCACGCCTTTTTTTTTTTTTTTAAACTGAGAGACATCATTAAACTGAAGTGGCTTAATTGTATGTCTGAAATTGTACATTTAAGTCATAAGCTCTAAATTTGTTGCACACCCATTCAGCCATTGTATGTCGGCTATCAGCCGGAGTGAAGGGAGAAAAAGGAGAGCGTGCAGAGCGAGGCAAGTTGCTACCTGTAAGTCATTGTTGAGTGAAAGGATGGAGAGGAATGAAAAACAACACAGCGATGGAAGGATACATCAGTTCCTTTAAGATCCGTTTATGATGAGACAACTACCAAGGCCAGCACTCCGAATTCGAGATTATGGAACAGTCTTGATTTATTCCCAGGCACACACACCTGACAGATATTCACCCCTACACACGGCCTCTCTAGGCTCTAACAGAAACAACCGGCATATCTAATCTGAAGATCGCATGGTAGCTGTAAGGAGGACAGAAACTCTCTGTCTGCTCTGATGTGGAGTCTTACTGCACGCAAACTGACTCACCCCCTGTTTTGACAGCACCCTCACAAACCTTAACTCCTTTAAGTATACTTCAGCTTGAAAACATGAGAAAACATCTACGCACATGTTATAACGATAAACATTTGAGCTCAGCGCGTGCTTACGAGCACGACGACTGAACACAAAGAAAGAAGTACCCACCTTGAAAAGCGGCCACGTTGCGCGCTATGAGAAACTTCAGGCTGGAGCTGGACGTCTGGAGAAGGTTCTGGATGTCTCTCCGGGCTGCCACCTGGTACCTCTCCTCCATCTTTTTGGTGCAACATGTGGAGTTCTTGGAAACACACACCTGAAGGTCTGAACCTAAGATTCATCAACACTACATGTTAGTGAAGCTTGAAGCTTTACGGATTAAAACATGATAAAGCTAAAACGCAAAGAGGGGAAGTTGAAATCTTTTGCCATCTTGCTTTCAGATTTAAGGGATTTGACAGCCCACGCTACTATTAACACATGGTCACAGACGTAAGACATAAATTACAGGAATTGCAGCCATTTTTTATTTCCAGAGGCTCAACTTTAATTAGACAAACAAGCACGATTTTAAATATAAGGACTGTTTTTAGTACTTGATGAAAATCCTTTGCGGTCACTGTCTGCCTAAAGTCTAGAACTCGTGGACATGTAAGGCCTTTACTGCAGCCACCTTCAGTTGCTGCTTGTTTGTGAGTCTTTCTACCTTCAAATTTGTGTTCATTAACTCAAAAGCATGTTGCATCAGGTTCAGATCAGGTGACTGACTTGCCAATTTAAGAATATCCCATTTATCCTTCCCTTTTCTTTAGCTTGAGAAACTCCTAGGCTGTTTTTGCTGTTTGCTTTGGGTCATTGTCCATTTGTACTGCAAAGTGCTGTTTGATCGGTTTCGCAGTATTTATCTGAATCTGAGCTGAGAGTAAAGCCCTGTACACTTCACAATTCATCTTGCTGCTTCTATCAGCACTCACATCATCAATATCACTAGTGGCTGTTCCACTGACAGCTGTACACGCCTATGCCATAACACTGCCACCATGATGTTTGACAGATAATGTGTTATGTTTTAGATCGTGAGCCGTTCCTCTCCTTCTCCATACTCTTCAAGTTCATCTTGGTTTCATTTGTGGCCTCTTTGAGTTGTTTTCTGGCAAATTCTAATCTTGCCTTCCTGCTCTTGAGAGTAACCAGTGGTTTTCACTGTGTTGTAAACCCTCTCTATTTACATTCATGAAGGAGTGTCTTGATTGTAGACCTCGACGATGATACGCCTACCTCCTCGGGAGTGTCCTTGACTTTGTTAGAGGTTGTGATTTTGATGTCTTCTGTGGTCTTTTGGGCCTTTTGGTGCTTCTGAGCTGATCAATGTACCAGATTGCTGATTTGGCCTATCCTAAAGTTTTTTCTCTCTCTCTCTCTGATAGGGTTATTTTGTTGTGATGGCTTCTTTCACTGTCAACAGCATCACTCTGGGCCACATATTTTAAATTGCAGCAAAAAGCTACAAAATAAAAATTCCACACTTTAGATACTAAACTTTAAATGGTGTATCTGCTTCATTTGTCATGCAGTAACAAGGGAACAGGACCCAAACAGCCACAAAAAGGCTTGTCGGTCATCTGTCTAATTACTATAGTGCCTCTGAAAATGGGGGACTATGCAAAAAATATCTCATAATTTCGCAAAAAGTTAAATCTTTTTTGCAAAACCCCTTGAATTTAAACTGTAAATCTGCATTTTATTCACATATTAATTGTTTGATTTAAAATCCCCTGCAGTGATGTTCAGAGGCAAATCCACAAAAATTGTGTCTTTGTCCAACAAATTATGGACCCGTCAATGGAACTTTAATTCTATACCAAAACATTTCATCTTATGGCCTTCATCTTGGTCCCTGAAGAAGATGTTGCTGGACTTCTGACTTGGAGGTTTTTTTTATTAATTGACTTCTCCTTCATGCAGCTTAAGTTGGGTTAAAGTTGTGCCAGAAACCTATGCTTAGGCTGGACAGTGACCTCAGATGTGGCTGATGATGATGTTAAATTTTGCAGATATCTGGTCTGAAAACCAAAGTATTGGATGAATACATCGACGAAATGTGCTAGGCCAACAATTCATGTGGTGAAGAACCAAACTGCGGGGCAGTTCAATAGCTCTTGAGGTCCATTTCAGCAAATCTCATGCATGTCAAGCTGATGGAGGTGCAATAAGATGTCAGATTTAGTAATCTTCTGGGAACCATAAAGACCAAACATTTCAGTACAATACTTTAATGTGTACTAAAGCAATGGATGAAACTAGACCACAATAGAGACACATCAACAGGATGGATAAAAATGCATGTGCGCATGATAAACATTTGAAAACCTACTGATCAAAACTCTAATAAGAAACAGCCTACATATGTGAAGCATCAACAGCTTATCCTGAGAATTATTTCAAAGCCAGCGGACATTCGTCAAACATTGGTTAAGAAGACATTACAACAAGGCTTTTCTAGCAGTGCACAGGTTGATAAATGCTTTGCTGAAGCAAGAAACCCAAAACAACGAGATCCGGAGGTAAGATCTGCGTCAAAGCGTTATCGTCTCACTCAACTGATGTCTTGAATATGCCACTGCTGCAAAACACTAGCAGTCTTCCCACATAAGGGACAATCAAAACATCCTCATAGAGCCCTAAAACTCTGCAACAGCCTTCCCGACATGCCTAGGCAGAGTGTGCTGAGCTGTTGCCAGAGACACTATCAGTGCGCTGCGAGCTTCAAGAGTGAGGGGAGGAGAGCAGAGCAGGCGATGGCACACGTGGAGGAATTCAAAGTCTTCCTGATAAGACGACATGAAAGTGCCCCAGGTCCTGCTTTTTTAACCTAAATGCTTTCCGGAACTATTTCCATTTCCATCACTGCAGTCAACAGCATTTGACTTGCTGCGTTTTGACCCGAACTGGCACTTCTTATCAGGCAGGCACTGTCAAACATGGAAACAGCTCTGTATCTTAGATTCCTGGAATTTCTAGGGGCTATTTTTCCACAAACCTCAGTTCAATTACAGAAAAAGAAAAAAAAACTTTACCTCTCACTATCTCTCATTACACTCACCGATGTATGTCAGGACAATAATCTGAATCCATCAAGGGAACGATTTACATCTTCCCACTGTCATGATGCACTTTAAGCCCTGAGGTTGTTAGAAAAGTGTGAGTTTTAAAGAGTGGCAAATGTTTTCACAGGGTTAGGAGCCACTGAATTAAGAGTTTAGAATGCTTACAGTTAAGTTTGCAGCAAACCCTAAATCCACACAGCCACACAGGCTGGTTTGAGGGGCAGGAGTGATGATGATAACATAAGGGTTATTTAGAGGTTTATGAGGCATTTGAGGGTTTTTCAGTCATTTGAATCATTTTTCCTCACTGCAGCAGGGAGATGGGGTGACGAAGTTTATAGGGAGCAGTTTGTGGCAGGATGGCAGTCAACACCATTAAGATTTACTTTTCCAGGAAGAGGTCAGAGAAGACCAGGAGCAGGAGGCGGCAGCCATCCAGTCAATGACAGCCTACATGAAATACCCACACCCATAATTCCCCCCGTCTTGAGCCGAATTACCATGGGTGGCGTTCAGAAAGTTAAGTGAGTCCTAGTTTGCCTAACTTTACTCACAATAATTCCTGTTTATCTCTCCAAGCCACTTATCTGCTGTAAACACCCGAAAGAAAGCTTTTCATCATGGCCCACTAGTAATCTCAGCAGCTTCAGCTACTGGTTTAGTGTAGCTGAAGCTGCCTGATTTATGCTTCATTTGCACTGGTATGTCTGCTTTTTTTAAAAATAATAATAATAATAATAATAATAATAATAATAATAATAATTAGAGGCATTTCCAAATTTATTTATGCTGAGTAACACTTTCAAAATATGACACTAACAGATGAATGAGTGGATTTTGTCTGAATCTTATATATCTTGATCTAAAGGTCACAAAGCCACATGTGAGTCCTCTTCTGTCATGACCATAACCGCACACACACACACACACATGAAAATGTATTTAAAATGCACGTTTTGTCACAGCAAAGACGGAAAATGACAGGTTAAAGCAGCTACACAGCAGTTAATGATTTCTGTACGCGGGTCTTCATTTCCTTCCAATCAGTGTTTCTTGTGCTGATTGGGTGACGTGAAGATGTAAATGAGGACATAGTCATTTGCATTACTGTCTATGTTTTGTGAGATTTCATCTGGAAGGAAACCTCTCAACGTACCTGGTCTTGGATTTGAAGGCAATAAGTGACTTGGTCCGATTTGTCTGAGTTGGAAAACTTTGCGCACTTCGTCGCATTTGTTTGCGCTGCCGAGTCCTGATGCACAGCAACATGCCAGGAGGAAAACACAGCGGACCCACAGCGCATCCATTTGTATAAAATCCTGGGTGAATGATCACAGGAAATTTAAAAAAATAAATAATGTAAAAAATAAATAAATAAATACTTAAAAAAGTATTTTTGGAAGTTGATATTTCTCTTCAAGCTAGAGCGCGTCGGTTATCAGGTGAGTCCACATCTCAGGGTTGAGCGTGGGCACGTGTCGGGTTTGTTTCCGTCGGGGAAACGCTGCGGATTACCCTTTAAATCCACACGCAGAGACAAAGTTACAGCCGTGTGACTTGACGCTTTCAAAGAGGCATGTTGGCCAAGTTGGCTGGACCGAGAGCAGAGGCGGTACCATAATGTTACCTGCACCCAGCGGTTGAATCCGCGTCACAAGCGCTACCAGGCAGCGCCATCTAGTGGGCAGAGCTCAGCATTGATCCGTCTTTAAAGCCTTCTCCTCTCCAAAACTTGGAAGGATGTCAAACTAATTTTAATATTTTAGGATTAAAATTAGATGAACTATAGATTTTCAGACTTTTTATTTATTACGTCCTCAATGAAGTCAGAATGGCTCCTATTCTGTAGGACATGAGCTTCTTTACAATCGCCAGGCTCGATAAACTAAAAAAGTACGAAGTTGTGGTTTTAATGACGCGTACGCCTGTGGTTTAATTGTGAAAAGATAAATATTTAAAAGCCCGTTTGTGTGCTGACTTTAATGTAAACTGGTGTGCCTGTCCCCCATTCATTTACTTCATTCATTCACAATTTTGCATGATGTTTAGGATTTGTTTCAACTTCATGAGATTATAATCTATGGCATCTAACTTTAAGCCCAGGTATGCAGTGTTTCAAAAAGAAAAAGAAAAAAAAAAAAGCAGTTGATCGCCATGGTACCTTGTGCTGCAGAGCTAACCCTAGTACAGATTATCAGTGTGTCAGTGCGCCCCAGGGTGGCTGTGGCTACAATGTAGCTTGCCATCACCAGTGTGTGAATGTGTGTGTGAATGGGTGAATGACTGGATATGTAAAGCGCTTTGGGGTCCTTAGGGACTAGAAAAGCGCTATATAAATACAGGCCATTTACCAGGCCAGATTATGTTTAAAGTATGAAATTCCCACCAGTTGCCTAAAAAAAAAAAAAAAAAAAAAGGCCCTCAGTGCGCTCAAGTCTTTGCATTTCTGCATTACTGAACGTCATTACTAAAGCCTGAGAATAAAATGTGCTTGTAAACGTTTATATCAGAGCAGTCCAATTCAGGCTTTATATTCAAGCCTTTCACCCCCTTAAACACCAACAGGGCTGCAAACAGAACATGTATGGTAATCCACCAGATTCTCCAGTTTCTGAATGACAGATACTCTTTACCTACAGTCAGCATTTATCTTGCAGGCTTTCCTTTGTGAGTTCAAATAGGTTGAACCATTTTCCCCCAGAGCAGACCTTTTTCCAAACTGAGCAAAGCACGCGCGCGCACACACACACACACACACACACACACACGGTTGCTTCCCCCCCTTGTCCACTGCTCCCGTAATACTTTGCACTGTGTAATCAGTGTCAACTTATCCATGTTTGTGATTGGTCAGAAGTCACCAATGTCCCCTCTTTCATATGAACTCGCTCAGACGCAGATTGAGAAACCCCATGTTGATTTATCTAGTGAATGGCCACCTTCATGTGACTGTGCCTGCACTATAAATGCAGGTCTTTAGTTTTGTGTGCACAGGGAGAGCCTTAATATGTAAAATTAAAACATGTCCGTTTTCAACTACAGAGCACAGCCACTTGTAACAAAGGTTTCTGGCTTGCAGGGGACTTTTTGATCACATGCTACAGCAACACGAGTAATGCCAAAAGGTAGTCCAAAGACTACGATAAGGTTTTGAAAGCCACGAAGTGACAAAATGTGACACGTCACGATTTAAAGCTCCAAAATAGTTACAAGTCTAGCCAAAATCCATCAACTTTGCAGTGTTTAAACCTTTAACTGCCAACTCAGAGATTAGCAGAGTCAGAGGAATGTGCAATAGAAATTTAATCTTTCAAGAAGTGTTACAATAACCACCTGAAAATTTTAAAGCTAACACTGTTAACAAATTGATGAAACACCAACATATCCAGTTAAGATTCAGGTCCGTTCCATTTCCTCGTTTCCACACAGGCCGGGACAAGTGCAATACCTGGAGGAACACAGCATTGCTACCGATCCCCACCTACACAGAAAGGGATGTCTTAGAGTCTCCGATCACATGCAATAAAACCTAAAGAACCTCTGATGAAGTCTGCCAGTCCCACTTAGCAGAATATAGCTCATCAACTCAGTCAGTTTTGCATGGATTTGCACAGCAAACACCATTAAAGCTGAATGCAAACCAGCAAAACTGACCACGCGACGATCAACAGAAATCCACCTTCGGCCATTCCACAGAAAGATGCAGTTAGAAGTACTTCAAGTGCTTACATTGCAGTAGATTGTGCAAAACACTACCTGCACTATAAGCACTTTAGTACTGCTGAAACTGAGTTCATTGGACGATTACTGGCAGACACTCCCATTTGGTGTTTTGTTTGTTTTTTAAACTGTCATAGTTGAATTTAATCAGGCTGATGTGACACCAAAATTTTAAACAAAAGCAAATCTAAACAGGTGGAGAGCAAGCAGGCCACCATCAGTTTTGCATAGATTTGCACAACTCATATATTCTTGTAGTGCAACTATGCAAAACTAGCAGAGAACTGCGAGATATTTGAGCCCAATTAGAAGTTCAAAAAAAAAAAAAAATTGTCTGGTGGCGCTTATCACAGCCCCTTATGCCAGAAGGAGCACTTAGGGCAGTAGGTGCTAGTCTATTTCACTATCTGCACTAGATGCACCTTAGCACAAAGACAGTACTTCAAAGAAAAAGAAAAAAAAAAAAAGACATGAAATATCAGAAGACTGTGCACATCAGTGTCAGGGTATTGCTGTAAGTGCCTCCACTGCAGTAGGTATTCCATAGTACTACCTGCACTGTAAGCACTTTGGCAATACACAGACCATTACAGCATCACATGGAAGGCCAGCCATGCTGCTCCACGAGGCAACTTTGATTAGGGGGAGTCCTGCACCTCCGGGGAAGGTCGGTTAATCTGAAAACATAAGAAAGCGCATTAGGGGAAATCAACGCATTGCAACAAGTTCCACGTGTAAGTGACTTTTACTTAATTAACGACAATTCGGTCTTCCAGACATCGAAATAGCGCATCAGCGCCCCTGTTTAACAGTTCTTGCACGAGATTTTTGTTGTGGCACGAGGAGCTGGGACTTATTAGAGCAGCACGAGGTCAGCGAAAACATGAATGAGCAGCACAACCTGCGGCCCGCGTTCGCTGCGACACGGGAGCGCCTGCGCATCGAGCACTGTTGTTCACCCCTCCCCCACCTTCTTTAACATGGCGCCTCGAAGTGCGCCAATCTTAGCATAAACGACTCGAAAAACAAGCACGCAAAAGGCAAATGTCGTAGCACACATTAGAAGAGGTAGCAGTGTGTTGCTTTTTTCCACGTGGAGAAAGCCACGGCTCGCGATTTCGGACGTCCTAGAAAACAAGGCTATCGTCCTTGTTAGGAGCCGAGGCTAGCAGCAGGCAGCAGCCGTTTGAGCAGGTAGCTTAGCTGCTGCGAGCTGGTGTTAGCTTCCCGAAAACATGGGGGGGCAAAACCACGCTACGTTTTTATAACTGCCCTCACACCAAGGGCTAGCGTAACGGTGCAGGTGCATTCGTGGGGGTTCCAGTAAAACTAGTTTGCTTTTAATTGGCTTGTTTTTCTCCTGAAGTCAGTTTCGAAAGCTAATAAAACTGAAATTGAGTTTAAGGACGCTGGTTAGCCATTAGCTAACAACAAATGAGCACACGCTCAAGTAAAAGAAATTGCACCTATGGCACATCTGCCCCTCTGAATTCCGCAATTTTACCCCCACATCTTTCTCAATAAACCCGCCCTGATAGTGTTATGTTTGGAGCTTAACCCTTACAACTCTTACATTAGTGGGGCTAGGCTAGGCTAGCCAAGCTAAATCGCGCGGCCTAGAACTGCCCCATGTGCTGCTGCTTTGTTCTGGGGGGCACTTTAACTCACACACCACTGCACTCGAGAGCGAGCAGCCAATTGTCCAGATTTAAAAACTAACTTTTCACACGTTGAATCAGTGTGTCGATATAAACTCATCGTTTATTAACAGGAGACCTGGTATTTTTCCCCAACTAGTTGCTAAAACGCAGCGGGGAGAGCTCCGTACAGCTTTTCAAATCTCCCTCATTCCCTCAATGGTGGAGCCGAGGATGCCATGCGCCTCACGTTACACTGTTTTCATGGCCAATATTTTCATTTACGCGTTAATGTTTGGATCTCGCCGCCAGCACGATAACAAAAGACGCGTAAAAATAAGCGTAATGCGCACAGCTTAGAGTTTCATTTACCAAAATCGAGATTTTAAAAAATAACCCTAAATCCGACTTCCTTGCCGATAAACATGCGCTCGGTAGACACTCACCAGCCGAAATCCACCATCTTCGCTCACTTGCTTGGGCTGCCGTGTAGTCTCTCACCGACAAAAGAGACGAATAAATACACAACTATCCCGCAAACTTTTCAAACGGCGGACACAACGAGACGTGAAGTGAAATCCGAGCCGATTGCGGGTCAATTTATAGCCCAGTTACACTGCTTAAAAATGATAGCGAGCTTAGGAAAGTGGCGCGAAGACGACCCGTTGGTAACCATGTGGGTGAATGAAGGGCGTCTCCCACTGAACGTAAATATCTAGCTACAACCCCCAACTCCCCTATTAGCATACATAAACTACGGTACTTCCGACCCATATCTCCAACCAAACAGCCTCCACCTCTCCAGAGGAAGAAGAGGGAAACAGTCGGCGATCACAGCGGCTTTCAGCACCTATTTATTGAAAATTAAATGCACGCATAGCGGAAAAACAGCTTCTCTGTGGACGTTCGAGTTTCACATTTATAACCAAAACACCTATAATCTTCCACCCTGGACTCATTTGAGCAAAGATAACGGAGCTGGATAGCAAAAGTAATTCGTGCTGATTGAATTTAGTCACGTGCAAAAAACAGCAGAAAAACAAAACTAATTAACCTGTTGCTGATTCACAACTCATTAAGATTAGCCTGCAGGTTATTATTTTTAACATACACCGACTTTCAACCACATGTGTAACAAAAAATTATTCTATCACTACCACTAATACATACATTTTTTTTACTATTTTCCGAATAAAATCGAAAATATGTTTACAAAGCTTACAGATTTGCTGATAATTAATTAACTTGGCAAGTTATAATTCTTTATATATTTTCAGTAATTTGGCCAGTATCCAATGTAAACTAACAACAACAAACAACCAACAAAAATATATAAACAAAGTCATCATAAAAGCTAAAAGTTATTTTTCACTCCAACAATAGGAAGAAATATTTATTTATTGCTTGTTTTTTATGTAAGTAATTTATTTATGTAATTAAAATGTTTAAATAACAGAACATAAAACATTATTGAAATAATCAGAAAAGGCTTGTACATTTATTTAAGTTGGGTTAGAAAAGGAAAAAAATAGTTTTTATGTGTTGGAAATTGTAAACACAGTTTTTAACAAGTAAAATAAGCTTTTGATGCAGTTATTGGTTAATCAGACTGCAAGTTAGACATAAGATGAAAGCTGTGTGAAGTTTGCATATCTAACTAAGACAGTGTGGCTGTTTGACAGCTGACTCTGTGACTGTCACAGCAGGAGATGCACAGGTGTAAAGCAGGAATGAAGTTAAGAACTTTTGCATTTGAATGGAGCACAGCCTTTGTTAATGTTATCAGCAGCACCTGTGCTTCTCTAGAATAAATATCTGCTGTGGAAAAAACAAAAAGACCCACTGATGTTTGTGTTCCTTTTCTATTCTATTATAGTTCAAAGCAAAATTTTAGCTACTTTAAAAAAAAATGAAGTTGCAAAGATTCATAAAATTTTATTGCTCATAGAGAGCTCGGAATATGTTGCACCCAGGCCTCGCTTTCTTCTCAGATTTCAAAGATAATTAAGAGACTTTACAGCCAAAGGCACCAAACCACATCAGGAAAGTCTGGTGCTACATAAAAAAATATATACAGAAATAAAAAATAAGAATGATTCATGGCCTTTACTCGGCATGTTTTCTGCAGGCAGTTTAAAGCTTTCTAAGGACTTTAACAGCCGTTTCGTTTAAATTTGTGAATTTATAGAATTGCTCAAACGCTTTCTGTATAGCCTGTGCACCAGAGAAATTTATGTGAAGTGGATGAGCTTCCAAAACCTGATGTTTTGTCATTTTAATTGATTAAATTTGTACATGCATGAAACTAAATCTTAAATATAATTGTACCTTTTATTTGATGGTGGTAATTTTCTTTTGACTCGAGAGGAATGTGTTTATTTTCAACTGAAACTCTAAAGCTACTACTGCAGAAAAAGCTGTTTTTTAACTCCACATAAGCTATTTTTAATTTTAAAAAAATATATAAAACAAAGTGCAAACTATGTTGTCACCTTTCAAATTTAAATAATTTATTAGCAGTCCCAGAGGTAAGCTAATCCATCGCTGTGTTTACTGGTATATTTACTGAAACAGTAAACCTTTTCACACCTTCTTCTACCGCTGCAGCTTTAACATTCAAATGAGGCTTTTGTTCATAAAGTAAACATGCAAATGCAGTTAAATAAATGACAAAGAACTCCTTATACAAAGAAGCTCAATCAACATAGAAACAAGTAACAAAGCCAGTCAGCTTTGAAAACTTTCAAATTTGACACTCCTTTTGGCTCATTAGCCTCACTGGGACTAAAGAAAATTATAAAGTTTGAAGCAAATTAAAATGATTTTCACCTTTCAGAGCAAAGTGCTAAAGATTTATCGCAGCTCATTGTCACTTTGTTTCTTACTATTCTTTTCTTTTTAAGTGCTTGAAGGCACATGTGCTTGTGCTTGAAGGGTGTATATTCTGCTGCTGCAGCATGGGGGGTTTTTTTTCCCAGCATTTCTTCAAAAAACCTTTTGAACTGCACACATGCATGTGAGCGCAGTACAGTATAAAAGCTGGCCAGCAGAGGGAACTAGCAAATTAAAAACTGTACCATAATGACATGATTTGCTGCTTAACTGTAAGAGGAAACTGTAACCACTTCCTATCCCTGGAGTTTCTCTTCATTTTGCATCCCAAAGTAAACGAATGAATTCATGCCCACCAGATTATTATAACTTGAAAATTCCAGCTATTCACTATGAAGCTCGAGCCTTTGAGCTGTACTGGAGAAGAAAAAATGGAAGTTGTGCATGTTTTAGTCCAGTTTTTCTGGCGGTGTGTTTGTGTATTACATTAGAGCTTTAATTCTCTCTGTAAACTGGAAACATTTGAAACCAGAATAGCTGCTCCTCTCCACCTCTCTGAGCACATGGTGGGACACACTGTGGGAGTGCGATCGCTCAGTCATGACCCCCAACCCCCCACACAAAGCCAGTTCCTCTGCATATGGAAGTGAGGTGGGGGGTGGGTGGACACAAGGAGGTTGTAGACCTCACATCGTCCCATGGGGTCAGATAAAAGCTTACGACTCTCCTTAAACGACCCACCCCCACCACCACCCCTGCTCCTAGCTCTGCACTCTTTGCACAAATAATAGTTAAAGATTTATTACGGCATCAGCACACTCTTCATATCACACATCATCATTTTTTGATAGAGGCATAGGAAAAATGCTTTAAGCATTAAGGAATGGGGCTGTGTTGGTGTAATATAAATTCTTAGAGGAGACCTCACCGATAGAAACTTACAGCACCACGCTGCCACCACTTGTCCTACTAAAGCCTGTATCGAGATCCAAACATCCCCTCTGATGCATGGACACTTTAAGGCCTCTTCTTTCCAAAATGGTCTACCAGAGCCAAAGCCCCGCCCACAACAGGGGCCATAAGCACAGGGGCCTCTGTTTTTTGTTCTTCCCATAGAAGCCTGACCACCATTGTCTCGGCGTGACCCTGAGGTCAGCTGAACTCACCTCGCCCAACCACGGCCCATTCAGCTGCGGAGCTTCACACAGGACAAAAACATCTTTAAAAAGCGAGCATCGCTTCATGCGAGGAGGGGGGTGGCCGTGAAGGGACACATGGACAGACGACGGCCACGCTCTGCAGTGTGTCAGATTCACAAGCTGAGCCGTGTTATTTCTGTTTTTAAGTCTCCGGATCAGGTAGTTCAAGCCGAGGTATGAATCAGATGCGATCCAGTGCAGCGTGGCTTATAACGTTATAGTCCGGCAGATAGTCAGGATGATATCCCCATCAAGTACGAGTGGTTTAGACCACGCTGAGTCTATTAAAGAAGTCAATTATAGAAAGTTATAATGAAGTTATATTTGACACGTTTTCTATTAATTCACCCTCTGATAGTTTAAATACACATCTTGCCGGAGGGGAAATAAAATTTTGCTGCAGGAAAAGAATGAGGCCGTCCACGCCTGTCATCTGCAGGCCTTCATTAAAGTGTGTGTATCGAGCCAAATATAAGTGGTGCAGTAAGGAGGTTTCTTTTGACAAAATACTCCATATTTTATCAAAAAACCCACATTATATGAAAAGCATGATATGTATTTATTTGTTTGTTTGTTTTTTACTGAAGAGAAAAGCAGATGGTGAATGTTGATACTCACGCTGGTATTGGTATTAGATTGATACTCGTGGATTAAGATCAATGCTTTGTTTCTGTCCTCTAAGTTCAGCATGTAGCCTGGCACATTTAGATTCCACGTCTTAAAAAAAGCATTTCAAAATATATGTAAGGCTGAAAGGTGTGATGGCACGCAGCTCTCCCTGCATAAGCTGCATCAGTATCAGAAATGCCAGCCCTGTATTGACTTGGTATCAGATTGATACTAAAATCTGCAGTACTGCACAGCGCTGATAGACAACCTGTTTAATTTTAGCTCGAGCCTCTAGCATGGCATCGTGCTTTCAGAGACAACGGTGTCCCTGGTGGAGGGGAAGCTCATGGAAGTTGGCAGGTTGAAAATGTGCAGCATGATGTGGCTGAAGGAGCATGAAACATGTTCACAAATTGATGCTTCGCACGGTGCCACGGGAGAGACGAGAGTCACAATTGAATGTTGAGTGTTTTGTTTTTTTTTAATAAATACGTTTTCTTTTTGTTACAGATCATTTCGTAGCTCGGGGATATTACGCAAAACTGCCGACCTGTTATTAACCCTGAGGGGAAACTGGTAGAGAGTAAGTGTTAGGTGCTTGTTTTCCCATTTGGCTTTAACATTTAGGCTCTTTTTATTTTTTCTTTTGAGCCCTACTCATACCATTAAAGTTTCTAAGTGTTAATTCTACAGCCATCTCTTCAGTTTCCAGTAAACTACATCTAACTCTAGTTTCTATGATGTCATTTTTGTCTATTCAACCTTAAAACATGTTTTGTTTTGTTTTTTAAAAATGATGGTGTTTACCCCAGAGTGAAAGTCAGTTTCCCAGGAGCACCATTAGAGGTTTAATGACGAGAAAAGCTCAGAGCCTAATTTCATTCATCCAGCACCTCCCCCTGAAAGCCACTCAGAGAGCAGCTTAAGGTTAAACTTAACTTTACCAAAGCAACTGTTTGCATCAAAGCATGATGTAGGGCAAAGACAGCTGTCTGCTAATCTAAGGGTGGCTTGATCAGCTTGCATGTCCATCAGCGTGAGTGTGTCTGATAAATAAAGAGCGGTAAGTGTTGAATTGGGTGAATTTAGTTTAGTGTAAAAGCACTGAGTGATCAATAAGACTAGAAAAGCTCTGTTAAGGCGATGGAGTCTATAAAAGTACTTGAAGTATAACTGAGTGGTTATATTTAACAGATCGGAGTGCTGTTGTACTCACTGTGTAATATTAGTATCTAACCACATACATCACCCTTTTGTTCATTTACAACACTTCACCTTTGGGAAACTGAAGACACTTACTTTATTTTACGGTGTCCTAAAAGTAAGTTAAACACCTTTTCCCTTTAAACTGATGTTCACACGTGATTGAATCCTTAAGTAGAAACAGATCACAAAGACTGGGTGAGGAGTCCCTTGAAACACTTTCATTTTAATAAAATCCACAAAATCATGACTTTCATTTCGGTTCAAACAAAGTCAACACATCTCGGCTGTGAAAAACCTCAAAGTGCTCATGAATTTAATGCTCTGCAGTGCAGTTTTTAAGCTTTTTCCCCACTTTTCCTTAAACCAATTCATCAATAAATTAATATTAAATACACATTTACTGTACATCTAAAGCTGCCACGTGTTGGTGGCAGTAATAAAGAATTTCTTATAAATACATCCCTCCCCCATTTCCAAGCATATCTGACAAAAAACAAACTGGATACAACTACCAATGATATGTTAAGACCCCAGTTTGCTGTCTGATTGTCTTGTCACTTCACTGAGGAGCTCTCGCTCTTTATCTGTATTTTTTTTTTTGGACTGCGCACAGCTCTCAGATTGTCCTCAGTAACTGAGATTCATGATTACCCTCATATCAGCAGAGAAGTGTCATCAGAGCAGCAAGCATTAGACTTTGTAGTAGATGTTGGTGGGACTCTGGGGCATTATCTCCTGAACTATGTACACAGGGGGCCCGTAGTCACTGCTCACGCGCTCAAAGTGACGGCAGATCATGCTGTCGGAAGCCCGCAGAGGAAAGACGACGTCGCTGCGGTCCGAGCCGTTGTTGTCGCTGCTGATGCTGTCCCGTTTCGGCACGCCCAAAGTGTTGAGGGACACGGAGGCGGACTGCTGCCCATCTGGGACGCAGCGACGGTGACGGTGCCTCCACAACACAGCCAACAGAACTATGATGACCACGAGCAGGACCACACAGCCAGAGACAACCCACGTGAAGAGTCCTGTCTCCGAGCCCACATCTGTCAGAAGATAGAAAAAGAAAATTTAAGGGGCAAGAGACACAAAGGTTTAAAAACAACTTCACTCACTTAATGCCCCGGCACGGCCTGATCAGCACATGTTAGCGTGAAAAATCTCAGCTGAAGCTGGACACAAGAGAATATGCTTCATCTTAAGTGTCACCCTGTTAGAAAACACAGGCCCTTTTTTTGGCACACGACAGACTCATGATCACTTGAGGTTTGAGTGCAAACTGGAGGACTCAGTGAAATGTCATTGTGATGAACAGTTTGCAGCATTGTTTTATTCTTCTGTCCGTCTGCGGAGTCACACGATGATCACGAAGTGGGTCAGAGCAGAATAAAAAGGCTGCTCAGACAATTTCAAATCCAGTCTTCTAAGGGTTGATGAGTTTGGTTTCTACCGATCGTTGTTAGCGACAACAAATTACACAAATCAACTCAAATATTTCAATCAAGAGCCAATATGTAGTTTAAATGTTGCCTTCATTTTGCTTTTTTATGAGCTAAAAAGACTATAATCACTTTCTAATGTTGTTTTATTGTTAGTTATTTACTACTGAGAGCATAAAAATGTATTCAATAAACTGCAATTTGTTCAGCAGTGTTGCTGAAGCTGCCCTACAGAAGAGTTTTGTCCCATGAGGGCTGAAGCGAACACAAGAGTCCTGGGGTAGAAATTGCAAACAGACTTAATGGTTAATTAAAAATCTGTGAACATTATTGGGTTCTTTTGATATGTGTGGGAAACTCAACATTAATGCACAAAAGGAAGGTAACTGAAAGGGCAGGTAAAGGTAACCCATACAGAAAAGAAATAGTAAAAACTTATATGTGATTACTCATGAAAGTGGCCACTTTCATGAGTAAATCATATAAGGCTTACATGATTTACTCATGAAAGTGGCCACTTTCGCATTACTTTCATACATTGTTTTAGTAAGTATCCAAAACATACAAGTTTCATTATATAATTTTTCAAGGGATCTTATATCTGTTTTCACACTTATATGCTTTTCATACAAGTTTCACACAAGACAGATACAAACTTTATAAGATTTATATATATCTTTTCCATATGGGAAGGCTTGCACAGTCTGCTCCTGTGTGCTAGAAATGCCCATGATACTGCTGTACATGATTCCCCAGGCTGTATTTTTGGTTTGTCTTCATACCAGCTTTACTTTTTATATCCTCTTCTTTCATGGAGGCGTCCTTGGCCTTGGACTTTGGTCGTGTAGGTGGGAATCTGGTGGGGGACTCCTGAAGTGTTGAAGGTGGATCTGAAGAGTCTGGAATAAAAACCACACAGACTGATATAAGCTGCAAACCTCACACCTTCCAGGTTACTGTAATGAGATTTATTGGTTCATTCAGAATCTAAATAAAGAGCTAATTTCTTTCTATTTGTTTATTGATTTCGGATCAACAGTCATTCAGATAAAATTGAATCACAAGACAAAGAGCGAAACTTGTTTTTTTCTCAACGCAGCCAGACCACAGAAAGCTGGGTTTTGTGTCACAGCTGCGATTTTCTTTTTTTTTTTCTTGACAGGAAAAGCATCACTAACATGTTCTCCTTTTTTCCCCACCCACTCACACATAACATATACATATGAGTGACAAATTAAAGGAAGAAAAACAGCCTAAAGTGTCTTACTAAGATGTTGCCGGAAAAACTTTAATGCTCTGGCTTTTCTGTGAAACTCTGCTGGAGGATTTTTCAAAAACTCTTTTTTTGGAGGATAAAGGTGCTGAGGGAGACCCAAACCACAGTAGCAACGCTACAGAGCCTCTAGATCAATACACTGTAAGGGTCGGTGGTACAGGTTTGCCCTTAATTTATCAGATGGAGCCATTTTAAAAAAAATTCCCTCTGGTTTTTCCAGGGGGACTTTTCTGGAAAAAGACCAGCTGTTTCACAGTTACGGATTTTCCTCTGTGGTTCATTAGAAATGTGATCAAGTCTGAGAATATAGAATTAAATGAGAACAATTAAGTAATCAAAAGAAACCCCGTCTTGTTTTTAATTGGTTATATTTCCCTTTATGATACTCTCTGTCAGTGAGAAGTAACTAAATCCATTCAATCAAGTACTTAAATATACTTTTGAGAAGTTTCAGCCACTTATGTATTGGGGCCGCCATCCTTACAAGTTACTATTAGGATGTTGGCTCCACGCTCTTCCACTTATCTAAGTCAGGGTCGCTGGAGCCAATCCCAGCTGTTAAGAGTTGCAAGAGGCAACAAGAGACAGCGGATCTGAACCTACACCTTTCTTTCCTCTAAAAAACAAAGCACTGTTAAAAAGTCCTACTTCTGCTTTAAACTTCAATCAGGGTTCCTCCTGATTTACTCTTCATTACTCAGAGAATTAAAACACTTCAGTGTCGTCCCAGGAAACCATAACAATGAGATCTTTCTATCTTAGTTTTCTCATAAACTCCCCATGAATGATCGCCATAGTCACCTGGTTTTGTCTTTAAGCCTACCCAGAACCAACTCTTTGTGAAAGGAAAGGAGATAACGCCATCACACAGCTCAGTTTGCATTGGTTACATCTTACATTAAATTACACTTTTAGCATTAATTAAATAAACTTCAGAGATGCTGAAGTCATTAATGGACTGGAGATAAAGTGGATCATCTACTAAAGAGGAAGAAAAAAACAGAAGTAGATATCAGGCTGAGCAATACTTAATAAATCCATTTCGTTTCACCATTGGTAGTAATGATAGGCAACCTTGAATGTGGACTGCCTTTGTCAGATTACAAAGCACACATTTTTCTTTGTTACACATCACATTATTCAGGGCTCCGTGTTTAGAGCAAACCTTTCATCATGGTCAATAGCAACAAGGATTTGTCTACTTTTTCTTCTTAAAATAGTGTGAAAAAGGTTTATAAAGGACTCTTTCTTAATATCTGCATTGCTTTATTAGTAATTTATATTATTAAAAAGGAACTAAACTAGTCTTTCACCAATAACCTCTCAGGTTTCTCAGCCTTCAAAAAGTGTAGTTCTTAATTTTAAATTTGGCAATTTATGGGATAATGTGCAAGCCTTCAAATGAACTGGGTTTAACAACAAACATAAAAGTATGGAAGCTTGTTTCTGCCACTGGGGGAAAAAACATTTGGAAAAAAAAGAACATCCTAAAGTCAAACATTTTAGTTCTCATCTCAAAAGTTTAACTCTGTAACTTGAAATTTCAAGGTTTTTCTCAGATGTTTGAGTTGGTACGTTGAAGTTTTTTAAAAGTTTATTTTTTATTAAGTGGCAGAAAGAAGCTTCCACATACCAACATAAAAAAGTGACAGTTTAACGTCTAAATACAGGAAAGAAATATTATGATCTTTGCTCAAACATAAAAATAAATACTAAAGTAAAAATGAAATGTTATACCTTAACTGGGACTACATGCACATTTGAGTGTTAGTTAGCTTAGTTTGAACAGCAGTCATTAAAGCTTCACTTCAGTGTCTCATTCATTCATCACTGATGTTCAAATTTCCTGCCAGCACATTTACTGTGAACGTAAAAAATATGACAACACGATTAAACGTTCAATTTAAAAAGCACAACGTATAACTCAAAATCTGACGCTTCCAACGACCCGTCGTGACTTTTAATATATGCAGAAATTAAAACTCGATAACACCTAAAAATTGAACTTATTAATATTTGCTGTCGCTGTAAAAAAAAGATGTGTTTACACCAGTAAACACAGCGGGAGAACAGCCCCATATTTCCAGTTATGATCAGTGGAGAAATGCACGAAATGCTGATTTTTTTTATTTTTTTTTTCATCTCCAACTCAAACTCCTGAATTATTTATGTAGATACCACTTCACATTTCAGAGGTCAAAAAAATAATATTTATTTTTTAGGCCTTTCATTTATTTAGCTTTTAAAGTTTCTGGAAAAACACACAGAAACAGCAGCTGTCATGTTTCTGTGATTATGTGGAGTTAAAGAAGCAAACAAGCACACTATAAACACTAGTTTCTTCATTTAGAGAGTATGGCTTGAAAATTGATAAATAGTGTGTCGACAGGTAGCGTACACCTGTGTGCCTGTTGTGTTTTAAAGAATGATGCATCCTCAAATTAAACCAGTTATTGTGATGTTAATATGACAAAAAATAAATAAAATAAATACCACGGCAGTCTCAAATGATCACATGCATGATAATACCGGCTTTAAGCTGCTAGTGCTGGCTTAAATTAAGGATTTGGAATAATTCATGACAGAAATCTCTCTTCAAGAGAATTGATGGATGATCACAGGATTATGTGACCACTCAGTAATTCAAGTCTGGAGATGATATTATTGCTTTAAATATGACCTGAAATAAACAGCTGGTTCTATCTGTCAGATAACTACATGTGTATGTATATGTTTGTGTGTGTGTTCATGTCATCCACACATGCGCTGGCACAGACACGTGAAAGCAAAGCTCTTACTCTGGCCGACTCTCAGCACCAGCTTCATGGATTTGGTCCTGCACACCCCTCCATTAGTGTTATCCAGACCCTGCAGGAAGCCCGTGGAGGTGGCTGATAAACACAGGGAGGAGGCAAAAATTAAACACTTTTTTCTTCCCTTCCCCAAGTTTCGTGTAAATCATAAACGATTATCAGGGAATGCATAATTACGCGACGACTCCTTTGCAGACAAGTTGGGTCAGTTGCCAAAAGTTGCATCACTTATGCAACAAAATGCCACACATAGCACAAGCTGTGATGTTATAAACAGCAGATAATCACACATGTGAAAACACCACAGAAGCTACAGAAAATGCTGTGAGGGCTGAACCAAAAAGATACTTGTTTTTTTAGTGTATATTCTTTAAAAAAACAAAAACAAAAAAAAAGCTGAATTGCTCCCAAAATACTTAACCTCCAAAACATCTTGAAGAAAACCTGAACAGAGTGAGAGGATTTGTTGCAGCATGGTTGCATTAGTTGCAGTTAGGTGAAGCCAGCAAACTGGAAATTGAGTGTGATGTTGCTGAATGTACTAACCAGTGAACTGACTAAGCATTGCATCTCAAAATGCAACACGGGAAATGAGACGAATGGAGAATATTTTAGCAGCTATCCTTTTGAATCAATAACCAACACTCGCATGAGACACACACACACACACCAGGAACTCTCACTCACCCCTGTCATTCACACACATACTTGTTAGCAGCATTTAGGTCAGATAACAACATCTCGCAGGCTACAAGCCACGTTGCCATGTAAGCTCCCATCAAATCCGCCTGATGCTGTAAAAGCCTTCTGTGATTTGGGGCATGTAAGCCCTTGGAATCACACAGGCCTGCCAGAGCGAAGTGTGCTGTCAGAGCGTGGCGAGATGGGTGAGGCTACATGGTCAGACTTGCTCTCTATCTCATGCATCACTTGCCTCTTAAGATGCTGGTTTAACCGACGGCAGTCCAATAACGAGGCCACGTTTTTTTGTGTGTGTGCGGGGTTTTTTTTTTTTTACTTTGATTCTCATGCAAACTGACAAATTGAGAGGGAGCCAAGGATGATGGTGTCCTCTTTACCCAGAGAGAGAGAAGGAGAGAGGGCAGGGGAAGGAAAAAGGAATCAGCTTCTAGCCTGGATTTAAAGGCTGTTCCACCTGTAGGAACCAGCTGCTTTTCCCCATCATACTGAGTTTAATTAGAACGTGTGCCACACGTTTGGCAGCCATGGCTTCAGACACAAAAAAACACTCACAGGTTATGTAATAGTCCTTCCCCTTGAGGAACTCCAGACCCCACAAGTTGGGGCTGAATTCCTGAAACTTGAACGTGAACTTTACATCACGGTTTGGTTTGTCGCAGTTCAGCAGAGGCGTGTCAGTCTGGTCAATGGTGCAGCTCTCCAGCTGACTTCGCGAGACCAGGAAGACTCTGTAGAACTCCTCCTTTCCCCCAGAGGAAGCATCTGCCCTGGGGCACACAATGTCCATCTTGTCCCCTATCTGTGGATACAGAATGAGACCCTGACCTGGAGTAAACCTGTGATAAAAGAGAGAAACACAACACTTTAAAAAAAAACAAAAAAACATAAAAATCCTCTTAAACCGGCAGAGACTGGAGCATCTTCACTTTATGCAATTCTCAGCTTGAACTTGATGGATAATAAAGTGGCCACATTTTAACTTCAGTGATAAGAGCATTTCGACAAGATCTTGCAGGTTTTCATTTGTTCACATCAGACCAGTTGCTTGTTTAGACTGAGGAACAAACCAAAAACAAACAGCGCAGTCATAAAGGAAAAAAGATTAGGTGATCAATCATGAACTGGATCAACAGAATATTAGTCTACAGTAATCCCTGGAGCTATTTTTTTAAAGCTCCCCAATTCCATCGCTTCAGGGGATTTTTTTGTGTTATGTAAATATCTGAAGAGCACATGCAGAAATGCATTGGTTTCATCACCAGCTAATAACATGGCGAAGATAAAAAGTCATTAATTAATACAAATCATTCTGTTTAGTTTCAATTGGCACAGGAGAAGAGCTGGAGCCTGGCAGTGTTCGGTGCTTCTGTGTTATCAGTTACTTCTCAGTCATTATAAATCACTTCTGGAAAATGTCACTGAGCAGATTTCTGTCAGTCCACAGCAGAAAGTTGTATTGATCGCAAAACTGATTCCTCCACTTACTTGGCATTGGAGCTGCTCCAGTGGATAGACTCCAGAGTGATGGCACGGCATGAGCAAACGATGGCCAGCAGGAACAGGGCACCGCAGCTCCATGCGCTGCTCCCCATCCCAGGAAGAAATCGGAGACTGGCTACACGGAGGCTCGGTATCATAAACCGGCTACAATTTGCTGTCCCTGCATGTCTCCGGTTGCTCCAGGTGCGCGCAAAGGACACGTTCCCGAATGAAATCCCACCAAGTTGCGAGTTTTCCTCCTGCGGCTGTTTGAAATGTTCCACATTGTGCGTAATTGGCTGGAAAATTATTCGTGTGACGAGATCCGTGTATTGAGGACAGAGAGAGTGTGCAGCGTTTAAAGCCATCAGCTGACCAGTCCGCCCATACGGGCTCGTGCGTAAGAGAAAGCCGGGGCTGGTGGGCACATTGATTGGTGAATTTTTATTTATTTATTTTTTTCACATTAACATACTGTACATTGCGTTACATGCACGAGCCATAAAACAAGCGCATTTTTAAAAGCGTGTTCAACACATTTGGGGGAAATCCAAGTCTGGCTGTTTTCCAGACGATTAAATAATAATAATAAAAAATCCAGAAATTATTGCGCTTACTTTTCTCAGAAGCTAGAAGTTTCATAGTAACCACAGATCTTTATCTGTTTTTTCTTCTTCTTCTTCTCGAAAGTGGGTTTGGGAAATATTAAGGGTCTAAACCAGCTGTAAAACGGTTTGGAACTAATTTGTATATTATAAGGACGTCACCTGTAGCGTTTAGTGTGTAGCGTTAGTTTTTTTTAGAAACATATTTGTGTCTTGTATGATTGACTATTTGTCACTATTTCAGGAGATCTACATTTAATTAAAGCTTTTTTACATTTTATTTTAATATTTTAATTTAATTTTTTTACTCCACCTTCTGTGGCCTGCTATGTGTTTACGTCACAGGCCATGAGGAATCTGGGGTAGCATATTAATTATAATGGTAATAATAATTAGCAGATGGATACATTAATATTCTATAATAATAATAATAATAATAATAATAATAATAATAATAATAAACGCTGTTTAATTAATTAATTAGATTATCATACTGTTGATTGGCCAGGGGGCGTAGCTTGTGTTGATCTTGTGACATGATGTGTGCTTCCTGTCAGTCAGTCACAGAATGATTGTTGGGTTCTTAGCTTTAGGAACCTACTTATACAGACTTAATGTGTTTGTAGAGCTCCACTAGACTAAATGAGGGTCCATCACCAGCTCTCATGAGCTCCTGTCCCTTAGGAAGCCTCAGAGGACGGGAGCAGAAGATGCTTTTTTGTAGGCTTGTAAAAACTGGTGTGAATATTTGTGACACATCCTGTCACACCAATAAGCCCTAGTGCAGTTTGTCTTGTGTCCTTAGTCCTCTAGAAACAGCAGTGATAACCTGGCATTGTTTGCTATGAACACTGAGAGGAAAAAGTCTCTGGAAAGCAAAAAGAAGAAAGAAAAATCATTGGTCCGTTAAAACTCAGTGTCTGATGGTAAGTGTGTGGTGTGTTTCTTCTGTTGCATGTTATAAAATGTGTGTTTTGTGTTTGAGGCACAGGCTATGACTTCTTGTGATTATCCTAATGTTGTAACATTGTGTATGTAGACGACCGCTTTTGATCTCAGAATCTTCACAGATCTGCATCTTTTGCCACTTCTCACGGTCACATCTGCATGACAAACATATGTTTGTATTATATCTTCATGCAGCTGTGTTTCTTAGATTTATAGTGTACATATTATTTATTTGTGCAATTTGCACTACTCCATATCTATTTTTTTAACAAAAGCTTCAAAGAAAAAATGGAAGCGCTCAAATTATTTTCTTGTTGTTGGGCTGCTCGTTCGGTGCAGTCCTGGAGAAAGAAATAGAAATACACCCGGTTCTATAGAACAGTTGTTCTAGGGGAACAGTGTTGCACATCTTAATGAAAAGTTAACACACAGACGGCCACAGTGCTCTGCAGCGAGCGAGAAGTGATGCAAATGAGGGAAATCCACAGAGTGGACCAAACTAATGACTGTTTTTGATGACCAAATTGTTTCAGTGATGATCTATTCTTACCTGAAATGTATTCGTTTAACCTCAGAGCTTCTCCAAGTCTGCTAAACCAGACATCGTTATTGACTTATCTAAACACACACATCAAAGAGGGTTTTGGCCTTTTGCCAAAGGAAAATTACCAGGACTGTGACATAAATATTCTTCAACCTGTACTTTTTTTTACAGTGGGCTTTAATTTACTCAAGTTTAAAACAATTTATTTTGTTTAGAAAAAGGCCGAAAATACCAGGATAACGCATAAACTCCTTTTAACTAAGTTAACAGAGACGCCTTCTTATTACCATTATAATTAACCATATGTAGAGCAGAAGCTGTTCTGAGGCAGGAAAAACCCCGTTCTGTTTGTGTGTTTTACTTGTTGCCTTGCTCTGAGTTCATAGTTGAAGACATCTCTGCACTCAGAGAGACTTAGCGGTCGGTTTCATCTGACCTGTGAGTGTTTGAACCTGTGACCACGTTAAACAAAGAGGGCAGCCAGCCGGAGACCTCTCAGGCAATTAGAAGTTAGGATGAAAAGCAAAATGTGTCATTCTTAACTTGTCATCGAGTCTTTCCGTGTGTCTAACATGGCATTGCAGCATAATTGTTGATGACTGGCTGTTGATGTCCACATCTCTGCGAGCATGTGGACTGTGGTGCGGCAGAAGTGAAACTCCGGCTTGGTCGGCACATTAATGGTAAAGCCCTTTAGCACCAGCAGAGAAGATCTCAGCCACCGCCCTTCCTAACATCCACACACAAATCGGGGAGTTTTTCTCTTTCTTTAACAAAAAAAAAGTCAGTTATGCAAGTCCTACCGAGAGAATGACATTTATCCTACAATCAAGTTTCTATTCTTCTCAGTGGACTATTTGCAGAATGAACCTCAGGACAAGAAAGTACTGGTTTGAAGGATCATGAACGTTGCGGTTCAGGGGAAACACTGATGTGGTGACGAGTAGAAAGGGTAAAGGAGTGAAAGCTGTGACTCACACTATCACCTCGAATGAACCTGCTGTATCCAGGACGCGCAGACTTTAATGAGGTCAGGACATAAAGATGACCACGAACTGCTAAAACAGATGTATTTCTACAGAACCTCATGCAAATGAGTACAAGAAATCGTGCACATGGTGGATCTTCTTTAAAGTCATCTGTACGTTCTGCACCCGAGACTCTAATCCTCTGATTTTCAAGAGAGCCCGCGCTAATGACAAAGATTACACAGGACTTCTGTCACAGCTATGAAGCGCCACAAGTGACGGCTGAACTGCCCGGAGATGTCTGCATCTCTGTCGGGACATGACTGGGCTGTAAGTGTTCAAAGTACAGGCAGCATCTTTCATATTTATAATTCATTTAAGCCTCAACATGAGAAAGCAGACTCTGAAATGTTTTTTCTCTCTCTCATGTAAACATTCAATTCATACAAGTCCAACTTTTCCTTTTCCTGAAACAAATTTAAGGCACACAAGTCTCACATGCTTTGTAATTGGTTTTATTTTCTTGTCATGCAACTTAGAGTAAATACACAACACAGCTTAAGCTATTTACAGTCCGTGTTAGCAAAATTTTCGGGATTTCTCAGCTGATCTGTGAAATCAACAGAAATATAAAATTGAACCTTTAACCGTTTAGTTTGCTTGATGAGAAACTGGCTTCCTCTTTCTCTTTAACCGCTGTCATCTCTAGCAGAGCTGATTCATCTGTAATGCTCACATTTTAAAATTGTACTTTTTCCACTTTTTACTGCATCCATGCACCTGTAAATACACTGTAACAGCAAAGTAGTAAGGTGGAAATTATTCTTTTAGTTGGTAGTTTTGTGGAGAGCTCAACAGGACTCACTGGAAACATTAAGGTGTTAGGCTAAAAGTCAGAGAAGCAGAGAAGAGCACTGACTCTTTAAACTCAGATGTAACGTTGTGCCAAGGCAGAATTTAAAGAAATTGTGGGTTCCTCAAAGATTCGATGAGCCAGATGCAAAAACAGAGAATTGTGATTAGAGAATTTGGTCTTTTTCTTTCTGCACTACTTCATATGTAATACAACAGGAACTGCAGCTATTTCATATTTCCTTGCAGGTGTCGCTGCACCGCTGCACAAAATGCTCCCAACGGGCACCAAACTGACAACCCTGGAGTTATAACCATCTAGACAGCTTAAATTACAGCCAGTGACAAAGAGCATGTGCTTGACTGAACGGTTATTCCCCTGCAGCTTCGCTCTGTGCCTGCAGATGCGTCATATTCCTCAGTGTCATGATGACTCCTCTTTTTCGTCGTAGCAGTGGCCTTCAGCTTTTTTTGTCCTGTGAGATCTCCCAAAGTGAAGCTAATGCTAACATGTTAGGTGTCTGTTAATAAGAACAACCCCTATCACGATTAGCATTAACCTCAACCTGGGACCATGCTTGAAGGCTCCCGTGCTTTACTCCCATGCTTACCTCAATGTCGGCAGTGTTGAAGGTGTCCTGCAGGGGGTGACAGACAGTCTGATTAGAGAGCATTTATACACTCCAG
The DNA here is from genome assembly GCF_057381915.1 of Diplotaxodon limnothrissa. NCBI lineage: Eukaryota > Metazoa > Chordata > Actinopteri > Cichliformes > Cichlidae > Diplotaxodon > Diplotaxodon limnothrissa. Next base: position 25,545,550 of record NC_140596.1, read on the forward strand.
CTGCAATGTTTCCTTCACTACAGAAGCTACAAAGCGGCACAACACTGTGACTTTGTGGAAATCTCGATTTTAGCTGCAAATTTTAAAGATTTAAGACGATCTGCTTTACGTTCTTTCTCATTCTCTCTCATAATTAAAAAATACTTCAAAATGAGGCTTTAAGGCAGAAGGACTGTGCTGATTGTTCAATTCTGATTATTCTTACTCCATTAGTTGGAAATCAAACATATAAACTGATCACTGCCCTCAACACTGAGCTCTTTTCCCCTCTTAAGTTTGACATTCAGTTAAATTGAACTAAATGTCATAAACTCATGTGTGTGACCCTCTAAATTCTTTGTCTGTACCTGAACTGGGCTTTAAAAGACCAGGTGTGGCACAGCTGGAAGTAAAGTCATGTATCTGCCGTAACTCCCCAGAGACACCGCGAGCAGCAACAGGATGTAGCAGGTGCTGTTATGTTGACTTTGGTTAAGAATCAAGATACTAATCTTGGTTAACAGGAAGCAAGTGTAAGTTTGTGTGTGTGTGTTTGTTATAGTGGTAGTTATGAAGCTACTGACCTGTCTCAGCAATGACAAAACACTTCCTCAGCAACCGGTCTCTCTCTCTCTCTCTCTCTCTCTCTCAGTTTCTCTCTTTGTCCTTCCTCGCTTAGCTCTTCGCTCTCCTCAGTTTCCTTTCCTCCCCTCTGTCTGACTCGCTTGTTTGCTCTTGTGTAAGTGTAAACCAACTAGTGGGTATTCTTGACTTTTATAGGTATGCATGACTCATGTAAAATCCCCTTTGCTATGAGTATGACTATTAAAAGACAAGAGAATCACATAATACTTTTCTGAAAGTTGCCATTTATCTGTTATGTAAATGCTGCCTACATTGGATGAATATGTATCGATATATTTTTTTTTTTTAGGATTTCAAGCATTTACTTATTATTATGTGCACTGTGAGGATAGCAGTAAAGGCTAACACAAGCATCATGGCAGTTTTACCTTCTTCAGTCTAAATTTAAATACATATTTGAGTCACAAACCTGAAGAGGTTGAATAAGGACACCGAAATAATTGGTGATTTTTTTTTCCTAGAAAAATTAAACTGAAGCTGATAGCAGTTGGGGTAAAAACCAATAATTATTTATTTCATGTTCTCGAATACCTTTTTTAGGGCTCTTTATGTCTGGTTTGAGGTAACTTTACTCACTTTTTCAGAGTGTCTATACTTTGTGCTAGGGGCAGTGTACAGTGCTAAAGAGCTAACTGTATGCTAATAGACTGACAAGCAGCTCTGTTCATTATGTTAGCATGCTAACAGCTGCCAGTTACTTCACAAGTGACGCTTTAAAAAAAGAAAAAGAAAGGAAAGAAAAACAGAAAAAGAAGTCATATGATCTTTAAAATTTACCTAAAAGGAACTCGTGAAAACAAGTTTAAAGGAATCCTTTCAATAACTGTGGTGGAACTTCCCTTAAGATCACAATCATCAACTGAGTGGAATGGTAGGGAAAAGGCAAAAAAAAAGAAAAGAAATCACCATTCATCATCTGTGAACCATGAATTTTACATTTCCCAGTGCTGGCGGCCTTTTGATTTCATCACTGGGGCCCTGATGTAAGTTACTAAAAAAAAAAAAAAAAAACCCTAAATGTTGACTTCATGCTGTCACTACAGGAGACGTTGAAAATAAATTTTCCCATGGCCACACCAATAAGATGAACTCAGTTCTGTTTCTTTTTATCTCTTTATAAACTGCCACTGGTGAAATTACATGCTATAATTAGGCAGTGGAAACATGACGTAAGCATGGTAAAAACACCAACATTCTTGGACGTTAACTGTTTTAGTTACATCTTCAACATTATGGTTCATTTTTAGCACAGACTTACACCTGCTGGTGTACAACACAATCAGATTTGGGCAGCCGTAAGTTGTAACACCTGTCCTATTTCAGCTCCAGTCTATCCAAGAATGCAGGTACCAGTGTGAACAATCACTTTCTGTTGTCCCTTTCACTGAGTGCATTGCTGCCAGCTCTTTCATATCTCAAACTCTTTTGCTATCCCACACACAAAGATGATTAACTGGACTCTGTCGCAGACATTACAGCCAAGGGGAGAGTCAGAATTGTCAGATTTGTTCTCGATCAGTGTTGTCAGTGTTGGGGAGTAACGGAATACATGCACCGCCATTACGTATTTAAAATACAAAATATGAGTAACTGTATTCCGTTACAGTTACCGTTTAAAAAGGTGGTATTTAGAATACAGTTACTTTGTTGAAATAAATGGATTACACGGCGGTATTTTCCTGTTTCATATTGTCGCAGGTCAGGATTGTTTGGGTTCTGTTGTTCCAGGCGGCAGCGTTACGGTTGTCATGGTTACAGGGTTACGCTGCTCTCTCTGCAACTGTGTGTTTCCTGGGTGAGAGAGCGCCTTTTTGTTGTTGTTGTTGTTGTTGTTGTTGTTGTGCTAAGCTAAGGTCTTTAAGTCTGACGTCACTAGCCGTGTCTGGGCTCAAACTCCGCTGCAGGTCCATAAATCAAATGATCACTGTGGCATCACTGAGAGTTGAAAAACTATCTAAAGTCTTTCATCTGTAATAAAATGATCAGCGTTCTGCTCTACTGGGTGTAACAATTGAGTTTAACATCCAGGCATCCATGAAAACGAAACGGAATTTATGACATTTAACGGAGTTAGAAGTTAGCAGCAAGTTAGCTCGCTAGCTTCCACCTAAATACAATATAGCATGTCCTGACTGAGGGATTTTGGAAACAAATTCAAACGTACAGCTCTGCTATCACTTCCAACATAAATGAAGACAGAAAACTAGACAGCAGTGACGTTTGTAGGGTTACTGAAGTTTGGCTAGCTGGTATATAACGATGTGCTACGTGACCGCTAGCTACAGCTATGTGAGCATAATATAAACACGCTAACTTTTTTCCACTTGATAAAAGTCAACGTGAGGATTCTCGGTGGTCAGGAACAAATGTAATCTCATTGCAGGTTGCTGTAAACAGACCAAACTTCAGCCAGGAGAACAACTGAGATAATTCATCCACAAGGATGAATAGGGTTAGTCATTCATATACTGCTGCATGGGCTGGGCTGTAGCTCATAAGGTTTTAAAAACTGAGCTTTAAAATGATTAGTAGTAATAAAAGCCGAGGGAGGTCAACAGTGATCACTGACTGTTTTTAGGAGCTTTTTAAACATTTAACATGTTAACAACACAAAACCCATATTAAACACGGACTACTTTAGGCACGGAAGCAGGATTCGTCACGTCATCACTTAAAGACCGGATAGGCAGAATGCTACAGGCATAGCCACATGGGCAGTGTAGTCCATGCTGCAGGGAGAATGGACTGCCATACCCGTTATGTGTCTGTGAGCGCGAGGAGGGAGAAAAAGGAGAGTGGAAAACTACAGTTCGGAGCCGCAGACCTTCAGTAATAGTAATAAATCACATTCATGTAGTTGTAAACAGCATGATAATATATTAAGTAATCCAAAGTATTCAGAATACGTTACTCAATGAGAGTAACGTAACAGAATACGTTACAAAATACATTTTGGGGCATGTATTCTGTATTCTGTAGTGGAATACATTTTAAAAGTAACCTTCCCAACACTGAGTCTAACATCTAAAAATGGAGCAGGTAAGACCAGCTTTGTGATAGAGAGACATTATCTGATGGGAGTTTATCAGAGCATTTGATGGCTGAAATGGGACAGACTGCATGATGTATACTTGCCTACATCTGAATCCCAATTCCCACTGCTTAGTCAATGAACAATGTCCCGGAAAAATTCAGTTTCCTTTGGGGAGGGGTGTAAGATACTTCTTATGACATTTTCATACATTTTGTGGCTGTCACAGAAGTCTCATGCACTCACACTGTTTTTGAATTTGCACCTTTACTCATACATTTATTGAAGATCCATTTCTTACCAAATGCCAGCAGCATCAGTGATCGTTATGACTGTGCACAGCTGAAATGACAGTGTTTTGTCAGTTATGGGAGTGTCACTGGTGGGGATTTTGAACGAGACCTTTTTCCACTAAATGACTGATCCTGCATGTAAGATCCTCATTACATATCTAAGGTGGCGCTGTCCCATAATGCTATTGCTTCTAACGTTGGCTTGTGGTAACCCAGTAAAGAAGTCATACTGAGAAGCAATATTTCTGAGAAGGCAGGAGCCGCCCCATTCTTTCTGACTGCCACTCTGCCACTACTCCAACAATGACAACAGCACCGCGTGGAGCTGGTCTGTTGCTTCATGCAACCCGTTCTTGTTTGGTGTAACAAACTCTTGTCACACATAAATCATCATTCCTTTGAGCGTGTCAAAAAGGAAACAGAAGATAGAGTGATGATGTATTAGTTGAAGGGAAAAGACTGAAAGTACACGTGGAGGCGGGGGAGAAACAGAGAAGCGCAAAAGGGACCACCCCCTTTACATACTGGAAATTTATGCGTTTCAAAGCAGTCCTCACTTCTTCTGTCTCGTTTTCAGTTTTACCCCCCCCCCCTTGCAGATTACATATTTAGGAAGTGAGGTGCTTTGTATGTTTCCCTTTTTGCCATTTTTTTCTAAAGAGGCTTTGTACAAAAGAAATAACTGTGTGTTGAAAGAGAGAAAGTGTCTATAACATTGAATTGAAACCAATTTCACATTTAGGTGTTAAGGGGAAAGCAGATCCTAATCTTCTGTAGAATTGAAGGGACAAACCATAAAATTTTGTGAAGGTGATATTTAACGCCTTCACTATTACCTCATCTGCTTGCAGTTCTTTTCTAAGCTACTACAAAAGAAACTATAAATGAAGAATAACTTTCTCTTCTCTCTGTGTGTCAACGAAAGACAGGTTTCCACGTGGGCAACCAGAGCGCCTCTGTTTTCCTGTCATATGTGGGATATGTATGAGAGGCCTCGGCAGATGTACAGCTGATATGATCTGATGGCACTTCTGTCCTCCGATGACGTCATCCCGTGTTGGCCTGCGTGCCCAAAGTCTTTGACATATGTAGCGCCACAGGGAAATTTTTGTACAAAGGCCCGACAGACGACGTTTGTGGAGTAGAGGTTTCCCCCAATCAAAAGGCATGCATCTAAAATTAGCTGGTTTAGAGGAAGTGTGCGAAGTGGAAAGACCAACACTGGTTATGAATCAATTCCACAAACTGCTTTAAATATTGCACACCTCTCTGCTTTTTTTGTTTTACTTATAGGAACTAATTCTCCACATCAAAAGATTCCCTGAAATTTTTTTCCAGATCATACTGTTACCCTAAAAACTTTGCACTGTTTGAGCAAAAAGATTTCCAGACTGAGGGTTTTCAGAGGGTTTGCCACCAGTTAGCATACAGCCAATTTTTATGTTAAAGGTTAGTATTTAAAACTGTGATGATTCTATCGAAACAGAAACTAAATTAAGGGTTTTTGCTCAATATTTGAAATTCAAAAGCTGTGAAACACATAAAAAATGAAAAGTGTAGTTTCCAGAACAGTTTAAGAGCACTGCACCTCAAGAAATGTCACATGGCCTGTGCAGTACAAGAGCACTACTTATGGGTCCATTACATCTGGTGTTTTTGCCCTGGTGATCAGCAGTGTGCGACAAAAGTGACGTCACAGCCATTGGCGCAAGCCGCCGCTTTGGCCGACTGTTTGCGTCTCATTTTTGTAACGTCACGCATTGTGCCAGTGCAGCCAGGCTGAAGACATGGGCGTATGATTGTGTTTTAAAGCTCAAAGATTCACAGAGTGCACAGAGGGGTTGTTGCAAGTTGAAACTTTATGTAAAAAGAGATTTTGTGTGGAGACACCCATCATTCAGGAGAAGACCTGCTCCCTAAGATTTGCTGTAAATGGTACAGAGCTGCAATCATATCACCATAACTGAGCACTTAGACTCAGGCTGTGTGGTTGGAAACCTCAGTCAGTCAAAAGTCACAGCAGAAGATTCCCAAACTGGAAGATCAAGCCCATGTGAAAGCTATAAAATGGCCACTAATGGCCACTAGAGGCGGTCTCTAAAAGCAAATCAGTCAGACACCAATGTTAACGTGCCCAAATTAAGAGCTTTGAAAAGCATATTTATAGCCTAATGCAGAAACCATTTTGGACTTCCACAGACTTTGTACATCAGATGTGGTGGGTGAAATTTTAGTTTTATTAGGCTGCGCCCACACTGGAAGCAATTCACTCATCGCTTTGAAGATGACAGTTGATTGCTAGTGGGCATTCCTGGTTCCGGTTGCCAAGGTGAACCTGTAATGTACTTACTATACATTACAGGTTCACCCCTAATGTACACTTTCACTGGTTTGCCTGCAAGTTGAAAAAAGTTCCTCTTGGGTCCCGCCTACTTCCTGACACCCACAGTTATTACTTTCTGTGGTCTCTGCTAGCCACTTCACTGAAAATTACTTCCAGTATGTACGTAACTTTATTTTCTTACATATATATGTACAGTAGTGCGTTGCAACGGTACAGTTTATAAATGCAGCATGCGAAACAAACTAGCTTATTCAGGAAAATATGGTAACTTCTGGCTCCAAAGAAGACCCACCATGTCAGCCGCTGAAACACTGCAGGTGTCATCATAGTGTTTTACACCATAATTGGTTATTCCCAAACCCGGAGGCATGAGCATTCATAACTTATGAATGGTCAGACATACATCCAGGCAGTGAAGCTGCCAATCATTTGGACAAGTCAACTGTGTCTACATATATGCAGGATGTGAGTTAAATTTATTTTGTTCTCCCTTGGTGTGAACAAAAGAAGAAGCATGGGAACACAGACCTCAGTATTATACACACCACTGCACGTTTTCTTGGTAGCAACACTCAGATGACAAGTGACGTCATTGAGCAAAGTCCCAGGTGAAGGTAGGCGGTGGTGACTGAACCCCAGAGTCTAGATGCTTTTGGTGGTGGTAGAGCAAAGTAAGCAGATAGTAAATGGAGATTTTTGAACAGACAACCTGAAAGAGGTGGAGACATGGGAGAGCTGCACAACACACTGCCTGAAAGGGAGAGCGACAGAACATACAGTGGGGCAAAAAAGTATTTAGTCAGCCACCGATTGTGCAAGTTCCCCCACCTAAAATGATGACAGAGGTCAGTAATTTGCACCAGAGGTACACTTCAACTGTGAGAGACAGAATGTGAAAAAAAAATCCATGAATCCACATGGTAGGATTTGTAAAGAATTTATTCGTAAATCAGGGTGGAAAATAAGTATTTGGTCAATAACAAAAATACAACTCAATACTTTGTAACATAACCTTTGTTGGCAATAACAGAGGTCAAACGTTTACTATAGGTCTTTACCAGGTTTGCACACACAGTAGCTGGTATTTTGGCCCATTCCTCCATGCAGATCTTCTCGAGAGCAGTGATGTTTTGGGGCTGTCGCCGAGCAACACGGACTTTCAACTCCCGCCACAGATTTTCTATGGGGTTGAGGTCTGGAGACTGGCTAGGCCACTCCAGGACTTTCAAATGCTTCTTACGGAGCCACTCCTTTGTTGCCCGGGCGGTGTGTTTTGGATCATTGTCATGTTGGAAGACCCAGCCTCGTTTCATCTTCAAAGTTCTCACTGATGGAAGGAGGTTTTGGCTCAAAATCTCACGATACATGGCCCCATTCATTCTGTCCTTAACACGGATCAGTCGTCCTGTCCCCTTGGCAGAAAAACAGCCCCATAGCATGATGTTTCCACCCCCATGCTTCACAGTAGGTATGGTGTTCTTGGGATGCAACTCAGTATTCTTCTACCTCCAAACACGACGAGTTGAGTTTATACCAAAAAGTTCTACTTTGGTTTCATCTGACCACATGACATTCTCCCAATCCTCTGCTGTATCATCCATGTGCTCTCTGGCAAACTTCAGACGGGCCTGGACATGCACTGGCTTCAGCAGCGGAACACGTCTGGCACTGCGGGATTTGATTCCCTGCCGTTGTAGTGTGTTACTGATGGTGACCTTTGTTACTTTGGTCCCAGCTCTCTGCAGGTCATTCACCAGGTCCCCCCGTGTGGTTCTGGGATCTTTGCTCACCGTTCTCATGATCATTTTGACCCCACGGGATGAGATCTTGCGTGGAGCCCCAGATCGAGGGAGATTATCAGTGGTCTTGTATGTCTTCCATTTTCTGATGATTGCTCCCACAGTTGATTTTTTCACACCAAGCTGCTTGCCTATTGTAGATTCACTCTTCCCAGTCTGGTGCAGGTCTACAATACTTTTCCTGGTGTCCTTCGAAAGCTCTTTGGTCTTGGCCATGGCGGAGTTTGGAGTCTGACTGTTTGAGGCTGTGGACAGGTGTCTTTTATACAGATGATGAGTTCAAACAGGTGCCATTCATACAGGTAACGAGTGGGGGACAGAAAAGCTTCTTACAGAAGACGTTACAGGTCTGTGAGAGCCAGAGATTTTCCATGTTTGAGGTGACCAAATACTTATTCTCCACCCTGATTTACGAATAAATTCTTTACAAATCCTACCATGTGAATTCATGGATTTTTTTTTTCACATTCTGTCTCTCACAGTTGAAGTGTACCTCTGGTGCAAATTACTGACCTCTGTCATCATTTTAGGTGGGGGAACTTGCACAATCGGTGGCTGACTAAATACTTTTTTGCCCCACTGTAGATGAAAGAGCAAGGATTAGGGGTTGGTTGGCTCGGAGAACATGGGCAGGTAGATTATTTGACATGAAATTTTGAATGAGCTGAATTTCAGAGCGTGGGAAGGGGAAGTAACAAAGAAAACTGAGCAGCAAGCTCATGAATCAATCAATGAAGACGCTATCTAAAATGTAAATAAAAACAGAATCTCAAACTCGCATTTTATCCACAGTGGAACAAAGAAAACTTGAAATGTTTTAACCGAGAAAATCATTGTGAACTTGATGGCAGCAACTCAATAAAAGGTTGGAAATTTAAGATGTAACAAATCATTAAGATGATTGGGTGTAAAAAGAGGATTTTGGAGTGTCAGAGTTTCTCAGAAGTAAAGATTCGCAAAGGTTCAGTAATCTGAAAAAAACTGCGTCTATAAATTTTGGAACAATTTCAGAACAATGTTCTTTAACATCCAAAGATTCCTAAAATCTGAAGAAATCTCTGTGTCAAAATCAGTATTAGCACTGTAAAGAATGATCCATTAAATAATAGCTAGATATATTTGTTGTTGTTTTTTTTAAATCGGATTGTTTATTGAACCTTCAAACAATTAAAAGAAAAAAGAAATTAAATAGCATCACTTCCAATACTCATTATCTGTGAACACACCCCCATAATCTGATTTATATTTCTCACTTTCAAGAAAAGGTCTGACACGACGTCTGTTCAACATGGCATTAACAACGTCCATCTGCAGTTCAGATTTTGACCTGCACTGAAAAAAAGGGACTGGCCATCTCTTGGATTTATGTAAGCATCTTGCATGTATTTAACACAATTGCCTCATGTTTTAAAGTTAAATGTAACTATATAGTGTAAAAACTACATGATATGCAGAAAGGGTGTATTAAATTGTTCATATCATGTTCAGGTGAAGTAAGTCAATAAGATAGCGACGTTAAATCTCGTGAAACCACGCGTGATTTCATCTCGCGGGCTTTGGATCGTGGTTTAAAAAAGGCATCCATCTCAGTCAAGTCGAGCAGCCAACTCTACGTTTTTGGTATGTCTTGATTTTTTGAATTAATATTTACCATATTTCAGCCAAATGTAGTTAAACGTCTAGAGTGTCGCCATGTAACATGCTAAAAAAGAGCCGTTAGCTTATTTGCTGTTTTATCTGTTGTCAAAGAATTGGCGCTTTTTCATTTGAATTTGTCTTTGGCACAAGAGCCGTAATATCACATTAAACCTAATTACGAGGCACTCATAACATAATTTGGTTTTCTGTGTGAATAGATTTGCCAACTGACTCTTCAGTTACATTGTGTATTTACTGCACCGTGGTGTTAGTGAGATTTTGGACATTGAACAGCTTTAGCTAATATCATCAGTGGCATTATGCTAGCTTACATCCCTACCCCTCCTGCCCTCACCTGCTGTCCTTTTGTTTTTGTTTTTGTTTTTTTTGCTGCACATTGAGAGACGACCTCTATTCTGCATTTCACCAGGAGTCAGCTGATGGATTGTGGGTTCAAGGTGTTATGGTAAGAAAGTATATTCTATTTTCGTTTCTGTAACTTAATTATAATAGGTTTTTTATAATTATTAGGTGCATGCATACTCACCCTATAAATATAACTGAGATATCCAAAATCTGCCATAGGTTTAACCTGTATGTATTGCCAGAAAGGTGATTACTGGACTCGCATTAATGCACACTTGAACTGAAATGAGGTTGTAACTTGTGGGTTGTTGGGTTGCAAATCAGAAACAAACATCTTTGGATTTTTTTTAATCCCATAAGATCTGGAAACACAGTTTTTATTCAACAAAACATTACTGATTAACCAAGCACAGTGCCTGCTGTTATTTCAAAATAATTTTATGTCATTTTAGATAAAATGCAGCATTCCAGTGCATCCCAACCATGCCTTTACAGTCAAGGTTTCTGACGGAGCTGAGTTTCTCTCTGACAGTCTGCTGAAAGTGTTTGCAAAGTGATCGGGGGAACAGGGCACAAAGCTAAAGGATGTAGCTGCCATTATGACAGTAAGAACTTTAAAATTCTTTAACTACAAAGTGTATATGTATTGCATTAGGTCAGTAAAAGATTTTTATGCTACATCCATTGAAACAGTCAACTATTACCTGTGAGTAATGATTCCACTAAAAGGATGCCATAATTTTCGTCATGCATTTACTGGCCCACTGAGAAAAATTTATCTTTTTTTTAAAAATAAATGTTCTGGAAACTATATATCCATAAAGTTGATGTCAAACAGGAACTTTTGCTATTGCTTTGTAGATGCTGGTGTTGCATGTTGACTGGTTTAAAAAGTCAAGAGTTTTTGTCTGGGATCATTTTCTTCTGTGCTACTGAAAAGTTCACAAATCTTTGTTTTCTTTGTTATAATACTCAAGGATGACATTAATGCTTGAAGTCCCTCATCAAAGTGCTCCGCATCTGTGTGAAAGACAATTGCAACATCTTGGTGCAGGAGTTCATGGTGAGTGTTTTATGAGTAGATTGTGGATTTGCAACATTTAAAAATGCATTTAGTTATCCACTTGATCCTCATTGGACTGGTTAGGACCAGTAGTCCTCTTTAATAATTTGAAGTTCACATGAGGCCTGGTAGTGAACTCGGCCGCCGGCCCTTGAGGCCCCACCCCCACCCCTGTATTAGGGGTCACATCAGTGTGAAAAAACTTTAAATTTGTCATTCTAATGAACAAAGGAAAATCCCACCAGTATTTACATTAGCTTTTGTTTGAAAAAAAAAAAAAAAGACCAACTGACCAACAGCTAACCAAATTGTGGGGCTGAAAGTCTAAATTCTAACATCTTCTGAGTGACATAACCTGGATTTCTGATGGGCCGGTGTCTTTCTAACAAAAACTAATGTAAAGCATTTGAAATTATTATGTTTTTCACCCTCTCTTAGAAACTCTGTTAGACCATGAATGGCAGCATGGCAGGCCACTCTTTGGCTATAGCTATTTACTATGTTGCTTGCATTGGTTTAAATTACTCTAACATTAGAACTGGTAGATTCAAAAGAGATGAGTTTAAAAAGGAATCTTAAAGAAATGTTTTGTGTTTAACCAGAACTTGCCTGAGGCCACTGCACAGATTGAGAAAACCACAATGAACATCTGTCTCCAGAGATGCGCCAGGCAATGACTTTTCTGATGTTGTTCTTCAAGATCTGGATAACGTGACCTTTGCAGTAGCCATGCTGTTTGGACCTTTTTTATTCCTTCAACATGAGTTACCCATCACAACTCTGCTACACTTTTGAGGTGATTCAAAGGGTGGTAATGGAGATGGATGCAACTCAGCTCTCAAGAAAAGCTCACAACTAAGACAAAACTGCTCCTGCAACGAAGCTCACTGTTATGCATGTGAGGTGACCAGCTCTAGGTGAGAGGACATTTAAATCTCACACTTGTTCTGCTGCATTTTTGAAGCTCAATTCCAGGAACGGATCGCAGGGTTCATTTTTATATACTCTGCAACTGCCATGAGGACGAGCTGTTTTTTGTTGTTGTTTGTTTTTCCTTTTGCTCTGTACAAGTTCTGTTTGTCTGTTTGGCAGCATTTTTAAATTTCTCTTTGTATTTTTTCTTTCTTTTACTAGTGAAGAGATGTAGCGTGAACAGTTATACAGTCTAAATATCCCATATGGGCCGTGTGAAATGGTATTTTCAGTTTCATTCAGTTGAAGTAAAGAACGTTGAATATTTCTAAGTGTGCTGTTTTGAACCAAGATGTCACAGTATGATCAGTGCTGTATTTTTTGACAGTCACTGTATCAATGTTATTTTTGCGTCTCTTGAATAAAGGTTTTGACCTGCAAGTGCTAATTTCTTTAGTTATTGGGGTAAAATGGGTAGTGTTAATAGGAAGGTGTTTGCCAATTCAGTAACCTAATTTAATGTTAATGGAAACTAACATTACCTCAAATTGTTTAGTTATAATTGTTGTTTAACTGAATCTTGATGTCAGAGGCCTTAAATAGAATGTTTTGTATTGTTCTTTCCCAACATTTTTCAAAAGAAACAGTCTAATTTCTTTGCTGCGATTGATTCCAGAGAACACGGAAGAACTGACATTATTTAACTGTTGATTTATATAGATTCAGTAGAGGAGTAATGTCAGTTTAATTCTTTAACTACTGCAGTGAAATTAGACATGTTGTTTTGAAAGGTTACTGGTGGATGCCAGCAACCATCTTGGAAGAGAACAATACAATCTGTTATAAGGCCTCCATTTGAAAATTGTGTATTTGATACTAGAATATAATAGCAAAATGTAATTTGAAGATAACATGTAGTATTTAAGTGACCAAGTAGTATTGGGTAAAAGTTATTGAATGGTGTTGGGATAAAGTGAGAAAATTGTGAAGGATTAAAATATTTCAAGAGCTCAAATTACTTCATCAAAACATGTTTAAGTCACATTTTATCAACACAAATTGCACAGATTTATTGAACATGAATAAATTGTGTTAATTTAACTCAATTGTTTAAGTTGCTGCCAAAGCAAAACATCTGTGTGCAACAAATGTCCACCATTGAATTAAGTAAATCCAACAACATATTTTTTTCAGTGTGGGAGACGACCTCAAGGTTTCAGTGCCCAGCAGACAGGGCTGAAACCTTGAGAAACCTGAGCACTCTGCTTCCTGTGATGAAACCCTTGATGGGGGTGGTCTCTTCTGGGAAGTTGGTGCCCCTGTTCCCCTTCACGGGGCACATGGCGCCACTAAAGGGTTTGATGAGTATGAAAATGACGTGACTCAGCCCTGCTGAACCCAACTAGATTTGACTAGATTCTCTGAATCTTTTAATCTGATATACAATAAATTATTAAATCTTCAAATTCACTGAAATTTACAATGAGTAACATACTGTTAAACCTTGTAACCTATTTACCCACACAGTTTTCACAGTGATGAATCCCCCATGCCCCATCATTATTTCTAAATGAGTCAGCAATTTGCTCTTTAACATCAATAGATGTCACATGTTTCACCAATATTGTTTGGGGTTTTTTGGTTTTTTAAATTAATAAGTCAAATTTCACAAGAATTCTACATCAATAGAAATCTGCATTCTGTGGTTGAATTAGTTGTTAAAGCAAATTCTTTGTTCTCGACAAATTATTTCACGCGACAGTGACAAAGCTGGTGTCATTACGTCAGAAGAGCATCTGATCTGAATTTTTAAAAGCAAGAAACATGTTGGCCCTAAAGTGGAAGGTAAATAAGACCCAGCAGGTTCAACCTTACATGTGCATGTTTGTGCAACTAGTAAAGATCATGAGGTTTTATCCCTTTTATATCATGAAGCCTTTATAACATTTTCCCCGTCCATGTGTTGGTACAAATCACAGTTGGTTAATTTAGCTTTTCTAGTGTTTCTGATCAAAAGAATTAAGGGAACACAAAATAAGACATCCTAGATCTAAATGAATTAAATATTCTTATTAAATACTTTGTTCTTTACATAGTTTAATGTGCTGACAACAAAATCACAGAAAAATAATCAATGGAAATCAAATTTAGCAACCCATGAAAGTGGAAAAACACACTACAGGCTGATCCAACTTTGATGTAATGTCCTTAAAACAAGTGAGGCTCAGTAGTGTGTGGGCTCCTGTATGACCTCCCTACAATGCTTGTTCCTGATGTGTGGCGGATGGTCTTCTGAGGGATCTTCTCCCAGACCTGAACTAAAGCATCTGCCAACTCCTGGACAGTCTGTGGTGCAACGTTGCATTGGTGGATAATAATAATAATGGATTGGATTTATATAGCGCTTTTCAAGGCACCCAAAGCGCTTTACAATGCCACTATTCATTCACTCTCACATTCACACACTGGTGGAGGCAAGCTACGGTTGTAGCCACAGCTGCCCTGGGGCAGGCTGCCATATCGCGCCATCGGCCCCTCTGGCCAACACCAGTAGGCAAGTAGGGTAAAGTGTCTTGCCCAAGGACACAACGACCAGGACAGAGAGCCCCGGGATCGAACCGGCGACCTTCCGGTTACAGATACGCTTCCCAACCCCCTGAGCCACGGTCGCCCTAATAGAGCCCTAGACATGATGTCCCAGATGTGCTCAATTGGATTCAGGTCTGGGGAACGGACGGGCGAGTCCATAGCATCAATGCCTTTGTCTTGCAGGAACTACTGACACACTCCAGCCACATGAGGTCTAGCATTGTCTTGCATTAGGAGGAACCCAGTGCCAACCACATCAGCATATAGTCTCATAAGGGGTCTGAGGATCTCATCTCAGTACCTAGTGGCAGTCAGGTTACATCTGGCAAACACATGGACGGCTGTGCGGCCCCCCAAAGAAATGCCACCCCACACCATTACTGACCCACTGCCAAACCAGTCATGCTGAAGGAAGAGCACAGGGCACCAGTGGCGAAGTTGCCAATCTTGGTGTTCTCTTGCAAATGCTAAACGTTCTGCATGGTGTTGGACTGTAAGCACAACCCCCACCTGTGGCCACCCTCATAGAGTCGGTTTCTGACCGTTTCAGCAGATACATGCACATTTGTGGCCTGTTGCAGGTCATTTTGCAGGGCTCTGGCAGTGTTCCTCCTGTTCCTCCTTGCACAAAGGCGATCCTGCTGCTGGTTGTTGCCCTCCTACGGCCTCCTCCAAGTCACCTGATGTACTGGCCTGTCTCCTGGTAGTGCCTCCATGCTCTGGACACTACGCTGACAGACACAGCAAACCTTCTTGCCACAGTTTGCATTGATGTGCCATCCTGGATGAGCCGCACTACTTGAGCCACTTGTGTGGGTTGTAGACTCCGTCGCATGCTACCACTAGAGTGAAATCACTGCCAGCAATCAAAAGCAGTGTTGGGACTAACGCGTTATTAAGTAACGCGTTACAGTAACTACGTTATTATTGTGGTAACGAGCACAGTAACTAGTTATTATGCCAAAATCAGGAACGCGTTAGTCGTTACTGGGATTTAGATAGGCTCGTTACTCGTTACTACGTGTGGTGGCTATCACGGAGCTTCCACAGATTCAGTAACATTAGCAAGTGGTGGAGGCCAGCAGGTGGATGAAGGAAAAGGGACGCAGAAGGAAAAGAGACCCGAGGCGGCCGCCGGTCCAAGTGTGAACTGAACTTCAGGTAAGAAGTTATGACCTGCAGTCTCTCTGGGTCAGATATAAACCAAGTTTAGGTGGAGTTTATTTTCGTTATTCTGACTTTTTCCGTACTGCATGCTAGCTAGCATGACGGAGTTTCTATACAGCTGGGTGGTGCTATGAAGTTAACGATGTTAAACTTTATTTTGTTCATAAGTTATTAGAGTTGCCAACCGTCCCGTCTGGTATTCAGAGAAAATATTACGCGTTTCTTATTGAGGTGAAAAGGAACAGTTTGTCCCGGACTTCAGCTACAATGAAAAAGGCACAACGCTGGAGTTATTCTGTGTTTACGCTGCACAGCTGCCTCTTCTTCTTTCATTCTCCCCCTCCCTCTCCTGTTTCTACTTCAATCATGAAACCTGATCAATGATCAGCTGATCGGCTCTCTTGTTTGTTTATCGCTCACTTTGCGCCGAAAGAGGAAACCAGCGGATGTCGCGCTAAACAACAGCAGCACGTTTAAGCTTGATCAGCTGTTGTTAGAATTTATTTAATATTAATTTCTAGTATCAGCTGATGTTTGCTGGAGCCACAGCTGCAAAAAAGCTGCTGGTCATGATATGGTTTGGTTATCTGGTGAGAGGGAAACATGAAGATGAAACCAGGAGATGTCCTTACCGAATCATCAGAGCTGAACAGGTGATGGAGAAACAGGTTTACCTTTTAGGTGACATGAATGAGTTGATGTTATGAACTGTTTCTGAGAGACAAATAACACCAGGATCCTTTTTTAGGTAGCTGACAGCTGGTAACTGTGCAGGGGCGGGTCTAGCAAAGTGTTGCCAGGGGGGCATGTAAGGCATTAACAGGGAGAGGTGGCACAAAGAAATACTTTTCTTTCTTATTCTCATTTAAAATGTCTAGCTTTTAAAAAATAATTATCTGAATCTTACAACAAACGATTGATAGATTGATACATATATACCATCAGAACAGTGTACATCACTGTCACAACAGCGTTTGTTTTCATTCAAAGGCTTTATGATTTTTCCTATAATGGTGGGCCAGTCTCTAGTCAAAATGCCCAGGACGATTTTTTTGTCCCAGTCCAGCCCTGTATGCAGCTCATCTGCAGTCTGGTGTTACCTACATCTTCCTATTCAGAAGGCAGAATTTCCGAGTTCTGAGTACAATCGAAAGCACCACGACTGCAGTTTTTGTGTTGGATGTAAAAGGCGCACATGACGCTGTGACGTAGGCTAGAATCATGGCAGCAGTCAATGACGGTCCAGGCGGGGGATTTCTCTCGTGGAAATATACACATTATCTTTTCCTTTCTATTGGTAGGTGGCACAGTGCACTTGTGGCAAGTAAGCAAGCTAGAAGACTGGCAAAGTTATGGAAGAAACACATTAACAAGAGAATTCTGAGTAAAACCAAAGTTACTTTCCCTAGTAACTAGTTACTTTGAAAGTAACGAGTAACTTGAAGTAACTGAGTTACTTTTGAGAGAAGTAACTAGTAATGTAACTAAGTTACTATTTTAAAGTAACTTACCCAACACTGATCAAAAGTGACCAAAAAATCAGCCAGAAAGCATAGATACTGAGAAGTGGTCTGTGGTCACCACCTGCAGAACCACTCCTTTATTGGGGATGTCTTGCTAATTGCCTATAATTTCTACCTGCTGTCTATTCCATTTGCACAACAGCATGTGAAATTAATTGTCAATCAGTGTTGCTTCCAAAGTGGACAATTTGATTTCACAGAAGAGTGATTAACTTGGAATTACATTGTGTTGTTTAAGTGTTCCCTTTATTTTATTTTATTTTTTTGAGCAGTGTATATGTATTTAAAAGCATGAAATCCTTGCAGACATCACATAATCTGTAATCAATGTGCAGGAAATCAGTTTTGCTTTGTTCAGTCTTTCAGCTGTTATGATCCAATGTTGTCAGTGTTTGTTTTATGTGTAACTCCTCCCACCAGAGGATGGCTGTGGGTTTTTCCCCTCTTCTTTCTTAGGAGGTGGACACCTGGGCGTGCCTGCTGAGTAGCTAGGTGGAGTCTCTGCCTATCCTCGGATTGGATAATTGGTTGATCACCTCCAGTATATAACCACCAGATGACAGCAACCTGGCCCCTTGGTTTGAGGGGGTTTTTTTTAGTTGTTTTTTTTAGCGTCGTTCCAGACCAAACCCCATACCAGTTGGTGGCGGTAATGCACCTTTCAATTGTTTGCCAACCGCCAATATAACTGTAAGAAAGAAAGAAAGAACCTGGCCCCCTCTCTCCTAACCTCCGCAATCCAACAAAGAACCTTTGTTTTTGATTCGTTGCTGTGTAGAGTGTCTTTGCAAGTATCACCTGAGCAGACACCTCATTGCTGCTTGTCCGGTTCTCAAAAGAGAGGAACAGACCAGGAAGGGTAAATATCCTTCCCCAATACAGACCAAACCTCATGCCTTAGAAGATGTGACTGTAATTCAAAGTGATAAAGTAGATGAAGAGTTCAAGCCTTTTGTGTCAAAAGGTTTTGTCTCATTGATGGGAGAAGAAAAGAGGGTTCCTGTCAGTATTTTGTGTGACATTGGTGCAAAACAGTCGCTCATTCGTGAGGGTGTCTTACCGTTCTCAGCTCAATCCTATTGTGGTGCCGATGTGTTAGCGTGGGGAGTTAGAATGTGTGTAATGCGTGTGCCTTTGCACTTTGTGCAGCTCTCGTCTCAGTTTGTGGCGGGTGAGGTTAAACTTGGTGTGCGACCCCAGTTACCGGTTGCAGGCATTGACATCATCCTTGAAATGATCTAGCTGGCTGCAAAGTTTTTCCGTTGCCTGAGGTAGTTGAAACACCACTTGCAGACACCAGTGGTTCTGATCTTGCCGCATCCAAACAGATCAGGGCAAAAATTGGTCATGACAGAGCTCGGTGTTAACCATCACAATTCCAGCGCGTATCACCTGGAGAGTCAGGTTGCATTAGAAAGGTTCCACCAAACTCTAAAAAACCTGCTTCACAAACTTTGCACTGAGTCAAGCCGTGAGTGGGATGAGGGGTTGCCACTACTGTTGTTCGCTGTCAGGGAGACATGCCAGGAGTCTTTGGGGTTCAGTCCAGCTGATTTAGTTTTTGGCCACACTGTGCGCGGTCCACTACGTCTTTTGAAAGAGAAATTTCTCTCAGGCATAGTCCAAGAGAAAACATTCTGGACTATGTTAGTTCGTTTAGAGAGAGGCTGCATAATGCCTGCAGTTTTGCTCGTGATGCGCTAGCAAATGCTCAGGTCAGAATGAAAACCAATTTTGATAAAAAGTCTGTAGCACGGATGTTCCAGTCAGGTGATCGCGTGTTGGTTTTCTTGCCTGTCGTTGGTTCGCCCCTGCAGGCAAAGTTTTCCAGTCCGTTTGTCATTGAGCGCAAACTGAGTGAAACCGATTAAAAGGGCTTAGAGAACATCATGGCTGATGCCCTCTCTAGGTCATGAATCAAACATTTCATTTGGGGTTAAACGTTTGATTTTTGGGTGGGGGGGAAATGTTATGATCCAATGTTATCAGTGTTTGTTATGTGTGACTCCTCCCACCAGAGGATGGCTGTGGGTTTTCCCCTTTTCTTTCTTAGGAGGTGGACACCTGGGCTTGAGTAGTTAGGTGGAGTCTCTGCCTATCCTCGGGTTGTATAATTGGTTGATCACCTCCAGTATTTAACCACCAGATGACAGCCACCTGGCCCCCTCTCTCCTAACCTCCACCATCCCACAAAGAACCTGCGTTTTTGATTCGTTGCTGTGTAGAGTGTCTTTGCCAAGTGATTTGCAAGTATCACCGTGTGTGTGTGTCGTTAGTACCTTAATCTTGTAAATAGATTTGTAAAGTAGCAATTGTATATTTTGTTCACCTTGTGTGTGTATATATTGTTCACTGCAGCAGCCTAGTAGGTGTGAGAAGCCATTTTTGTTAAGTTTTCTCCTGTTTTTCGTTTAGAAAATTAGGTAAGTGAATTGTCTTTTGGTTGGTTTTCATTTTGTGTAGGAAAGCGTAGGGTCCATTAGGGAGTTTTGTTTGTTATTTTTGGCACTGCTCACTGCTGAAGCAAATAAATGGCTGCTTAGCACTTTAAAAGATACTATTGGTGTTCTTTCTTGGGTGGTGCGTGAGTGGGGCCAGTTTCTTGTTGCGTTCAATACACGCCTAGACTAAGAACGTAACACAGCATTCAAACAATTTCAGCTTTACTTTCTGTAATGATCTAAATAAATAAACCCAGCAATAAAACACTTCAAACTGATACTGACCAAATAAATACACATCTAAATGTTTCCCCCACACACTGATATAGATCTAATTTTAAACAAGTCAAAATATATACTGAAAAATTATTTTGTACTTTTCTGCTAAAAATGAGACTTTCTCTGACTTTCTTCATTGGTGTTTTGTTTTGTTCTTGTTTTTTTTAAATTCCCAATTAATTGACCAGAAGGTGGCACTGAAACATAAAAACTTAATGTAGCTGCATTCTTGCTTTTAGTATATCTGGAATAAATTCTGAATGAAAGTGACACATGGGGCAACAAGCCAGTGTACAGCCTTTAGTACAAAATAGTTGGACATATGGGAAAGCTGTTTCATAAATATGTGTCATATATGTCAAATGCAACCGTACAAACAGTCCAGGATCTCTGGAGAAACACATCTACGGACAGTAGATTCCTTGACACCGGAGTCTACAGTAGTCTACTGTAGTCTACTGTAGTCTACTGTAGACTCCGGTGTCAAGGAAAACACTCCTAAAAAAACACAGAGGGCAAAACCTCTTTGTTATTTACCAAATAAAACAAATCTGTTTAAATGAGAAGACGAAGGAGATGATTGTGGACTTCAGGAGGGGCAGACACACACACACACACCCCTGCACGACGGAGATCTGCAGTCGAAGTAGTACCCAGCTACAAGTACCTGGGTACGTACCTAGATAGCAACCTCACCTGGAAAAACAAAACTTCCAGCCTGATCAGGAAGGCTCACCAGAGGCTCTACTTCCTGAGGCGGTTGAGGCGTGCGGGAGAGCTCAATCCTCATCTCCTTTTACAGATGTGCGGTGGAGTGTTCTGTGCTCTGGCATCAACGTGTGGCACGGAAACTTCACTGTGGCAGAGAGGAAAGCGCTACAGAGGGTGGTGAAGGCTGCACAGAGAGTTGTCGGAGGCAGCTTCCCAACCGTAACCGACAAATACACCTCCAGATCCAGGAAGAGGGCCACCTGTATCATGAAGGACCCCACTCACCCAGCACACACACTCTTTGTCCCGCTCCCCTCAGGCAGGAGGCTGAGGATAATTAAATGCAAAACCACCAGACTGAGAAACAGCTTCCAGAAGCTGTGAGACTTCTCAATGCATAATGGACAAGAACTGTTATTGTAGCACCTTAATCACTACTGACACTTACTGACACCCTCACTTTATCAATGCTGGTCATCATGCCCTTTTGCTGCTAAAGCATTTATACCTATATTTATACCTACATTCTGTATCCATACTCCATACTGGTACTCAGGTTGTGCACTCAGTTTATTGTATTATTCTGTTATTCTGTTTTGTTTTAAAAAAAAACTTTTTAAAATTCTGTTTCTTCGTTATTCTGTTTCTTTTCGTTCTGGGACCGTGTGTACATAATTTCGTTCCACCTCATGTAAACATGTGATGCAAATGACAATAAAGCTCCTTGAATCCCTTGGATCCTTGAATAAGCAGCACTGCCATCTGGTGGCGTACTTTTGCAAGTAACTAGACAGGAACCAGGCAGCTTGTTTACTGCGCAGACACTTTATATGATCTACAAAAAAAACTATTTTTCAAAAACTATAAACCTCTGCAGTGCCCTGGTGTTTTAGGAAATTGTCTTAAAAAAAGTTCTGATTCAATTGCTGGGCTTCAGGCTGAGATCACAACACTGGTTTTGTGTGCTCATTTAGGTCCATTCAAAAGAGCCTGAGAAGCTTCAATACAGCAAAATAATCATTAAAGATTCTGCAGTGAAATGTGAGCGTGCTGGTGTCGCTTGTTGTAGCTTTATGCAGTGTTGCTCCAACTGCCCGTGTAGCGTGGGTTGTGGTCAACAGTAACTTTAGACCAAGCACAGAGGACTGAGACGAGGCTATGGTGGAGGTCCAGACTTTTACTCCATAAGCTCAGAACACATACAATAACACAGTACCACCTACTGGTGGGAGGTAGTAATAGCTGCTGCTTATTACAATATACCACATCCCTCTTTTCCGAGATAAAGATACTACCTCTTAACTCCAATATTTTGTAACATAAATGCACCTTTTAAATCGTAGGAACATTAAAAATATTATATTCTTGAGACATTAAGTAGAGCACACCTCAGATTGCTTGTCACTTGAGCAATGCAAATACACATCAGTGTAGTGTTTTGAAACAGATGAACACATGACAGATTAGATAAGACATGTCAAAATGAACATATGAAACATGACATATTTTCTCTCTTTTCCAACAAGACAGTTATCTAGCTTGTACAGAACAACGCAGGTACAGGATAGAGTGACTTTAAGTTTCCCAATCACTTAGTCTCTATACCTGGCAGGGCGTATTATTGCTCGGCCACTGCGTGTGTAACATGTGGGTGTGTTGTCCATACTTGCAGGACTAGAGTTTTGTGGGGTGTCATTTGCTGGTGGCTCCACTGGCTCTTGGGTGTGAACGGACAGTTCATCTGGGTCCATGGGTGTGTCCTTGAACAGACTTGGGTGTATTTTCCTCAGATGTCTCCTGTTCCTCCTGAGCACTTTACCATCTGGTGTTTGCACAGTGTAGGAGCGTGGTTCCTCTCGCCGATGAGTTACAACAGCTGGCTCCCAACCGCGCCTTGTTTGCATGTGCACAGTCTCGCCTGGGGTCAGAACAGGCAATGGTCTTGCGTGCTGATCATAGTGGCGTTTCCGCTTTGATTGCAACCTGCGCACTTTGTCGTGAATGTTCTGTGGGGTTGACTGCCTCAACACAGCACTGGTGCATGGCAGGGTGCTGCGGAGAACCCGTCCCATCAACATTTGTGCAGGTGACACACTAAGTCCTGTGACTGGAGTGTTCCTCAAAGACAACAGCACTAGATGTGGGTCTGTTCCAGTCCGTGCGGCTTTCTTAAGTGCATGTTTGACAGTCTTTATGGCTCGCTCCGCCATGCCATTCGAAGAAGGAAAGCCGGGACTGGAGAAAGTTAGCTTTATCTCCCAGGATGCTGCAAACGATCTCATCTCGTGGCTGGCGAATGGAACATGATCGCTCACTATCTCTTTGGGAATTCCGTGTCTTGCGAAGACTGATTTCATCTTCTGAATCACAGAGTGTGCCGTTTTGTCAGGTAAGTTAAGAACTTCTGGATATTTTGATAAATAATCCACTAACAAAAGATATGGATGATCGTTCAGTTCGAAGATGTCTGCTCCGATTTTCATCCATGGCAGCTCTGGAATCTGGTGTGGAATAAGCGGTTCAGCCTGGTTCTTTGGCTGCATTTGCTGGCATTGTTCACACTTTTCAAGCATGGTCTCTATGTCGCGTGACATGCCAGGCCAGTACAGCACTCTTCTTGCTTTGGCTTTTGTGCGCTGCACGCCTTGGTGGGCAAGGTGCAGCTTCTCCAGGATCACACGCCTGAAGCTTTGGGGTATTACGATCTTGTCCCCGATCATAATAATGTCATCGTGGAAACTGATATCGTGTCTCATAGGCCAGTAGCTGTGGAGTGTTTTGTCTAAACTCTTCCTTCTGGGCGGCCATCCGTTGAAGTGTCTTTCGCGCACGGCTTGTAGTACGCTGTCTGCTGCCACTGCTTTTTTCAGGTCACACAATGTTTTCTCGCTCAATGCTGCTGTGGCCTCCAGAGCATACACAACTCTTTCATCATTTGCGTTTTCACTCACGTTTCCGTCGTCACTGGTAGTTGTGGCACGTGAGAGTGCATCGGCTATGAACATGTCTCTGCCGGGGGTGTATGTGACGGTGAGATCATATCTCTGTAGTTGCAGCAGCATTCCTTGTAGCCTCGCTGGTGCCTTGCATAGCGGTTTGCGCACTATCGCCTCCAGGGGTTTATGATCAGATTGCACTGTCACTGGTCTTCCATAGACATACTGGTGGAATCGTTTAGCGGCAAACACAATGGCTAGCAACTCTTTTTCTATTTGTGCATACCTTTTTTCTGTGTCTGTGAGTGCTCGTGACGCGTAACACAGGTTGTCCGTCTTGTAATAGGCATGCGCCCAGCCCATCTTTTGAAGACTCGGCCTGCAGTGTTAGTGGTTTCTTGTGGTCATAAAATCTCAACACTGGAGCTTGTGTGAGCGTCGACTTGAGCGTCTGTAACGCTACTGTGTGATGTGGCTGCCACTGCCACACTGTGTCCTTCTTGAGTAGCTGTCTCAAAGGTGCTGTGAGCGATGCTTCATTTTGGATGTACTGTGCCAAAAACTTCGTCATTCCCAGCAGACGCTGAAGGCTTTGTTTGTCTTCTGGAGTCGGCATGTCGACAATAGCTTTGATCTTTGAAACATCTGCTTTCTGCCCTGCTGCTGTGATGATATGGCCCATGTATTTCACTGTGTCAACTTTGAACTGAATTTTGTCCTTGTTAAACTTCACGTTAGCTGCTCTTGCTTTCTCCATGACCTTCTGCAGGATTTCATCGTGTTCGTGCTCTGATGTAGCTGCAATTATCATATCATCTGCAATGATAAATACACCAGGAATGTTGCCGAAAGTCTCACAATTCTTTTGTTGAAAGACCTCGCTGGCTGATTTGATCCCGAATGGGAGTCGGAGGAAGCGATATCGGCCCCAAGGTGTATTGAAGGTACAGAGCTTTGATGACGGCTCGTCCAGCTTGATCTGCCAGTATCCATCTTTTTCATCCAATATGGTGAAGATGGATTTTCCTGCTAGCTTGCTGCGAACGTCCTCGTGTGTGGGAATGGAGTAGTGCTGGCGTTTAACTGCTTGGTTCAGATCACAAGGGTCCAAGCATACCCTTAGTGTTCCGTTCTTCTTCTGTGTGGCGACAAGACTGTTGACCCAATCTGTAGGCTCATTGACAGGCATTATGACATCTCTGTTTTGTAAGTCCTGTAGCGTCTTCTTCAGCGCATCCATTATGGAGAGTGGCACGTTCCTGCATGCGTGAATCACAGGTGTTGCATTTGGGTCAATATGTATGTGGTGAAGTCCAGGGAACTCACCTAAGCCTGTGAACACATCAGCGTACATCTCCACAAGTTCTTCCGAGGTAGAAGGTGGTTTAGCTGATTTCGGTACAGAGGATGTCATGGCAAGGGTCTCAACTCGTTGCACCAGATGGAGCTCTTCACAAGCTTGTCCACCTAGGATCGGTTTATCTGCATGGCTTGATACAAGAAAGTCAAACACAGCCTTGTGCTTCCGTGCTTCACACTCAAGAGACACCACACCATCTGCACGTATGCGGGCTCCACCAAAAGCTATGAGTACAGTCTTTGTGGGCTGTAACCGAGGCATATCTGGTAACTCGTCATAAACTGATCTGGGGAGCACATTTGCGTCCGCACCTGTGTCTAGCTTGAAGGTGAGTGGTACGTCTCCGATTGTCACACTTTCATGCCATTTGCCAGTCTTGTGCTTGTCGCTGGATACCATGCCGATGTATAGTGAATCGCCATCAGTTTCAATGTTGTTAATAGTTTTTGTTTTCTTGAGGTGTCTACTCTTCTCTGCGCTAGCTCTGCACACTTTTGAGAAGTGGTTATTTTTCCCACACTTGTGACATGTTGCCCCATAGGCTGGACACTGTCGGAATGCGTGTTTGTTGCCGCATTTGTGACAAACTGTTTGTTTGTCGTTGCTCAGTTTGTTTTTACTGTGTCCTGATTTAATGTATCCTGGCATTTTTCTTAATGCGTCCACTGACGTGTCTTGGGCTGCAGTTATTGACTGCATGGCCTGAATCTGTGACTTGGCCACTTCTGCTGATCTGCATATTTCTATCGTCTTGCGCAGTGTGAGGTCGTTGTCACGAAGCAATCTCTCTTTTAGTCTTGCGTCACTTATGCTGAACACCAATTTATCCCTGATCATGTCGTCCTCATTGATTCCAAATTCACAACTTTTACTTCTCTGACGGAGTTCCGTGACATATCTGTCCACTGTTATATCCGCCGACATTGGGTATGACCAGAACTTGTGGCGTTCAAAAACAACGTTCTTTCGTGGACTACAGTATTCCTTAAACGTTTTCAAAATGTCCGCCATTGTCAGTGCGTCTCCGGTCGGGGTCACTGTGAGCGTGTTGTACACTTCAAGCGCTTCTTCGCCGATAGTGTGGAGAAGAATGGCTATTTTAACCTTTTCATCCTTCTCCAACGCACCCGTAGCAGTCATATACAGTCCGAATCTTTGTTCCCATCTGCGCCAGGTCTCAGATAAATTGCCTGTGAGCAGTAGCGGTGATGGTGGCTTGAATTGCTCCATGCCGTTAGCAATGGCTACTGTTAGCTAATCTACGGCTAGCTTACTCACGTCGCGGTCCCTGTTCACACGGTCTTGCCGACTTCTGACACCATGTTGTAGCTTTATGCAGTGTTGCTCCAACTGCCCGTGTAGCGTGGGTTGTGGTCAACAGTAACTTTAGACCAAGCACAGAGGACTGAGACGAGGCTATGGTGGAGGTCCAGACTTTTACTCCATAAGCTCAGAACACATACAATAACACAGTACCACCTACTGGTGGGAGGTAGTAATAGCTGCTGCTTATTACAATATACCACATCGCTGACCATCCTAACACCTCTGCACATGTGGCCAGGTGTTCTTGAGTTACACCCTTCCATTGACATTTCAATCAGATGACTCATTAAGTTGTTCAAGTAGTCTGCAGTGCGTCACTTTTTACCCATTGTTCAACTGTTATAAAAATGGGAGTGCCCATATTTAGCTTCTAAATACTTTTCAGGAGAGGACACATGGCCACATGCTTGGCATAGGCTCAGACACATCCACATTTCAGAATGGATGACTGCAAAAAGACCACGATAACTGCTGAATCTGAGTTTGAGATGTCTGGCAGCTACAGGAGGGTGCATGTAGGAGATAAACAGGAGACATAGTATTATGAAAGTAAATGAAGCGCCCAGTCATGTTGAGGAGAATATGCAAGTCTGAAGTTGTTTAGACTTTGGGACTGAAGGATATAAAAAAACAACAACAGCAATAGAATAATATTAAACACAAAGTGAACCCGTCTTCCTTCATTAAATAGGTTCTTTTAGATGTTAAGGAGGAATTGACTTAACCAGGCTGGCGGAGAATGAAGACAACCGGACACCTGCAGCAGATGGGGAATCAGTGAACTTTTATTGAGACAGAGACAATCTCTCAACACAGCTCACATCAGGAGATTCCTGAGATTTGCTGTGAGGATAGGTATATATTCTCTAAAACTTACAGGAGGGGGTTGTGAGGAAAGTGCTGCATTAGCAGAAAAACAACTCCATAAAAGGAAATCGGCCTTGGGTGTTCTAGTCTCTTCGCTTGCAGATATCTTGCACCTGCAGGATGAGGCGATCGCTTCTTATCGCTCTCAAGGCCAAAGTCGTGAGCACATTTTTATTACACAGTTGCACAGTAACTTTAAAGCTGAACAATATTTAAAGCTGAATAATGTTTGATCAGATTATATTTTCTTCAAATCCCCCTTTTGACCCAATTTAAATGGGTCAACACACAAAAATAAGTAACATTCAAAGGAACACAGAGACGTGTCGAAGCCTGGCTCGAAAAACTCCTCGGGTCTTATCATTTGTCTTTATCTGTCATTGCAGATGAGGAGAAAAGAGTCCAGGCACCACCCTGCCCAGGGGTCGGCTGCAAGCAGTCTCGGTTCCCGATGAAAGCAGTAACAGCTGTCCTGCACAAAAGGATACAACGAGTCAGTGCAACCAGGGTAGTGACACAAAATTAACAGTTCCTGTAACTCAGCAACCAAAAAGCATAAGTAATGATAAAAATGTGGAGAGTACAGAGTATACTATAATAATGAGAGATATAAACGTGAAAATGTGAAAGAATAAATCAACCATAAAATAAACCCAGAACGGTAACTGCTAAGGACATTCAAAAGTGAATATGGTAAAACGTGAGGAAGGGGTATGGAAAAAAAACAATTTATATCCAATGGTGGGAGTACACATTCGCTCAGGCTTAAGTCCGGAGACCCTGAGAACATCGCTTAACCCTCACAACCCGACCAGACACAGTTCAACCAGATATATCCTTCAAGAGGAAGTGGGTGAGGGAAACAATTAATAACAAGTCTAATACAAAACACCACAGAGAAACAACCATTCTAGAAGCATTTAAACAAGAGAAAGACGATAATGTTCGTCACCCTCACGATCAGAGTTTTCATCATCCGTTGGCGAGGAGGTGGGAAGTTGACTAGCCAATAAAGGCATCTGCCGGGCGAGATCCTTATCCTCAGGAGTGAAAGCTGTAACAATCAGTCTCTGGAACAGGGATCGAATGCATGGAATACAACAGCAACCGCAGGTGACTAGGACAGCAACAAAAACTGAGATGGAAACTAGGATGGAAGCTACAAGGGCCTTATATTTGCCAAACATGTTAAGCCAAGAGTCCCACATGGCAGTATCAACGCCCGAGTGTTCCTTCATTTTAACAGTAAGAGCTGTGAGACCAGTAATAGCTTTAGTGAGGGAACCATCAGGAGCTGTGTTATTGGGGATATAGGTACAGCACTCCTGACCAAAAAGGCTGCAGACTCCGCCTCTTTCTGCGAGGAGAAAATCCGTTGCGACCCTGTTTTGGAAAGCCATTAGGGAAGTGGCAGATAACTGTGCATGCACAGCTTCAAAACCATCTCGAGTGTAATTAGCTAACAGTTGCACATTAAAGTGAATGTAGTTAATTCTGTCTACATTCGCATTTATTTCAACCATCCAAAGTATCGAGGCCCATCCTGCTTTAACCTGGTCTCGCAGTTTATATTCATCGGGGACCCCACGGGGTATACCTACAGCATCAATATAGGTTGGATTATGAGCTGAACCTGGGATTAGAGAACGTTTAGAGCGGCGTTCAGAGGAGGATGGGAGGCCAACTTCGTGTACTTCTATAGAGAGATCTACTGGAGTGACTGAAACAGGTAAAATAAGAGTTATGAGAGCGCAAAGACCTGACGCATCCCGAGGGAAACCATCATATAACTTGTTTTTGCCACACCACCACCACAAATCAGCCCTAGCCGTAGGTCGGAAGTTTGGTTTCATAACCGTCATCTCAGTGCACCAAGAAGAGTTCAAGCTACCTAGTTTTACTGCATTGCCAGTCAGGTTAATACAAGTGAAATTGTTCACAGCTACATCTGAAGAAAAGAAAGGTGGTTTATTAGAGACCGAGCGTTGAGTTTTAGGAAAGTGGTTTTCCAGATATGAGCAATGACCTCGTTTTGTATTGTTCATAAGATGCAGGAGGCATGCACTATTGACTGGCGCCGGTACAACTCTTAAAGTGGGGCGGGCTCCCATACAAACTATGCAGTCGGAAGCCGTCTTGTCAGCAGCTTGTTCAGCTAGTAGTAACCAGTTGTTTGTTGCTCCAGAAATACCGGTTAGAATTTGGAAGAGGTCATCTTTAGACATTTTATTTGTGTCTACAATGCGTATTCGGCCGTTTCTCCCCCCGTTTGTATATGTCACCGGAGGGCCATTAAAGGTGGGGTTATCATCTTTAACTACAGAGCTTGGAGCTGCACCAACGCTAGGGCATATTTCCATTTGCCAATACAGGGCGGTGCGATCAGTCCAAGGGGCAAGTATAAATTGTTGACAGGAGGTCAAGGCCAGATCCTTTAGGGTAAAAATTAAGCCTGAAAGATCCGGTTTTTTTGCTATTCTGAGCATATTTTGGTTTCTCCAGTGCAAAGCCTGACCCCTAGAGTGCTTGGACCAATCGAGGTCCGTTTCTGACACTAAACTGGACCACTTCCACTGATGCCAACCTCCCAGGGTTATATACCACACTGAGGAGGAGAGATGTACTGCAAGGTTAAAAAGATCCCCCCCTTGGTCTTTGGTGACGGGAGTGACTGGGAAGCTAGCGAAATCTATTTCAACTACCCAACTTTTATTGTTGGGGACACAGAGAGTAATCATTCTAGTCGTACTTGGGGTACAGGAGGTAACCGTGTCTCGTTTCTTTCTAAATCGATCGGGCGTGGGCAAAACTGGAGAGGAAGTGGTGGGCAAGACCCTAGGGGCTACATTTGTCAGATTGGGACTGTCAGAAAGGGGCGAAGCTTTTGAACTTGAAGGTGTCAGAAGTGTCGGGGGCCCTTCACAGATCAGGATTATGCCAATGGGAATGAGACCCAGGGCCAGGAAGCAAACAAAGACGCAACATCTTTGCCTGCCTGTCATTTCAGGGGGAAAGGGCCAAGACATGTTTACTTAGCTTGGATGTCGTCTAATAGAGGATGATGGGGCACAGAAAGGTGGTCCAGTTCCCCCCACCTCGCCAAGGGCGTGTTCTAGGAGTTAAAGAGCAACAAAAAGTATCAGTGACACAACTTTAAATGAGCTTTCAGCGGTTAAAACTATTGCAATGTAAAATGTAAATCTTAAAAACTCAAGCCAATATAAAAGCAAAGTCATAAAAGATGTTAAAAATAGAAAAATAAAAATGTTTAGTTCAGTATGAAGAACACCCCCTTTTGTAACCAGCCGGCTTGTAGGTTGAGTTTTGGCTCCCTCAAGTGGTTGGTGATGCTGTTGCAGCTCCTTCTGACAGGTCCTTCTGCACCTCTCTCAAGGTTCTTCCTGGTTCGGTGGCAGCAGCGCACTGTGTGTAATGAAACCAGGTGTCACCTTTCCCTTCGAGCCTGACAGCGTGGGAGGTCCGCTCTGTTATGCGGTAAGGGCCTGTCCAGCGAGGCTCAGCCCACTTTCTCTTTGTGACTTTCAGGAGGACGTAGTCCATTCCAGGTGTAGCCGCCTCTTTCAGCTCTTGCTGGTTTCTTTCAGCGACCTGTGAGGAATACTGGGCAACAAAACTGCGGAGCATGTTATAATATGTCCTCGGATCGAGGTCTGAATCAGCTTCATCCGACATTAACAGGCGAGAGGAGGGGCCAGGAAAAGGCCTGCCATGCTCCAACTCAAATGGAGTGTAACCAGAGGTTTGATTTACTGAGCATCTTATGGACATTAATGCAAGAGGCAATGCCTTAACCCAATCTAATTTGGTCTGTGCACAGATTTTAGCCAATTTAGTTTTTAGAGTTTGATTCATCCTTTCCACTTTCCCCTGGGACTGGGGGTGGTAAACTGAGCCAAACTTATGTTTCAAACCTAATGCGGCTTCAACCCTCTGCAGATCGTGGTTCCTGAAATGTGAACCATTGTCCGACCTTATGACCTCGGGAAACCCATGCTGTGGTATATAATGATTAATCAGACACTTCACCACAGTTCTACTGTTTTCACTTGCTGTCGGCCAGGCTTCTGGCCAACCTGAAAATGCATCCACAGCCACCAGCAGGTACCTGTAACTACCTACTCTGTCCACCATGTCTGTGTAATCAATGATTATTTCTTTCCCTGGGCAAAGTGGGATGGGGAAGTACCCTGCTATTGGCTTGAAGGCGGGCTTGATTCCAAATTGGTTGCACTCCTTACAGGTTTTAACCATGTATTTTGTCATGTCTTTTAGATAAGGGTGCCACCAGGCGGCTAAGTTCCTCATCATTTGTGCAGGTCCCACATGCCCCACTCCATGTGCCTCTTCCATTGCTGTCTGTCTGACCCCTGGCGGTAGAATGGGCCTTCCATCTGGGCCACGCCAAACATCTGTGTTTGTGGCCCCTCTTGTTACCCATAATGATTTTTCCTGGGGGCTGGCTTTGTCCTGTAACTCTCTGATTGTGGCTAGGCCTAGTTGTATGGGTGGTCTTTCTGGAGGGGGTGTGGCTTCTGGGTCCATTACCATAATCAGGGAGGGTAAGTAACCAGCTGTCTGCTTAGCTACTAAGTCGGCCTGTTTGTTACCTAATGCCACTAAGTCTAGTCCGGCACTGTGTCCTTTGCATTTTACCACTGCCACCTTAACAGGTAACAACAGTGCTTCCGCTAATTCCCTCATTTCTATCTCATGTTTAATAGGCTTTCCGCTGGCTGTCAAAAAACCAGCTCTTAGCCACTGCTTGAGCTCCACATGCACTGCTCCCACAGCATAAGCTGAATCACTGTATATATTCACTTTCTGTCCCTTTCCCATCCTTAAGGCTTCAATCACCGCTCTCAGTTCAGCTCTCTGTGCAGACTGTTGTCCTGTCAACTGCTCTGCTTTCACTGTTTTCCATCTCATGTCTGTCTGTTCCACTATTGCCCATGCAGCCTTCAACATTCCACTTTCAGTTCTGAAACAACATCCATCTGTGAACCAATCTTTTTCTGCATCCATTAGAGGTTCTGCCTGCAAATCTGGCCTGATTTTCTCCTGTACCTGCACAACCTCTTCACACATATGTGGTTCCCCCGATCCCATGTGATCAGCCATGTTTATGCCTTCATGTGAGTAGGTGATGTGTGGTGCTTCCAAAATGGTACTGAGGCGTCTCTGCCTGAGTGAAGTGAGTGTGAAGGCCTGTGAGGAGACGTAGGCCACCACACTGTGTGATGTCAAAATTTTTAGTGGGTGGTTCATCACTATGTGTGCTGTTTTCTGAATGATTTTTGCAAGTCCAGAAACGTGTTGTGTGCACGGTGGGTGGCGTTTTTCAGTGTTGTCAAGCATTACGCTTACATATGTCAACACTTTTCTCTCTCCCCCTTTTTTCTGGAACAGGATACCATTGATATGGGTTCCAGTTCCAGAAACATCAAGATGAAAAGGCAAAGCATAATCTGGCACAGCAAGGTCAGAGGCGACAGAAAGCTGTTGTTTTAACTTTATAAACGCCTGTTCTGTTTCTGTAGTCCATGAGAGGGGAGCAGAGAGGTTTCTCATGCCTTGTTCATTTACCAAAGCGCGCAAAGGGGAAGTAAGGCCAACATAGTCTGGGACATAGGTCCTGCTGTAACCAGTCAGGCCCAAAAATGACAACATGTCTTTTACAGTTAGAGGTTTTGGATGGTGCAAAATGGAGTTCCTGTGTTCTGGGGACAAGGAAATACCGGACTGTGAGACCATGCGGCCTAGAAAAGAAACCTGTTTTCTTGCAATCTGTAGTTTGTTTTTGCTCACTTTAAAACCTGTGTTGGCCAGGTGGTGAAGTACCACTCTGGTGGCCTCCAAACAGATGTCAGCCGTGGGGGCAGACAGCAAAAGGTCATCCACATATTGTATTAACATACAGTCAGATGGTAGTGGGCTGGTTTGTAAAAGTTCTTTCAAACACTGATTAAACAGTCCTGGGGAGAGGGCAAATCCCTGTGGTAAGCGAGTGTAACGCCATTGTCGGCCTCTAAATGTAAATGAGAAAATGTCACGCAGTGACTCACGAAGTGGGAGGCAGAAAAAGGCATTAGCCAAGTCAATGCAGGTGAACCAGGCATGAGATGGTGGGAGGTTGGTCAAGGCAACATAAGGATTAGGCACAGGCAAAGTAGGAGTGCCAAGTAAGGCATTAATCCTTCTCAAATCATGTGCCATTCTGAACTTCCCCGTGCCTTTTTTCTCAACGGGTAGGATGGGCGTGTTCCACTTAGAGCAGGAGGGCTCCAAGACACCGGCAGTGACCAAACCAGAAATTGTTTCTGCAATCCCAGCCTCAGCCTCCGGTCTGTGTGGGTACTGAGGCTGCCACAAAGGGGTAGCAGATGACAGTTGAAAAGAGACTGGCTCCACATCAACTAAACCTACATCTGTGGGTCCATGGGACCACAAACAATCTGGAAGAGAGTCGAGTAAAGGCGCAGCATCACAGTGGTCTGTGTGTTCTCTGCCATGTGACCCGCTGACCACTCTATGTTGCAGTGTTGAGGAATTAAAGCAATCATTTAAAATTTGGTATGTCTTGGTAGATGGAGAAAACAAAACCTGTGGGAGTTTTGTAGGTGTCCAGTCAGTGGCCGCAAGGGAACGTTTAACCATTCCACCCAGCTCCTTAGCCTGGTGTCCAGGATGTAAGGCCAGTGACACATGGGGAGCTGCCTCATCAGACATCATGTACCACTGTAATTGATCTGTTGTAAAAGTAACCGCTGCTGCCACTCCCTCCGGTGCCGCAAAAATGCACGACATGTTCAGAGACCAAGCCCGCCCCTCACACTGCTCTTGGAACATGTGCTGGTACCAGGTGGTGTCATGCCTGTCATAAAACAGTGTAACATGAGGTGGGTCAGGGGGAGGGACATAAGGATGTAGGAGTGAGAGCCACGGCCGCCATTGCTGAAAAGCAGTACAAACTCCTGGTTCAGCAGGTGTTTCAACTTCCAATAATGCCCAGTAGATGTCAGCAGAGTCCGCCAAACAGGAGGAGGGTTGCAGTAGAAACTGACCACCTCCCTCTGGCCCATTAGAACAGGGAAGCACAACCCCAGTAGGGAGAGTCACAGTTAGGCCTTGTGAAGAGCAGAGTATTGTGGCTCCTAATTTAATCAACAAGTCTCTTCCCAGTAAATTCACAGGAGCCTGTTTTGAACACACATAGCTGTGTAACAAAGTCTGATCTCCAACCGTTGTGGGGAGGGGCACGGTGTAAGGCAGAGTTTTAGGTTCCCCAGATATGCCCACCACTGTAATCACTGTGTCAGTAAGTCTTTCACGAGCAACATCCTTAATGGTGGAGTACGTAGCTCCAGTGTCCACTAAAAAGCTGCTTCTTCTTCTATCTACAGTTATGGACAGCATAGGGTCCGCCGTTGTCCCTTCACCGTCCTGGGCAGTCTGTGGGGTGTCCTATAGCTGGGGACCACCCTCGTAGTACTCCCACCCCATCACAGGCATCTGTGGGGCCGGGGGCACTTCAACTAAAGCACCACGAGGTCCACCTCTGTGGCCAGGATGCTGATAGGGCCCACCACGGGCTCCCCTGCCTCTTCCAGCAGCCGGGTTCAAAGGGCACGCTTTAGCCCAGTGTCCAGGTTGTCCACACCGGAAACAAACATACATCTGGCCTCCCCTACCACCTCCCATCTGACCCCTTCCCCTGAAACCACCTCTGTTTCCTCCAAATGGGGAACCTCTCTGCCCATAAGGGGCCGGGGAGTGATAAGCACCATACTGGGGGGGCTGTGGATCAGTTGGCCATGGGTTCGGATACAAATCAGGGGCAACTGGACCAGGAGGGGGAGCCGCAGCGGCCACAAGCTGCTTTTTAGGCTTGTCACCTTTTCCACCCAGGTCGTTTTTAGCTTTCTGCAGCTGAACCTTCAACAGTTGCAACTGTAAATCTTCGACGCTCTCCGCTTTATCATCAGACTTAATCTGCACTTTGTTAAGATTAAAAATCAAATGTTTCTTCCAGATTGCAAAGTCACAGTCCTGCAAATCAGGATTATCCTCCATTTTCTGGCTTACTGACTCCGGAATGCCCCTCAGCACCGCCCTTCTAAACCACATGCTCTGTGAACAAGTCCTACTGGGGTGATGACCTGTATGGTTCACCCAGTCTTCAACAGCCTGATTTAGATAATGGGTGGGATTTTGCTTTCCCTCCCATTTAAATTTCTGTAAGGTGCCTTGATTTTTGGGTGGGAATTGTTTGCGC
This sequence comes from Diplotaxodon limnothrissa, assembly GCF_057381915.1. NCBI lineage: Eukaryota > Metazoa > Chordata > Actinopteri > Cichliformes > Cichlidae > Diplotaxodon > Diplotaxodon limnothrissa. The sequence goes on from NC_140596.1 coordinate 25,581,112, forward strand.
AGGGCCGGTCCAATAAACCTCAAGGCCTGCATCAGTGGCACCTCGTTCTCATGCATGGTAGTACCCGCATTTTGTTCCAGGTCCGCTGCCTGAGATCGGGATGTGCACCTAGTTATAATAGCTCTAAAATCTCCCAGTGCGAGGTCCTGTCCAGCTGTGTATTTATCCAAACCAGCCAACCAGGCATTCCCTCCCTCCATTATGTCAGGGAGTTTGTCCACTAGGGCCTGGACATCTCCGAATGAATAAGGTTGATACACTGGTGTACGTTGCGCTTTAGTCTGGACCAGGGGAAACATGCCTGGAGGCTGAGGCACAGGGCCCTTAGATCTAGTCTGATATCCTAAACTGGGAGAGGTAGAGAGGGGTGTATTGTTAAGGTCACTGAGTTCATCATCAGTATCCTCAGTTTTTCCCCCGCCTGGTGGGGTAGCAGTGTCAGCAAAAACGTGGGCTAAACTCATCTGTGTTTCCGGATCCTGACGGCCCACCAAAGACATGGTAACTGTGACATTTGGTGAAGTGCCAGGCTCAGTTTTTGCAGTAGCGGTCAGATCTCCCTTAACAGCGACAGGAGTGCTGGCAAAGGGGTTGGACCGGGAAAGGGGGGCTGACGCAACACGATTATTCACCTGGACCACTGACCTATGTTCATTTAAGCAGCTGCGTAATGCTGCTTCTAGATCAGTTAATTGTTGTTCAGTGGGTTCCTGTCTGTTCATTCGAACCGCAAATGGTGCGCTCGCAAATGGGTCAGTTAGGCCCTCAGATCCGGTTCCAGAACACTGGGACATAGAAGAGGGGGCTCTACTACTAGCTGAGGATGTCGCCGACAGAGAGGAGCTTCCTGGGCAAAAATGCTTGGTATCTATGGGAGTTGGAGCTACGGGCGGTTCTTCTCCAATAGTCATTATTCCACCAGAGATATTAAGTACCGGATATATGCCTGCTGAGGGAGGAGTTGAGGCAGAATAGGGAGGTGGCTGAGACCTATTTTTCTTCATGTGTGGTTTTGCAGTTTCCCATAAACACACCCAGTGATTAAATTTAACTTTGCGGCCTGCGTGCTTATCTGCTTCCTTTCTGTGTCTCACCCCGCTCATCACACCTGCACCTGCTGCTGCTGAGTTGGCTTCTTCCTCTTTCTCTTTTGCCTGCATAGCCTTATTCTGCCAAATTATTCCCCAATTACCACTACTCCCCTCGTCCTTTCCCTTTTCTTTCATTAACCTTTCAGCTGTTTTCCTCAATGACTCTTTCTGCTTTTTTGCTTCTTTAGGCTGGTGTGTGGAGTTGATGACTGTCTCAACACATGTTAATTGTTCTCCCAATGTGCTAAGAATAACACCGGGACCCCAACCATCATCATTAGTTTCTCGATCTAATTCTCCATCCATTTTACTGTCAATGGAGGAGTGTTCTTTTATTGATTTTAAAGGAGAATTTGGGCCAGCTGGGTTTCTGCCTCTGTTAGGCACTAACAGCTGGGGCGCTGCTTTAAAGGTGAGTCAGCACTGAAATATCCCTTCAGGTGTTACCAAGCTTCTACCAAACCGGAGTCTGGCGGGTAACCTTGCCTAGAGCTTCCTGATAGGGGTGCTAGTTGGTTGTCACCTTGTTCACACGTCTCATTCACACTTCATACATTACCTGCAGTCACTCATTACCCTCCTTATGTATGTAATAAATGTGTAAAAAAAAAAAAAAAAAAAAAATTCTATGTGTGGTGTATTATTTTAACCAAAAGAGGAACCTAGTTCCTTTAATTGTGTAATCTGTGAACAACGGAGAACCAAACTGTCCTGCCCAGTGTTCCACAGCAAGCATTCAGCGTGTATTTATGTGTGTCCAATATCAAACAGAACATCAAAACATTTAAAACACTGAAATCATCGGGGTTTTAAGAAGAGATCCGTTTTCTCCTATTGATCAAAGGGACCCCTCCTTTGGACTCCAACCAGTACTTCTCCTTTTTAAGTTTTAGAGGATCTTTTCTAATAAAGTCCTCTGGGCCTTCCTAACCCTTCTGTAGTTTAGAGAATATTACTAAAAAATATTCTCAAGGCCTTTAACCTTTTAATTTGTTTAGAAAGGCGTTACTAATAAACCCTTTCAAGGTCCCAGACCTGCACTGAGGTATTTATCCGACACCGGAGAGCAACCCGTCGGCTGCAACCGTGGTCAGACCTCAGTTCACTCTTATCTTTATTCACTTATTCACTTATCTCTTATTCACTTATTTCTTATTCACTTGTCTGATTCTCAACAAGCCTTAAGTAAGCCAGACAATTTTGGTTATGAATTACTAGGAGTTTGGACACTAAGTATTTTTATAATGTTCAATATAGCAGAAATAAAAGGTCTGCTTACCTTGTTTTTGTGTGCACACAGCTTTTGTCCAAACTCCGTTCACTCAGACCACGGCCGATGTCCTCCCATCCGTTCCAGTTGACCTGGAGCGGATCCTGTTCGTGACGCCAATTGAAGGATATAAAAAAACAACAACAGCAATAGAATAATATTAAACACAAAGTGAACCCGTCTTCCTTCATTAAATAGGTTCTTTTAGATGTTAAGGAGGAATTGACTTAACCAGGCTGGCGGAGAATGAAGACAACCGGACACCTGCAGCAGATGGGGAATCAGTGAACTTTTATTGAGACAGAGACAATCTCTCAACACAGCTCACATCAGGAGATTCCTGAGATTTGCTGTGAGGATAGGTATATATTCTCTAAAACTTACAGGAGGGGGTTGTGAGGAAAGTGCTGCATTAGCAGAAAAACAACTCCATAAAAGGAAATCGGCCTTGGGTGTTCTAGTCTCTTCGCTTGCAGATATCTTGCACCTGCAGGATGAGGCGATCGCTTCTTATCGCTCTCAAGGCCAAAGTCGTGAGCACATTTTTATTACACAGTTGCACAGTAACTTTAAAGCTGAACAATATTTAAAGCTGAATAATGTTTGATCAGATTATATTTTCTTCAGGACCCTGCTTGTCCAGATTGAGATTTGATATCTGGAAGGTTGTAATTTGAAAACTTATATAATAAAGTCAAACACTGGGCCCAATTTTTAGCATTCTTCCTCTTCTTTAGGGGTCACCACAGTGGATGATCTTCCTTCAATCACCCTATCCCTAATATGCTCCTCTGTAACACCAACCGTCTGCATGTCCTCCTTCACTACAACCATGAACCTTCTCGGCGGTCTTCCTCTTTTTCTCCTACCTGGAAAATATTGTCCCACACTCTCTCCTCTGCACGCATCCAAACGTCAGCCTGAGCTGTCCCTCTGATATACTCACTTCGTTGTTCTCAGTGCCACAGTCACCATAGCTGGTCTCAGTTTCAAGCCTCAAACTGAGAATCTGGCTATTACAAATTTCTTGGCATTTTAAAACTAGATGCCATGAGCAACTTAGAAACAGAGGACACTGCACACTCACACAGCGGCAACTAATCAGTTAGAAAGTAGCCACATACTAAAGCATGTCCTGCTGTACCTTTGATTTTAGTATAAACGAGAGCAAAATTTGTAAAATTAACCTCACGTTAAACTCAAAGAGACTTCAAACTAAGCGAGACCATAAACTCATCAGGAAAGTCTTTATAGAGGTTTTATAACCAAGTGAGCCACAGATCCCTCGGGGACTGTGTCAGGAAGAGCATCCAGTGTAATAAAAAATAATAAATAAATCAAAAACATGCAGAGCTATCCTCTGTGGCGAACTCCTGCGAATAAAATACCATTTTAAAGTAGCTGTTTAAAGAGCCATGCGCTTTCCCATAAGACTTCTGTACCAGGGGTGTCTAACATAAGGCCCAGGGTCCAGAACTGGCCCATCAAAGACTTGATTTTGGCCCACTGACTTTATAAAATGTGAAGACATGCATAGATTTTGAACTTTTAACTGAAATTTTATAAGTTGTTCATTAACATCTTTTTCTATTGACAAAAACTGCTCATGCTCAGCCGTACTTAAATTACACCAAATTGATTAACTAAGAGATAAAAAATTTAATTTCAGTGAAGTTCCTGTTTTTCTACTATTAGTGACTCCGTAGTTAATTAACAATAACTTTTTTCATAATTACAGATCAGTCTGTGCAATGAACTATCATAAAAAGTTACCACCACTCCCGCCCACTTTACATGAAACAACTATATGTGCTGTATGTGGCCCACGATGTAAAATGAATTTGACATTCCTGTTTGACATTCCTGCAGGGTGCGTACAGTTTTAATGTGTGTCTACTTCACTTTTCACACACTGAGCCTACCTCAGGGAAGCTTTAGACCCGGCCACTGCAAACAAACGTCAAATGGCACGCACAGGCGTGATCTGGAGCGTCTCGTGAAAGCAGAAAGCTGTGTTAGATAAATAATTTTCAATTATCACGTGAGTGTTTTGCTGTGAGGAGCACCTTCATCAACCAGCCGGCCAAAGTATTAAACCAGTGTCCCTGATAAGTTTAAAGCAGCTGACCCTTGACACAAACACAGCTGAAAATAATACGAATTAGCTAAAATTATTTTTCAATAGCATTTTCAGTTTGATTGTGCTCTCCTCATTTATAACGACAGATCCTTTTGGCTCAACAACATTCATTTGTTGTGTTTTGTTAAAATTAGCGTGTGTTGTTGTTTTGATATAGACTGAAAGCTTCGATCAAGTCCAAAACTGTTTTTTCGGGTGTTTAAAAATGATCTTATCATCCACTCCACACAAAGAAATGCAAAACAATGTGACAGACATAATAGAAAAGGAAGTAAAGCAAATCGAAATCTAGATTGATGAATATCTGAACGCGGCACCGGCAGCTCAAGAGCAGCTGGGGTACGTTTCCTCTCACTGCCAGCTATGAAAAACAAAGTGCCCACCAAAATGTTAGAAATCAAGTTTCATGGAAAAAAACAAACAAAAAAACAACTTTGTGGCAATTTTTTTTTTTTTTAAAGAGAGACGTGGCAGTTTTATCTTATTCAGTTTTTACCTTTTATGCCTCTGAGGTTAACAACTACTCATGTAAAGCAGCTGATAAAGCCGGAGGGAAACACTTGAAATGGCTTTTCACTATCAGAAGAAAATGATGATTGACTCTAAGATGTTGTAAATATGGTTATAGGAAGGAGTGTGTGTCTGTGTGTTGCAATCACAGACAGGAAAGAGAGAGAGTTAGGCAGATAGGCACTCCCTTTTTATTGATATGCTACTCCACTTCTTCCACCCACAACTCAAGTAAAGGAGGTGAGTAAAGAAGTCTTTGAATTAGATTTTAATTTGAATCCTGCTTTTAGATTTTAATTTTATTTTTTAAAACAACCAACTTCAAAGTGTTTAATCTCCACTGATTCACAGCTACTGATAACTCTGGTGCAGGTTGGTACTGATCTGGTTAGTACGGGCAGCAAACTAAAATTGGAGTCAGTTACAGCACAAATGCTGCTCATTGCTTTTAATACTTAACATGGAAAAAGGAAATTTTTTTGTGATTTGTGAAAGCAGAAATTCGCTTTTGCTTTGAAAAAAATGAATCCATACCAGGGAGATAAGTTCACTGATACATGAATGTTTGCATGCAGCAGCAGAATAGCAGACCCCGGGGTTGCCTGAATGTACGTGTAGCAGATTCCTTTCTCGTTAATCACTGCTGTTGCACCTGACGTGCATGCTGTGCTTTCATGTTTTTATTATTCACGCCATGGAAACAAAAAGCAGCACATAAAGTCAAACTGCCTCTTGAGATAAAAGCTGACATTTGCACCAAAACCCACAAAATTGTCAAAGTTAGAGTACAGTGGTTACGTGCAGTGGTTATGATTATTCATCCGATTAGAAAATGCCACCTAAGTGATAGATGATTTTTTTTAAAAACACCCACCCAGGTGATTCAGACTCGAGCGCTGCACTCACTTTGTTTCATTCGCTATTTTTAAGTAAGGAACGTAACTTTAAGAAACAATGCAAAGCTGAGCAAACGTACAGAAGGAAGTTTGTGGCGTCACCTTGCTGTGTGGTGTGGACATCAGCTTGTCAACATTTTAGGCAACCAGCATATGTGAAATCTGTCTTTCAGTGCAACAGTTGCATATTTTCCTTCTCCATCAGTGATGAAATTGTTTATTGACAAACAGCCGCAGTACTTTCTGTATTTAACTAACGTGCTGCATTACAGCCCAGTTTCGTATCGGCCCGATGGCTGGCATGAATGGGACACAGGTGGAAAACCTATCTAGCTCCAACAGCAGCACCTGGCAGGCAGAGGCTTCAAGAGGAACCCAGATTGTAGTTACGCTGCTTATCTTCTTGGTGAGAAATCTTCTCCTTTTTTTTTACTTTCAGTTCATGAATCGTTTCCGATGTAAAATTCACATTCAGTATCAGTTCCACTTACATATATACATGTGGAGTAAATGCTCCATGTATTGCAGCTACAACAGGCAGGGAGCCTGTTCAATGTAAATGACGATTGTCATGCAAAGGCTGAAAAAGCCACCAGAGCTCATTAAATAAGACCAGCTCCATCTTCGTATCGGTTTCACAGAATGAACAGTAGGTTCAGTCTTCACAACAAGCAAATAAATGAATTCCTGCAAAATGTCAAGTTGCTGTTTCCCCGAGCCTAACTGCAACCTGGTTGTCTTGGTACCTCAAGGTGGGCGCGCCTCTGAATGGGCTCGTGGTTTGGGCGCTCGGATTTCGGAGTCATCGTCATGTGGTGCGTAGAGGTAGTAATGAGGAGACACGCGCTGCCAGCAGTTTCCGTGTCTATGTCCTGAACCTTGCCCTGGCCGATCTGGTGCTGATCCTGCGGACCCCTCTCATGTTGGGCTTTCTCATTCACAACTACAGCTGGCCATTTGGGGACACCTTCTGCCGCATCATCATGTTCCTGCGGGTCCTGGGATTGTACGCCTCTGCTTTCCTCCTCTGCGCTGTGGCTCTGGAACGATGCTTGTGCCTGCTGAGGCCGGTGTGGGCTCGACTGCGACGGCCAGCTTGGGCCGTCCCTTTGGCCTGTGGTCTCATATGGCTGATAGCTACCATCTTGTCTAGCCCCTACCTCTACTTCGCTGTCCTGCAGGAGAAATCTGGGAAACACCTTTGCTATGAGAGTGAAGGGCATAATACGACTTTGTTCGTAATCGAAACTTTAGCAGGTTTCATGTTGCCCGTGCTGGTGTTCCTGGGAAGTAACCTGGCTGTTCTGCTCACTATTAGGAGAGCTTCACCTCCAACACCCACCTCCTCCACTCCTTCAATGGCACGCAAGATGATAAGGATGTACCATGTGCTCTTTTTCACAATGCTCCTCTTCCTCACCTGCTGGGTCCCCTATTTTGTTTGTCGATTTGTACAGGCTTTGGCCAAATCTCACTCTCTGTTTCAGTCAGCAAGCTATGGTAAATACATATCTCTGTACCTGGTGTATATCAAGAGCGCCCTGAACCCTGTGCTTTACGTGTTTGCTGCCAGAGGCTTAGGCCGTGCCATCAAAGCTTCTCTGGTCTCCACCATTGACCGACTTTTCAATGATGACTCCTCAGAGTCCATACGAAGGAAGTCACTGAAAAACTCGCAGATGTAACAGGGAGGCCAATAATGTAATAATTTAGCATGTTAACTCTTCATTTCTTCAGCATTTCTTTTAACATGTGCATTTCTCCTTTTGTGGAAATTATTCATCCCCCTTTAAAATGTGAGTTGTGTAAATACAGAAGTAGAAGTGTTTGAGTTATTACAAGTGAATGTACCGCAGTGTCCTCTTTATGAGTGAAAACCACACATAATCTTGTAAATAAAATGATGATTTTTGCTTTAGTTTGACAGTTTTGCAGAGATGTGATCCTATCTGGACCATGTATTTCAAGGATCTGGACTGTTATTGATTTGTTTTGAATGTACACATACTTTTTTATTTTTTTATTTTAATAGGCTATTAAAATTTTTGAGAATGGGAATGGAAAAGTTTCATTTACAAAACAAAACAAACAAACAGAAATTACTCCTATGCTTTGCCAAAAAGAGCATATTTGGCTCATGAAAAGGAGATTTGGGTTTGGCTGTTGCTGCCAGCTCCTAACAAGAAGCTGCCTCTGTCTGAACATGCTGATGGCAGGGTTGTTATTCTAGGGGGAAATGAATTCATGAATCATCTTGTTCACTGGTTTATGCAACATGCACAGCAATGAAAAAAACAACATCATTTCGATGCCAACTTCCTGGCTGCAGGGTAAGTTTTATTACATGGAGTTCTTAAAAAGAAAAAACAACCCATACCTTGCATAATCCTTTCAAGAATGCTATTGTTTCCAGCACAGAGCAGATTCTCCAAATTTGTTAAAACCAAAAGTTTTCCAGATTAAACGCATTCCAGTAGCTTTAGTTAGCTGAATGTCTCACTAGGCTTGCAAAACATCAAGCAGCAAGCAGCAGCAAGATTTGGACTTGTTTTTATTCAGCGCACACTAAATCTTCCACTGTAAAAAAAAGTTTAGGCAGCAGGATTTTAATTAATTCACTGTTCAGTTGTGACTTTATTTAATTTTCAGTTGTTTAGCCTAAACTTGCCACAGAAGTTGGATATCAGGCTTTTATGTCCACCAAAAGACAAAAAACATCCACATAACAGAACACATAATTAATAAAAAACAAAGAAAAAAGTAGCTGAAAACAGGAATATGATGCAAACTCAATACCAGCGAAGCATGGTAAGCAGAAATATTCCACAAAGACAACCACAAATATGGAAGTAAGAAGTATCAAACCCAATAAATACTGAGCAGCAAATCTTTAAACCTCTTCTTTAATCCTACGTTTCTTCAAAACTCAGTGCGCTACTATTCAATACGCAGCCGGGGTGGAAGAGCCGATCGGCGTGTTCACGTGCCCGCGCAAGCAGCACCTGGTCATCCTTGGTTGGCTTCGATTTCTGCAGAATTTGGCCCAGTTTCCGAGCTGTGGCTGCAGAATCGCTGTCTGGTATAAACTTTCTCAGCAGAGCCTGAGGAAAATAGAAAGTGGCAATTTAAATTGATTTTTTTTAAATGATCTGGTCTTCTCCTAGGGAAGAGAGGCAGCAGATCAATCAGCAGTGGGTATACACACATTACCGCAGATACAAGTACAGTTTTTAAGGCTTAGAACCAGAGAAAAGATAACTGTTACAGTCCTATGGTGCCAAAAAGTGGCACAGGTGTAATTTTCAGGTATGAAACTTGCAGGTTGTAGTGACTTCAGATGACCTACACTCAGCATGACCTGTGACATGTGGTTGATTTTTCAACTAATTCCAGGTAAAACGTATGAGTGATATGACTCGTGAAAACAGCTAGAACAAAAACAAGGGTTTATTCTGTAGCTGAGTAGATAACCAAGATAACACAGAACCTAAAAGTCACATTCTCTCTCTCTCTCTCTGCATTTCGTAACATGAATTTCATGTTTTTTCACAGAAGTTGCACCACAGAGAACATGTACAGGCTTTCCTGTTACATGGTAGAGGAAGTGCCTGCTAAGCTATTTAGAAATGCTATTCATAAAAAAAAGAAGAAAGGAACAAAATGAACTTCACCTTTAGTGATAAGTAATATTGTGCAATTTGGTTAAATGAAGCACATTTCAGATAGTGTGAAAATGTTGGTTGTGCCTAGCTCTTAAAATAACAACACTCACCTCCAATGTTTCACCTTTCTGAGAAGGAAGACAGGGAAGTTTGAGAACAGCTCGTTCACTTATTCGTAAAATCTGTGAAGACCAGAAACTGTGTGAGTTTGAAGTAAATCATTAAAAACCTTCGAGTCTGTGATTCGATATGGCTCTGGTGTAGCATTCCAGGCAATACTTGATATTTCTCCAGAATAGGTTATGTCAGATTTCACAACAGCCACAAAATAGTCACATTTCAGCCAAACATCACAAAAAATTCACTGTTATGGTGATTCTGTAACAAACGTCTAGACGAACCTGTCTAACGGCCCCATGATGGTGTCGAAACTGCAGTTCACACCACGATTTTCTGGTCACTTCAGCTGTGACATCTACTATTATTAAATGACCCATTTACTGTAATGTATGTCACATTAAAACATAGTTATATAGCATATAATAAAACCTGTAGCAGAACCTCCATAGTCTATTGCAAAAGAAAGGCAAAAAGAAAGAAAGAAGAGAGTAACGTTCAAAAAGGGAAAATTCAGATCAAAGAAATAAATCGACACAAAAGGTTCAGAATTTGAAAAACACACCAGAGGTGGTAATGAACAGTTTATCAGATAAACCTGTTCATCTGCTTGTTAACATAAACAAACTTAAACGTAGCCAGACTGATCTGAGTATTTCAGAAACTGCTGATCGGCTGGGATTTCCCCCGCACAACCATCTCTAAGGTTCACAGAGAATGGTCTGAAAAACAGAAAATAAGCAGCAGTTCTCTGGGTGAAAATGCCATGTTGATGCCAGAGGTCAACGGAGTATGGCCAGAGTGTTTTAAATAACTTGATTGCTATTTTAAGACTGCTTGAAAATGATAATAAAGTCAGCCTGGTTAAATCGCTGGTTACAATCAGGGTATGCAGAAGAATATATCTAAATACACAACACGTCAAACCAAGACCACAACAGGGGCCAACTAAGAAAAAGAAACCAAGGCTACAGTTCACAGTCTCACCAGTTGCCTGGATAGATGAATCAATATCTGCTACAGCATTCAAATGGCAGGGTCAGTAAACAACATGAAGGCATGGAACCATCAGGTTCAGGCTGGTAAGGTTGTAATGGTGTGAAGCATATTTTCTTGGCACATTGTGGACTTCATAGTACCAACTGAGCATCATTTAAACGCTACAGAGACATCGTGTGTGAGAATTGATGCATGTCCATACTTTTATGACCACCATCTTCTGATGGCTGCTTACAGCAGAAGAACGCGAGATGTTGCAAAACGCAAATCTATCAAACTGATTTCTTAAATGTATCAGTGAGTTCACTGTACTCAGATGGCCCCAACAGTCCCCAGATCTCATTCTAATACAGCACCTCTGGGATGTAGTGGAAGATGAGATTCCCAACATGGATGTGCCCTTTGCCATGACAGCTGACTCTCACAGCAGGACCACAAAAATTGCTCAGGAACAACTCCAAGAATATATCAATGAGCCTGAGGCATTGACACTGGCCAATATGGTTAAATGTTCTGTATCAGATAGCACGAGGCACGAAATGACAACATTCACATCTGCTGCGACTCCTCAGTGTTTTGAGGTGATAACTTTAGTGTGAAGAGGATGATTCAGCCATGAAAAACTCAGACAATGCTGTAATGCTTTAATAGATAAATGCGTGTTTATATTAATAGCATCATATAAATGCTCATAACAGCTGGTGTAGCAGATTTTCACTAAAATAAAAAGGTCAAATTCACACCTGAATTAAAATCAGGACAGCAGTGATTGGAGAATGTTGCAATAAAGACAAATAAGTATGTGTGCTTGTGTGAAATCATTTGCACCTCTTTAGCTTTCTCCTCTTCCTCCTCTAACTGGTCCCTCAGCTGACTGCATGAGTGCTGCAAAGACTCTGTTTCCTCCTCCAGCCTCTCCAGTGCACGAACCACAGCCCTCAAGTCTTCCTGCAAAGTCAAAAAGAAGCCCTCATGTAAAACCACTGATACCATTCTCTTGTTTTAGGACTGGTTTTTTTTTTTTTGTTTTTAGCATGATATGTTATTTTTTTTCTATGACCTGTCACATCTCAGTGAAAAGGCAGAAGTTATGTTCATAGACTTTTAGACAATTTCTCCACCGTGGATTTTAAACCAATTAATTAACACATGATTAAAGTCCAAACTTTCATATTTAATTCAAGAATTATTTTTAGACATATTCCCCATTTTCATAGGCTCGAAATTTCAATTCGACTCACTTTTAACTGTAAGGCACCAAATCACAATAATTTTTTAAAACAGAATAATGAATGCACTGACCACCAAAGAGGTCTAAATGTCCACAGAAAATAGGTACAAATGACAGACATGATGACAGAATTATTTTAATGGTTAAAATCATTGAACCAAGTCAAGAACACTCTGGAGGAGGTAAGCATATAATCGTCAAAACCAACAATCAAGAGACAACTTAATGAGTAATTTGCACCTTGTTGGTCTACAGAAAGGTGAACAAGAACAAGAAAAGCTCAGACTAAATCTTTACACAGATAACACCAAGATGCACTTGTACCAAAACAAATTAAAAACGTAAAAAAAAGTAAGTAAAAATGGGTGCAGAGAGAGGAAAAACAGCTCATGGTCTGATGAATTTGTGGAGAGTGTTGTGTGTTATGGGTCACTAGTACTTAAAGATAATAGGACTGCTGTTAGCAGCAGCACGATGAACTCTTTAGTGTATTCTATTGTATTTTAATTTTGAACATGTTAAAATAGTATACAACCACAAAAGAGAAAAAAGAAGCAAAACAAAAGGAAAATGTAAAACAATTATTATAAATAACTTACATGTTCAAAAAAAAGTAGAAAGAAGCATAAGCTTGTTTAATCCCACCCCATTCCACTATTTAGTAACTAATAGTGTATACTAATAGCCCCAGTAATAAGTCAAAAGATACAAATTTACAGGTCTATATACATACTTGTGCAACCACACACATATATACACATCCCTATAGTGAAGATAGTCGGGGAGAACACCCCATCGTCTAACTTTACATGCCTATATTCTCTGCTCAGATTGAGCCAGTTGCAGAAAAACGAATCATACAGACCTTCACAGTGCAAATAGAAAACCAGGCCTGCAACGATTCATCGAGTAATTCGCTTATAAAAAGAAGAAATCCTCAACACAAATTCTTTGCTTTGATGCTTCGTTTTAACACGTGGCTCTGTAGCATTCTGATGTGTTAAATGTATCAAATCTGACGATGATATAGGAAGTCTGACAACATAAAACCCACGCACCGTGAAGAGCAAAGAGGCAGAGCCATTACTGAGACAGTAAGCTTAGGTAGAGTGAAAGAAAACGTGTTTCCAACGTTGGTTTGTTGATCGAAGCACCTGATCAACAAACTCCGACCTGAAGAAAAGCAAACTTTGTAGCTGCTCCATCCATCAGTGTTTCTTTTACACGGTGAAAATCAGTAAGCCTCCAGAAGTTGTATTAAAATATGCAGATGAACTCTTAACTTAGCCTAATAACACATTTAAATCATACAGCTTTCTGAAGGCTGATTCAAGCAGTCTTATTTTACATGGAAGCAATGCCTGCAGCAAACATTGGCGTGTCCAAAAGGGGGCATGGGATGCACTAGATCATATTAATTTTAAGGTTTCGTAACATTATCAGATTGAACGTGAAATAGTATAAAATACTGTGTTAATTAAATTGCATTAATCTTTAAAAAAAGAAACATTGATTTTGAAAGACCTGTGTTTTTCCTCTTTTGAATATTTGTTATTCCTCATTAGACAAAATTATTTCTTATCCAATTACCGTATTTCCCGGACTACAAAGCGCACCTGAATATTAGCCGCACAAGCTAAAATCAGGGGAAAATCCTGTTTTGTACATACATTAGCCGCACCTGCCTAAAAGCCGCAGGTGTTTCAATGTTGACTTATCATATGTAAGAGAATATGCACAAAGGGAATTGTCAGGAAAGAGATGGCTGTTTGGAGACACACCCCTTTTATTAATATTTTGAAAAACAAGTTATGGGTACATATTTGCACATGTAGTACATAACAGTAACCTACAGCACACCAGAAAAATAGATTCGGCCTACCTTTTAGGCTCAGGTGCAGTGACACGGCTTTAACAAGAAGAAAAGTCAGTCATTCACCATCTTTCTCTTCTTCCTGCGCTCTAAAACCACCAAAGTCCTCTCCTCCAATGTCGGAAACGAACAGGCTCAGGATGGCTTCGTCATCCACTCTCCGCTTCTCTCCTTCGTTGTCACTTTCAAAACCAAAGAAATCCTCGTTGTCAGTGTCAGAGTCGAACACCCTCAGAAGGGCTGTGGCGGTGTCCTCTCCATCATGCAGCAGTCCAGCCCTTCAAAATCCGTTGGTGATCGTGGATGTTTTCGCACTTTTCCACGCTGTCAGAATCCACCGGTGGAGTTGGGCATAACTTGCTTTTCGCAAGTTTATCGCCGCTCGTCATCCACGCCTCCCGCTGAATGCTAGCGCTACTTTGAAGTTTGTTTTTCGCGCTACTTCGTACGGCACTACGTTGCCTGGCGGACGGACATGTGACTAACATACCACTCTTGAACCCCGATCCTTCCGCCAGGCAACGTAGTGCCGTACAACAGCGGAACAAACAAAACAAATCGTCTTACGATATCACAAAAATCATGGAAAATCCATAGAAAAGCCGCACCTGACTAAAAGCCGCAGGGTTCAAAGCTTGTGCAAAAAGTAGCGGCTTATAGCCCGACAATTACGGTACTCGATTAAATCAGTGGAATTATCAATAGATTGCTAAAATTAATGACAGCTGCAGCCCTAATGGATAATAAACCAAAGCATACTGCAAAAACAACCCAACAGTTTCTCAAGCTAAAGAAAATAGATTCTTCAATAGATAAATGAACACAGTAGAGCATGCTTTCAATTACTGAACACAAAAACTGGCAGAGCATCTTAAAGGAGGAAACACAACATCTGGTGCAGTCCATTAGTTCTACACTTCAGACCCTCATTGACTGCAAAGGTTTTTCGTCCATGTAAATAATAGATCATTATATTACTAAAAATAAAATATTAAAAAAAAACATTATATTATTTTTGAGCTTCTGAAAAAATAAAAATGGCTACAATTCATAAACAGTTAAAACAATGAATTAAAGCTAAAAGTCTGCACTTCAGTCTTGATTGGCTGATTTAAAATTCGCTGGGGTGTTGTACTGTGGCAAAAATTTTTAAAAAAAATCGATGTGTCCCAGTTTACAAACATATTGACCTAATTGTATCATTCAGTTTTATTGTGAGCAGTTAAATTCCTGTTTTGTTTTTTAACCCCATCCTTCGTCTGCTCTCACGTACAGAGAGCTGAGTAGGTGTTACTTCAGAGCAGAGAAACCACAGCACACAAAATGAAACAGACTTTATCTCAATGGTGTCAAAGACCACAGTCTAACCATAAGGTAGGCAGTGCAAATCATTTTTCTCATACCTGCTGAACAAACAGAATATCAACTTGCAGAAATGTGAAAACCTCTCTATATCAGTAGGTTTTTGCACAGATGTATCAAGTTCATGGCCACATAAATTTTCCACCAAGAGACAGTTTAGCTTCCAATCAAATCCTCCAAAGCAATCGAATCATTTTTTATGTTTTTCACCTTCAAGATGCTCAGATTCTTCTCTCCAACCACTGACTTCTTAGTCTCGTCCTGGTGATGCCTGGATGAGTGCTCCAAATATTTTTGTTTCTGCACTGGAACTTTGAGTTGTGCACACTGAGCCAGGAACCTAAAATGGGTCGGAAAACACATCAGGAAAAGGCAACACAAACTGCAGTTTAAAAAAAATTCTCAAATGATGATGTCTGAATTAATAAAAGAATAAAACAGAGGATTATAAATGAATAATTTAATGAGGGTTCATCCACTTTCACTCAATCCTTATCATTGTGATGCACACCCACACAGAGCAGGGCCCTGCTTTGTGTGAAACAAACACTGAGCTGATGAACTCTGAGTTTCTGGTTCCAGAAAGGCCGATCGGTTACAACACAACAACTGATTCATCAGTGATCACTGCGTTGTGTCTAAATATGCAGACCAGTTTTATTAAATAGAGATTGCTGCAGTAACATATGCCAACTGTTTCAGTGCATGGGGACAGGCTAACAACCTAATAGCTGTCTTATCTTAAACTGCACTAAAGTCACCATCTAAGCTTGTCGTGCTTTTTGTTTATTTGTTTGAATGTTTTGTGGTGCTTGTTCTCATTCTTGCTGAACACTGGTGTCGCTCCTTTTCCTGTTTAGCCCAGATTTTAACCATTATTCACTATCTGACCTACATGCAGTTGTTTTTTGGGGGGTTTTTTTGTTTGTTTGTTTGGTTTTTGTTTTTTGGGGGGAGGGGGGCACATCCACATAGGTTGCATCTGGGGTTTTTTTCCTCTCTCAAAGGCAAATATTTGTCCTTCACAGTTTTCCTACTTCTTCATACATTCCCTCACTGTCCTTACAGGTATGTGACAACTTCTTTGAGTCCCTGAATTGAAGCTATGATTATTGTTTCTTATATTGAGAACATGAATGCTGCAAAATAGTAGATGGAAGTGCACAGGTAGAATCGAGCTGTGTTGATGAGACATGTAGTGACTTTTCTAGGGGCATCCACATCAGGTTACAGTGCAGGATATGTTTTAGGGTATCAGAGGAGTTTGCGGTTATGACTGTTTATTTATCACAAAGGTATAAACTGGGTGTAAGCAAATACCTGCGGACACAAACACAGTACCATAAGTCCTGAATTACTATCCAGAGTCACAGTGTTACACCCAATTTTTTGTTTCAGGGAGCAATCTAGTCTATAACCTATAACCTAAGGGTTAACCGAAGTCATACTTTTCATTAGACCTGCTTTCTGGAACAAAGCCTGGAGCAAAGCCACAATCTGAACATCATCAAGGTAATTATGTGGGATGTAATGAAAGGGTGTGAGCCATGCCACACCTTTAGCCACTCTTCTGGTCTTAACAAAGCACCGCAAGGCTTCTAATGTGCTAACTGATGGGGTTCAAACATACGCAAACATCACACAAGGCGTGTGACGTTCGTGTGATGTGACAGGCGTTCAAGTTTAAGTGCCGCTTTCAAGTGCCGCATGTTCCTAAAACCAACCTACACAAACTTAATTTCATGTGTGACTTAAATTTAACGTAAAAAGATATCCAACTGCATGTAGGTCAGATAGTGAATAATGGTTAATTGCCGTTAATTGCTAAGATATTAGAAAAGGTTGTGGTTATTATGTTTTAGACAAACATAATATTTTTGACAACTTTCAGTCTGTCTTTCGTAGAGCTCATTCTACTGAAACAGCCCTTCTTAGAGTTTCTAGTGACATTCTGATGCAAAACGATACATTACATTTTGCATGAAAGGCTGAAATACTGGGTTGGTGTATCTGGGTCTGCCTTAGAGTGGTTCTCCTCGTTTCTCTATGAACGATACTTTTCTGTGGCGGTCTCTAAGTACAGGTCATCTTCCACGTCCCTGTCCTATGGTGTGCCACAAGGTTCTGTGCTGGGACCCTTATTGTTTTTAATATATCTACTTCCTCTCCAGCATATTTTGAGCCCCTTTGAGGACATTTGCTAGCACTGCTACGCAGATGACATCCAGTTATATATTTCTTTTAAACCTGAAGATGTTTCTAGGCTGCAGATTCTAAATGAGTGCTTAGAATCCATCAAAAGTTGGATGGCTGACAACTTCCTCTAACTTAATGAAGAAAAGACTGAAGTCCTTGTATGTGACAGACATGTACCGTACCAAACATAATGAATGCTCTTGGTCCTCTTTCAACATTTGTGAAATCGTCTATCAGGAACCTAGGGGTAACCTTTGATTCTGCTCTTACTCTGGATGTTCACGTCAAATCTCTGGTTCGGTCCTGCTTCTATCATTTAAGAAACATTTCTAAATTGGGCCCTTTAATATCTCATACTGACCTGGAGATTGTTATTGATGCATTCACTTCATCGCGATTGGTCTACTGTAATTCACTGTTTACATGTCTAAACAAAAACTTCCTGGAACGTCTGCAGATTGTCCAAAATGCTGCAGCAAGGCTTCTGACAAAAACATCTAAGTACTCTCATGTAACACCATTGCTTATACAGCTGCACTGGCTCCCCGTTGAATTCAGAGTCCATTTTAAGATATTGGTTCTGACCTTTAAAGCTCTTCAAGGACAAGCACCAGCCTACATCATTGAACTTTTACAGCCCTATGTCCCTAGTAGGTCTCTGAGGTCTTGTGATCAGAGCCTACTTGTTATTCAGCATACAAGGCTGAGACTGTGGAACTCTCTTCCTCAGAACTTAAGATCTGCGGACTCAGTGGTCACTTTTAAAAAAACAACTAAAAACACATCTTGTTGCATTTTGCTAACTTTTGTCTGTTTTTGTTTTATACTTTGTGAAGCACTTTGTGATCTTTTTATCTAGAAATGTGCTATATAAATAAGAATTTTACTTACTTATGTTGTTTATTTATACATACTTTAACTGTAATTTCAGACTTAATGCTTACATGGTTTTCATTTTTTTCAGATGCTCCTGGCTTTCCTTCTTCTCTGTCCGCTTCACAGCAAGAGCTGCTCTGTGAACAGGGGGGGAACAAAGTGTCCTTACAAGGTAATTTTTCTTGCTAATATTGCACAATGTCAACAGGAAAACCTCAGCTTGAAATATATTTCAGGTTATGGTTAAAAATAAGAGCATTCTACTTCTGATGTGAGACTCACAGTACTGATAAGTCCATTATGTTCTCCAGAGCAGTGATGGAGGACCTGGACATCAGCGCCCTGTTGTCCTGCACTTTAGCTCTTTTAGGGTTAGGAGATGATCCTCTTTCAGCTTTAAAGACAAGAGCCGCATTAGAAAATACAAACAAATACAAACTTCACAGTTTGCTGTGGAATGAGAGGTATAAGAGGTTCCTAACCTTTCGTCTGTGATGGTTTTGGATGGATGATCTTGGCTTGGTCCTAAAGTAAATGAAGGGTTGGAGGTAACAAGTCAGCCTGAGCTGCTACAGATAACAACGACGACGACGACAGCTGGAGTGTACTTACTCACCCGACTCGATGTTTCTGCTTTTTCCTTGTTTTTCCTGTTGGGTGTTTTTGATGGGGCCCGGTCAGAACCTCGTGTGGGTTTCATGTTTGCTCGTGAAAACGTCGAAATAAACCAAAACGTTAACCTAATGTAGCTGAAACAACATGACAACGTCTGACTCCCAAAAGCGTCTTAAGTAACGAGCACGAGTTTTCTTTGAGAAACAATTAAGCCTTAATTATAAAAGGCATAAAACAAATCATAAATAGTTAAAAGACAATATAATTATTTGAAATCTAAAAATTCGCGTTATTGACGTCCTGCTTTTTCGCGCTGCTGTTTTCAAACTCCACAGCTCGCATGCGCATAAGCATTGATGGTTTAACCCGGAAAGTCGCTTGTCAGGCAGCTGTTCAAGACAATAACGATGTTGCCGTCGTCCAAAGACCGAAATAAGGGACGGGGATAAGTCTGACTAAATTATTTACTTACTGGCACATCGATAAGGTTAATTACCTTCCGTAAAAATTTAAAACAAACCCCTATGTGAGCAAAACCTGGACCAAATCGCTACCTGTGAACGCCAACTCGGGGCTAAATTAACCCTACATCCGCCATTTTGGGGAAAAGGCAGCCACCCAACGTTTGTCTAAATTTTTTTTTTTTTTAACAATTGAAACAATACAGTCACAAACAACATAACACATTATAGTGCAAATGAACTCTCGTGGAGGATTAAAAAAAAAAGAACACAGTCAATACAACAAAACTAACAGCAAGGATATGGGGGGAGGGGCTAGACAAAAAATGCACACTATTAACGGGGAAGAATTAAAAAAGAGCACAGGTTGATACACAATAGAGGTAATAATCAAAACAGTAGCAAATGGGAAATGTCATCATGGATTGCGGCAAATCTGCTTGACTTCAGTTTTTTAAGTGACATGAAATAATGTTTAAAGTCATTGATGAACCATGTAAAGGATGGTTTTCTATTCCTCCATTTACAACAATGTATATGGTATTTACCTAACAGGATGACAATGTTAATCACAGTAGAGACAGATGGATGTTGTTTAGCCATATAGAAAATAATATCAGAAATATTAAACTGGGGAATATCGTTGATCTTGAGGGATAACCAGCTGTGTAGTTCTAACCAAAAGGCAGCTGACACAGGACATGAGAAAAACAAATGGTGTAATGTTTCACAGGCTGAATCACAAAATGCACACTGTTTAACCTCAAATTTAAACCTCCTCTTTAAAAATTCAGACACAGGATATATATTATTAATTATCTTGAAATGAGTTTCTTTTACTTTTGGGGAGACAGGCCACTGAATGAATTTTGAGAACGACTTTTCCAGGAGTGACTGGTCCCCACGAAGGGCCTGCAAATATCTACCTGAGTTAAACCCCTGGAAAAGAATAGATTTGAAATTCACACTGATAAATTTATTGTTACATTTACTATCATTTAGGATGCAGTTACCAATTTTTAGGTTTGGCAGCGCTGGATTGACCTCAGAGTGTAGCATTGTGTTGCGTATCAGCTGCCTTAGGGCCAAAGGGATAGCACAGCAAACTTTTCTGTATTCTTTTAATGGACAATTAAAGTCGTGTCTCTTTGAGAAAGACACGTAATCCAATAGAGCACCACTCAAATCCAGCAAGTCAGTTACAAACAAGATACCACTCTCAAACCAGTTCCTGATAAATAATGTCTTTTTGTTAGCAGTTATCACTCTATTGTTCCATAGGGTCGACATGTGAGGAGAAAAGTTGTGTGTAAACATCATTTTCCAAAAATGAAGAATCTGTTTGTGAAAATTAGAGAGTGTAACAGGTATTTTACTAGTCTCAAAGTCACATTTTAATAGAAAATCAATTCCTCCTAGTTCCTTAAATAAAGATCTGGGTATGAAACCACATGGAATCAGACTGAGATAAGCAAGCTCTGAGCCAGTTGATCTTAAAAGTTCCGATCATTGATTCAAAGTCTAAGGCTCTGACACCACCCTTCTCATAGTCTTTAACCAACTGTGATCTCTTAATATAGTGGGTTTTGTTTTTCCATAGGAATTGAAAAATAATTGAGCTGGCTTTCCTAATATTTTGGGGAGAAATATAAAGAGAATGACTTGGGTAAATTAATTTAGAGATACCTTCAGCTTTGGAAAGGATGACTCTGCCAAATATAGTGATATCCCTGGTCAACCAACGACTAAGGGATTTCTTCATGTCGACGATACGATTGCAGATGTTGTTGTCTTCTCTTCGGGACATATTTTTAGAAATCACTATACCTAAATATTTAACTTCCAATTCAACTCTTATAGAAGTGTATCCACATCCAATGTCCCATTAAGGCCTCTAAGACTTTCCAGAAACACAGTGCCATTCTCCGTTGAAAAGGTTGACTTGTAAAGGTTACTGTAAAAATGAAGTATTTCCACGTTTATTTTGTCAAGCACTGTTTGTCTAAATACACTCCTCCTCAACCAGTGTTGCCAACTTAGCGACTTTGTCGCGGGTTTTCAGACCCCCTTAGCGACTTTTTTTCTAAAAAGTGACTAGCGACAAATTTGGCGACTTTTCCTGGTGTTATTGGAAACTTATTTATGACGACTTTTTGACGTGAAAGGGCGTGTTGCTCTTACTCTCAACAAGCAGCGATGCTGCCGTGGGCACCTCACCCGTGCTAAAGCGCAAACGGGCGGAGGACAGTCCTCCCCCAGCTGCAGGAGATGTTCACACCTATGCGTCCAAACTGCAAATGAACCGTGCATGAGCGAAGCCGCTGCTCCGCACTGACTGTAACGCAGTCAGTTCTTCTTTTACTGTTATGCTGTTTTGTGGATCACAAGGTTTAAAACTACTTATAAACACACACACATAAAGTAACTCCACCAGAGTGCCTATTTCGGGTCACGTTTGCCAGTCGAAGCCCGGATAAAGGAGCAGGGTTGGAATTGTGACATTAAACAACAATAATTGCTAAAAGAAATTTAATTTGTAGTTCTAGATAAATTCTAAATGTATTTAGGACTTTTTTTGCTCACTTTATGTCTCTTCCACGAAGTTATTTCTCTTTCCAACAGCGTAGGTCACAATTACATTAGCATGACCAATTATGCAAATTAGGTGATGACGTCATTTAGCGACTTCTAGCGACTTTTAGGAAAGCCAATAGCGATTTTCCTTACTGAGGAGTTGGCAACACTGTCCTCAACCCTACCTCTCCAAATAGTCAGTCTGAGCTTTCCCTTATTGCTAATGTTGTCCATTCTCGTCACTCCCAGTGAAAATAAGATTTTCAGCTCTGCCACGGTCTCCAGCCTCAGAACTAATAGTAAGCAAGTGCCTTGACGGTGGTTTCGCCATAATAACTATTAATGAGTAATTAATGAGTGAGCAAGTGAATGTCTGAAGGGCACAGTGTTGGAGGGGGAGCATGAACATTGTGTGCTTTTGAAGACAGGAAGAATTAGAGCTCCTGAAGCTGGAGGAAACCCATAAAAGCAGGGAGAATATTTTCAAATTCCACAGAGACGGGAACAAAGGACTCTTGCTGTGAGGGATCAATGCTAACCACTGAGCTGAGAAGCCACAAGTCAGAGATTTCATGTTCCCCACTTCAAAGTGTTGCTAATCACTTTAAGAAGACTGTAAATATTGGAGCAACCGACGCACACCATGTGGTGTAATCTGTACACTCAAATCTATATTTTCATGTAAATGTTTAACCTTTACATCTTATTTCCCCCTATTAGACAAAACTGAGTTAAACAGCTAACTGAAAATGAGCCATAGCATTACCAAAATGCCAGTGGCACGGCAGCCTGCCAGCTCACAAACCATTACGACTCTCATTTTATTTCCAGTAAAATGACACGTGACCTAACTTTGGTGAAGAGCCATTAAGTGATCATTGTTTGCAAGTTTCACTAACATTTGACGAATACTCTTGGAGTACAGACCCTTATAAACTGTGATGAGCAAAAAAAATAGACAAAAACACCACTTTAAGAACATGATATATTTGCTAACATAATTGGAAAAACACACAAAAACCCAAAAAGATGACAGAAGATCCCGACATACAACTGAAAGATGGAGCATTTCAGAATTCCAAAATCTTCTTCACATTACAACACTATTAAATTTCAGTCCCTCAGGTGTGTCACACCCTCTGTGGAAAGTGAAATTTGCCCGTGAAGCGTCCGTGGTTGTGCAGGTCGAAGGGGCTGAGCACCCTCCTGATGCCCAGCATGTTGCCCTGTGCGATCTTCTTAAAGCTCCAGGGATTCTGGTTGTTCTGCTCCATGTCAGCTGGTTTCTTATGCAGGGCTGCTAGACTCTCTTTGCTCATTACCTGGAATAAAGACATGAGAATACTGTTACCACAGAGAACCAGTGGGTAAAAACTGCGGTCACTTCTAATCAAATCGCATCATCTGAAAACAGTTCAGACTTTTTCTCCCACCAGCGCATGCCTTATCTGTGATCTCACCTTCGCAGGAAAAGGAAGCTTCTTTGCCACTTCAGTCAAGATGTGCTCGACCTCGCCCAGCTCCACCTTTCCTCCCACCTCCACGATCAAACGTCCGTAACGAACCGGTGTCACGTAGTGGTCGATGGCTCCCTTGCCCCCACCCATGCGCTGACCCAGACCTTTCCGCGTGATGGGCTTGTAAGGGGCGTTGATGCGCCACATTGCAAACGTGGTCCGGGCGTCCATCTTTCGATTGATCGTAAGACGCATCATCTCTATATGACCCCAGTGGAGGTACCCACCTCCCAAGGCCTGTATATCAGATCAGAGAAAACAGGTCACTTAGTGTCATTCTCTATTTTTTAACTATTTAAAAAAACATATGGCAGCACACAGATTAAACCAGGCAGCAACTCTTAAGTCAGTTTAATGCCAAAAACTGCAGTCCCTGAAATCAATCCACATAAAAAACCCATTTTAAAGAAGCCAACATCGGCACAAAACATTCTGGTACAAAAAGCGGCTTTGTTTCCCATCACTCACTTTCACCATCTACCCGGGCCAAACTGACAAATACCTCACTTCATTTAAACTGTGTAAAAGGCTTAAAGTTACCATGCTGTGGCCGCTGTGTGACAGACAGGTGCCGTTTCATCTCATTTAACTTGCAGGTGTACTGTTAAGTTTTTCCAGCAAGTACTTTAAAAAAAATATCTTGAGTAAAATTAAAAAAGAACCAGGTTGAGTCACCTTTTATTTTAACTATAAATCTTGATCAGCACAGAACAAACAAAATGTCAAGGCACTTAGTCATATCCTGTAAAACATGCAACACTACTGTCAGCCATATCTAAAGTAAGATAAATGCACTCACCACAATAGCGTACTGTCCCGTGGTGAAGGTATTTGCAGATTTAGCTGGGCCCTGGATATCCCACAGCTTCTTTGCCTCTTTCTTGGCCTTTTTTAAGTTCGGCACCTTGTTCAAAAACTTCAGTTTGGGCTTGTCTGGCAGCACCACATCTGTAGAGGATAAAAACAGGCACGAAGGAACATGTCACATATTTACATATTTACCTGCTACTGAACACCAGAACTGAGGGTGCTGGATGCAAATAAAAAGGTTGCTATGTGGAGAAGGGTTGGGATTGGAGCTCTAACTGCTATACTAATAGTCCACGCAACACTCATGGTGAAAACTGCACCTCCGGCACAATTTCCTCCACGGGTGTTTTGGATCAGAGGCGACCTTTTCACAACAGAAAGGAGTGAATTGACGCATGCAAAGTGTGAATTGTGTTGCCATGACACATCTAGAAGAAACCCAAACCCTAAAGATTTGTACAGCCCTGCTACAGGCACATTTATGTCAGCAATGTTTGTAGGAAAACTATAGATGTCTTCCCACTGTTCATGTTTACATCGCAGTGCAGTCTGATTGGTGACCTTTCCAAATCTACAGTGAGATGAACGTGTTTCACCTTTTCAATTTTGAACCTGTGCATAACTGAGAAAGTATTTATTACACAGCGTGCTGCGGGGAAAAGCCTGTTCTAACGTTTGAGTCTAAGGTTTATTTTTTAACACCTGGCGGCTTTTTTGCTTCTCATCCGTAAATACGCTGCATACTCTTTCACATGATTCAGTTTATTTTGAAAAGTCTCAACAGGATCTTGAGCTTTATTGTGAAAGGTTCATGTGGAAAATAAACAAGCGGACATGCCGTGGTTTTACCGTTGTTGTTGCTAACGACAACGCATAAAAACAGGCGCTTGTCCGTCTGTAGTGTGGTTATATTAAATATAAGAGAAAGAGAGAACTTTAAGAAATTAATAGAGCCATGAAAAAATATTGACGTAAACAGTTTATTTTGCGACACCATGAAACAAACTATAGCGTAAAATGAACCGATAGATGTTTTTATATAGTCATCCGATATATAAATCGTTATATCAAACAGCCCTATTCACATGAATCATAACTACTGACTCATGCACATCTGGTATATCCCTCTGCATGATTTTTGAAACAATAAATATATTTCAGGTTTTCTTAATAGGCGGAGAAATCAGCATATAAAGGCCCGCAGGTTGAGAGTTGGGGTTACTTTTGAAAGCTTCATGCTGTGATTTAAGTCATGGTTGGGGTTGTTTAATGAGAATGAAGCATGACTCTGGACCAGCAGTGTAAAGCCATAAAAATTAAACAGCCTGACACAAATAAGTGAAAAGAAGATGAATAATTACCACTGTAGTCTGGAGGGATTTCATATGTCTTCAGCCCTGCAGAGAGGACTTTCAAGTAGCTGTGCAAAGGACCTGTGGAGTAAACCACACGTGAGACAACTGTGCAAGAGGAACTTTGTGGTTTTCAGAAACAAAACAAGTCTTACTTGTGTAGGCTGTTATATTTACGAAAAATATGCTTGAAGCAAGTCTGCGGTGAACTTGTCTTCATCTGAAACTGATGTTGTCATGTCCTGTGTGGAAAATCTATTTACTGTGTGTCCAGCTTTTACAGGAAGTCAGCTGCTCTTTGTACATGTGCAGCTTATTGTTAACTGCAGGTTTCTTGTTTGGCATAATGTAATTATCATATCCTGTTGAATAAAATTAATATGGCATTTCTGTCATAGAAGTGCTTCAGTAGCCAAATGTCTAATCACTTCAATCAGCCTCAGCGTTAAGGACCTTGGGGGTCCAAGTCCTGTCCAAGTCCTGCATGCCGAGTGAAAAATTGCCAAAGCTCTGCTGATTCAATAACCTCAGAGCCCCAAACCTCATCTCCTTACCATCAGCTCAAAAACTTAGTGCAAGAGCAAGGTTTCCACAGCTGACCAAATCCTGTAGTATGCATGTGTGAGTGGCCCAGTTGCCCAGTTTTAAGGCAGGACCTCACTCATAAACTGCAAAACAAGTGAAAATGTGTTGGAAGACACCGTGCCCTTACAGTCACTGTACTAGTGTGTGGTGAGCTCACTGATCCACATCGGCACCAGAGAGAACATCTCTCATGATTTCTCTCTGTAGTCTTGTGACTGCTTCTCTACGAGCCTACTTACACCCATCCATGGATTGGTGTAATTGTGTGTATGGTGTGGTTTAAAGTAACCACACCATACACACAGTAATGCACAGCGGTGCATTACTGCACTGTGATATACGAATGAACTCACTCTTTATTTTTAATTGTTGTGTTTACTGGCTGGTTGCCCGTCTAGTTGATAACCCTGGCCAGGATCCTGTCTTCATACACTGCCTTTCTTTATGGGCTAACTGTGTAACGTTAGCATGGAAAATAAGGTTTACACAGTTTAGCTGCAGTCTCGTCTACCTAGTAGTGAATGTCGGTAACCTAATCAAAATGCCCCGTTTCCACCTTTACCTGGAGGTTAACGTTATGATGAGGTTACCATTAGCTAGCTTGTATTACCTTGTAGGTGACTGCTGGTTTGACAGATTCCGGTCAGCCCGCCGGCAGCAGCTTTAATGAGGGAGAGCATGATGTTAGCGTTGAAATGGACCCTACAAACACCAAACAGTCATTCCGTGTGGTACATATACGAGCATTTTAGGTGTGTGAATAATATAAAATTCTACAAACACCACGTTGGACAAAAGGTCGCTGCCATCGCGGAGTTACTGTAAGACTTCCGGCACAAAAAGAAACATTTCCGGTGTTCGTGTCTTTCACAATAAAAGTATTACAGCCCTCTTTCTGGCTTTTTCTTGTCATTATTATCATTAATCTGATATATTTAATGTGATATAAACATATCACATGAAAGTACAAAATCTATTGTGGTATTTGATTTATATACACATTTAGCACATGAGTTCAGAAGCTGACACAGTAAAAATCCACCTTAACCTCCTAAGACTCGAACTCTTTCATGGCATGCATTTTTAATTTCTCTTTGATATTTGGGCTGATTGGGACCTGAGAAGTTTAAAAACAAAGAATTGCCAGATTTATTTATTTTTTACCAGATTTTTTTTTTCTGACAAAAAATGAGATGCACATATGAGGATATTTGTTTTAAATTTCAATAGAACAGTAGCAGTATCATGTCCTCGTAAGTGAATATCAGGCCCTTGTAGAGCAAAATTTTGTATTTTGGTCTAGAGGACCCAAAATGTTATGTCCACATATGTGAACACCAGGTCCTAGGAGGACTATACCACAGTCCACTGCTGTCATCAGAAGATCAAATTTAATTACCTTACCCTTACATTAACACCAGTGATCCTAAGAAACTTGTTCTAAACAGGTAGAAAATGCAAACTCCACACAGACAGACACCTGTCCAACAGGAGGGCTGAGCCGAGAGAACGCAGAGAAAAATGATGGTTGAAATTTTATTATAACAGCAGAGCATGCACAGTGGATAAATGTGCCATCTCGCTGCTGATATACATTGGTTTACCACAGGAAACGCTAACACAGTGCATCAAAACTCACGCCTATCAAACGTGTGAAGAAGGCAGAAAAAAACAAAAAACACCAAAATTATATTTTTCACTGATAAAAATTTTTTTTAGTGTTAACAAAATAAACTATGAAACATTTGACAAATCCCACTACAGAGTGCGCACCTGCCATTACTTAACACAGGTAAAATTTGAACTCATTCCAGTTTTTCCAGCCTCCCACATAGTTCTGTTAAAAACTGGTAGAGACTACCCTGCAGTCAAACTCTTTACATCCCTTAGGTTTGCATTTCCTATATCATCAAATATTTGCAAAACACTTCTGTTGATATCTGTTTTTACTAACCCGCAATCCTCCTTACTGTTACACTCCCTGTAAAGGCAAAAACACTGTCGGTAATTTGATCTCTACAACAAGAACAACAACAAAAAAAGAATAAATGTTCAACAGTCTTTAAATCAGAGGCACTTTAGTATTCCTCAAACAGCTACTTTGTGGTTCAAAGTCTGAATGTCTCTTGTTACTCATTCAGCAGCCGTCAGTGCTACTCTGCAGAGCTTCTTGCCCATCACATAATGAATAAAGTCACCGATTCTAAATCCCGTGGTAGAGGAGATCATATTTGGGAATATTTTGAGGATCTATGGGACTCTGGACGATCATTTTCCCCCGCATGGCTCCTCTGTAGATCACTTCAATCAGGTCCATGAAATCTTGCTTGGTTTTGAAGCTGCCAACGAACTTGGTGTGATCTGGAGAGCTGAAAGACAAACAATTATTAACAACTGTTGGCCTTATTCTGACTCTTTGCGCATCAGCAGTAGCTTATACTTTTGGTATGTGTTGATATGTATCCACAAAATTGACATTGATTATTCTTAAGTTGAAAGTCATGCCATCAAAATGAATTTGAAAAAAGTCTGAAATCCCTTATTTCTTTATAATTAGGAACGGAAATACAACGTTAATGAAACGTGTCAAAATAAATAGAGCATCAGAGTTTGTAAAATTCGAATGAGTTTGAAAGTCAATATTTGGTATGACCACCTTTATTCTTCAACACAACCTGAACTCTCTTAGGCAAGCTTTTATATAACATCTGTAAACAGCCTTCAGGAATGGCAAATGGCAAATATTTGTATAGCGCTTTTACTAGTCCCGCCTAGGGACCCCAAAGCACTTTACACACCCAGTCATCCACCCATTCACACACACATTCACACACTGGTGATGGCAAGCTACATTGTAGCCACAGCTGCCCTGGGGCAGACTGACAGGCAAGCTTTTATATAACATCTGTAAACAGCCTTCAGGAATGAATGTTCTGTTGTCTGTCAAGATCGACGCGATGGGCAGAGCCATGAGTACTCAAACCGTGCTTATTGAACGCAATATGGATAAGATCTTGGAGAAGCTCACAGCTCTGCAAAGAGAACTGGATAGACCTGGGGACCAGTGATGGATATTAGATCACCTGCGAAATCAAATGCAGCCCGGTCACTCTAACCTTAAACCAAACAACCATCATCTTATTCAGCTACCCGGCCGTCAGCTTAGAAGGCTTCAAGGCCGAAAGCTGGCTGGAACAACTCCCCCTGATAACAGGACTGTGATTTGACCCTCTGGCCACATCCTTCAAGGCCAACTGCGGCGGCTGGAGAACTGCTGACTTTTGCTTAGAACTGGGTGAAAGGACGCTCTCTTTTCAGTTGATACAGGATACACACACGCACACAGACACACGTAATCAGACACAGATATACAATCACCCTCCTCCCCCTCCAAGCGGCTCCGATGCACGTCCTTTATGTTATATGGTGGTGTGAAGACTCATGTGCTCTCTGTGCTGAGGTGTTTTTTTTCTGTTCTCAAACTGTCGTCCTGTAGTAGCTCAGTCTGGGTGGAGTTCTTTTTCCTCCTCATGTTCCATCATATATTGCATATTCATTGCTTCCATCCTACCTCTCTTGACATGTCTTCCCAATGTGAAGTATGGGATTTGTATGTACAGTCAGAAAGGGTCCAATCTCACTGCATATGCACGTAAATGGCTATCTATCTACATATCTAAGATGACCCCACAGTGCTTAAATAATGCTAAGGTCTGGGCTTTTGGGGGGCCAATTCATGACTGATAATTTTCCATGTTTTTTTTTTTTTTTCTCTATCCAGGTATACTTGGATTTAGGGGTGGGTTTAAAAAAAACTGATTTCCTGATTCAAATCTCTTAATTTGAATAATGTGATATTGATTCATTATTCAAAATTCATTGAACCAGCAGCTAAGAAGATAAGAACTACACTTCTGTTTAATACACATTGCCATGCAGTTCCTCTTACTTTGGCAGTTTTGCTTCCACCATGATAAAAATCACACTTCCCGCACAGCTCTCTCTCTGTACTTCAAGACCAGTTTACCATCAAAAAAATCTCTGGTTTCTGCCTTATTTGGTGGCTTATTAAACACCAGTCTGTGTAACTTGACTTCCTACAGTTTTTTCATATGTATTTTAAGGGAACACTGCACAGCATGATCACAAATGCTATGTTTTCAGCTAATAGCTATTTGTAATACACCTTGTAGGTGAAAAGTGCCAATTAATGTCTGTTATCTTTTGCACATATCATAGATTCAATTAAATAAGCAGAGACACATAAGGTGTTTTTGCTGCCTAAAGACACAATGTGTGCGTGTGTGTGTTTTAGATTACTTCTTTGCTAAGTAATCTTTTAAGCGTTTGTTTAACAAAACAAAAAAAAAACTCAAGAAAGTCTGGCAAGGAAAATGTAACTGAGGGGTAGCTCAGTGGCCCTCGATAATCACTCGGGTCACTTCCCTGGTTCAAGCTATTCGACTGCTTCAAACTAATGTCTTCTTATAGTGATTTTAGGTTAATGTCATTCTGAGCCCTAGGTCCACTCACCCATAATCGACCTTCATGTGCTGTCCGTTGAAGAAGAAGACAGTGGAGGGGATGTAGCTTATGTCGAAGTATCTCGTGTAAATGGGAGCTTTATCAACATCGACGATGTAAATGGACGCCATGTTACTCAAGTCGTGGGCCGTTTTAGAGAGCTACAACAGAAAGACAGGAGACACATGAGCTAAAGTAGAGAGTGAGCAGTTATTATTTACATTCATGTCACCGTTTCAGCTTACTATCTCGTCGAGCTGCAGACACACCGAGTCATCGTCCCTGCCGAACCGTAAAACCACGACTTTTTCTGCCACCCCTTTAATGACTTCGTCGATATCTTTTTTGCACGTTAATTTGGGCAAAAACAAACTCATTTTGAGGCTAACGAGCTAACGTCTCCCCCTGTACGGTTGTTTTACTTCCGGGAGGGAAGTGCGTCATCATTGCGTCGTGTGCGACACCATCAAATATCCGCCTTAACTTTAATTAGAGACACTGTGGAAATAATTTAAATAAGCTGTGGTTTATAATTTATTATATCATATTACCATTTAAATATATTGTATAGATTTAGCTGGCTAAAAACGGCTCGTGTTCTCTTCTCAACAAAGACAATCGATGCTGTGCCACCTCGTTGTTTCCTCTACGACACATTATAGTGTGACACCGTGACCTTCTTCCCTAGTGTTTGAGAAGCCTGGCCGTCAACACATGTGAGCACACGTCTGAGAACGTTCTGGACTCTGAGTGAAATGTTGCCGTTACTTGTAATACTTGAATAACAGCGGAAGTCTGGGAGAAGCGCTTCTGTAAACACAGTCTGGCTCTCCTGGTTTTCTAAGCAGCTCTTGTTTCGTTTCATTTGTGGCGATGTTGCTGCGGCTCTTCACTCCCAGAGGCTGTGCTGTTTTTTGGAAATGCGCTCATTCTGTGTCATTCTGCGCTTTCGGGAGGCAAGTGTGCAGTTTTAATACTAGCAACAGCAGGGCCAGCAGGCACAGAGCGTCCATCGCGGTGTCCATCCGCCTCCTCAGTGCTATCAGCCCAGCGGGGACAGATGCTGCGCAGACGAAAGCAGGTAAAACCCAGGAAACAGAGGCTCTAGATCTGGACAGGTGGAAGTCTGTGATGAGATCCCAGGCTGCATTTGATGAGAAGCAGGTTCAAGATGAAGCAGAGGAAAGTGATGATGATGAGAACCTGAAAGAGCCAGGAGATGATTCAAAGGACGGGTCTTCTCTGGAGGCAATGCGGGATCTGGTTGCGATGTGGCAGCAAGCTGGAAAGCTTGTACCTGAAGAGATGACTGATGAGGAGGTGGAGACACTGGCGAAGCTCACCACCAAGTCTTCCAGGAAGAAGTACCTGAAGTACCTGGCTATCAGGGAGCGCCACAAAAAGGCCCGTAAGGAGAAGCAGCAGCAGAAGGCAGCCAAGAGAGAAGCATCTTTGATGGAGAGAAGAGAACTGGAGAACGGTGGAGAGGAAGGGGAGGGCGAGGGTGGACCCAGGTTGAAAAACACACTCTTCCTTCAATTCTGGGACCGTTCTCTGGACAAGCTGCTGGCGTGGAAGTCCGCTCAGTCCATGGTGTTCGGTCAGCCGCTGGTGTTTGACATGAGCTATGAGTCGCACATGTCCAGACGGGAGATCGAGAACACGGTGTCCCAGCTGATGGATGTTGAAGGGCTAAACCGGCGTGCCACTGAGCCCTACCATCTCCACTTCTGCAACCTGCAGCCAGATGGACTCTACAAGAAGGAGCTGCTCCAACGGTACGGTGCAGAGACTTGGGAGCGCCTACTCATCTCCACCTCTGAGCGGCAGCACGTTGACCTGTTCCCCCGCGAACAGCTCGTGTACCTCACTGCAGACTCGCCCAACGTCCTCCGCACCTTTGACCACTCAAAGGTTTATATCATCGGAGCTCTAGTGGACCGCTCGATCCAGAAAGGCTTATCGCTGGCCAATGCAAAGCGTCTGAAGCTGGCCACAGCCCGTTTACCCCTCGATGAGTTCCTCCACTGGGAGATGGGAGCCAAAAATCTGACTCTGGATCAGATGATCCGCATTATGCTCTCTTTCAAGGATAGAGGGAGATGGGATGAGGCGTTACAGTTTGTGCCTAAAAGGAAGCACGATGGCTTCCACCAACAACAGACGCAGACTACCAGACACAGAGCCAGAGATGATGGCGACAGGCCACCGAGGTCAGGAGAGAAAAGAAATATAAACACATTTAAAAACAAAGAGCACAGAGAGTCCGGGTTCACTGGAAGAGACAGAGAAAACACACCAGCTGGAACCAAAGTACGGACATCATTAAAGAGTGACATAGAAGCCAGAAAAAGTGGAGGCAGGAACAGGATGTGGTGGCATGAGGAGTGAGAAAACGAACTTTTGCTATTTTGTAAATGTAAATTGAAAGTGAATAAATGCTGCTTTAATGACAACAATGCAAAAGTAGAAACTACTTTGGTCTTTATTTTAGAAAAACAAAGGATGTACAGATATTTGTTGTGCATTCACTGCAGATGAAACCATCACTATTACTGCAAAGAGCAGTCGTTTCCAAAAGAGATGAAAGAAACAGCTCAGTTTTAAATACATATTTTCAATCGATTACCAGTTATTTTATTGTAATGTGTTTTGAAGCAAAAATACAGCCCTTATACATTTCTTTTTAAATAATAATAGACAAAACAAAAACGACATTAAATGAAGAGGAAAAAAAAAAAAAAAGTCAAGGTCATTTTTGCTCTTGTAGTACCATCTGTCCACTTCCAAAATACTGTATATTAATGCATTTACATGATGAAATATACAAAATATATTAATACAGTGTTTTCCTAAATAAGGTAGCACCATTATACAGAGGAAGTGTGGCTCCTGCAGTATAGGAGGGACCCTGATTCACTTTATATACAGTCACAGTGGAAGCAGCTCACTGGAGGGGTATTTACACAACATACTTTCAAGTCTCAGGATCAAACTTACAGCTGGAATATGCAAATAAAACTCAGCACACCCTCAAAACACACTAAAGACTGGAGGCTCCGAAGGAGTATTAGTGCCACATTAAGAAAAAATTGTTTTTGATCATTTTGAGAGTAAAGTCAAAATGTGGCAATTAAAACCTTCTAAAAATGCCTTGTATAGATGAGTTACTTCAGAATTGCATTCAGTAATAAGGCAATAATTTCTCTGTTACTACATAAACACAGTGTAGTGATAAATATGAGGATGGTGCAAAACATTGCATCTGATCAGAAGAAAGAAAAGCACAAACTTGAAAGAGTTGGCTGAATTTCTGCAAACCAAAGTGGCTGGCAATGGACAGATGCAAGCATATCCAATGGTTACACCTGGGTGCAATAAAGTAGGTAAGTCACAACATGCAATAAGACACCAACAGATGATCAAGTTGTTTCACTAACTCATCTACACAAGGACGTCTGTAGAAGGTATCGCAGCCGTGCCAGCTGTTTGGCTTGAAACTATAATCTCCACATTTCTACTTTCTTTTTTAAAAATAAATATATTCTCTGCTCCAGTTGCCTAGGTAACCTCCAAATGCATATACTTTCAGATAATAAGTCAATCATTCTTACAGGTAGTCACTTTAGTCGCTGGCCTGGAAGTCGAGAAAAACTGATCTTGGGTTCTGTCCATGTCCATCGCCAGTGACTATGGTCACCGATCATCACGCTGCTGTGAATCGCTTCCAGCGTGCATGTTTGCATCTCTGTTCAACGCATAACACGGACTCACCTTGATGTCACATCCCAGTGAAATGTCTAATCATTGCGTTACGATTCCTGAATTCAGTTAAAGAGCAAATAAAAGTAACAAAATAAACAGAGCCATATATATTCCGACCATCATCTGAAATGTAAAAATAACAGTCAGGGTAAAATCACAACCAGGAGAGCAGCAACTGTCTGCTGCTGTTCCAACTAAACACAAAGCTCCAGTAACCCTCAGACTACACTCAGTCCTTTGAAATAAGCTCCAACGATGTTTGTGGTAGTCTCTGTGACCTCTACAGCACCAGGATGTCTCCTGTACAGCGCTCACAGCAGTTAAACGTAATGTTCTCGTAGCGGGTGTAAGGGTGAAACCTGCCAATGCTCTTCTTACTATTGAGGAAGTTTGAGGGGGTGGAGTCACTGAGTGGAGACTCAGCCTTGTTTTCGGAGCAGGAAATGGGATCTAAACTCTTCAGCACCTGAGACAGAAAGTGAGTGACATCTGTGAGTTTCTGGATTTTCTTACAAATGTGAGAAATTAAATATGATATTTATCATAAACAAACATGTAAAACCTTCACCTTCTCGGCCATCTTCTCAGCCGGTGTGCTGCAGAGCTGCTCAGCTGCTGCGCTGCTGCTGCTGCTTTTTGCGGCATTGGTGCTGCTGCCGCCGCTGTTACCCAGCAGGTGGGCGTTGATGGCGTCTGCTAGCTTGTGATTGGCCACCGCCAGCTCTCCCGTGCTTAGGGGTTGTGAGGTGGGATAGTACGTCTGTTGTCTGCCCCACTGCAGAGACACCAGGAGCTGCTCCAGAGATCTGAAAACACAAAAACAGGTAACGTCAACACATACTGCCATCATTCACGCCAGCATCAGGGGCTCTGAGTTCCAGTATGCTTTAAGTTTAGAGTTCTTATAATAGACACTCCAGTTTATTTAATCACTACATGTGAGTCACAATCTTACCTGTGGGTGAGCATCATGTCCCTGGAGAACTCCTCTCTCTCCAACAGCAGGTCCTGAATTGCTCCTTGTGCCTCTCTGGTCTGTCTCTGCAGAGCTGCTCTGGCATTCGTTAGTTCCTCTGCCATGACTCTGAGGAGACAACACAAATTCAAGAGTTTATTCAGCAAAACACAGATAATATATATACACACACATACATTTTTTAATTTATCTTCCACTGAATTATACTGTCCATTACCTGCTGGCCAGGAACTTGCTCCTCCAAACGTCACACTGGATACTCATTCGCTCTAGTTGCTCTGCAGTGTGTGCCAGACTCCTGCCCAGAGCCTCGTTCTCCAAAATCAGCTGATTTTTCTCCCGTGACAGGCGCTCAAAGTGGTACTGAAGGTCGTCACCCACCGACGCCACCAGCAGCTTCTTTAGCTCACGGTTCACCTAGCGCACAAATTTGATAAAACCTCCTTTTACAACTGAAAACACAAATGAGAAGTTGAACTGTCTTCTCTCTTCGTATTGTAAAGAACTTTGTCATTAAAAAGAAAAAAGCTTTAAGAATAACAAACCATATTAGTTACATTTTTGTTGTGCTCACCATTTTTTAAAAAAAAAAGGGTCCTCAGTGTGTCTGATATTTAAATAATGCGTGTCAGTTTCATTGCAGCCTCACCTCTGTTTGCACACGGAGCTGATTGGACAGGCCTTCTTTGTCCTGCAGCAGCCTGCGCTCAGAGTTCTGCAGCTTCACCAGCTGTCCTCTCCAGTCCTCCACTAAATGCAGCGAAGGAGACCCCTGCTCCTCAGCCTGTTGCCCGGTCTCCCCTTTCGCCTCAGTGGCTCCTGTGCGGCTGCTCCGGCTAATAGCAGCACGTGGGACCATGATCCTCACAGCCTCCACCTCTGTGCAGGCCTCTCGAGTTACTTTCCCAAGGTGGAGCACTCCGAGTGGCTGCGGGGCAGCAGGAGGTGCTGGATGGGTAGATTTGGGGCTGCGCTTTGGGCTAGCTACTTTCACGAGGGGAACTTCAGATGGACCTGGTGGAAGTGTATCTGTGTTAACCTCCAGGATGGCTGGCGGTTTTTCAGTTTCCATGCCATCGCCAGGACCTCGGACAGGCACACTGGCAGAATCTGGAAGATAAAAAGGAACAAGAATTGTGATCACACTTTGCACTGAGTCCGATTCCTCTAACATGTGGACAGTGCAGTGGAATACATATGCCTAACAATGTTGTAAAGCTTTAATCCTTATGTGTGTCAGCTTTGTTTATGTTTCACAAAAACAGAAGCTCATCCGCAAACACCAAACAGCACAAGAAACGCATGAAGACGATAAAAAGACAGACTTCCATCAACTCTTGGTCAAGTTTACTTCCGCTGACTTTACAAATACCCGTGTGTAAAATGTGAACACTAGAGCACAAAGAAACCACACGTACCTCTAACAGCAGCAGTCATGGTGGAGGTGGTGTTGGTGTGAAAGGTAGTCTGTTTGGGTGAAACCCACGTCTTGATGACGTCTCGGGTGGCCCTTCGCCCTGTAATAACAACAATGGGGAAAGTGAAATATTTTTAACACCTGTCGTGTCCAATGATTAAAGAAGACCGCCAGTCAAAGGTCAGGGTTAACAGCTGAGGCTCTGAAAACGTAACGTGATAACGGTAACTTGGTAGGAAGCTAACTGTGCTAACATTAGCCGATTGCAGAGCAGCGTCAATGATAAACAACTTCGCTTTATATTAGCATTAGCTGTGTCATAATGAGTATACAAGACGCTTTTCTGTGTATTTGGTATCGTTTCTAGTGAGTTCACAGATATAATTGGATAACATACTGGGTAGAATCCTCCTCGCTTAACTAGCCGTAAGCCCCAGGCTGTTTGTTTTGCCACCGGACACAGTTGGCCTCTCGCGAGTTTCGTGTGAGATTTTTACCCTGATTTTTACCTCCCAGGCAAAACTTCCTGTTAAACCAGCAATACACCTTTCTAACCCGCTCGCCAGATGGAAATAACTGCGTAAATATTAAGCCACGTTTTTGTTTTGTAATCCTAAACTTGAATAGCTGTTACATTATCTACAAAATAATCGTTTTTGTCGAAAAAGTAGCGCAGGTCGCACGTAGCCTGTCAGATGTAACCCAGGAACTATTCCACCCAATTACTCCCCTCAACGTCACAACACACTGATCTCAGATCGGTTTATCTATCATTCTACTAACATTTCTTAAGCCTCAGCTGATTTATGGTCCGAAATAGATGCTGCGATAAACCGCTGGTGTAACAGAGTATTGATACCCCTCCCGCCCCAAGCCCGGAACCTTCATACGAAGGGAATAATTGCTTTCCGGATGAAAATACAGTTGCAACAAATGTTAAAAAGGGATCCCCTTTTTCTGCTCCAGGGGTTTCAGGACAAATGCTCAGTGCTTATAGCGCACTGTGGCATTGTGGCGGTATGTTTCAGTTTGTAACACATTAATTGGACTGCTAACCATGGGAGTGCACGGACTGTGGAGGCTATTGGAGAGCACAGGGAAACCCATCAACCCCGAGACACTGGAGGGAAAGATCCTTGCTGTTGGTATCCTCAGTTAGAAATGCTGTATTTATCTTTGATCTGTCCACCATTATTTGCTTCTTCTGTCTCAGCAGTGTGTAGGTTTTACTAACTTCAGTCATAGCAGAAACCTTAACCAGAGCCCCCCTCAGACATCAGTATATGGCTGAACCAGGCGGTGAAAGGGGTGAGGGACCGTGAAGGCAACAGCGTCCAGAACGCCCACCTGCTCACTCTCTTCCACCGCATCTGTAAGCTACTCTTCTTCCGCATCAGGCCAGTCTTTGTGTTTGATGGGGATGCACCGCTGCTGAAGAAGCAGACCCTTGTAAGTCTGTGTGCCCGCGTGCATGCGTTTGTGTAGCAGGCAAGCGATTCCTGCTTAGCGTCTTCATTTTAACCTTGTTTTCCTCCTGCAGGCTCTGAGGAGGCAAAGGAAGGAGGAGCTGACTCGCGAGTCCAGAAACACCAATGAGAAACTGCTCAAAACATTCTTGAAGAGACAGGCTATCAAAGCTGCACTTGGAGACCACAGGTGAGGGACAGAGGGAGCATCCCTAAACCAGAAGTAAATAGTTCCTCCCATGTTTACCCTCCTATTCTTCAATGACATCAACAAAATAAAAATACCTCTGCTCTCCTTCTGGAGTCATTATAGTGTCAGGGCTTTGGCCTGAAATTAACGCACATTTCTTTCCTACTTCCCAGTAAGGAACCTCTCCCCAGCCTCTCCAGCGTGAGGAGAAATGAGGTGGATGACATGTATGTTCTTCCAGCACTGCCACCCGCAGAGGAGAAAGCCAAAAGCAGGTTACTGTTCACTTGCTTGCATACATAAGTTAGT
Source organism: Diplotaxodon limnothrissa (assembly GCF_057381915.1). Classification (NCBI taxonomy): domain Eukaryota; kingdom Metazoa; phylum Chordata; class Actinopteri; order Cichliformes; family Cichlidae; genus Diplotaxodon; species Diplotaxodon limnothrissa. The sequence continues at coordinate 25,619,896 of NC_140596.1, forward strand.
CAGAATCCATGCAGGGTCTTTTCTGGGTAAACGGAATGCTGAAAAGCTCTTTTCCTCCACATGTGTGGACATGCCAGGAGGGTCAGGTGCTTTGTGAAAGCAAATGGCTTCATATCCACGACTAGAAACTTTTTGTTTTCTTGCCCTCTTCTCTCAGATAACCAAACAGTTCATATGAACCAAGGAGCAATTAGTAAAATGCATGGTTGTCTTTATTTAGTGCCATATCAAACATAGTGTGCAATAACAAACATCTGAATGTTTTCCTGTTGCACTTACAGCTCAGAGGAGGAGGAGGAAGAACGAGAGGAGGAGGAGGAAATGGTTGATAGTTATTACATGTATCAGGTAAAATGGTGTCATTGCACTCTGAAAGTGCACCAAATTGGTATCCTCTCCCCAAAATGTTAACATATTTTTGCAATTTTTCCTTTACAAACTCTTCTTTATATATCCAGTAAAATTCATCGCCTTGTGTCTCTGTTCACATATGGGTAACTGTCTTTACGTTTATTGTATAACTGTCCTCACTGACTAAAGTGAGTTTGTTCTTCATGTCTCAGGGAGACATGTGTGAAGACCCCAACTCAATGGACATCAACTCAGAGGACTTTGCCAGCCTGCCTCCTGAAATGAAACATGAGATCCTCAAAGACATGAAAGAGTTTTCTAAAAGACGGCGGACCATGTTTCACAAACCTCCAGAGGTACATCTCACTCTCAGGCTACAGTTATTGCTAAGGCTTTTTTTATTTTTAAATGTTTTAAAATGGAAATAGTTTGGTCTGGATAACTCCTCACTCATGCTTCAGTGTCTCCTGACGCTTCTTCACTCTCTCAGCGGTCCGGAGACTTTTCACAGTACCAGCTGGCTGGCCTGCTGCAGAGGAACCGGCTGAACCAGCGTCTGGAGGGTGTGGAGAAGGAGATGAACCACCGGAGCGCGGGCAGTGCTCCAGATGTCTGCCAGCAGGACGGAGCTCAGCAAAGCGTGGAGGCACAGCGGCTGGTTTCAGAAGACCATTCTCACTATATCCTTATCAAAGGTGAGGCAGTCAGTGGATTGTTGCACTACTGTCTGGAAAATAGATCATCAGTGCTACAGATTTCTTTTCCGAATCACATTTAAATGTCTGAACATTTAAAAGGTTCATTGGAAGACAAGTAATGTTCATATAAGTTCATATTTTAAACAGTTTTTTGTTCAAAAACATCATGATGTAGTTCTTTTTATCAGATTTTTATTGGTGGATCATTGTGTTTTACTTTTCTTTTGACATATCAGAAGGCTGAAATGAAAAAGTACAAGCTTGCCTCTGTGTTAGTTTATAAAACTGCACTCCACTTTACCTTCATAGGCACCAAAAAGAGTGAGACAGCCCCCGAGAGCCAACCTGCAGCTGCACCCTGGGCTGGGAGCTCCCTGTCAGGCTGTCAAAGACGGCCCAAAGACAAACCTGAGCCTCTTTGGCGTCCTGTCTGTGAGGAAGAAGATAAAGCGCAAGCTACCTCCTCAGGCGACTCCAAACCCTCAGCATCAAAACCGTCTGATGGAGACGCCTCACCGCCCTCACCTCGGACATTCAGAGCTATCCAGGCTGCGATTAACGACAGCTCCGACGAGGAGAAGTCCGACCGGGTTAAGACGGATGGTGGCAGCATGTCTCCACGCACACTGCTGGCAATCCAACAGGTTCTGGCTGAAGATGAAGGTGGAGCTGCTGAATTTAAGAGTAGCTCGCCCACCAATCAAACAAATATTCATCATCGTGCCCCAAGAGCGGTCACCAGCAGCTCGGAGGAAGAGGCCAAACCTTCACTCAAAGAAAAAGGCCTTGATATGAAGCTCACGGGGCAAAGTTTACGTGACAAAGACAGGTTGTTAGATAGCAGCTCTGAAGACGAGATGGAAGAATTGATTGGCGAGAGAAATAAAGCACTTCGATTAGCAGCAAAGGAGATCAGCTCAGAAGATAAGATGAGGAAAGCAGAGCTGTCTGAGGATATAAAGACAAGCTGTCGGGCACGAGTGGAGAAACAAGAACAAGTTAATAGACGAGAACCAGAGCGCACACCTCAGGATGCGTCTGCTGCTGCAAACAGTCAAAACCCAGTATCTACAAACCTCTCTCCTCAGCTCTCTGGAAGACCCACCGCACTCTTAGAGCAGTTCACCGAAGCTCCAGAGAAAAATGGATCTGAAGTGAAGTCAGAGAGCAGCGAGGAAAGCGAGTCAGAAGGTACAGTAATGGTGTCTTTCACATTGCAGTCATTCAAAATGTGTTAAATCTGTAGTGTGTTTGTGCTTCCAGATGTCAGATTTACAGGTTTAAATAAGCAGAGGGTTTTACATTTTAATATAAAATTTTGAACTGAGACATGTTGGTTTCTGAAAAGCCTGACTTCTCAGAACAAAACCGATCACTGTATGGATAATATAATAACAGGGCTGCATATAGGACGTCAAATAGACATCCTGCAAATTGGTCCTGTGCCTTGGGTAAAGATTAAATTATCTAGCTTACAGAGTAGGTTCAGTCATCAAGGAAAACCAGTCGCTTAATGTTGTATTAACCAGATTTTAAAGTGTAATTATGCCAGTTACCCCATGCTTGGTCTAACAGCGTTAGTGTTTGTTCAGGTCGTGCAGCCCTGATGCATCAGCAAAAGCCAGATGGTGGCCCAGCTGATCTAGTTGGTAAATCTGCCATAAGGCACATTATTAAGCCGCCTTTGCTTGCCGACACTTTATTAGGTGTCTGCTGCAAGCCGCTTTGCGACCCAGCCTGATCCTCTATTGTTGTTGATGCTTTCCACATATACGCGTGGTCCCAGAACATATCAGTCACTGCAGTTAGAAATAACGCCACATTTTCTCTTATGGGAATGCAAAGGTCATCTCAGTCTGCTCTTTCCCTGTTTTCTCAGAGAGCTTCATTGAGGTCTCAGAAGACGACTCAAAAGAGGAGACTGCAGATGATTCCCTCGTGATAACTGGAGAGAAAGCACATCCAGATAAAGTCCATAAAGATGACACAAAGGAAGAAGGAAACTCAGAGGAAAGTTTAGCAGAAATTTCCTCAACTGTTGCGCTGAACTCAGAGGAAGAAGCAGAAACAAAGGCACAGAATGAGATGAAAGAGCAAACGGAGACAGAATCCAGATCAGCTCCAGCCATCAATGAATGGGAACACTTTGATGTTGTAAGTTTCTGTAATTCTGCAGTTTACTGATCTCTGATAGACAGAAAATTAGTCATCTTGATGATTCATTAGTACTCAAGCGGTACTACAAATATAGTCACACGTGGCCTACTTTCTTCTAAGACGTAAAAAAATTCTTCTTTTTTCTTCTTATGTGAAACTAAGGGCTCATTTTTGGGCTCTTCAGTGCTGAAATTTTCAGAAGACTGGTATCCTTTTGATATTTTAACAGAGAACTACTCAGATCATACTGATCACTTCAGATCAAACTGTCAGATCATTAAAAAAAGGAATTATTATGATGGGCATATCCCCAAACCCAGTCCATTAATTTGAGATGGTCGTGTAAGTAAGTTTTACCGAACTGGTGTTGATTTGTCTCCTGAGGAAAGACCAGATGTTCAGAGAATGCTCAACTAACACCCTTTCGTATTAATATTATTAAGCAAACACTCATTCAGTGATTCATGACCAAGGTTTTGCAGCTCAAAAATAACACCGACTTCTTTAAGTTGCTTGAAGACATTTCACCTCTCACCCGCGAAGCTTCTTCAGTTCTATGGTCAAAAGGTCCAGAGTCCCAGATTTAAGTCCTATTTGGTTTGACCATTTTCAATTGGTCAAACCAAGTTATCTGGAGCTCACAAGGAAGGGACAAGAACTTGAAGATGTTTTACAAGGGGGTCATGAACCCCCTGTTTATCCTCTATCTAATCATGCGAGTCAAGGTGTGAAAACGGGTGTAGGTCACAATCAACCAGGGTTTCGGGTGAACCCTCTGTGAAGCCTGGCTCCACCCTATCATGTGATTTCCTGAGGTCAGATGGCCCCGGATGTGAGTGGGTGTTAAGGCATCTGGGAAGGGAACTCAAAACTGGATTATAGATGACAGACAGTTGGTGTCGTAAACCACCACCTCTGTTCAAAGATGGTCGCTCACAGTGGACATAAATGGCTTCTTTCACTCCTCTTTCAAACCATCTGACTTCTCTGTCCAAAATGTGAACACAGGTGTCCTCAAAATAGTGACCTTTGTCCTTTAGATGCAGATGGACAGCTGAGTCTTGTCCTGTGGAGGTGGCTCTTCTATGTTGTGCGATGCGTTTATGAAGTGGCTGTTTGGTCTCTCCAATGTAGAGGTCTGGGCATTCCTCGCTACACTGTACAGCATACACCACGTTGTTAAGTTTGTGTTTAGGAGTTTTGTCTTTGCGATGAACCAGTTTTTTCAAAGATGTTTAAAAATTCTTCTTTTTTCTTCTTATGTGAAACTAAGGGCTCATTTTTGGGCTCTTCAGTGCTGAAATTTTCAGAAGACTGGTATCCTTTTGATATTTTAACAGAGAACTACTCCGATCATACTGATCACTTCAGATCAAACTGTCAGATCATTAAAAAAAGGAATTATTATGATGGGCATATCCCCAAACCCAGTCCATTAATTTGAGATGGTCGTGTAAGTAAGTTTTACCGAACTGGTGTTGATTTGTCTCCTGAGGAAAGACCAGATGTTCAGAGAATGCTCAACTAACACCCTTTCGTATTAATATTATTAAGCAAACACTCATTCAGTGAGTCATGACCAAGGTTTTGCAACTCAAAAATAACACGTACGTCATGTCTGTACTTTGATTTCTTATCAGCTATATCCATTACTGTTTGTGAAGAAATGACAGTTTCAGACTTTCTGGTTTATCTATAATTATTTGTTGTTGTTTTGCACGTCAAGCATTCTTCAGCATAAACAGAAACAAGACTATAAGGAGCAGGTTGACATGCAAAAGTGTGTGTTTGTTCTGCAGGATGAGCTGGAGGCCCTGGAAAGCTCCCTGAAGGTGGAGCAGAGCAACCTGAGGGAGCAGAAACAGCAGCAGGAGAGAATGGCCAACACAGTCACCGGGCAGATGTACCTGGAGAGCCAGGTGAGAGAGAAATCACATCAGCACATACAGCCACACGCAGACCGTAAACAAGTATATATGTTTTTTAAAAAGTTGATGTGTACGCTTTAATTAGAAAAAATAGAAACCAGCATGTAAATAGATTAATGCGCTGACAGTGGATCTGACAGATCAGAGCAGGTGTTAACTCCCAGCAGGGATACATTTCCCAGCATCACCTCTGCCAGACATTCCCAGAGTCATTGCTACCTCACAGTCTTTGCTGTGTGTCTGCTGGCTCGCTCACACCCCTGAAAGCCAAATGCTGTCAGCATTTTCTCCTTCATAAAATTCACACTGAGGTAAAAGCTCAGTGTGTGCGATCTGTTTTTAATCCTGTCAGCTGCTCCTGTAATCAGCTGCTAAGAGCAGAAGTACCTCTCAGATGACCACGGAAACATCCGCAGCCTGTTGAGCTGAAAGGGTTGTAATTTTAAGATCAGAGTCTTTTAACACATCTCGGGACATAATGAGACCTAAACCCCTAAACGCCAACTCTGATACTGAGAACGCTCTACATCATCTTATTGTACTTTGTGAGTAATGACCGTTTGAAACCAGGAGCTGCTGCGGCTGTTCGGCGTCCCATATCTGGTGGCTCCGATGGAGGCCGAGGCTCAGTGTGCGGCGCTCGATTGGGCCGACCACACGCACGGGACCATTACAGACGACTCGGACGTGTGGCTCTTTGGAGGACGTCACGTTTACAAGAACTTCTTCAGCCAGGACAAATATGTCGAACATTACCAGCACAGCGACCTGCAGAGCCAGCTCAGTCAGTGAATCTGTGTGTGTGTGTGTGTGTGCGTGTGTGCGTGTGTGTGTGTGTGTGTGTGTGTGTGTGTGTGTGTGTGTGTGGGGTTATATGAAAAAATATATATCAAAGGATGGAATTCAAGCCTGCTTCCAATCAAATGTATTAAATCTACATACATGATTGCTGTGGAAACACAACAATCATGTTCTTTCATGGGCACATTATAGTTATTTTCTCTTAAACCAGCACACTGACCCACATGGCTCCGTGCATGGTTGATTTAGTTTTATTGGTGGTTGCAGCTGCAATGGTGTCATATTTATGGGAGTGTTGTAATAGTGCTAAGATGGCACATCACAACAGGAATTTCATAAGCTAATATTGTACATATGAGGGAGAGGTGCTTGTGTAACAGGCTGTCAGCACAGTCTTATTGCTTACAGTGTTGTCCTTTTCTTTATTTTTCCTGTTTACTTAACAACCTGTAATCTCGCCTCCGTCAGGTCTGGACAGGACTAAAATGATAAATCTGGCTTACCTGCTTGGAAGTGACTACACGGAGGGTGTGCCAGGGGTCGGCTACGTGACTGGCATGGAGATACTGAATGAGTTTCCAGGACCAGGCCTGGAGCCACTGATACAGTTCAGGTGGGTGAGATTGCTTCTGTGTGCAAGAGACAAAGACAACAATCAGTACTGGATGTCTGTGATCTTTTGGACTCAGGTGGATGAATTAAAGAGTCTGATAGCAACAGGAAGAAATGACCTCCTGTAATGTTCCCTCAGAAAGCGAGGTTGAAGGAACCTGTTTCTGAAACTGCTCTTCAGATTGTCCAGTGTGTTAGGGAGGGGGTGGGAGTCATTGGAGTCAAACATGTCCCTGTGCCAATTTTTATTTTTTCAAGCATGCTGCCACCATCAAATTCAAATTGAGCCAATATTTTTCTCATTTTTTTAATGTTCTACTGTGAATAATGTTATTATATAAGATTTGCAAATCATTGCATTTTTTTTTTTTTTTTGCATTTACATATTTTTTAGGATTGGGGTTGTGTGCTAAAAAACACCATGAGTAAATATAAATGTTATTTCTGCATTGAGCTTTCTTTCTTATTGTTGTTGCCTTTGTTCTTTTCTTTTTTTTAATTTAACTGTAGTAACTGGTGGTCAGAGGCTCAAGAGAAAAAGCACCTGGCGTCTGATCCTCGGGACACAAAAGTTAAGAAGAAGCTGAGGGATCTGAAACTGCAGCCTGGTTTCCCCAACCCTGTGGTGGCTCAGGCTTACCTGCACCCCACTATTGACCAGTCAGGCAGCTCCTTCAGCTGGGGACGTCCACAGCTGGACATGATCAAAGAATATCCTTTCTCTGTTTGTGGGAATGTGTTTGCCTGCTTTTCCTGAACGTATGAATATTTCTTAACAAGCGCTTTACATTCTGCCTGAGTCGTTTTGGCTGGAGCAGTCGGAAAACAGAGGAGACTCTTCAGCCTGTGATCAAGCAGCTCAACACCCAGCAGGTAACCAGGTTACATCCACATGTGAGCATGTCAAAGCAACAATAACCTGGCACGGAGGCCAATGTCAAAAAAGGAGAGAAAGGCGCACACCTTTGAAAATGCAAGACAAAATCTTTGTGTTTTTTTTCCACATGTAAACAGTTTCTTGAAGTCTTCACTCAGGAAGCAGCTTCTCCAAAGATCAGTTTTCAGTAACCTCAAGTGAGAAGAAATTTAGTGATAGGCTAAACATAATGGTTGAATATTTGCAAGTTAAAAGTAATGAGTAAACAGTTAAATGGTTAGCTGAAGGCGATCAATTGTAATGGGTAGCTAGAAGGAAAAATACATTTCAGATTACAAGCTTGTCAGTGGTGTTCCCCAGGGCTCTGTCTTAGGGCCCTTTCTCTAAAATGCATATCAACAATTTTATTCATACTGTGATTTTGTTATTTAATTGATTTTAAGGTGTCCCAGAATGTTTTGAAACAAAAATAAAATTTATTATTATTGTTAAACACATTAAATGGCCATAAAATGGCTAAAATGTTTAGCTAAATGTTAAGCTAAAACCTAAAGATACAATAAACAGTGCAGATAGTTGGTTATAATTTGGCATGTTATCAAAATGTTAGCTTAGCTAAGATAGGTTAACTAAAATAAATAATTGCCTAAATGTTTTATTAGCTAACGATTATTGATTGCTGACATAGCAGGAATCAGAATAATGAACGGTTACATATTGAGCTAAGAGCAGTAAGCACGCTAGCATTAGTTAAGTCTTAGTCTTAAACAGTACTATTATGCTGTAAATTCAAACCCGTGCATATCAAACAACCACCTGGGTCTCAGGGGTTAAATGTCTCCAGTTAGATTGTGTAACTTTTGAAAAATCAATAATAGAAACAATAAATTAAACTGGCTTGTAGCCTTCTATCGTTCATGTCTTGTCTGCTTTGGTTTAGACTCAGCTGCGGATAGACTCGTTCTTCCGCATGGAGCAACGTGAGAAGCAGGCGATCCGCAGTCAGCGACTCCGCCGAGCGGTCACCTGCTTGAAGCGAAAAGAGAGGGAAGGAGGAGCCGAGGAGGAAGAGGACGACAGTGAGGACGATACGCATTCCCTGTCTAAGTCTAAGAAAGGGAGTCAGGATAAAGGAGGAGAGGAGAAAGATGTGAGGAGATCTGTGGCAGGAGGAGGCTTTTTAGGGTCAGAGATGACTGATGAATCTCCTCTTACAGCTCTCAGAGATAGCAGTAGCACCAGTCATGACTCCCTCTCAGTAAAGTCTGTTCCTCAGTCTAATAAAACTCCACCTAAGAGAACCAGGATGAGCAGCAGCAGCTCTGGTGAGGACAGCGACGGTGGTCCTGGAGTTGCTATGGTTACAGCCCGATCTGTGTTCGAGGGGAGCCGGAGAGGACGCGGAGCGAAAAGCACGAGAGGGAGAGGAAGCATGAGAGGAAAAGGCAGGGGGAAGAAGACATGAGGACTTTGATATGTACTCCCAAATGTCTGACGTCTACATGTCTGATAAACTCAGGGTTTCCATTTTATGAAACATGAATTTTGTTAAAAACTGCTATGAACTATTAATAGAAAATTATTTTCCTGCTTGTAGATGTTTGTGTGACCACAATGAGTTCATTTTGCATTAAATTTTTGAGATGTGGTACATGTTCACCTGTCATTTGTCGCCCTCGTGTGTCAATGAAACTGAGACAGATGCAGGTTTTCAAACTCCTTCTTTCAGGTCTTATTTCAGCTTCTTTTTATCCGCGCTATCACTTCTACCTACCCTGACTTGAAAAAACAAACACGCTTAAACTTTTGCACAGATGAGAAAGAAACTTCACAATCTTGCAAGTTAAATTGTTGGAATAAGATCAAAGATTTCTATTCCACTTCCCTCTCCAGCTCCGGTTCAGCAGCCGGCGGTGCAGCTGTTGCTGTCAGTCACTGTTACTGCTTCATGCACTTTGAGTTTAAGCATGCCCAGAAAGAGCTTGAGATATCGGGTACAGTGAGCCTCGGTGTGGGAGTCCTGGACAAGAAATTGGAAAACACTTTGTTTGTGTGAAACTTAAAACCACCGAAGGCAATCGTTAACAATCCTAGGGATCAGGATCCACAGTGACCCAAATTCAAAAGACTTCAGCCTTGATTATAAACCAAGGACTGCTTTGGCTGCTATCAGATCTCCTGCGTTGGACGTTCCTGTCCTGTTTCTTCCCTTAGTCATGGAGACACAGCAACCCAAGACCATGGATGATCCCAAAAACAGACACAAAGGTGAGTCATTAAAAAAAACATATAGAGAATACATGATAAATGCTGGCATTGTGGCACCGAGTATGAATCTGATATCAGACCGTGCAAGAAGTGTGGCTCTGCTGATAGATCTGCTTACTATTTACACACACAGAGCTCTAAATTGAGCTCTCCCTGTTCTCACTCAACCTTTGCATTGTGGCTCGGTGGGCTCCCCTGACCTTTTCTCTAAAGTAGCATTGCATAACTGAAGTTGTGGGTCAGACGCTCTGAATAGATGTGACTCACCGGCTGGAGTTACAAACAAATGCAGCAGGATCAGAGAGGCATTATGAGCTGAGATGCTAAAAGTACAAAAAAACCTCCAGTACTTCAGCAGTTCTGCTTATTGTTGTATTATTGCCTGTGAGATGAAAGTGTAGGATTTCTGCTCCCACTCTGCCACAGTGTTGCACACATAGAACAGCCATCCTGTGCTGGAGCTTCTGCAGTTCTGTAGTGAATAAAAGATGGAGCAGTTGGCTTATGTTTTTTTTTTGTGTGTGTGTGTGTGTGTGTGTGTGTGTGTGTGTGTGTGTGTGTGTCATTGGAGAAAAGAAAGGTTTAAATATATTGTAATTCAAGTGATTTTGTTCTGTCCCTTGGCTTTCATTTCATGGGTTAGAAAATGTGTAATGTGTAACATGGGATTTCAGGTCACGGGCCTAAAGCGGATACATCTAAGAGTAATTTGTGTCAAAGACCAGTCACAACAAAAAACAAACACACTGGAAATGACAAAAAATAGACCTCACAGCAGCCTTATTTCCATAGAAGAGGATGTTGCAACACATGGTCAGATGAACCGGTGACCTTTAACAAAACTAGCATTTCCTGGAGGGTACTGTCCAGCACAGTGCTGCCTTTGCAGTCTTGATCCCTGCGCACAGAGATTTCTCCAGATTTCAGACTATTTTTTTGATAATATTATGTTGCAGGTGATGAGATATGAGAAGTCCTCACAATTTTATGTTAGGAACATTAATCTGAAATTTGCACACTTGCCAATCAGTGATCGGCCCGTCTTTACTTCTTTTCTAAGAAAGTTTCTAACATGTTGCAAATTCACCTAATTAGTCGCAAAATGTCCCACCATCTATTTCTTATTAGTACCACTTGCTTTTCCAGCCTTTCGTTGCCTCCATTCACACTTTTCTGAGACGTGATGCTGCTTTCTACGGTACGGTACGGAGCCCCGCAAGGGACATGGGAGAAAAAAAATTAAGCCGGACTTTTGTGAGATCTCGCAAAACTAACTCGGGATCTCGCAAAGGTTTTGCGAGATCTCGCAAAAGTTCATCGTAATTTTTTTTCTCCCATGTCCCTTGCGGGGCTCCGTACCGTAGCTTTCAAATTCAAAATTAGCTCATATTTTTCATGGAATAGTTCAATGTTACTAAAAAAAACATTAAAATGTTTTCTATGTTCTACTGTGAATACAATATGAGTTTGGGGGATTTTTACAAAGCATTTAATCTTTTTTGGAATTGCTGTTGTAATCCCAGTGAAGAAAGACACATGAGATCAGAGAATTTACCTAAAATTTGTCCATCATGTCTGATGATCCTGCTTTCCCTTACTGTGAAGTATCTCTATATAAACACAGTTAATATGATATCTGCCTCTTCTGTAGATGCCTGCAAAGCAGGTTCTGCTGTGGATGCAGAACTAGCCAGCGCCATAATGGCACGGCAGTTTCACCCGCCTGTTACTGGTCCCGAGGTCTGGGAGGGATACGTCTTTTCTGGTCTGGAGATCCTCATCAAAGAGTCCACAGACCTCTATGGAGCTGTGCTCTGGCCCTCAGTGAGCCCAAAAATTGTCCTTGAGTTTAGATGTGATGTATGCTCATAATTTTGATCCCTGTCACTTAAAAAATATATACTTGGTTCCCTCTAACAGGCCATGGTGCTCTGTCACTTCTTGGAGAACAACCAAGACAAATACAACCTGCTGGACAAAAATGTGATCGAACTGGGAGCTGGAACTGGGCTTGTTACCATCGTGTCCAGCCTGTTAGGTACTCACACAAGCCAGTGATTAGATTTAATCTTGTTAAGTTATTTTTCTCTTCCTCCATAGTTATTCCTCAATTTTACTTTTACTGTCTCTCCAGGTGCTAAGGTGACCTCCACTGACCTACCTGATGTGTTGGGGAATCTCCAGTACAATGTGACGCGTAACACCAAGGGCCGGTGCAAGTACACCCCTCTAGTGGGTTTTATATTTTAAAGCGTCACATTCAGGAGTATCACCATAAGAGTTAAAGATTGAAAGTGTGTGTGTAAATCAACCCACCCACCTCTGCTTTCAGGTCACTGAGCTGATCTGGGGTCAGGAGTTGGATCAGCGTTTCCCATGTGCCACTCATCGCTTCGACTACATCCTGGCAGCTGACGTGGTGTACGCCCACCCTTACCTACAGGAGCTGATGGACACCTTTGAATACCTGTGCCAGGAAAACACTCAGATCTTGTGGGCTATGCGTTTCCGCCTGGATCCGGAGAACAGCTTCGTGGATCGCTTCCGGCAGTGTTTTCACTTAGAGGAGCTGTACGACCTTCCCAGTCTGAGTATCAAGCTGTACCGAGCCTGGAGGAGGGACAGCACGACCAAGGACCTCAGAGAGGCTGCTAAACACTGAAGGAACTGGATGGGTTTACTGTGTGTGTTTGTGTTTTTGCTCAGTCGAGCCTCTGAGGGTCACGTTGCTCATATCCAGTCTTCTCACAGCACTGGTGATGTGGGAAATAATGTTTCTGACAACCCAGAGATTTTCAATAAGAGGTCTTTTGCTATGTGACTTCATGTGTGCAGTGCGATCAGGTTTTATCACTGCTGGAAGGACTGGAGAAGCACACATCTGTGTCTCGGACTGTTTAAAGGTTAATAAAATTACACACACTAATGGTTCTTGTATAAAATATCTTCTGGGGACCATGAGGAAGGGGGATGCAACTTGTTCTCTATCACCATCCTCGGGTCAGGCTTTATATTTTTGGGATTAAATGATAGAAAACTGCAACCTTTACCTCCTTTTTTTGTTTTTGTTTTTAATGTTTTCTATTTTAAACTTTTTTAGATTGAAAATTAGCTGCTATGAAAGTTATTTCTTTGAAAATTTAAATAAAAATATGAACTCATCAAGACTATATGAAAGGGGCTGCACCTTGTGTGTGTGTGTGAGACTGCAAACAAGCCAAGGTGGTTCTACAGGCCTCAGCTGGCACGTTTAATGTTGAAGTTCATGAAAGTACAATTTAAAAAAGACTGAAGAAGTATGCTTGGAAGAACTGCAGGAGAAAGCCTCTTCATGATAACATAGCTTAGGTTTGCAAAATTGGGTATGAACGATGTCCTTTGAACAGATGAAACCAAGGTGTGTACCCGTAGGTAAGTCCAATAACCACTTGTTACAACCAGCATATGCAAAAGAGCATCTCTGAATGCACAGCACATCAAACCTCGAAGCAGTGGAAAATCACACTGAGTGCCACTCCTGTCAGCTAAGAACAGGAAACTGAGTCTACAATTTGCAGGGGCTCTCCAAAATTGGGCAACAGAAGAAAAATGTTGCCTGGTTTGATGAGTTGCATTTCTGCTGGATGGTGAGAATGAGAATTTGGCATGAACAGCATTGGAGCATGGTCTTGTATCAGGCTGGTGGTGGTGATTCTGGGTTCTTCTCCTGCACCCAAAAACATTAAATATTAAACTTTAAACATTTTTTTTATTTTTTTAAGTTTACAGTGAATTGCAGGTAATTTTTCACCAGCAAACAACTTCAGGAGGTCAAATGAAAGATCACAACCATACTGGGCAGTACATACTAGGCACACATTTTTTTGTGTTTTGGAAACTCCCCAATGAGCCTTATTAGCTGCTTTGGAAAAGGAAGGTTCCCGTCACTTTCTATTCATGTGACCTATAAAATCTGATGCCTAATTTTTGATTCCAAATCTTCCGACACATCTTGGCTCATTTCTGTCCGGTCGTTCCTCTTCTTTCTGCCAGCTCAGAGCATATGCGCAGTTTGGCTGCGGAGGTAGAGGAGAGGTGAAGATCTGTTTAACAAAGCAGCTATCTAAGCTGGTGTCAGTAAATGTCACAGCCACCATTAAGAAAAACAAATACTCAACAGCTGAAGATTAATGTGGACTTGTGGTGCCTGTCATCGAGCTTAAAAACTCCCATCTTTTATCCAAATAAGGCTGCTTGGCATCGGTAGCACAACCGGGCAATGACTTAACCACTGCATGCTTTCTATTAATGTGTCAAAGCATCCCAAGGTCCTGGATGGATTCGTGTTTTAGGATGTGAGTGGATTTAGCTGGACGATAGGTGAAACTGGAGGGTGGGGAGGTGGTACTTCATGCAACTGAGGGTGGTCTAACTGAGGTTTATATTACTGAAGCTTGCTTCTTTTCTCGGGGGCTGATCCTGTTACATCTCTGGTGAAGCAGTTGAGGGCATTGCAGGAAAAGCAGGCACAACATGGACATGTTCCACGTTACACACGTCACTTTTTTAAATAGACGAGACCACATTTTCATCTGCAAAAGCAGGTGATTGCAGGAGACGTGAACGATCAAGAAATAAAAGTGCTGCTTGAGCTTTGACCTCTTGAGGAAACATGGTGATCATCCCTTTAATTACTAATTAAAAGGCGTATACAAAATTATTAAAAGCTTTTTAATGGACATAATGCTGATGTCCTCCATTCAGGCATGTTTCATGTTCTTATGTCTGGTCTCTCTCTTTTTTCTTCCTCCTTATGCAGGAGTTACAGTTGTTGACTGCCTAACAGCAGGCATTAATTGAAACAACACAAACTTGGGAGCTCTCTGCCAAGATGCCTTCAAGCCAAGCATAAATTATGTATTGGCCTTGATTCCCCTCTTGGCCCCATGTGTCTCCACTTTTTTTAGACTACTTACTATCGCAATAAACGATACGTGGACTGATTTGAACTCACGGTGGTGTTCAAGTTAATGTAAAGTTATCTCTTAACTTTAAAAGTTAGAAAAATACCAGCTTCTACAGGTTTAACATGAATTCCTAATACATCTGGGTATGGTGTTACAGACCGTGCAGGTTTTTGCAAAGTTCCAGCTTTGAGAAGTCAAAAAGTACCGGTGACAACAAACCCCCCCCACCCCACCCTCAGCCTGCTGATATCATTCTGTCTCTCTCTCTCCTTTTGGCTTCCTCTTTGGCTCGTCTTTGTAGCATGTCTGTGTGAGTCTGCTTCTACGTGTGTTCTGCTCCGGGATATTGCTTGTGTTTATTTCTCATGGGTACTGCTCTAAAAATATCACCGTGCCCTTGTGATGATGATGGGTGTGTCCTGGAGGATGCTCTATAACACCTCAGTCCGAGGTCTCTGTGATGCATTCGGGTGGCTCCTGAGATCTTTCTCAAATTTGAAGCTTGCAAAAGGTATGTGAGGCACTTACAATATTTAGAGGATTGTTTAACATACAGTCCTACATGGACTCATGTCTCAGTTAACTGTCTAACATTGCAGAGCATTTTATATGGATACTTTGTCCACAACCTCTGTGGAAGAAACCATGTATATGGGAAGTGAAGAAGAAGATGAGGAGACAAATGGAAGTGAAGAGGAGGACAAAGGTAGGATAACCCTTGGTGGGTTATGTGTTTGATTCAGATCAGATCAGAGTACCTGACATTTAGATCTTTCAGATGATTCGCAAACAGATCAGTCATCTGTAGGGAAGCAGCAGAGACCAGCCTGGGCTCCATGTTTCTTCTACAGAGCTGGGAAAGAGGTGTACAACTATGTCGGCCAGGAGATCATCATTCAAGAGGCTCTGGACTCGTATGCTGGCATGATATGGCCGGCAGTGAGTAGCACTGTTTCCCTGATTTGAAAGCTTGCATGCAATCATTTTCTCTAATATTACCAGCTTCTGTCTTGTATCACAGACCTTCTGTATTTCTTTGACATTTTGATCAAATATTTTTGTGAAGTTTTCAACCACGTTGCATCATCATCATCACTCAGATGGACACAGAAGCTCAGCTAGCTGACTTTGCATCCATGAAATGTGTTTGTGACAACTGTGAAGAAATCTGAAGATTTCACAAGGATTATCTCCACAACAAACTTGGTGAACTCATCAGATAACGCAGTCCATTTGATTGGGTCAAAATTTTAGTTACTTTTTTATGTAAGTGCTTCAAATATTGGCAAGAAATTTGTATTTTAATCACTTACATTAACTGCTGTGAGAAGTGCTGCACTGAAATTTGCGGTACATACAAAACAAATGTCATCAGTACTTCTACTCCTCAACAACTGCAGTAAACACTAAAACAAAAAAACAACCTCACCAGTTCTGGATACCCCTGCCCACAGATTTTTGAGGTTCTTGGCAGGCTGGTTGCTGGAACAAGGGGGTCAGACACATGCTCTGTCCCCCTTGTTCTTCTTGTTGCTGAAAATAATTTTTAATGACTCTGGCTGAATGTTTGAGCTTGCTGCAGAAGGAATATGGGACAGAATCATCGAGAAAGAATGATCCTACTCTGTACTTGAATATAAAGTGCTTAAAATTGATATAGGGAGTCAAAAAAGGATGCTTAGAAAAGTAATGGATATAGAGTCTTGCAGTTCATCGTCCTGCTGCATAACCGAAATGTGTTTTATGGCATGAACTGATTGCTGGACATTCTTCTTCAGGATTTTTCTGGTAGAGAGCAGAATTCATGGTTTTATCCGTTACAGGAAGTTGTCCTGACACTCCAAAGCACTATCACGCTATCACCAGAATGTTTGACTGTTGGTATGATGTTTCTTTTATGAAATTCTGTATCACCTTTAAGGTAACAGGATTCAAATGTTGTAAAAAGTTAAACTTCGGTTGATAGTGGATTTCTCCTTGGAGCTCTCCCATTGATGCCATCTTTGCCCAGTCTCTTTCTTATTGTCAAATCAAGAACTCTGACCTGGACTGAGGCAAGTGTGGCCTGCAGCTCTCGGTTGTTCTGGGGGTGGGGGGCTCCTGAATGAGTCGTTGATGCACTCTTGGGGTAATTTTGGTAGGCTGGCCACTCCTAGGAAGGTTGAGCACTGCTCCGAGTTTTCTCCATTTGTGGATAATGGCTCTCATTGTGGCTCACTGGAGTCCTAAAGCCTTAGAAACAGCTTTGTAACCTTTCCAGTCTGGTAGATGTCAATGTGTTACTTTTTGAGAGGTTTTAGTCTATTTCGCTTTGTCAAACAGGCTGACATTAACTAAATCGAACAGGGTTTGCTAATTATAAAGAGAAGATTAAATATGTACATATGTCCTCAGGGGTTGGCTCTCTGTCATTACCTGGACACTCATCGAGAACAGATCAATCTCGTGGATAAAGCAGTCCTGGAGATCGGAGCAGGAACCGGCCTTGTGTCTGTCGTAGCAGCACTCCTTGGTACATAGGCAGAGATGAAGCTGTTTTCAGAGAGCTGCGAGGTTCTACATGTTTTGTTATTTCTCTTTCAGGTGGCTGGGTCACAGCCACAGACCTACCAGAGGTCCTGAACAACCTGAGGGTCAATTTGTGCAGGAATACCAGGGGCCACTGCAGACACACGCCCCAGGTAGCAACTTTGTCATGGGGCTATGACCTGGAGCGCACTTACCCATCATCGGTCTACCGCTACGACTACGTGCTAGCAGCCGATGTGGTCTACCATCATGACTTCCTGGATGAGCTCCTGGTCACCATGAAGCATTTCTGCAAACCGGGAACAACTCTAATCTGGGCCAACAAGGTCAGGTTTGAGTCTGACTTGACTTTCACTGAGAACTTTAAAAAGGCCTTTAACACAAGCTTATTGGCCGAGGATGGAGAGATGAAGATCTTCATGGCAACAAGTAGAGACTGAAAGGCCAAAGAGGTGTGGATAGATTTCCTGAGACACTCCCATGGGATAAGCCATTGAAGTGTACGAATTGCCAGCAACTCAAATGGATCCATTGAAATGATCCAGTGTTTACTAATGCTGCTATGAGCTTGAACTAAAATTTGTTACCTGCTGTTTTATACATGTTGGTGGGGGATAAAAGAAAAATCTGAGGAGATGAGTGTGAGTTTGGATCTGCTGTGGCAGTGACGTTTGCTAAACAAATGTTCGGATACCAAATTCAAGGATGCTGAAAATGTGTTGTGAAAATCATCTGCCTTCTATGGTGCAGTCCTTTCTAGACTCATTAGACACTTTCTCGGGGGTGCGTGTTACACTGGTTGACAATAACCTTCATATAGGAAAATTTTCTATATCATGCTGATAACACACATCCTGTACACTTTTGTAGAGTTATATTACATCCCCCAACACTCTATACTCATATTTTGTAATTAATACTTAAATAGAGTCAATACACACTTACCTACCACTTTATTACTGGGTTGGACCCACTTTTTTTTTCGTCAGAACTGCTTTAATTCTTCATGGGATAGATTTAAACACGTCTCAGAGATTTTGTTCCATGTTAACAACAACCACTCTGCAACTATTTGAGCTTTGGGACATTGTGGATTATCCCGATAGAAGTTAACATCAGAAGACAGGTACACTGTGGTCATAAAGAGTCAATACTTAAGTTGTGCTGTTAAAAATATCCTCCACACCATTACACCACCACTAGCTTAAACCATTGATCCAAAGTAGGATTCATGTTGTTTACATCTCATTTTGACCCTAAACATCACAGCAGAAATCCAGACGTTTTTACAATCTTCTGTTGTCCAATTTTGGTGAATCCATGTGAGTAGCCTCAGTTTCCTGTTCTTAGCCAACAGGAGTAGTGGTGGTCTTCTGCTACTGCTTCAAGGTTTGACATGCTGTGTGTTCAGAGATGCTCTTCTACATACCCTGGTTTTAATGGGTGATCGGCTTCCCAACAACCTAACATATTCACTTTCCCCCCAAAAAATCAGACTTTTTATCCTTGAAGGCCTATAAATAGTCAGTTTAATGCAGATGGTTTTGTTGTTGTTTAGACTTGAACTGTCTTTTAAGATGACTTTTAGCCATCTTTTTCCTCAGATGGTAGTATAAGAGGCAGCTTCGCAGATGTAAAGATTTTCTCTTAAATATACTGTGTTTGGGATAAAACAAATCATCTGAACAGGACTCACTGGGCTGTGGGGTATGGAGGGCCATAAGTGCCAAAAGGAATTATATTAAACACACCATTAAAGAACTGTGATTAATTAAAATTGGAAGTAGACAAATGTCAAACAAGTCAAATATTTAGAATGTCATTAAAATAGGAAAAAAATATTAAATGGCTTAAATGAAGTGAATTGAAATTGAACTTTTTCCCCCAATTTTAAGTATTTATTTTATTCATGTTCGGCTCTCTCGGCCCTCCACAGTAAGTATAAAGAAGCTATGAAATGTCTTTTTTTGGCATGTCAGCTGTACCGTTTTTAAGTCTCTTTTGCTGTATGTGCAAGTGATGCTCAGTGAACACGTGAATTCTTCCAAATATTTTTATTCAGTGTCATTTTTCTGATTGTGACTTATTCCATGTGACCACAAAATAGTGACAGTAGCTCGGGGTCTTTCCCACGTCATCAAGGAAGAATAGGTATAAAATAATACTAAGAGCATACAACCATATCTCGTAACATTTGATAAAATATTGGCATTTACTAGATTTTATGACTATAAATATAAACACAACCGTAAGAAGCTTTTCTGAAGTCTTTCTCGACACCAGCAGAGTGAGAGCAACGGATATGAGACGTCTGTTTGGTGCCATGAAGTGGACGGTAAAGTCCTGTGGTGAACGTTAAGGCCTTTTTAAAATTATTTTAAAAGTGAAACTGTCATTGGCAGCGTGTAATTGTTGATAGCAGAGCCCTGAACGCAACATCTGTCTGAAAAACAATCCAAAACTCCAGAAAAAGGAGAAAAGAGAAGATTTAAAAAAAGAAAAATGGATTCCAGCAGAGAAACCTGAGACTGCTGCTGAGAAGCTAAAAACAGAAGCATGATTTGTGACCACCGATTCACCCCCAGAAGAGATTTTTCTGCTCCCCTTGAGGACAAGAGGCTCGAAAGCAGCTGCTTTTACATTCGTAGGCATGGACCTTCCACTTGAGAGAGGTCTTAAAACAACATCAGGGAAAGATGAGACCATAAACAGTCACAAAATCCACACCGGAGGGTGAGGGTTCATCTTCACACGTGGGGCGTGACACCACCACCACCTCCTCTCCGATATGGTTTATGCCTTCATACATGCAGCGATGATTAAACAGCTTAACGTGGAAAATCGTTCTTTGGTTAAAGTGATGAAACAGAAATCATACTTTAAGTTTTATGGATTTAAAGAAAAAAAAAAGGGGGGGGGGGGGAGATCTGTCCATGTTAGATACACCCTTAAATACAACCCTTTGAATTTTTGCTGAACAGCTTTCAGAAGCATGTTGTGAGGTTTGTCTATTTTTAGAAGCATTTTTTCCATCTACACCGTTTTCCTATGCTTGCACACGGCAGCGTCGACCATTTACACATCACATCGTCACTACATGAAGAAAAAGCATGCACAAAGCCTCAGAGCCGCGCCCATTCCAAGGTAAGGAGGAGAGGAAAATAAAATGTACATTAGCTGCAAACCTCACTCACTTCTCACACACGCACTTTTCAGCAGATGAGCATTGTGTATCATAAACTCTGAGCTCTACTCAGGCACCAACCTCGCCTGGATTATTTTGAGTAGAGAAACATGTGGCACATGGCAAATGTCCAGACCTATTAAGTTCAAAGAAAAAAAACAAAAACAAAAATCACAACTTGCAGAAGCTGTAATTTAAGGTCTGTGTAAATTAGATAAATTGGACAAAAGCACTGTGTTAGTCCTCAAAAGCAAAAAACAAAACTTATGCTCAGCTCCCCTCTAAATGGCTTTCGTTACAGTCTCGCTGGGAGAAATGTCGATGTACACAAAAACACCCTCACAAATAATATTCACTCACAGACACGCACACATGAAAACAACATCAGAGGATACAGTCAGCGATTAAAAATCATTCAAATAGAAACTGAAAATCCGCTTCCACAAAACTATGCTTCCTTACATCCTAGAAGACATGCATATACTCAAAACACATCGATTAGAATATTTTTGTGTTATATACCTATTGCATCTTAATATACTGTAAGTTATGAGTGTATGTACATTATTTTATGACACTGTGTACATGTGCAACGCCGTGACTGCTGCACAGAAACTCGTCTTAACACTGTGTGAAAGTTTTACGATGAAACCAGATCCGAACATCCTACCGCTGCCCGCGACTGCATCGTGACGTTAGTGAGGTCTGTTTTAGGTGGTTGTCGAAGGCGGCGGTGACGCAGCGAGCACGCGGCTCGTCGCGCTGCTGATACGAGCTTCGACGCATCCGTCGACACCACTGAAGGTTGATGGGTGAAAGCGGATGAGCGCCTCCTGTGGTCAAATCCTCCCCCTACGACCTGTGTTTCATCCCATCAGAAAAGGTCAAGGTACATGAAGAAAGGCACCTCAAAACTGTTGTGTGTTCTGAGACAGACAAGAATAAATGGTAGCTTTAACCCAGGCGGGCTGGACAATCAAAAGAAAAGAAAAAAGGGAGATTGAGCTCTGTCTGTGACTCCCTTTTAACTCAAGGATCAGGCGCCGTGTGTCTGCACGTGTGCAGCAGCGAGTCCTCCGTCTTCTCTCTGAAGTATAACAGCAAGCTTTGAGTAGTCAGTTTGTTTTCTTCGCTAATAAACCGGGTCGTGGCCCTTTTGTTTTGTTTTTTTTACAGTATTTACACCAGACAATGAGGTTTTTCATGTGAAATGAAGTCCAGACAGCTGAGAATGGGGTGGATGTGAACGCCTCCAAAAATCTGTGGATGACAGCAAAATAAAGGACGACGACTGAGCTGCAGGATCAAGCCCACCCTCGAGAGAGTTCAGGGCTCTTAAAAACTCATTTATTGGTTGTTTTTCTTGCTGAACAGCCGAGGCTGCTCGACAACATGTTTAAAGGTAACTTCAGGATGAGCATGATCCCTCCACTTACGCTCGCCGTCATCATTTATTTGGTGTTCATCAACAATTACATTTAAAAAAAAAAAAAAAAAAAAAAAAATCTGAGGAGGCAGCTGGTTGGTTGAATGCATAGACCATGTGACCCTGAGGGACATGATATCGTAGTTGTCATGTGATGGGACCGTGGGTGGCTGTGCTGCCCGAGCGTGCATGCAGGTGTGTGCGCGCCGTTGCCTAGAACAGCGTGTAGTCGGCGGGGTACATGACGGGGAGCCAGTTCTCGCTGAAAGCAGCGCAGTGTGTCCATCCGAGGTGACGCATGAGCTGAGGAACGAGAAACAGAAAAAAAAAAGAATAATTAAAAATCACTGCAGTGAAAAAAGACGTCATCATGTGCTGGCCGTCACTGCTGCCGTACCTGGATGGAGTTCTTCATGTTTTCTTTGCTGGGCTTCTCCTCCACCATCTTTGAGGCGTATTTTAAAGCCCGCCCGTACATCTTGTTCACCAGAGCGTGTTTATATGAAAACATCAACACCTGAGCAGCCAAGGCAAAGAAACACAGAAAGAAAACTTTAGCCATGACCCCAAATCTTAAAAAAACCCCAAAAAAAAACAAAAAACCCAAAACAAACAAACACCAATTTGACTTCTCTTACCTTGGACTCAGTTAGCTCCGCCCACTTCTGCACCTCCCAGAATGTATCCATCAGGGCTTTGGAAATGTTCTGCAGGATGTCATCAGAGCTGCTGGCCGCCTCCTCTGCAGGCTCTTCAGCCACCGTCTGCCCCGTGGCGACAGCCCCGGCGCCATCCTGCGACGAGGGGGGCAGGAGGAGCTGGTCGGCAAGAGCGCAGCCCTTCCTGCACAGAGCGTCGAGCAGGGACGACTTCTGCTTCTCCATGTCGCTGATACACAAATATTACCAGAGGTCAAGAGCAGCACGGCTACGTTAAGCCTAATTGTGCTTTTGTTTTATTGTTCTTCAGTTTGTCATTTTTCCATTATGTGTTTTATCCTATTGTAACGTGTCCTTGGGTGTCTTGAAAGGCGCTTTATAAATTTATTATTATTATTGTTCTTTTTTTTTTTTTTTATAAAAAAACAAACAAATAAAGGAGCCTAAATTCTAAAATGTACTTCATGTACAACTAAGGTAAAGAATGCCTGTTTATAGAACAGAATGCCTGGAGTTTGCAGAAAAATATGAGCCAGGTCACAAAACAACATCAAGGGTTTTTTTCTAGTAGGTTTTCAATGGATTGAAGAGTTGAGCTCTTGTTTGAGCTGCCAAAAACAAACTAAACTAATAAAATTTGTTATGTGTGGAACACCTTCTCAGGGGTTCATGCTTAAGCTAAACTGAAATATTTACTAAAACTAGTTTGTGGTGTTAACGCTGCTCCTTGGAGCAACATACCTCTTGATAGAAGCGGCGTCCGGCCGTGGGTCCGTCTTCATGGTGAGGTAAACAGCCAAGGCTGTCTGGTCGATGCGGGAGATGACGAGGTCTGCTGCTGACACCACCTCCTTGAGGCGTTTCACACGCTCCTTAAACGTAAACAAAAGAAAAAAATGACTGTGAGTCAACAAGGTCGCACAGTTTAAACTCCGTCCCACGACTCCTGGCACATTCCCCGTTCCTCTTTCACCTTTTCCGAGTCCAGCTGGTGGAGCCTTTGCACATGCAGTGCCAGGTAGTCGGCGTAGTTTTCCATCAGTTCGTCATAAACAGCGCTGGAATCTAACCTGAACAGTAAAAGGTGACACACGGATGAGCGAGAAATGAAGCCGAGTTGAAGCGTTGGCGGACATAAGAGATGAGAAAGTGCACACACTTGGTCATCCACTGAATCTTCAGATCCCTCATAGCTTCTGCAAACTCGTCCTTAACGTCCTTCTCCTTCTCTCCTTCCTTGTCCTTGTCCTTCCCTCCATTCTTTGTTTTGTTGGGAGCAGGAATTAAGTGGTAGAAGACGGGAACGACATCCTGCATAAATGTACACACACACACACGCACACGCACAAAACAAACAAACAAACAAACAAACCAGCTCAGTCGAAATAAAGTCATTCAACCTTCAACATAATCCATCATCATATCCCAAATTCTCACCCTCTGCTAACTTAAAGCACCAAAATCCTCCCGTTTCACTGATTTTTAAATTAAGGAAAAAATACCCAGTTATAAAAGTTTCAATTATAACTAAAAAGATAATTGTATTGACCACCAGAAAACTAACTACTCTGTCGAACAATGCATCAAAGAACAGAAATACTGACATGCTTTGAAATGATAAAGCAGAAGTAACAAATCCTAGCTTAAGGCAAAGAGTAAGCCATTTCCAGATGGTAGGAGAGCAGTGGACGCTCTGTTGTACAGTGTTTCTAGCTCATCCAGTACCTTTTTAAACTTCCCTTGTCGTTTTGCTGAGGCCTGCCCCTGGTGGTCAGAATAACACACAGTAAGGAAGAGACAACACAAGCACACCAGAAAAAAGGATTCTCTCTTTATTTCATCCTCACTGGCAGACTCGGAGAGTCCGCACACCTACCTGTTGCTCACTAAACGTGTGGTCTTAGATTTAAATCTAAACACATCTGATCTACTTATTTCCTTTATTCCTGCAGCAGGGAAAACTGAATGCAATCAGTGCATTATCAGAACTATATAGGTTCTGATAATTATATAAGTATAAGTGGAAAACACTGATCTGTAAATGGCTGCTAGAGTTCAAACTGAAGTCTTTTGCGCCGCAGCCACCAAGTAAAGCCACGAACACACACAAGCTTAAAATAAAAAAATTAAAAAAAAAAAAAAGGGAAAGAAAGACATTAAGAGTTGATTCACGAAGCGTCTTTAGGGAAGTTAAAGTGAGTGCTTGCAAACTAAGAAAAACCAAGAGAACAGGCTCTGCACACAAAACAAAACAATTGTAGAGCAAATTTTGGCAGGGTTATTGCAAACAGCCCCCAGGCCCAGTGGTAAGTAGCAAATCCCCCTCACATTAATTTAGTTGGGAAAAAAATCTTTGTCTTTTCCAACTAAAATTCTTCCAAATTTTCCAAACAATCGGACTCAGCTGTATTCAATGTGTGAGAGAGCCGCATTTACCACATTAGATTGATTCTGGATTGAAACAGAAGCCAAATGAATGAGAAAAAAAATATATCAGGCTTCAACTTCAACAGGTTTGTGCGTGGAGGGGAGCAATCGAGCACCGGTGTTTTCTGATCCTCAGGACTGCGAGTCCTGCCGGCTTCACATTAAATGCATCTAAGTGAATGCTTGGCAGGAAATGTGAAATCCAGCACGACTTTGGGTCCTGATGAGCAGGACCACATATTTCTTTGAAGTATCGAAGTTTACAAAGAACAAAGCTACTCACAGCTTTCTTGCCATACTCGCTCTTGGGCACGACGAGAGAGCCTGAAAGGTAGCATCCTGGACTCGTTCCCTTCGGGATCCTGTAAACAAAGTAAAGGAAGAAAGAGAATAAATTCAGAATTATAAATAAAGACTCATATTTTAAAGGTGAAGTATTTTCACACTGGTTTGTGGTCCTGTTTTGAAGTCTAGAGATAATGATCATCATCATGGTTACAAAAACCTGGTCTGACTGTGACACCACATGCTCACTGACGAGTCAGTCATTAGCCAACGAGCTTGCAGCTGCATACCACAGAGAGTATCTGTGGTAATTGAAGTGGATGAAATGAAATGTTGCGTGTAAAGAGCAACCAAATCTATTTAGAGACCAAAAATGGTGCTGCGGTGCAAGGCCACAGGAAATAAAGAGTTTTGGAGCATGGATATGCAGACTAAATATGTCTGGCCCCTTGGTGGGTTTGACTCACTTGTCATCTGGCAGGCCTGTGACGTAGAAAGGCTGTGTGGCACCCGGGGACAAGGTGACAGAATTCACCTTCTTCTTGGCCATGAGGGCAGCGCGATGTGTCTCGTAGACATCCAGGCTGAGGGTGGTGGAGAGACGGTGAGAAACCACGAACGGCAGATCCTTAAGTCGCTCCAGCTCACTGGACTGCTCGTGGCGGACCTGCAGCCGGATAGTGTAGTCTCCCTTTTCCAGCTTTAAAGAATACTGTAAAAATAAAACATTTCTTTTTTTAAAATCCACTTTCCCATCATCATAAAGCAGGTACAACCTGCAGGTATGAAGGAACGGTTCAGAAATGCGTGTACAGGCATTCCTTGTGGCATGGTCTTCATGTGTACCTGGTGTGGATAGGCGTCACCAGAGCCCAGCAGTCTCTTGTTCTGGTCAAACAGCATCCAGAGCTGACTGTCAAACTCTGACTCGTACAGCAGCTCACACAGCATTGGGCAGCTGGGTGTAACTTCTCCACTCTTGGGCTGAAAACAAGCAGGAGAAGATTATACACACATGGCCAAAAAAAAAAAGAAAAAAAGCTACGTTTTCCTCTTCATATGTTGTGCAGGTGGTTTTACCTGGTGAAAGCTGTAGGTGAGCACGATCTCATAGAGTTGTCTGTTATCAGGCAGAACATCCCTCATCCCCAACGCTTTTATCTTTGAACTTAAGGGCCTACAAAACAGACAATGGGCTCAATAAAGGAGCTACAACTAAAGTTAGAACCAAATTGTGCACACCTACACTCACCTCAGAGGCTGAACCCACGACTTGAGGGTGATAGTTGGAGACACTTCTTCGTATCTCAGTGGTGAAAACACTTCGAAACTCGTCACTCCCTCCGAGGCATGCTGCGCAGTCACAAACCAGAGTCAGAAAAGAGACAGAAGAGAACCGATACGGTCTGAGCAGCGTCTTAATTCCTGCTGTTGCTGTTCTCTTTGTTCTTACTATGTGCAGGGGTGACGGAGACGTGTTGAGCCCATGGAAGGCGATGGTGTAGTCCACCGTGACGTCACCCAGGCTCGCCCACCAGCGTGCAATGCAGAACTCTACCACTTTACCTGACTGGAGAAGAGATTATAAAGCACAGTGCTTATCCACACTGTTTTGTTTTTCCACATCATAATTTACATGTTGAATCCAAGCCAAGAGAATATAAATATACACACCAGAACAGGGAAAGCCTCAGTTAGTGAGCCTCTCTCCAATAGTGACGAGAACTTGTAGAACTCATTTGCTCTGTAGGCTTTCTGTTTGACCAGGTGCACTGCATGGAGAACAAACTTTGACGAGACGTCTCCCGAATGAGACGTCAGTGTGACCTCTGCAAGAGAGAGACAAGAACAGAGGTTAAAAAAACAGAAGAAGAAGCAGAAGAAGAAGAAGCAGCAGCAGAAGAAGAAGGCTGTATCCCAATTCAGGGTCTGCAGCCTTAAAGGCCGCATTTTAAGGCCGATTACGTCACAGCGATGCGACGAAGGCTGTCCCAATTCGAAGACTGCTCGAAATGCGGTCCTCAAATGCGTCCTTCATTTCCCTGAATTTTAAGGACGTGGCGGTGTAGACTTCGTGGCCCAACATATCCCAGAATGCATAGCGCGGCGGTGGTGTGGATAATTTTGCCGGGAAAAAAAACGGCGGATAAGGGGCGCCCGAAGAGTAAACTTTAAGTAAGTACTGAATATTATGTCACTTATTTATGTGCAAATGTTTAATAATGAAGAACATTAAAACATTACTGTTGGCCACATGTCGGCAAAGTTATGTGACATTAGTGACGTTTGTACTAACTTGGTCTTAAAGCCTTTACTTTAAAATATACGCCGTTCAATAGCTGATCTTAATCAGAGAATGATCAAAGCTCATGTACAAACAAACAAACAAACAAACAAACAAACAAAAGATTTTCTCCTTCATTTCTGTCAGACAATGCTGTATGAAACGTATCCAGCTATTAGTATCATGGTTGCTAGGCAACCTGCGCAGCGCAACGGAGGCTAGACCATCCCATTTCACAAGCCTCCCACTTCCGGCCTTAGCGGTCTTTGAGTACGTGGCCATTGAGGATCGTTGATGCTGCGTACTTTAAGGCTGCAGACCCTGAATTGGGATACAGCCGAAGAAGCAGCAGCAGCAGAACAAGAAGAAGAGCAAGAACAAGAAGAAGAGCAAGAACAAGAAGAAGAGCAAGAACAAGAAGAAGAGCAAGAACAAGAAGAAGAGCAAGAACAAGAAGAAGAGCAAGAACAAGAAGAAGAGCAAGAACAAGAACAAGAACAAGAGCAAGAGCAAGAACAAGAAGAACAAAGAAGAAGAACAAAAACAAGAAGAACAAAGAAGAACAAGAACAAGAAGAATCAGATTCTTCAATTATTCTGAGGCGTGCGCAATCAAGATATCCACTATATGGTCAAACATGTTGGGCTACACACCTAATTGTTGCGGTGCTTTCACTCCCTTTGCCACAGATATATAAAACAATATCAAACAGCCAGCCATGCAGTCTGCCTCTATAAACATTTGTGAAAGAATGAGTCATTCTAAAGAGCTCACTGAATTCGACTGTGGTGCTGTAATAGGATGGGCCCACGGCACCAAGTCAGAAATTTCTTCCATCCTAGATTTTACAGAATCAGCGAAGAGTGGTACTGCTGCAAAGTAAAAGCATTTAGGAAACGCACCAACTCAGCCATGAAGTGGCAGACCGCTTAAAGTTATAGAGAGCAGTCACCAACAGCTGAGGCTCACAGTGCATAAAAGTCACCAATGCTCTGCTGACTCAGTAACTGAAGCATTACGAGATCTTTTCACTGGATCTAAGCTATAATTAACAGTTGACTGTGCAATATGTAACAGTGAGGAAATTTCCCGCCTGGCTTGTTGCACAGGTGACATTCTATCACATACCTTGCTGGAATTCACTGAGCTCCTGAGAGCGACTCATTCTATCATAACTGTTTGTAAAAGTAGCCTTCATGGCTTGGTGTTTGATTTTACACACCTGTGATCATGGAAGCGGCTGGAACGCCTGAATTCAATGATATGAATACAGGGAGTGCAGAATTATTAGGCAAATGGGTATTTTGTCCACATCATCCTCTTCATGCATGTTGTCTTACTCCAAGCTGTATAGGCTCGAAAGCCTACTACCAATTAAGCATATTAGGTGATGTGCATCTCTGTAATGAGAAGGGGTGTGGTCTAATGGCATCAACACCCTATATCAGGTATGCATAATTATTAGGCAACGTCCTTTCCTTTGACAAAATGGGTCAAAAGAAGGACTTGACAGGCTCAGAAAAGTCAAAAATAGTGAGATATCTTGCAGAGGGATGCAGCAGTCTCAAAATTGCAAAGCTTCTGAAGCGTGATCATCGAACAATCAAGCGTTTCATTCAAAATAGTCAACAGGGTCGCAAGAAGCGTGTGGAAAAACCAAGGCACAAAATAACTGCCCACGAACTGAGAAAAGTCAAGCGTGCAGCTGCCAAGATGCCACTTGCCACCAGTTTGGCCATATTTCAGAGCTGCAACATCACTGGAGTGCCCAAAAGCACAAGGTGTGCAATACTCAGAGACATGGCCAAGGTAAGAAAGGCTGAAAGACGACCACCACTGAACAAGACACACAAGCTGAAACGTCAAGACTGGGCCAAGAAATATCTCAAGACTGTTTTTTCTAAAGTTTTATGGACTGATGAAATGAGAGTGAGTCTTGATGGGCCAGATGGATGGGCCCGTGGCTGGATTGGTAAAGGGCAGAGAGCTCCAGTCCGACTCAGACGCCAGCAAGGTGGAGGTAGAGTACTGGTTTGGGCTGGTATCATCAAAGATGAGCTTGTGGGGCCTTTTCGGGTTGAGGATGGAGTCAAGCTCAACTCCCAGTCCTACTGCCAGTTTCTGGAAGACACCTTCTTCAAGCAGTGGTACAGGAAGAAGTCTGCATCCTTCAAGAAAAACATGATTTTCATGCAGGACAATGCTCCATCACACGCGTCCAAGTACTCCACAGCGTGGCTGGCAAGAAAGGGTATAAAAGAAGAAAAACTAATGACATGGCCACCTTGTTCACCTGATCTGAACCCCATTGAGAACCTGTGGTCCATCATCAAATATGAGATTTACAAGGAGGGAAAACAGTACACCTCTCTGAACAGTGTCTGGGAGGCTGTGGTTGCTGCTGCACGCAATGTTGATGGTGAACAGATCAAAACACTGACAGAATCCATGGATGGCAGGCTTTTGAGTGTCCTTGCAAAGAAAGGTGGCTATATTGGTCGCTGATTTGTTTTTGTTTTGTTTTTGAATGTCAGAAATGTATATTTGTGAATGTGGAGATGTTATATTGGTTTCACTGGTAAAAATAAATGATTGAAATGGGTATATATTTGTTTTTTGTTAAGTTGCCTAATAATTATGCACAGTAATAGTCACCTGCACACACAGATATCCCCCTAAAATAGCTAAAACTAAAAACAAACTAAAAACTACTTCCAAAAACATTCAGCTTTGATATTAATGAGTTTTTTGGGTTCATTGAGAACATGGTTGTTATTCAATAATAAAATTATTCCTCAAAAATACAACTTGCCTAATAATTCTGCACTCCCTGTAGTTGAGTGACTGGTGTACACTATATTTCCAAACCCAATCTCATTTTTTTAACCTTCACCATCTTTAATATTAGCTTCCATCACTGTGACCGTATAGATATGATAGAAACGTTCATAGAATGGTACTGGGCACAAAAAAAAAAAAAAAAAGCTGGTACCTGCAAGGCACCACTAAATTGCTGTGCACAAATTTGGAACCAACTATAGGAGTGATCCCGCAAGACCAAGCAATGATGCTTCCCCATGGAAATTAGTCCAACTTCTGCTACTTAGGGTTTGGCTAATGTGGGCCAGTTCTCTAAAGGGAGGCAGATCAGGCCCAGCGTTAGCACAGTGTCAGTGGAAAACAGAGAGACACCAACCTGCCCAGGAGGCTCCCTGAGGAACAGTAATGAAGTGGCGTCTGATCTGGCCCGGTCTAAAGTGGACGTCTGTGAAACACACCTCATGACTACGACTGTCTATTACTCTGTAGGAAGAGAGAAGATCCATCAGACAGAGAAACACACAAACCTCTTATGCGGAGCGGGGGGCAAGCATGTACTGACTTACTTGGCAGGGATAACAACTGTGATTGGAACTCTGAATAGTGGCCCACAGGTAGAAGCTGCTGTATCATACCCACACACCTGAAAGACAAATTCAAAGTGAACGTAAGTGCACACAGACACATGAGCTCGATTTTTTGACTCATTCTCTCCTTCACGTGGTGCCCACCTCTGTGTAGTGGACTCCCTCTCTCAGTCCAACGGGGTCGATGCGGACGTTAATGTGACGACACTGGTTCATGAGCTCGAGGTGGGAGGGGCACTGGACCCACGGGGCAGCGCACGTGAGCGCCAAGTGAAGCTGCAGGTTGATTCGCTCAGAGTTTCCTGTGATGGAAGAAGAAGATAGCTACATTCTTAAAAAAAAAAAAAGAAAAAAAGAAAAAAAAAAGAACAAAAAAATAAATAAATAAAAACATGATGTATGAAAGTACCTGTGTTCTCTGGAAAGATGGGCTCAATTCCAACTCCGTGATCAGTGGGTCCAAGAACGTGGGCTGGGTCCCTGAGGTAGATGCCTCTCTGTGTTCCCACACTTACCGAGAAGCCTAGGTGGCTTGTGGGTAAAGAGGCGTGCTGAGTGAGGTAGTCTAACGCCTTTTCCACCTGAGAGGAAGACAAAACGATACATTTGTTTAACATCTATCAGGGAAAGAAATGGCAGAATATCAGGTTGAAAGTCTTACAATCACAGTACCTGGATTATTCCATGGCCCTGTGCAAACACCTCGATGTCATCAACCTTCAGAGCAGTGTTTTCCAGCGCTCTTCTCACAGCAGGAGCTGAGGGATGGATCCCGTTCTGTTTCAATCCTTTTTCACAAAACAGCAAACACCAGCATCAGCTTTGAATTCACACACATTTCTCTACACACAGCAGGCTGAATTATCACATCTCACTAGACCCACCTGAGAGGACTAGTGCGATGCCGCCACAAGCGTTAGGTGATGACATGGATGTGCCGTTCATCAGCTGGGTACCACGAAGGGTCCAGTTGGGCACGGATGCAATGGCACCGCCAGGGGCGCTGATGCTGACCCCCAGGGCCCCGTCGGTACTGGGACCCCTCGATGACCAGGTGTACTGGTTCGGAGGCAGCTTCTCCCTCAGGGAGTATTCTGCCACCATCATGTCTGGCGTCACGTATGCGCCAACTCCTGCAGAATGAACAAAGCAAAAATGAAACCAAGCATGGCTGGACAGATGTTTTGATCCAGAGGTTATCAATCCGTGGTCCAGGACCCACTGCAGGCTTAACAGTTTGAGAAGCACTGGTTTCATCCGAGCGTGTACCTATAACACTGCTGGTGGTTCCTCCTGGGCAGCCGACTGTAGTGAGGCAGGGGCCGTTATTTCCCGCGCTTGACACAAAGATCACGTTGTGTTTCTGCACAGCTTCAGTGATCACCTCACAAATCCTCCTGAAGGACAAAAAGACAGCGACAAATGAGTAACAGTAAGCAACGAGGAGCTACAGAGGCAGCGCCTGCTCTCCATGTACTTACCCTGAATTGGGCCAGTGTGTGGCCTCCCCATAACTGTAGTTAACCAGGTCACACTTGTAGTTGATTACTTCAATCATCTTTAAATGACAGACAAATAAAGAATAAAATGGTGCAAACATATACAGATATTTTCTTTAAATCTATATTCTCAGGACTTTGAGGAATATACCGCGCGGATGAGCCCTGTGCCTGTTTCCATGGTGCTGAGGCGGGTGTCTCCAATCTTCAGAGCCAGGATTTGGGCACCCGGGGCCACACCATTACGTTCGGGCTCCTCTGGGAAGTAGCCTGCTGCGATGCTTGCCACATGTGTCCCGTGAGCCCCTTTAGGAGCGCACAAGCAGCATTAGATCATGTGTGAATACCCGACTATTAGGCATATTAGGAATCTAATGCGCTGGGATGGCTCACCTCCGCTGGTGACTATGCAGAGCGTGTTGCCGTCATCATAAATATTAACAGAATAGTTAAGCATCTCGACAGTTCCTAACGTGGCATACTCATGTGACTCTCTGTATGAGCTCAGCACAGTGCACTGGGACAGCTCTCCGCACTCTGAAGTGTCAACTACAGCCCTAAAGGGAACAAATCACAAATAGAT
Source organism: Diplotaxodon limnothrissa (assembly GCF_057381915.1). Taxonomy (NCBI): domain Eukaryota; kingdom Metazoa; phylum Chordata; class Actinopteri; order Cichliformes; family Cichlidae; genus Diplotaxodon; species Diplotaxodon limnothrissa. The sequence goes on from NC_140596.1 coordinate 25,652,817, forward strand.
TACTGGTAAACAAGGGAAGGTTGTGAAAAGAAAGGGTAAAAAAAAAAAAAACAACAACAACAAAAAACTGTAAGGATACAGAAGGGGAAAGAAAATTAAAGGTGGCCGTACTTCCATGTGACGCCATCGTGCCAAAGCACACAGTCATATACAGGCCCAGGATCACTGTACTTCTTTTCTAGCGATGCCAGGAGCTCTGACTGACACTGCAACTCTTCTTTCTGCAACTTCTCAATCTGTGGAGAGACTGAAAGATGAGAGATACAGTCGAGGCATCCCATGCTAGTAAAGGGTGCCTAACTACACTTGGAAAAGGCAAGAAATGAAGCCCAATACGTTAGATCCTCTCACATTCCCTCCTTATTCCTCTTGGTGATAGCAGCTATTCTTGCTGCTCCATTTTCTTTGTCACTTCCGATTTTGATCTTTCAAAATTGTTTATCACCATTCTTGTTCAATAATCAGCCCACAATCCCACTTCTTTAAATGTATTATTTGTGCCATTCTCACTTTCTCTCCTCCAAGTCGCTCTATGAATTTATAAATGTACATATTTTCTAACATAAACGTTGCCTTTTTCTCTCTCAAATGACCTCAAGGGAGCAGGTCTGACCTGTGAGGGGTTTGGATGAGCGAGGTCAAACTCTTCCGTCTTGCGGCAAACCTCAGCGAGTGCTGCTCTGTGTGGCGGATCCCACATCTTCTCCTTTCGCTCTTTCTAGTAGTCAAAAACCACAAAAAAAAAAATCCAATAACTCTCCAACACAACACACAGTCTAACATACAACTCAGGAAATAATCTGAGCTTAGGAGCTGTCAACAGGGACACTTCAATTATGTTTTTCCCATCATTCATTCATCAGGTGGGTGTATTATATGAAAAAAAGCTATAAACTCTTTACAAAACTTTCCAAGTATGGATAATCAATTCAGAATAAAGGTCAGAAATCCTATCAGTTCACTGATTTCAGATGGATTTTCTATGAGAGGGAAGAGGACAATTCAGCAAGTTTTTCTGTGTTATCGCTAAAGCTGACTGAAGTGTTGAAACATCAGGAAAAAATGCCTGTCTGTGACTCAGGTGGCCAGAAGCTCCAATGCCATGAGTCTTTTGAACAGTTGCTATCATGTCCAAGCTTAATTGTCCACGTGTCAGGCGTACTGGGCTTTGTGCTCAACACTGTGTCAGACAAAATGAAGTAATAATGTCACCTCTTCCTACCTGTACTCTTTCTTTCAGAGCCTTGGGGAAGAACTCGTAGCCATTTTTAACTCCAATGCGATACTTCCCTGATGGATTGACCCAAGCAGGAAGGATCTGGACGATGTTAAAAAAAATATGCAGTGTGAAACAGATGTAAAAGAGCGCCTATAAAGGAATGTTTTTAATGTTTGTGTACGTTGAGGTGTTTATATACTGACCTTGAGTGTTCTGCCAGAGAGGCCGGTGATTGTCCCATCTTTAGGCTCCACCACAGTGGTCATGTTCACGTCACCACTGCCTGTCGTATCAATGATGTCAACAATCTTTGGCTTCCCCTCAGTTGTAACCTAAGAGAACAAAAAAAAATTTGTAAGAAATCAGCAATCCACTAGAATGCAGACAGAAAAAGGTGCAAATCATAACTGGTATCTTACATTGAATGGGGAGGGGTGTGTGGACAGCAAACAAAATGAATCGTCATCCATAAATCAGCTAAGTAACTCAGCCGGTAAAATGATACCTGAAAAAGCTCGTGTTTTTTAACATGAGGATTTGTTTACTACCAGAGAAGCAGTCAGTTTCAGTCTCAGCCCCTCAAGCATGACTGAAGCAAGAGAACAGAAAATAAGCTCAATGTATTATGAAAGCTACCCAGCTAGACTTACACATGTGCACTGGCAGGTTTAGACTAACATGTAGTGTTTAACACTGTGTTGGTCGGCTTATTTTCTTACGTTGTGACTTGGCAGTTTGGATAAAGTTTCAGAGTTTACGGATCACTTATCAAAACGCCAAATACGCTTAATTTACTCTGCCTTGCTACTATTAAGCTAGCTACATCCAGTCAGCGTGTAAATCTAATAGTGTAAACACTGGAATAAAGAGGGGTAAAAAAAACCCCAAAAAAAAAACCCACGAAAATAATTCAGCGGCTAGCTTCCAGGCTGTCATGCTAGCACACATTTTAACTTACTGGCTAACTGTACGCCAGATTAGCACGGAAATACACTCTGACAGCAGGGGTAAACACACACTACTAGCTGCTTTGCCTTGATATGGTTGTCATTGTGGCGTTAAGTTAACTACTGGTGTATCCACATATGCTAAGTATCTAGCTAGATAGCTAGCCGCTGCCGTTGTATACCAATGAAGTGAATGAGTCGGCCCTTTAGCTTCGCTAGCTTCCGCCAACTAGGTCGTAGCTTAACACGAGGCAGCCGGTCAGATCTACCTGCATGCCGGGGGCCCCGGGATCCACGCCGGTGTCTAGGATGGCGATGAGCACCCCTCGGCCGTCATACTCGGGGAACCGGGTGAGGTAAGAGGCAGCGCCGGTTTCTTTTTTGGGGAGCAGCCCGTGGAAGGGGAATGGCTCTTCGGTAGAATGAGCAGCCATGATCGGAAGAGCGACAATGAAAACAAAGCAGCGAAATGGGGAAGAGAGCAACAGTACGCGTGTGGGACTGACGGGGAGGAGAGCTGGTTAAAGGGGCAGTACTTCCAGTAACCCCAGGCCAACGAGCAGGCCTTTATCAGCCTGTTAACTTATCTGCTTTAGTCTGGACTGGGTTTTTACTGTCATGTGAACTGTCTGCTGGCTGGAAACCAAGATGTGTAAATGAGCAGTGTATGACTGCATGAAAGCCAAGAGGTTTCACATCCTTCATAACATCCCCGTACGTACACACACACACACACACACACACACACACACACACACAGAGGTGGCTGACTGATAAAACTCAGAGGTGTATCAGCATCTGCAGTGTGTGCAGAAAAGTTGATTTTTGGCTGTGATCATTTTTGTGTTTGTGAAACGTCATCTCCAGGTCAACCTGAGCAAAGGTCTCATCGGCCACCCGTAGAGGTGAGCAGGACTTGTACGCTGTCACATGCATCTTGTAAATCCTGGGTCATTAGTGAAAAGTGGCACTGGGTGGTGCTGTATTACCGCTGAGTGTTTGCTGCAGTTAAATATTTGTGCTCTGTAGGAACTCTGCACAGTTTATCCTCCCAAACGGGTTTATTAAATCAAGTCTTAATGCATCAACATCACCCTTAGGAGAGTAGAGGCTTGCACTAAACCACAATCCAAGCGATTTTAATAATGATTTACTGCTTTGTGAACTGAAGGCAACAAAACCATCTGAACAAGCCTATGGACAGCAATCTGTAATTTGTTGGCTATGGATGCAATGTATGCGCATATACATTTTTAGAATTTTAACCCTGCGTAGATTAGAGAAAATCCTGAAGAAACAGCACCCAGTTGTTGTTTTTAAAGTCATTAAATTTGTGAAAGATGGATTAAGGGCTATTCATATTTTTGCACGTGTTCTTTATTAGTTTTTCTGTAATGTAACACTGTTACTAGCCAACAACAAAAGTGCTGCTCTCTATTTTCTTTCTGACACATGCAGTGCTGAGAATAAGGAAGAAATTAAAAGTTACAAAATGAAAGTTTTATTTGTCTCCCTCTCACATACCAAATGACATACATTCAGATTTGATTCATCCTGTATTCATAGAGCTTTTTTTTAAATCTTCTCTCTAATACCAGGATTAACCTTCCACGTCAATCGCCATCTGTACAACTCAATATCACGTCTTTCTCTCTCAACTTATAGCACATCGATTCACATATCTAGACTGTAGGTTAATCTTTGTGGTTGTGTTATTAAAAAAGGGGGGAGAAAAAACCACAAAAGGAAGGGTTAGTCTTTGTTATTTTAAGTGTGCCAACGCCCTCAGATGCTGTTATGATGCCTGGTTTGCACGTAAAAACTAACACTTAGGATCGTTTCACTAATCTGCCTTTAATCAGCATCTGTCTTCTCTTCCTCTTTCTGTCAATGGCTCATCGTTGTCACATATGAACACACAGAGATAACCACACTCCTGCAGTCATATTTTGTTGTCATGAACAGGATGCATATACTGTATATATATATTCCCCCCACCCCCCCCCCCCCCACCCTTTTTTTTTCTGTTAATAAAATCGTTGGTTTGTAAGATTCTCAGTTTTATACCTTTTGCAGAGACATACACTTACATGCACACACTTGCAGTTAAACACGCTCTTGTGGTTTACCACAAGGGCGTAACCATTTAGCTGAACTGAAATAATGCACGTCATAAACATCTTTAAGGTCGTATTTTCCTATGTGATGCCGTGCATTGAGCTTCAAACTAACGGTGTTCTCCCTCTCCAGGTTTGGAGATGCGTCACAAACTTTGAATGAAATGTCTTGATAGCGGCGACCTGTGACTCTTGCACTGTAGTTTTACAGTGGGGGAAATAATTATTTGATACCCTGCTGAATTTGTAAGTTTGCTCACTTATAAAGAAATGAACAGTCTCTCATTTTTATGATAGTTTCGTTTTTTACAGAGAGAAACAGATAATCAGTTACGATAGCACGTTACCAGTGGTGTTCTTGGTGACTGTGTTTCAATTGCTTTCAGATCAGTAACAAGCTCCTTCTGTGTAGGTCTGGGGTAATGCACCACCGTTCTCATGATCACCCTCATTCTGTGTGGCAAGATCTCACAAGGAGCTCCGGTTCGATAGCAGTTGATGGGCATTTTATATTTCTTCCATTTCCAACAACAGTTATCACCTTCTCAACAAGCTTTCTGATGGTCATGTAGCCCATTCCAGCCGTATGCAGCTCTACAATCGTGTCCCTGACGTCCTTTGACAGCTCTTTGGTCTTGCCCGCAGTGGTGGGGAGGGTAGAATGGAAGAAACTGATTCTGTGAGCAGATGTGCATCATACACACAATGATATGAGATCAGGAGCATGTGTAATTGATTGATTGACGAATTGTAATCTGTGTGCCACATGGGCACGCAGCCAATCTGCAGCAGGCAGAATTCTGTCTCTGCTGAAGGCATTCAATACATATTTCACTCAGCGACATGCAAATCAATTTATAGCTTTTATATAATGTTTTTCTTTAGTCATATTTTATATCTCGTCAATAAAAATGAAGCTACCATAAAAAATAGAGACTGCTCATTTCGTTCTAAGTGAGCAAAGTGAGCAAACTCAGTTGTTACATCTTTGCATAAAACGGTATCAGTGTTCTCCAGTTATCTGCTGTGATAAATTACTGGGGAGTCCAAATCGCTCGTTGTCGCTAGATGCTCAAATGCAGCTGACAGGACATGTGCAACTTAAAGGAGTTGTATTTTATTACCTCACATGCTAGCAGGCGAGTTTCCCTGCAATGTAGTTATCTTCAGAGGTTATTTATGCAACATGGGTAATACCATGGTTATTATCTATGAAAATAGCCACAGACTCTTAGAGGCGCTATTCAAATGCAGGCAAATGCTCTTGTAAACTGCGTCACTGGTATTCACCCTCAGACACAATGTGTACATTCAGTGAGTTGGGGGGGGGGGCAGTCTCATTACGTGTGAGTCATTTTCCAGTAGTTTTTGATGCATTAAAACACACGCACATACAGTTGCAGATGATAAAGGCGGAGCTAATATTAAAGACATTATATAATGCTGACTGGTTTGTGTCATAATAATGCATCATTGCGTATTTGCTAATTATGATGATGGTTTATTAAAGAAAAGAAAAATCTTCACTGTAATATTCTGGTAATAGTCCTGCATTCAAATTCTCACTAAAGCAGAAGTGCAGAGGTATCAGGAAAATGTAGAGAAAATGTTGCAAGAAAAACTACCTCCCTCTTTTGAGTGCTGTACTAAAATGTACACTCAATGGGCATTTTATTAGGTACACTTTCCTAGTATCTTTTGCATTCAGAGCTGCCTTAATTCATCATGGCATAGATTCAGCAAGGTGCCGGAAACCTTTCTCAAAGATTTTTGAGATGCCAAATTCTCACCCTATTATCTATCTGAATGTCGATGTAGAAACAGAGACAAGGCAATGTTTTTTCAGTCTTCTTCTATTGTCCAATTTTGGTGACCCCATTTTAACTGTAGCCTCAGTTTGCTCTCCTTAGCTGATCAAAGTGGCACCTGGAATAGTTCATAGTCCTGTTTTAATGTATTTTTTCCCCAGAATATTTTCTCTTTTTTCAGACCATTCTCTGTAAACCATAGAGATGGTTGTGTGGAAAATCCCAGTAAATCAGCAGTTTCTGAAATACTCAGAAAAACAGCCATTCAAAATTTCCTCATTGTCACTTAAATCGCCTTTCTTCCCCATTCTGATGCTCAGCTTGAACTTAGCCGAAATGCACTGAGTTTCTACCATGTGACTGGCTGATTTGTATTAAGCAAGCAGTTGCATACAGTAGGTATACCTAACAACACGAGTACTGTACTTTTGACATTATTAGCATGTTGTAAGCAATTTGCTGTATTCCCACTAATACATGTACCTCATGGAGGCAGAAGTAAAGTCCAGATATTCCCAGGCTGGGGATCAGTGGCTCCAAAAAGATACAAACTAAACCTGAAGATGATTATTAGTGAAGAAAAAAGACCAAACAAAGTTCGACTGCATACTAAGTCTGTGTTAATTTCTCGCACTTTTCCCCTCATTTTTGCTGTGTTGTGTCAAGAAAAGTCCTTCCATCGATTTTAACTGCTTCTCCAAGGCTACAGCCGTGGGCTACACCCCAAATAGTCTATTACAGGACTAGGGCTGCCACGATTAGTCGACTAGTCACGATTACGTGGACTATCAAAATCGTCGACGACTAATTTAATAGTCGACGCGTCATTTGAAGCTTTGTAAGATCCCAAAAGACGCAGGAATAAGTAGCAGGATTTAAGAGTGTCATAACGGACTGAAACAGAAGATGACAGCACTGCATGTACAAGGATGCCAGCTGCTGTTAAACCCCAAAGAAGAAGAAGCTGCGTCCCAGAATTCATAGCGCAGCCCAGCTCAGTTTTCAACAATGGCGGCAGCTAGTTAGTTTTAATATTACTCTTATTACGGTATTCTTTCTGGGCCACAAAGTAAACGTTTAACATGTTTTCAGGCGAGAATGTAGCTGTGTAAACCTCAAATATCTGCTCAGTTTATCAAGACACCACATATTTTCAAAAGCTCTCCGACGTTTTCAGAGACGTCTGTTACCTACCAGCTTGATAGCTAGCCGGGAGCAAGGCTCACTAGAGCCTGCGAGAACACCGGACTCCGGGCAAATCGTTTTCAAACCCACCACCGTCTTTCACTACTCAGGTTAAACATGATATATAAGTCACTTGGATAACTTTAAAATGTTATTGTTTGGCTTTTTTTAGTATTTTATTTGTTCCTGAGTAAATCGGTTTGGCTGAGATTAAAGAGATGCTCGAATATCCTCCGGTGTCCTGTTATATTTTAGATCGCAAGGAGCAGACAGCTGAGTTTATTAAACTCCACTGAAACAATCTGCAAATTTCATTAAAATTGAATAAACTATCATCCTGTCTTTATTTTTAGTTAGCACATATCTTAAACACAAGCTGTAAGCTAATGATAGTTATATAAGAGCAGACGCATGCTGGTGCAATAATCTGTACGTTTTACGTCCAATGGATGATGATCTGATTAGTTGACTAATCGCAAAAATAATCGGTGACTAGTCGACTATCAAAATAATCGTTTGTGGCAGCCCTATACAGGACTAACACAGAGAGAAAGACGAACACACCCACAACTACACTTGTGATGGTCTTGAAATAACTAGTTAAACATGTATATTTTTTTGGAGAAATCCAAATCTTTCCACACATACACCTATGTCCTCCTGGAGAGGTATTACAAAGTAATTGGAAAATAAAGCCTTCAAATTATGTAGGAAATTAATAACTACTGCCATCTAAATCTACTCAAATAAATTCTAAGTAGCTTAAAATTAAAATACTCAAGTACAAATTGACTCCAGTGTGTGTGTGTAATTTCTAATCTTGATGAGGGTTTAACATGCTAACAGGCTGATGAGACATGTAGCCTTATTAGATTTTGAGCTGTTCTAAAGTAGTCACAGTTAATCCCAGCACACCGGCCAGGAGCAGAAACACTGCAGCTAAATGTTCCTATTCCTGCTGCAGACACTGTCCGACTGGTCATGCAACACAGAGCACCTGTATAAAAAAGCCCAAAGCCGACTGTACTTCCTCAGGAGGCTGAGGTCTTTTAACATCTGCAGGAAGCTCCTGAGGATGTTTTACCAGTCAGTGGTTGCTGGAGTACTTTTCTATGCTGTGGTGTGCTGGGGGAGCAGCACAGCAAAGAGGGACTCATCCAGGCTGGAGAAACTGATCAGGAGGGCTAGCTCTGTGGTCGGCATGAAGCTGGACACTCTGGTGACAGTGGCAGAGAAAAGGACATTAAAGAAACTGATGGACATTATGGACAATGCTGGGCATCCTCTGCACACGGCCATAAACAACCAGAAGAGTCTGTTCAGTGACAGGTTGCTTCTCCCCAAGACAAGAACTAACAGACTTAAAAACTCCTTTGTCCCACACGCCATCAGACTGTTTAACTCCTCTCTGGAGGGGAGAGGGAGGGGAAACAGGAGGACAAAGGAGGGGGGAACAACTAAGCTGTAGTGCCTCTTCACCTCACTGTACAATACCTTGTGCAATACTTTTTGTAAATAGTCAACAGTGCAATAGACTCAATACTTGAAATGTGCAATTCACTTGTATTTTTATTTTTTATTCCTATTTATTCTATTTATCTCCTTTGTATATTTTATTTATATTGTCTCTGTATTTATATATATGTGTGTGTGTGTGTGTGTGTGTGTGTGTGTGTGTGTGTGTGTGTATATATATAACAGTTCTGTAACTGTAACTTTGGTCGTTGCTGTGCTTTTTTTGGAAGTCGAATTTCCCAGAGGAACCCACCCGAGGGATTAATAAAGTTCTATCTTATCTTATCTTATCTTATCTTATCTTATCTTATCTTATCTTATCTCTGTTCTTCAGCCCCACATCTCTGCTGGGCTGGGCTGCTGGGTTTATAGAGCAGCGCGGGCCAGCGCCGTTCTATTTTGAGGAATGTGGTTAAAGTGATCTCAGGGGCGTGGCCCAGTAGGCTCAAGCGTGGGCCGATGATGTGTCTTTCACCTGAACGGATCCATCTGTTATATTTAAACTTGACGTCAGAGTCAACAAGAAAAACAAGGACCAGTCTGCGATCATCTTTAACTTTCACCCAACCTGTATTTAACGTTTAAGGACTACACGCTGAATAAAATGCTTTAGGAAACAGCCCTGGAGGCAAAAATGTGAACGTAATCCATGTCAGCTGAATGTCTCCAGTCGTCAAGGCTATGTTTTACATTATGTTTTGATAGACTTTGGTGATGATTCAGATCAGCTGATGGCATTTTATTCATGTATGTACAGATTTTAAACAATGCTGTGTATGCGGACTCTATGCACTGTGACTGGGACATTTTTCTTTCATCATTTATGGTCTTTCTCTTTTTTATATTTATTACAAATATTTTATATTATATTTATAATGTAAAGACCCTACAATAATACAGAGAAAACCCCCAAAATAAAAATAAAAATTACTTTAAGCATGCACTTGGCGACAGTGGGAATGAAAATCTCCCCTTTAACAGGGCAAAACCTCCAGCAGAAGAAGACTCATGGAGGAGCAGTCATCTGCTGTGACTGGTTGGGGGTGAGGGGAGAGAGACAGGACAAAAAGAAATCCATGACTTAATCCATATTTAACTGCATGAAACACTGCGGTGCACTCAGTTCAGGCTCTGAAAGCCAAAATGATATTTGAGGACTTACTCTGTGTAAAGCTTAAATTTTTATGCATACATGTGACTGATTTTAAAACATAATACCATAGATATGCAGCATGTGCTGTCATTAAAAGTTAATCCGTGGTCCTTTACTGCTTATAGAAATGATTGTTTTGCTGTTTTTAGTAGTAAAAAATCAGGAGAGATTCATTATTGGCTCCTGCTGCTCTATGCAGAGCTGACACTCATAGACGATGGGTTAACAACAGAGAAAGGGGGACAGATCAGAGCCGGATGTGCATGAGTGCACATGGGCAACCTAGATTTGCTCTGGTCTTATTTTTAAATCATTCACATTTCCCATTCACAGTTAATTACAATTCTACCCACCCTTATGGTGTTGCACAAATGTATGAGGAGTGATTAATGCCTACAGAAGGTGAAGAGGCAGTGCAGTTTTCTGCAGGGAATTTGTCTACACAAATGTTGTGTATCATACTTGGCTTTAAGTTTTGAGGAGGCGAGGTGAGATGATTTACATATATGCAGAGGAGGGATAGTTGATATACTGCACAAAGGATGTTGAAGATGGAGCTGCCAGGCAGGAGGAAAAGAGAAAGACCTCAGCGTAGGTTCATGGATGTTGTGATGGAGGACATTTAGAGGGCTCGTCTGGCAGAGGAGGATGTAAGGTATAGAGTTAGATGCAGGAAGATGAAATGCTGTGGTGACCCCTAAAGGGTGCTGCTGGGGAATAGCTGCAATCACAGCCTCGTAAGCTGGAAGAAGTGGTGAAGAGGGCTCTGTTAACACAGAGCACCATCCCCAGGCCCGAAGTAAATGTGGTTATCCCAGCTTAAAATTTGTGAAAAGCTGCAAAGGCACATCAATAATGTTGCAGGCCAACCTCTGCCTAAACCTTTGGTAAGGCCTTATGTGTCAGGAGTATCAGAACACATGAAACACGCTACTCCAATCAGATGTCACGGGACTCTGCAGTTTGTTTACATATTAGGGCCAGTGGCCACTCCTTCAGTGACGAGGATGTGCCTGGACAGGAAGGAGAAGTAGCCATGCTATCAGCATTCAGGTAATCAACATTTAGAGTTTGGGTAATTTGGATTAGGGGGAAATATTGTTGGGTTTTTAGCTGCTCCAGGAAGGAATGTGAAATTAAAGGAAGTTCTGAAATGGGGAAAATAAAAATAAAAACTATGAATTGCAAAGCATGTGTAAAAATGTTTATTTGTCACTCCTGTGTTTGTAAACCCGCAGAAAGTTTTTATGGTTTTCAATAAATTATGTGTCAGATTGATACGAGGAATAATAAACTTGCCAGATTTCTTGAATAAAAGCATTAAAAAGGAGCTCTGATTTGATCTGGAAAGCAAGGAGGTCATTTATGCGAAAATATATCTTTCGCCATCTTACAATGCTGTGTTTGCAGCCATTCCCCAGCTCTCGCTGAATGGTACCAATGATCGGTGGTCATGGCGATCTGCATATTAACAATCATGAAACTGAGTCATTGTTAGGCAACGGTGCTAGTTTCTTTTATTGTGTAACCTCCTCACACTGAAGAAGTCACTTGGATGAGTGATGAATTGATAACATCCAGACCAGAACACTGAAAACATACGTTTACCTTTGTAAGCCTCTGGATGATTTACATTTACATTAGCATTAAAGAACAAAGCACTCTGAGCTTTGACGGGATTAGGAAAATCTCTCTCACTAGTTATTGAGTTAAGTGAGGAATAACACGCCATGTTATTATTAAACTAGTAAACAAATATGCTTTCCTGCATTTGCGCAACGTTCCTAAGATTTAAAAAAAATCTCTGAGTGATGCTGAACAACTAGTTCATGCATTTCGGTTGAACAATTTTAATTCATTATTATCTGGTTTCCCTAAAAACTCCCTGAAAAACCCTTCAGCTGATCTAAATTCCTCAAGCAAGAATACTGACAGGGATAAGGAGAGCATATTTCTCCCTTTTTGGCTTCTCCTCACACAGAAGGTCTTGAATAATCAGGCCCGATTAGGGCTCTTCTCTCTGACACTGCAGGGTTACTTTTGGTTTGTAGAGTATTTAAAGTAGAATGGGAGGCAGAGCCTTCAGCTTTCAGGCCCCTATTCTGTGAAATCAGCTCCCAGTTTGGCTTTGGGAGAAAGACACCTTTTCTACTTTTAAGATTAGGACTAACTGTTCCTTTTTGATAAAGAATATAGTTATAGCTGAATCAGGTGACCCTGAATTCCCCTTGTAGTTACACTGGCCTAGGCTTTTGGGGGCTTTTGGAGTGGTTCTTCTTCTTCTTCTTCACTTTTTACTTTTATACACCACTTTGCATTTAATTATTAGTTATTATTAATCTCTGGCTCTCCTCCACAGTGTGTTGTTTCTGGCTGCCCCTCGCTGAGCCTCAGTCTGCCAGAGGTTTGTTAGGACCGTGTCTTGGAAATCAGCCACAATACTTCCTGTAACATCGCCTTAAATCTTGTTGAATTCAGTTGTGAGCAGCTCTTTACAGCCCATACACAAAATGTACTGAAGCTCACAATACAAATTACTAAGTTGTTTCTGAGTGGTTCTTTTCCCCAAGCCACACCGCTACAACCTACATGCCAAGTCACACTTCAACCACTGACGATATTCATCTTCCTGTTTAGGTGTGGCGACACCGCTTGCAGCACAGACAGCAACAAACAGAGTTAGTTTTGTTTTGCTCTTTTATTCCCTTTGTTTTTTCTTCTTTGTGTGTTCCACATAAAATATATCCAAGAACTCATTAGAATTAGAACTTAAGTTGAAATAAAGCTTATATTCCCTTGCATTAATTTATTTGTATTGCTCTATGGATATGACAAAAATAGCTTCCAGAGGAGCCGCTTGTTTCTTTCATACTTTTAGCACATTTTAAAGCCTGTACCTTTTCACTTTTACTTGAGTAAAGAAGTGGAATCAGCACTTCAGTTTTCACCATACTCACCATGCTTTTACTTGAGTGAATACAATATGAAAAATAATTTAAAATCACAGCTCATGCCTCTCAGATGGTGTCATCTGTGGGCAACTGCTGAAATGTAAACATGATAAATGTAATAATAATAAATAAAAGTCTTTGGGACACGTGAGATTAACTTGATGCAAGGCAATGTGATATTTTCCCTTTAAGACCTTATTCCAAAGAAGGAATATGTCCGATTCAAATTTATTGTTAATATTATTTTACATGTAAAATTTAAAGCTTTTGTTTACAGCAGTTTTCCTGGTGAAAACGCTTCCGCTGCGCTTCAATCGCCCGGCACTGTTCACCCAGCATATACTAGTGGGCGGAGCCGTATAAACCACACCCCCTCTAGCGCGGCTGCTGCTGCTGCTGTTGGTCTGAGGTTGAGTCCGCTTGTTAGAGCTGAGCCAGCCAGCAGCCGGAGCGCGATCGCCGTCTGGGGAGCATAGATGTGCACAACCCCTGGAATATCCGTGCGCTGGAGAGGCCAGAACCGACCACCGTGGAGGACCGTCTTCATTTAGTCGTCATAAAGGAAAGTGCCACGGCGAAAGCATGGCGGTAGAAGAGGAAGGTCTCCGGGTTTTCCAGAGCGTTAAAATAAAAATAGGTAAGAGAAAAAAAATCCCTACCCCCAGCCTGAGCGCCTCAATGGATGGCCCCGTATTCACGGGTGAAGCAGGCAGTCAGTGAGGGGCTGGAGGGACTCGGATCTGTGTTGTTCAGCCTGGTATTGTAATTCAAATCACACGCTTTTTCCTCCCAGCGCACAGGCTAATTACAAAAATGAAAATGTTAAGGGGGGGGGGGGGACATTTCCAGAGATCCAAAGCTTTGGGGGATATTGTGGGAATTTGGCAGCTGGCATTTGGACCCAGATCATGTGCGTTTGATAGAAGTCTCCACATGCGGACTTGAACCGATTAGAAGCAAGCTGTGTGGCTGCACACCAAACATCCGGCTGTTTTTATTATTATTATTATTATTGTTATTATTAATAATAGTATTATGTATCTCAAGTAAGCCTTGATTTCGCCTAAGCTGCAGCCGGCCAGTCATGTTGTTGCACCCCTCCTCCCCTTATCCCTGCTTTCTCTGCACTCGCCCCCTTCCAAAAAGCTTTATGCATGACTGTCTAGCTATTGATTGTTAGCCCAGATTTCTATATTTAGAATTGTAGCTAGTCTCCAGTGGGTAACCCCGGTTTCTAGGAGGTATGTGGTGCACGCATATCTTGTGAATGGAGCCATGAGGACTCGTGCAGTGAGTGCTTTATTGAAGAAGACAGTATCCTAATGTAATTGTCTAACTGTAATATAGTAGTAACTGCATGTAAGCCCGCATATATCAAGCGCAAGAATTGATAATACCGGCTATAACAACAGTCCTGCTTTCATTTTTATTACTCTTTAATTGTTTGTGCAAAACAGTCTTATATGTGTACTTGCTCTTTTTTTTTTGTTAATGAATCTGTGGGACTGTTGCTAACTTTGGAAAATACTTAACAATAAACTGGATTTGCAAAGCAAGTTTTGAATACACGTTTCAGGTGTCATCAGAGGGAAGACTGTGACGTTTGTTTTGCGAGGGGAAGTGGTCCAAAATGCCGCAGCAGTCTGACCTGTTTGACAGCATGTTCACATGTTTGCCTTTTTAACATCAAACCACAGGGAGCAGACAATCATTTCCTCTGTGTGCTCTAACTGTTATCACGGGTCCTTTTCACTGACATCTGGCACCCAGTTCATCCCGTCTGTGCTGTCCACTTTGTTTTGACTCCAAACATGCAACAGAAGGGATGAACAGGGATGAAGGAGGGGTGGGGGGGATAAAAATTTACAATAAACACACATACAAGCTGTGTGCCAGCCAGTATTTCTGGGCACAAAACTCTCCGGTTGTCAGCTTCTCAGTTGAAGTTAGGCTTTGTTTCCAAGCTTCCAACCTCCAAGTGAGTTCCCAGGAGAAAGTTGGAGAAAGAACCTGAGTCAAGTTTATGAAGTACTCCCAGTGAGATACTATGCTCAGACTCAAGGGAGAGTTGGAATATTTAAATTACTATGGTCTCATTAGTTTGCTGCACTTTCTGAATGAGTGTTCAGCCGGCCAGCAGCTTTGAGTTCCTGTTCAGGAAAACCGAATGACTGGAGCAACTCTTCCCGTCACAGATGTGTTTCCTAGATATACGTCTGCTTACAGCTCATGCAAGAAAAGAAAGAAGTGGAAGACTCATATCCTTTAATTCAAGAAAAGAAAACTGTTACCAGTTAAAGTCCAGACCTGAATGTATCTTCAGTATTGAAAACAAATGCAGACACAGGACCGCTGTGAGTGTCATACACAAACATGTTGTATTTTATTACTGAAGAACTACTTAGGCATTAATATTAATGTGTAGTCAGCATTTCACTGTTAGTTGGTTTCATAAAAGCCAGTATAATATGAGCTTTCTTTTAGACATACCGATATTTGGCGATTTAAAAATCCGATATCCTGATATATCAGCCGATATTTTTCTTTATTTTTCAGACACAAAGCAAAAACACATTCTCCTTGATTTTGTTATGTATAGTTATTTGTTTAAATATTTAAATTTTGCCTGACTCTCCTCAGATCAGCTGGTTGTTGTTTGTAGCATTCCAAAGTCAATTGTTCCTAACAGGGAAGTTGCAGAGCTCCCCCTGGTGGACAAACCATGCGGTCACTGGTAACATAGTCGAAGGGTGTTTCTCCTGGCTATTTTTTTTTAAACTTTTGTAAATGTTAGCACTGCTGCATAGACAAATATTGGATGATATTGATACACACTCGCTACACTCAAGGGTTTTTGACTGTTTGTTGGACATCTTGTTGGACTGGAAGTTACTGGATTTTTTTTTACTGTTTTTCTGAAATATAATGTGTTTATTATGGATTTACATGTGCTGAGGTCCATTTACCCATGCCTTTTTATATACCAAACTGCTCTCTAAACCTTAATTGAGAAAATAAAGCAGAAATTAACACATAAAAATAATATTAGTTGGAAGTTGTATTACATCGGCTTGCAAAATGTATTCCATCAGAGGTATAAAGTGTATGTAATCTAAAGTGGAGCTGTGTTACCCTGTAAACTTTTGCCAGTGAGGCATGATTACTGACACTCATGAGGAACATTTACTGTGCGTTTTCATCACTTCCGAGCACTGACCCAATGTTTCCTTCGTCCTTTTTCTTCTGTGTCATCAAACAGTGATGACAGTGGAGTTTATACTGTGTTGTTGCCTAGCAGCAGTCATACTTGCCATCAGTACGATTCCCATGGCGCTCTGCTCCCAGTAATGTCTGTGTAACGCTTGCATCACATTGTTTTCATCAAAGTCTTCTCCTTTGGCGTGAGAAGACATTTTGCTGATGACTCAGAGCTGAAAATTTGCCACATAGTTGAAGACCAGAGGCAGCGAGGGAGAAAGAAGGACTTATTATTGTAACGCTGTTCCAGGTGATGACTCGTCTCAGTTTCCTGGAGGAACACGCGAATGTCGGAAACTGAACGGGGCTACTGGGCCCGAGTCTGTACTGTCTGGGGAAAGGCAGGAAATAGGAAGCTGCCCCCAAATGTCTTCCTGATTGGCTGGACTAGACTACAAAAGAATTGTGTTTTTTCCTGCATGGCAACAAGCTAATACAAAGCAGATGTAGTGAGATGCAGGGAGAAAGGGACAGAGGTGGTGTCTCACGTACAGAAGCAGGCTGCGCTCCGTCTGTCGGCGGCTGTGTCTGTGTCGGCGCTCGGAGAGATGGGAACTCTCAGTGGCACAGCTGGAGTTGGGACTTTGCACTAATTAACAACAACATCTGTGCGTTTGGCCTGTCTGTTGCTGCTATGAACATAATCTGACAAACACAGTGCAATTGGACCGACCTACCGATTTGACTCATTTGGAAGTTTGCATTCCTGCGTACACCTCTGACAGCTTCATCAGGGAAAGTTATCACCATAGCCAATAACAATTTACAATCTACACAATAAGTAAAGCGTTGGAAGAAGCTTGTGCAAAAATACTCTGTAAGAAAATATGGAATAACAATCCTTAAAAGTGTGACAGTAGATTTTTTTTGTGGCCTTTTTTTGAGCACTGCCAAAATTCTCCCTGAATGTGTGTTTTACAGAAACCTGCCGTGTATTCAGTAAGCTTTTAATAATGAAAATGGAGTTACCTACAAAGGACAAACAGAAAAAAAGGGACCGGGAGTCCCGGCTCAAGCAAACAAAAGAGGAAGAAACCTGTGAAGTGACACACAATAGGTCCCCTAAACAAACAAAACTGAAAACAGTAGCGCCGGTAACTCCCAACTCAACCTATAGCTGACAAACAAAGCTGTAAAAGCAGCAGAAAAAAAACAGCCGATGGAGGTGAGGCGGAAGGAACGAACGCCCGAAACGCCAGTTGGCAACATTTTTATTCGTCGGTGAGCCTTCAGCAGCCAATCGGCGCTAAGAATAAATCAGACAATTGAGAGAGCAGGTTAACTAGAGTGACGATAAAAACACAACAAGAGGATTACTCGACCACCACGCCGGGGTCGTGCGTAACAGTCATTAACGGTTATGTGGAGCTGGTTCCCATCACCTAATAAATATCTGTCTCCTCAGCTGTTCAGTGCTTCCTGTACTCATCAACTAATACTAATTTGCATGCATATCAGCGCTGGGTGGGTTATGGGGTGTATAGAATTAGCTGAAAACCACCAAGACGTTGCTAATAGCACTGAACCTGAACTGAATGGAGTCTTTTCCGGGCTGATTCTGGCCCCCGGGCCTTACGTTTGACATCCCTGGTTTAAATCCTTTCACGGTGCGGTCATTGGCTGATTGTGTCATAGTGCAAGTCACCGGTTTGGTCTGGAATCGGTTCTCCGCATAAGCTGCGCACCCTGAACTGTTTTCATAGGCTTCATGTTGGTTGGCACAGCACTGTTGTGTTACTGCTTAATGGCGCCGTAACAATACAAGTGTGATTTTTGGAAGTGGGAAAAAAAACACATAGTGAAAGAAACTGCACAGAGTCTGGAGGAGAAAAAGCGGTGGCGGTCCAGGAAACAGGAGTGTGCGGCTGACTTCAAGAGGCTCAGGCTGGGAGGGAGAATTTGGTTGGGAGTGACAGAGCGTCCCTCCCCTCCCTTCGCTTTGCCTTTCTCTTGCTAGGTGGCCAACAGAGTTTCCCAAACTTCATTCTGTCCAGACTGAATAGGAGATGCGGAGTGACGGGTGGCTGCGTGTGGGGTCAGAAACAGTTCATGTGCGTGCAGCGTTGAAATCTGATTTAGTTTAATGGAAGTAACAAGATCAGTTTGGTGCTGTTATTACATGATATTCATCTACAGTAGATGCTTAATACACTGCATAAGCACAGTCCACTATTTTGTCCTAGAAGGCGAGGTGTGTTGGAAAAAAGTTTGCTGCTGTAAACGTGTGTGTTGACCTGTTCAGATGCAGACAGTGTAGGTGGCTTTAGGCTGGTGGAATAATCCGGTTTGTAATGTGTCCTCCATGGGAAAACAGAATGGGGAATAATGTGGAAGCATTGCCGTAGGCCCCGCATGCAGGGTCAGCACGGGTAAATAGAGGTCTGGAGAGCACGGCTCCTCCCGCGTGTCCTTCAGATGCCTCGTGGAACTGGAAGATGTCTACCAGCAAGCAGTGACTTAAGCGTGAAAGCTTTTAGTGGACAGAGAAACTCCCGTGTCACAGAGTGTCCTCTTGTCACGACTTTCGTGTGAAGTTGAACTTGTGTGGCAGGCGTCTGCACACACGCTGATTAAATCTGGTTTTGCAACAGCGTTTTCCTCCCCTGGCAACACCGGCAATGTCAACTTGCCACATGCGGGGACGTACACCCAACTCGCTCTCCCTTCCTGTGCTTGCAAAAGATAACGTATCTTTGTGTTTGCCAAGCCTGTTTGTGAGTCTGCGTGTGTGGAAAAATAACGGGTGGGAGGGTAAGAGCTCGTTTTACACCGTTTAATTGCTTTTTTTCTAGAAGTCATAAAAACAAACACAGAGATTTCTAAGAATTATGTGAACGGATAAAAAGCCCGGAGGCAGAGTTGAGGTTAAACTGACCAGAACGTAAAGGAAATAAAGAGCAGTGAAAGCAGCTCTCTGCAGCAGCTACACGCTGACGTGACACCGAATGAACGCATCAGGTCTCTGATCGGAGCTTAATTTAAGCCTAACTGTCCCTGCACAGTTGTGTGTGTGTGTGTGTGTGTGTGTGTGTGTGTGTGCATGTTTGTAGTTGTGTATTTTTGTTTCGCTCAAGTCAAGTTTTCCATTGAGACTTACGAATCTGTGTAACCATTAGCTCTGTGCAGCGGCAGAAAGAGATTGGGTTTGATCAGTAACTGAATCCTGGTTTATCACACAGTCTGTGCTGTGCAGCCTTTAACCATAAACTCCCTTTGTTTTCCATGCTGTTCCATGTATGCTCCTCCAGCAGCTGTTCTGGTTGGGTGGAAACTTCAGGATAAGACAGCTCAGCTGGATTCATGGGAGGCAGCTTGTGATAAGCTGCAGTGCGTTTGAAAGCACCTCGAAACGTCTTTGCAAACCTAAAGAAGTGCAGTTCCTAGTGCGGTACAGTCATCCAATGGACAGACAGTTCAATTCGCACTAATCGTCTCATTCATGATTTAAACGTTCATTTCCACACCTATGATTCCTGGTTTGGAAATACTTATTTATCTAATACTGGGGTTTGGCGCAGCTCTTTAGTCCATCTGTCTGAAACAAGTACTCCCAGCCCCCTTGCAGCTCCCTTTAAGGCAGGCTTGTGATTGGTTGCCCCTCATAAATGGATGGTTCAGGGTGCACTTGGTGACATTGTGAAAGCAAAACTCCCTTTAAACAGGAAGAACTCTCAGACAGAACCAGGAATTCTCAGTTTTTCATTAGAACCACCTCATGTCTTCTCCTGATGTTACATAATAAACCCTATGATGCAAATATCTGTGTGGACCTCAGAGCCAACAGTTCGTGCGATCGAGTCTTTCTTGCAGAAACTTGTTACTTTTCTTTTTTTTGTAAAAGTCTGGATGTCCAGGTGACGTTGAGACATGAGCTCAACAGTGGCTCAACCTTAATTTAGGAGTTTTTTTTCAACCATGACTGGATGTTGACAAAAGACGGCCAGCCGAGAGTTATTCATCGTCGATATCCCAGAGAATGTTATTTTAATGTTTTCACGCAGATAAAACGACACGTTCAGAGCCATACATGTGGCTACAGCCGAGTGTAAAATAAGTGCATCTGTTATATGGTTTAGTGGAACTTTTGCATGAAACCCTCAGCCCACGTAGGCTTAAAAAGTGGCCGTTCTTATCTACCACACCCCTTGTAGCCTCCTCTACCTGAAGCTGATTCTTCAAGTGTGATTTCCATGCTTAGATGAAAGTAAATCTCTCTGCAGCAGTGCTGACTTATAACAGCCCCCTCCTTTTGTAAAAACCTCAGAGTGGGTGAGGTTTCAGCAGCGCAAAGAAACTGGTGGGGCGGAAGCACGAGCACGAAACGGCTGTCTTAAAAGGTTAACAGGTTTTCACTGATTGTGGGTTTCAGGATGCCCTGGTGCAGGTTCGCAGCGGTAATTGTGGCTACCTGTTGTTGACTGTGTGGCTTATTTCTGACTGCACTGTAATCTGCTCCTGGGCCGTGTTTATTCTCTGAACTGGGCGTACTGATTAGTGCTCACCTTGGACAGTTATAGCTAAAGCACGGATGCAGTTTTAGAGAAGATTGCTTATTCTCTTTGTCACACGTGAATAGGACTTTCAGGCTGCTGGACATCACATGAGGTCATTCTCCCAGTGTGCAGAATGACTTCACAGCTCAGGACCAGTTTGAGGTTAACTTTGAAAGACGCGGTCAGCATTGGAGTTGCACTGTGCCAAGTGTCGGGCCTCGTTTGTGCCGAACTGTCCCACCCCCAACTGTTGCTTTAACCTCTGTCGTTGAAAGTGCAAAGTCATAGAGTGAGCATTTTTATAGGGCAAATTATTAATCAGATACTAAAAAAGTTGATTGGGAGATTAACTGATGCTAAAAATACATGTGGGCTGTGCTTCTGGTTTCAATTATAAAGCAATATTTCCTGCAAGAACAAAGTGCCAGCTGTGGAGATCCACCAAAAAGGCCTGCATACGTATGGGTGTGTGTGGGTGGGCGGGCGTAATGTTTTTATGTTTAGTCAGAAAAGACTGTAATGTCTTACAGTTTGGTTTCAGTTCTCGTTTTGACTCTCTACCCAGAAGCATCAAAGGAACTGAGCGGAGACAGAGCGATAATATAAATGAGTTTCACTCTTTTCCATTCTCACGGTGTCTCTCTCCGTCTTACACACACACACACACACTCTCAGGGGCAACTGGGTTGTTCGCCGCTTTTAAACTTTGCCTTGGATCCAGTTGAAATTCCTTTCTCCTCATCTCATTTCCTGTTGTCGCTCTCTCCAAAGCTAACCGCTCTCCAGTTTTCTATCTGGCTGACTTCTCTCTCTCTCTCTCTCTCTTTCTGCAGTCTTCCTCGTCTCTCCCCCTTGATTGAGTACACTGCTTGTATTTTTCTCAGTAACAACCCCCCCCCCCACACACACACACACACACACCCTTCCTTTTCTTAAAGCCTGCGTTTCCCAGGCCTGCTACTTGAGCCCACGGCGACTCAAAGCATTCGCGCCTGTGTATCCTCGAGTGTGTTCGTGTCAGAGGGGATTAGAATAACGAGCCGAGCGGTGCGTCTGTAACTGTACGCCACAGCGTGGCCGACTGAAACCGGTCGACAGAAGGAGAAAGCCGAACATTCGCTGCATCCATCGCTTTGGCTTCGCCGACTTCCGTTTCCTCATTTCTTCCGTTGTTTTTTTTTCTTTCCTCTGCAGGAATGTAAAGTTTCTTTTTAAGTGTCTCATTCGGCTGTTCACTCTTCTCCTGTCATCTCAGCTCAGTGCCTCCCCCTGTTTTGCGTGCACACAGAAACACGTGCAAAGTGTGTGTGTGTGTGTGTGTTTGCTTGTTTTGCTCAGATACTAGGGCAGGATATTCTCCAAGGGCAGCTGCGGTGATGCTTGATGAAAAGAAAACAAAAACTGCTGTTGTTGTTGGTTTTCTTTCCATATTTTCTGCTTATTATGAATCGCGAGAGAACACACACACACACACACACGCGCACACAGCTCTGGAGAAGTTGAAAAATGAACAGATGAAAAAAAAAAGGAAGCAGCATGAGATGTAGGGAAAGTGAAATCAGGTTAAAGTTTATCTTGAAAGGGAAAACGAAAGCAGGCGTGAAAGACAAGTCCTGCACTGATAAAAACGCAAACAAAAGAGAAAAGGGATAAAAGGAAGAAAATGATAGGCAGGCTGAGACAGTGGATTACAGACTCTGGTTTTATAATAAAGTCTTTAATCTAACATGATGAATGGCAGGTTACTGAAGAGGCTTATCTTTTCTTTTGTAACAGGCTCACTCACTCGCCATCAAACATATACACACAAATATCTAAAAGTGGAGTTTGTATGCTCCACTCTCAGGCTGACAAACTCTCCTGGTCATCATCCAGATAAATAAAACGGTCCATCGCTTCTTCCTCTCCTGAACAGGAAACTGTCACACTGTACTTCTAATTGTGGTAAAGACAGATGGTTTGGCGTATTTACTACAGATCATGTCGTCTTTATAGAGCATACGATCATTTTCTGAGCATTGAGGCAGCAGCCAGTTTCATTTAGTTCCTCAGTAAAGCACAGCATGGAAACACTGTGATCCTTTATTGTAGCTGCCTTTATTTTAGCTTGTAAATTGCACAGTAACGCAGCTGGAAGCAGTAACTGTTCTGATGTGCTTACAGGCACTCGAGCACAGTGTATTCAGGCTGTTCAGTATGCAAGGCCGAAGGTGGGAAATCAAGAAGATTCTTCTTCAAGCTTGATTCTGATGTTGTGTGTTTGCTTGCTTGCACAGTGTTAAGTATCGAGATGTTGAAGTCGAGTGACCGCTAATCATGAGATGCTAGGTTTGGACATTATGGGTGTGACAGCGTAGGATCAAGTGATAAAAGCGCCAGTCACAAAGGGATAGAGACTGGTTCCCGACCATCTGACAAACAGTTGGGGAGTGTTTGCTCGAGGTTGGAGGAAGTTGCTCTGAAGTCGATTGCTCAAGCTCCTGCCACAGAGGCCTGGAGACTGGCCATTGTTCCCTGGCAACCACAGGTTGCTGGGTAAAAATGTGTATTTCCTGTTGGGGAAAACCTCAGATTGCTTTGTTCACTAGTGGATTGTCGTGGTTGTCATGTTTTTCATGGAAGACCATGAATGAGCCAAGACCCAGAACTATAGTGAAACTGCCAGTTCACCTTCAAAGTAGAAGTTGTGCCTTGTGAAGCATGTTGGATTTTGCATCGAGGCACACCTTTTTACTTTGAAGCAAGGTCTTCTCAGTTTCAGGTTTGCAACACAGTTTTTCAAATTATGCTACTGCTTGGCTAGTAGTTAGTGAGCGTTTGCAGACAAGCCAGCGTCTTCCATGTAAACTATGGGTGACTGTGACAATCTGCTAGTGACCACCCTCACTGTGACCGATTTCTCTCAGCAGCCACTCGCTAACCAGTCCAGGAGTGGACGCTTTTTTTCTAGAGACTGGTGGTTGTATCATGTTTAATCTGACAGGCTGCTCCTCAGGAATGTGTAGGCTCTACTAATCAATCAGGGTCTGGAAAATGAAGCCAATGTGCAGGTAGCTAAGCTTGCAAATCCTAGAATCACACCTTTAGACTGGCTCCAACTTTCATTGGAATATTACCAAAGTGAAGCTAGTAAGCTTAGTAAGCTAGCTAGCTAGCTAAAGTGCGTCGAAAACAGTTTTTTATGCCAACTTAAAAAGATGTGCGTTTTCACACTAAAATATTATTAACTCACTTTTGGTGCCAGTTTCAGATGGCTGTATGAGGAACACTTCGAACTTGCCTTCATTTAATTAAATTCAGTTCAATTTAGTTTTAGTTATATAGCGCCAAATCACAACAGCTGCATTTAGAGGCTTCAGTAATCACCTGACCTGAATATGTGCAGGAGATACGACACATTGGCAGTCGTAGAACTATATTCTTTATGTTGAACTCATAGGTGTCAACACCCCCATTATGCTGTTTCTAATTTGTATGAACATTAAACTCTATTCTAAATAACTTGACCGCACAAGTGATTAAGTTTTGTGTTTTTACCTAATGTTCCCAGATTGTCTACATATACAGTCCACATATTACATATAGCTTCAAACCATCATTTCAATCTTTCAACCCACAATCAGATTCAAAAGGTGTTGGCAGCTTCTGTCCAGAATAACCATAAATAGTTGAAAGTGGATGATATATCTTTGGTGGTTTAGCTGCTGTGGGACGATTTCAGTTCTCCACTTACTGCATCATTTTGATTAAAATGGTTGTTACCCACCATCTAGCGCTGGAAAGACTCGCTGTTAGATCACTTTGCACAGTCTGTTTACAAAGTGCAACACTTAGATACTGCAAAAACATGCAATTTGGGCAGAGTAGTGTCACCAAAATCATTTTGCACATCCTGTTGGTTATTGTGGGAACTTAAAAATAAAAATGAGACTTTGCCCTGCTTATATTGAGTCATCTATGTAAAGTTACTAACTTTACTGTAAAAAAAAAAAAACACTGTTTACAAGCTACTTGTAAGACCTCATGATTTGAAACTTTTAACCCCTTGAATTATCTCAAGACTGATTTAAAAAAAATTGATTTAATCTGTGCTGGTTTTGTTTTTGTTTTTACTAAGTTGAGTCATTAAACACATTTGCACGCTTTAAGCACGCTCACTGGGAACGCTGTGGTAATCCCATGATGTTTCTGGTCACCAGGATGAGTGCAATCTGCAATCTTGCAGTTCGTGAATGAAAGCAGGTGGAAAACGGAGATTGGAGGGAATTTGGGTGCTCGGGGTGAATGAGGAGGATTACGGGACGGCGATAAAGTAAATATGAGAAAATAAATGAGAGCTGCGGAAGCAAGGGAGCTCTAATGACAGTAGGAAGTAAAGGGATAAAGACAGAGATGAGAGGCAGTTACATCATCTTGAAAGGCAGATGGAGCTGTATAGTTTGCATCAATACGTCAAAGCGGTGCTGCGTGTGTCCTGTTCCAGAGCTCAGGTGTCGTCTTAATTTGTGAATGAATGTTGTTATTGTGAATTGTTGAGTGCACGAATCACGCAGTGTACGAATCAGCCTCCAGAGAAGCAGTCATAACACCGTGTTGTATTACAGACCCCACAGGGTGCACTTCACCATCTTTGTTTGTCTCAGCGAGGGTTTAAGGTTTATCCAGCGTCACGGACTGAAGGTGGAGGCACCAGATCGTATCTTCCTTGCAGCTGGCTGCTTGCCTGCTATCTATTTTACAAAAAACGAGTGGGAGTAACAACAGCGCATTGTGAAAACGCTCAAAGGACACATCTTGTGTTTTGCATTGTCAGCAAATCATTGATTTGACTGATTGTTTTGAATTTTCCTTGTGGGATTCGTTGAAGGAAATGTGGAACATCTTGCCCCACCTTCCTGGTTCTGTGATAAGATGCGGTTATCGGGAAGTCTTGATTATATAATGCCAGCAGGGGAATTATGTTTTAGTATTTATGGTAGGGCTGATTGAGTGGAACTTTAGTGGGGCTGCTGCATTAATGTGCAGCCATACTGACAAACAGGAAAAATAATTTGAAGATAGCCATCTGCTTTGCAGTTTCACGCCCGGCTATTTGGTGTCAAATGTCAACTCTCTCCCCTCCCCCCTAGGGTCAGCCGCAGGGTCGGAAACCCGGCAGTGGAGATTTCTGGCTTAGTATCTCTGATGTGTTTCCTGGTGCAGTAAATGTAATCAAAGTTTATATTGTTATGTATCATATGATAAGGCAGTGGTTCCTAATGTGTGGATTCACTCCCAAGATAAATACAAAGTGACGCAGGATGATGGAGGAGTTCCTCATCGGGGCTCTAGAAATCTTTAATAGGATCCTCTTTAAAGGATAAAAACATAAGGAGACATGCTAAATATGAGGTAAGGTAATGTAAAAGGCAGAAATGTGGATAAAGAGAAGTACTGCCTTAAAGAGAAAGTGTCAATTTATCAAATAGCATCACCCGCCCTTTAAACTAATGCTTCTTACTGTGAAGACGTTTTAAAGCCAGAAATAACAGAGCAGCGTATGCTAGCAGTGTCAGATAACCACACAGACAATGAAGCGTTACTCAAGCAGACGTTCACAATGATGGTTAACACTGTGAGTCCCCCCCAGGGTAAAGAGGGTAATGGCTAAAGTGGATGCACGTCTTCATAAATGAGAATAAATATGCCCTGCGGGACCAGAGTACCACCTCTCCGGTTTGTGTGTTTGTGTGTCTCGGTGGGTGGCTGGATCACATTTTTGTTAAAGGGAGTGCTGACACACATGTTTGACATACAGGAAGTGTCCCACGCAGATTCATTCATTCACAGATGTTACATCACAGACACAGGCATGCTCGCGGACACGGCGTTCACATGTCGCACATTGTTTTCTGAGGCCACGGTTTTATATATCTGCACATAAAAACAGCCGCCCTGGCAGAGCTAAGCTCATTATACATGGTGTCGGATGTGGTTAGGTAATGACAATGAGAGTGCGCGTTGGGACACTGTACCAGCTCTGGACCCCTCCTCCCTCCTTCATATGAATGAATGAATAGTGGTATTGTAAAGCGCTTTGGGTGCCTTGAAAAGCGCTATATAAATCCAATCCATTATTATACACTCATCTCTAAAACAACAAACTTTACATAATGTTTCTTTTCAACCCTTTCCTAGTTCTTTAATAAATAATGACCTGTAGCCTGAATAAACACATTGTTTTTTTCCTACTTAATATGCCTCCTTTGTTCTTTTCATTGTGCAGGAGAAGCAAAAAACATCCCTCCGTACCCGGGGCCAAACAAGATGAGGGACTGTTACTGCACAGTCAACCTGGACCAAGAGGAAGTCTTCAGGACCAAGATTGTGGAGAAGTCACTTTGGTACAGGCCCACCTGTCCATTTTTACTTCTGTCTTTTTAACTTTGCTTCTAAACTTTTTGGTGTGTAGTTACAGAAATATGCAGTTGCGACATTTAAATAATACCTAAAGGCAAAGCTGATCATGAATTTAAACAAAAAGAAGCACCAGAGTATTAAAAATGGCAGCTGGAAAGGGAAAACGATTGAGGTGTCTCACCTGATGTCAGCGTGTCCACCATAGTGGAGATGGTTCAAAGACAACATGTTTTAAAAGGCACAACTTTTATTTTGAAGGCGAACCTCCTCCATTTCCAGGTTTGCTGCACAGTTTCACTACAGCTCCGAGAGTAGCTGTGCAGTGTCCATCACAAAAGAAATCACAAAAAGTTTTAAGTCAGCCGTTCAGGAAATATTGTCCATTTGTCCCTAGCGACAGTTGTTGCCGGTTGCAGACCAGTCTCCAGACCTGTGTGACTTGTTAACTTAAACCTATACTGTCACAATGACTGTTACATATCTAAAATATCAGACGTTTACATGGTTACATGTGGTTAGTGGTCACATGTCTGCAAAACCTCAGTACGGCCTAAAGATGTTTTGACATATATATGACCTATAGTTTGTTCTGGTCTCAACCAGTGGATGAGTTTGTAATCTGTAGCTTTTTCCTGTGGTTTGGTTTCTGTTCACGCAGAGAAAACTCCAAGCCAACCGAAACGCGTCACTACAAACGACGTGAAAACATTCAGTCTGCTTGTTGTCAAGATGCATCTAGGGCAGGAGAACAAGATAAAATATAGGAAAGATGTCCTAATATTTGTATTTTTTTGGCATCAGACTGAGACCATCTGAGTGGGATTACGGTTGTCACATCTTCACATACGACCAACGCCAAGGGAGAAAATGAGCCATCTAAACAGACTAAGCCGGTGTTCCTCAGACCAATAAACTACTATTATTTTCACTTTATGATATCTGCGCTGTTGCTCACACTTGAGGGAAAGCAGAGACTAAATCGATGGAGTCGAAATGTACTTAGCCCGCGAGGGCTTTATTTTCATTGTCTCATGTGATTCATTGACAAAATCAATCACTGCTGAACAAGGAAAGAAAAATAAATGTGGCTGTGATGTTTACACAGAGGGGAATGTACCCTTACCTTACCCCAACTAAGACACACCAGTTCAGACAACACTGAAAAATACTGTGGAGGCACGAATAGTTTGCAGATTAACCAACCAGTCCATCAATTAGCTCACTTTAAACTTGATAGGCTGCTTTGTTACTTTCCAAGCACGACATCTTGTATTTCATAGAATACTTTACATTGAAATACTGCTATAGTAGTGAAAGTATTACTTTAAAATATGACGCTGTTTCCAGACAAAGATGAAATAAATGAATTAAAAGGCAGTTATTTGGTGTCGAAGATAATGCAGCACCACTTAAATGGCATGGTTCACAACAGGCTGTAAAGGGGTACAGTGGTACTGAAACCCACTGCCTTCACAATACCAAGAAAAACTTGCACACTGTCTTTCTCAGTATGACTTCTCTATCTAAACCAATAGTTTCTCACGATAATGAAAGATCCGATCATTTTTTCTTTGAATAATTCCAAAGCCTTTCATTGCATTCGTGACTTGAATCTGCATTTTGCTATATCTCTTTGTCCAGAACATGTTGCAGACATGTGACCTGAATTTCTTCTCTCAACTTTCAAAATCTCGCCATCTGTGTTAGTCGTGCAGCTTGCTTTATCAGACTGATCACAGTTCCTCTCTTCTCTCCTGCAGTCCGTTCTACGGGGAGGACTTCTACTGCGAGATCCCGCGTAGCTTCAGGCACCTCTCCTTTTACATTTTCGACAGGGATGTCTTCAGAAG
The DNA here is from genome assembly GCF_057381915.1 of Diplotaxodon limnothrissa. Classification (NCBI taxonomy): domain Eukaryota; kingdom Metazoa; phylum Chordata; class Actinopteri; order Cichliformes; family Cichlidae; genus Diplotaxodon; species Diplotaxodon limnothrissa. The sequence continues at coordinate 25,681,712 of NC_140596.1, forward strand.
GGACTCCAGTATCGGTGAGTAGGCAACTGCTCCTCTCGATAAAAAAACCTCACCGTTTCACCTCTCGCTACGGGCGTAACGATTCTGAAACCAAGGCAAAATTCTGTAGTGTGAAACCCACCCCACCCACCCACCCTTTGCTTCAACTGTTGAGCTCTCTGTCCTCTGTCCCAGAGCAGGCATGCTGAGACAAACCTCAGTGCAGCAGCTCAGTGTATAAGTGTAAACACAGACAAACAAGTTATATGTTGCGTGGGGGGCCATGGTAAATATACTCACCACAGGTTTTTACTGTTCTTACTCAAACCTCCCACTGTTTTTAGGCATTGTCCTGTGATTGGATGTTAAATTGTTAGCCGTATCTGATTAGGCGCTTCCATCGTAGGCAGGCAGAGCCAGATAAGTGACAGAGTCACAACTCGAGATTTTTACAGGTTTAAATAAACAAAAACAGCTGCATGAGAGCATAATGCAGAACGATGCAAGCATGGCGGTGGTGTCGTTATTCTTTTTGCAAGGAAGTTTGTTTAGGTGGATGCACGCACCTGGTGAAACCATTCATTTGTGCTGAGGGTGTAAAATCAAAAATAGCACCTTAGTGAAGGTCACAGCTGACATTTAGCTGACTTAACCTTTTTCCATGCTCAGCACATCAGCTGTTAAATGAAAGGGAAACAGCCAGTCAGAGCGGAACAAGAGCGTCCCTCCCACTGATCCAGTCCAGCACCTACCGCAGACTCAACCACGCTTCACTTCCTGTGTTTTGATTTGCAATCGTGGGCGACTGGTCTCTCATACTTATTTCTACAGAACCATCAATAGGTACCAGTGTCTGTCTCCATGGCAACGTACAGACTCATTGATGTTTCATTGATGTTTTTCCCACGATCCAGGATCTCTCTGTTCTGGGTTGGGACACCTTTTCAAACACCATCAATTACAGCAACAGCTAAGGATGCATTATTTCCTTTTTAAAATGTTATTTTTTTTCTGCCCAAAACCTCTCATCTGAGGTTGGCAGTTTGGATTTTGAGGTGAAACATCAGAATAACTTGTACTGACATTCAGTTTTTAAACTGATGTTCTTGGAATTTGCACTTGTTTGGAAATTACTCCAAGAGACCTTCCCAACTTGTGTAAATCTTGAGTTCTCCTTAGATCTTCACTGAGTTCCTTGGACATTTCCATTGTTCTCAGTATTGATCAATCCAATGAGTGCTGTCAAACAAATCCTTTATTGCTGGCAAAGACAAACTACCAGCTAAAGTCAAACATGATCGTTACAGTTCAAACAAATCGTTAAAAGCCCCCAAATTATCGTGAAACATTGATGCCCACGATTATGGTATGTAAACTTGTGACCACAACTGCATATATATATATATATATATATATATATGTATATATATACACCATCATATATGTGTATCTGTATAGTGGGTATGACTGCTTTATCGCAGAACAATGTTTTGGCTACAAATACGTGTCAAAGGTGTGTGTTTGTTTGTGTGGGCGGATGTTTCTATCATTGGGTGTGTCAGTGTGTACTGGTGGGTTTGGATATGCAGCGTGGGTGTGTGTGAGGTCTCAAGCACCACACACACAAATGGAAAAATTTATGTGTGTGTGGGTATGTGTGTTAATGTCTGTGGGTGTTGCAAACCCCTGCTCTGACTGATTTCAGAAAAGAAATGACTGGAGTCATTTCCAGGGTACTGAAATGCACGTTGTTGTATTTCTGTGCCAGGTGACTGTGTGCATTAAAAAGCAATTGGCATGTGGTTTTACAGTACATGAGCAGACATGTAAGTATTTGTGTAAGAGTTTGTCAAGCATTCACGATCTACGTCACACTGAAGTACGCAGGCTTTTTGGGATGCATGAAGTGAGTTGTGTTTTTCAGCTCATTTATCTTTGTGTGCTAACATGTGCGTAGGCAAGGTTGCCGTGAAGAAAGAGGACCTGCAGAAATATCACGGGAAAGACACCTGGTTCCAGCTACAACCTGTCAGCGCTGACTCAGAGGTGCAGGTCAGTACAAAGACACGGAGACATACTTTTATAACAAAACTAAGTGTGCACTTTTCATCTCTTCCTCTCTTTTTGTACAATCTCTAGTTGTTGTTTTTTTCTACAGCTTTAAAGGGTTTTTATATCTCCCCTAAAAATGTGTACAGTTAAAATTGAAAGCTGGCATTAAATACTTTTAATGTCAGTCAACATTCAAAGCAAACCTAAACCATAAATCATCACTGGTAAGAGAAACCCTTTATTTGGGTCAGTCTTATAATAGCATTTCTAATTTCTCCACTTAATGTAAATTTAACAGTTCACAGCATTAATCCCATCACACAGCTGCACAGTCATGTTCCCCTTTTTTCCCCGTACACTGATAAGCTTCTTTGAAAATTTTCACAAAAAAACATAGTGTGAAAAAAGACATTGTATTAGATTATTGTAAGCCCACATTGCTTCATTATCACCCTCCTTTTATTTGTTGGTGCCACTGTTGTTTCGATGTGAGTTTATTCCTTTTGATTTTTAATATAAACTAAACACTTGGTGGCAAACACATTGTCAGGTAAAATCTTAAAGTCTCAAAGTCTTAAAATTTTAACCCAGCACATGAAAGAGCCCCAATTCGAGACCAGGTATAGAGACAAATCTCTGGTAGGGTTGGATCAGGAAGGGGATCTGGTGTAAAAAATCTGACAAATCAAATATGTAGTTCCTGCTGCTGTGGCGACCGCCCCTGTGAATAACAGAGCACCTGAAAGAATAGGCTAGCTGACATTAGCTAGTGCTTGCTAATCAGAATCAATTCTGATTAGCCTTCAATACTGAATACTAGGCTAAGGTCACCTTCTCAACCAGGTGCGCCACAGTGGTACCCCAGCTAATGTTAGCTAACTTTCGCTAACAGTACCTCAAGCTAAACTTAGCAAACATGAATTTACATTACTTACCAGTCTTCATTTTATGTGTTGATAGCCCAGCTAATGTTAGCTAACTTTATCTAACACTAGCTGAAGTTTTTTAACATTAGCTGACATTTTCAAACATTAGCCTTCAGTACATGGGTCACCTGATCAACCCGGTGAGCTATAGTGGCACCTCAGCTAATATTAGTTGCCTTTAGCCAACATTAGCAGACACTAGTTTTTGATACATGGGTTGCCTGTGAGCTATAGTGGCAAACACTAGCTTAGGTCTGTCCTTAATCTAATATCAATTAGGGTACCTAATGTTAAGAACTTGTGTCACTTTACTTATTCATACAGTAAATCCTCTTTTAATAAGCTGTTTGGTTTAAGGGAAAAGGGCCCTGCTTAAAAATCATATTCCTGAAGATAAGGTACTAAACAGCACTGTTTTGGTACGGAAATACAAGTGTTTTAAATGTACTCATATCAAAACTTTTAAATATTACACCTTCCCTCCACCATGTATAGATGTAGTGCATCTGTGTGTTTGTGTCTGAATTGGGGCAGAACCCAAACAAACAGACTGTGTGTGCACCTGAAACATTTGAGACTGGAGGGTCAAAGTCACCTGCGTCTCTGTGTCTACATAAAAAACATTTGTTCACCTCTAAGAGTTAACGTGCAGCTTTTATAATATTACTCTATGCTCTCTATTTGCCATGAATGAATGAAATTAATGGCTAAATGTCAGCTGATTGACAGATGTGAGAGCTTATGTTTGGACTGCAGGTTTTTGTTTTCATTGACTCATCTTGTATGACAAAGATAAAAGAAGTGTTTGCGGGAAGATTAAAGGACAGCGCTGTATGAAAGGGTCGTTTTAATGTTCAGTGTAGCACTGTTTGCAGTCTCTCTGTTACCACTGATGTGTCTGTCAGTTGCTTTGTCCTCTTTCCCCTCGCTCACAGCCAGTCGCGGCAGATGACTCTCTTTGAGCTTGGTTCTGCTGGAGGTTACTTCCTGTTAAAAGGGAGTTTTTCCTTCCCACATTTACCAAGTGCTTGCTCGCAGAGGGGTTGTGTGATTGTTGGGGTTTCTTTCGTTTTAATATTGTAGGGTCTTCAACTTGTTGTTATGATATGTACAGATTTCGTTTTATAGCACTTGTCCACCATACTTATTTATTACATGTGCAGTATTCTCTACTATTCACTATTCAGCAGTGTCACTCACCCACACACATGCACACACAGAGTGTGAGACACAGTGAACAGTGAACAGTAACATCTGCAGACAGATGGGTGTGTGTAGCCCTAGAGCAGTGGTCTGAAACAGAGAGACATTCATGCGAGGAGCTGGGGAGAGGAAGGATGTGTGAGAGAATGAGACAAGAGAGAGAAAAGTGAATGTGATGGATCAGATGAAGTAGGAAGATAGAGTGTCTCTCTTCTCTTTTCAATAGAGGACACATTGTTTTGCCTGTGTGCACATGTGTGTGTAAAGTGTGCGTGTGTTTGTTCTCTCAGCTTGAATCGTGCAGAAAGAGCCAACGCCTGTAGGTTTGCATACTGATGCTGTTAATTAATGAAGTTTTTCTAGACAGCTGCATCGCTGCACTGTCATCATGTCATTAATCCAATCACTTCAGAGGAAGAATAACTTCAGCATGATGTTCAGGCTCAGCTATTTTCACAGTGTCTCTGTTACTGAAGGAATTCCACTTGTTCATGATTGTGTGTTTTTGTTTTGTGTGGGGATTTATTAGAGATAAATTACTCCGTATTTCTGTGTGTGTTGAATGAAACTCCCTCTCCATGGATCGGTCCTATTCTGAGAAACTGTTTCACGCCTTAGATAAGATTAAGAAACACCAAGTTTGCACCAGATTGCATGTCGGTTTCAGTTTCAGATTTAGCAGAAATTTGTCTTGTTACACAAACCAACTGTATTTCCTGTACACACATCAGGGTAAAAATCTGCAGAGGGCTGAATTTTATGCTGTGTTCTCAGTGGACAAACAATGGGCTAATAACAGGTGTCTCTGTTTTTGTGTCATGCAGGGAAAAGTGCACCTGGAGCTTCGTCTGAGTGAAGTCATCACGGACAGTGGCGTCATCAGCCATAAACTGGCCACACGGTGAGGCCACTCATACACACAAACACGTAAACACGCAAAAAATGCTTGGATTTAATGTACATTTTTTACCCGCATTGCCATACCATCTTTCTTTGTACCACTATGGTGCTAACAGGCGGTGACAAAGACACTTTTTTTGTACATGGCCCTTTGTTGTTTGAAAATGTGACTGTATTCACATGTGACTGGTAAACTTAAGCGATGAATAATGATAATTGTGCTCATGGATGAATTATTACGCTTACGACTGTGTGCGCTTGTTGGTTTTTCAGCCTTTGTAGCGTGTAGCAGTACAGGCTGATGACGAGCCAGCGTGGCTCTGTTCCCAGTGCACATCGTGGGTAAGGAGCTTAGAGTGGAAAGCAGCAGGTCATCTAGTCAGATTTCTCTAGAAAGACACGTGTACGGCAGAGACGGGGAGAGCCTTGTCCATTAAGCAAAAAAGTCTTAGCCATTATTAATTTACCGTTAAAGTGTTGTAAACTGGAGACCCAGCTTCATTCACGTCTTCAGAGTTGAGTCCCGTGTGGGTTTTTTACTAAGAGTTACATTTTAAGCACGTTGTTGTCTTGTGTAGTTTTTGTTTGATGCTACACACAGGGGGCTTTTTTTAAAAGCAAGTACATAGCTAGTTTCAGTTTCCATAAATCACAAAAACACAGATGATGGTTATATCAATTTAAACCCCCTTCCCATCTCTCAAAGGGAAAAACATGACATGCTGGCAGACGTTAGTACTCATTTTACAGCAGAATACCTCAAACACAAAGTCAGATATGTTTCTGATTGAACTCCACACCCCCCGAGGGTTTAGGACTACAACTATGAAGTAAGTGTGTAGCCTGCTGATTTATACTGAATGAATTCCTCAATTCAAGTGGTGTTTAAACTATTTTAAGAAACCACTATCACCCAAAAAAAGAAGCAGAAGCAGCAGGCTGTATTACGTTTTATTAAAATTACTGCAAAAGTATAAACAAAATAAGAAGAAGGCTTCAAAGTTTTTAGTCTTATTACTTTAGAGTATTCCCAGAGTTAAGATCTCTTCTTATCTTGTCTGAATTTATATGAAGTCAGACAGAGTGGCTCCATAGCCCTGAGTTTGACTCTAGGGGACACAAATCCCTTGGGAGTTGTATCAGGAAGGACATAGTGTGTAAAAATGTAACAGTGGCAAGTCCTTGTGAATTAGGTAGAGCTGAAAGCTGAAAGTAGGATATAAAAACAGACATAGCCACCATGACATCATGCATTGGTTTCTGAACTCTGCATTTTAATGCCTCAGTGTCAGCATGTTAATTTTGTGTACTTTTTTAATAACTAGAGGTTGGTGAGTTGACGTATAAGCTAGTAAAAACAAGCTTGTTTGGTAAGCTGTATCTGTACACTCTGCAGGTCGGTTTCACAGAAACAGATACCAGCTAATTAATGCCAAGCGAACCATATCATTTGTCAGGTAATTTAATTATAAATGCTCCAAAAGGCACCAACACCACAAACCGAGAGGTCAAGCGTGACTGGAGTAACTGGAAGCTGCCTGTCAGTCAAACGGACTATGCCCTTAACTCTAAGACTTAACAGCTGTCTAGATAACAATATTTAGACTTGAGAGTTATAAGAATAAATTCCCACTGTATTTATGAGTGGGGAACATTTGCACTGAGACAATAAAATCTTTTTTTTGTGTTTTAATATCGGGCTATAAAAATGCATCTTAATACATGCTTAATACATACTATTAAGTATTGAGATACAAGTATATTAATGTAGAGTTGACATTTCAATGTGGGACTCAGCCTCAAGTGGTGATTAGAGGAACTGCAGTTTTTGACACTTTTTAGTCCCAGAGGTTATTGCTAGACTTAAAGGTACAGTGGGGAAAATCTCACCACTAGATGTCAGTAGATTGCAGATTCAGTTAACCGAATTCTGTTTTTTACCCCACTTAATTCAAGTGCATAACCCTAGCTACGGTGGCCACTGTAGGACAAACTTATTTTTAAAAAGACCCATTTTCAGGTGATAAAACATATCTATGATCCTTCACGGCTTCAGTCTAAAGGCGCAAATATGAATTAAAATTTGCCTTCACAAATTGTTCCAACTTTAGCGTACTGCTTATGTCTCTAGCTTGTCCCTAGTCGATCTTGACTGCTGTATTCTAGATGCCTCAATCTGACCTCTCAGTAATATCTACATGTAGTGCTACATGTAGCCTCGAGCCTTTAGGGATCAGTAACGGTTTGTAGTGCTCGCTTGTTTCTAATTTCCACCTTCAGTATTTCTTTTCCCCATTTCTCTTTCTTTTTTCTCTCAGCTTGCAACCGCAAATATCACTGACTCAGAGTCCCCTGAGGCAGTGTATCAGAGTTCATGCAGGCTCCTTGTGGGCCCTGTTTGGAAACAGACAGGTAAACAAAATGCTGAGAAAACTGATGACTCGAGACACTGACAGGCAGATTGGAGCTGGTCGTGTAAAACCATGGGGGACATCAGGAGATAACAAGTGCCTTATAACGTCCCTGCTCTCATATATCGCAGTGGTGTAGCCATCAGAGACACTGACTCATAATCACATCCACTCTATTTGTCTGGGCTGTGATGTAATTAGTTTCTCTTTTATTTGAGTGATATTGTTTTTGACAGGAAGCATGGGTGCAGCGGTGAAGCACATTAACCTAATATGAGTAATGTGGACTAAAACAACCAAAAAAAAGTCCGGATCTCCACCGCTGTCTGGCATGCCAGAGCTCACAGCAGTGATGAGGTAGCGTGGGGCCAGGATTGTAGGCCAAACAAGGGTTATATAAACAAGCTTACTGGCCAGGAAGTGCTCTGGCATTAGTGATGCTTAACCCAGCCCACTTCTTATTCCTTATTAGGGGACCTGCGTGTGCACGCGCATCTGTGTGCATACATGTGTGTCTATTCAATTGCGGGCAGCGCTTCTGTGATTTGCCGTGTGGTTCATCATGTGTTGTGACTAGTGGTGCATCACAAGTGGTGACACACAGGAAGTGATTCGTCCCGCTGGGTGTCCTGTTTGGATGCTAATCTCCTTACAGCATGATGTCATGGGGTAGGAGGACAGCGGTGACACATAGACATAGATTACAGTGAATCACTCTGAAACATCATTTTACCGCTTCGTCCTGACCTTTTTTTTAGTGTACTCAGCCAGCGTTCGGTTAGTTTTTAGTTCTTTGTGCTTTAAAAGGGAACTTTTTAACAGCTTGCTTTTTGTAGCATATAAACTGTCCACGTCACACAAATAAGATGAAAAATATACTTACATTATACCATAGGGGAGAAATTAGAATATGCAAGATGTCAATAACTTAATAAAATGTGGCGATCATAGATTTTTATACTATAAAGTGTAAACAATCTTTATATTATCTACTTTAAAATGCAGTGTGTTTATTTATAATGAAAGAAGTGAAATAAATGTCATATTTTTTAGAAAAATCACAATTCTTGGGTGTCACTTATGGACCAAAAGCCTTCCTGTGTTTAGTTTCCTCTAAACTAAATCTTTGTCTATTTCCCTAAAGATACAGTTTTGATGGTTTTAATGTGATCTTATTTTCCTGTAACTTCTCACAAGTGACGCTTGGGTCGTGACTGTAGTTGCTGAATGGCGCTGGATTTAAAACTGGCACAGGCACTTGCCAAACAGCTCAGAGGGAATTACTTTCTTACATCTTTTTTTTTTCATGTGTTTCTCAGCACAGCCCGGTGGGGGATTTGTCCCAGAATGCCTCGATGGTCACTGTGTGCCAGCTGCTGGCATTCAAACTATTTTTCTAAATGAAACGTTCACACAGAATGATGGCAATGATTGGAATTTTTTAAAAAAAGAATAGTTTTATTCATGTATGTAATTGGTTTTGTATTATTTTAAGATGTTGAGGGATTTTTTTTCAACCTGGTAAAGCCACACATTCTTGACAGGTGGACCTGAAGTCGCCACTTTGCGCTGGTGCAAACCAAGCTAAGAGCAAAACAAGTCTACAGGGAACGTGTATGCCCAGAAAACTCTTGTTTCAAATGACATCACCAGCCCAAGATGTCAGCACCCATTTCTGAGATGTGTTGGCCTCGCTTTTTCTTTGCACAATGACAGGAAGTGGTGACACATTGTCTGTTGTTAAATAGTCCGTGGGTAAAGCTGAATGGACGTTTTCTCCAGGAAAGGCACAGGAGTGATTTAAAGACATTAATCATGGGTTAAACTGTATTTAGCCTGACCAGCAGGAAAAACATCCTTAAATTCTCACAAAGGCTTCAGATGTCACCAATTATCTCAAAAAGTATATGCAGGTGTATTCAGGTAAATTTCTTTAATGTCTTCAAATTAGAAAAAATTGATTCTTAAATGAATTTTGAGCTGTATTGAGTCTTTTTTTTAGCACTAAGATACTGAGAACCTCCAGAATAAACTCAAATAATCACAAAAGCACAGTCATCTACTTTTTGCATGCAGGTTGTTTGCTGGTTGTTTACCTCCACAGAAACTTGCATATGTGGTCGGATGCTACGTGCACAATAGCAATTATTTCTGTGTTGATAATAGCTTCTTTTTTGTTCTTATCCTATAGGCGGGTTGACTAGAGGTCTGAGGCTCTTACTGGGTGTGCAGGGCTGGGAGATTGGGTGTCAGCTCTCAATGATCTTGACAGTACTCATGACCCTATTACGAGTAATATCATTAACTGATTATGTAAAGTGTAATGGGGCTTTAAGAGTCCTCCAGGAGTATATTCAGACGGTTTTGTTTTACCATTGGTATTTGGCGATCTCTTCATCCTTCACCTTTTTTTTCTTTTGCTGCTATTTTTAAATGAAGGAAACAGTTGAGCCAACTCCTCTTTTATTAAGGATTGGAGATTAGAACACCTGAACTTAAAATAATTAGTATATTGTAAAGAACATCTGGGTTTTTACAGCTGTTATTGTGACACAACTTGTAGGACTATGATGTGTGTGTGTGTGTGTGTGTGTGTGTGTGTGTGTGTGTGTGTGTGTGTGTGTGTGTGTGTGTGTGTGTGTGTGCTCATTCGCTGATGTTCACTTGGTCTGTTTCTGCAGAGTACTGGAGTGCCAAGGTCTTCCGATTGTCAACGGCCAATGTGACCCCTACGCTGCCGTGTCCTTGCTAGGTCCTTCAAGGTGTGAGATCTTACACAATTAAGTGTGATTTTAGAAGTCAGCATGTACAACTTTATCACGTTTAGCTTTGAATATACATGGATGTGGATGATTTATCTCCATCTGCTTTTCTTTACCGCTCAGGTCAGAAGCCAAGAAGACTAAGGTGAAGAGAAAAACCAACAATCCACAGTTTGAGGAGGTTTTCTATTTTGAGGTAGTGTGTCAAGAAATGAAAAAATATATATATTAACAATACAAATAAGTGTAATTGTCAATTTTCCAGTTTCATGTAAAATGTGGCCTGATTCACAATCCCAGTTCCTCTGAAAGGCCATTGACCTTATAATTCTCTTTATTACACTTGAACGAGGTTATTGATGAGTTAAACTATTGTGTTTTACTTGGGGAGGGGTTATTCCCAAATTACTGATAACTATTCGTGAACAACACCTCATTTTTGTATCAAGTTAGAGGTTTTCATGGCTAGTGAAAAACCTCGAACCTCATATGTTCCTCCCACTGAATGAGCAGTGGTATTTGCACAGGCTTCACATACATTAAACACGAGCTGAATTATTGATTTTTAGAATCTAAGATAGTAAATTGTGGTCTGTATGAAGAGCATAACTACGTAGAGCCCTCATAGCTATTGACTCCAAGGCTTTGGGGCAGTGTGGCAATGCCAGGTGTTTGCTATCACTCTGTTTTTGACATAATATCCTGTTAGCTCACTCGGGCATGTTTGCTGGAAGTTTAGGAGCAGGTTTGCTTCCAAAGTGGGCTTTCAGGCAGCGAGGCATTAAAAAGACAGGAACTGAGGGGAGGCATAAGATAAATAATTGGGGGCGGGGGGGTTTGAGCTGTGATTACTAATTGTAGAAATAAAGCAGACATTGTAACTTTTACAAAAACAAGCGTGGCTAATAAACAAATGCTAACAAGCTAATGTATAGTTAGTATCAACAAGCTACAGTCATGTGAAACAGAAAGTTTTCACGGGATTTCGTGCACTCATGTGAAAGACTAAGTACAACCTTACTTCTCGGTCAGTATCATCAAGGTGCCGTTAATTAAATCCACTCAATTAACTGATCATCAGCAAGTGTGATCACCTCTTTAAAAGCAGAAGTTTTAGCTGTTTGCCTTTCTGGAAAATCTATGTTTGCACAATGCCACGATCTTTATAAGAGTGGACGTCCCAGCAAATTCACCCCAAGGTCAGAGTGTTGCAATGATCCAAGAGGAAAAAAGCTTTTTTTAGAGAGAAAAAAAAACATGGCAGCACAGCTTAGCAACGTTACATGTGAACAAATTAGAAAAATGTTCTTTGGAAAAAAAAACACTCTCTTTGCATTAGCTTATATGTAAAGATATTTTTCATACACCCCCTATCACACTGACCCCGTTAACCCTCGCTCACTCTGACATTTTTGTGTTTGCTCCTCCTTCTCGCTGAGGAACTTACTCTGCCGTGGCCTCCTCGTTGCAGCACCAGCAGACAGCAGGACAAGACTGTGATTGATTCAGACAAACCAAACAATCTGGCCCATTGATTTCTAGCCGACAAGAACGTCCTATTTATTCCTAACCACCACATGAACACAACTGTGCATTGCCTGTCATGCTTTCAGCTGGCAGCACCTCCCCCCTCGCTCTAACATAGCCCATCCATCATATTTCTGTCATGTGATCAGATTTTTTGTTTCATTGCTTCAAAATGTCTTTTCTTACTGCCCCAAACCAGCGTGAGCGAGATCCTCTTTTGCACCCAAAATGATTTAAAATTGTTTTTTTTAAATAGGATGTAAACAAATTGAAACTTTCTCCATTTCTAGGTAACGCGGCCATTGAGCTACACAAAGCGGCAGTTTGACGTTGAAGAGGAGGATGTTGACAAACTGGCGCTGAGGTGAGTCAGTTTGCTGTCTTGTCTGTGCCGGGATCAGCGCTGAACTTGGCATGGCGTCAAGCCTCTCTGGTGTTTGATCGGTTCCATGCTCTTTGTGTTCAGGGTGGACCTGTGGAACGCCAGCAATCTGAAGTTTGGGGATGAGTTTCTGGGAGGTGTGCGTGTGCCCCTGCGGGTCCTGGGTCAGGCCGGAGTACACGACGCATGGTGAGAAAAAAACAGGGCACACATTCCACCCTCCACCCAGTCCTTGCTTTAGGATTACATGTTACAACTGTCCGTTTTTAATCCAGTCTAGTTTTAAAGATGTTATAAAACGACACTTTTTCCTGTGCAGGTACTTTCTGCAGCCCAGGGAGAACGGGGGGAAGTCTGTGAAGGTTGATGAGCTCGGCTCTCTGCGTCTGAACATCGTTTACACCGAGGACCACGTCTTCCCCTCCGAACACTACACTCCGCTCAGAGATCTGCTGCTGCACTCCGCTAATGTCGAGGTGTGTGCACCTGCTCTGCTAACCCCTCCCCCCCACTCAAGTACTGTTAATCGTGCTGCTAACCGCCGTTTCTCAACCCCCCTCCTCTGTGTTCAGCCCGTTTCAGCGTCCACAGCTCATACTCTCGGGGAGGTGTGTCGAGAGAAGCAAGAAGCCGCCATCCCTCTCGTGCGTCTCTTTCTTCATTACGGCAAAATAGTGCCTTTCATCAGCGCCATTGCTCATGCTGAAATTAACCGCACACAGTGAGTGACTCATTACAACTTTTAGACCAGTATTTGTTTGTTTTCACTCCAAATTCTCACTTTTTTGTTCTTTTCGCAGGGATCCAAACACCATTTTCAGGGGAAACTCGCTGACTTCTAAGTGCATCGATGAGACCATGAAGCTGGCAGGAATGCACTATCTCCAAGTCACGCTCAAGCCAATTATAGATGAGGTGTGACACTTTGATGTCAACACGTTTTTCATTTCCCCGAGTTACGTTTGAAAAATCTCTCATGAAATAATAATCGCACGCTTTTCTAACTCGCCGCAGATCTGCACTGAACACAAGCCCTGTGAAATCGACCCCGTCAAGCTCAAAGAGTCAGAAAACCTGGAGACGAACAGGGTAAGAAGGAGAAACCAAAGAAGTCTGTTAGTTTGTGCCGGTGCGTGTTTTCTGACTCCTGCTCTTCACACCTCAGGAAAACCTTCGTCACTATGTAGACCGCATCTTCAACGTTATCACAACCTCTGGTGTTCGCTGTCCCACCGTCATGTGTGATATCTTCTTCTCTCTGCGAGAGTCTGCTGCCACTCGTTTCCAAGGTAACCTGGAGAATGAATGGCTTAGAGGGGGATGAAAAAAGCTGCTAATATGAAACAGGAAATAAAGGATGGTAAAGGATGTGCAAGATGTCCAAGGACACTTTTTTTTCCTATTCACTCAGAAACAGAAAGGCTTTTTATGCTCTGTTAAACACTTAAACCTCCTTTACAACCCTTAAGGTCATCTGTAACACATTATGAACTGTGTCTCTTATACTGTGCTGCCTCCTGTTGGCCATTACATGGCACTGCATTCATTCAGAACGAAGAAGCTTTTACATGTTTTCTTTGTGTGGATATCCTGCATCAGTCCTGTTTTTGTGAAGTTGTGGACTTTCAGAACAGGTCTAATCAAAACTTTCTGTTTTCTGCTCTCTAGTTGACCAAGACGTCCGATACACAGCAGTGAGCAGTTTCATCTTCCTCCGTTTTTTCGCTCCAGCCATCCTCTCTCCAAACCTGTTCCATCTACGACCGCACCATCCGGTGAGTTTGATGGTTAACCCTTTAACGCCTAGTGCAGGGGTGTCATAAATAAGGCCTGGGGGCCAGAATCGGTCCAGCAAAGACCCCAGTCTGACCCACTGGACGGCTTTGGAAAATGGGAAGGGGAGGCATGGATTTGGACCTTTTAACTGTGTTTTTTTTTAATAGTTTTTACAGCCTTTCCTACTAATAAAGACCTCCACCACTGCCTTTATAGTACACAAAAATAACTAAGTTGTAGATAAACAATAACAATTAAAACACAGAAAAGTTTGCAGTGAGATACCAGATCTTTTTCTGGAGCTTTACACTTTTATTTGTGCTGACAGATTTATTATTTGCCATATTTATTTATATTTATGAGCCAGATATAGCAAATATTATTCATTTTTATTAATGTAATAAAAGTTTAATAAAGAACAAAATATTTTTTTTGGCAATTATTTCATGATTCAGAGCTAACCAAGTTTAAACATTCCTGCTTTACTTTTTTGTGCTCTGGTCCTGCTTGAGAATTTTATTTTATTCGCCCTTTCCTGCCCTCAGGACCCTGCCACTTCGAGAACCCTCACCCTCATATCTAAGACGATCCAGACCCTGGGGAGTCTTGCCAAGTCAAAATCTGTGAGTTTCTCAGCTCAGCGTGCAGTTTTTCTGTTTTCGTTCCTGTCTCTGAGCTGGACTTCCTTTGTATTTCAGTCTAAGTGTTCAAAAATGCTGACCTCTTGTCTCTTTACATACTTTTTTTTGTGTCCTTCAAGGCCAATTTCAAAGAGTCTTACATGGCTGCTTTTTACGACTACTTCAACGAGCAGAAATATGCAGACGCTGTGAAGAATGTGAGTGTTTGATCTTTGATTTTCTTTCACGTTTCTTGCATTCAGTGAATTTTTGCCTGTCAGCACACACACGATCAAATAGTCTTTTAGTCTTGCGTGTCACAAGTAGAATAAACACAGATGAACAGATAATAAATGAGTGAATAAAATGATGTGAAAGCATTCATTTTACAGATATAAAAAAACTGGGATGGCACATGAGCCCGACCCAGACTTTTACCACAGCAATAAACGTTTTGATTGATGGCCTTCTTACGCTTAACCTCCACAGTTCTTGGATCTGATCTCCACGTCTGGAAAATGGGATCAAAAGAGCATTGAGACGCCAATCATGCTCAAAGAGGGGTAAGGAGCCTGCTTTCTAAAACTTTTTAAGATGCAGACTATAAACAGCTCCAATACTTCTCCTCCGAGATTCTTCTTCGTTAGATAGGTGGTCATATCCACAGTGGCCACTTTATTAGGTATACCAGTTTAACTGTCCATTAAAGCAAATATCTAATCAAGAACTAATTTAAGCCAATGGAACGGCAACATCAAGGCATGCAAAAGAGCGTCTCTAAACACACAATACATCAAACATTGATCTGACCATCTTCTGATGACTGCTGGAGGCTGCTGCCCATATTTGACCATGTAATGAAGCTCAAATCATCATTAGTTTCTTTAACATGACAATGGGTTCACTGTATTAAACTATATTAAAATGCCCTCCACCCTCCCTGGATCTCAATCCGTCTTTGGGGTGTGGTGGAACGTGAGATCACATCATGGATGTGCAGCCGATAAGTCTGATCCCCCATTTCCCGTCTTTATGCAAAACTAACCTAATCTGACTGTCAGACTAGACCTTTGCGTTACAGTGAAGCAGATTCAGCCTTTACATACCTGACTCCTTAAAGTAAACATTTCCGGAAAAGCTCCATCTGAGGTAGTAAACAGATTCTTTTGTGCTGACACGTTGGCTGTTCTGATGTTTCTAATGAGGCATTAAAGAGGAGGAGAGTTTCCATTTGACATTAGTTGTGCCAGCAATTCACTCACCAGCATCCCCACCCTCTTTTGTTTCTGCAACTGTGCGTAGGAGTGTAAAACTCACTATAAAGAGGGTTGATGGGAAGGGGTCAAAAGGCACGAAGGGCAGGTAAGAGATTCTCTATATAAAGGCTTTGCCCCTTGAGACCCCCCTACTGTTTGTGCACTGTGTCCCCACCTAAATCAGTCCGGGTATTTTTTTTTCTCCCACCAACATCATGCGCTGTGGTAGATGCTGCTGCACTTTACTTTATATCTGACCTGTATACAAGTGGTCTGTCTTGTTGTACTATCTGAAACTATTATCTGCTCTGGATTTTAATCTTTCTGCATTTACATGGCAGTAGACCGACGAATACACTGGCTGTAATGGTATAAAGTAAAGTGTACACATTTAAGCCTGCTTACTTAGGAAGTGTAACCAGTGTTGATGGCCATAATTTGTTGTTCCTCCAAATGCCAGACATGCTTAGTGTGACCGCAGGGGTGGGTTACTGCAGTGATTGTTAACCAAGGGTACAGTATGTCACGAGAGGGTGTATTTTATTAAAGTTAAAACGCAAACAAAACAAAAATTATATTTTATATTTCATTTAGTTAAAAGTTTATAGTAAAATAGTAAAAAATAATTCAAAGTAATTGTCAAAAGGGGAAATAGCTAGCTAAAATAATTGCAAAAAGTATAAATTGGCAAATGCTATCCGGTTGTTCAGTGATGACGCGATGAATCCTACTTCCGGGCCTAAAGTAGTCTGCGTTTAATATGGCTTTTGTGTTGTTAACATGTTTAATGTTATGTATTTTCTTCTATTTAATCTCAAAAAGCTCCTAAAACAGTCAGTGATCACTGTTGACCTCCCTCAGCTTTTATTACCGCTAATCATTTATTTAAGCTCAGTTTTTAAAACCTTAGGATGTAACTACAGCCCAGCCCATGCAGCAGTATATGAATGACTAACCTCGTATTATGGATGGATTATCTCAGTTGTTCTCCTGGCTGAAGTTTGGTCCTTTTACAGCATCCTGCCATGCGATTACATTTGTTCCTGACCACCGAGAACGCTCACGTTAACTTTTATCGAGTGGAAAAAAGTTAGCTTGTTTATATTATGCTAACATAGCTGTGTCGCTAGCGGTCACGTAGCACATCATTATATACCAGCTAGCCCAACTTCAGTTGGGCTAGCTGTTTAGTTTTCTGTCTTCATTTATGTTGGAAGTGATAGCAGAGCTGTACGTTTTAATTTGTTTCCAAAACCCCGCAGTCAGGACATGCTATATTGTATTTAGAAGCTAGCGAGCTAACTCCCTGCTAACTTCTAACTCCGTTAAATGTCATAAATTCCGTTTTCATGGATGCCTGGATGTTAAACTCAATTGTTACACCTGGTAGAGCAGAACGCTGATCATTTTATTAAAGATGAAAGACTTTAGACAGTTTTTCAACTCTCAGTAATGCCATAGTGATCGATTGATATATGGACCTGCAGCGGAGTTTAGGTCCAGACACGGCTAGTGACGTCAGACTGAACAACCGGATACTGCTATAAAATGATGAAACTTTGGATATGACAAAATTAAGATTAAGCAATTTTATTTATTAGCTATACATATGCATTTACAGTTAAAATAGCAAGCTACAACTGAGTAAGACTCTGACTTAACATTACAGATAAAAAGGCAAAGTTTCCAATTAAACATGAAAAACTGTTAAAATTGGTCACTAAATATAATCAATAGCTGTTGAATGGAGTGAGCTAAAATATGACTAAAAAGGTAGTCAAGTCAGTCGTTAAAAATGTGGTTAGCAATTTAAATTGTTAGCTAAAAATTTGATTTATAGTGAAGTTAGCTCAATAAAAGTTAGTTGTCAGCTAATTATATGGTTAAACAAGCACAGCTTCTAGTCAAACACTGGTCACTAAACACAATACGTAGCTGGTAAATAGAGTCATAGCTAAATCTATAACTAAAAGGTTGGGAATGATTCGTTTAAAAAAAAAAGGTTAGCAGTTAAAATCGTTAGCGAAAACTATGGCTTTACAGTTAAAATGCCTCAGTTTAAGTTAAACGCTAGCTAACAATATGAAGTTACCACAGTTTATGGTTAAGCATGCTAAACAGTTAAACTAAAGGTCAATTGTTAGCTAAATGGTACAGATTAACAAGCACAGCTTTTGGTAAACACTGGTACTAAACTAAATAGCTGTTAAATAGAATCATGGTTAAATTTTGACTAAAATGATTCATGATGAAAGTGTTAATTAAAACCGGATTTAAAATTGCAATAACTTTATAAAATTAGCTCAATAAAAATTAATTATTAGCTAATGGTATGGATAAACATGAAACAAAAAGATAATATTGGTCACTAAACATAATGAACAGCTATTAAATTGGGTGTTAGCTTAAATTATGACCAAATGGTTAGAAATTATTAACTAAAAATATGGTTAGTTGTTGAAATTGTTAACTAAAAGTATGAATTTACAGTCAAAATAGCTAAATATAACTTAATTGTTTGCTAACAGTGCAAATAAGTAAACACAGTTTGTTGTTAAACACAACAAACAGCTAAAATTCATTACTAGACATAGTGACCAATAACTGATAAATGTATTAGCTGACTGATAAATGGCAAGTAAATAGTAAAGACTGACTTAAAATTTGAGTTGTTGATGACAAAGGGGTTTTGACTCCACCTGACATGTCTGTCAGGTGGACTACTGTGTGAGCATTTCTTGGATCACATATCTGCCCCCATCCTGACCCTTTATGTCCTTACTCTAGAGTCTAGACTGTGACCATATCGCTACTAAACACAACTGAGTTTCCAACACAGCTTGCAGCAGGTGTGAGACCAGCATGTTCTTCACTCTGTAGTAAAGAGTTCGAATTGTGTTGTGGGAAAGTGTTGGTGCTTTTGTATTTCACATGACCTTTGGCCCCTAAAACGCAAAAATGAAAACCTTCTGCTGTTTACTATCCTTAAAAGGAGCATACCAGTGGTTTTACATGTTTTAACAATGAATTGTGTCTTTCACAAAACATTAGAAACATTTTAATACAATGATTTCAAGCAACAGGCAACCACTGGTTCCTTTAATTGAATGTGAATGTCAGTTTATAGAAATCAGAATACATCCTTGAAGATATCTAATCCATTATATTGGATATTTACATCATATTGATGGCATTAAGGCGCAAAAGAGAGTGACATGTAAACACAGTTTTACAAAACTTTAAAAAATACAATAACTTTTAAACAACTAAGAAATTGATTGGCTTATTCCCTAAAAAATGAGTGCTGATGATGTCATGCATCATTTTTCTTGCATTTCATCTCTAGCATGTATATTTTCATAATGAAATGGAATAAAGAGAAATCAGTGGTTATATGGAAGGCTGGAAATAAATCACTAGAATCCTGTTTTAGTCAGTGATTTATGCACAATTTGTTGGTACTGGGGTAAAATATGCAAAAACACTGGTACCTTTACCTGCTGACCCATCTCATTTTTTGACTCATAGGCTCATGATCTATGAGAGCTGTACTGTACTTAAAAAAAAAAAAAAACATGTACAGCAGCAGTTAATTCAAATAACTGCCAGCATGTAACTGGAATGATTAATAGAGGACTGCAGCCGATCCCTTTTAAGTGAATAAAATGGCATTTACAAATAGCTTTTCGTCTTACACATTTAGGTAGCACACTTTCCGGCGTGAAGAAATAAAAATGCTCATCTCGTATTTTTCTTTCCCATTTTTGTACAGGTTCATGATAAAGAGAGCCCAGGGGAGAAACCGGTTTGGAATGAAAAACTTCAAGAAGAGATGGTTTCGTCTCACCAACCACGAATTCACCTACCACAGAACGAAAGGTGCGCTCTTGTGATCTGCTCGTGATCCCAGTAACGTTGTTTACTCACCTGATTGTGTATCATCAGGATGGTGGGGACATGGGACAAAATCTGCATACTCATCATCCAACATATGTGGAGGATATTAGGTTACTGAACACACATACATGAGCAGTTTTCAAATTCCTTAAGCAGAGGGCTATACTACTTAGAAAAATGGGAATCACAATGGTGGTTATCAACTTCCTTTGTTAAACCATATGACTTCCTATGAGTGCATCCTGCTGATAAAAGTCTATAAAGGCCATAAAAATAGAGATAGAGATTTGGAAATATAGCTTAAAATTATCTTCTGGGAGCTGCTCAAACATCATCCTACCTAATAATAATAATAATGGATTGCATTTATATAGCGCTTTTCGGAACCCCTCAAAGCGCTTTACAATACCACTATTCATTCACTCTCACATTCATACCTAGACAACATCTTGACATGGCCTGGCAGGCTGAACTCATTTCATGAACTGATGTGGAATAAACCAGCTGTGCTTTCTAATATCATCTTTTGTATTAGATCTTCCACATATGTAGATCTCTTTCTGATTTTTAAATGGTTACGTAATGAAGAAAGGTGAAATATCATCCTACAAAGAGAAGTCACAAGCTTATAATTGATGTTAAAACTGATCTCAACAATCTGCATGGGTGTAAAGTGTAACAAATTAAACATCTTAGAAATGGTAGCCAATTGTCTCTTTTAACTGTTAGATTAAAAACTTACGATATGAGTAAAACAATTTTTTTTCTTTAAAAAAAAAAGTCCATATGAAAATACTACAACTCCTTATCACGACAATTTGCCACAAAGCAGAAAGCCTAACAAGAAAAGAAGCTGGACGGAACAGGTCAAATAAAATGTGTATTTACACCATACTACGCATCTCAATGACAGTCATAACAATCCAGTTTGTTATTACCTCAACAGTTCCATGTCTGATGTTGTTCCTGTTCCCACCAGGTGAGGGAGCTCTTTGCAGCATTCCCATAGAGAACATTCTGGCTGTAGAGCGGCTGGAGGAGGAGTCTTTCAAAATGAAAAATGTAAGGAACCCCCTGTGAGCCCTTGTGAAATATTTGAGGGTTTGAGCATTTGGGCCCAAATCTCTCCTACAAGTGTTTACTTTCTTACCTAACTTGCACTCTTTTCTTCCCACACTCCTCCTTCAGATGTTCCAGGTCATTCAGCCAGAGCGGGCGCTCTACATCCAGGCCAATAACTGCGTAGAGGCGCGCGACTGGATCGACATCCTGACCAAAGTCAGCCAGTGCAACCGCAAACGCCTGAGCACCTACCACCCCTCAGCCTACCTCAACGGCCACTGGCTGTGCTGCAAGCTCTCAGCAGACACGGCTCCCGGGTGTACGCCCTGCACCGGGTACATAAAGTTGCTAACATCTGCGCAGCTTCACATTCCTGTGCTTTGTTTCCGCTCTCTCTCATTCCATGCACGCTTCGTTTTTTTCAGCGGCCTCCCGGCAAACATCCAGCTGGATGTAGATGGTGACAGAGAGACCGAGAGGATTTACTCTCTGTTCAGCACATACATGACCAAACTGATCAAGATGCAAGGTTAAATGCCAAGCGCATGTTTTTTTTTTTTTTCAAACTTCCCACATTTGTGTTTTTTCACATTTCCGTCTCTCATTCCGTTTCCCGCTGCAGAGGCCTGCGGCAGTAAGTCGGTATATGACGGCCCCGAGCAGGAGGAGTACTCCACCTTCGTCATAGACGACCCCCAGGAGACCTACAAAACCCTGAAGCAGATCATTTCAGCCGTGCAGACGCTGGAACAGCAGCACACCAAGTACAAACGCGACAAGTTCAAGAAGACAAAGATAGGCAGCCAGTACGTGCACTGCTTGTGTTGTATTAGGAGGTTAAGTTATAGATGAATGCATTTATTGTATCTTTAACAAAGTGGAGGCGCTAGTTCAGAACACTGCAGTCACATTTTTTTTCCCTTTTCTTTGTCCTCAGAGAGCATCCGATTGGAGACAAGAGTTTCCAGTGCTACATCCGCCAGCAGTCTGAGAGCTCCACCTACTCCATCTAGCCACAGCCCTGGATCCGGTTTCTGTGATGGACAAAACCAGCATATTTTTCTCTACTGCAGAAAAATCCACTGAAACTGAGCTCTGTGTCTGGTATTGAGTTTTGAAGCATTTCCCTTGTCTAAAATAACTTCCTTAAGACGCTTGTGGAAGCAAAGCAACCTTTCACCCCGATCTGATCGTGTTTTGAGAAAATGACAACTTTACGACTCGTTGCCAAACTCCAAGAGCCGCGTATATGGACCTACCTGCAGTTTCTCAAAGTGCATCGCTCCACATTCGGACAAACAGACCTCACTTTTAGAAGAGAGAGAGGAGAAAAAAGAGGAGCACTTGTGGAGGAAAGGAGGGATATGAGTGAAGAGGTAACCGTCTCCTTTACATGACGTGACGAGAGAACAAAGGTTTTCACTGGACAGTTCTGACAGTGACCAGCACGCACTTTAATCGCCTCCAAATCTTCGGACGAACAAGCCTCACAGCACAGTTTTCAGAAAGCGACTTTTACCTCTTTGATTTGTGTGCGGTTATTTTAAATGTTGTTGAAATTGTTACCTTTCATATGCCGTCTGACGGACGAAGCTCCAGACGAGAAGGAATGACTGCAGCTTATCCCCTCTGCGGGTGATGTTATACCTGTGTACCTTTCACTTTCAAGCTTCTCCCCCCAGCGTCTTCGGGATACAAGTTCAGGGAGAGCCACAAAAAAACAAACAAAGGGATCGTCGGGCCCATTCACAGTCCAAGTGACTTCATTTAAGCTACCGAAAATCTCTCCACACACAGTTTTAGCCCACATTTTAAACCCTTTTAAAAGAGTTTTCCACGTTTTGTTTTTAAAGCTTTGGTCTGTCATTTGGTCGTCATGTAACCAGTACCCAGGTTGGCATTTCCCCCTCCCCTTGCCCGCACAGGTTATGCTTTAAATTACATCATTCAAAACCAGTTTCTTTAGATGCAGAAAATGTGCACGTGACAGAACAAGTCCTTTTACAGGTACAGCTGTACAGTGTAGTGGACTACTGTATGTTATACTGATACAAACAGAAAGGGAGACAGAATATTAGAGAACGCTGAGTACAGTGTAGTCCAGTACAAAACTGGCTTTAATAACTACAGCAGAGCAACTGTTTTGTGTCATAAGACACAATTTTCATCACTCACTGTCCATTTATGGTGGATAAATATAATTAATGTCAGAAAAGCAGCTTTAATGATGAAATGGAAAGACACTTTTCCCCGACACACAGCGCTGGGCTAAGGCCCCACAGCTTGACATTAACTCAGAGGCCTGTTTCACTCCTGTGTAAGCAGGAAAATAAGTAAAAGCCAGTCTACCCCCTTCAGCTATCACAAATGAGATCATTAACAGGGATGTTTTATTTTCAGATACACTTCTAATTATTACACAAACTAACATTTTAACCTGTCTTAGTTTGTAATTGTGAAATGGATAGAGTGTGACTGATTGTGTTGCCCCGCTGGTTACCTAATAATAATGTGGTTCTTTTGTTTCTGTGAGTTAGCCTCCCACTCCCTCCATACCTTGTCGTTTGAACTCTTATTTATATGCATTCCACTGAAAAGCTACCTGCTGTGAAGCGCCTCACCATCTATTGAAGGTACAGGATTTATTGTTGCTAGCCAGCTGTGTTGTGTTGTCCCACGCTTTCGCAAAGGCGGACGCATTTTTTGTCTTTCACTCCGACAGTGCATGTGAAGTGTAGACAGCAGCCTCTGCAAGCGACTACAAACCACGACTTTTGTATTTTCCGAATCCAAGTATGTGCTTATGTAGCCTCGCGGGTGTTCGCCCCCATGGTCACAGGATCCCAAACAGTGCCAGTTATCACTTTTCTAAAGTTCATTTTTGAAATATATATATAAATATATTAAAAAAATAAATAACTGTACTGTTTGTAAAACAGCTGAGCAACTAATCCAATTATATGTTTTTGTTTTTTGGGTGGGTCAAATAAGGACAACAATTTGACTCAACAATTTGACTCTGTTTTCTATCTTGTCATACGGAAATTTTGCTGTGTATCTGAGCTGGATGAGGTGTGTGTGTGTCTGTTATGTGGGTGTGTGCTTGTTTTTGTCAGTGTGGACACATGTGACTGACATGATGGGTTGTGTTGCCAATTGATCAAACAGTGTTACAGGTCAGGAAAGGCAGATCACTGCCTGTAATTATACTGAAGACACTGTTACTTCACTCTTGGCCTGACGTAGCGTATCCCCTCTTTCCTCTCATATACAATCACTGTTTCTTTTCAAGAAGATTTTGCCAATCTATTCTCCCCAGATGTCTTATGAACAGTAAAAAAATATTAAGAGAGCAGCCTGGGTTTAATCTCTTTCAGGTTTTCCTCCCCCTACAGGTTTATGAAACTCATATTTATTATAACTTTCATTCAAACCTTCCCAGAATTCCCAGCGAAGTTGGTGTGGGTATGACTCCTCCAACCCCGATACCCATAAAAGGAATGAATTATGCAATAACGGTGTTTCAGCATGCAATAATATTAACAAGCCCTCGATAAGCCTGTCAAGTGATCACAAATTAACAATGCACATCTGCTGATGTTTTGCAGTCAGATGCCTCTTCAGATAAACACATATTATAAAAGGGAGAACAGTGTATTTTGTACAAATATTTTAAAAGTATTAAAATAAGCCTGTTATTTGTGTACATAAAACAATTGAATGAATGGTGAAAATGTGATGTGTTTTCCCCCGAGTAACCAAATGAAACAATTATTAATGCAAATCTGGTGTCTGTGTCATTTATTACTTATCAGTAAAGTCTACTGTACAAACTCACATTAGCAGATTTATATTGTTTTGTTAGAATTGCCCTGCCTAAGTATGCCAATCTTGTAGCATCTCACTGATAAAGACGTTATTGCTATCATTATTAGCACTCAGAGCACATTACACTCCAAAAAAGGCCCACCTTAAACACGAAGTAGGAATCTTTCACCTGATGCCATAACAGATAATTTTAATGTTACACGTGAAATTATAAAGTGAGGTAAGTGGCAATGTGAAACCTAATATACAGCTTTTTTTTAAAAAATCTACTACATATTATAATCTACAAAATTATAATCTATCATAATCTAGTGAAATAATATAATAATAAGTAAAAAAACATTTATAGTAGTTTAGCAGTGCCATCTTTTCTTGGATGCTTAGCAACGGCGAGACATTTGCGCCATTTTTTTCTCGTCTTTTTTGGCGTGACGTTTGTGTGTGTGTGTGTGCGCGCGGTGGGGGGGGGGGGGGGGTATTAATGATAATTTGGACTTTAAGAATAATTAAAAGTATTATAACTATTCCTGATACTAGAGCAGCCTGTTCAGCACAGAGTTTTGTGGTTATTTACCTACACAGTGTGTCCCGGGCCTCCTTTAGTAAACCTATTTTCTGCATGAGTTCAGCCTGAGCCGAGCCGCACGCGCACGCTCGGGGGAAAAAATAACGGCACAGAGCGCGTGAGCGTGCGTGCAGCGTTCCCTAGCTGCCTCCCCTCTCCTCACGCTCCACACACACACACACACATAACCCCTCCGTGTCCCGCTCTGCTGGCAGCTGCCTGTGCTCCCCCCATCTCACCCGACGAAAAACACTTTCGGGAAGAATAAAGTTTTTTCCCTAACGGACCTGCCGCTCAGCCAGTCTCTACTCGCATCCAAACCGTGGCCTAGCAGGAGGAACGGCTCGACTATGTGGAGAAAGAAGAGGGCTCTTGGGGAACCCCTGGCTTGTCTCGTGTTACTGGTGACGCTGGTCGATGCTTATCGGTGTAAGTACGCTTGAGGTTTTGCGGTTTTACGTGTTGAGCTGGATTGTAGTGTTTAGTCAGAATGTCCCAGTTTGAAGAGAGCAGTTCACAGACTGGATGAGACCAGCTGGGAACCGTTTCAGGACTTCAATATTTTTGTAATCACTTTTAGCATATGTGAGGGTCACATGGCTCCGTTGTTCACCATGAAACAATGCTTGGAAAACAACGTGAAGTGCTTGTTACAGCAACTAGGGGTCATTTCTGAGAAATGGCGGTTTCGCAATAACACTCCCTACCTCTTTTCGGGCCAATTCATCTAAATGAAATTAAGCTGCCCTCTTCATCCATTTAGGCAGAAGCCTCGGGAGAGCTGTCATGACAGAGGAGGCTTTAATTCCTACGGGCATCAGTCATTTCTTTTTATTGTAATGTTGTTACAGGTGTTTATATTAACCAGCAATAGGTTTGTTGGACTCAAAACAGAGCTCACAGTTAAAAGATGTGCTACATGCATGCGCTGTACACATAAGTGTTTGTGTCTCCCATAGTCTTGAGCCAGAGCACAGCCTCGCAGTTCCTGAGCAGGCACAGGAGGGCCTACTCAATGTTTGAGGAGAGCAAGAAGGGCAACCTGGAAAGGGAGTGCATCGAGGAGCTGTGCAACAAGGAGGAGGCCAGGGAGATCTTTGAGAACCAACCGGAGACGGTGAGAGCTGACAGGGAAAGCCAGGTCAAACTGAAGTGACTAGATGGCAGTGAAGAAGAAGATGAAATAAGCAGCAAAAATTATAACAGTGGATTGGATTTTTGGCTGTTATCCAGCATGTGTTACTAATGACATTATGAAGGCACAGAGCTTTAATGAACGTGATTAGTAACACAGTAACGAGGGTGTGTAATCGGTGGTTAGGGAGCTCCAAGTCGTTTAAGATAAGAGATAAGATAAACCTTTATTAGTCCCACACGTGGGAATTTTTTTGGTCACGACAGAAAGTACAAGTTTAAGAGCAGTAAAAGTTAAGAAAAACTCAATAGAATAGGAGAAGATTAAATAGAATAACATACTATACAGCAAGAACGAGATACTATATACAATAGAATAAAGTACCAACAAAATAGAATAAAATACTGTACAAAATAGAAAGAAAAAGCTCAGTTATAGTAGGGGAAAAAAGATATGTACTGCAAGTATTTACTGCTTCTTCATCTTCAGCTCCTTTTAGGGGGCACCACAGAGGATCATGTACCTCTATCTCACCCTATCCCTAGCATCCTCCCCTGTCACATCAACCCTCCTTCACTGCATCCATAAATCCTCTCTGTGTTTTTAATCCTGTCCTGCAGCTCCCTAGTCATTATTTTTTTTTGCCAAAATATCCACCATACCTTCTCTGCAGATGTCCAAACCATCTCAGCCTTATCTCTTGCTCTGATTTTGTCTCTAAATGTCTCCGTCTCATCTGTTTGGGCTCTTGCTGTAAAATAGTAAAAGCTAAAGATGCAGCTGCATTTTCTCCTTTCTGTCCTTATCAGTAAATACCAAACTATCAACAGCCTTTTTTTTTCCTTTTTTCTTTTTTGCAGGAATACTTTTACCCTAAATATGTTGGTAAGTCTGCTAAATGAATCACATTTCTTAATATTTTTGTCTATTTTGAACTGTTTGTCTCAAATAAACGCTCATTTTTTTCTGCAGCGTGTCTGGGTTCACACCGTGTCGGCATAAATAGCCAGCACTCAGATGCCGGCATCCCCTCTAACCTACGTGCCTGTGTGAAAGGTGAGCTTAAACCTCAAACTAAGCTTTTTATATGCCTGTTACACTTCTCTGTAGCTGTCAAATGCTCTGTTTCCAAAACCAGAGATCAGTAATCAGTGCACGCCGTTTCCATGCTACAAGGAGGGTTCAGAGCGCTGCGAGGACGGCATGGCTGCCTTCACATGTGTGTGCAAGCAGGGCTGGAAGGGGCTGCGCTGTGAGGAAGGTGAGTTCTCATTTAGTCTTTTGGCATTTTAAACATTTTTCATCATTTTTTACCAAAATACATCCAGCAATCATTCATTCCTAATCTATGGAACCTGCTGCTGTTATTTTTGTGCGGCGTATCGATTGGGCAGACGTCGATGAGTGTTCAGATCCTGAACTTCATGCCGGATGTAATCAAATATGTCAGAATATCCCAGGTAGCTTCCATTGCATGTGTGAAGAAGGCTACATACTCACCGACAACATCAACTGCATGGGTAAGACTCTACTGGATGGTCATTTTAATAATAATTAGGCTTAACTGATTTTCCTTATATACACTTGTTTGTGTCACGTGTGTGCCAGCTCTGTTTTTTACGGTCCCTCTGTTGGAGACACGTCACCAGCAGAGTTTTACATGGCAGCTGAGCATACAGGATATAATTCTAATTACTTTCTTTTTTATTTATTCATATGGATGCATTGCAAAACAAATTTTAAAAAAAGATCAGCTCCTCCAGCTGTTACCCTCTGGGGCCACACCACTTGTTTTTTGCAAAGCTGACCTGAGGTGACTCCTTATGTAAGAGGAAGGGGAAAGCTTTTAACATCTGAAAAGATGGTTCATCCTGATTGTTGTAAACACACCAGCAGGCTCGTAGCTCAGAGCTGTAAAAACATGCTTAAACTGTCCGTGCTTATCGTTGCCTGATTTCTCTGCATCTTGTTTTGGTGTGTGTGGGCAATCTAGTCACTGTTAGTCTTTCAGGCTGACCACTGCATGTTGAGTTCAAAGTCTTCACAAACATGTACTGAGTCAGACTGATAAATTTGCCCTCTTTATTTATTTATTTTTTGATGGACTGTTAGATAACACAGCCTGTCAGTAGAAATCAGTTATTATAACCTATTATTTAGGGATTCAAGATATTTTATCAAAATCAATCTGCCAGTTACGATAACTAGAAATTATTTACTTATATGCATTAAATTTTTGATAATTTTTGGATTCCATTTTTCCGGAGATGCCAAAAGAATCTTTGAGCTCCCCAGAGAGAAATCTTATCACCACTGTGATAAGATTTCCCATACTTGAGCACAGTCTACGTTTTTGTTTAGAAAATGTTTATATTCCTGTAAAATAGTGTCACAGGGGTCACTGTCTACCCTTTCTGAGAAACCATGATGAGATTTTCAGACTGTCTTTAATTTGCATTAATACTCAATAGTCGTTGTAGCAAATATAGAATAAATAAGTATGTAATGGAAGTGTGCATGTGGAAGTGTATTGTTAACCTCCCAAAGTAACCAGTACATCTGTGAAAGCAGCTTTTGTGCGCATACAGCTATGTGAAAATGGAAGTTTTCAAAGGACTCTGTGCAGTTTTATGAAAACTCTGTAAAAGCAGACGTTTGGCACAATGTGACCAAATTCAACCCAAGTTCAGACCGTGCAACGCTCAGAGAAACTGACCCCACTGCTGGAACAGCTACATCAAGGCGAGGTTGCAGACTCCGATGGCATCAATCCCAGGATCCTGATGCACTGTGCTGTCTGGCTGTCTGGCATCCTGCAGCATCTCTTCACCTCTTCAAAAGGTTCTAGTGCCGTGGAAGAAAGACGCCATGTGTAGTACTAGTACCAATGAAAGCTGCTCCATCAGGGCTTAACAACATCAGACCATGTACCTTGATGTCACATGTTATGAAAATGCTGGAGAACTGGTTCTGGCCCGGCTTAGCTCTCAAGTGAAATATGCGTTTGAGCCTTTTCAGTTTGTTTACCAGCCTCATATGGAGGATGTTGTTATTTACCTGCTGTAGCATGCTCACTTCCACTGGCATTGGGAGAATCATGTTGTTTGATATTTCCAGTTTCTTTAATACCATTTAACCATCTCTCCTGAGTCAGACACTTTTTAGGATGAGTGTCACATCATCTACTGTCTGTCACATGAGGGAGGCATGATCCAAAGTGCATTATTCAACAGAACCCCCCCCCCCCCCTAAAAATCAGAGTCTTATTTAATGCTGGAAACCTGACAGAGAAAAACAGCTAACTAACTAACTGGATTGAGACTTAGACAAAATATACACACTGAGGATAATGAGGAAACGTGGCACAGATGACGCTGATCAGGGATAATGAGAAAAGAGAAGCAAAATTTAGCATATTCTCTCATCCCATGTACATTATCAAAATAAAACAGAAAATAACTAATGCTGAGACCAGGACTAAGATATATACATTTGACACAAAGACAGAAGATAGGAAACAGAGACACGACTGGAAAGACAGAATAGGAAAACTAAAAGGTGATTAATAAACTTATCAACTAATGTAAAAACTGAAATACAAAATAATCGAAATACAAAACCAGAAAACAGCAACTAGCCCAGAACCTGTGTCAAAGACCCAGGGACCTTGACACTGTCTCCTGGATTGCTGACTATCTCTCAGAGAGTGTTCAGTTTGCATTGGCAGAGAGCACTCTGTTTCAGGATCAAAAAAAATATTCACAAGGCTGGAGTGATCATTGGCCAGAATTTACTGTATACTATTTTTATTCTTTATGCTATCTATCTATCATGTTTGGAGAAAACCAAACACAGCATATCAGCACAAACACCTCACACCATCTGTCAAGCACGGTTGTGGAGGGGAGATGATTTGGGCACCTGGCAGACGTTAAGTCTGCTCTGAACTCCTCTGTGTACCAAAGTAATCTGGAGTTAAATGTGGGACTGTTTGGTCCAAATTGGGTCATGCAACAGGGAAATGATCCCAAGCAGAGCAGCAAATCAACAACAGCATGTTTTTTTTTTTTAAAAAGACTCAAGGTGCTGCCATGGCCCAGTCAAAGTGCAGACTTCAACCTAACTAAATGCTGCTGCGGGACCTTAAGAGAAAAGCTCACAAACCTGAATGAACTGAGGCAATGATGTAAAGAAGAGATGGCCCAAATTCCTTCACAGCAATGTGAGAAACTGATAAACACAGAAAACAATTACTACAAGTTATTTCTACTAAACGACTGCACAGAGACCTACGAAATCCTTCTTTTTCACCTGTCTGTATCTCTGCTTGCACTACAGTAAGGCAATTCATTAAAGTGTGTTTTTCATTTGAAACATTAAAAGAAATCAGATTGTCTTTTATGTGTATTAATTGTACTTCATCCGAGTAGCAAAAATGACACTTTACTTCCTTATTCTGAAGTTCAGATTCCAACCACTCTGTTTGCTCATCGTCACTTTTCCCATCACACCTTCCAGATGTCAATGAATGCCTGCTATACCACAGCATCTGTGGAAGGCAAGCTGAATGTGTCAACATACCAGGCACTTACGACTGCAGATGTCCTGTGGGATATAAATATAACTTCACCTCCAGGACATGTGATGGTAAGCTTTCAAATTTATCACCCAGACGCAGAATCAAGGGTCACTGCTAATAAAGTCTTCCCAACCTGTCATTGCAGACATGAACGAGTGTGAGATGAACGTGTGCAAGGGGGTTTGTATAAACACTCAGGGCAGCTATTTGTGCTACTGCGATGGTCGCCAGGGTTTGCATCTGGCACAGGATAGGCAGAACTGCAAGAGGATCCCCGTGTGTCTCAACCTGCTTGAGGAAAAACACCCTGAGATGCTTTACTTGGGAGAGCAGTTCGCAGGCCTTCCTGTCATCTACCTGCGCTTCCGCCTGCCGGAGAACACAAAGTAGGTGTTTGTCACACACACAGAAACACACACACGTATTAATGTAGAGGACCAAGAGTCACAATACATGTAGTGCAAAGATGTTACTTTTTTATGCTAAAGGTTTTCACTGTTGTCTCAGCCCTGAATCAACAGGGTCTCATAGCCAGTGATGGAAATAACGGCGTTACAAGTAACAGCGTTACTTTTTTTTAGTAACGAGTAATCTAACTACTTACTATTTCTGTCGTTACAACGCCGTTAGCGTTACTAACAAGAAAATGCGGTTACTATTTTTCAACAAACAGACGGTTGAAGCTGTGTTCAGCTTACTGCATCTTATATCAGTTGCACGGAAGTAGCTGCCTACATAAGTAATCTGGACGCTACAGCTTTAAGCAGCTGCGCACGCTCCCGCGCGGGGCAATCACTTTCTAGCAGTGATTGCCGCAACACCTGGAGCTAGGGGGCAAAACAATCGCATGAGTGCTGGTGTTTGACTGAGGAAGAATAAAGTAGTCGTGGTTAGATGACACTTAAGATGACAAACCAACAAGGTGATATATACCAGTTTTTAAATTGTGCGTAAAACCAGAGTCATGATAAGCAATATATACGCTGTGTTTTTTCCTAAATAGTTTCGTCACGTTTACTGTCTAAGGACAGTGCTAGCAAGCACTCTCTGCTTATGACCAAAAAAACAAACAAAACAAAAAACACCCCTTTTGTGTTGGTGGAAAAATGCACCATGTCGACCAATCAAATATGATATGGCAACATGACATTTGGTTGTTTAGGAAGGGGGGAAGTTTTAGGAGTGACGGCGAGAGAGAGAGAGAGGGAGAGAGAAAGACAGCAGCGAGAGAGCGAGTTTTGAGATGTGAGAGATTTAGCGTGACGTTTAGCGTGTTTGGGGTGTGTAGTTCATGTGTTGTCTTGTGTAGTTAGTGTGTAGTGTTGTG
Organism: Diplotaxodon limnothrissa; assembly: GCF_057381915.1. Classification (NCBI taxonomy): domain Eukaryota; kingdom Metazoa; phylum Chordata; class Actinopteri; order Cichliformes; family Cichlidae; genus Diplotaxodon; species Diplotaxodon limnothrissa. Next base: position 25,713,899 of record NC_140596.1, read on the forward strand.
GATAGTTTTGTGTTGTGTGTCAGAACAATGAGGCGACTGCTGTCTCCAGGTAGAAAACAGGAGGAGTGGTACACCTCCTGCTGTCAGACCTGCAGGTATCAGGCTGTGATGTTCTCCTTTATAGTGGGCAGAAATGTTTGGAGTGGCACAAATAATTTGTGTGGCATCTTATTGAATGCAGAACACCTGATTGTTATTTAAATAGTTTGAAATGGTTATTAAAAAAGGGGGTAAAAGGTAAATGGTGCATATGATTTTAAAATTGACAAAAATTAAATTTGCATTTAAAGTTATGAAATAAGATTAAACATGTTTGTGGTTGTTACAGTAAAAAATATAACTCCTTCTACTCGGATTTTATGTTTTTTGTCTGATTTTAGATCAGTTGTGTTAATACAGTATGTCAAAATGAAAACATAACTGTAAATTCAGCCATGTGAGGTTGTGCTGAAAAGGATGATACCAAACAAGGCAAGTAAATAGTTTTCAAAGGTGAAATGTAGAGGTAAAATCAAAAGTGTTTAAAAATGGCCAGTTATACCCTGGACCCCAGAGGGATAAACATTTTTTTTAAAAGTAACGCAATAGTTACTTTTCAAGTAATGAATTACTTTTAGAATCTTGTAACTCAGTTACGAACTCAGTGCGATCGCACAAACTGTGTATAAAGAGCGGTAGTACTGATTGGTGAGTGACGTTTAATTGCAGAGACAGCTTTGGTGCAGCGATTCAGAAGATTATTGACAAAACAGTCAAGTACATGGACAAAAGCCTCTCTCTTGTTTCAAGGTTTTTGACCCTTCCACTCTTCCCTACCCCAGAGAAGAGCTGGCAAATTATGGGGCTGAAGAGGTGTATTATCTTGTCACACATTTTGCCTTTTTGCTAGATGAGGAAGAGAAAGAGAAAATTCTACAAGAATGGATGGATCTAAAAATGTGGCTTGCAGAACACCGGGGTAGCAAGGTAGATTGCTTGTGCAGAGATCTCCTCTCTTTCAGATTCAGAATCTGACACAGACACAGTTCTTACAAGTTCACAGAAAGTTCTGTTCAATTAGAACAAAATATTTTAGTTGATTATTGTAATTATTATACAGTAGTTGTAATTTGTTTTAACAATTTTTTTGATTGATGTTTTGTTTCCTTTACAATATTATACATTAAAAATAATCTCTTTTTTTTTATTCGGGCTACTTAAATTTATTTTGGGCTACCAAAAACTGAAGAGTTCCTGCCCGAAGGGCTACCAGGCATTGTGAAATTTTGCGAGCCCTGCACACCATCTGAAAATCAAGTTACAGGGTTGCTACTTTGTTGAGATCCATTGTGCACTGCAGATGCACAAGGTTTGCGGTCCTACCTGGACTTTAGTGGAGGGATCTAAAAGTGGTTAAAACAATACACTGCTGCCCAAGAAGACAACTTGGAAAAGAACATTTGTGAAATTTAGGTGGTATGTTTTTTTTGTGGGGAGGGGGTCATGGTACATGGCCATAATTCAAAGAGACAGGTAATTCTGGAAATTGTGCACAATGCTGCCCTTACTTTTTTTTTGCAGTGGTAACAAGTAATAAGGCACAGCTAGGGTCTTACATGTTATTCATCACTACCTGCAGGTTAATGAGAAGGGCCGTATTCTAGTTACTGTGTAAATTTACCTGTCTTCCTCCTGGTAGGTTTGCAGCCGAGTTTGACTTGCGTACTTTTGACCCAGAGGGAGTTGTTCTGTATGCTGAGTCTTCTGAAGGCTCGTGGTTCATGGTGGGACTCAGGGGCGGTCGCATTGAAGTCCAGTTCAAAAACCAGCACACATCTAAGGTTACCAGCGGAGGAAAAGCAATCAATGATGGACAATGGCATGTGGTGAGAAAGTCTGTCACTTTGTTATCATATAGTGAACATAAATCCTTAAGACTAAATTGACGAACTAAAATGATGAGAAGTCTATTACGCTGTGGTAACATGTAGTGTGCAAAGTACATGATAACAGTGACGTGCTGTATTATGATTTAGTGTTACGTGTGACACACAGATCTCTGTGGATGAGCTGGAGAGCAGCATCAGTGTGAAGATCAGCAGGGAAGCTGTGATGAGCATTAACAGCCCCGAGAGTCTCTTCACATCAGTCAATGGCAAGCTGGAGACCAAAGTTTACATCGCTGGCCTGCCTAACCGCACCGACAATGTCATCAAGCCTGTAAGCTGTTCATTCCAAGGCATTCACACATAACTAACCTTCCCAGGAGACAAGATACAGCAGGGAGGGGATTTTAGTGTTAACTAAACCTGTGTGAATTTAAATTTGTTGGCTGAGACATTGTGTTAAAGAGCAGAAGTTCACGCTACTGCACTGTTTGTTTATCAGATCAACCCCAGGCTGGATGGCTGCATCCGGGGTTGGAACTTGATGAATCAGGGGGCGTCTGGGGTAAAGGAGGTCATCCAGCAGAAGACAAGTAAACACTGTTTCGTGCATGTAGAACGAGGATCTTTCTTCACCGGGGAGGGACTAGCACACTTCAACATAGACTACAGTGAGTAAGTTATGTTACACTTTATTAATCCCTCAGGGAACATTTGGCGTCTGCATTTGGTCTACACCAACAGCTTAAAGGCATTACAGCAGCAGCTCTTAAATTTAGTTTTTGTGCAGTTCCCTGGTTTAAAGTCTTTAAGAGGGGAATTAATGCAGTGGGTTGAGAACTCTGAATTAACACAGGAACATAGTGAGTGTAAAATACCACACAGCTAGTCCTGTTAGGTTTGTGCAAAGACCTGCTGATACAGCTGATATAGATCTAAACTTATCATATGATGCATTAAAGGAAGACCTGTGATCTTTTATGAGCCGTGAGAGACATTTTGCTGGCATGTTTTGGGTCCACTTTTCTCATCAAAGGCAAGGATGACCTCAATTCACTATAAAGTTTTTAATTCAATTCAATTTTATTTATATAGCGCCAAATCACAACAAAAGTGGCCTCAAGGCGCTTCATAGGTTTTATGAAGTTTCATAGGTTTTATGTTTTAGCCCTTACTATCATCTTACGATAAGATCTTTTTCATGTGATTGGAGTGGTCTGTTAAAATCAACCCTCTGGAGAAGTCTAAAGATAACAGTCCACTGGGGGGCTCCCTTGACAACTGCATACTGTTATCTTCTGCTAAAAGCGGATTCAAAGGGATGTGATCAGTTTGAGGAATCTGATGGAAAAGGGAAAACATCAGTTAGAGGCTGGTGAAGGGTAAACATTGTGTACTGTTAATGAGAGCTTACTCATCACACTTTTTTTTTTTTTTTTTTTTTTTAAACGTATGTTTATTTGTTTTTTCAACAGTATCAACACCAACATAAAATGAACGTATGGCAGTCATTAAAATAATAATAATAATAATAACAACACTAATAATAATAATAATAATAATAATAATAATAATAGTAATAACGATAATTGAAGTGTTAATCCTAAAGGGTTCCAAATAAATGCATAGTTAAAAAAATTAAATTAAACCATACAAATAAATACAATTAAAAAAAATAAATAAATAAAAATAAAAATAAAAAAATAAATCATAATATAGGTTACATAGTATATTCCCAACAACAAGTCAGACATTATTCATTATCTAGTTGTCTTATTCACTCACCGCCCCCCCCCCCACATCCCCACTCCTCAGTAGATCCAAAAATATCTTCCAGATGTTGTAAAATTCAGAAGCCTTCTTTCTAACAATATAGGTCAGTTTCTCAAGAGCTAAACTCGATGTTAAATTATTTAACCAGTGGTTAAAAGAGGGGCAACCAACATTCTTCCAGCATAAGGCGATACAGCGTTTGGCCTGTAGCAAACAAAGATCGACCATTATTCTTTCCTCACAAGACAGAGTACAGTCATCTGGATACAAGCCTAAAATGCATAACTTAGGGCAAAGCGGTACAGGAGAAGTTGTGATCTGAGAGATATATTGTAACACAGAGCTCCAAAATTTTTGGATCTCTTCACATTTCCATAGGCAGTGATATAGTGTACCCTGATGCCTATTACACTTATAGCATAGATCAATTATATTAGGATCAAATTTATTTAATTGTACAGGGGATATGTATGTTCGCATTATCCAATTAAATTGTATCATTCTCAAACGAGTGTTAATGGTCTGAGTGTGTGTTTTTGAACATATTTTACCCCATTCATCTCATCACACTTTTTACTGAAGAAGCGGGCGATGTACAGCAGGTAGGCAGCTGGGAATTTAGGAGAGGCAGATGAGACGAGGAGGAAAGGGGTAGGCAGCTGGTAAGCAATAATCCGGGTAAGTAATCCTGCAGACAGGTTGAACATTGACGTGTTGGTCCGGAGAGAGGAATGCTGGCTGGCACTGTTCTCCTGGTGCATAAACAGTTATGCAGTCTTGAGAGACGAGACTCTGCAGTGATGAAGATCACTAATAATGTCAAAATATTAATCAGAACATTGTCGTAATGGGCTTTTTACCAAAGAGGCTGAAACAATGATCAGGCAGGAAACAGTTGCCATGCTACTCCTTAGATACACCAGCTTGATAAAGTAAACTGTCCCCAGGTGCACATGGAAACCCCGAGCACCAAAGCCACCCTTATCCATCCAACTGTTCCTAAAGAAATAGACAAAAAATAAAAAACAGGCTTTTGGACTAACAGACTTTTTCCAGATACCTTTAGAAGTTTTTTCATTTGCATCTATCAGCAGCAGGAATTCTAAAGAGACATACTGTACATCCCAGTGATACCCACAACAGTAACATAAAGTATGCTGTGTGTCTGTTGTGTGTCTCAGAGAGCACCAATGTTGGAGAGGTAAAGTGCACCTGAGGTTACTCTTTCTGTTCTCGAAATAACGTAGCATTACAAGGAACTATTTTTTCGATGTCGTTGCTTGCTCTGGTGTACTGCACCTCCCAGACCTCCCATATCCAAGAGCTTGACTAGCAAACCTTTTTTGCTGCGTTACCAGCATATGCCAGTGTGTGGCCACCCTGGATAGGTCACCTGTTCATTGCATTATCATGTTACGTCCCCAGCCTACAGGTAACCTGGACATAACATGAGACACAGTTCATGAATCCTGATGCATGGCCCTGAATCATAACATAATATGTTTTCATTTTGACATACTGTATTAACACAACTGATCTAAAATCAGACAAAAAACATAAAATCCGAGTAGAAGGAGTTATTGTTATTATTATCTTGATGTTGTTTGGTTGACTTCTGCCTGGTTACTTTAGGTTTACCCTACACAACACGACACACCTGCTGACACACTGATTAGCATGCCTCGTTAAGTTAATTATGGTCTTTGCTTAATTTCGCTAACAATTCGGTAAATCCTGAGAGGAGAGACAAATCCCTTTAAGGTTGGTCCTTCCCAACATCTGGTGTGAATATCTGCCAAATCAAACATGTGGAGTTACTTCTTGTGAAGAAAGGAGCGACTGAAAGTAGATCCTTCTTAATTTTTTCTTCAAGTTGTGTCTCTACCATTTTTCGTGATTAATCTTGAGCTGGATCATGACAATACAGAACTATAAAAAAGCTTATTTGATACAGAAACTCCCATTGCTACATATAGAAGGAACAAGGGGCTCCGGAACTGAATGATCTGCTTGTGAAAATCATGTGACGGCCATATACATTGGCCAGATCTTAGACTTTTACCCAGCACGTCATTAGAAAGCCATACTAACACTGGATAAGGCCTTCTTCTCAAAACAGCTTCATTTGATGGTGTTATAGATCCCACAAGCTGTTCCACTAATTTGAGACACTGCTCCATGTTGATTTCATCACACATCATTTTTGCAGATTGTTCAGCTGCACGTTAATGCTGCCAATCTTCTGTTCTGCCATATCCCAGAGGTTTCCTGGTTAGATCAGGTGACTGCAGAGGTCACTGCAGTACACTGAATTCACAGTCATGTTCATTAAATAATAATAATAATAATAATAATTAGGGCTGAACGATATATCGCATTTGCGATAATATCGCGACATGATCAAGTGCAATTTTCTAACCGCAAAGGCTGCGATTATACTGCGATTATATTATACAATTCATGGGCTGCATCCTCCTGAGGCCGCATTTGTAGACCGATTACGTCACAGCGACGCGCCGAAGGCTGTCCAAATTACTACCATATCCCAGAATTCATAGCGCGGCCCAGCCAAACTCCAGTTTCCAGCAATGGCGGCCGCTACTAAGTTTTAAAATTACTCATACTAATCTTTCTGGGTCACAAAATAAACTTTTAACATATTTTCAGGCGAGAAAGTAGTTGTGTAAACATCAAATATCTGCTCGGTTTATCAAGATATCCCATATTTGCAAAAGTGCTTCGACGTTTTCAGAGGCGTCTGCTACCCACCAGCTCGACAGCTAGCCGGGAGCTCGAGGGTTACTGATGCGGCCGAGAACGGCACAACTCCCGGCACATCATTTTCAGATCACCGCGGAGTTTCGCTGCTCGGGTTAAACGTAATATATAAGTCACTTAGACAACCTAAAAATGTTATTGTTGGGCTTTTTTCAGTGTTTTGTTTGTTCGTGAGTAAATCGGTTTGGCTGAGATTAAAGTTATTAGATTAGATAAAATAAAACTTTATTAATCCCCCGGGTGGGTTCCTCCTTGGTTTTCACACAGCTGACTAAACGTCAAACAGAAAACTTATTAAACAGAAGTATGAGACAGTCGAGAATTTACACCAGTGTCTGGTTATATTTTAGATAGCAAGAAGCAGACGGCCGAGTTTATTAAACTCCACCGAGACAGCGGTGACGCTAATCAGAACTAGCCTTCTGATTAGCTAATCAGAAGGCTAGACCGTCCAATTTCACGCCTTTAAACTTTAAAGGTGTGTTTGTGTGTGTGTTTATACAATTGCTATTATGTTTGCACTTTATGTGTAATGTTACTGACTGCAGAGATCAGTAAGATGTGTGTATTTTTTATTTATTAGTTTTATTTATTTAATATTATTTTTTAATTGAATGACTGTCTAGTAGTTCACAGATGTCGAAAAACTGAGTGTGGTAAAGCCACTGATTTTTTTTATGTATATTTCTGCAATCTGCACATTGTACTGACTTTCATTTTAATGTTTACACCAGGGTTCCTTGTCAGCACTTTATGCTCAGATGTTTGTAAGCTAAAAATAAACTATTGTGTATGTTCAAATATACTGTTGTGATTGAAGAAGTTAAATAAAAATGTCAGTCATCAATTCATGCATCACCTCATGTCATCATAACAGAGGTCTGTCTTCCAGGAAAGAACAGTTTAAAATTAATGTAATATAGTATTGGCCATACTATATGATGTATTGCTTGTCTTTGTTTAATAATACAGAAGACAAATACCTTAAAAAATAATCGCATATCGCATCGCAATCGCAATATTGGGGCAAAAAATCGCAATTAGATTATTTTCCATAATCGTTCAGCCCTAATAATAATAATAAATTTTATTTATGAGCGCCTTTCAAGTCACCCAAGGACACTTTACAATAGAATAAAACACTTAGTAAAACAATGGGAGAATAAGAACAATAAAATACAAGCACAAGATAAAATGAACAAACAGTGGATTCACAGTGAATATGCAGATTTGAACAGATGAGTTTTGAGTTGGGATTTAAACTGGGGGAGAGAACCAATATTTCTTATTTCAGGGGGCAGAGAGTTCCACAGCCTGGGAGCAGAGCAGCTGAAAGCTCTGCTTCCCATGGTGGTGAGGCGGAAGGAAGGTACAGTAAGCTGGATAGAAGAAGAAGAACGAAGTGAACGGGCAGAACAAGTGGTGGTTAACAGGTCAGAAAGGTGAGAAGGAGCTAGGTTATGAATGGCCTTGAAGGTGAGCAGAAGAAGTTTGAAAATTATCCGGAATTTCACAGGGAGCCAGTGAAGTTCCTGAAGAACAGGGGTGATGTGCTGGTAGGAGGGGGTTCTGGTGATAATGCGAGCAGCAGAGTTCTGAACCAGTTGAAGCTTATGGAGGGATTTTTGGGGGAGACCATGCAGAAGAGAATTGCAATAGTCAATAACAAGACTGTGTACAAGAATGGACGTAGACTGGGTGGAAAGAGAAGGAAGGAATCTGTTAATGTTACGTAGATGGAAGTAGGCAGAACGGGTGAGATTATTGATGTGAGATTTATAGGAAAGTGAACTGTCTAGGATGACACCAAGGCTCTTAACCTGAGGAGAAGGGAAAACTGTGGAGTTATCGATGGTGAGTGAGAAATGGTTTGCCTTCAAAAGGTTGGATTTGGTGCCAATAAGGAGGATCTCAGTTTTATCCTCATTGAGCTTTAGAAAATTAGAGGTAAACCAGGATTTTAACTCGGATAGACATTCTGTAAGGGAAGAAGGTGGGAGGGAGGAATCAGGTTTGCAAGAGAGATATAACTGGGTGTCATCAGCAAAACAGTGAAACTGAAGATCAAATTTGCGGAAGATGGTACCTAGAGGGAGGATGTATATTATAAAGAGAAGAGGGCCTAAAACTGAGCCTTGGGGTACACTAGAGGTGACGGGGAATAGACGAGAGCGGAATGATCTTAGTTGAATAAACTGGGAGCGGTCGAGGAGATATGATTGAAACCAGACGAGGGGTGTGTCAGAGATGCCGAGAGAGGAAAGTCTGCTTAGAAGGACAGAGTGAGAAATGGTGTCAAAGGCTGAGCTCAGATCTAAAAGGACGAGAATGGTGAGAAGACCAGAGTCAGCTCCGATTAGAAGATCGTTAGTGACTTTAAGTAGAGCAGTTTCGGTACTGTGACATGAGCGAAAACCAGATTGAAATCTCTCGTAGATGTTATTATTAACCAGGTGTAAATGAAGTTGAGCTGCAACCACTTTTTCGAGTATCTTAGAAATGAAGGGTAGATTGGAAATCGGACGGAGGTTGTTAAAGTTGTTAGGATCTAAAGAAGGTTTTTTCAGTATAGGAGTGACTAGAGCAGTCTTCAATAAGGAGGGAACGATACCGGTGGTGAGAGAAGAGTGAATGATGGCAGAAATGAGTGGGAGTAAAGAAGAGAGGCAGGATTTCACAAGCCCCGTGGGCATGGGGTCAAGATGACATGTGGCAGGCTTTGATTTACATATTAACTCGGAAATATCAGATAAATCAGGAAGATGAAAAGTGGAAAACGGCTCAAAAAGGAGAAGAGGTTCTGGAGACGGCGTAGACACAACATTTGATCTGAGTTGCTGGTGGATGTTATTGATTTTCGTAGTCCAGAACAGCATCAAGGAGTTGCATGTTTCAGAGGAATAGAAGTGCGGTGGTAAAGCGTTGGGGGGTTGAATTAGCTTGTTGAAAACTGAAAACAGAGTCCTTGCATTACCCTCATAAGAACTGATAATACCAGAGTAGAAGCTTTGTTTGGCATGGTAATGGAGTCTTTATACTGAAGTACGTGGTATTTATAGATTTCTGAATCAACAGTTAAACCAGATTTCTTATATTTACGCTCTAGCTGCCGAGCTTTGGCCTTCAGAGCTCGGAGGTCAGAGGTAAACCAGGGAGCAGAGCGAGCGAGCGAAGGAAACAGAGTGGGTTTTTACAGGAGCCAGAGAATCAAGGACAGTGCGTAGACAATTATTATAATATAACAACAAATCATCAGGAGTAGAATAGAAGTCCGGAGTCTGAACATTGTCCAAACTGGTAGTGAGAATGTCCATATCAATGTTCTTGATGTTGCGGAACGAGATGAGACGGGTTGGCTTGGTAGAAGAGCAGCAGAGAGTGAGGTTAAATGAAAGGAGGAAGTGGTCAGTTATGGGGATTTCAGTAGCAGAAAGATTCGAGGGAGTAAGACCAGAACAGCAGACCAAGTCCAGGGTGTGTCCTTTAGAGTGAGTGGGAACCTCTCTGACTTTTGATCTGTGAGATGATGCTGGAAACAAATCACTGGGGACATTATAACTAACAGCCGTTGGATATTTAGATCCATGACTGAATGACTGATGGTCAAAGGCCAAAGTTGCTGCATTGCTGACATGTATAGGCTGGTCGTGTCTGTGTTCCACATTATAACAGAACCCTCTATGAGTTTACAACCATGTAATTTTGAGAATGATATAACAGACCTGTGGGAAGTTATTTTGTTAAAAGTTTGTAGAGAATCCTAAATTTATAACCTGACAAAAGGAATAAATGTTTCTTGGCATGCATGTGTGTAACCAGGTGATTCTGGAAGCTGGAAAATGGATATAAAGATGAACATTCGTCCATCCACCAGCACAGGTGTCCTCTTTGCTGTTGTCTACAACAACACAGTCCCCCTGTCAGTGGCTGTTCTACCAAAGGGAAAAGATGCTGCTGTAAGTTTGGTCACATTTTGGCTGAAAATAAGCACCTGTCTATCATCCTTAAACCAATGTGCTCTCCAGAACTTGCAGGTGTTCCTGCACGATGCCTCGGTGGCCACGTTGGACACTGTGATGCTGTGTTACCCTGATCGGCTGATGGTGCAGCTGAACGTGACTCCCACAGAAATCCTGATCTCAGCTGACTCCTCCAGTGTGACTTACATGGAGTCCAGTGCCCTGCAGAAGGAGCTGGAACTCCTCAACAGCACCATGCAAAACCCTGTCAGCACATACATTGGTGGAATACCTGGTTAGTAATTATGAAGGAATTTAAGCATAAGCATTTGATGTGTGATCAAAATGAATAAAGGGTTTTGAGATTTTCATGCAGGTTATCCTCTTGAATGTGTTGCCTTTCCTGCTGGATCTGTGAGCCTTGTGTGAACAGTGGTGCTTTGAGCTGCTAATGCTAATATCCACATGTTGCCATAGTCACAGTGACAATGGTGACGGCATGCTGAAGCTTAGCAGGAGGTGTTTATTGTTTTTCATGTTTCATGATTAGCACTAAGCAGAGCTGAGAATGAAAGGAATCAGAAAACCTTTAACTAGATGACTGCACTAGATTAAAAGCACCAAAACAAGGACCCATTCATATTGAAAGTAACATGAACAACGATACTTGGTGTCATAACAACCCATCAAACAGTTACTGTGTTTCTCTCCTTCAGAAGACATCCCTTTGCCTACCACCCCTGTGACGGCCTTTTACTACGGCTGCATGGAGATCAGTATCAACAGCCAGCAGCTGGACTTCGACGAAGCTCTCAGCAAACATAACAGCATCAAGTCCCACTCGTGTCCTCCTATCACTACCGTGGTTGATGACCTGGAGGTGGCACACATGTACAGAAAGTGACCCAATTTAAAAAACCACATTGCATTAAAAAGCCCTAAAATTAGGCAGTCCCACAGGGGAAACTTCTTGGGATATTTTGGAAAGAGAATCTAGAGAGGAGGAGAAGAAGAGACGGAGGCAGAGAGTGATTTTAAGCTTTTCATCCCTACAGTGTTCTTGTTTGTACCCTGACCTATTTTGTTCTGGTATTGCTTTAGTGAGTCACAACAAAGGCTGGCTTACCAGGGAGGTAGCCGGAAGCTGGATGACATAGGTGTAGCAGTTTTTGTCTGCATTAAGTTGTTTTCCAGGAAAGTGGAAACAAAAAGGAGCTGAGCTCTGCAGCGTGCATGCCATGAGTTGAGCAACAGATGGTTATGTTTGTGTAGAAAAATAAACAAATGGTCACTGCTGACCAGGCTGTGAGACCACCTGCATCTTTGTCCCTGCTGCTGCTGAAACATGGTACTCTCTCTAAATTGTTTAAAAACAAGTAGTTGAAATTAATGTTTGTGGCAGGAGAAACCACAGAGGAGATATCTGAGCCTTCAGGTGTTCCTATCAAATTCTGTTTCATCTCCTTTGTTTAAATCACCATCTGGAGCATTTCCGAAGCCCTGCTTCAATTTACCACTGTTGTCATCAGAGGTGTACACCTGTCATAATTACAGCATTTATTGTTCTCCTGTTTATTTCCTCATCTTAAGGGTTCTCCTGGTTGTCATTTGTTTCCACTTTGTATATAAAACATGCCATCTTTAATATATAACTTACATGTAGTTGTTTGCTGTTGTGTTTGATGTTTGTTTTAATAAAACTGTATCAAAGCAACCTTATTATTGGATTCCAGCCCTGCTTTGTTTTGGTCTCTCGCCACTGCACAAAACAAGGTCAGAGACTGGGAACAGATTCAGAATTTAGTTTCATGATTCAAAATGTGTCATGATTATATCAGTGTCTTACTTGGTGAGTTTTCTCATGTTCAGCAGAAAAACCTTAAACTCATACTTCCCAGCACTGCATCTGTCCAAGTACTTGGTGACACAACAAACTCATAAATCTGCCATTTACAAAACACAGTTTGGAGGTGTTTTCACATCAAGTGATGTGCTTTTTAATTTTCTGCAAAGCCCACCGTCGTGCAGATAAGGCAAAACGGGTCAAATGTGGACTGAAATCTAAAGAAATTACTGAAAAACATGTTGCACAACTTCCAGAGTAAACGAAACAAAAGACTGTTACTTTGCAAAGGCCTGGATAAAAATAAACTTCCCTGAAAATGAAAGTAAAAGTGGGCATAAGACTATTGAAAAATACTCAGTTACAAGAAACTGTTGAACTTTGAACACTGTAAACAAGTATGCAAGCCCTGTATATTCAACAGAAGACTAAACACACATTATCCATGCAGCTGAATGGCTCCTTGTGTAGCTGTGTCATTATGTGTACCATAAATTGGTATTTAAGCACTTAATGTCACAGTCACCCCATGCAGCAGACTGTGACAGCACTGAGCAGCTCCTTCAGTGGGAGACTGCGGCACCCACGGTGTGGGACGGAGAGATTTCGCAGGTCTTTCCTCCCCACTGCTGTCAGACTCCACAACAAAGACTTTAACTGAACAAACACACATCCACACATGTGCAATAACACTAAGTGCAATAATCTTTTCTGGCATCGTTGTATTTTTACTCAGTTGTATATAGCATTCGTATTCTATTTTTATCTTATTGTATATTTTTATTCTATTTTATTCTACTGTATATAGTATATTATTTTATTCTATTCTGTACAGCTGTGTACTGTATTTATTCTTATTGTATTCTAATTTTTGCGTCATAACTTTTGCACTGTCCACTTCCTGCTGTGACAAAACAAATTTCCCACGTGTGGGACTAATAAAGGTTATCTTATCTTATCTTATCTTCACTACTTTAAATGCTGTTTAGTAGTTAAATCTATAACAAAGAACATATTTTATAAGTAAATGTTATGACCAATGCTGAGCTATAAGTTATTTTTCTACTGTAAAATCTGCAAAGCTGTTCAAATTAAGGACTATACTTGGGGGATATATGTATTTTATTTGCATTTTTGTTCCTTTATAGCTACTCCACTACTTCCTAGCTTAACTAATCAGTATTTCACACACATTATCTATAATAATACAGTTTATAATGATAATAATAATAATAATAATAATTAAAGTAACAAAAGCTTTGAAAATAAATATTACTGAGAATTAAATTGGGCACTCTAAGACTAACACTTCCAGTTAAAGTTAGAAGTCAGAATTTCCAATTTCCAATTGGAATGACCCTTCAAGATGGATTTCCAGTTTGGAAAGTCGGAGCACCCCCACCAACCTTGAATTCACAATCCAAGATTATGGCAATGCGCATAAACATTAAAATGTAAAACTTGAAATTTGTATTGCCATTGTTTTTTTCCATTGTATTTGTGACTCACTAAATAAGGCATATGCAGTCTGCTGACCAGGCTCTGTTCATGAATGTGCTGCAGTTGTGTTTTCAAATCCAAGCATTGTGGTGTACTGCTTGTGATGCACAAATAGGTCTACCTTGCTAAGAAGAAAACCAAATCCTCTTTTTTCTTGCTTTTCTGACTTTAGTAATAGAACACGCTCAACTTAGGAGTGACGTCATTTCTGCTTCTGACATGTGACTGTGACATAGTCAAACATTTGCAATAACTGGCAACGAGTATTTTACATCGCTGTGGAGAAATTTTGGCCCACTCTTGTTTGCTGAATTGTTTTAATTCAACCACACTGGAGGGGTTTCCAGCATGGATTGCTTGTTCAAGACTTTATTTTGTTCCAAAAAGTTCAGTTTTTTCAATAAGCAAATAGGCTTGGCTGGTGAAAGTGAACTCAGCTTTTCAGAAAATGTGGTTATTCATCGTTAATTCATGATGATTTAACAGGCAAATATGACACATATGCAAAAAAGAAAGAAAAATAAATCAGGAAGGGGAAAATACGTTTTCACAGCTCTTCAAAGTTCTATCATTAACTAAAACTAAACTAAAAACTAAAATAAAATGTGAAAAAAAATTAAAATTAAAATGAAAACTAGACTTGAAATATAAATATAAAAGAAGTATGATTTGTTTTAATATTTGTTTTTTCTCAATTTTATTATAACTTGCCTGACAAGACACTGAGGAAATGTTTATTGAGACTTTGGTTGTCTAAAACACTAAGTAAACTGCTTTCAAGAAGTTCTATGTTTTTATTGTAACAATGGCACTGATTTACTTTTTAATTTTTTTAAAGTAACAGAAGAACTAATTAAAATTATAAAATAAAACTAAACATTTCCAAACAATAATAATTAAGCTGAAATAAAAAAATTCACTTTGGAGATTAAACTGAATTTAAAAAAAAAAATCAAAGGGGGGGCGGGGGGGGATAACAATTAGCGTAGTCTGTGCCACCTCATGCCCCCCTTTGGTTATGCCCCTGGACTAACGTTTAAAATACTTTTGAGGGCATTGCAAAGTACTCGAGTATTGTTTACTTTAATACAAGTATTTACTTACTAACCACAAGTGCAACACCCAAATCACGGATTGCGTGCCAGTTAAACAGATTTTTTTCCCCAGTGTGATGCGCGCGCACATGCACACACGCGAACACACAGAGAAGGGAGGGAGGGATGAAGAGGTGTCTGCATCACTTCAAACTCCTGCCTGCACTTCTCAGAGAGCTACTCCTCCTCCTGAAGCAGAGACGAGCAGTGTTCCTCCGCAGACTGTCCGGTCCGCAAACGGCTAAGTAAAAGTCCCCACACACCGCGATGGGGACCAGCTGAACCGCACGCGAGGGGGGTAGAAGAGGTCGGTCGTGCAGTTTCCCCGTGTAGTAGTAGTGAGCGTCCTGGAGGAGGAGGGGGACACAGACTCACACACAAGCGCGCGCGACGTTCGTGTCCTACCGTAGACGTTAACGGCCAACGGTCGGAGCAAGTCACCTGAATACCTGCGGCGTTTCGCACCGACGCCTGCGCTTACACCGAGAGAGGCTGAGGAGGGGGTGGGACGGGGCAGGAGAAAGTTTCTCGAGCTTGGCGCAAACACAGCAGTCAAACAATGCGGCTGACCCCGACAAAGTCCTTTCCGTCGGCAGCGCTGCTAATCCTGCTGCTCGTCCGCTGGTCCGACAGCAGTAAGTAAACAGTTACATGCTAGGCGGCTAGCTAGCCCGCTAAACCCTCTTTGACATTTGAGTTGCAGCTGGTGATGATACACGTCTTGGTTATTGCCAGTACTGACGGTTAACGTTAGATATTTCGCAACATCCCTCACATTGTTTTCCTGCGCCAGTGTATTGCTTAACCGCAGAGTTGTTTGACATTCACTTGCTCTTTTTTTTTTTAAAGGTGACTAAACTTTGCTCGTTTTGCTCTCTTTTGTCCTTCTTTCTTTAGTCTCACTGTCCCCTCAAGAGGCGAACCAGTTTCTGAGCAGACACAGGAGGGCGAATCAAGTCTTCGAGGAGACGAAGCAAGGACACTTGGAGAGGGAGTGCGTGGAGGAAAAGTGCAGCAAGGAGGAGGCCAGAGAAGTGTTTGAAAACGACCCGGAGACGGTGAGTGGTGTGTTCACAAGTTAGTCTCAGCTGCAGCTCAGCAAAGGCTGCATGCGAGCAAAGGCGGGCTTCCTTCTCATCCTGTGAGGAGGTACTGCAGTACCACCAACTCCATCAGAGCACCATTACCTGCTGAGGTTGTGTTATGTACTGTAACTTCAGGGAGGCTGGGTGTTTACATCATGTTCATAATGACTACACACACACTAATGATTCATTGTCTGGGCTGCTTGCCGCTAGTATTCATGCTTCAATAAGTCCAGCATGCTGATAGCTGTCAGGACACATAATATTCCCATGTCTGGGACTTGGCCGCTTTCCGCGTCTTTTGTTTTGTTTCTGTGACAGACACTGAGTCAGCATGACTCTACCGTCATTTGTGAAATCCCCTTTTATATCCCCAATCTCCTCTTCATATTGACATGTGTCCTTAAGTTGATAACAAATATGGGATGTAGCTGGATGTCTTTCTGTTTCTTTTTCTCATCGTGTTGCATCTTCTGATGTTGCACATGCACACATATGCATTTCATTCAACATTACTGTGTACGTTGCCCTGGTAATCTGAAGACATGTTTCCTACTTGACATTTAACATCGTACAAAATCCATCACACGGGCCATGCTCAGAAACCTGTACTGGAGATTAGTTTCCATTCTGCATTCATGAGTGTACACGTCAGCCTTTCCATCCATGTGAATTCATAAGCCTATTTTATATGTACTACAGTGTGCTGTATGTGCAAACAGGCTATAAATAATCCAAAGTGTTTAGAAAAACACACAGAACTTGGGCTTCTTGGGCTTCCTCGGGAAGATGATATGTGCTACAGCAAATAATAGTGCAGATGCATGCCCAGAATCTTCTGCAACAAGTCTACCCTAACGTGGCTGGATGCTTTTGATTGTGAACTCTGTAATTTTTCTTAATTTCTACATCTGACATTCATATTCAACGGTTTTAAGTGGTGGACTTGTGTTGGTGATGTGCTGCCCTTTAAATGTCACATTCACTCCTTAAGATTTGATATTGTGAATTGTAGTAGAGAGGGAGCGAATGAGGCAATCGATGACTTAAGATTACTTGTAAGATTAGTCTGGCGCTGAGAGAGGGAGGATTAAACTGAAGCTGAGGTGGATTCTGGTAAAAAGGGTGAAGTCGGGTGATGTCTGAATCAGATCCACGCATGCCACCGGCAGAACACCAAATTACTCCTTTAAGTTTTGAACCTTGTCGTGACACAAAGCTGCAGTCTCACTCGTATCTGCATTATTCATCCTGAAAGGGCCTGTCTCTGACTCTGCATTTTATTCTGCTGCAGCTTTGTAGCTCTGCAGAGAGGGAAAGAGAGAGGCTGGGGTGTTCCCAATGCTTATGATCATCCTTGGCAATGGACAGTCATACCAAGTTTCTGGTCTCTCATTTATTTGATGACATACGGGACATACAAATGAGAAGAAGGTGTCAAAACTAACTTGCTCAGTGTGAGGTTCAAATTTAGTCGTTTTGGTTAACCTTTGAAGGTCAGCTTATATTTTAGGTCAGTGTATAATCAGACTTTACCCCACACAGAATTTTGCCTGATTAGTTTCACTTAATAAGACACCGGTCTCACGCAAGCCTGCTGCATCTGGCATCTACTGCAGCATGAGTGTGACTCTGTGCCTCCAGAGTCTCAGATTTTGGCCTATATGTGGAGAACTGCTGCAGCCAGAAGGCAGGAGGGATGGTACTACTACCAGGAATGCAGAGAATGCTGAAGAAGCTCCTGTCATAGAGCTGCACCCTGTTAGAGCAGATTACAGAGTAATCATAGCCTAATCTCTGCATCGCACTGCCAAATTTCATGATTGTTTATGAACTGTTTTTCCTGCAGAAGTGAGCTATAAAAACCCCCCAAAACAAATGCACAATTAAGTCAAGTATAAGCAGAAACCTGTTACTAATTTTAAGAGTTCATTGAGACTGTATTGCCTTGTTTAGATTTTGTTTGCAAACACATAACTTTACCCTCTGTGTTTTGTTTTTCTCTGATGCAGAACTACTTTTATCCCAAGTATTTAGGTAAGTTATTCTACCTAAAACCATTAATCTCTCTCTTGGCTGATTATACGTTTGTCATCCCTTCAACTGAATTCCATTTTTGTCTCTGTCTAGCCTGCCTGGACACGTTTGGAGATTCTGAAAAGAAAAAACAGGATCTGGTCACATGTGTCCACAGTAAGTTTTTTTTGTTTTGTTTTTTTTACCTCCTCCTGTCTGCCTTTCAGCTTTATTGTTAGTCTGTGAATAGGTTAGATTAATGCATGTCTACATCCTGCTCTCTCATTTATTCTCGGTTTTTATTTCACTGAGAAAGTTGCTACATGAAGAGACAGGGAGCTAGTTATGTTGCAGAGTTGTGCTGCACTGCAGTATCACTGCTCTGCATCACACTCCAGTGTGTGCCCTCTGCAAGTACAGAAGCAATCGGAAGCAGAGATGTGCTGAATCTCTTCGGCACCTCCAGGTCCATTTTCTCAGCGTGGCACACCTAGCTCCTTTTAAAGTGAACTGTGTGTGCGTGAGTGTCTATGAGTAACATTGCAGCACTTTGCTACAGTGACGCTACACGTTGCTGAATGAGTGACACACCCCTTTAGTCGTCACATATTCGCGCACTCACTTCCTGAGCGACTGCGCCAGCCTCTTCGTGTGTGGGCTCGGCTGGGGAATGACGTAGAGAGGATGGTCTGATGAGAGGATGGCTAAGGATTTCTGCTGCATCAGGATACAGGAGACCGGCTTTACTGCTATTGGCTGTTGATTGTCTTGCGGGGGAGGCGTTTCCATGACTCAGCTGCAGCATTGTGACATTTAAAGATACGGCAGTACTTTTTTTCCACCAGTTGTCAGCACCATCTCCTTTCCACCATTTTTCTATCTCGCCCATCAGTTGCCTGTCACCACTGATGGTCTCAAAGCAGATTCTGGCTTTCCACCAATTTATTTATGGAATATTTCCGACATGCACAGCGCATTATGGAAACATCTACTGAGTTAATTCTCCCACTGCTCCCTGCTTCTGTTTCCTTAGTCTGCAGTTTTCTGTGAATGGCACTTTACAAAAATGGATAAAAATAGATCACTGAAAGACACGTGTTACTGTTCTTTGACATCCACAGTATGGCACATTGTTACTTCTCTGGAAGCTTTGTAGGCTGTGATTCCACAGTGTGTGTTTTAACAAATGGAACTAAATTGTGACTCTGTGTTGGGGGACCATTAAATTTTGAAGCAGAGGAAACAAGCTTGGCTCCTGCAGTTACACTTCTTGTTTAATGGTCTACAAAGCATCACTAACCAGGAGCATGGGTGGGATTCTTTTTTTTAATATCTGCCCTCCTTTGTCAGAGAGTACAATTGCATGCACTGATGCTGATATGCAAATATTTTCAGTTTTGATGAAGGAATATTACTTCAATGTTAAAAAAAAGAAAAAAAAGAAATATCTGATAAAATGTATTGTAGTAAAACATTCCTGCTGTGTTATTTGTAACTGAGGGATCATCATCTGTAAAGCACTGACATCAGCCAAGTATTTGTGCACATAACGCTCAGTTTAAATACAGATGTTTTTAATAAATGCACAAAGTTACATTACACCAATAGCTGGTAGTTGAGAAGATTAAGTCTGTTAAGGCAAATATACCCAACTATAGCATCCAACCTTAGGCATTATTAACTTAATTCAAACTTAAGATAATAAAATGGTCCTAATAATAATAACTTAAAAGTGCTGTTTAAATGTTTTTAGTGCTGTCTCTTAACATTTGTTTTTTGTCTTACTCTGCATTGATGAATTGCTGAGCTTTTCCTCATTGCTGGCATCATGCAGTGCTTTAATGTTTTTAAAGTCTAAATTCAGCTCACAAAATCATTGTCTCTATTTAGATTTTGCTCTTTCCGAATGAGACGGCTAGCTTTGGCTCTACACATCTCTAACTTGTAATTTCGACTACATTTAGCACAGGTGTGACAGTCAGCATTTTTTATATTTGACTATTATTCCATGTTATTTTTAGAGCAGCTGTCTGGCTTGCTTTCAGAACATAAGTCACAAGCTGGTATCTGTTATTAATATACACAGCATGGACAGATTCATCTCTTTGTAGGCACCAAAAATGCTGAATGGTAGAGGATTTGGAGAATACTGGTGTATATTGTAATATGGACATGTTATTTTCATAAGGTCTTGCCCATTGCAGCGAACGGATCCCATGCTTCACGTAGTCTTGTTTTTGTTGAGGAGTGACAACCTGGTATTCCTGAAAAGATTTGGTTTTGTATTATGTTTCTGTTGACACTTTCACAGCATCGCAACTGTCATATATGAAGCTGTCAATAGAGATTGCATAAACAAAATAAAGGTTCACAGATGCAAAGTACCACAAGCCGTTAGTGTGTAGTTTTGAGCAGCTGTCATTAGAGATGGCACGATACCACTTTTTTATGACCGATACCAATATCATAAATTTGGATATCGGCCGATTCCGATATGAATCCGATATAGTGTGTTTTTTAATCAATAAAACTGTTCTTTTAATATCTTGCTGCTTTTTGTATAAGTTAATACTCAAGTTAAAAAACAAAACAAAACAAAAACACTAATGCTATTCTGTTATACCTGTATGCAAAAAATACACTGCACCCAAAAATAAACTTAAACCTGCACCATCCTCCCTATTCTGGTATTTTAAAGAGTAAGCAACCTAACTAATAGGGTTCTAAAACTCCCAGCAAAAAATAAATAAATAGGGAACCACCCACCACCTCATGATGCTTAATCGACGTAATCAACTTTAATTTGATGCAGTGTGGAAAAAAATGCCCAGAAATAAATTATTTTTCAAGAATAATTAAATAGATTCAACATCTTTCTTCAACAGAACTACAGACTGCACAGATCATACCTTCCCAAAGGAAAAAGTACTATAGCTTACTAGGGTATATTAGACTTAATAGTTACTATATACAGTAATGGACTTATATACATTTTACATCAGATTAAAACTTTGGGTGTAAGATTCGGATAATTATTTATTAAAAGCTAGACATTTTAAATGAGAATAAGAAAGAAAAGTATGTCTTTGTGCCCCCTTTTCCCTGTTAATGCCCTATCGGCCCCCCTGGCTAAACTTTGCTAGATCCGCCCCTGCACAGTTACCAGCCGTCAGCTATGTAGAAAAGGATCCTGGTGTAGAAAGTAGAGATGGACCGATCTGATATTACGTATCGGTATCGGTCCGATACTGACCTAAATTACTGGATCGGATATCGGAGAAAAATAAAAAATGTAATCCGATCCATTAAATATCACGAAAGCACCTCACAAAACTTGCAACACGCCGTAACTCGCCTCAGAACATTAGCAGGTCGGAGCAGTATGCATCACGTGATAGAGCGGCTGTGGCATGCGGCATTCTTTGTGCCCCCTTTTCCCTGTTAATGCCCTATCGGCCCCCCTGGCTAAACTTTGCTAGATCCGCCCCTGCACAGTTACCAGCCGTCAGCTACATAGAAAAAGATCCTCGAGTAGAAAGTAATATTAAATAAATTCTAACAACAGCTTATCAAGCTTAAACGTGCTGCTGTTGTTCAGCCGCTGGTTTTCTCTTTCTGGTGCAAAGTGGGCCAAAAACAAACGAGACGGACTTGCGATAGAAAAGCCCGATCAGCTGATCATTGATCAGTTTCTCAATTGAAGTAGCAGCAGGAGAGGGAGGGGGAGAGAGGCAGTCGCTCCATATATCGGTTGTTAAGCTTAACGAGGGAATGCTTTACAAACATTCAGAGATGTACTTACTAGGGGTGCAACGATACTCGTATCGATATTGAACCGTTCGATACAGTGCTTTCGGTTCGGTACGCATATGTATCGAACAATACAAAATTTGTAATTTATTTTATCAACTTTCCTTCTGACGATGCTGTCTGTGTTGAGCGCTCAGTGAATCTGCGTTCGACTACTCCGCCTAGGCTGCACTGTCGAGCGCAGATCCACTGAGTGTTCAACACAGACAGCATCGTCAGAAGGAAGAGCACAGGGCAAGCTAGCGAGACAGAAGTTAAGCTCTCCTTGCAACATGGCAAATTGAACCTCCTCCACCCTCATTCAGATCTGGCGTTTGGAATTATTTTGGTTTTCATGTGACGTATGACCCTGAAGGTAAGCGCGTCATGGACTAAAGTAAAACAGTATGTTGGATGTGCCACGCAATGCTCAATTACATGGGTGGGAACTAGTGTGTTAGCGCAGTTAGCTCGTTAACGTGTTGGCCGTCTAGCCCCACGCAGGGGTAGCTCGTTAATGGAGATTTGCCGTGTTGTGGCGTTAACGTCATTTCAACGAGATTAACGCTGACAGCACTAGTGGGAACACAACGAATATGACTGCACATTTACGCCGACATCATCCTAGTGCAAAGACAAGTGGAAGAAGACAAAAACAACAAGCATGCATGCTACAAACTTTACCCGAGTCATTTAGACAGCCCTTAGCACACGATTCTCCTTATGGGGACCTGATATGTTTAATATTGTGGCGAGCTCAGACAAGGAGGAGACGGAGGTATTGTTTGGTCTTGCTTCCCGTGAGCTAGCCAGGGAGCACAGCCGTTTATTGATATCTGCAGAAGAACACTGCCGCTAGCTAACTGCTCAGCGCGGCAACCGCACAGCAACAACAACACACAGAGCGCCCTCTGACCCTGGAAGGATACACCGTCGCAGCGAGAAGGCGTCACCCGTCACTATGGCAACATAAACAAAACATAATTGTACAAACAGAACCCCGAACAGCCCTGACCCGCTACAATATGCTGCTGAGAATATAGCCCAGAAGAAGCGTATAGTATAGCTTTTATTTTGGAAAGAGCCATTTCTCTGTAATAAACTCTCTTTTCCAAAGATGAGTGATTCCTCAATCAGATACAGGGCTTGCAAAATCGCTAGCCCGACGTCCCGGGGCTAGCGATTTTTTTCAGTCGGGCTACCAAAATCTATCTCTTCCCTGCCCGTCGGGCTATTGTAGGAAGGAAAAATATATGTCAATGCTTTTGCATTCTTTCGGAAATGTAGCTGGGTAATTATGTCATTGGCATCGGTGAGCCACTGTCAATATGTGACATATTGAAATCTCGTTTGAATTTGCGCTTGTTTTTTTGCTTTCACTTTGCAATCGTGCGAACTGTGTATAGAGAGCGACAGCACTGATTGGTGAGTGATGATAATTTGCGCACCAATTCCTCTGACATCGTCTTATCAATCGTTAGCTTACTATGCAAACATGACAAGTGAAATCTCCCGCAGCAAGCTTAAACATATGAGAGGTTGATCGCGCAGAGAATCACTGAGCGTTATGTGTGTGTGTGTGTAAAAGCAGCAGGATATATATCTTAGTTCTGCTGAGCCAAATAAGACAGGTCAGGGTGAAGAAGTGACAGCCAAAGAAAAGCTTACCACAAAACGGAAAAGTTATGACAAATCAGACTATAAGGCAAAAAGAAAGTGCAGCTTTATGGTTTCATGGACAAAAGAATTTCTGTGGCTGCAATATGACGAGCTATATAACCGGGGCTGCACATAAGTGGTCCGCAGGTGCGCATTCGCTGTCAAAGAAAAAAACCAAAAAAAAACGCGCACAAGATATGAAGTTGCAACGCGTGTTTGCGTACATAAGATTTTCTGGAGGAGGACAGACATTTGTTTAAAACTCTTAAAGATGTCGAAGAAGCTCCTTTAAGCAATTACTTTGGTGTTCCTCTACCTCCAAAGAAATGTCAGAAGGAGTCAGAACCACAAAAGAAGCGCGTATTCTCGGAAAAGTGGTTGCAGGAGGTGAGCTGGCTTCAAACAAATGATGAACGCACAGAGACGTGGTGCGGAATGTGCCGTGAAAATCCCACTCTAGCGGACAAAAACAGTGCTTTTTATATGGACGCAAACAGCGTTGCAACTTCTTATCTGGTGCGCGTCTTTTATTTTGACAGCGAATGCGCACATGCGGACCACTTATGTGCACCCGTGTAAATAACATAATGTTCTGCCGGGTGTGTTGTTGGTTTTCTCTCGATTTCTGAGTCGACAAGCGCCTTTGTTACTGGGACCAGTCATTTTAAGAAAGGCCCCCATTAGAACCCATGAGAAATGCAAGAAACGCATTATTGCTCAGTCTGCAATATCTTTCCCAGAACAAACACCAATTGCAAATAACATACTAAAAATAAACCTGAAAAATCTGTTTAGACTTCAGCGGAAATTTCAAATTCAGGATCTGACACAGACTGATTCATGTCCTACACAGTTCTTACAAGTTCATAGAAATTTCTGTTCAATTAGAACCAAGTATTTGAGTTGATGATTGTAATTTTTATACAATGTTGTAATTTGTTTTTCAACAATTTTTTGATTAATGTTTTGTTTCCTTTACAATATTATACATTAAAGTATAATATTGTAAAGGAAACAAAACAGGAAACAAAACATCAATCAAAAATTGCTCTCTTTTTTATTCGGGCTACTTACATTTATTTTGGGCTACTTACACATTTGCTTTACTTCTCTCTGGGATCACTTCCTCGGAGATGAAATGCCGGATTTGTAGCGAGGCTACAAATACACACAGCCGCTCTATCACGTGACGCATACTGCTGCGACGTGCAACGGTTATGAGCCGAGTTACGCCATGTCGCAAGTTTTGTGAGGTGCTTTTTTGATATTTAATGGATTGGATTAAATTTTTATTTCTCTCCGATATCCGATCCAGTAATTTACGTCAGTATCTGACCGATACATAATATCGGATCGGTCCATCTCTAGCTGTCATGCAATGTTACAAAAAAAGAAGAAGTTGTGGCTTTGGGTTTTATATGCAAAAACGCAAATGCAAATCCTCTCTCTTCCCCCCCCCCCTTTCATTTTCTCCAGTCTTTGTCATTTTCTCTTTCTCTGAACTCCAGCTAACATGTCCAGACTTGTCGAGTACTCAAACTCCTCTGCTTGGGAAGGAAACAGATTTGGAGAGAAAACTGAGCACTATTACACAAGCGTGCAGTGGGGGGGGAAAGAGGGGGGGAATTAAGTGTAAATATGGAATAGAAAAGTAGCAAAAACAAGAATTAAAAATAAAGCTAAATATCAATTCAGTATTGTTTCTTGAGAAGTAGAGGACAGGTGGTGGGAATTAGGGCATGTCCGGAAAGAGAGCCTGTCACAAGTTAGGCTATTTATACAGATCTCCCAATGTGCAGAACCTAAGAGAGATTCTGCATATCAGGAGTGTCCTCTGTCTGTTATGGTATACAGTTACACTGACTATAAGCAACCTTTGTACAGACTTGATGCTTAAAGCAGTAATAACATGTCTTTTTCTCTGTCTCTGTTTTCTCACACTTTAAGATATTCCCAATCAGTGTTCTCCCAATCCCTGCAATCCCAGCGGTACCGTCCGCTGCGAGGACAAAAAGGGCGACTTCCTCTGTCATTGTTTTACGGGCTGGACGGGAGCCACGTGTGAGAAAGGTACTGTCATCATTATGGAAAGCTGTGTCCTGGAGCTCAGCAGAGGTTGAATTTTTGCTCTGTCATTCTGGTACATCAGTGCAAATGTCATTACTGTGACCTTGGCTCTGACAGCGAACCCCTGTCCTGTCCACTGATAGAAACATCCTGCTTTTCTCATGTGTAAACTAATAATGTTTTGTCTCTCAACGATGCTGGAATTAATTTGACCTTGAAAAGCTGTTATTGATGGCATGCTGTCTAATATCCAGCTCCTGCTGCAGTTATTAATGATGTGTGAATGGTGTGTAAGATCATTATGAAGTGCATGTACGGGAAGTGCTATCCCAGACTCCAAACTGAGGTTTGCATGCTTGTTAGAAGTTAAATCCACATAAGTTCTAAACTCTCACTGTGAGGGAGAGGGGAACATGTTTCTCTGATTTATGGCGCAGCCATCATTCCACACATTTCCACTGTGACTCATCCTACCACCTTACTGCGAGAGGAAACCAAAACAGATTCAGTTTGAGTCGGTCTGAGCCTTTTCCACTTGACAACCACAGTCCTCCTAAACACTCAGCCACAGTTACATACTGTGTCCCTTATTTGGAATGTACAACAAACAAGAAATTCACAGTCACTAAACAGCATCCAGCTGAAAGCAACCTGCATTTCTCACCTCTCTCCTGCTTGCAGATGTCGATGAGTGCAGCAGGAGAAATGGAGGATGTGACCACGAGTGCAACAATACTGTGGGCAGTTACCACTGCTCCTGTCGCCAAGGCTACACACTGTCAGGACGTCAGCTGTGTAATGGTAAGCCGCAGACCACGAATGCACGTCTTCTAATAGCTGGAATCAAGTCAGCACTGCTGCAAATAGACACATCATCGCCATTTACCAATTCTGAATCCACTTCCCACTCTGAAAATATAAATTCTTTATAGACTTGTATAATTGATTATGTTGTATTTTATCTACTTCTGCTTATTTATATTTTGTATTTAATATAATATCAGTCTCATAGACTGTAGATGGATGTACCCACGATGACGTCATCCATTGGTCTCTGGACTCATTTTGAGCCTCAGTATTAACAATTTGGCTGCCTCCACATTAGTTTTTTAAAACAAGAAGTTAATAGGTCTGGTGTCCCACAAGGATCGATTCTCAGTCCAGGCCTTTTCTTTTCTTTAACTTCTTTCCCTGGGCCTGATTTTTAAAAAACATGGACATGCATGCATATCTTTCCTATGCAGACAACACCTAAATCTACATGCCTATAAAAAGAAATGTCAATTCAACTCCTAAACCACTACAGAAGTGTCTGAAAGATATCAGATCACAAGGAACTCAGATCATTGTGTTCAGACCTGGTGGTGTGTGTACTACTCCTCTCTTGGACCTGGGTCCGAGTGACTAACCTTGATGTCAGACTGGACTGTGATTTTATACTAGATAAGCATATAAATTCCATTATTAAAGCTAGTTTTTATCATTTTATCAATTTTTCATTTCAGACTTTTTCAAAGATTCAAATCCACTCCCCCCCCCCACCCCCCCACCCCCCCAAATTTTTGGATGTCTTATTTTATCACAACAAATCTGGACTACTGTAATGCGCACTATATTGGCCTTAGCAAAGCTTCCCTTGCTTGCCTACAGTTAGTCCAAAATGCTGCAGTTCGTCTTTAAACTGGAGCACATCTCCCCCGTCCTGGCCTTCCTTCATTGGCTCCCTGTTTGTTCATTTTAAGATTTTATTTTATTTTTTTTAAACCTTTAATGGATTGGCATCACCAGATATATCTCAGCTCCTAACTCCATTTAAAACATATATTAAAATGTTATTCTTTAGCTTTTAATTCAGAATGAGAGTGGTGTGTTCTAACCTTCTGTTTGTTACTGTTGTTGTTGCTGATTTGTTGTGTGGTGTTTTGGTGCTTTCTACAACACTTGTGTTTTTAAAAAGTACTTTTGTAAATAAACTGATAATTGGTATAGTTGCATGTTACATCCATAAACTACACAGGGACAATGCATAGACACACACAATGCTAATTATTGTTAAATACTAGAGCAATGTGTTTGTCAGATAATCCATTAAAATGCTCCAGAAATGCTCCAGAAACGCATACCTGTCAATCTAAGCTGCCATGCCCCAAACTCCAGTGTCCAGATGGACGAGTTATTTAAAAAAAATTTAAAAAAAACTCTCCCCACTTATATGGAATTTAGTGGCTGAAAGCATTTTGACACGATGCTCTGTGGGAACTGAGTGGTCACTGGGGAAAAAAAGCACAGTTTCTGTCCTCAGAAGTTGCAGCTTAGCCTCCATACCCATGGACTGCAGATGAAAACTAGCCAGTAGCTAAATCTAGTTCAGGGCTTCTTTTCTTTTTGAGATCAGTGTTTTTGTGTATAATCCCTGACCAAAAAAAATAAAACTAAAGTTAAATTTGTAATTATTCTGAAGTTCAAGTCTCTGAAACAGTCCAGCAGCAGTGTTATTCTGTCTTGTGTCATAACCATCATTGTGAGTCCATAAAAGAACACATGGCTTTGATTAGTGAACAAACGAGGCAGAAAATAAAACATTACAAGCTCATGTTTTCCTAATGTGGACCCCTGTGTAAACTCACACAGTTTTATTTATAGTTTTAGCTTTCCCCCCAGAAAAGAGAAGTCTGAGAAAGGCCTCAAACTGTTGTGTGATTTAACATCCTGAAAGGTTCCTTCTGTAAATATTTATTTCAGTGTAACTGCAGTGCTGGAACATACAGATACTGTGTATTAAATATGCAAACAATACATCCATGTATTTAATTATGTTTCTTTGGAGGATAAAATGGTACAAAGCACATGAGGACCAGGTTAAGTTTCCATTCTTCAAATTACTCCCACTGGATTGTTCTATGTCTTTTCCTTTGAAATGTTCCTAAGCCCTTACACGTGACTTTTGGAGTGTCAAAGCTGGGGACATTTTGGTGTCTTTCAGATCTGAACGAGTGCAAGATCGCAGGTGTGTGTGGAACGGCACGATGTGAGAATAAGGAGGGTGGCTACGACTGCTTGTGTGACATCGGCTATGTTTACGACAATGAAACCAAAAGCTGCGTCGGTAAGTGTGTTTAACTACACATAAATACACTTGGTTTAATCAGAACTGACTGAGGGAAAAGCTTTACCCTCAGCGGGGCTCGGTGCAGCTGCGTAGCGGGGTCAAGAAGGGAATGCAAAGGTATTTGGAGAAATTGTATATAAGTAGGTAACAGGTCACTGTGAAAAAGTCTGCATTTAGAAAAAGATAACTCGGGGAGTAAACATACAGACTGAGCCATCGATGCACCTTTCCTTGGTAATTAATGTTAATCACTCTAAAGAAAATGTGGTAGAGCGAAACCGCAGCAATCCTGTATTTCAGGATTTATACGTGACAGCTATCACACAAAATCCAATTTTTTATTCCACAATATGTGTGATAACTTAGCCACCAAATCATATGTGTTGAATCAACATGGAAAAGAATCTGCGGATTTAAACCGAAGCTTTGAATTACTCGTGTGCCCAAGTTCTAATCTCTACTTCAAACCAGACTTTTCATAACCTCATTGTCCCTCCTTAGAGAATTACTGCTTATCATAGCCTGCTCATGGCCATGTAAGGTTATATATAAAGTATGGCGATACCATCCAGTCAGCGTCAAAGGCCACTTAACTCAAGTGTTGTTTGCATTCCCTGATATGTTTTTTCTTCTTTTCCCCCCCTGCATTCCTGGATTTGATGTTTTGTTGATCCTTGTGGGGTCATGTTTTGACTAATCCCTCTGCTGATGTGACTTTGATAAATTTATGAACTCTCTTCTTCTCTGTAATTCTCTCATGTCCCAGTCGTCACTCTGAGCTCTCACGCCCTTTAATTTCTCCAACCTTCTGTCGCTTGTCAGATGTGGATGAGTGTGAGACGGGTGTCTGTGAAGAGGAGTGTTTGAACACTCAGGGGAGTTTCCACTGCTTCTGCGATGGACGCCAGGGTATGAAGCTGGCGCAGGACCTTCGGAGCTGTAAGGTGAAATACAAAAACCAGCTGCCGCTGTTGTTAAATGATGATTAAAAGCTATGTCTGTTGGACCACGTGCTATTTTTCTTGCTTCTACCATCCCATCATGGGTTAAAAAGTACAATTTCAAGTGCCATCTTGTATATGTGCATGATTCTCATGACTTTATCTCCACGCTGGTTTTGTGTTTGTTCTCTCCTCCAGCCTATAACTCCCTGCACAACACCGGCCCTGAAGAGGAACCCCCGCTCTCTTTACCTGGGACGCATGTTCAGCGGTGTTCCAGTGGTGCGGCTGCGTTTTCGCCGCAGGGTTCACACAGGGTGAGAAATTTCTGTTGGATTTTTCAACGTGTTCATCAGCAACAGCTGTCTTGTCTTGGAGGCATTTTCATCTTAGTTACCATTGGACAAAGACCATCTTCATTGCTGTTTCCTAATTCTCTTTTCAGCTTTTCAGCAGAGTTTGACTTCCGCACCTACGATCACGAGGGAGTGATCTTCTTTGCTGGAGGTCACCTAAACAGCTCCTGGATCGTGCTGGCGATGAACCAGGGGAAGCTGGAGCTGCAGCTGAAATATGGCGGCGTCAGCAGGGTCACCAGCAGCGGACCTATTGTCAGCGATGGCCAGTGGAGGAAGGTCTGACTCTTGTGCTGAGGATCAAAACAAATAATACTACGCTGTATACACGGTCTTCATTAGCTTATTAAAAGCTTGTTAAATGTCCGGTTTTAACCAGATCTCGGTGGAGGAGCAGGGGCGGAGCCTAGTGATTAAGATTGACAGGGAAGCAGTGATGAAGATTGCGGTAAACGGGGACCTGTTCACACTGAAAAAGGGGATGCATGAGCTCAACCTCACTGTGGGGGGAGTGCCTTTCAAAGAGGACAGCCTGGTCAATAAGGTGTGTGTTTTGTTTTTTTTAATGTATACACCACAAAGAGACTTTCACACATTTCCTAACTGTTGTGACTTCATTCGTTCCTCAGGTGAACCCTCGTCTTGACGGTTGTATGAAGGAGTGGCGCTGGCTAACGGGTGAAGACACCTCCATACAAGAAACCATCAGGTCTAATGATAACATGCAGTGTTTCAGCAGTGAGGATCCGGGGGCATATTACCCCGGCACAGGCTTTGCTCTCTTCAACATCACCTATGGTACATGCGTGTTTGTGTTCATAGCTTGAACAACTCTTTGTATTCATTGTAAGCACATGTGGTCATCTTCATCCCCCTGCCCTCCTCTTCTCTTCAGAATCACAGAACCTGAGCGTCCGCTTGACCCTGAATCCAACCACTGCTATTGGGGTGCTTTTTGCACTGGTTCACCAGGACAGAGTGCCTCTCTCCATCGCTCTGGCTGATTATAACCCTGTAACCGATGAGTGGCGAGATGTGAGTAAATGCATCCCGCACTGTGCACGTGTTCAAAACCACTTTCTGTATATTTGATATGCAAACTGACTTCCTGTGTGTCTTTAGTTTGTTCTGGTGTCTGTAGGTAATGCCGTCATTGCCAGCTCTCCTGCACCCTTCTGTGATGGTATGAGTCATGAAATCCAGGTGACAGTCTCTGGTAACCAGACCCTTCTGCTGGTCGACGGCCATTCTGGACGAAGTGAAGATGCTGAAGTTCCCACTGGCCTCCTGTCACAGTCTACTACATTCATAGGAGGCCTCCCTGGTGAGCACATACACACTTACGCAGAACAGAAAAGTTTTCCATAAAGTTTTTAAAGTACTTCCTACCTCTATTGAAGAGTATCAGCTTCTGTTATTGTCTGCATGACTGCTGGGTTCAGGCTGGAAAACATCCCCGGCAGCTAGAATCTTGCACAGTTCTCAAAGCTGAAAGAACAACATAAGATTTTTTGTAATGCAATAATTAAAAAAAAAACACACAAAACGTCCCACATGACAACAGATGGATGAATGTTTTCACTGACACGTTGAACAAAGTGAATAATGTTATTTGGACACTTCTTGTGATTTCCACCCGCAGATGTTCCTCTGGTGTCCATGCTGGTGTCGACACCCTACAGCGGCTGCATGGAGGTCAGTGTTAACGGACAGCCTCTGGACCTGGACCGGGCCATCCACAAACATAACGACATCCGCTCGCACTCCTGCCCCCTGCTGGACTCCCACCAGTGAACAGCGCTTGAATCTGCCAAAACCGATCCATAAGCAGTTCATTGAGACAAGGGGGTGATGGGAAAATGTTTTTAATTGGAATATGTCACAGTGTGGCTTGAGCCCAAGATCACCCCTTCCCCTCCATCCTCTCCCTCCCTGGCCTTATCCTGTGATGACACTGCTGCCTAGAAGCAGTGGCAGGGATTTTCACAGCAGTCTCAGTGTTATGACCCAGCAAGTTAGTTCTTCTGCCAGTGAGTAACACTCCCTGTACAAAGGGAATAATAGCTGCACAGCATTGCCTGAAAACTGGCTGTGTTTTAAAGCCTCGTAAGCTCACAAGAACACGCAGGGTCTAATCCAAAATCAATGCTACGGGTTTGGTCCGGGGTCAGCCTTCTACACCTGGTATCCTGTGCTTAAACGCAGATCTAACTGGAGGTTTGTAAGCAACGACTAGTCTGTGCTCGTGTTGCTTACATCCAGCTCACTTAAGGTCCACGTTCACAAAGCTTGAATTAATCGAGTGCTAATATAGAATCTCCAATTAAATGAAAATGTAAGAATTAAAAACACAGGGACCAGAAAGACAGTCCTACATCAGCTACTTCACTCAGAGAAAAGGTGTGAACAGGTGCTCAGATCTTCAATGAATAAATCCCATTTGCCCTTAACACCCCCCCCGCCCCCCCGCCACAGCGAGGCGGTATGAACTTTGCGTTCTGTAGAAAATATTGCACATCGTTGCAGGTATAAATGGACTGCCTTCTTGAATTTTTTCCCCCCCTGCTCTCGATTGGAGGAGCACTCCATATCTGCCTGCAACTTCGAAAATCAACCGTGTGCCTACAAAAGAACAAACCAACCCACACTTGTCGACAGCTTCCCTCTAAACAGGTGAATCAGTTCCCAAAGGTGCAGCACTGCAACCCAGCAAACTAACCGACGCTTTGCAGTGTGTGCCCCTGAGGATTTTCTCTTTTAAAGAACAGACTCACACTCATGTTCATCACAAAAAGGTCCCTTGTTTTCCCAAAAATCACCCAGTCACAGTTAAAGCCTGCCATATACCAACCCGAGGACAGTAGATTAGACACAGAAGCACAGGGAGACAGAAAGGGGCCTTCTCCACAAGGAAGAGAGAGCACTGCATTGATCGCACCACACAAGCTACTGAGAAAGGAAAAGAGGGCGCTGTAATATACTGAATATGTAAATAATGTGACTGTACAATGCTTTATAGAAGACAGAGCAAACACTACCTTAAAACCCCCCCTTGAGGCACATTTATGGTCCAAAGTTCAAAGAAAGATCAGAGTCTCTCAACTTCATCTGCTTCTTAAAAAAAAGAAAGAAAAAAAAAGGTTTCAGCGACAAATCATGGTGGAACTGGGAGACTGTGAGAGCAATACCCAGGGATCAAAGTAGCATCAAGCTTTAGAGACTCAGTTTTTAATTTGATTTATTGGTGCTCAGCGAATCAAAACACAGTAACAACAAAGAATGTCAGAAGAGCGAATGCCTAAAGGGCTCCAGTGTTATTTTACATCCCTGTGTAAGGTATCATTTTCTAGTTTTCTGATGGATGAATGCCAGAATATAGAGCTTGACTTGTTAATGTCTTATTTTATTTTTTAATCATATGTGATGTATCTTGAACTTCTAGTTTTTATTTTTCACCTTAACTGCCAGTATGTGTATGATGCTGAGAGAAGTCTGCCTTTTTTGAGTTTTAACTTCCCTCAGCAGTGAAAATCCTATTTAAAAAAAAAAAAAAATTAAAATAAAATAAAAGCAGCTGTATGAAAGTCACTGAGTGAAGTTGTGTTTTGAAAAACAAAAACACATCCGTGCACCTTGTGCTTCTGTTTCCGATGCTCTCGACTGTTGCGGCATAGCTTAAGCTGTGATGGAGCTCAATATTATGCTTTAATACGGAACCTCCGCCTTAGAGGCAGGGTGACCTTGAAAAGAGAAGAGCTAAAACATTCTTTTAGACGGAGGATAACCTGAGGGGCTGCATCAGGGGTCTCAAACCTGTGATTCTAGAGCCACATGTGATTGTTTTGCCCTACTTTACAGTGGCTTTGCCATTGGACTATTTTTAAAGTTGTTAAACTGCTGTATGTTTCAGTTACTGTCAAAGTAGGCTGCTTTTAATGTAATTAATTTTCTCCCAGAGACCATTTGCAGTATAGTAAATGGATTGGTGCTTATATATAATGTACTAACAAGTGAACGCAGTGGAAGTAGTACTTTAAAGGAGCTCATGAATGAAGAAAAGAGTGGATGGATGGAGGTTAGTGAATCAGAAAGTGCAGATGATTAGTGAGGATGAAGGCAGGGCACCTATGAAGAGTGGAAGATGGTCCAGATGACATACCTGTGGAGGTAATGAAGATGTGTAGAGGGCAGTGGACTTTTTGATCACTGAATTATGTGAGGCCTGCTATGATGTCTGGTTTGTAGACAGTGACACTGGGGGAAAAAAGAGGAGGTGGAGGTAACAGAGCTGAAGATGTAAAGGTTTTGATTGAAATGACCAGGAGGGACAGGAGTAGAAATGAGAAGACATGGTTATAATCGACAAGGGAGCTACCAGGCATGAGGAAAAGAGGAAGGAATAATACAAATAAAGGGACACTTTTGTCTGTGCTTTCAAACATTCGCAACTGAGGTTTAGTATCTTACCCATGGATACTTTAGCATGCAGACTGGAGTAGCCTGAGATCAATCCATGATCTCCTGATTGGAAGACAACCTGCTTTATCACATGAACATTCACCTGTAGCTAGTCTACTTCAAAGTAATCTTAAACATCTCTTTCAATTCTCCTGTTTGTAAGAAAAATAGGTTTGGTGTTTTTTTGTTTTTTGTTTTTTTTTTAATATCATGTGATAAATTAAACAAAAACAACTGTAACTGCAGCCCACTACAAAATAGTCACTTGTGTTAAAATCTTTTAGTATTTTATACCTGGAAGAAACACTGATGCCTAACAGGCTGTGTCAGCTTTATTAGAAAGTTCCAATATAGTTTGTGGCTCCATTCAGAATCCACTCAGAAATTTATATTTGGGCCTCGAATATTAAAAACATGGGTTATTATGGCTAAACTACCTAAAGTGGAGCTGGGAATGACCACAGTAGGTTCACTCTACAGTTTAATAACAGCAGTCACTACAAGCAAATATATCACTGAAAAAAGCAGAACTACAGCGCAGCACACTGGGTTATGCAGAGCTGTGCTTTATTGCTTATGAATGTAACAAGATGATGAGACTATGAAGTTACACGGTCTGCCTTTGAGGTGAAAAAAACCTAACAGAAGCACTGAAAAAAAGTTCAACATTTTGGAAAAAATAAACTTATTTGCTTTTCCGATGAGTGAAGGCCAAAACAGGAAAACCTGAAACCCGTTTGCCTGGATTTGTTTGAAAAGTGGAGGACAGACATTACACAAAGTCTTTGAAG
Organism: Diplotaxodon limnothrissa; assembly: GCF_057381915.1. NCBI lineage: Eukaryota > Metazoa > Chordata > Actinopteri > Cichliformes > Cichlidae > Diplotaxodon > Diplotaxodon limnothrissa. The sequence goes on from NC_140596.1 coordinate 25,748,982, forward strand.
ACCCGTTTTCAGACTCTCTGCCTCGGCTATTACAGCAAATAAACGTATTTTTGTCAGTGTTGAACTCCTTCAAAGGTGAAGTTTTTTTCAATATAAAGCCCTTACTATGCATTTTTTACAGGTCCAGCAGTCCCATGCATCGATCACTAACTCAGAGGTCATATCGACTGTAAAGTGCACATTAAATGAATCACACAAACATAATTAAATAACAGCTACATGAACATAATTTACTCTCAGGAAAGCCCTTTGAACTGTACAGTATAATGAGACGATACACAGGACGACTTGCAACTTAGAACAGAAACCAGACCACAGTCAGTATTTAAACTCAGTTTGAAGCCCTCCAAAGGCCAGTCTTAGGCTTAAAAGAATCTTTGACATCTTGAGAAATTTTGCTTATTCACTTTCACTTCACAATTTTTGTCTTTTTTAAGAGAAAACTTGTTAATAATCGAGCAGATTCAGAGGTGCTGGTACTTTTCCCTCATTTCTGGTCTTTTTGCTGCCGTGCAGAGCTTCAGAGCTGTGTGGTACTGAGTGAATAAGCAAGTTTCCTTTGATGGCTACATATTAAAAGGACTCATGTCTACATATTAAACACTACATAACCATAAATCTCTGTCTGACTTCACTTGAAACCTATTAGACACACGTGAAACGCAGCATTTAAATCATTGAAATCTCTGTCTCTGAAATGTTTTGTGCTACAGTCAGTCTGACCAGGTGAAGGTGTTTGCAGCACGCTCTCCATATTTGTCTAAAGTCTCAGCAGGCGTAAGGTGGAGGTTTCTCAAAGGCGCTGTAGGAGGATGCATAGAGCACCGGAGCGTTGGGGGTCAGCATGTAGCCTCCTGGGTCCTGGGTGGCTCCCTGAGGCTGTGGCTGGGGGAGAACCTGAGAGGGCAGCTGGCTCTGGTTCTCCTCAGACGGGCAGGAGGAGGGGGAGGAGACAGGGCCTCCCCCAGGAGGGAGCATCTGGGGAGTAGCAGGTGCCTGGTGGTTGGTGTTATGCTGTGGGAGAGGAGGAGAAACAGGAAGTGGTTGGCTGCAAAGGCATGTGGAAGTTCAGCCAAAGAGATATCAAATATCAGCAAAGATCAGTCCTGAGCCATCGATCAGAAATACGTAACCAGTGCAAAACATCTGCTGCGACTCTGTTATGAGCTACAGCTGTGCTTTCAGCTCATGTGTAACAGGCATTAGTTCACTTCCATCACCAGCTGTTTTGATACTAGAGTGCTAGTAGGCAGGAATGTACACTCAGTAGCGAGTGCATCTCCCTGTATTTCACTCTTAGTTTTGGCCTCAGCTCCTACCTGCATGGATACTGGGTAGTTGGGGTAGGCGGGCAGAGCCTGCCCAGACGGACAGAAGTTGGGGTAGGTGAGCATGTGCTGGGTCGGGTTGTACAGGATGTGAGGTGCTGGCGTTGGGCTGGGAGCGATCTGAGGAGCAGGCTTCTGCTGGAGGAAAGGGTAAAACATGCTTTATGTAAAGAGATCACTAAAAACAAGCTGCTGTTAAAATAACCGGTTAACACACATTTACACAGATGCAGGAACACATCAGGAAGTTTAAACTGCTCAAAGTTGATGCGTTTATTTAACCAAATAAGCATGTAGCCAATCATAGCATGTGACTGCTTCTAAACTCTCTGAATTCAAAGTTTTGGGTTTCTGTTTTTTTGGGAGGGAGTGGGGGCAGAGTGAGTTAAATCCTCTTGGACTCCTCACCACGATATCCTTGTACGCGCCGAGGATGGCGGCGGTGATGATGCCCAGGAACAAGCTGATCACGTTGAGCACCACCGAGGTCCACATCAGGCGGTACAGCTGGACCACATCCCAGCAGCCGCTGACCCCGGTGAACTCGTAGTAGTGTGAGGAGTACAGGCTGGAAGATAAGGACAAGTTGTGACATGGCAGGAAAATCGCAGGTGTAACTTATTTAAGTTCTGCTTTATGGCTCTTATTGTAGTTTCCATTTCACATCCCAGACTGTTTTATCCCAAACCTTCCAGGATGGCAAGAAAACAAAGAGTCTCCTACACCATCCATCACTTTTTCTTGCTTTATTATTTCCAGACAGCCTTTTATCGGCTTATGACTGAGTGGTAACGCGGTCAAAGGCACAGGGAGAATGTTTTGAAAGCGCTTTCTCTTGTGTGTGTGTGTGCGTGTGTGTGTGTGTGTGTGTGTGTGTTAGGCTAAAATATCCAAGATTTAAGAGCTGGCTGTCATACAAGAAAGAGCTGAAATTTCCAGGGTTTCTCTGAGCTCTTTCTCATGTCTGGGATGCTATTTTCCTGCTGCTCTCTGGCCTCTATGTTATTATTAGAAGACTATAAGCTCATAACTGGAAAACAGAAAAAAAAGTGGTTGGCCGGTATTCTAACATGGCCTGCAGAAAAGCTCCTCTGAAACTAAACTGGAGAGAAATGGTTAATTAACACAAACCTGTGTTGTGTTATGGCCTGCAGACCTGCAGTTTGAGTTTGTCTCACCTCTCGCAGTTATACAGGTAGCAACAGTAGCAGGTGTTGCTCCTCACTTTCAGCTTGCATGACTTCTCAAAAGAGTGGCACATCACCTGCAGCTCCAGAGAGTGGATAAATTAGAGAGAGATGGGTTAGATGCAGATGCAGAAACCAGATAAACAAGAACTGCATGGACCAATAACCAAACACACACACACACACAAAGTTGTCAACATATTGCTTCCACAGCATCTACGTTCTTTTTATTTGATTTGCAGAGGGAGACGGAAAGCTGTTGCTTTCAGTGAGCCAGTAAATCTGTGTAGTAACATCATTTGACCACTAGGTGTCACAGCACCCTTTGCAAAAGTTTAAACTGAGCATTAAAAGGTTTGTCAGAGCACACAATCAGTACTGTGGTATATTCTTTAAAGCAGAGGTGTCAAACATAAGGCTGGGGGGCTCAGAACAGGCCCAGCAAAGACTTTAATCTGGTCACTATTGGAAAATGTGAAAGTGGGCGTACATTTTTAATTGTATTTTTATAAGTTTGTCCTACTGAGGAAGACCTCCCCCACTTCCATTCATACTACACCAAAGTCATGTAGTAATAGATAAACATTTGAATTACAGATAAATGCTGTTTTTTCACTATCTGCTATAGGAATTTCACCACGTGTACACAGTAAAGTAAATAAAAAAATCAAGTAAATAAGAGCTATGAAAACATTTTTTACACATTTATTTGTGTTTTTTAAGCTCAGAGAGCTGTGCCGGGAGATTTCCTTCATTGCCTACAGCAGCGTTTATTTCTCATGTAGAAAAACTGAGGCGCACTCTTGAGATGACACTTTATTAAATGTGTATTTAAACTTCTTCACACTGACAGAAAGAGGGGCACAGGGTTTACACATATATCAGAATCACCTCAGTGTAGTAGCTGTCGTAGGCGTAGCCAGATCCACTGGGGTGAAAGTCACACATGCCCTTCTGCATACGCGTAATGTCCTGAAAAAGAGAGCCGTTACACATCCATCCTGATCACATCCTCCGCAACCCTGCTGCAGCGCACCGTCCGGTCTACCCGGTGCACAAAACCCACCTCGTTCAATAAAACCCTTACTGAACTTTATGCAACGTGAAGGCTAATAAAATCATTCTTACTGTCCAGAGCTTGACTGTGCAATAAATGTGACTTTTACAGTCATGAGATCACAAAATGAATATATCTGCAGAGGTCTGATAAGCACCCGGGGATCGATAACGGGGACGGGGTCCAGCTTTGAAACTCTCATTAGGAAGTAGAGGCTCCTTACACAAATAACTGCGAGAAATACTTTATAAAAGGGGATAATTCCCCTGTAAATGAATGGAATTTAAATGTGTTTTATTTGAAATTAAAATGTAATTAGGATGATCACAGTTGGTGAGGAAGAACATTTCTATTTAATGTAATTCTATGTAGTTACTTCTTTGTTTCCTATAAAAACCTGTTGTTCTAGTGTTTCTACCTTTAAACAGGTGTAGGCAAATATAATTACAATGTAATTTCAAATAAAATACATTGAAATTACACCTTTAGTTGTGAAGTGTTACCAAAATGCACACAAGCTAAACTCTACACTCTGATTTAACCTGTGAGAGTGTTTGGTGATCACATCCCAGCTGATTTATTGTTGTCATCAAAGTTTCTGTGACACAAAGAATTTAATCAGGCCTGGTATCCTGAAAGTTTGACAGCTTTTCATGTCGCACAGCAGCTCGCTGCAGGGTGAGATTAGTTGGTCTACCTTGCACCCACACGTTTCTTGATCTGACCTTTTGATCTCAGCATGTGTGGTTAAACCCCGTCTGTGAGGATGCCTGCTTGAGTTTATGTCAAATAGAAGTGATACTTACAATAAAGTCTGAAGCAATTATCCCATCGACGATGGCACAGAAGCAGGCAACGATGACTCCGACACTGATGAAGATTATCGAGGACACCAGCTTAAAGAGAAGCGAAGGGAGGAAAGCACAGAGGAGAGTCACGAGACACGATTTAGTAAAACAGAAATAAGAAGTAAGTCAAAAACAAAACTATCAGAGCAGGTGCAGCTTGTGTTTTTGTGTTATTTGCATGCATGTATATCTAAATAAAAGCAAAAACAAGATTTTATAAACTCAACACACAGACACACACACATATTTAAGCTTGGCATGTCTGCTGATTGACTGCAGGGCAATAAAGGCAATGTAGAGACTCTCGCTCTGCCAGCACAGAGGAGCTTTGTGGCTGATTTACAGGCGAAGAAGCAACACGCAGGACAGAGCAAGGTCAGTCCAATTCTCCCACACACGCAGACACACACACATATTCGTCTTCACATCTTTGTGAGGACATCAAATTGACATAATGCTTCCCCTAATTAACCATCAGAAAACAAAGCCGAATCCTAAACTCAAATTTGTACTTCTCAGACAAACTGAACAATGCAGCGCACACGTGGGTCTCCTATAAGGCTTCTTCTGTTAGATAAAATCATTTTCTAATATCACACACGCACACAGCCCAGCAGACCCAGCTGGCTGATCACAGATGTCTGATCATAAACTTTATCATCGAGCATTGGTTACTGTCTGTTCAATCGCTCCTCCAGGACTGAACCTCCTGCACAGAAACACAGTTTCTCTCTCTCTCTGGTAGTTGTAGTTTGAGACCAAAAAGCAAGAAAAAAATAAAAATATTTTTGTAGCTTATTATAATCTGGCATCAGTGGCTTACTGTTTTACAGAGGGCAACAAGTACAGACATAGATGGAAAAACAGTATATAAATGAATATAAAATATAGTTTGTGCAGTTCTAACAAGCTGGAAGTTGTTATGATCGCCGTCTTTTGTCTTCCAATTGTTCAGTTTTTGGTTAGTCGCACTTTAGAAGTCATCTTGTTGGCACAAAAATACTATTTATGCCTGTGAACATTTTTTTATAGATTCAGTTTAAGGAAATCAGAACAAACTGTGTGTTTTTATGACAGGCTGCTAGTAAAAACATGTCTAAAGACTATGTAAAAGGGGATCTTTGCTAGCTTGTCTGTTAGTTTGAAAAAGATTGAATTTGCATTTAGAAAATGACAGAAGAAAATGGAAACAGTTGGTGGGGGGACCACTTCTATAAAAACGGCCATTTCTTTGTTCACCCAGTTCAGGGTGAACACGCTAGCGTTAGCTTTAAAGCTGCTGAGACAACATTCATTGGGATGAACGTGCAAGCTGATCCAGAGGTTAGCTGATCACAATCGCAGCAGATTTATGAACTGAAAACTGAGGCTGGATCTAAATGAAGGAATCGTTAGAGGAGGAACCTTTCACAACCACAGAAACAAGTATGGGGTCTGTAACTTGGACCCTGTAGATCGTGATGGTCACAACAATCAGCTCCAGGTATTAAAACAGGATGTTGTTTTGTGTTCTTTCTTTTCCATAAATCATCAAACTCTTTTAGCAAAACAGGTTTGCGGATGATTACACTGTCCCGTTTATTTGGGGAAAAATGGATACGAAGGCATATTAATTCTGAGCTTTTCCTGAGCAAAGTGAAATAAGAGGCAGGCTGAGAATATAAGCTTTTCTGGGTGGGTTTTATCTGCCACTGGTCCAGACTCTCTGCTTCATTAGCGGTTTAAATGGCTCCGCTTTTATGGGCTGCAAGTGGGAGATGAGGCCAACGGCAGAGACAATAGAGCCTGACAACTGCATTACTTCACATTACCTTAGCACCAGCTGCCAGCGCATAAAATATCCATGCCACCCAAACCTCCCCTGATACTGAAAAATCAAATAGTGTAAAAGATTAAAGACACGCGGCATACTGTAGATGGTTTTCTACTCTCAGGAGCCGCTTTGGGGAAGAAACATTAAAAAGATGGGAAAGTAATTCAGTCGAATCCTTTTACTGACATGCAACTGTAAAGTGTGAAGTAATTTACTTCATTACCGTATCTCTGAATTTAATCTGCTACATTTTAAAGCAGTTTTTTTTTAATTCTACATGAAAACAGTCAAAGGCGCGTCAAGCACCTCTGTAAGATTTATTCTGATAGTGCTCAGAACGTTGAGCCTTTTCTCTAATCCTCGTTCATTTACACAATGTTTGGGAAGAGCTGATCTACAGCGAGTGCAGAATTATTAGGCAAGTTGTATTTTTGAGGAATAATTTTATTATTGAACAACAACCATGTTCTCAATGAACCCAAAAAACTCATTAATATCAAAGCTGAATGTTTTGGAAGTAGTTTTTAGTTTGTTTTTAGTTTTAGCTATTTTAGGGGGATATCTGTGTGTGCAGGTGACTATTACTGTGCATAATTATTAGGCAACTTAACAAAAAACAAATATATACCCATTTCAATCATTTATTTTTACCAGTGAAACCAATATAACATCTCCACATTCACAAATATACATTTCTGACATTCAAAAACAAAACAAAAACAAATCAGCGACCAATATAGCCACCTTTCTTTGCAAGGACACTCAAAAGCCTGCCATCCATGGATTCTGTCAGTGTTTTGATCTGTTCACCATCAACATTGCGTGCAGCAGCAACCACAGCCTCCCAGACACTGTTCAGAGAGGTGTACTGTTTTCCCTCCTTGTAAATCTCACATTTGATGATGGACCACAGGTTCTCAATGGGGTTCAGATCAGGTGAACGAGGAGGCCATGTCATTAGTTTTTCTTCTTTTATACCCTTTCTTGCCAGCCACGCTGTGGAGTACTTGGACGCGTGTGATGGAGCATTGTCCTGCATGAAAATCATGTTTTTCTTGAAGGATGCAGACTTCTTCCTGTACCACTGCTTGAAGAAGGTGTCTTCCAGAAACTGGCAGTAGGACTGGGAGTTGAGCTTGACTCCATCCTCAACCCGAAAAGGCCCCACAAGCTCATCTTTGATGATACCAGCCCAAACCAGTACTCCACCTCCACCTTGCTGGCGTCTGAGTCGGACTGGAGCTCTCTGCCCTTTACCAATCCAGCCACGGGCCCATCCATCTGGCCCATCAAGACTCACTCTCATTTCATCAGTCCATAAAACCTTAGAAAAACCAGTCTTGAGATATTTCTTGGCCCAGTCTTGACGTTTCAGCTTGTGTGTCTTGTTCAGTGGTGGTCGTCTTTCAGCCTTTCTTACCTTGGCCATGTCTCTGAGTATTGCACACCTTGTGCTTTTGGGCACTCCAGTGATGTTGCAGCTCTGAAATATGACCAAACTGGTGGCAAGTGGCATCTTGGCAGCTGCACGCTTGACTTTTCTCAGTTCATGGGCAGTTATTTGGCGCCTTGGTTTTTCCACACGCTTCTTGCGACCCTGTTGACTATTTTGAATGAAACGCTTGATTGTTCGATGATCACGCTTCAGAAGCTTTGCAATTTTGAGACTGCTGCATCCCTCTGCAAGATATCTCACTATTTTTGACTTTTCTGAGCCTGTCAAGTCCTTCTTTTGACCCATTTTGCCAAAGGAAAGGACGTTGCCTAATAATTATGCAAACCTGATATAGGGTGTTGATGTCATTAGACCACACCCCTTCTCATTACAGAGATGCACATCACCTAATATGCTTAATTGGTAGTAGGCTTTCGAGCCTATACAGCTTGGAGTAAGACAACATGCATGAAGAGGATGATGTGGACAAAATACTCATTTGCCTAATAATTCTGCACTCCCTGTACATTATCAACAGTACAGTTACTCTATAGAGTGAATACACTACCTGCCCAATCTCCGGTTCCACACCTTCTTTCACCTGATGGACATCAGTTATTTTTTCATTCATTGCATAGCCACACACACACACACACACACACACACACACACACACACACACACACACACACACACACACACACACACACACACACAAAACTATGGTTTGTTACATCGAATGTGCATGGAGCTGGCTCCAGACGAGGATGCCTAGATTACTTGTTTTTGGGGGCAATCAACTTGGTCAGACTGGACTATTTGAAGAAATGAACAGGCTCAGTACAGCTGGAACTAAACCCAGTTAAATATTTAGCTATTGTTTATTCTAAGCTCACAGATTTAGCTAAATTAAACCACATCCCACTTTTAAAGAAAGTCAAATACGATCTAGCTAGATGGAAGTCACTACCCATATCACTCATGGGAAGGGTCGTTTCAATAAAAATAATGGTTTTGCCAAGAATCAGTCATTTATCCTCAATGATCCAGAGTAAACCTTCACCCTTTGGAAAGATGAAGCCCCATGTATTAGCTTAAAAACACTACAGAAGACCAAGGATAGAGGAGGACAAGGTCTGCCTAACTTTCACCACTTCATCTTAGCCAACAGGCTACAATACATCTCAGGACAGCATCATTGACAGCATGGTGGGAGTTTTAAAAAAAATGACTGAGTCTTTAAATGACTAGAAATCCCAGTCTCCAATTAATACAATACAAAATCACGAACAGAGTGCACTACACAGGTCGATGGATGTTCATGATGGGTTTTATGTCATCTAACACCTGCTCACGCTGTCAAGGGAAAACACCTGACAATTACATCCGTGCTCTTTGGTTCCGTCCACCTGTTCATGTTTTGGTGCTGGATATGTGAAACCCATCAAAGTGCTCCAGCCTCCCCTTCAGTTTGCTTTTCTGGCGACTTAGATGATGTCATTATGGAGATGAACACAGTCCGCCTTATGCATTTCTAAGAAGACCTCATGAACTGGAAAAATAAAAATAATCTTAGCATTAACCAATATAGAGGGGGTAAGGGCTTGGGGCGTCTGGAGGTTTGCTAGGTGTAGGTCCCCTCCATGCCTTCCTCAGGTCCTGGAGGGCGGGGCTGTGGCTTCCCACACCCACTGTTAGACACTTACATGGAGAAACCTCATGAACACAAGTGCTAACGTATACCGGTACCCAGACACACACTATCTTGGGCTGCTGCTGCCTCTAAAAATATCTTGTATTATTAGTACTGTGTGCTTCTCAGTAACAATGTCATTGTTATTTATGTTGGTTGTTGCCGTGGTTTCTCTGCTGTTTGAAGCAGATTCTCAGTGTTTTCTCTCTCTCATCTTCTTCTTCTCCTCTATTTTTCTCTCCCTGTCTTTCTATTAACTTTCCTTCCAGCTTCTCTTTCTTTCATATCCCCTGGTCTTGTCCATTGTGGTTGTAACAATCCAAAGTAAAAAATCCAAATAAAGTCCCAATAAAATAGAGCTATCAAGTGGACCATTATAGCGAATGCCATTACGCTCAACTTGTGAAAGTAAATCTGTTTGGCATTTTCTGGCCTTCTGATTGCTAAACTGCTGGACAGGACAGGGAAAAAAGAAGAAGAAAGAAACACAGAGAGGAACCCCCCCCCCCCACACACACACACACACACACACACACACACTAATAACATAAAATGAGGAATTTTACAACCTGGGTAAAGATACCTATCAGGTTATGTAAGCAAAGTCGCTGACCTCTGCAAGGACTTCCTCCCCTGCTCAGTGGTCCAGCGTGCTATCATGTCACCAGCTGAACACACCGGTATTAAGAAGCAATCGTCCCCCGGCCAGTTGGGTAAAATACGACCCTTTAAAGGCCCGCCGCTCCTCTCTCGGAAGCTGCAAGGTGACCATGAGGACGGCAGCGTGTGAGATACCGGCAGTGCCTATGGGAGAGGCCACCGGGGTAACGAACACGAGCCACGTGAAGCGTGTGGTCATAAAGAAACATTACAGGGTCTGAGGGCAGTGAAGCCTGTTATCACACTGGATGTGTGAGAGCAGATAGAAGTGGAGGGTTTTTTTACAGACAGATTTTCACGCTTCACAGTCCGTCACAAAGGACAAAATGAAACGTGGCTGGACGAGTCATTAACATTTGTAAAGCTTTATTCAACAAATAGACAGAGAGAGCTTTCCCTTTAGCTTACTTTGAATTAGATCACGAGGAAAAGGGATCAACAGTTGGACAGAAACGGGAGAGAAGACGCATAAAATGAACAGGGAAAGAAGGCACAGGTGAGGTCAGTCAGACACTAACAGGGGTGGGAAGATCAACCTTCAAAACTGGAAAACCGGAAAAGTATGTGCGTTTATTGCACCCAAAGTGTCAGACCTCCAACCAGGTGGCTTTTTGCCACATTTTTAAAGATGAGTCCGAAAAGGTCCTAATGTAGACTATAGCAGATTCTCAGCTACATAAATAAATAAAGACACACATGTTTATATTGTGTGAGCCTTTTATATTCACTTAGTGTTTTTTAATATTTGTTCTTTCTTTGCCTCATAGATATTCTGTAATTTGCTCGTCTCACTGCTGTTGTTTTATTGTTGTCTTTATTCTGTGATAAAGCAGTTAGCTGTGCATGTTTGATTTAGCTGTTTTTGCCCTTCCTCACAAAACCACAGACAGCTCTGTGTCCTTGTCTAATTTTCCAAATTTTGACATGGAAGTTTCAAAGTTTGCTAGAAACATTCCTCTGAGATTTTGGTCCATGTCAACATCTCAGCATCACAAAGTTGCTGCAAGTGTGTCAGCTGCACATCTATGATGGGAATCTCACATTCCACCACATCCTAAAGCTGCTCTATTGCAGCGGTCCCCAACCTTTTTTGTGCCACGGACCGGTTTATGCCTGACAATATTTTCACCGACCGGCCTTTGAGGTGTCGCGGATAAATACAACAAAATAAAACTAGTACCGGTACCGAAAAAAAGAAGATTTATTCATAACACACGTGAAAAGACCCAGGAAAACCGAGTTAACGATAAAAACGATAACAAAATAACGCTGAAAACCGATAAAACCCCTGAAAACCATACATTTCACACCTGAGTCTCAACTCTCGCGGCCCGGTACCAAACGACTCACGGACCGGTCCGAGGCCCGGGGGTTGAGGACCGCTGCTCTATTGGACCGAGATCTGGTGACTGTGGAGGCCATTTGAGTCCAGTGAACTCATTGTGATGTTCAAGAAATCAGTTTGAGCTAATGTGAGCTCTACAACACAGCGTGTTATCCTGGTGGAAGCAGAAGATGGGTACACTGTGCTCACAAAGGGATGGCCATGTCAGGTAGGCTGTAACGTTTAAGCAATGCTCATTTTGAGCTCAGGGGCCCAAAATGTGCCATGAAAATTTGCCCTAGCAGCCAGAACTGCTGATACGAGGCAGGGTGGATCCCTGCTTTCATGCTGTTTATGCAAAATTCTGACTTTTCCATCTGAATGTTGAAAAAGAAATTGAGACTCAGACAGACCAGGCAATTTTTTTCCAATCCTCTGTTGTCCAACTTTGGTGGGCCTTGTTCATTTTATCTGACAGGACCACCCAGTGTTGTCTGCTGCAGCTGTAGAACTTCACTAGGTCATCTTGATCATGTCTACATGCCTAAATGCTTTGAGTTTCTACCACGAGATTGGCTTAATAGATACTTGCATTAAAGAAAGTTAAGCAGGCATAGGTCTGTGTATTTTCTATATAATACTTTTTTGGTCACTTTTACCACTTATCATTTGTTGTTATTTTTATTTAGTATGTCAACCTCACCTGAGAATTCTAATGTGCATAAAAACTGCTATAAAATTTCATTTTAGCTGCTTTGATTTGGGTGGGCCTGATCTCTGATAACAACGAGACGGCCTACCTGAAGGAGATTAGGAATCTGGAGAACTGGTGCCAGAGGAACAACCTCCTTCTAAACGTCAGTAAGACAAAGGAGCTGATAGTGGACTTCAGCACTAAGCAGGAGAGGAACTACCAGACCCCCGTCATCAACGAGTGCCCAGTGGAAAGAGTGGACAGCTTCAAATACCTCGGAGTTCACATCACGCAGGACCTGTCATGGTCCTGTCACATCAACACCGTGGTGAAAAAGGCCCGACAGCGTCTCTACCACCTCAGACGCTTGAGAGACTTCCAACTGCCCTCCAAGGTGCTCAGGAACTTTTACTCGTGCACCATAGAGAGCATCCTGGCGGGAAACATCTTAACCTGGTTCGGGAACAGCACCATGCAGGACAGACGAGCTCTACAGAGGGTTGTGCGGTCAGCTGAGCGCACCATCCGCTCCAAGCTCCCTGACCTGCACTCAATCTACAGCAGGCGGTGCTGGACCAAGGCCAGGAAGATCGTGAAGGACCTCAGCCATCCCAACAACAGACTGTTCTCTCTGCTGAGGTCAGGAAAGCGATTCCGCTCCCTGAAGACCAACACAGAGAGACTGAGGAGGAGCTTCTTCCCGCAGGCGATACGGTCTCTCAATCACACCACCACACAGTACTGACCCACACATATGGTTCTTACACACACACACTGGACTTTCTGGACTTTGGTTTTGCACAACACTGGTCACTATATTCTTCATTTCCGGTTAATACTTGTACAGCTGCTGTTATTGTGTATATATTTATTTATATTTAGATTTCTTCATACATTCTTATATAGTTCTATATTGTGTATTTTGTTGTACAGTTATTTTATTTTCAACTTTAATTTATATATTTTATCTTATTCTTCCCAGTTAAATTTACCCTTCATTCTAATTTGTGTTGTACAGTTATTTCATTTTTAACCTTAATTTATATTTTATTCCTTCTTAGTTAAATTTACCCTTTTTAATTTTTCATATTTATTTCCTATCTTATTCATAGCCTTTTCCTTTTTTTGTTTTCTTTAGGTCACGAGCAGTTGTCCAAGCATTTCACTACATATCGTACTGTGTATGACTGTGTACGTGACAAATAAAATTTGAATTTGAATTTGAATTGATTTGATTTGATTTTACAAACCTTCATTCAAACAGGAAACTTCTGTTTGACTGCAGTAGATGAGCTTATCACTTCTCTTCAAACCACATCAAAATCTTCATCTGCTGTTGTATGAAGTCAAAGGACCAAAAGCGTTGGCCAACCCAGGAAGCGAGGCAGGCTCCAGTGCTCTCAGGTGTCCGCGGCATTGTGGCACAGTTAGTTGTTCTTTAATGAGCGGCCTCGCTCTGCGAGCCAGCTCTCGTGTTACAGGACAAGCCTCAGATGCAAGAGGGAAGAAGATACCTACGTGAGAGCCGTGCCACGTATGCCTTATAAGAGACACCGTAGACCAGCGATCACACCATTAAAGTTTAAAGCACAGAGCTGGGAGTGATGCCAGAGAGACAGAGACGGCAGCTTTCGGTGTCTTTCCTGCTGTCCACACATTTAAATCCACACAGTCTGAGAACTGAAACAACGAGGACTGCAGATCTTTATAAAGATTTTAAAAGCAGGTTTATACTGGACCCTGTGGGCCGTAAAAACACACACACACACACACACACACACACACACACACACACACACACACACACACACACACACACAGATGCTACATTTCTTTACATATGTGAACAAGCACAAGGATATCTTGGTAGACCAGATCAGATACGATACACTGCAGAGCCAATGTGATCTGACCAGGTCCACGACACCTGGACAACACATGAAAAATTCACAGCACAGACACACAAACACACAGAAATTCAGGTGCAGTCATTCAGGGACAGGAAAAAAGAATCGATCTGTTTTAGGACACAGTTTACTTGAATCTAACTCACTTCCCTTTAGCACACGATCATTTGACAAATACGGCTGCTATAGCCAAACGTTTACCTGAGACCTGATGACCCGGAGGCCTAATTGAGTGCGTCATACACCCATTCACTCACTCACAAAGTCTGTTGGATCGTTTGCTTCTTGTTAAATTCATTGTTTGTTATACTACAGCGAGGGGGGCAGATTTCCTCACCTCCTATCTACAAAACCTTTATCTTTATTTGCACCCTGATTAGACAGGAGCTCCTTCACGCACCAGAAAAAACCAAAGAAATGAAATAAAAGGACACATCCAAACGCAGAAGCAATGTCTTTACAAAATCCGATGCCCTCATCTCAAATGCAGCTTTAATACACCCGTCATCAACCACGCCCGTACTCCTCCATTAATAAGAAAACCCTGTGTAATCAAATATTTGCTTTAGCTTCGACACCTTCTGTGGTTTGAAAACACCCTTATCATACCGAGTCTCTCAGAAACCAAACATGACAAAGGGTCATTTATCACCGTTGCCATTCAGTAATCTAGACCAGGATCCAATCAGCCTACATTCAGCTAGCTTTATCAACTTACGCACTTTTCCACACGCAGCACACTGAAATGTGAAATATTTTTATGCCTGTGGGGCCATAATTTCACGCCCCCGACTGGATTACAGTGCTTTAATCTTACAAGCACTTAGCTGAGCCCTCCTTCTCTTACCTCCACAACAACAGTGGCAACAACGCCAGCCGCTTATTTAGGCTCTAAAAAGATTTCAGAAGTCTAAATCAGGCGTAAGGGTGGGGGCGAGATGTGCCGCCGTGAGAACATGCTGCAGCTCGTCCAGAGGTCTGGAAGGGAAAGCAAACAGGACGCCGTCGAGGAGGAAGGAGATGAAGGCATGAATGATTTTAGTTGCAATATTTGAAATCGATGGTTGATTGGAGATCAACAGGGGGTAAAAAAAAGGCAGATTTGGAGATGAATTTGATTTTTGATGGTGAGGAGGAGAGGGTGGAGTCCAGAATGACACATGGGCTGCTGACCTCGGGAAAATGATGAGACGTCAAAGAGGAGGTCCGGCACTTTCCAGAGCAGGAACAGTTTAGTTTTCTTGCTGTTCAGTTTGAGGAGCCTCAGAGAGACTGAAGGCTGTCACTACCAAGGCTCTGCTTTGAATTTAAATACTGAGGAATTCCCCTGTGAGGGTTACAGAGCTACAACATCCAGCATGCCAGCCCGAATAACCTCTGTTATCCAGCGAAGCAGCTGAGAAAACTAATCAGACCTCAGCTCGACAGCTGGATGAGCTGAGCGTTAAAATCAGGACAAACTTGCAGGTGAAAAACGAGGAGTGGTACCTCACTGATGTCACACACTTAGTCTCATGCTGGGTTTCATGTGCTGTGAATGTGATCCTGACCGGCCGACTTAAATGTCACAGCGCAGCTTCTGGTTGCTGCTGGTCTTGAGGCAGCGTTGGCCTTGTTGGCAGCCGACACAAACAGCTCAGCGCTGTGGCCATTTTTAAAACCTCCTAATTCACATTCGAAATCCACTTTATGTACTGTGGAGTTTTTCAGAAGCTCTAATCTTTCTGTAGACAGGCCTACCTGTAATCACCACTCCTGAATCATTTAACATGATCGTTTCTTTGAGCACAGAGAGCCACTGTGAGGATATAATACCTGTGTCCCTGCCTCAAATAAAGGGGCGCTGTCAGCAACTGACCAATACTAACCCAATTTCTCTTCTTGTCACTGAAGTCCAGAGAAAAATATATTCACTTCCTCTCACCGCAAATCCTGTCACGCACACTAACCCGGGCACAAGGACCGAGGATGCATTAGGCCTCCCGTGAGTAATCCGATTTGCTTCGTGCTCATAAGAGCAAATTCCCACAAAACAGTTTAGGGAATTTGGAAAGTTTGTAACATAATCCTTTAATTTGTGATGTATATATATCCTGTTTTCCAGGAACAAAGCCTCATTTTTAGAGGATGAGTGTGATGGAGATTAAAAAGCTGACAGAAATCGCACAAAAAAAAGGCTTCAGTGCAGCTTCACCTGCTTCACCCACATGTCTGTGATGAAGCCATACCGGTGCAAACTAGCAGCATGTGACTGAAGCTGACCAACTTCACATTTTACATAACTGAGCCAGATGTTCCCATACACCGAATAAATCACTCATATGTAAGATATCACCTGAGAGCAAACCCCCCAACAAGGCTGTGGTGATGTAAACACACATTAACTGATGCTTCTGTTTGAGGGTAAATATATGTAGACATGCACCATAATTTTAAGTACACTTGCAGCTCCTCCTTATGCAAATAATTTGGTTGTAATCAGCCAGTGATGCAGAAAATCCTCCAAAAACCTGTGCTAGATATCATTTCTTGAAATAGAGGTGTGGTTTAGGAGGTGGGGCAGGTCGTGTGCTAATTAGGTAGGTTAGTGGTTTGATCCCTGGCTGCTACAGTGTGCATGGCAGAGTACCCTTGGGCAAGATACTGAACTCTGAGTTGCTCCTGATGCATTCACAGGGTGTGAATATTGGATAGAAAACACTTTGACTCTGTTTTTGTTGACCTGTCCAGTTTACCCTGCCTCTGGTAACCATGAATTGGACAAGGGGAAGAAAATGGATGGATGGATATTGGTCACTTCATCTGAGGGATTTTTTTTTATGGGAGTAAAAACTTATACCTATATCAAACCAGAAATGTTATAACCAGTCAGTTTATTTTTTAAAGTTTCTGATTATTTGAGGTCTGATTTAAGAATATGGAGGTCTACATGGAGACAAACAGGTGTTGGAGGACAAGAATAACTGAAATCATCATCCGCATTTGAATCTGACAAGAGGAGCACACTCACCATAGGTCTGCGGTTTTCCACCAGGTGGATGCCAACAATACCCAGAAATGCTCCGAAACTCAACTGCAGGGCACAGAAAGCAGAAACTGTGAGTATACACGTGAAGGGTCTGAGAGAGGAGCAGAAATGTCTGTTTCATGACTGAGAGCACGTTAACTGAGTAAAGGTGACCGCCACTCACTATTATGCCCGGGTATAGTCCAACGACCGGCACGTTGTCGGTGCGAGTGGCCGAGATCAGACCTACGGTCAGCACCAGCAGACCCAGAGTGAGCAGAGAGATGGTCACCCACAGAGCAGTTCTCCTCCGACGATGGTACTGAGCTGCAGGGTGACAGAAAACCTCTTTTACATTCAAACACACTCAGGAAACATCTTTCACCCAACTCGCCTGATTGTGATGGTTTAGACTGCTGACTGTTGCAATCATGCAGCTGAAATGCCTCATGTTAATGTCAAGGCACCTTCATTTGTCTCTTTATTATTGTAGGTTTATCATTTGCAGCACATCTCATTTTTGAGATGTTTTTCTTTAGAAGGACATGCTCAGGAAATTTTTATTACACAGAAGGAAAACAATGAATGAACAGTAGAGTGAAAATTAAATGACAGTGCAGTAAAGCAGGATTTAAAAAAAGGAAAAGCATAAAACTATGTGAGTAAATCTATTTTTTCCTGAACTTGTCTCACATAAAGTCCCTTTTATCTGAGAATTAAACTCTGCAGGAGTTATCCAACCTTTTCCTCAGATATTTAACTACACATAAACGCTTCCTGGACAAATAATCCTAGATGAATAAATAAGATTATATATATATATATATATATATATATATATATATATATATATATATATATATATATATAAATCTAAAAGATAAAATAATATAAAAACCTTTAAGATAAAATAAATTAAAAGGTAACATTTTCAGGTCTGTTGACTGAGAAAGTGACTGTAGGTGTACCTGTTGGATCCAGAGGTTCAGGCGCAGTTTGCCGACTTATCTGCGGGGTTTCGGGCTGCTGCATGTTCACTCTGCGAGGATGGATCTGCCCTGAAACGAAGAGACAGATCAGGAGGATGGAGGCGATTCTCGCAGTGTTTTATTTCTCGACTTTTCTGTCTCTTTAAAACCGACTCCTCATCCCCTTCGAGGCTGCAGGTTCGCGCAGGTTTCTTGTTGTAATCCACTCAGTGTCCAGATGTGGGGTCTGATCACAGCTGACTGCCTCTGAGCTCACGAGGGCTCAACTTTACTTGAAGCCTTAAAAGGAGAGCGACACACAGAGAGAGAGAGGCCAATCAGCTTCCTGTATTCACCTCGGTGATCAATTATTCAGTTATTGATCTTACATAAGTCGATATATATCTTTGATTTATGCTGAAAGTAATTACACGATCAAACTTTACGCACGATGTGATGCAACAGAGGGTTTGATGTATGCTTGCTGAGTGTTGATGTTTGCAGACGGATGGATCACACCTGGTCGGGATGCAGCGCACTTGCTGTAGATGTAAAAGAAATATAGGACTGCAGCGCCCTCCGTCGGCTAAGATTGGAATTAGCAACACACCTATGAGGTGAGGACACGTCGTGGGATGTTCTGGAAATTGTTGCCCATCCTGTTTGCCTGTCGGTTAAATATAAATAAGCTCATATGTAGGACATTAAAATTAGATTTTTCATGAAGGTAAATATGTTCAAAGACTCAAACATTTTTTTCCAGCTTATTAAATTCAGAGCCTATCCCAGCTGCCATATGGCGAGAGAGGCGGGCTTCACCCTGAACGGTCGCCAGTCTCTCGCAGGGCTAACACAGGGAGACAGACACCCATTCACTCTCAAGAGTCACTTTAGAGTCACCAGTTAACATAACTCCACTAACTGCGTGTCTTTGGACCGTGGGAGGAAGCTGAGGTACCACAAATCAGACCTTTATCACTGTGTACTCTTTTTCATGTTAGGATATAATGTGCAGGTATTCGTTTTTTCCATTTGGTGCTTAAACTGTAGTGTGTAAAATAGTGTAAAACTATAACACTATCAATTCTTTACAATTTAAAGTCTCCAAAAGTTGATACTACTCAGATTTTTATTAGTCAGAAGTGACCGTTCTGATTTTGCTCATTCTCATAGTCAAAACTATATAATTGTTCATATCATTTTATTTGTTATTATTCAGACTCTTCATTATGTTGCTTAAATACATTTATCCACTGTTTCTAAGGACACATTTGGAGGTCACAACGCTTGAATTTTGCTCCTTCAGATTTCTAGATCTTACAATTTATTTTGCAACAACATTAATAAATTACTTGGAAACTTAGGTCTATAGACTGCTTAAGTTGAATACAAGTGGCTTAAAGGCGGTTTGATAAGTATCCCTACAGATCCAGATACATGATACTAGCAGGTGAGTAGTGGTACTGTGTGACTATCTGACATGGTTCATTTCACTGCTTTGAGGTAAAAGACGACTTTCCCCTCATAGGGGTCGTGGATGTTTTCGTAGCTGATCTTTTCAGACACCACTCTGCACTGGATCTTGGCTTCCTTCTCTCCGACCAGGCTGAACCGAACGGCCACCAGTGGGTTGACATAAGTAGGCTGTAAAAGAAAGAAAGAAAGAAGAAGAGGCAGAGTGTTGGTTCCTTACCCAAGTGCAACATAAGAACGAGGGTACCTGAACAGAAAAAAAAGTGCTTATGATGTGGCACCGAATCATCTCAAGACTCTTATGATAAAATAATGGTAGAGAACCTGCAACAGTATAAATAAAAAACTCCAACAATCCAACAATCATCAGTGAACAAGCACTCAACAAAGAGGATTGTGAATTCGGTGTCCATATCTGACATCCAGAGATCAAAGCAAATGAGACACGATGTTTCTAATTTTAGCACTTCTGTGCATGTGAACAAAGGGAGACACAAACATTCGTTTAAAGAGCGAGTTCTGGTCAAAGCACTGAAGATCAAAGTAGTTCCACCCAGAGTAAATGTCTGGCTGTGTTTTAGGGCCAAATACCATAACTGTAGTTTTGTTTGTATTTGGCTCATCCAGGCCATTATAGATGAAAATCCCAGGGTGTGATCTCCATAGCAAAATAAAACGCCTCTAGTGTTTTCATATATTTAGCCTTTATTGGACAAAATGGTTGAGAATGGGCAGGAAATTTGGTCCAGGCTGAATTAAACCCAGGTCTCTGCAGCCTTTCAGCACATAGCCATGCTCTGCATCCTGTATGCTCCACTAATATGTTTCATCTTTGTTCTTCAGTTCAACTCATGTTATCAAATTAAGTAAGTAATGAGGTTAAGAAAGCACAGAGTGACCAGTTTCATTATTTCTGTGTATCAGGCTGGTGTTTCACCCTTTTTATGTATTTGTGCTAAAAGCAAATGAAGGTTACTGTACATGGAAGAAGCCTCCTGAATATTAGATCATTATCTGCTGTCTTACCTGTGCTAGATTTCCATAGTATGGGAAGTAGGAGGGATCCATGATTCCACCGTCTGGGAAATACTCTATTTTTGCCACACTGTCCTCTCCATCCTACATCCAAACAGAAACAGAGTTTTATTTTATTGAAAGAAGATCTTGATTCATTTTGTGAATCTTTGTTAAACTGTGGCTGATGAGTTTAAAAGGCAGGAGATTAACAGACAGGAAGCGTGTGATGGAAAGAGCTGTGAAAGGTGGAAAATGTGTTGAATCCAGTGTTTTTCCACAGTATAGAGTCACCCTATACCCACTACCCACTATACCCATTTGGTGCTTAAACTGTAGTGTGTAAAATAGTGTAAAACTATAACACTATCAATTCTTTACAATTTAAAGTCTCCAAAAGTTGATACTGTTCATCTGGACGTCAGGATGAACAGAATCAATGTTTGGAGATTTACTTACCTGGATGATTGAGCATGCATCAAGACAATTTAAAGTCTATTATTCCACAGTGAGAGTTGAAATCATTCAAGACATCTGTTGGCCTTCTCAGGAGTGGATGTACCAGCAAATTCACACCAAGGTCAGCACTTGTAGTTGTGTTATGTTAAAGTTCATGACAGTATGGATTATTTGGAGAAAGTGTCTTCTCTCTAAAAGGAACATGACAGCACAGCTCAGGGTTGAATAAAAACCACACAGAACAAACACTCCAGCTGTCAAGCACGGAGGTGGAGGGGTGATGATTTGGGCTCCTTGCTGTCACTGAATTAAACTCGGTAAGGACCGGATGAATATTTATTATTACCTGATGTCTTTGTCGCTGTGTGTATTAGTGGAGGAAAAAAACAACAACACAAAATCCTGATTTTAATGGCAAAGTATTTATTTAAATCCATAAATATCTCTACAGCTACGAGTAGACTGTTATTAAAGTGTGCAAAAATGTTAGAGCTGAAAAGTGGAAACACAGACGTAAACCTGCATACATGCTCTCACCTGTGCAGGTGTTTTTGATTAATTAAGTTGCATTTCAGAGAGTCTGAATGCTGGCAAAGAAAGCAGACAAACAAAAGCAGGATAATAAAATATATAAATTCTCTGTTTTTTGCGGTCCACGCGCACAAACAATGAATAAGCAATCGTTCCTGTAAAACTCAAAGAGAAGTCAAAATGACATTACAGCAACAAACTGAACACAAAGTGCAGATAATACTGTAAAAACCTGATTATGGCTCAGAGCAGTTCCACCAGTGCAACTTTATCATGACGAAATACACTTATGTCTAACCTGTACTGACCACCTGTACAAAAAGTGCTCAAAAAAGCAAAAAGTTCATGTCATTTGAAACCCTTTACGACACAGCGCAGGTGGAGGACTTGGGCGGCTGCTCCAGGATGGATTCCCGCCGCAGGTCGTTGGGTAAAGTGCCACCCGGACCCCAGACTGTGAGCTCGCCGTAGATGCCGGTCTCGATCATCTCCTCCTGCCAGGGGATGGGGATGTTCCCCGAGGCGAACTCGTCGAAAAAGTCCACGTCCTTGTCGTCCAGCTGCACGCCTTTAACCGTGGAGAAGGCTCCGACGTCGTCGACATCCTTCGCGTAAACTGTTTTGGAGTCCGGCACGAAAGGGGGCGTAAGAATCCCTGTGCAGACACAACACAGAGAGACGTGGGTTCTTATCTCTTCCCTAGGGTGACACACTGTCCTTATTAAAAGCAAAAAACTGTTGCTTTGGCTCTGGCTGAATTTATTTCTGTGGCCCATTTAAAAAGAGAAGATAAGAAGATGAAAAGCCACAGAATAAATGTGGGTTTGGATCATCTCTAATGTTGGGGAGGTCCTGAAGTCTGAGTGAGTGTTTCTACAGCTGGATTTTTATCAGCACTAAAACCGATCACACCAAGCTTTAAATGAAACCAGTCCCGCTCTTTAAACCTCATGCACAGATGTGTGTTAGTGCAACCATGATGAAAGCCGACACTACAAACGGGAGACTTCAGTGGAACTTTGGGTTCCTTGCGTGTTTCTGTCTGACCTGCATTCAGTTTCCTCCAGTTAATCTCACTGAAGAAAGGGTGCGCCCTCAGCTCGTCGCACGAGTCGTTCTTGAAGCCGAGCCTCTTGTCGACCTCTTTGCACAGCAGACCCTCACAGATGGACCGGGCGTTCTCGCTAAACTTCTCCGGATAAGTTACCGGATCATTCAAAATCCGCTTCTTCACCACCTTATTCTCCACCTTTAACATTAAAACCAAAGCAGAAAAAAGAAGGTGAATGAAAACCTGATTGTCACGTTTGTTTAACACTCTAAAATCTGTATAATTGCACAGACAGCAAGATGCATGACAGAAAGAAACGAGAGGTTCTTGAGGAGAAAAGATCAGAAAGATCAAATGGTAAATTTACAAACTGCTTCAAAAAGAAAATGACACGAGATCGCACATAGCACGTTTCAGTGCTTCTACCTTCTCTCCTCGGGTCCTGAAGGGCCCCTTAGCAGCCAGAAACTCGTACAGAGTGACTCCCAGAGTGAAATAATCCACAGAGTAGTCGTATTCCTCACCTTTCAGCAGCTCCGGAGCCATGAAACCTGCAGGTGACAGCGTGTGACAGAGTGTGGATGAAAACGACCAGGATGCAAAGTATCCTCCATTAGCAGGGAAGACGCTTTTGTATTTCAGGGGATCTATTGATTGAAGATTCAATTTTAGTGCACATTTTGCCATTTCCAGATGTTACACTTTGGCGAACTCCTAGAGATGTTATCCGATCAACTTCATATTTGCTCAGTCTGAACTATACACAGCAAATTCAAAAGTGTTAAATTTTTTGGTGTTAATAGTCTCCTTGCAAAAGTAGAGTTAATTTTACTCTAAGCAGAGTCACATTCTTTTAATGTAACTCTGAGGTGTAAAATGATAGTAGTTAAAATCGAGTGTTAAAAATGAGTGTTTCTCTGTCAAATCTGGAGGTGTTACAATGGAAACATTAACTCTTGACCTCTTAACTCTGAACTCCTACAGGGGCTATGACACCAATAGAGTAAATTCACAGACTCCGCCCCCAGCACGGCTCCAATCGAAGCTGAAGTGAAGCCGTTTCGGAACATTTTGCTCTACATATTTGAGTTGTTTGCCATGCTTGGTAAGTCATTCTTTCAAACATTGTTTCAATTATTATTATGAGCTTTTACTTCTGTGGCTCTTTGGAGTTGAGACAAAGCTGTGTGAAAGGCATTAGCCGTGTTGCTCGCTGATAGCATAATATTCTGTTTTAGCTAGCTGAAAGGTATTGTTTGCGGGCAAATACCACAGCCTTGAAAAAAAGCTTGCATGTGAATTTTCAGTCAAACTTTTGGTCAAATACACCTAAAACAATGTGTAGAATGTAAAATGTTGGTATAATGGTGCTACTTGAAGCCTGAAAATGATCGCCCATAAAAAAACAAAAACGAGCAAACAGCAGTAGCTGACGTCCTGACTGGGTTCTACGTTAGCATAGATCCCTCCAGAGTTTTGTGCACACGGTTTAGGTAAAAATGAAAAAGGTTGAGGTTTTACATTTAGTTCAGTATTACCTGTTGCCTGTGTCCTTGTCTTTTGGGAAAATACTTTACACAAGTAATGGCTCAAAGAGGATTCCTTTTTTTTTTTTTTTACTGTGCTGCAATTGTTTACTGGATTATTTGTGCCATTAATTAGTGTCAACTAATTTTTATTCAATCTCCACACAGGATATGCTTGTGAAGATGGAATATGGGGGAGAGCAGAAGTGCGTTGAAGTTCCACAAAGGGATGAATGAAGGACATGCATATTGTATTAAAGAAATAAGTGATGAGAATGCTGTTATTTGCATTTACCATGTCAGACCTTTTGATAAACAAAATACTAATGAAAGTGAGAACATGTATACTGTTACATCTTTCAGAAAATGTTTTGAAATTGTGGTGCACAGTTCAGAATAAATGTTTTTCAAAAACCATTGCGTCTTTTTAGTAAATGTTTATTTCCAAAAGAAATTTCTAGAAGTTCAGAACAGTAAAATTCCCGCTTTTTAGAATGAATTAGAAGATAACTCTTACGTAGTTAAACTAAAATACTCTTTGAGAGTTAATATATAAACTCTTAACACCAAGTGTTAAATTATCAACTCCAGACAGATTTGGTGTTTAACACTAAATCAGAGTTAACGTACCAACTCTCCAAAAAGAGTTAAATTAACACTCTCTGGTGTGGACCCATATAGACACTTTAATAGTGTTGAAATCAAATCCAACAGTGTTAATTTGGACATGCTGGATTTGCTGTGTAGATCTGGACCATATTGAAATGTGGAGCTTTTGAGTTTCTGTCAAAGGGCGTGGCCATGGCGACATTGCAAAATGTAATCACTCCTCATGAATTTTCATTTTGATCTCATTCACTCATACATTTTCCAGTCTGGACCAAACCACTCAGGTGTGATAAGGCTCCGCCCCTAAACACATTTCATTGCCAGCAACCATAATTTGTCCAGGAAAGCCGCACACAGTGGGTTTTAGTTCACATTGAAAAATGTGAGTTTTTGTCAAAAGGTGTGACCCTGACGGCATAACTTATTTTGATGCTTCGCCATGAAGCACGAAATTGCTATAACTCAAAGAAATTTAGTCTCCTAAACTTCACAGGCATGCTGAGAGTCCCACCCTGAACAGGTTTGAATAGTTAGAGTGGCACCTAGTGGGAGCAAGACATGTAGTTATTGAGACTTTGATGTATTGCTTCTCCCAGGTTTACCCCATCCACCTCAAAAGCGGTCAGAATAAACATCACACTTTGATGATACTTCAGTGTTAAAATTGTGGGTTTACGTTGAATGGCGCACCCTGGTGGCAGGGTGAATCACCGCAAAACAGGAAGTAGGTTTCATGTTTTATGGTCCTTTCCATTGACCATTGTAACAAGGCTCCACAGCGCCAGCTACAATAAAAAAAAACAACAAAAAAAAAAAACTAGCCCTCACACCATTCTTCATTTAGGAGTCTAAAATTTGGCAGCCCGATAAAAGACATCAAGATTTACAAAAAAATCTCTTGGAGCCATATCCTAAACCCAACAGGAAATCAGACATTTTGAATTTAATGTGTAATGTTAGCTAAAATTTTCACAGTTTTCAGGCCTCGTACTTTAGCGAACTCCTCCTCGGGATTTCAGGAGATCAACATGATCTCAGGTTGAAGTTAAAGACCTGGGTGGCATGTAATATCTGCTGTCTCCTCTGCTGCCTATCTACCAATGATGAGGAACAGAAAATTAAAAGAATATTTTTCATCGCCACCTAGTGGACAGAGGAGGTGTTTAGCATGTCTCGATGCACCCAGTGTGAGTGCCCTCGCATTTCTGATTGCAGCTTTAATTTTGCATTGTTTTCATTATATGTTGATCAAAAGTCTCATACAAATAAACTTTCACTGCCTTTCTTGAACAAAAGTACACTTCGCTATTATCATACTGTGTAAAACAAATGATCTCTGAGCGGTTTTACTTTATTTCACATGATAATGTTAATTTGATAACGCTGGAGCTCATGTATGCAAAGAGCTAAACACCTGAGGTAAAATCCTCAACTGTGAAATGTAAATGTAGTAGTCTGTATTTCAGTATATTGCAAGGTAAATTTCACACATTACGTGCAGAAACACTGAGTTTAGTTGGTTTTTTTTTTTCCATTTGAGGATTCTGTGGTGTACCTGGAGTGCCGGCGTAGCCCTTGATTTTAAACTGATCATCAGCCAGCTCCACAGCCAGACCAAGGTCAGAGATACGGACGTTACCTGTGTGAGAGCAAACAGGTTAATGTCAGCGTCACAGATATGATAAGCAACTCATTAACCTGCAGAAGTGTGATAACCCAAAGATATCCTTCTGTTAGCTGTGAAACACATTGTGTGTAATGTAGGTATGAAGTGTGTGTGTCAGTTTTAACTTCAGGAGGCTATTTCAAGTCAAGGTGAAGAGCTGTAATTGCACAAGCAGCTACAACAAGGCTTTTGTAATGGTTTTTAGAAATAGTTCACCATTTTGGAAAACACGTTAGCATAAAGCTAGGTGAGACAGAAGCATAATTCTTACCATTATCGCAACATATAGCGCGCTATCTAAGGCTAAATGCGTCATTAGGGAATCTTAAAAACACAATAAATACTAGAGTCCGAACAATATCTGACTTTCAAGACTGATATCGATCTTGTGTTATTTAAAAATCTGATATCTCAATTTTGATATAAAATTTTCAATTTTATGAAACAAAAATGGATGAGCTTGTTGTCGTTTTTTTTGCAGTCTGCCCTCTAGTGAGCAAACTATGCAACATCAGCAGTCACACAATGGTCGAAGGGTGTTTCTTCCATCTCTTCTTTACTTTTTCAATTTTCATTCAGCAGTCGTTATAAATGCAGATACCAATAAATCGGTAAATAGCTAATACTGGATGATAATATCAGCCCTCCAATAAATCCTTTGTGCAAATTTGAAATGAACTATGTTTTGCAGGATAACCACAGAACGGTGCCACAGGTTGCAAAAACAGGAAAGCTGATGCCCCCTGTAGCTCTCCCCTCTTCGCTCTAAGCCCCTCCCACCAGAGAAGCACAGGCATTATTTGGGCTAAAAAAAATAAGACTTTATGCAGCACACTTGCTGTAGACTGACCTGATCTAATCTGGGAAGGCTGATGATCTTGTAGGGAGTTAGACTTTCTAGAGCCTGGAGGAAGTGCAGGAGTCTAGCTCCTTCTCAAAAACCTCTTGATTTTACAACATGCAGAAATGTAACGATTTTGGATATGTTTAAATTATATATAAAATATATATGCTGACTCGAACATACAAACGGTGTGTAAAGGATGTTCAATCAATTTTGATTAAAAAAAAAAAGCTCTGAAATATGGTTTTAATTTCTTCTCTGGTCATATTTCCTGTTGTGGAATTCTCTCACAGAAATCAGGATCCTTCGAGTCCCATGAGTGCCTCTCTTATTGTCTGTGTCTATAACTGATGGTCACTGCCAGATGTTAAACATAGGATTTTCCTGTGTCCTTGCAAGAAGTGGAAATAGGTTTCACGTGACTGTATTACCAGTCTGAAAATTGTTTAAATGTGATATCTATGATCCTGCAGGTAACCAGCTGCTGACCTCATACTATCGCTTCTTTCATGTTTACATTGTCTCTACGTGGTGGCATGAGCACTGCAGACTAGACAGTTACCTTGGAGTCATCTTGTTCACGAGTGTTTTACCTTGATTATCCAGCAGCACATTCTCTGGTTTGAGGTCTCTGTAGATGATCCTCTTCTGGTGGAGGTGCTCCATGCCCTGGATGATCTGCGCAGCATAGTAGCAGGCTCGTGGCTCTTCAAATCCCGGGTTGTTCTCATCCACATTATAGATATGGTACCTAATGCGATCAGAGAGAGATGTTGTAGGTTCATCCAAGGCAAAAATCCCTATATTGCAATAATAATTCTTAGTTTTGGGGTTGCAAGTTGTTAAATTACCTCTATGAGCCTGAAAAGGTGTAGGATGATGGGTCAAAGAGAAAAGATGATCTAACCTCAGGTCTCCGCCGTTCATGATGGTCATGACCAGACACAGCTCTGTTTTCGTCTGGAAGGCATACGCCAAAGAGACGATGAACCTGCTGTGAACTCGGGCCAGGATCCTTTTCTCCACCATCGCGCCCTGCAGGCAGCAGAGGAGACAGCAGGAGACATGAGAAACTCTGTGAGTAACAATATCTGAACTTGCATTTCCAGCTGCACCAGCTCTCCAACTTTAGCAGCGTCTTCTTGTGTCTGCTTTGATGACTAGAGACAGGAGACTTCAGTCGAGGTCCGCTCCATTTATAAACATGACAGGATTGGCACTTTATGCTATAAGGAGATCAAAATGTACTAATGCCGAGAGGACTAATCATATAAGCCCATGGTGCTCACCTGTAAGCCTCTATCCTAACACTGACTGTTTAGACAGGTAGGCTGGTCAGCTACTGCAGGTAAAAGTCCTGCAGAACCTCATGGAAACTAAATCAAAAAGGTTCCTGTATTTGAACAACTTCATGAACTGCTGGACCTATAATAGAGCAGGTGGCATGACTCCTTACCTCATAGCCTTTTCTCTTCTTCAGCCTCTTCTTGTTGAGCTTTTTGCAGGCATACAGTTTCCCCGTGCCCCTCATCTGACAGGCAAAGACTTCCCCAAAACCCCCTTTCCCCAGTACACGAAAATCCATGAACCAGTCATCTCCCATGGGCTGCATCTCCAGCCACTTCCACTGCAGAAACCTCTTCAGGTACATACTCTCCAGGAAAAACGTGTAGGGCACTTCCTTGAGGAAGTCCATCACACTGTCCATGGTCTCGTTGAAAAGGTCGTCAGAAGCCTGTTGGTGCTTCTCTTTGACCTTCGTGATGCCATTTTCTGGCAGAAAGGGGCAGTAATACTTGGCATCAGGCTCCATATAACGCGATATGATCTTGCACGCTTTGTTGACTCGATCTTCATCTTCAGCATTGTTGTACTCCTCGATATCTTTCCACAGACGGCTGGGGCCTTTGTACTCGTTGTTGGACTCCAGGAACTCCTGGAAGAGACGTTTGCCGATGGGCTGCTCCACACAGACCGTCTGGAAGCCCAGGTCTAAAGTCTCCCGCAGACCCTCGCACACCGTGATGTGAAGCAGCTTCAGGCGGGAGTGGAACTTCTTGTCTCGGTTGGCCGCTGGGTTGGCAGTGCCATCAAAGCTTCCGCGGGCCGAGATGTAGGCAGAGTTGGCCACAACTGTCGTCAAGCCACCGATATCCATGGTGGATAAGAGAAAAGGAGGGAAGGATAAAGAGATGCAACTAAAGTGTTACAGGGAAGAAAAAGCAGATGGGAAAGTCTGCAAATGAGAACCGAAATAAAGAAATCGCAAAATGCAGACAAAAATCACAGAGAAGTAAGTGATGTAAGAGAGGACTTCTTCCTCCGGTGATTCAGAAGCAGAGTGACTCGCACATGTGAGCATCTGCTCACTGCAGAGTGACTTCCCTCCCTGACAGTCTCTGCCTCTCACACATGCACACACACATGCAGATCTACCTGACTCATCGCCTTTCCTCAAAGACACTTATCCACGCTGAATCTCTGTAATGCTCTGCCCCGTGCCCGACCATGTGCTCTGTGCCGGAGGCGGGACGAGAACAAGGTGTGAGGGAACACGATGGAAAGTAGAGGCAGAAAATGAAAGAGGAAAAAGAGACAAATTAGGTAAAAATATGCATGTATGTAGCGGGACAGTAATGACAGCAGTGTAGAGAGAGAGCAAAGTTCTCCATCACTTTATTAGGTACACCTGTTAACTGCACATTAAGAAAGTGAAGAAAAGTGATTTAAGTGACTTTGAATGTGGCATGGTTGTTGGTGCCAGACAGGCTGATCTGAGAATTTTAGAAAGTGCTGATCTGCTGGGATTTTCCCACAGAACCATCTCTGGGGTAAAGAGAAAGGAAAGGAAACAGAGAGAGAAAAAAGAGAAAACTTCCAGTGAGCGGCAGTTTTCTCTGGGGAAAAATGTCTTGTTGATGTCAGAGGTTAGAGGAGAATGGCCAGATTGCTTCGAGCTGATATGAAGGCAACAGTAATTCAAACAATCACTTGTTACAACCAATGTATGGAGAAGAGCATCTCTGAATGCACGAAACATCAAACCTACAACAGCAGAAGACTGCACCTGACGCTGAAAAATGCCAGAGTCTCAATTTCTGAGCAACATTTGGACACTAGATGAAATGAAAATATGCTTTGTATCACCCCCCCCCCCCATCCCTTTAGGACCTCAGCAGGATCATGTATTATGTCACAAAGCTCAGATCACCTCAAACTGGATTCTTGAACATGACAATGCTTCATAGTAGCTGGAGTAGCTGGTGTCATTAAAATATATGAACTTAGTAGCAGTGAAGCAAGCCGGCGGAGCCTCCACCTGAAACTGAATTTGAAGTTTTTGCAGCCCTGTATTAAAATAACCTACGCTCAACCCAGTAGAGCACCTTTAGGATGTGACAGATGTGCAGCCAACAAATCTGCAGAAACTGTGGTGCTGTCATGTCATCATGGAGCAAAATCCCTGCTGGAGGAACATTTCCAGCATCTTGTTGAATCTCTGCCACAAAAAATGGGCTAGTACCTATAAAGTTTGTGCTTTAGTACATCAGAATTAGTCAAATGTTTCAGAGGCCAAACTGACTCAGGTTTTCATTTCTGTTTGGATTTGCAGTGATTTAAATCAGTCCTGTTATCAGTAGTAGCCAACCTTTTCAAGGTGATCCTGGTGTTTCTCCAGTGAATCAAGGACGTCATTGCTAATGAAGGAAGTTTACCTGCTCCTGTCACGGTACACCTTATCTTGGCCTCATAAATACATAGTGAAAGATAACACACATCACACTGTGGACCGACTGTAAGTGCAGAAAAGAATGAGACTGGACGCAAGACGTTAACACAAAAGCTGAAAGTTCCTCAGAAGATTTGGAGAGGGACGAGAGAGGGAAGAAAGAAATATTACAGCTGTCTTTACTGAGCTGAGAGAAGGAAAGAGAAAAGGTTTGCTGTGAAGCTCCATCATGGCCACTCTGAAGGAAAAGAGGACTTGCGGGCAGCGGTGTGAAGACTTCGGCCGCTTTGTCTGGAACTCGGAAAATGGGACGTTTATGGGAAGAACGCCAGAGAAATGGGGTAACAAGGACATGACTTCACTAACCTCTCCTGCATTAAATAGACTAGAATTTTTAAACCGCTTGCAACAAGTATTTTTCAGATTATTTAAAACATGCTGATAGCACTCATTCAGTCAAGTTACATGTTAAAAATTGTCCTAATAACCTTTAAATCTTTTCTTTTCTTTTTGTCTGTATTTTATTTTGAATTGTTGCTGTGATCTGAGCTTTGTGACATGGTGCGCATGATGAGCACACTGTCCTCATAAAGGATTTGATGTGGTCAGCAAGGAATGCTGTGGTGTTTAAATGAAGCTCAGTTGGTACTAAGATGCCCAAAGCGTGCCAAGAAAGTATCCCCCATGCTGTTACACCACTACCACCCTGAACTGGATGGAGCCATGTTTTTATGGTGTTAATGCTAAATTCTGACCCTAAAATGTGAATGTAGCTGAAACGAGAGTCATCAGACCAGGAAACATTTTTCCATCTTCTACTGACCAGTTCTTCCCATCCGTTAAGTAGCCTCGGTTTCATGCTCTTAGCTAACAGGAATGGCACCAGATGTGGTCTTCTCCTGCTGTAGCCCATCTGCTACCATTAAGGTTTGGTGTGTTGAGGGCTCTGACCCTAGATTCAAATGTCACAGCAGAAATTGAAACTGTGTGAAGCTGTAACTCAGCTTCCTGTTCTTCGATGACAGGAATGGCACCGAGTGTGATCTTATGTTGTTGTAGGTTTAATTTGCTGTCTTTCAGAGGTACTTTTCTGCAGAACTTGCTTGTAACAAGTAAATATTTGAGTTACTAATTCCTTTCTATCACTTTAAAGCAGTCTGACCTCTGGCATCAACAAGGCACTGTCACTCTCTGGATGTTTTCTGTTTTCGGCCCTTTCTCTGTAAACCCTCTTTAAATCATATAAGTCAGGGCCGATTGGCTCGTTACACATTTACATTAAAGGGCAGTTGAAAGGCTGTACCTAATGAAGTGGCCGGTGAGTGTAGTTGTTTTTCTTTCACATAAAACATAAAAGGCCTCAACAGTATCTGTGTGTGTGTGTTTGCTGAAAGACACGCGTGATCCCAGTCACATGTCATGCACTCCTAGAGCAGCGAGAGATAAGTAATGATAAGTTTTGTGCACCCTTCTCTGCTTGACCTTACAATGAGATTAAATTCAGTTTGCAGCAGCAGAGGACACCTTGACCTCTGCGTTTCCACATTAGGCAGAGCTGCCTTGCTAGTGTGTACAGTAAATATTCTTTCTCTCACTCTGATTTTCCAAGCTTCAGAGTGAGCAACATTGATAACTAAAACACTTATTGATGTACCCATAAAGGTGTGTTAATAAACTCCTTCCTTCACAGTGTACATTAGTCTGTACTATGTGGCCTTCTACGTCATCATGACGGGGCTCTTTTCTTTGGCGATCTGGGTCCTCATGTACACCATCAGTCCCTACAAACCTGACTACCAAGATCGACTAACATCACCAGGTTACATAAATCATGAATACATAAATACATAAATAATCACAAAAGATATCTCAGTGCCTCATAAGCATCTGCTTTCCCACTCAGGGGTGATGGTGTGGCCGGACACATACGGAGAGGAAGACGTTGAAATCTCCTACAACACGTCAGAGAAGGCCAGCTGTATGGAAATGGCCAACATCCTTCACGACTTCCTGAAGCGTTAGTGTTCCCATACACGATTTATTCTGCATTATGTAACTTTTAATGTGCACATATGTCAAAGAAAATTAAAAAAAGACACCTGGCTCTGTTTTCACCTCTCTCTTTTAGCCTACAATGACACCAAGCAGCTGGAGTGCAACAACTACAACTGCACCAAGGGGAAGTACTTCATCCAGAAGACCTTCTCTGCCCCCCACCACACCAAGTGGGCTTGCCCCTTCACGCAGAGCATGCTGGGACCCTGCTCTGGAATTGAGGATCCGACTTTTGGCTACAACAGCACCATGCCTTGTGTCGTCATCAAGATGAACAGGGTGCGTTTGGTTTCACTCTGTCAGGATATTTAAGCTAGAAAAGCAATGACATCATATAATAACCAGAACTAAAAGCAAATGTTGTGTTTTGTCTGCAGATTATTGACTTTTTGCCTTCTAATAACACCGCTCGGCCCCCATATGTGAACTGCACCATACTGGTGAGCTGCATGCAGTTACTTTAAAGTAGTAAAGTAGTAGTATAATATCTGAAAAAAGTAGTGGGTATAGGGTGACTCTATACTGTGGAAAAACACTGGATTCAACACATTTTCCACCTTTCACAGCTCTTTCCATCACACGCTTCCTGTCTGTTAATCTCCTGCCTTTTAAACTCATCAGCCACAGTTTAACAAAGATTCACAAAATGAATCAAGATCTTCTTTCAATAAAATAAAACTCTGTTTCTGTTTGGATGTAGGATGGAGAGGACAGTGTGGCAAAAATAGAGTATTTCCCAGACGGTGGAATCATGGATCCCTCCTACTTCCCATACTATGGAAATCTAGCACAGGTAAGACAGCAGATAATGATCTAATATTCAGGAGGCTTCTTCCATGTACAGTAACCTTCATTTGCTTTTAGCACAAATACATAAAAAGGGTGAAACACCAGCCTGATACACAGAAATAATGAAACTGGTCACTCTGTGCTTTCTTAACCTCATTACTTACTTAATTTGATAACATGAGTTGAACTGAAGAACAAAGATGAAACATATTAGTGGAGCATACAGGATGCAGAGCATGGCTATGTGCTGAAAGGCTGCAGAGACCTGGGTTTAATTCAGCCTGGACCAAATTTCCTGCCCATTCTCAACCATTTTGTCCAATAAAGGCTAAATATATGAAAACACTAGAGGCGTTTTATTTTGCTATGGAGATCACACCCTGGGATTTTCATCTATAATGGCCTGGATGAGCCAAATACAAACAAAACTACAGTTATGGTATTTGGCCCTAAAACACAGCCAGACATTTACTCTGGGTGGAACTACTTTGATCTTCAGTGCTTTGACCAGAACTCGCTCTTTAAACGAATGTTTGTGTCTCCCTTTGTTCACATGCACAGAAGTGCTAAAATTAGAAACATCGTGTCTCATTTGCTTTGATCTCTGGATGTCAGATATGGACACCGAATTCACAATCCTCTTTGTTGAGTGCTTGTTCACTGATGATTGTTGGATTGTTGGAGTTTTTTATTTATACTGTTGCAGGTTCTCTACCATTATTTTATCATAAGAGTCTTGAGATGATTCGGTGCCACATCATAAGCACTTTTTTTTCTGTTCAGGTACCCTCGTTCTTATGTTGCACTTGGGTAAGGAACCAACACTCTGCCTCTTCTTCTTTCTTTCTTTCTTTTACAGCCTACTTATGTCAACCCACTGGTGGCCGTTCGGTTCAGCCTGGTCGGAGAGAAGGAAGCCAAGATCCAGTGCAGAGTGGTGTCTGAAAAGATCAGCTACGAAAACATCCACGACCCCTATGAGGGGAAAGTCGTCTTTTACCTCAAAGCAGTGAAATGAACCATGTCAGATAGTCACACAGTACCACTACTCACCTGCTAGTATCATGTATCTGGATCTGTAGGGATACTTATCAAACCGCCTTTAAGCCACTTGTATTCAACTTAAGCAGTCTATAGACCTAAGTTTCCAAGTAATTTATTAATGTTGTTGCAAAATAAATTGTAAGATCTAGAAATCTGAAGGAGCAAAATTCAAGCGTTGTGACCTCCAAATGTGTCCTTAGAAACAGTGGATAAATGTATTTAAGCAACATAATGAAGAGTCTGAATAATAACAAATAAAATGATATGAACAATTATATAGTTTTGACTATGAGAATGAGCAAAATCAGAACGGTCACTTCTGACTAATAAAAATCTGAGTATCAGCTGTAGAGTGTCTGTAACTGGCTGCCGTCTCCTCGAGATAATAGGATGATGACAGTGAGGAGGTTTCTCAGGGATGTGCTGACTGCAGACTTTGTAAGTTATCAGCTTACACGGTGCAAGCATGCTGGTGTGCACACATACAGAGACACAGATGGACACGTGTAGGTGTGTCTCACATTATTATTATTGAGGTTTCCTGAGGTCTCGTAAGCCTGCTGTCGTTTTCGTGGAAAGGATTACTGTGTTTGGTGACGAGTGAATGTTTTAATCACGTGGACAGACACACATGAACGCTTCTATAAACATTCATGTGGAACTAAATATTCCACAGTCATCTGTTAGTGGTATTATAACAAAGTGGAGGCAATAGGGAACAACAGCCACAACAAGGTAGGCCACGTAGAACCACAGCAGGTTCGATGTGGAAGAACTTGACTGGCCTGCACAGAGTCCTGAGCTCAACCCCACACCTGAGCCAGGCCTTCTCATCCAACATCAGTGTCTGACCTCACAAATGGATGAATGGACAAAAATTCCCACACGTTCCTCAATCCTGTGGAAAGCCTTCCCAGGAGAGATGAAGCTGTTAGAGATGTAAATGGTTGACCAACATCATATTAAACCCTACCAGTCTAGAAGGGGATGTCGCTCAAGTGTATATGCGTGTGAAGACATACGAGTGTATGTAATACACTTGTATGTCGTATGTCCTCCACACCATTACACCATCTGGTTTTGTTTTTTCAGATCATTCTCTGTAAACACTAGAGACGGCTGTGTGGGAAAATCCCGGCATCCTGATCTGATGATTGGTTTGAACTTCAGCAGGTGGTCTTAACCATGCGATTGGCTGATTAGAGATTTGCAACTGAACAGGCGTAGCTAACAAAGTTCCTGATTATTGTAGATTTTTTCAGAAATGAACCTCTTAAGCAACTTTTTGCGTCTCTACAACACAACTACAGTTAATTAATTGCCAAGTTTCCCAGTGCAATTACTGGATCAAAGGAGGAAAGCAAACACGAGACCAAATAAATTCTTCGTTGTCATCTTCTTTTTAATAAATAAAATGAATTTAGCAGTTTAGAAATACACAATCATGAATGAAAACAGCACTTCTTTATGACTTGTAGTGTCTGCCATGACCACCAACACACATGTATGTAAACAGAAAAGAAAGAAACAGTATCTGAGAATCATATTAAAATATTCAGTAACCTGGCTGTTGGACACATTTACATTGCACTTTATGGAATATAAGACACTAACAGCACAAGATGAGCAGGAATACACTCCTCAAAGTCTTGTTTTTAGTGCAGAGAAGTGTTGAGCAGGCACATAAGTTTGACATTCAGGGTTAACTAGTGCATTTTGTATTCAAACGTAACGTCAGCGAAGAGTTGTCATTAGTGTCTGATGCATTTCTGCTCCTAAAATCATGTATTTCATTATCTACCTTCTGAGTTTGTTAGTAGTGTGACCTACCACGGTGTTCTGACATTTGCCAAGAAAAAAAAGAGTAACAAACTACAGTCTTCAGAGAGTGCTATTATAGCAAAATTCACAGTAGCACGATGATCAGAATAACCCACTTCTGATTAAATACAGCACACAGAAGGTTTTTACGTCAGTCAGAAGCACAATCTGTCATCTACGATAACCAAGAGCCGAAGAAGACAAAGTGAACAGTAATATAGTCATCTAGAAGAACGACGGAGGTCGTTTTACATAATACAAAAAAAATACTTCCCAAATATTTCACCTATTCATAAGATCACAAAACAATATATGGAGATGTGTTGAACTGTCATGTGATTTCTACATGGAGGAGGCAAATCTAAGGTTCAAATTGCATAAGTG
Organism: Diplotaxodon limnothrissa; assembly: GCF_057381915.1. Classification (NCBI taxonomy): domain Eukaryota; kingdom Metazoa; phylum Chordata; class Actinopteri; order Cichliformes; family Cichlidae; genus Diplotaxodon; species Diplotaxodon limnothrissa. Next base: position 25,785,899 of record NC_140596.1, read on the forward strand.
ACGGAATGACTGATGAAACAAGTGTCTGAAAATAAGAAGAAAGGCATTTCTGACATCAAAAGCGTCACAGCGTAAAGGATCTCTTATCTGTTGTGCTTCTCCTCAAAACATGTGCTTTCTATCAAAGGTTTTTTGTAAGTAGCAGACACCACCGAGCCTTACAGATGTTTCCAGATTACATGTAAAACTATTTCAGCATGTGATATTAAAATACAGTATAGTTTATCTAGCACATACACTACATGTTACACCAATTTGGACCATACCTAGGATGGAGAAACTGTAATGAAGGCTTTTTTAACAGTCAGAAGCAGGCTTTGATTAAGGACCTCAAGTCACTCTCCTCTAAAGCAGCAGATTGAGTCAGTACAAGAAGAAGAAGAAGAAGAAGAAGAAAAAGAGGGAGATTTGGTCCTGCATAAATAAAACTTCTTGTTATGCCACTGTTATTTCTGCAAAACTCAAACGAGAACCCTTTGGTGCTGAAGTCAGTGTGGTCATGTGACTGGTCTGCGTTCGGTGCGGGGAACCCATCTGTGTGTGGTAACCTTCCAGAGCAGCGGAGCCAGCAGCAGACTGAGAGTGGTGACGCTGAGGACCAGCAGGTACACCTGCACAGAGCCAGAGAGGCAAACCAAATAAAGATCCAATAATCAGATGGCGAAATGTCATTAACACAGACTTTGAATAATGCTAATTTAACACTCTTTTGATTTATTCCACAATGATACCCCAGGGAGAGAGATGGATGTTCTTAAATGCCAAGATATCAGTGACATAGACGGTCGTCCTAGTCACGATTCTTTACGATGCAAAGATTACTGCGTCATTATAGGATTAGCTTAGATCAGAGATAATAGGTCTTTTGGCTAAAAACTAACCAATGCAGTTGGTTCTTCTTTGTAAATAGACAATGGATGATTGACACTACACATGAAGATCTGCCCAGCTACTGTTCAAACCTGTTTTTGGGAGGGGCAGCCAATCAGAAGAAAACTGGCTGAAAGGGAGGGGCGAGTCAGCTACAGCTCAGAATAACATAAAAGTATTGACCTGGAACAGGGTATTATAGGTCTCGTCTAATTCTGCTTTAAACAATCATTAATAAATGATTATTTAAGGCAGAAGACGAAGCAAACAAAAGTCAAATTGAGCACCTACTATATTCTCCTCTGTCTGAATAGTAAAAAAGATGCCAACACTAACATAAGAGGTAATCACTGACCTCTCTGGAGATGATGCCAGCTCGACGCGCACGACTGCCCAGGACAAAGGAGAATTCGCTGACCTGAGCGAGGCCAGCAGAGACGATCCACTGTATGTGCCGAGACCCTGGAGGCAAGATTGCTGACAGCACGAGTACAGCCATCATAAACTGGAAGGAAATAAGGAGTCAAATGAAACAGAAACTGGAGCTAGACAAAGAAAAGCAAAAAACAAAGACAAAACACAGGAGTAGTCTGTACCTTCATAATGACGAGTGTGAGAGTTAGCGCCAGCAGGATGGTGAGTTCATACAGCACAAATGTCGGGAACACGTGGAAACCTGCAGCATCACACAGACACACACTTACCATTCAGTAAAGTCACGGTAAACAACACAAAACTAACGCAACACCAAGGTCAGATCAGTCACATGATCGCGTTCAGGCTAACCGATAGAAGCAAAGAAGATGATGGCAAGGAAGTCTCTGATCGGCTCGATGCATCCCATGACCTCTGCTGTGACCATGTGACCCTGTGAGGACAGCAAAGCTCCAGCCAGGAAACAACCGAGCTCCATGGAAACATCCAGCACCTCAGTTACCTGCAGCATGAGTCAGCAAGAAAAGAACCAGCACAGACACACGACGGGTTAGACAAGAACATGAAATACATAATAAGTGAATAAAGTGAGATCTTTATCTAAAAGAAAAGGTTAAAAACAGACAGCATACTGTCAGCATGAAAAAGACAAAAGCTGCCATCCCCAGCACCAGGATCTCCCTGTTGCCTTTGCTCTCAGTGTGAAGCTTCTTGTAAAAGGGGCCAATCAGGAATGATCTGAAGAGCAAGCAGAGCAGAAGCACAGCAGCCAGCGACACCAGGACCTGGGCCAGGAGATAGAGCACGTGGAGGCTGCCATACAGGAAGCTGCGGTGCACAGAGGGAAGAGTTTACAATGCTGTGTGCGTGTTTACACAGAGCACACATGCAATAACAACAGAAAGACCAACACACCCGTCCAACTCTCCACTTTGTGCCTGGATCAGAGTCGGCATGACAGCGATGAAGAGGCCGAGCTGAACATCTTGCATCACCAACATCCCAAGGAGAACGCTGCTGTAGTCCAGCTCAGCTGCCACACACACACAAACACGTTAATGATCACTGGCTAAGGAAAACACTCCTAGTAATCAATATTGTATAAGCGGATGTAGTGTGATATTAAATTTGCCTACATTAAAATGTGTAAATTACCTAGAGTAATGGCATGGGAAAAGGCCTGTGGATAGGCAAGCTGCTCTTAAATGTAAAATAAATGTGATTTTTCTTCACTGTGAGCAAAAATCATTTACCGCTGCTGTGCTAGCAGAAGTCAACACAGGCATGCAGGTCACAAAATCCTACTCAGCTATATACTATCAGAGGTAAGGGAGGATCTGCTGAATGCTGCTATAACTGGTATCTGAGGTATGCTTAACTTTCTGGAATGTGGCCAGAGGGATAAATATAGATTTTCTCTGTTTTTTATCTTTGAAATGGAAGTAGTGAAGAGGAAAAACCAGCTAGTCACATCTCATAGCAATTAAATGCAACCTGTTCTCTTCACGTAACAGACACACACGGTCTGTTTCCCTCAAACGCTTTAAACAATCTAATGAGAAGACTTTCAAAACACTTGTGTGAAAGTGCATACTTCTAAGGTTTTATTATAGAACATAACCCCTTAGCAGGTCATAAACTAGGTTAGTACAACCGCAAGCAACATCAGCCTCAGGTAAACAACAATACAAAATATTATACCATATCATTATTTATTGAACAAAACTACAGGAAAATGCAGAAGCAGTGTGTGGAAAAACTAAGCACACTTTCCTGCTTTCATAGGAATTAGGAGGTAAGTAGCATTCAGGTACTGCTAATCAGATACATTTAACTGATCATCAGCAAGTGTGATCACCTCTATGAAAGCAGAATTTTTGTCAGTTTGTTGGTCTTGAGCGTTTCTCCTGCTAAAGGTGGTTCTAAAACCTAGAAGTTGTATGAGGTGGATCACCTCATACAGCTTCTGCATTTTGGCTTCATTCTTACAAAATACACAAGGACACTGTGTAATGTATCATGTGTTATTGTTCATCTGATACTGTATTTACCTAATTTTAGGACCTGGTAATAACCAGATGATTGCTTTATTATGTCCTGACACATAAAACACAAACCTTCCTTATCTCCTCTGCTTCCTCCTGCCAGGAAGCGGGACACCAGTGGAGTGCTGGACAAGGACAAACAAGTAGAGATGAAGACAGTCTGGGTGGGTCGAATATGCAGGACTTGTCCCCACAGCAAACCGGCTCCTACCATCAGCAGACTCAAAGAGCAGGAACCCTGAACTGAAATCTTCCATACCTATGCACACATAGACAGGTTGATGACTGGATGATGACTGTCCATAAAGTAAGTAACAGAGGCTTTAAAAACAAATGGTATTAAAACAACTAGACTATGAGCAATAGTGGATTTTACAGAAACATTCTAATACTGATGTGGAATTAAATCTAGATGTATCAGCCAATATTCTTCAGCATGTCCGCTGCTACTTAAACTTTTTCTAAATTATCCCAAGCATAAAAAAAGCTTCTATATTAGCACAAACTGGACAGTAATTACACATTACATTGGCAAACATCAGCTGCTAACATCCAATATATGTCTGCGTAGTTTCTCGGTCATCCAGGTCACTGCTGTTTAAGGAGGTTAGAAAGAAAGCGACCAGACTTCTTTAAGTTTTCTTTTAAAATCATTTCTCTTCTCATCCAAGAGGCTTCTTCACTTCTAAAACCAAAAGGTTGAGAGTCCCAGGTATTTAAACCCTTGTGCGGTCTTCAAAAAACGTAAAGTCCAGTCGCCTTCTTTTCAGCTCTAATAATATACCAATCAGGCTCTAAACCAGGGGTCTCCAACTCCAGTCCTCAAGGGCCGCTGCCCTGAAACTTTTCCATGCGTCCCTGCTGCAACACACCTGAATACGACTAGTAGGTCATTAGAAGGACTCTATAGAACCTGACTGCATGCTGAGGTGGCAACTCAGCCATTTGATTCATGTTCCAGTAGCTCATGAGTGAATGAACATGGTGCAATAAAAGTACATTATTCCTAACACTTACATTTACTTAAACTGACATGAGTAGGGTTAGGGGTTGCCACCTCAGCATGCAGTCAGGTTCTATAGTCTTGCTAATGACCTACTAATCGTATTCAGGTGTGTTGCAGCAGGGTCGCATGGAAAGGTTTCAGGACAGCGGCCCTCGAGGACTGGAGTTGGAGACCCCTGCTCTAAACCAAACATTGAAGGACATAAAAGTATTGTTTTAAAAGTTGCTTTCATACTGATGTTGGTTAATTCGTGTCATGCTGCACCACCGCAATACAACACACAGAACAGTTTGACCATGTCATTGGCATCAGTGCCAGACTTGCCTTTGCATTATTCCAAAAGCAAAATCTTCTTCATTTACCTTTCTGAGGCGCTCAGGTGAGAATTCCAGTCCGACCACAAAGAGAGTGAAAAACACACCCAACTCCCCGAGAGTCTCCACCTGAACCATAGACTGCAACAAGCAAAGCCGAGCACAGATATAAACAACAAGCACAGAAAGTAGAAAAAAAGACTGATTTAAAAAAAATTAATTACAGTCTCGCTCTCACACACCTTGATGCTGTTGAGCCCAGAAGGACCAAGCAGGACCCCGCAGATGATATATCCAAACATGGGAGGAAGACCCGCCAGAGTGCAAATCCAGCCACAGGGCAGAGACAACATCACCACTGAAACCAAGTCCTGCACATACATGTTTAAAAAAAACCGTCAATAGTGACTAAAAACGACTCAAAACAAATTAATACAGAGTATCTGCTTCTTATACACGCGAGGAATGACTGACTTTGATAAAGTGGTGGTCGGCTCTCGGCATTGTTGAGTCTCGCGGTTTAGTCAGAACATACTGGTTGTTCTGCGAGTCAATGAGCATGCTCAGTCCCAGGTCATCCTCCACTTCCTTTTGCCTGGACTTGTTCTTCCTCTTGCTTCCATTCTCTTCGTCGTCTTCCACTCTCAGCACGGCCTCTACATTCACTCCTTTCATCTACACAGCACACAGCACGGAAGGAGCTACAATCACTATCATCTTCAGTTTTTGAGTAACCAAAATATGTGACAGTGACTGTCTGCAGACCTGCTTGTTGTTGTCAAAGGCGTGCTCTTCGATCTCCTCCTCAAGTCGGTCGGCTGCCTTCCTGACATCCTCCAGGATCTCATCCAGGATGGACAGAGTCTTGTTCTGGGCCAAAGCGCTTTTAACAGCTTCCTGCTGATGCTTCTCAGCCGCCACCAGCTCCACGTACTCCTGTTCTTCCTGAAGTGAGATAAGAGGGGCCATGCATATGTTAGGAGAGATGAATGTAGGAAATGTGTATTAAAGATTCAGTCTTAAATTTTGAGGTCTGTAGGATGATCATATCAACAGTCTCCTATATTCACACAGGACTTATTTGATAATAAATTTACATTTTGGATAGTCTTTTTGGGAGTTTCCATTTCTGCTACAGGTCTCTTCCTGTTAAAAGACAGTTTTTTCTTTCCACTGTCACCAAAGAGCTTACTCATAGTGGGTCATCTGATTGTTGGGCTTCTGATATTTCCCTGTCTTTTGAAAAACTGAGATACAAATAATGAAACACAGCTGACTTCACCTTTATGGCTGCCTCCCTGAGGGCCTCCAGCCTTTGTCTGCTGCTCTCCTTCATGTTGACCACATCCTTGTAGTCTCCCTGTAGCGCTCTCTGCAGGCTGTGCAACGCCTGGAACACGAGGTGCTCGCTCTCATTCAGCTCCTTCTGCAAAACCTCCAGAGTGTGAACCTTAATGCAGACAAACAGAAACTTGTCAATCGGTAAAATGTCTCTGGTCATCTTTCACTGAAGCCACCGTGTGCAGTGCAGTTTACAATTCTTCATCGGAGACTGGACATGACAAACAGGACAAAACAGATTGTGATGAAGCAGGTTACAATAGGATGAAGGTGCATTTTATGTGACTCTCGGCACACATCAGAAGAGGCACTTAAACACAATAAAACAACTGAATGCACACTATCCGTATATGCAGAATAAATATGTGCAGAAAGTCACATGTTGAATTTAGATGGATGTCACAGCTCTGGGGAAGAAACTGCCTCTCAGTCTGGTGTTGTGTTTTAGTGAGTTAACCAGAAGGCATTTCATTCAGATCGTTTCAGAGGTAAACTCGAAAAAAAAACTTTGAAGATTTGAAGAAACCACATTAAATTTAAATGTGTTTTCAGCTTGGTCTGGTATAAAAGTCTAAAAGTGGTGCTTAGCTATTTCTCCTGTTAGTTGTTTTAATCAAACCAGTCATCTTATCGCTACATGCACATATCATAGGAAACATGAATTATAAGCATGCACAGTCATTCTGTGCAACAGTCAGAGAGGCAAACAGTTTAGAGACCTAAAGAAGAATTACAGGTTATGCAAAAGTTAAATGTCTCTAACTCTTCAGTGGATAACAATTTGAAAGGAGCTCTTGGCTCCATCAGATTGCTTTTTCTCAGTCTGGTACCTGGAAGTGTTTCTCAGTCTCTGAAAGGCTCCGGTCTTTCCCAACAGCATCGGCAGCAGCCTCCAGCTTCTTGAAAACCACATTTTTCTGACGTAGGAGGCCCACCAGCCGCTTGCAGTTACCAGCCACCCAGCTCTGCCCGTGTGCAGCCCTTTTACTTCGATAGAGCTTGACGGCATGCTGGGCCACCTGGTCTTTGTGGACCACGGCAGATGCCCCTGCCAGGCTGAGGCACAGCAGCCAACATACAGCCTGCATCCAAAGTCCTACTCGCGTCTTCACCAGGGTGTGAGGGGGACTGAAGACGGGTGTGAGGCCTGGATATGGAAAAGGTTTTTTTTAAAAAGTAAAAAAAAAACAAAATAGTATGACAGATTAAGATGGGTTGAGTGTCAATGCAAATATATCTATATATCAGCCAGTCATATGGCAAAAATTCAATGCATTTGTTGACATGGTTGAGACAACCTTCTGGAACTGAAGCTGAGCATCAAAATGGGAAAGAAATGTGATTTAAGTAATCCCCTTAAAACCAAACTACCATCTACCCATCTCCCAATGGCTCCTTCCTGTAGGATAACACACCATCTCACAAAGCGCAAATAATCTCAAACTGGTTTCTTGAACATGACAATGAGTTCACTGCACTCAGATGGCCTCCACAGTCACCAGATCTCAATCCGTAGAGCACCTTTGGGATGTGGTGGAACATATGACTCAGATCATGGAGCCATGTGTGATGCTGTCATGTCAATTTGGACCAAAATCCCTCTCCCATGTTTCCAGCACTTTTTTTTTAATATAAGCCATGAAGAATTAAGGCAGCTCTGAAAGCAAAGTGAGTGTTGTTATGTGAGATACAGTGTGTACTTATGCAACCTGTATATTTACTATTGTTATACCAACAGCCTGTTCAGTCTTTAAGCAGGCTGTGGTGGCAGCTGAACATGAGTTCCGTCTTGCTAGCAGTTCTTATTATTAAGCTTCACCTTAATGTGACTGAATGCTTAACCTGTAAAAAATTCCAGAGCTGCTTCCTCTGCTGCCTTCATCAAATACGCTGCAGTGTATATAGTGAGGGAAAGGATTGTATTTAAAAAAGAAACAACCAAAAAAACAAAACATCCAGGTTGCTTTACATTTAATCTTTATCCACACCAACACTGAATACATTCAACTCACAGCCAAGGCAGTCTGCACTGTTGTGAGCATGAGTCAAGCTGAGAGATGTTTACTTTCCAAACTCCTCCTATGTCCTTCTTCCTTTGGGCTAGGCTGCAGACGCTCTGCCACTGCAGCTAGAAATCAGTAATACCACTGTTCCGTCTTGAGCTGCTGAAATGGACAAGCACACATACGCGCACACACAGGTTCTCAGATTTAAGGCATTACAAACTTGAAAAAAGCCATGTCACCCTCAGAGAATTTAATGTAAACAAAACCAGAAGTGCAGTTTAAACATTTCCCCTACATTTCCTTTCACTTTACAAACGCTTGATCTATGAAAAAAGACCGCGTATACACCATGAAAAACTAACAATGTTAAATGACTATATAACAGGTTATGTATGTTAAAAATAAAACACCAATGCCATTATAAACAGCCTCCATTCTATTATTATTACTGACACAGTAACATTAAAGGTTAATGTTTTATTTGGTTTCGATAGAGTAGATTTTTAAAAATATAATACATTGCTTTGTATGACAAAGTCTTTGTTGTTGTAGTGATGTAAAAAGAAATACTCAAGTAAAATGAAAATGTTCCTTCCCACAGGTGATCTGCACTAAACTTTGGACTCGTACCTAAAACTTGAAGTTTTACCTTGTCAGGATGTGCATAAAAAACACATAAAAAATGGAGCACAGACGTGTCAATGTAAAATAAAACGGGGAGGACATTTAGCTATCTTAATAACACACACCGCCAGGTATGAATGACATACCGAGGAAACAGCACGGACAGCCAGTGAAATCACCCATTTTCTTCACTGTCCCAAACACAGATTACTCGACTTCTATGAGTGGGTATATCAGCAGAAACAGATGAGTAAAGAAATCACTACCTGCGAAATGTGTGTACTGTCCTGGCTCTCAACTCCACGACTGAAGGAGCAGCAGAAGAAGAAGGAAACAATCGTGCTGTTGTGCCGCACTACCACCACCCCTCCTCTCCTGCCACATAGCTGGAGACAGCGTCGGTGCAGGCGTTCACCGGTTTTTACTTGGCCACCAACTTCATGTTTACTCCGACCTCCGGGCCGTCGGTAGCAGTGTCGGTGCAGGCAGACAGGAAGGGGTAACAATACTTTTTTCCCCAGGTAGGTACAAACGCCCAGTCCCTAAAACAGCTGAGTTAGTTCTAGTGTGGCTAAAGTTGAATAAGCTGTTAGGTAAAGCTAAGTTAGCTTCCAAATTGCCCGGAGCTGTCAGACCAGCTCCAGCCAGCTGAGTCCACACACACACTTGTGACACAGCCGTTAACGCTATCTCAACTTTGCTAACATTAGCAAAGAAATGACAGTCGTGTGTGTCGACAGCGGATCCCCTCCCCATTTACACCAGGCGCAACTAAAACTAAACAACCCCTCCTCTGCTTTCAGAACATATTCCTGTCGATAAAAATTAAAGATCCATCTTCAGATTACTTCCGAAACATCTTTATCAGATTTGATATGGGAGTTGTAGTTCTCAGGTGTTTTGCGTTTTCGACTCGACTCTTGCGTCAAGTGCTTTTACGTTATGGTAGCGCTTCTCCGTTTTTTCTTTTATTTTTCGGTTATGACACATTTTCACTGTTGTGTAAAGTCGTATTATTTCGGTGAAGCGAGAAAAAATACCGTTAAATTATCTCCACGCCTAGTTCTATGACCCGTCCCCCTCAACAAGGGTTATACTCACGGTGTAGTATCGCAGTAATAGACGCGGAGTAATAATGAGACTTTTTAGGCGGTGTCAGAGACGTTGCACAATATTTAAGAATAAAACAAGTATTTTACCGAAGCGGGGATTGTATCTTGAATTTCAGCGGTGCTGAACTACATTACCCACGACTCCAATTGCCGTACAGTAGCCCAGTTCTTTTGCGCATGCGTGCCTGGGGGAAAATTGGATCTCAAGTTGGCCAAAACAGCGGGTGATAAAAATGGTAGGTGAGATTAAAAATGAGAAACCGTTAGAGTTGTTTATCCCCGTTTATGAGCTCCTCAGACAGTAACAGCTGTCTCTGACGCTCAGGGGTCACCGCAGTGTGCGGGGTCGGGGTGTCCGCGGCCAAGTGTCGCATCGTCAGAGATGTGTGTGAGGAATGTGAGGGGAGACGGGAGGTCAGTTGTTGATGTTTTTGAGACGGGATGCATGCACTTGCGCCACGTACCTTTGCCTTTATGGGGTAGCTCGTCTGCGATGCTGACCCAGGTGAGGATACCCCGTGAAGGATCCCTCCCCCGTGCCTAGAAGGACCAGGTCGACGAGCTGTGGCCTGCCATAGTGCGTTTGCTGTTTGATCATCGCGTGGGTCAGGTCTGCAAAGACGGGCCACATGATCAAACAGCATATTCGTGGACTAACCGAACCTCGTGGCCGTGCATTTGCAAGTGCTAACATCAGCGCTGTGGCACACCTGGTTTCCAGCCTTTTACTTTTTAATTACATGCAAAGCTTAAAGTAGTGAGAGACAGCACAGCAAGTTTTCTGTGGAGTTTCTAGTGAAAGCCTCAACTTGAAGGGAAGTCTTTGCACTCTAGCGTACTCTAATAGCACTTATCCTGTATGTTTGAATGTTGGTGTGCAGTCTGATGATGCATGGCAGGATTACCAAAGCTGGCGAAGTGGGGGACCTGTCCTCCATTACCCCAGGACTTAGAGGGGTCCAGAATTTGTAATGTTGGTTTGATGAGCATTATTTGAATTTATATGCAGCTTGAAATATTTTAATTACTTGAAAGAAGGGCCTGTGTCTAGGGATGGGTATTGATAAGATTTTCACGATTCTGATTTCATTTTCGATTCTGTTTAACGATTCGATTCTTTATCGATTCTCTTATCGATTCTTATTTTTAAAAAAGGAGAACACTAAGGTCGATTAGCTTAGAACTTTGTTTTATATCTTGTCTTTGAACAAGATAGAAATTTAGGAGTAACATGGCCTTACAAACCCAACAGTGAGATCTTAAGAGGTCCAGCCTACGGCTCTTCAATGGGGTGTCACAGGGTTCCCAGGAAAAAAAAATTGTAAATGTAAAATAATAAAATAAATATTCTCCCATAGCAATAACAAAGTGTAACATAAATTATTCAGTAGCAATTACACAAGAATATCCAGTAATGTCCCTGCCTACAATTAAACACATTCACTTACCAAAGTGAAATCGGGGGCATCTGCTGTGGCAAATAGGTTCAAGCCTTTGACCACAAACTTAGTCACTGCTCGGTGACATTCGTCTATCCTGGCCTGAAAGGAGACGCTATCGGTAGACTGCAGCGAGAACTGCCAGCATCTGAGCCAGCCAGACTCTGTCTCATCATGGTCACCTAAATGCACAGTAATAGCAGGTTTTGTAATAAGGCAGATCGCGCTAACATAATATGCACTGTTAGTTTACCTGCCGCATTAACGGGAGAGGACGTGCAAACGTTACCGCTGCTGCTGGGTTGAGATTCACGAGTCCGGAGCGGAATTAAAAACACAACATTCATTTAAGGTTATCGCGTGTTTTGTGAGCAAATGCTTTTGCATGTTCGCAGTGTTTCCTCCCTTAAATGAAATCTCTACTTTGCAAGTATTGCAAGTTGTCCTGTTGTCATCCGTTCTCATAAAGTATAACCAAACTTTTGAGCATTTGAGCCGCTTAGGCACCGTGTTTCCTGCCAGGTAAGCAACGCTCTGCAACGTGGTGACGTCATTCGGGGCGACTGGAATCGATAAGGGAATTGTTTGCAAAAATTGCAAACAATTCCAAGGAATTGAAACAGTGGGAACCGGTTCTCAACAAGAACCGGGTTTCGATACCCATCCCTACCCGTGTCTATCTTACCTTATCACATTTGATACTCTTTCCTATTTCATTTATATTTTGGCCCCTGCATTCACCTGCATCCCTCCTTACTTTCCAGCACAAGCTGAAGTCATCACAGAAGGACAAAGTTCGGCAGTTTATGTCCTTCACGCAGGCAGGCGAAAGGACAGCTGTGTACTGCCTGGCACAGAATGACTGGAAACTAGAAGTCGCCACAGACAACTACTTCCAGAACCCAGACCTCTACTACAAAGAATCCATGAAAACCTCAGTGGACCGCAAGAAGCTGGAGCAGCTCTACAACAGATACAAAGGCAGGTGTCAGGGATTGAAATCGGAGCGATCCGCTCATCCCGTCGCGCTCATTATTTTCGGCTTTTGTTGTAGATCCCCAGGATGAGAACAAGATAGGCATCGACGGGATCCAGCAATTCTGCGATGACCTGATTCTAGATCCGGCGAGCATGAGTATACTGGTGGTGGCGTGGAAGTTCAGAGCAGCCACGCAGTGCGAGTTCAGCAGGAAGGAGTTCCTGGATGGCATGGCTGAGCTAGGGTGAGCAGTAACTGGCTTTGAAATCTATTTTGTGATTAACTGTACTGCATTTCTGACATATGAGTGTATGTACTGTGCCGTTTGTCTCTGTAAGACGAGTCATACGAGTATTTAAGGTTTCATATTTCAGACTTTACATCATCATCATGTCCTACAGGTGCGACAGCCCTGAAAAGCTTAAGGCCATTCTTCCCAGACTAGAGCAGGAGCTGAAAGACTCAGGAAAGTTCAAAGACTTCTACCAGTTTACCTTCAGTTTTGCCAAGAACCCAGGCCAGAAGGGGTTAGGTAAGAATGACAGTGTGTAGGGAAAACACTGTTTTTAATCAAAAACATGAAGCATCCACCCTTAAACAGATTTTCTGCTTTCTAGACCTGGAGATGGCCGTGGCTTACTGGAATCTAGTTCTCACAGGTCGGTTCAAGTTCCTGGATCTGTGGAACCGCTTCCTGCTGGTGAGTGTGGGATGTTCTGTTGTCTCCCCGTTCTTTTCATTTTTGGATCAGTGGGACATTTGGGTATCTGACATGCATGAATCGATTTCCCTGGCATTTCAAGCATGCTTTGTCCATCTTGTTGACCTATATAAAAGAAATAATCCAATCCCCCACATTGATTTTTGACAGTTTAGAGTTATGTCACCTTTAATTGAGGCTGTTTGTTTGTTGCCTTTGTAATTTAAAAAAAAAAGGTGGGTTTTTTTTAGTTTTTTTTTATGATCACAATGAAACTCCAAACGTTTCCTGTTGCTGTGCTGCATTCAGGAGCATCACAAACGATCGATTCCCAGGGACACATGGAACCTCCTCCTGGACTTTGGCAATATGATTGCAGACGACATGTCAAACTATGATGAGGAAGGTGAGCTAACGAGTCTGGATGAAGATGATCGGTGAACACATTGAAAGCTCATCAGTTGTAACATTAAATACGAATAATTCAGGGTGTTGTCTCTTTGTCTGCCCCTACGCCAGCGCACAAGTGACTTGAAGTACTGTGCAAATGCTTTGAGCCACCAATAATTGCTTTCTTTTGCTTTAAATGAGCCAGATTTTCTAGTAGTTCACATTTCTTAAGCTAAATCTATGATAAAGGCCAACAATAAGTCAGTTTGACAGGTATAAAATTGTATTTTTTCAGCAGCTAAACAGCTCTTAGCAAGAACTGGGTATATCTCAATAGCGTGTGTTGTGAATCTAAAAAAAAAATGAAGGAAAGTTGACAAGTAGCGGGCAAAAGAATTGGCAGGCCGTTAAAAACCATCTACAGCAGAGTCACTTCCTTTAAGGCCACCCTTTTATCTAACTTTCTTATCTCTGATGTCTTGAATCGTGATTTCACTACTTAAATCTTGTTTATTTATATTCCCTCTAACGTATTCCTCTTCTGCTCGCTCTCCTCAGGGGCCTGGCCCGTCCTGATCGACGACTTTGTGGAATTTGCTCGGCCGATTGTGATGGGGACCAAACGCAACGTGACATAATGTTTGTCCCGGCTTCATGCAGCGGATTGAGTTTCGCATTTCTTCCTGTTTTCTTTTCCTGAATGAGGTTTTTGATACAAACGAGCCAAAAATGAGACTACTTCTAATTAAGCCTGACTGCAGCTTTTTCCATTAGGATTGTTCTTCCAACTGCATACGATGCCTCTGAAAGGGAGAGACCCGAACTTTTAAAATGGAAAGCAGGACGGGAATCAGCCAGAAAGAGAACTTTTTTTCTTTTTTTAGTTGTTGTTTGCTGACACAAACAGCAATGTGAAGAGGATGTAAATGCTCAAACTTCTCACCGACAGGTGTAAAACCACACCTGTGGACTCACTAACCAGCAGCCTCGGTACAGTGACAGCCAGAGAGTCGGTTGGAAGTTAAACTCTGCATGTTTTGTGAGCTAGTGTGGAGTGGTGCCATGATGTGTGTGTGTGTGAGTGGGGGTGGTGCTATTAAGGTTATTTTCACGGATGTTGCGAATGTGTTGCTCTCCAAGTTACAGTGAGAGCAGACAGAGGAAGTGAGCTTGAGTGTGTTTGTGTGTGTGTCTGTGCATATTGCCTTATTTACAATACCATCCCACATATCTTTGGTTTTGTTGATATGTAAAAAGCTGGAATAATTCACCTTAAACTCCACATCTTGTGTTCAGAGATCTAGGTAGAGAAGCACGTTTGTTGAGCACCAGCAGAATCACAAAGGCTTTATCGATCTGTTACAGTGGTGTCACTTTCATTTCATCACACAAACCCCACTGAACGTCTGTCTCTGTCACTAACTGCAGGCTTTCTGTGCTGCTCCTGATAGCTCTACCTCCTGCAGAGGCTCAGAGAGGGACGTCTGTGTTCTGAATTAGGAATTACCAAAAAAAAAAAGCATCGTAAAAGGAAATGAAGTTGATGAGATAAACATGTTACTGCTGTTTGGGGCATTCTCAAGTGAGCTGAGGAGCTCGCAGGTGATTGCAGAGAGAAGTGCAGCAGTCAGTTAATGTGCTCGTATTCAGACTGACGCCGGTAGATTTTTGTTGTGACTTCTGTGGCTCGCTCAGGCCTGAAGCTCTTCTAAAGGAGCTTTAGAAGAGCAAAAACAGGTCGTGGCACTTTTTTTTGTTGTTGGTGCAAAAGCAGCATTTGGGATGCTGCAGCATTACACTTGTTGGTTTTATGTCTTGACTTTAGCAGCGATTAAAAGTACGAACACAGAGAGAAGCTGAGGGGCGCCCTGACTCTTTCCTGTCATCCCGGTGAGGATGACTTGTCACCTCTACAAACTGCACTGAAGTACACTTTTTCTGTTGTAGGATTATACGTTTTTATTTAATCAGACGGCACTGTGTGGAGCATCGGAGTTATTCGCGTTTCGTGGCAGTAGGTTTCTCTCACGTGCTAACGTTTTTATAATGAAGTTGTGCATCGCAGCAAGGAGTATTTTAACTGATTGTTTACACGGCTGAAGATTGCTTTTTATAGATTTGGTTGAATTTATTACATAGGACAACATGAACACTGCTCAGGCTGCCATCTAGTGGTGGCAGTGGGCTATAGCATTTCTCACTTTTCTGTAGTTTAATGAAGACTTGAGCCTTTTAACACTTAAGAGATCAGTGCAGCAATGCTTATTATTATTATTATTATCATTATTAATAGGATTAACTGTTTCTCTTTAAGTGTACCTAAAACACTCTACATCCCAGAGTATGGCAGAAGTAGGGGTGCAACAATACACAAAATTCACGGTTCGGTTCGGTTCGATACTTTGGTGTCACGGTTCGATATTTTTTCGATACAAAAAAATGTTCATGCATTTTTAATTTGTCATTTATTAAAATTATAAATATATATTTTAACTCAAAAGTACAGTTTTTAAATTTAACCCTAACCCTTGTGCGTGTTTTTTATTTTGACAGCGAATGCGCACCTGCGGACCACTTATGTGCAGCCCTGGTTATTTAGCTCGTCATATTGCAGCCACAGAAATTCTTTTGTCCATGAAACCATAAAGCTGCACTTTCTTTTTGCCTTATAGTCTGATTTGTCATAACTTCTCCGTTTTGTGGTAAGCTTTTCTTTGGCTGTCACTTCTTCACCCTGACCTGTCTTATTTGGCTCAGCAGAACTAAAATATATATCTGTCTGTGAAGGTTCTCAGTCATCCAGGTCATCGTAGTCAAATATAAATCCTGCTGCTTTTACACACGCACTCACATAAGCTCAGCGATTCTCTGCGCGATCAACCTCTCACATGTTTAAGCTGCGGGAGATTTCACTTGTCATGTTTGCATAGTAAGCTAACGATTAATAAGACGATGTCAGAGGAATTGGTGCACAAATTATCATCACTCACAGATCAGTGCTGTCGCTCTCTATACACAGTTCCCGCGATTGCAAAGTGAAAGCAAAAAAACAAGCGCAAATTCAAACGCGATTTCAATATGTCACATATTGACAGTGGCTCACCGATGCCAATGACATAATTACCCAGCTACATTTCCGAAAGAATGCAAAAGCATTGACATATATTTTTCCTTCCTACAATAGCCTGACGGGCAGGGAAGAGATAGATTTTGGTAGCCCGACTGAAAAAATCGCTAGCGATATTGCGACCCCTGTATCTGATTGAGGAATCACTCATCTTTGGAAAAGAGAGTTTATTACAGAGAAATGTCTCTTTCCAAAATAAAAGCTATACTATCCGCTTCTTCTGGGCTATATTCTCAGCAGCATATTAAACAGCTGTCTAAATGACTCGGCTAAAGTTAGTAGCATGCTTGCTTGTTTTTTTTCTGCTTCCACTTGTCTTTGCACTAGGATGATGTCGGCGTAAATGTGCAGTCATATTCGTTGTGTTCCCACTAGTGCTTTCAGGTTAATCTCGTTGAAATGACGTTAACGCCACAACACGGCAAATCTCCGTTAACGAGCTACCGCCAATCGCCCCGTGCATGGGGCTAGACGGCCAACACGTTAACGAGTGAATCTGCGTTTGACTACTCCGCCTAGGCTGCACTGTCGACCCTAGGCGGAGTAGTCGAACGCAGATTCACTGAGCGCTCAACACAGACAGCATCGTCAGAAGGAAAGTTGATAAAATAAATTACAAATTTTGTATTGTTCGATACATATGCGTACCGAACCGAAAGCACTGTATCGAACGGTTCAATATCGATACGAATATCGTTGCACCCCTAGGCAGAAGGTACCAGAGCTCAGGTCCCCGTCACCCTCTCCTCAGTCAGGGTGAGCTGTGCGGCTTCCTGTATTTGTCAGTTCTGGTTCTGTCATGTGTTGTCACTTCAGTTAAACCATGTGCTGAAATAAAGATAGTAATTCTCTTGCATCTGCAGCTACCTACAGGGGGAAATAACTTGACAACCTGGTTGGAAATGCTCATATTTATGTAAACACAGTCACTCATAAACTGTGGTGGTATGTGTGTGAATGTATCATTTTCTTTCTTTCTTTTTTTTTAAGTTCAAGGTAAATCGGGACTGGATTGTGGGTTCACTTCCAGACTGATTATTGCGTCACAGTGTTTGCCGTTGTAATTAAGTTAGACATCTTGCTTTAATAACAAAGTTTCCGTCCTGTCAGCATCGCCACCGTCAGCCAGGGTGGCTGTTATCTAACACCTGTGGTTCAGGAGTGACAAAACAACTTCCAGTATTTAGTGTTCTGTTACATTCAGTGCATTTTTAGTTGTCGAATGTGCGATCGGCTGTTTCTAGTCGCACGTGGTCATGGTCTTTAAGACAGTGTTATTTTTGCTGGCAAGAAAACAGGTATTTACAGAGTAATGTTTCTGCTGCAAAAGCATACCGAACATTGTTTTCTTGATAAATGTTGTCAATAAAGCATGTTGTTTTTAACAATCTTGTAAAAGGTGGGTTTTTTCACAACTATTTGTAGTTTTTGATTTTAGTTTAGTTTTAATTAACTACAGTTGCCTTGATCCAGTGACCTTTGTATATTTACCCCTCAGAGTTTTCAAACAGCTAGATGGTGATGGGCAAAATGCTTGAGAACTATGAACATTGAAGTTTTATTGAAAAAGGGAAAATGATGTCATTGGTAATGTGCTGGAGAGGAGTCGGAGTGCCCTCTGCTGGACAAACTATCCGATGACCCCACTGTGAAATGATCCCATGCCTCTTTGGTTTACTTTTTTTTTAAAAAGTTCTTTCAGCTCATATTGAACAACACATACCAATTTATAATAATAATAATAATAATAATAATAACCATTTGTGTTATATAAAAGTTGTTTATGTCCAGTTGCACTTAACACAAACCCAGCACAGTGATTTCAGAGATGTTTTTAAAAAAATCAGCAGGAAATGGGAGGGGAGAAAACATCCTCCTGCTGAGGACGAGTTGCCCATCATGTTTGAGTGTATGTAAAATGGCTACTTGTTAACAGTTGCCTCTTATCAACTTGCATTCCTGCTGTATATCATCATGATCATTGTTCTTCTGGTAATGCTTTGTCTAGTGTTACTCTGAGTATAATAATAAGGGCAGCTGATGAATGTAAATAAGGGTTGGGTGTGGCACATTTGTGTAATTTGCAGTCAACCAAGTAGGGATTAAAGAAACTGAGAACAGGTCTCTACCAGTGCACATAACTGAAGCATAGATCAGCTGCTGATGTCAGAGGAGGTGATGAATAAAGATGCTTAAAACACTGAAGGAGGGATTAAAGTGTTGAGCTCTTGAGCTTATATGGTATCAGGGGGTCACTGATGCTCCCCTCTTACTCCTCTCTCATGGGACAGGAGGATTCTCAACAAGGTCCAGCACCAGCTGACAAGCTTGCACTCGAGCCCACAGCACATTAGCATCTTCTCCAGTGTGTCCGGCCCCTGTTACCATTGCACACCAAGCCACCCAGCTTTTCGGCTTTGGTACCGGGGGGATTGCCTTTTTAGGAGACACCTGATCACTCACCACCGCCCAGCTCAATGAAGCTGAGGCTGATAACACGATGCTTTCGTGTTTGCCCGCCCTTAAGAGTTTGTCTGCTAGAAACTAATGAGAAACTACAAGAGAGCTGCGAGGATGGGGAAGGCAGTAGAGCTCTGATGTGTCACGAACAAAGGAAAATGGGAGTTTTGACAAAAACCTCGAGAGCTGGAGAAGCTTTTTGAACTTCTTTAGGATGTTTTGGGGGAAGAAAGTTTGATCTGTTTCTTGTTTTTTGAGGTAGTAAAGTACACCTAAAAGGACCCAGATCAAAAAGCAGCATGGAGAAATTCAAGGCAGCCATGGTTTTAAGTGCTGCAGGAGATGCCTTGGGCTACAGAAAGGGCCGTTGGGAAAGGTGCACCTCGGGAAAGATAATCCAAGAGGAACTGGCCTCTCTGGGGGGACTGGCGGCCCTAAAACTGGATCCTGATAACTGGCCCCTAAGTGATGCTGCGCTGATGCACATGACCACAGCAGAAGCACTTGTAACAGGTACGTTTGGGATTAATGACAATTAGGATTTATGATTGTGATTCTGATCAAGATAAAAACACATATTTTACACCCAACTTCACAGAAAACCAATAATGGTCCGTCTTTTTGTGTTCACGGACGCAACCCTGATTTGATGCAAAAATAGACACGTAGCATCTGGCCTGTTCAGACTGGCTCTAATCTCTCTGTGCTCAGAGGGACCAGAATAGCTGCTTCTATACGGGCAAAGGAAGCTGCTAATCACGTTTTGGCAAATCAAAACTGAGTGACAAAACCTCACATACCCTGATCCATCTCTGCCACAAGTTTCCAGGACAGAAGAGTCCAAAATAGACTACTTTGGAAAAGCCTGTCCTCTGCTCCGCTGTCGGGAACAATAGCAGGCCTGACTCCTCTGTAATCTGCTGGTATCATGTGTGCCTGCAGATGTGGCTCAAAGCCAGTGACAGTGGTCCTGAGAAAGAATGGTGATGACATATTTTGAGATTAGCAAGCTCTATTTAGCAACAATCCAACATGCCTGCACATATGCACTTATGCACACATACACACAGCAGCCAGATAACAGCACATGGAGTGTAATGTATGCTGCGCTTCTCAATGTTTGCCCTGTCACTGGACTTACAGGGACAAAGTAAAAGCAAATGTTACAGCAATTATTACTCATTAAAGTAATTACATTACACAGTCTTCTTTAAAGCAGTGAGTAAAAATTAAATCTGAAAGAAAATAGTTCATATTTTCCCAGCACCTTCTTTCCACACATGCATTGGAGTGGACAGACTTCTTTATGAGTGAAGGTCTGAGTCCTTCATCACAAGTTATGAATCACTGACTAAAAGGTGGTTCTTCTCTGTCCACACGGACACTCTCTAATCCACACACACACATGTACAGTCCACAGATTCTAGCACACTGTCTGCGGGCTCTGCTTGTGGCTCCCAGTTGACCTCATAGTGTGTGGAAGTGACTCCATGCACGCCGCTGCTAATCAGCAGTGTGGCAGGCTGAGGCTAAATTTAGCTCATCAAAGCACCACTCAGCTCATCTTCCACGCCAGGCATGAATGACTTTGACTCGGGGGTTTGTGTGTGTGTGTGTGTGTGTGTTTCCAGATTACTGGTGTCTGGAGGACCTGTACAGAGAGCTGGTGCGTCTCTACGTTGAAGCCGTGGTGTCTCTCCAGGGCCGAGTCCCTGATCCCGCCACAGTGGAGAACTGTGCTCATCTCAAACCTTACAACTTTCTGCTTGCCTGGCACACACCTTTCAATGAAAAAGGTCACTGGAGATTTTAAATATATATATATGTAAATTGTATTTTAGAGTTCATGATCACATACGGTTCACATGCAGTCATCATGGATTTGTAATAATTTCTTGTTCTAATGTTCCAGGTTGGAATGATTGTAAGTTTGAATTTATTTTCTGTAATTCACACAGGGTCAAAAGTATACATACAGGCTCACTTATGTCTTTAAACTTGACAAGGTCTATTAACTTCTTGCTAGTGATCATGGTTGACTGTAACAGGTAGTTTCTCTTTGTGAGAATAAAAAGGATTTATTTGACAGGACTCACTGGATTGACCAATACTCAAAACAATGGGGAACTCCAAGGAACTCAGTGAAGATATTAAAGGGGGGAACTGAAGATTTATACAAGCTGAAAAGGTCTCTTGGAGATATTTCTAAAACAAACTGCAGAATCCAGGATCATCAGTTCAAGCAACTGTATGTAAATACAAGGAACCACCAAGGCTCGAGCCTAGCAGATACAGAAAACTGCTGGAACACCAGCTTCGTCATCCACAGCGAAGCCAGTTTTACATCGCCTGTGATCGAAAGGGTGCAGACCAAGAAAGAAGTGCCTTCTCCAAAACCAACACCTTTAAGCTGGACTAAAATATGCAGCTGTCCACATAGACAAGCTAAATCTCTTCTGGAGAAAAATTTTATTTGACCACAATGACAAGGACAAATGTAAGAACACTGTACCAACTGTCAGGCATGGTGGTGGTAGCATCATGCTCTGGAGCTGTTCCTCCCAGGAATAATAGTACATTGCACAAAGTGGATGAACGAAGGAGAACTACCTCCAAATTCTTCAACTTCACCTAAAATCAACATCTTGCACAGTTAAATGAATTCTGCCAATAAGAGTGGTCAAATATTCAGACACAAATATGCCAGAAGTTTGTTGACGGCTGCCAAAAACTTGTTGAGATGCAACTCGCTAAGGGACACTTAACAAAATATTAGTGGGGGTGTATTTATATATATTTGACCCTGTGTAGATTGAATTTATTTTGGTTTTTGTCCAAACTTGTGCACCCAGTTTTTTTTTTAAAGTTAGTAAACATGCTGTACAATCATTTGACCTTGGACAAAGAACAGTTCAAAGAAATTAAAAGCCTCAAAGTACCATGACATTCATACCCATGATGAGCTTATGTACGTAAACTTCTGACCACAGTGGTTGATACAGTACAGAAACGTGTATCTGGATACATGTCTCCATGTTCAGGGTCTGGGTTCGGTGCAGCTTCCAAGGCCATGTGTGTGGGCATGAGATACTGGCAACCAGAGAGATTAGATAGCTTGGTGGAGGTCAGCATTGAAGCTGGAAGAATGACTCACAACCACCCTACAGGTGACGATGTTAACAGCTTCTAATCCTAAGAAATCTGTCACAGGCAGATAATTAAGCTGCTGTTTGACTGCGTAGTATTTCTATTTTAGCAGCAAGAACACAAATTTATTATGGATGTAACTGGTGAGCCTGAGCTATCAGCAGACTGATCAGGCGAAGTGTCTTGTGATCTCATTTGTGGCTTCAGGCTTTCTAGGTTCCCTGACAACGGCACTATTTGCATCCTACGCCATCCAGGGAAAACCTCTTGTGACATGGGGTCGTGAGCTCTTGAAGGTCATCACACGAGCTGCGGAGTACTGCAGGAAAACCATACGGCACATGGCAGGTTAGGCCGGGCCTGTCTGTGGTATGAAAGAAAAAGCATTTAATATGTGCACAAATGTCTGTGAAAGTTGATGTGTGAATGTGTATTCTAATGCAGAGTATCAGGAAAACTGGTTCTACTTTGAGGCCAAGTGGCAGTTTTACCTTGAAGAGCGAGAGATTGATAAGGAGGGACACAACAAAGCTTTGTTCCCTGATCGCTATGATGCTGAGGAAACAGACAAAGTAAGGCTTTTCTTTCAGAATTTCATGCCAATAGATGATAGTTCCTAACAGGCATGTTGCATGCCCGTTAACTCTGTTTTTCTGTCAGTACAGATGTACAAGCGTTGGAGTTCAGAGGGCCGCGCAGGCCGGAGAGGCCACGATGCCCCCATGATTGCCTATGACGCTCTTCTGGCCGCAGGAAGTGACTGGGCTGAGCTGTGCAAACGAGCCATGTTCCACGGAGGTGTGAGCTACAGCTCTGAGGTCCTTCACAGAGCTATGAAAGTGATATTTAGTGTAACTCATACTCTTTGTAACTTAATTATAGGTGAGAGTGAAGCCACGGGCCTGATTGCGGGATGTCTTTATGGCCTCCTGCACGGCCTGAGCCAGGTTCCCCCAGGTCTGCACCAGGATGTGGACAAAAGAGAACGCCTGGAGGAGCTGGGAGAGGCGCTGTTCAAGGCATCATCTGCAGAGAAATGCATAGACAAGTAATCCTGATATTCACTGGCCTGAACTCTGCTGGCTAGCAGCGACTCTGCACATCACTCTAGTAGTTTTAAGTTGTAGCCTGCTTCCTCCTTACTACTTTTGTCGTGCTATCCTTGGTTTTCCTTGGATCAGTATGTACAGATCTAGTTGCAGATCTGTCATGAATAACCTTTTATTATGGGTCACACTATCCAGCGTACAAAGCTGAGAGGAATGCTTTGTGTGGGATTGTCTGTTATCTGTCAGTCTAATATTCAGTTGATGGTAATGCAACACCTTAAGTGCCATGGAAAAGTATTTGACGCTTCCCCTGTGTGAAAAAGTATTTGGGCCCCTTGTTGAATCATAATTAACCACAGGCATGATTACTGGCAGACCTGTTAAAAAATGACTTAAATAGAACCTGTCCGAGAAAGTGAAGTAGGCTAAAAGATCTCAGAAAGCAACACTAAAGAAACAGCTGAGAGACTTCTATCAGTCTGGAAAGGGTTACAAAGCTTAAAGCTTTAGGATCCCAACGAAACAAGCTTTGAGCCATTATCCGCAAATGGAAAAAACTTGGAACAGTGGCGAACCTTCCCAGAAATGGCCGGCCTACCAAAATTACTCCAAGAGCGCATCAACGAGTCATCCAGGAGGTCACAAGGGAGCAAATATTCTTTTCACAGCACTCTAGTACCTCACATACTAACGACTAATGACATGCCTCAATTATACTGAAATGACAGAGCAGTGGGGGAAAAAAGGTTATTTTATAACCTGCTTTAACATGAACTATGTACTTTTTAGTCCAGATTAAATGTATTTTTAGCGCATGTGAGATGTGGTTGGGATGATTTTAACGTTTTTAAGTCATAGAATATTAATTTTGTGTTCTAATACCGTGATTATTATTGATGCTCTTGTCAGCAGCACATTGTCAAAGCACCTCTACACAGTTAATATTAAAATGACGTGACAATTAAAGTGTAGTTATATCACACGTAAAGTGCCCAGCTCTCTTTGTCGCCTTAATTTGATGCACAGCTTCATAATTCTATCAGACTTCCTTCTTGTTACACAAATCGCCCTCACAGTTTCCTGAACTAATTATCTAATTCATGCTGCTTTGCTACCAGTCTGGACATTTTGCTACGGGGTTAAAATGACTGCTGGAACTCCCATTTACAGCAAAAGTATTGTTTTTTTGTTGTTGGTTTCTTTTGCTTGCTGGTGAAATAAAACATGAAATCAAAGACATGCAGTTCTAAAGCACTTATTCTGGCGATTACTCCCTTAAAGCTAACTCTAATGTCCCCCCTTCTCTGCTGTAACGACTGCGCTTAAACAATAGTGGTGGTTTTACATGTCCTCTATTCTCTGTAGACAAAACTCTCAGAAAACTGCTAACATCCCGGATGCCAGTATGTTGAAGAAGTTGATTAGAGATCCAAAATGCCGTCCGGTGCTCCGTGGGATTCTCGAGAGTCTCCTGCAATACCTGACACAGGATCTGCCCAAGTGGATCACCAGAAATAGAAACTCGGAAAAGCCAGATGTAGATAATATATCACAAAGAAACGCAAGAAACAAACATCGTTCTGAACCAAGAAATGAGTCTTCAGTGAAAATGGCTCAAATTCAGAGAAACTGTGAAATTGTTCACCTGCCTGAACCGGAAAAAATAACCAGAGGGAAAACTGCTGAGACAAGTTCAAACCTCTCGGAAAAGCGCTGGGTGGAGACGCAAAGAAACAAAGGAAATCATACAGCAGGAGACTTAATACCCCGACGCCTTACCACATTCCAGCTGCTCCAGTCCAAATTCATAAGATCCACACCCAAACCTCCCATCACCCATCAGAGGGAGGTGGGAACTCTCCCCTGCAGTAGAGGATTGCTGGGTAACATGAACCGAGACAGCGAGGATGGCACGCAGAAGAGGGAACGAGCCAAAAGACAACGGAAGAAAGAAGGCGGCGTGAAGGATATGGTGGCCAAGTTTGCCATGGCTGAGCAAAAAGAGCAGAAAGTGCTGAATAAACAGCCGGTCAAACCAAGACTCATTGGAAGAGGGATCCTCTTATCTTCCATTATGGAGAAGTTCGAGACCATGGCCACTGTGTGTCAGGGAAGTGATTTAAAGATTTCTCATGAAAGGAGTTCTCAAGGAGTCAAAGTGGCAGTTAATGTAAAAGACAAGGTAGCTTCTCTTGAAAGAGAACAGGAGGGCGTCCAAAGTGTCCACAAACCAAACACAGAGAATCAAATTCTTCTCGGGCCGGAGCCGAAAGAAGATGAAATTAGAAATGTGCAGGATGACAGGAAAGATCGGGCACACTCACACTCGGGTGACAGAAAAGATTTGACGGCAGAGCAAATGGGAGAGAAGAGCTTAGATGATGAGGTTTGCTGCTCATTAAAACATGTGAAGGCTCAAGCTTATGATTTCAGCGTCCAACGGGAAGAATGTGATGATGAAGAACATTGTAGCAACAACAGACTAAAATATGCACATGTAGAGCTGCTCTGTTCAGCTTCTGTGACAGAGTGGTCGTTCCCAGAACCTTACAGGCTCTTGCCTCAGGTAGAGTTTCCACTCAAGTGGCATGTGGTGACAATCAGGACCTGCTCTCCTGTGTGGTCCATGTGTGTAGATTCCTCTTTCGAGCAGTTAGAGCAGGAAATCAGTCCAAATAGTTCAGAATGCCCAAAACAGGACAAGACAGCGAGGATAACAACAGCTAGTCCTGGTGGAGATGTGCAACAGTCTCTCAGTGAATCAGCTGCAGGTGAATCCTCCATTGCTATAACCAAAGGCAATGCAAAACCCAGTATGAAGGAATTTTCTACACACGCACACATCGACACCAATCACAACATAGAAGCAAATCCCCGAAGACCTATGGCAGTTCAAAGCAGGTTGCCCAGGTATGTCATCCCACGTGTTTACAGTTTTGGTTATCAACAAGGTCCCGATCAGAATAATCCCTCCTCTCAATTAGCTCTGCCCCCACAAATCATAAATCCTATCGATCCACTTCCACCAACGCAATCTGATACGTCTTTGGCTGCTCTTAGCACTGCACTAAAGACGCTGGAGAACTTTCAAGACACTAACCCAAGCCTGCGTAATGGCATCAGCCTCCCTACACACAGAAGAGGAACAGCAGCAGAGGGTGAATCACAAGAAAGAGACGGGGAGGTCGAAGAGGAAACAAAAGCAGCAAAACCAGTGGACAGTAAAGGCACAAGTACGATGCAGAGCGTTCGACTTTTAGAAGATGCTGCCAGTAAGGAAACGTTTGAAGACAGTCAGGTCTCTGCTGTAACTTTACCTCAACACAAGAGAGAGGATGCAAAGCAGAGACCGAAGTACACGACAATCAACTACGGGGATCCATCAGTCAAGCAAACATATAAACCCAAAGTTATACGATTTACTGACACCTTCACGTTCTAGACTGATAAATTCATGTTTTCAGTTTGCCCTGACAATACTGACTTACAAATGAACCACCAGGTAACTAGTATTATTCAATTAATATTATAAACAGCAAATTAGCTGCAATCCACAGGCTCATACAAACTAGGAAAAAGTCAAAGTCTAGTGCCGTTGGGTATCTTCTGTCATATTTATGGTATATTACAACATACAATATCCCTCCCAAGAATACTAACATTTTTACTGATAGACCAAATGTGTGTCATGGTTGAGTTGTTGCCATTTAAATCTGTGCGCAGACAAACAACACTGATGTTACACTCATTTGTCTTTAAACTGCTTTTCTTTCTGAAGCTGTGGTCTGACTGAATTTACTGTAAATGTGCTCAATGAAATGTTCAGGAACTGTACAGTACACACTGCTGTTTAAGTTTAACTGTATTCTGTCTACATATTTTACATGCAATACCCCTTTAATGCAATATCCCTTCTATTTGTCCATGAATAAAATGAAACAACACAGTATTATATGTTAGTGAATCTAGGTTGTTCATTTCTTTTTTTCTAAATAAATGCAAAACAGGACAGGAGCAGAACTCTAAAAATCTAAATTTTCCATTTTCATATGTGTGTCATTCAGGTCACCGACAGCAAAATACAGCTGACTGGGTTAATGAAGTTCTTAGAACCTTAATAGTGCATCTTAATAATATTCATTCATTTGTATAGATTGTTGAGTATAACTGAGACAGAGGGAGGCAAAAGTGCTGTCCAAATCTGTTAGCCAGGTAGGTGACATGTTTGTAAAGTTTTGTATTTATATTATTTTAGAAAAATGGGCAAAGTGTTCTTTAACCTCCTAAGACCCAAACTCTTTTATGGCATGCATTTTTAATTTCTCATTGCTATTTGGGCTGATTGGGACCTAAAGAATGTAAAAACAAAGAATTACCAGAATTTGTTTTTGAGAAAAATGAGATCCACATATGAGGAGATTCGTTTCAGATGTTGATAGAACAGTGGCATAATGTCCTCCTAAGTGCATATCAGGCCCTTGTAGAGAGTATTTTGGTCTAGACGTCCCAAAATGTGATGTCCACATATGTGCCAGGTCCTAGGAGGTTAAATACAATTTCAAAATGATTAAAAACTGAAATGTTAAAAATGTCAAAAAGTACTTTCTTTCGTGCATTTTAGCTAAGCAGTAAAAATCATGTGCTCCATCACTGAAGGACATGTGCAAACTCAAATTGTTCTTTATTGTTATTTTTAAGCTGTGTGGTTGTCAAAGGCCCTTTGACATAGACTAACATGGTTTACCTATTTAACTTACCAAGGGCACAAACACATGCCCTCATATGAACGTTTCAGGGTCATCAGAGTCTGTTCTGAAAATGTGGTGGTTTAATCTTGTTCAGTTCATTCTTCCTGTTCCCATGTGAAGACGCTGTTACAAGAACTGAACTGCTGCAAATGCACACTCTATATGGCTAACCATAGAGTAGCCTGTATTTTTATTTAGGTCTACCTTTAAAAAGTATTTGCTTTTGGTTGTTCAGACAAGAAAGAAAAAAGTGTGGTAACTTTGAAGCACTAAGAGTAAGTAGTATATACAGAGATGTGAACAGTCAAACAGGGCCTGGTAGGTCCGGATAGCTTTTTTCACCTTAATAAATGAAATCATCATTTAAAAGCTACATTTTATATTTACTCGGGTTATCTTTTTCTGATATTACAAATGTGCTTGATTGGAAACATTTAAATTTGACAAATACACAAATAATAAAATAATAATAAAAATAATGGGGGCAAATACTTTATCACAGCACTAGACAGGTTGTTGTAGAAAAGATAGAGGCTAACCTGTTCCATTTCCTGTACACCTCAAGGCTTACCCTCAGAGTTACTGGTGATAAAGAGCGTAGCTTCATTGTTACTGTGTTGAGAATAGTTAAAACTACAAATTTGGTGTGTCTTTAATGTAGATCCATTAAATGTCTAATATTAAGACTCAGTCATGCAACACAAACACATACTGATACTTCTGGCTGCTGTTTTGGTTAGGAATTTCTGTCATCATCAGCCTGGGTCAAATTATTATGACTGCTGCTTGTTTGTCGTTGCGTTTGCTGTCCACAGATTCAAAAATAGTCATGACTCAGCGCCTGTTCCTATGACATGACATATTAAAAATAGGTCCAGGTAGAAGAGCTGCATTAAACAGTCACAACAATATTATTGTTGTTTTGAAAGGCCTTCCTGGAAATCAGTTTTTTTTTTTATCAAGGTTACCACAGCCATAAGAAGGAAGAGTGGTTTGATGACATCACAGAGACATAATATGACACTAGCTTGATGTTTATGCTGTTTTTATTTTTCAAGAGATTTCAAACTAGCCTTAAAAAGAGTGAATGTTATTTTAACCACTCATGGTACTTTTTGAACATGAATCTATGCTGAAGGAAGGACGACAAAAACTCAGGTAAACCGATTAATTTGATATACTTTGACACGTATTTACTTTGAGCTTGGCCTTTAATGTTTATTTATAGTTATTTTTGTAGTCCCGAGTCACCAAAACAGCATATATTAATTTAATTTCAGGCATATTTTGTACGACAGAGCGGCCCAACACGTGGCTACGTTCACCTGTGTGACGTGGCCTTGCAGGGAGAGCTGCTTACAATTTATGATGCTTTTACTTGCAGTAGGACACATTGGTACTTTTAAGACACCCTCGTTCCAGTGCACGAGTTCAAACAGTGTTTGGCTTATTATTATTATTTTTTATAAGTAAGTTTTAATTTGCTTATAAGTTTTTTATAAGCAAAAATATAGTGCGTATAGTGGAAAAATAGTAGCATTTTTAACTTTCCAGAAGAAAGGGTGTTTTACTTTTAAAGCAGTTATTATTGTGCGTTTCTATACCTGATGAGCAAAGCCTAACCTGATTTATTTCAAACCTTAGAACAATGCTTACATCTTCTCCTTTTCTTTTTCTACTTCTCTACAGCTCTGCATCGTATTCCCCCAAAGCCTCCTGAATGCAACATAGCTGATAGTTTGTCCCGTGAGAGCTTTGAAACGGGATGTTACGGAATCCCTCGAAAGCAGCATTACGGATTGATTGAAGCGCGTGTCCCGGGACATACGTCACATGTACGAGATCCTCCATGACAACGGGAGTGGAAGTTACCGAGCACCCGAGTGGCTTTTAGAGCGGGGATAGAAAAAAGGGAAACCGCAGTGTTTGCT
Organism: Diplotaxodon limnothrissa; assembly: GCF_057381915.1. Classification (NCBI taxonomy): domain Eukaryota; kingdom Metazoa; phylum Chordata; class Actinopteri; order Cichliformes; family Cichlidae; genus Diplotaxodon; species Diplotaxodon limnothrissa. The sequence goes on from NC_140596.1 coordinate 25,815,622, forward strand.
TGTTAGCTGCACTCTATCGCGCCTGGGACCCGCAGCAACAGGTGCATGTAGATGGCGATAAAACTCGAGAAAAACTCTACTTTTTCACCAAACACGGTCTGACGGATGGGACGACACTAAACAACTTGTTAGTTCGCGCGAAAGACAAGAATGAGTCTCTCCCCAATTCCGGGGAAAAGCAGCTGTGTCTCAGCAGGTTTCCCACCGCTCGCACACATGGGGGAAAAAAGTCAGGCTTGGGGCTAACTTACCCTAACTTTGATTTTCTTGTTAACTGTGAGCTTTTTTTTTCTTTGGAGCAAACAACACGGCGGATACATACAAGGGATATCACCGGAGCAGGACTAGAGGCGGTAATGGAGAAGAGCAAACCGAGCAACGGGAGCCGCTCCCCCGCCGACCGTGGAGCTAAAGACAGGGTGGACAGGTAACGTTGAAAAATGGTTAATAATCACAGAAAGCTTAAAACAAACAAACAAATAAATACGACTTGTTATTATTTTTCTGCTCTCAAAGTTAGTTGAGTTTCGTAAATCACGAAGCAGATATCACTTTGTTTATTTGAGCTGTTAGGTACTTCTGACGGTTACTGTAATAGTAGCTTAAACCTGACTAAAGCTAACATATATAAACAGGAGTCAGGTTATTAGTCAGTGTTAGCATCACAAAGATTTTGTTTTCAGGCCGCCAAAACTGATGTTGACTGTATTTAGTATTTTTATTTAGTATTTTTCCCCACCATGTTCACATATATCAAAAAGTGTCTACTGTGAGTACTGAAGTATTACAGAGTATTGTACGTGTGTAAAAAGCTTAGGATTAAATTACAATTACTTGAAGTTTACTCCACTGAATAACTGCCACGTTACTGAATTCACCCAAACTAATGCAGACCCATAATAAATCCCACCTTCATGAGAATTATAATGTTAATGCTTTGTTAACACTCTTCTACAGGGCTTTGTTAACTTTGACTTCATTGTAGTGGTCATTTGGAGGCTGTACTTTTGGATTTTACTTCGTCCTGTAAACATTATTACTCAAAAGCTACATATTGTACTGATTAATGGCTCCACGTTTTTATATTTGGATTCTACAAGAGTAGTTCTGAATAATTTACCGTAAAAAATAACCCTTACTTATCTTTTGCGCTGCCCTGGTGTCTGATTGGCTGCTCCTTACAAACAGATGGTTTGAATAGCGGTTGAGTGGGGTTTCTTTGCTCATAACCAGAGCAAGGTGCCTGTCATCATAAAGACCCAAGAGTAGAAAAAAAATGTCTGAAACTGAGGCTCTGAGCTTTCACAGACTCACTCCATGTTTACTATAAGCATGCACCACTGTAAGCATATATGTTTATGACAAAATAAGAAGCTGTATAAAGAGTTTACTCTCTAATGGAGAGTAAATTTAGAGCCATCACACTGATAATGAATCAACACCTTTTTACAAAATGTTGCTAACTCCCTATGAGAGGGATTTTTGTCAGCTGTGGTTTACAGTGAATAAGCTTCGTTTCGATGTACAGGTGGTGGTACTGATTGGAAACGCTCTTGAATTTACTAACGTTTATATATATATATATATATACTCCATACTGCACATACAGTTGTTTACTGTATGTGAAGTGGAACTGTGAACACAAACCAGCACGACAAATCAGATGACACATTGGTAACATCAACACTGATACATCCAATGTCTGTGCTTACTGTTGCTTTGGCAATAAGGACACTCTCAGAGGAGAAACTTAACCTTTGCATGAAGATAATTTTAAAGTTTGTGTGTTTATTTTTCACTGTAAAGTAGTTTCTGCAAATCCAGACTCTTGTGTGACGGTGGAGTAGGAGCATTTCTTCTTCAAGGGACGACTTTGCTCTTGGGTTAATCAGATTATTGTGTTACCTAATTCGTAAGGTTGAGCCACCTACAGCCACAACTTCTTCACGTACTGTAGGACCAGATTACAGATGGAGCTATTGGTATTTATAAAACACAACATTAATAAAACAAAGCAATTTTTTGATATCTACTCAGCTTGTCTTGGCTCACGCTCAAAGAATCACAACACAAAGGTACACTTCCTGTTTAAATAAATGTTTTCCAGTTTGTTTGTTTTTTAAGCTTTGATGATGACGAGCCTGAAAACTATTTCGATAACTTGCTTCTTTGAAGTAGTTTGTAACTTTGTCCACTTTTCTCAGAGTGGATCCGTATGGCTTCAAGCGGTCAGAGGACTTTGATTATGAGTCATATGAGGAGCTCATGTCTGAGTATCTAGTTGTGCTCACCCGACGAGCCATCAAGTGGTCCAAACTACTGAAGGGCAAAAGCAAGGTGCAGAAGAATATGAAATGTGAGTATGAAAACAAAACACACTCACACAGTTCATAGTCCATAAATGTGAACTCAACATAAATACTCCCCTCTGTTCCAGTAAAGCGTTACGTACGCAAAGGAATTCCCAATGAGCACCGGGCTCTGATCTGGATGGCAGCCAGTGGGGCTCAAGATCAATTGGAGAGGAACCCAGGGCACTACCAGTCCCTGCTGGGAGCTGAGCACGACCCCAAACTTGTGGAGACCATCAAGACAGGTCAGCCTGTTCAGTTTCTCACTCAGAATATTTCACGTCTTCAGCAATAAGCTAAGGGTACAGCTTATTGCTGAAGATGTGAAATATTCTCCACCATTTAAATTATGATTGGCCAAAATTAATATTAGATTAACTTTTTGACACACAAACTTTAAGTATTTGCAATTAAAAGCTCTGTAAAATTTAGCTTTGTTGTGTCTTTGTCTTCATTTTAATATCTTTATTTATTTGTGAAATAAAAAATGAAATAAACCTCTACAGGCTTTGCGCACCTGGATTTCAGTGTTTTGGTTCTTTATTCCTTCAGGTTCTCCTAAACTCACAAAGCAACTCCTTAACCCTCTATTTCACTAGTACCTACTCAGCTCGACTCTATTCTGTTTCAGTGGTTTTTCATTACAATTGAGTACCACCACCTCAAAGTGCCTGGGGTTGTTAAAGCAACGCATGTGAAAGTCACTCAAATAATTTGCATGCAACACAGACGCAACACAATGGACCACATTGAGCGACTGTGGCTCTGGTGGTAGAGTGAATCGTCTACCAGTCGGTGAATCAATCCCCGACTTTGAGTTCTCAGTTGAGAGGCGCTATAAGAGTGCCGGTCCATTTACTATAATAATACCACCTCCGTGTTTCACCTTAGGGGTGTTTGTAGCCAAGTGGTGAGCAGTGCCTGGAAGAAATGCTTGGATTTCTGGTCATCAGAATGGAAACATTTTTCCATGTTTTCCGAGCCCGTTTCAGAATAAAAGACACAAAGTCCAAATATTCAAGTTAATGTTTAGACTGACACGGTCTCACATTTAAAAGCAGGGTTTCAGTTTCCTGCTCCTTATCTGTTACAGCGTGTATACAAACACTCCACACACAGTGTGATCGGTGTCCTTGTGGTCTCTCGTTTTCAGACTTGAACAGAACATTCCCGGAAAACATCCACTTCCACAAGACGTCAAACCCATGTATGCAGAAAGCTCTGTACAATGTGCTGCTGGCCTATGGACACCACAATCCAGCTGTGGGCTACTGTCAGGTACGGCTCAGCGCCACAGATTCTACCCTGATGTGGATTTTGAATAATATTTAAGGAATGATAATGTAATGAGGTAAAGCAAAAAATCTAGTATTATTATTCTGTGATATTAGTTTGGATTTCAGCAAAGCCACCTTGCGTTGGTCCATCATTTAAGAGTTGTGCTGCGGGGTTAAAATGTACAGTAATGTAAACTGTAAATAAAAACAGCAGTTTTTATCCTTAATGAAGTTACTTTATCATCAACACTTACCAATAATTTGCCTCTGTGTCCAGAAAGAGGCTTTATGTGTCTATGCCAACTGACTGTGGTTATTATTAGCATATGAAAGCCAAATTCCATTCACCAGATCATATGCAACTTGGTTTGCAATTTAAACAAGGGTGTGTTGATGTTACATTTGTTGCCAGGCATAAATAGAATCCATTTATCTTTAATTATACTCAGTGGTTGTTGTTTTTTTTTTCTTAATTCCCATTCAGTCAGTGTACACTTACTGCTCTGTGCCCTAGATGCTTTATTAAAGAGCTCTTCTGTCTGATACAGTGTGCTCAGGCAGGATTACAGGACTCATGTGAAACCTAACTGTGTGTCTTTGGCTTCAGGGGATGAACTTCATCGCTGGGTATCTACTCATCGTCACAAAAGATGAAGAGAAATCCTTCTGGCTGATGGAGGCACTGCTCGGCAGAATTTTACCAGGTGAGTGTTTCTGTGCATTCACTTACTGCCACTCTGAGCCCTGTGCTATGAAGCACGTTCAATATAACCAGTGTGTCTCAATTTAGTATCTAGTACTACATGTGTGCCCTTTAAGAGCTTTAGTCAGTAAGACTGTAAAATATGTGCTGTAAAAACGTTTTGCCCATTTTAAGCCTGTAAAGAAAGCTGAAGCAATAAAATTGCACCTGTGAAACTATATTTACTGATGCTCATCAGGGAAACAGTAGAAGTTACCTTGGCAATATAACGTAGTATAAAGTGAACCAGCTTCAAATTACAGAAACCCCAGGGTTAACCCGGAAGTTATGCGGATAAGTTGAAATCCTGCTTTGTAGTACAGACCCGATCTTGTGACAGGTGTGTATGCGTCCAGGCCCTTTGGGTACCAGTGCTGTAGGCTAAGAATAATCCTATCACGTGGCCTCTGTGTGTGGCTTCAGAGCTGCACTCTTTTCATTTGGATCTTGTAGTCAAACAAGAAATGTTTATTAAATTTACATTTAAGCTCTTCATTCAGGTGTTGTATTGCATATATTGCTTTGTTCTTATCAACGATGTGTGTCTGCGTTGTGGTTACAGACTACTACAGTCCAGCCATGCTGGGTCTGAAGACAGATCAGGAGGTGTTAGGGGAGCTGGTGAAGGTAAAAATCCCGCCAGTATGGCAGATCATGGTGGACCATAACGTCATGTGGACCCTGGTGGTCTCCCGGTGGTTCATCTGTCTCTACATAGACATCTTGCCTGTAGAGGTGAGTGTGTCTGTGATCAGCGTTTCATACTCATGATCCAACTCCTATCAGTACTGCCACAAAACTTTTTTTTTTTTTTTTATTGACATGTAGTTGTAATATCTGAAAAATAGTCAGATTATTTACTAAATACTCGTGCTTCATCACAGCCCTTTTTTTTTTTTTTTTTTTTTTTTTTTTTTTTAGTGGGTTTCGATAAAAATGACAACTTTTGTTTTATTCCTTGTGTTTAATTAATCCAGTGCAGCTAACCCACTTTATACAGCAGTCTTTATTGTTTCTGTCTCCCTCTGTTGACCTTCAGGAGGGTGTGAGCTGCTATGTTTGTTCCCCAGATACAACTGCTGTAGGAGGGTGTAACACTTGCAGAGAAAGTGGAAAATAACAAGTTGGATGTGAAAAATGAAAGGAAAAGAAAATTCTCCCCACTATTTTGCACCTCTCTACATTAAAAAAAGACACTAGAAATACAGAAAATAGTCAAATTTGTATTTGCATTTTTAGCAGCAGTGCTGAGGAAACTACAAAATTATTACAAGTAACTGCTTGTTTTTGTAAATGCATAAATATGTAAAAGCACCACAATTTATGGCAAAGTTACTGTGAGCTTTGTCCAGGTGGGTCAAATCTGCATGCACCAACTTCTCTGAACAAACAGCAGTGGTGAGATGGCCGCTGTGTGAGCACTGCCGCTGTACACGTGCTCTATGCACATGTGTGTGGAGGTGACCTCACATTACATTACACAGCAGGGAAGAAATGGTAAAGGTAAAATAGTTTATAAAATAAATGACTTTTTTAAGCCAATGCTGTTTGTAGTTTCTGTAGTTAATTATACACAAATGGCAAAAGAAGTAATTAAACGGCTTTTGAACCACTATGCAAGTCTGAATGTAGCTGAACTGCCAGCAGAGTCAAACACCTCCTTTTCTCTAGTGTCAGAAATGATACCTGAACAGGAAGAGTTTGGGGGTGATGTGAAGTTTTCCTTCATCCACTGTTACAAACATCTACCATGAAAAATGCTTAAAAATAAAAGTTAAGAGCTTAAAAACACTGGAAAATTTTTTAAGGTAAATTGAAAAGGAGGTGAAAATTGTACTTGCCTTCATTACATCTACTAAAGTTAATAAAGACAGCTGATTCTAATTGAGCAGGAGGCCTGTTTGACCCTGCAAACTACTGCAAAAATGCTGTTAACCTGCATTAATACTTCCCAAGCTCTGTTCAGTAGAACCTTTTACATATGGTTTACTCTTCATGTTGTGCACTACTTTGTTGTTGGGATTCAGTGCTTTGCTGCTGCTTTTCCCAGACTGTTCTGCGGATCTGGGATTGTTTGTTCTACGAGGGCTCGAAAATCCTGTTCCGCGTAGCTCTGACTCTGATCCATCACAACCAGGATCTGATTCAGCAGTCCCAGTCACTGCCAGATGTCTGCCAGAGCTTCAAGCAGATCACACACGGACCATTTGTAGAGGAGTGCCACACATTCATGCAGGTAAAGACCCCTACAACTCTTAAAAATCATCATGAGTCATTTTACGGGATGAAAGATTAGAGATATTACTTTTCCTTTTTAGTAATCCTTTAATCCCCGTTTCTCTTGCCTTTCCTAGAAAATCTTCACTGAACCAGGAAGTCTCTCCATGGCAACCTTGACTAAGCTCCGGGCGACCTGTCGCTCTCGTATCACTGCTGAAGAATCCTGACCTCTCCCTGTTACTTAAATTCAGCACTCATTCCAGCAGATGTTTGCACTTTTTTTATTTTTTATTTAAACTGAGTCACTGTGACTGCTGTACATACTGTGTGTGAAACAAACACGCAGCAGTGTAAATATGTGATTAATATTCTTAGGTCTGTGCTGTATGAAATGGTTGTGTAGTTTGGTAAACATTTCCTTTTGTTTAAACATGAAATTCTGCACTTTAGTCTAGAAAATGAGTCACGGTGAAGAAAATGCTTAGCAGTAAATGTTCAGGTGTGATGAGTTGTACACTATACATAGCTGGAAGAACCTGTCTACTGTATTTCACATTAAAATCCATCAAGAGTATATACAGTGATTGTTCAATTAAATAGAAAGTTGACATTCAATACTGGTACAATGTTGTAATATAGTATGAATAAGTGATTAATCTAAGATGTTGCAGTACAGTAAGTTAAAGGGGTGGATTTCCCCCCCCCCCTCACAATTGTGTTCAGGGGTCTCTTTAACAGTTAAACAGTTTAAGTTCTAGTTTGATTAGAGTTGGTTCAATATGTTCTTGAGTAAAATTGTGGATAATGAAAAGTATCATCATAACGAACCAGTCTGTAATACAACAAAAATCTCTCAGCTGAATATTTAACATACACCTGAGTAACCAGCTTTGAGTTAAAAATAATAATTAAAGCTGCAAGCAGCGTTATGAGGGCCCTCGCACCCCGGCGTGTCGAGCCATGCCCAACTTCGAAAACCAGCACGTCCGATCTCATGTCACATTGATGGAATTCATGCATTCAACCACCAGCTAACATTTAATCTCATTCTACCACGATTATAGTCGTCCCACTAGGTGGCGCTCTAACCATTACTGACAAATGGCATACCAAACATTTCCGACCTCAAGTCTCATCAAATCTGCGACCTTTGGGAGAGATTGGACATTGTGTTTTTGAGTGACAGCAGATTACTGCTCTTTGGCGAGTGATTGAAACTCCACGTGTCGCCATGACCACCCCGTTTCCCGGAACGTAAAAAGCTTCGCAATTTAACATCACAGAGGTCTTTAGATTCGACACACAAGAGATAGCTTCAATCTGACGAAATCCCTTGGAGGAGTTCGTTAAAGTACGGTGCCTGAAAAGAGGGGAAAATGGCACCAAAATTACACATTAATTTTAAAATGGCTGACTTCTTGTTGGATTTGGGATATTGCTCCAAGAGACTTTTTGTACATCTTGATATCTTCCATAAGCTTACAAGGTCTCAGACTCATAGATAAAACACAGAGCAGGGGCTGTGGTTTTGAAATTTTGTAGGGGGCGCTGTGTAGCCATTTTGCGCTATTCAATGAAAATGATCACATAAAAACAAAGCTTTCATCACATTGGAGGTGTGGGCCAAATTTCAAGCCTCTAAACTTTCCAAGCCCCACAAAAGCCACTTCATCTTTCACGGTGAACTGCGCAGCCACCAGGGTGCGCAGTTCACCGTGGTGGCTGCGCCGTTCAGTTTAAAATCTGAACGGCGCAGCCACCAGGGTGCGCCGTTCAGTTTAAAATCTGGTACTAATCCGACTGGATTTCATGGAGTTATACTAATTTGTTTCTTCATGGCGAGACATCAAAGTTCGCCATGCTGCTGAGGTCACACCCTTTTGTGAAAAGTCAGTTTTCACTGTACCCCAAGAACTGCTTATGGCTTTCCTGGCGAAATTTGAGGCTGCAGATGTCACCCATCATTATACTGTACCCCAAAGTGTAAAACATGACATTTCCTGTTCCCACTAGGTGGCACTCTCCCTGATGTCAAATATGGCAGTTGAAATATGTTCAGGGGTGAAGCCTTATATGTGTGGTCTTTGGTCCAGATCGGACAATGACAGAATGAGAGGCAATAAGATTTTCATGGCGAGTCATCAAAATTCGCCGTGGCGCCACGGCCTCGCTGTATCGCGAAAACTCAAAAGCTCCGCAATTTAACATGGCCCAAGTGTGTAGTTGACACTGACCAAAGATGAAGCTTATACGACCAAATCCCAAGGAGGAGTTCGAAAAAGTTCGAGGCATGGAAACGGCGAAATTAGAGCCAAAATGTCACCTTCACGTCTAAATGGCGGACTTCCTGTTGGGATTGCGTCAATGGGCCCACTGACTTTTTGTTCGTCTTGGCATGGTACAGATGTGTGCCATATTTCATACATGTAGCTCAAACGATGTGGTCGTAGGGCTGCATTTAACAAGGCATAGGTGGCGCTCTAGAGCCATTTCCCAGTGCTCATATGTAAAACCATTAAAATACAAAAAAAAAAAATTTTCAGACCTGGCATGTGTGCAAAATTTCATGAGTTTGACCATGTTTAGGCCCTCAAAAGGCCCTTGTTTTGCCTGAATAATAATAAGAAACTGAGCAGATACAATAGGGCCTTCGCACTCTCGGTGCTCGGGCCCTAATAATAATAATAATAATAATAAGCAGCACATCACTCTACAGTAGGAATAGAATTTATTATACAATACAAAAGATCAAACTCAGTACTCCATTAAAAAGAAATTAATTTTTTACATTTTTTTGGGGAGGGGGTGAAAAGCAAGACTGGAAGTCAGCCATGCAGCTGTTAACACGTCTATTGAATACATTCTGATTTTGTTGACCAAGTCTATGTACAGCTTCAGGGGGCACATCATTTACATTAAAGTAGGAATCCACACTTTATTGGCACAACTATCAGACTGCATTTGATTAGCTGCATTAACTGCAGTGCACTGATGGGATAGGCTTTGTTTCATCTGAGGAGGAATATTACTATAGGTGGCAGGGGAGAGGAGAAAAAAAAAAAAACAAAAAAAAAAAAAAAGGAAAAAAAAAAACCCCACACCCACACACACCAAACAAAAAACACTGCAAGCACACAGAGCCTTCTCCTAAGAGTTGCCAGGATTATCTTATGCTCAGGAAGGAGAAAATACACCTGTGAGCATGTTTAGGTAGTTGATGGGATTCCCTCTGCCTCTTCAACTGGAAGATTCTTTATAAATAATTACACAGCTAAAAAGACAAACAGCAGTTCAAGAAAATACAATCAAGCTCCTAGAACACGAAACAAGAGCAGACCATTAATGGTTAACATGCTGCAGCAAATTCAAACTCTCTCAAACTTTGAGTCACCTCACGTTTTGTCAAGATGCATCTAAAGTTAGCAGTTTAATCATAATCTACAGAAAAAGTGAAAAATATTCCGCAGATATGCACACTTCCATTCACTCAGGTTCATGCCCATAGAGTCATCCATCACCGAGTAACACCCTTTGGTTCATCCCTTCACCAATCAGCCTGTATGGTTCAAGTCTAATGAAGGGTTGCTCAGATGGCCTGGTAACCAGCATGGCTCCTCCTCTTGCCTATTAGATAGGCAACAAGGGTGATCAGCACCAGACCAGCCAGAGCTGCTCCAACAATGATGGGGATAATCATCTGGTTCTGGTCCATCTGACACTCCTCAGCTATAGACAAACAGGTAGAGCAGAAGGTTACGCTGTGCAAACAAAATGACAGTTTTTCCTTTAACACCACTGCTATATGGATTTAGCACGTGAATGTTCCAGCTGGTCTGGTAAACTGCATTTCAGACTTATCATTTTAGTACAGGGTAAGGCTTCATTTCATCTCCATCTCTGATTATTCATTCTGAAACAAGTTATGGATGTGTTCAACTGTCACCAGCAGCATCAGATTTCTCTTTTTGAATGCAAACCAATTCAAAAACTTTTTGCATGTAAAGAATATGGCAAAGTTCACCTTTTTGAATCAAGTTACAAAAACAAACTTGTCTCAAAGTTTTTTTAAATTTTGTTGTTTGTTTTTATTTTTTATTTGCAGGGTTGTTCATGGTCATAATAAACAGTTGCTGACCACTATCAGGCTACACAAATGCTCCAGCTGCTAGAAACAAAGGCTTCAGATATCCAATCTCAAAATGTTTGATCCAACTATTAAGTGTGCATCTGCCCTCCACACATCTTCAGCCAGTGTGGAGAATCTCGTTCAGCACAATTTTCACAATGAAAATAGGTAAAAACTGAGGAATGACGTGTAATGTCAGACGAACAACATGCTTAATTCATTCATACCTGTAGCAAACCGGCCACTCTTGACACCGAAGGGCTGGACTTGGAGATCGAATGTGTTGAGAGAAAAGCTCGGTGTCACAAACAGAGTCTGCTCTGCACTGCACATGTAGGAGTAGCCCAGCGTACTGCGCAGGTAGTTCAGACTGTTGTTACTCATGGAAAAGTTAGCTGAGTAGAGAAAGTTAATTTTATTCAGCTTCAAAAAGTCAAGGGGGAAAATAAAAAAAAAAAAAAACTAAATGCATGTTGTTCATAAGAGGTACTTACCACTGTCTGACCAATTTGCAAGCAGTGTTACCCCACTCAGATGGTACTTGTTGGTTGTGGAGTTCTGTGGACCAAAGGAAGAGCTGAGCAGTTTTGTAAAAATAACTAATGTAACATTAACAAAAAAAAAAAAAGGGTTAAAGTTACCAGAGTGAAGTTGAAGGTGAGAATAGTAGATTGCATCTGTGTCAAAACCAGTGTAGCACTGCTGGCTCCACATAATCCCGTTGAGTTTGTCACATTAGGATTGAGGTTTAATACATCCTGGATAGTCTGGCCAAAGAGAAAAACAAAACACAAAACCCAAGATACACTTTGTTTCAAGTTTGTTTTATTTCTATTGACAACTGGTTAAACATTTGCTGTTTTTGGGGAGAATGGCTACGCTTGAAGCTGTAGTTTACCTTATTCTGAGATGTGTAGGAAACATTGAGCTGCAGCCCCATTTTAGCCAGGAGACATATGGTGTCATTGGTGTCCTTCACAGTGTAATTGCCCTGCTGAGGTGTTCCTGGAGGGGTCTGAGTTGGAACTGCTGTTGTACTGACAGTGGTAGGTGAAGGTGTTGTGCTGGTTTGATCTGCAAAACATACGGTCTCTGCGAACAGAGAAATAATACTGTGAACATGAAACCGTTCAAACTTAAAACCACTCAAAAGTAAAAATCTTTAACATCCACCTACCATTTCGACTCAGCTCATTCCCTGGCATGTATGCCTCCAGCCTCATGTCAGTGAAATTAACATTTGCGGTGGCAACTGTAATAACTGTAGGGCTCGCACATTTGTAGGTGGTGTTGACTTTTGCTTCAATCCCAACAGAGGCAGACACCAGAGTGACCACACCTACAACAGAGTAGGTAGAAATCACCACAACAGTACCTTGAATACCATTCTGTTGTTTATACTGACATTTCAGTCCAAGTCCTCCTTCAGTTTTCCCAAACAATCTTGAGGCACTGCTAAAAGTTACAAAGCACTCAAATTTAAAATAATCAGTGTGGCCATCCTCACAACTGTTATAAAAAAAAAAAAAAGCTCATCCAGGCATTCATAAGAGAAGAGCTACAAGTTAGCTAGCTGACATCTGAAGACGATCCCTCTAAACCCCGACTTTGAGGTAAAGGTCACACATTCAAACACGTTTTTTAGTAGATGCACTTAGTGTCATTTTGAAGCACCTATGTCACTTCATTCTCACATTCAAACTTTGGGGTCCAAGTTGCCCACCCACCTGGGGTCACGCATCAGCCTTTTATTGCCGATTAGGAATAACAATTAGATACCTCAGACCTGCACTATGAAGAAGGACCTAACCAAGTGTCAGTCATCCAGGACATTGTCATTTTAAGAACTTGAAAATAAGCATAATTTTTAACATTTCCCACCTTGCAAACTTCTTGAAATGTCTCCCCCCCAAAATAAGAAACCCTCCAGATTTTTTGTTCAACATCAACAACCAAATAAATTCCTAAATGAAATTTATGTGCAACACTGAAATGTCTAGTTATACATGTAGCATCCCATCTTTATGCTACACTATTAAGAACAGAATTCTGACATTTTTTAAAAACCACAAAATATGGTAAATGGCCTGTATTTGTATAGTGCTTTACTAGTCCCCAAGGACCCCAAAGCGCTTTACACAGTCTGTCATCCACCCATTCACACACAGGTAATATATTCAGATCTATCACATTATTCAGGACAATGCATGGTCTCACCGGAGGTGGTCGCATTGGGGAAGACTGAAGTGTCGCTTAGGTTGTACTGCAGAGTCAGGCTAGAAACCTGATACAGGGTTCCATTGGTTGAGAAGTTCAGCCCAAGAGTGTAGCCAGATCCAAATACTGCCACCAGCCTGGCGGAGCTGCCATCTTTGCCACATGTGCTGTTTGCTATATCCACTGTGGTAGAGTTGGGCAGAAAGACCTGCACTGTTCTCTGAGGACACAACAAGTGATACAACAAATAAATAACCAGACACACAGAAATGAAGCGGTAGTAGGTGAGCAAACATCTGTACATACGTTGGCATGGGTAGTGTTGTATATAATGGAGAATGACGCAGACAGATCAGCTTTAATGCAGGTGGTGTTGCTCTCCTTCACCTCAAGAGTAACTGCATCGATACAACCTGGATATGATAGACAATAAGAAAAAGTAATAAACTGTTTAAATCAAAATCATTCAACCATTTAAAACTGCATCTTTAGGCAGAAAAAGGAAGAAAGAAAAAAAGTGGCAACAAGTCTCATCGAGTGATAAATCCAAGTCTGAAATGTTTTGGTTTCACAGACTTTCAGGGGTGTTACAGTCAGTGTCTACATGTTTGCAGGCTTCAATAAGATCCCAGAACCCCATTTTAAAGAAAGGCATAGCTTTAGATATTTACATAGTAATTAGATTACATGCTGAATTGTGCATTGTCATTTACAACACAGAAAACCCACAGTCAAACTGTAAGCACTGATATACTCATTAGCTCAGAATATGATCCAGATGATCCAGTTTAGAGTCTGACCCCTAGGTTTGCTATGATACCAAAATAAACGGATTTATTTAAAACCCACACTTACACCATGTGCATATTCTTTCTCAGTCTTTAACTTGACCTTGTTAGATAAAGGGTAATTAACAGTGATAATCGTACAGCGCAGCCTCTGTTACAAGACGGCATGGCCTACATTTACCTTGTTAAACAAAAGAAAAAAAAACCAAAAAAAAAACAAGTTAACAGAAACCACCACTAGAGGTCTGCAGACTGCTAAAGCCAAGCACGCATGACCACAAACCCAGAAGCATTTCAAAAGACAGCACTCAGTGAATACTGTGCAGAAGGCTTTTTGTGACCGAGGTCCACTTAACAATAATCCTAAAGGCCGATAAACTGATTTTATGACAGCCGTATAATGATCAGAGTCCACCTATGGGATTAACAGCCTGTTGAAAATTCAAAACATCTGTGGGTCATGATATAAAAAGGGAAGACGCACAACATTTATATGACCTGTGTCACTTATCAGCCATGTTGACCTTAGTGACCGTTGCTATGAACTGTTGAGCCAAATTATCTCCTTTGCCTTCATAACAGATGGTCCCATGTATCCTTTGCTAAAGTAATGAAGCAAGCACTATCTGTAGGTTCTCAGTAATCCAGGTCATTTTCTGTGTTTGTGTTGAAGGCAAGCAGACTCCTTTCAGTTGCTTTAAGACCTCTACAGGGTAAACACCGAGAACGCATCAGCTTTTATAATTGATGCTTTCAGCTGAGGTGAAATCTCTTCAGAACCTTTAAAAAAAGAAAAAAAAAAAAAAGTCTGCAGCTACCTTCAACATTAACATTAAGAGAATTCAAACAACTTATGCCTGTCAGACACACCCAGGTCACTTAGCAACCTTCCCAAACAAAATCTGACTCATGCACTTGTTAACTACTGAAATTAAAACTTCAACTAAATGCCCAAATAGCTGCCAAAAGATGTTTGAGGTGGCTACAGAGACCTGAATTTTTTTTTTTTTTTTTAAATAACATTAACTTAGACAAAACCCATCTGACCTAATGTTGCCAATCCAGTTATACAGAAAACTCAGCCTACTTTCACACTGGCAAAACACACGTGGGCTACTAATACCTTCATCCTCTGGAACCTTCTACCCACTGCTACATGTTTCACTGTGTGTCAGATGGTGGCTATAAATTTCAAACACATTGTTATCTACAGTAAACACTTGTATCCAATCCAACAAATCAAATCCTTTAAATATAATGCAATACTAGGGTTCTCCCACTTGCGTCACACTTCCCATAAAGTCAATAGAGAAGCTGATGTGCTCTGGGTTGAGTTTGACTGCTTTATTTAAATTCAGAGAGGGACAGTTTGACTTTATCAAGTTCTGTCTGGCGTTCTCAGAATATGCGGGAACAATAAAATGAGAAATGCCATCAACAGAACAAACATGCTGGTGAGTTAGCAGAAAAAAAAAAAAAAAAGAAGAGGATGATGCCACACTGAAAAAGTTCTGTGCATTTCAGGAATTTATTTGCTAGGGGGCAGATTTAACCAGCCTTTGGCCTCATCCCACTGCAAATTTCATCATTCATTTAATAGTGCACTGACTGCTCTTCCTTCCTCCATTTGATCTGAACATAAAGACCACTGTGCTTCAGCCCTGTTGGTGGTCTTCGTCAATCACACCCACTCCTTTCTTGCTGAAACTTAACCCCATGTCCCCCCTTTGTTGACCCTGCAAACATACTGCAGACTGTTTAGACACTGCAATCCAGTGAGCTGCAGACACTGTGTGCACAGACAGGATGAAGCATATAAAAAAAAAAAAAAAAGTATAAAACACTGACCCTGTTTTGTAATACAGATTCAAAACTGAACCCCCCAGTTAGGTTTTATTTTAAAGCAATGTCAGTAATGTAGTTTTATATTACAGAGTGAGGATGGCAACAACTCGAGCTAAAACTGTGCTGGCCTGTTTCCCTGTGTCAGCAGCAGCCAGGTGCCTGTGTTTGCAACACAAAGCAAGCATGGCAGTCATGTGAAGCTCTCAAATGAAACAATGAGGCTGAGCTGCAGCTCACCAACATTTAAAAAAAAAAAAAAAAAAAAGGAAAGAAAAAGATTACTAAATCTTCAGACTTTTCGGGCAACTGTGGTTTGGTTTCACAAATGACTCAGTGTGAAACTGGAACTTAAATAAAATGCTTTTGGGTACCTACTAACCCAATTTTACACTATAAAAAGAATTAATCAGGAAGCTGTAATCGCACTGAATCAGAGACATTCTACCTTTATGTTACAAAAGACTTCAGGCAGTTATTGGAAACGAAGGCCATTTTGTACTGAAAACTCAAAGTTTGATTTCTTGGTTCCAGTCTTTCGGAAGGGGGGGGGGGGGGGGAAACAAACACCACGACTGATCTGCGTGCATCAAGACTTGACAAACAGACAATAGGAAAATCCATAAGTCTTTGTTAATTGGAAAATATCTAATATTTTTTTGCCACATTAAGCATAAAAACTGTGCTCCGTTTGCAGTCACACCCATAAAAGCCAGGAAAAACCCTGGTATGCACTATTCCATTTACATTATGTAAATGTAGCCTTGATAAAAGAGAAGTAGAAGGCTCTGCTGCACAACTGAGCAAGAGGACAAGTCTCTAGTTTGATAAGCTGCAAATAACACCCATAAAACACCATCCTCAGCCACCCAGCTAAAGGTGTGGTGACTAAAATTTACTCGTTTTGTTTAAATGTTTGACAGTCTTAAAGTTTTGTTTTTCCCCTTTTAAAACCAGCTGAGGTCAAAGAAACAAGTAAAGGCTGATGTTCTAGAAACTCAGTAATCCATACTTTCAGCTTCTTTAATCACTATAGTAGCCAACAGCTGTCCCATCACCCACAGGAGGCTGTTTTTTATCATTTTTAGCCTTTAACAAAGAAAGTGTGCACACAGGAACATCATGCCATGAGGAAAAACTGTTTAAAAAAAATAGTCTTATGTAAATTATCCTCCCGAGTTGTTGATGTTTTAATTACGTTATGAGTTTGACATTTATGGATATTAAATACAATGCAATTTGTAGTCCATGCGAAGGCACCGGCAAGCACTAACAACCTGAACGGCGGGGGGGGGGGGGACCTTAAACCTTTTTGGCTAGAACGGTTAAACGGCCCGGGCCGGTAACGCACCGACAGTTTTTGCACCTGACAACTAAACCTACCGCAGGTTGCTCGCGCTTACACAGTTTGGTCCAACAGTAGCTTCTCAAGAGGGGGAAAAAAAACGAACTCACCTAGGACCACAAACCAGACGACGAGTCCGGCCGTAGCGTGGGACACTTTCATTTTCAAGCAGAGCAAGAAGCACTTTTTCACCCTTGCGGAAAGCACGAACAAGCCCGGAGAGATAAGTGGTGCTGAGCCGCGGCGGCGGCGGCTGCTGCTGCTGTTGCTGTTAACACAGGTGGGTCTACACGGCCACACTTGACTCCGCAGTTGCTCCCGTTCACGTGTGTCTGCTGTGTGAAGGAGGGTAGTCGAGGCTTTTTATTGTCCCTAAACTGCGTCCAGCTGGGGCTAAAGGACCAATTAAACAGAGTCGAGCGTCGGTCACAGGCGTACAGTCTGATTGCGCCTCATCTCATCATGTGAACTGTTAGCCTTTAGAACCCCAGTCACGTGAGACCGCCCCTCCCGCTTCCTCTGTGAACTCGGCTCGGCCATCTCCGCCAAACAACGAAGGCTGCACATTTGCGCTGCTATCCAAGTGGCAACAGCATTTCATTCTGTATACCTGCATGGCAAAATATGATTGTTCTAGCCCCACATTTACTGCCGGGTAGGATTTGTCAGCAGGATGTTAATAGACGCCTAATGAGAAAACTAGGGCGCAATAAAAATGACTTCTCACAGCACTGTCATACGCAGGGCTCATTAATTAAAATGCTACTGGCTGGAGAAATAAAATGATGGGATATTTTGACTTCCGGGTTCTCCTTTTCTGTTCCCAATTCATTAAAGAACATTTTAAACCACTTATGGAATTTTAGATTTTCGTTATACCATCTGTGCGAACTACAGCACAGTGAACTGTATATTTTTTTATATGAGGGTGTAGCACGTGAAAGGCGCCTCCACTCTATGCCGTGCACTCTGCTAAGTGCGTGTTGTGGGCAGTCAGCTGACACCTTCAATTCACGAGGGCATGCAAAACCCTAGAAGGAACTCAGAGGGCCCTGCTACATTTTAGTGTACAGTTCAGCCATCCTTCTTTAACAAGGGACCCACCTTTTTTTCTTTCTTTTTTTTGCCTTAAATGAGACTATAGTATCAGTCAGCCAGCCATTAACCCCTATATTTCTATGAAAAAAGCAATATCAAGGGAATGGTGAAAGGACAGTGCTATTAGTACAGCCTACAAATCCTGAACCAGAATGTATATTTGGCTCTCTTTAAAGCACTTTAGGTCAAATTCTGTTGTTTAAATGTGCTATATAAATTAAATAGACATGACTTTCCCCACAATATGTGCTACCTGTTTATTCTTTGCCTCTCTGAAAGAACTGTGACAGTGGGCTCTCTCTCTGCTGAGGGTTTATGTCATCCAATGTCAATGTCATCCATTGCTAATCTACTCCCTGTTCTCCAAACTGGATCCTTAGGTCCACAGACAGAGGTCTTCTGGTGATTCCACATACCCATCTGAAAACTAAGGAAGGCTGTGCATTCTAAACCTTAGTGCCAAAACTGTGGAACCGCTTATCTCTCTCTCTTTCCACCCATGACTCTACAGCATCCTTAAAGTAAAAAAAAGAAAGAACAAAAAAGCTGAAAACCCATCTATTCTGACAGGGATGTCAGTAATGGTTTTGTGTTGTTTCACTTGATTTAGCTGTGTTCACTTTGTCCTTGTTTTTAATGCCTCTCTGAAGCATTTTGTGGCTGTTTTTTTGCCTTAAAAAGCGCTGTGTAAATAATCTTTACTTACTAGGTCTCAAACGATGCGGAAATCTGAAGTGTACAGTAAAAGGAGTTTCCAGTTTCGCTGAAGTTAGGACGTAGAATTCCCACAGAAGTCTAAACCAAGCTTCAACAGGAGTATTAATCCTATCTTGCTAGTGTCAGTTCAATACCAACACCAGCGTTGGTATCTTTACTATCGATATTTGGATCCGCCCACCCCTACACATCACCACGTGCACACATCACCAACTGAATCATTAAATACCCATTTATTCAGCTTCACTTTCCGCACTCCTACACAGAACACAATCTGGTCTACGAAAACATCAGCACATGACAGTGAACATTTGGACATTTTGGTCAAAACAAATAACAAAGATGCCAAACGTAATACCCGAGCAGCTTGCCTGCATATGTTTTAGCATCTGTGCTCTTTACTCGTCTCATCCTCAACAGCTGTGTCAAGTAACCAGCCAGTCAGGCTTATACTCAGCAGTTTATGCAGCCGTTCATAAGAAAAACATCTAAAACAACAACCAAAAAAAACCAAACAGAACTCATAAAACTCAAGACAAACAACCTATAATAGAAAATAAGTGATATTAGAATGACATGGAGAAAAATAATCCAATCTGAGGGGAAAACAAAACTAAACAAAAACAGAGGAAAGTGCTAGTTATTTTCTGTTGTGTGTTGCATTAGCAGATTTGCAAGTCACATGAATCAACCATCAACAACCTGGGCCACTCCTCCAGCCCAATCTTAGAGTCCCACTAAGGATATTGCAGAATGGGAGCAGCACAGCCAAGTGTCTCTCGTCTCTCTGGAGCTCTGTGTCATCTGGACCTTGTGTCCAGGAGAGTGGACGGAGGGAAAGATGGGCACCAGAGGAGAGTCGGGTGGCTGAGGGGCTGTAGTCCTGTGCTACGGGGCCAGCTGCACGCTTGCTGTGAAAAAAGCATGACGGTGACAGCGGTACCCCTTCAGGCAACATAGTGGTACTGGTTAGGAGTCTCCTTGTCACGTTCCATGTAGTCTCTATCTATGAGCGACTCGATCCGCTTCTTCAGATCACCCGGCTGTGGAGAGTAAGGAGAGTCAGGTGAGCTTTAGGTGCATGGGGAAATAAAATTAATTAGTTAATTTAAAAAAGCCCCAAAACAGGCTTAATCTTGATCACCTTGACAGGGAACTTCAGCTGGTTGTAGAGCTCCGATACCAGCAAGTTGTGACTGAGGGTCTTCCTCATCTTCATGATGCGCACCACTGCTGCATCGATCTGATACTGTCTGTCCTGAAACACACGCTCTGTGGTGCTCACCTGCTCCTCTACCTGTAGGGAAAACAAATAAATAAGTGTGATGAGTAAAAAAAGAACAAAAAACCCCCAACTAGTGAACGAAAAAACCAACCAAAGACCAAGACGTTATTTTTACCGTTTCCTTCATTTGGATCTGGTTGATCTTGATGCGGAACAGTTTATGTTTAAAATCATTGTTGAAGTTGAAACGGTCTCCGTCCTCCACGTCTTTCCCTCGAGGGTTCTTGTTGAGGACGCGTGCCTTTCCGCAGGCCAGAGACTGCAGCGTGCGCTTGAGCTCTCCCTCTTCTGTGAGGGATAAGAGAGCAGCCATGTGATACAGCAGGTACCCCTCCCCAAACAGAACGGTTAAACTGTATAAAGACACGCGTTACCTATGCCAGTGGCAGCCCGAATCTCCTCCATGCTGAACTCTTCTCCCTCATTAAACATGAGCAGTACCAGCGTCTGGAACAAGGAGACCTGCAGTTCCTTCTTACCCTGCAGTACAAAGTAGTCATTTTAAATCCAGGTGCAGTCCAGATGTTTTCTCAGCCCAGTGTATCCACCTTCTCCACGCTCCATTATCTCTTACAAGGCTCTTACCTCTTTAAACTCTGCCTTCAGTACAGCATGGCCCAGTGTGGGCTGCCACTGCAGCTTCCTCCCACTGTGCTTACCCAGATAGAACAGCTTGAACACCTCCTGGAGTTTTACCATCTACCAGAACATAAAAATATTATTTGTATCAACACTGTCTTGGATCGAATCAGCTGATTTGTTTTGTTTCATGCAGTGGTCAAGTGTATTTGTGTGCCAGACCTAAATGCAGAGCTGCTTACCTCTGTGGGCAGGTGCACCTCCATGGGTGTGTATGAAGGCCAGTAGCCCATAGTGAGGATGTTCACAGTAAGTTCTATGTTGCTTGGCTCACTCTGGTTCTGCATATACTGAGTTAAAAAAGAACAATTGTTTTACAATGATGCACTAAAAAAAAAAAAAAAAAAAAAGCATTTTGAGACACAAATAAAGTGGAGTGTGTCTACAAAGCTCAACAATATCTTATTTTTCAGGAGCTTGGGGGAAAACAAGTGACTGGACTTCTCATACGAGAAGCTTCTTCATTTATCTAGTTTTGTTTATGTGCATGAAGACTTCAGGTACCTGTTTGAACTGGATCATGATGTCTTTGGACAGCTCCATGTCTTTAAACATCCCCTCGAGTTTACTGGTAAACGCCGCCCCACATTCTGCAGGAAGTCAAGACCATGAATATTACAGCTGGCTGCTTCTCACACTACCACATTACCACAGACACCCATGAGAGTCTATATTAGCATTAATAACTTCATATTAGAACTTCATTTAGAGCTGCTGCTGCTATATTACTGCAACATAAAGATCCTCTCTGCGGTTAAAGCGGCATCAATCAAATTTCAGAATATACTGCATGCACAGGATAAGGTCAACCAAAAGGCCAGTTTCCTCATCTAACTGCTCTAAAACATCAAGCATATATCTATAAGTGAGGCATGCATGTTGATTAACAGCAACGTGCTGACTGTGAGGTGTGAAACATTTCCCATCTGCCTTAAAAAACAGCTACTCTGCTGACTCAGCATATAAGAGCAACAGACAATTGTTCAGGGTTTCCAGTATAAACAGGATATCTGGATGACGGATTACGGAAATCCAGTTCAAGATTTTTCTGTAGGACTGTCATTGTTTTTAAAATCTAATGAAAATTTAAACTGTCATCAGACAGCTGATGTTGTCACTTTTATTTTTTTTTTAACTGAGTCTGACTGGTCAACAGAACTTGGACTACAAGCGGACTCTCATCTGTTTATAGACTATATAAGATATCGGACTAGAGACTTACCGTGTTTGAGCTTGGACAGCATGGACTTCTCAGCATCAACAGAGGCACTCTTGCCAACCAGCAGGCGTTTGGCCAAGTCCTTCTTATAAAAAGCTTCAAACACATCTTTTCCTGGATGTACAAAACAGATCAAGAGGCGTCAGACGGAAACAAACTTCCTATTCACTAGTAAGACTAACTGGGTGAAAAGCAAACAGTGACATATTCATTAAATATAACTAACCGTGTATGAAGCGGAAGATTATCATTATCTTATCCAGTATTCTCTCCAGCTCCTCCTCCGTAGCCTCCTTGTTCCCAGCTCTTAACTTAGAATCCACATATTTAGCTGCATGGAAAGCACAAAAGCGGTTATCACATGCTGGAACTAATGAAAACCGCATTAAAATGAGCTGTGTAAATTCATTTAAGCGCACAAAGGTAGTGTTTTATACTTCCAAAACTCTTAAAAATCTAAATTACTGAAACAAATTCATCATTAAATGACCTGGCCTACCGATAAGCTCTGCAGGCTTGTTGGGCCTCTTGTTGATGAAAGTTTCAAAAGCCTCCTTCATGGCATTGATGAAGCTCTCATTGCGTGCAAAGCAGCTCTGTGCCACGTTGTCCATCTTGTCTTTGAAGTCCAGCAGGTCTTGTACCATGTCTTTGTCTTTCTCTGGAGTGCATACAATCTCTCCTCCAAAGGACTGAAACCAAATACAGTGTACATACACACGTCTTAGACACAAAAAGACCAGGACACATTTATTTTGACAGTAATGATTTGTGTTGATGTTTACAAATGTGTTGGGTCTTGTGTGTACCTTGATGTAATCCCTCCAGAACTGCAGCAGTGTGGGAAGTCCTCCCTTCACTTTGCTGAAGAGCTGGTAGAGGAGGGTGAGTTCAGTCACACGATTCTCATCCAGCAGAGTGCTCAGACCTGTCACAAACATGCTACACGTGAGTGCTTTTTACATACTGAAAATGTTTAATTACGTACATAAAAACAGGATACAGCTCTACAGGCAGGACAGCTCAACTAAAAAAGTTGCTAAAGGAAAAAAAGAAAGAAAAGAATACTCATGTGTACCAGTTTAACAGAAACCCAGCACTACGTCAGTTTGTGGCTGTTTGCAAAACCTTTCACACTGACATACCCTTTTGCAGTATTGCAGTCATATGTTCTTCTAACAGCTGTTTCTCAACACAGCTAATGAGACGTTTCCTGTTAAACAAAGAAAACAATATAAGACAAACCAATCGTAAACAAAGTTCTCTGCTTGCAAAGCAAAGCTGCTGTTCTTCAGAATATCTGTTACCACACCTATAAAAAGAAAAAACTATATAATAAATAAATATTTTGCCAATTATTCCTTCAGGATCGTCTCCTTGTGAATCCATTCACCACTTCCAGCATGACTGCTGTTTTTTAAAAAAGGCTCTGTGGGAATCCAGTTCGGTCCATATGCAGATGCACTTTTGTGATGCACACTGGATTCCCTCCCCCATCAGCTTAAATTGCAATTTGAAGAGGAGGATGAAGTCAAAAGGAAACAAATTTAGCTGGTGCTCAGTTGTGGTGTTTGTGGGGCTAAAAAAATTCAAGTTATGTGCACCAAATATAATCAGTAAGTCCTGCACAACCCCGTGGACAATGGAAAAATAAGGAGCAAGCACCTCATACGGGCTTGCAGACTGTGGACTGTTTTACTGAAACATGCTGTTTGATGTCTGAGCTGTGGTCAGAGTTCTCATCCACAGTGATGATCCTTTACATAAATGCTTACATCAATTTGCATTTGGTGCAAGTTAGAGCTGCACAGTTAAACTGCAAATGCATAGCTGCACGTGGTCAGAAGGGAACTTCCAGGGTGCGATTGAGACGATCATAAATGAGTAAACCAACCAAAACATGTAGATTTTTTTTATTTAAATAGAATCAAAAGATAGTGTAGTAGTGTCAAAGTTTGTGATGGCAACAGTGCTTGTTGACACTTTAAGGCACCACTGGCCTTCTGACTCAAAACTAAACCTCATTTAGCAGTTTCTATATCACTATATGGTAATGAATGGTTTTTAAATGTTCTTTCTGAACGTTGCATGAGAGCTGTTTTAAATGGCGAGTAGGCAATTTTACCTTCCTTAAGCTCCCGCAACCCTTGAAAAGGATAAGCAGGTATAGCTGATGGTTGGATGTCTCAGCGATATGCATGAATATAATAAAAATCCAAATAAATAAATAAATAAGTAAATAAATAAACATTACTGAGTGCTCTGATCGAGGTAGCTCACGATTCGATCATTTTCCTCCTCCAACCGACGAGCCACGTGGTGCAGGTACTCGGGTACCTGAACACACACAAACACACACTCAGCACTGCTGATGACAATCACATGACACACACACCCACTGGTGGTCTCACTCACGTCTCTCTCCTGCATCAGATGCTGTCCCTCTGCTGCATACAGACGATTGGTCTCAGTCAAAAATCTCTCCTCAAAGGAGTCTTTGTAAACCTAACAAGAGTTGAGAGTCATGATGGAGAAATACTGGCATGCACTCTAAGCGCCCACGTGACGAAGAGGCGATTGTGTACCTGCAGGTCTGACAGCATGCCAAGAAGACTCCTAAGCAGACTCCGGTCCACGGTCTCTCCATTCCGCTCCAGTTCAATCTGCTCCAAAATGCCTTCCACTGTTCGCTTTTGAACAGCACTGTCGCTCACGATGTGGGTGCGAAACAGCTCCAAACCGGTGTCCCTGCAGCGAATACATAACATCAGCTTTCTGAGAACATCTTTACAGACACAGTGACTGGAATTAACTATAATTTTACCAGATAGAAGGGAGTAGAGAGTTCTGCAGCACATAGGTACGATCCAGGAAGAGAAAGATGCTCCGGATCATTATCTACAAAGAATTATTAGATTAACATTCCTACAGTCCACTAAGGTTTGAGCAGAGCAGATTTAAATGGATATCTATCAAACATCACACTCACAGTTTGCCTACAGTGGTCCTGCCAGCAGCGATTCATTCGCTTCAGGAAGGAAAGGTTGTCCAAAGACTCTGTGAGGTCCAAGTTAAAGAAAATCTTTTACTGAGGCATCAAACCCCAGCTCTGAATTATATTACAGTACCTCTAATGAGATATAATGACAAAGCATGTTTATCTAACTTCCTCTTAATACTTAAAAGAACAAACTTCAAAAAGCTGCCCAACCAGTGTTAATAACCAAACTACACATTTAGCATCGCTTGACGTCTGCCAGCAGACCCCAGATATCATTGAAAGAGTAAAGCTACCAATAAGCTCCAAGCAAAATCCACCTTGAGGTCCCAACTGCAGATTTATAAAGAAGGTGGAGCACTGCTTTATCTTATCTGTGTGCAGCCGATCTCAAACAAATTGCTACTCACTATATAAGCAATACCCAACTCTTGTCTGCACACAGATGAACAACATCTGGAAACTAGTGTCCGGTTACAGATTTTCCCCTCATCAAACTTAAGTAATTTAGATATTTATCTCTTATAGTGAGAAACTTGTTATTATCAAGTCAGTGGATATAACATATACTGACAGGATTTCACTCCACAGTTAGCGGAGAATCATTTTGGTTTCTAGTAAAGAAGATATCAGGCAGATCCTACTTGCTTCAACATTTCAGCACATAGCTTGCCTGACATGCCTGTGCACATAAAAAAGGATATTCTCTAAACTGGTGGATCTGGGCCTGCACGTGATCTTCACAGACTTGCCGAAGCTGCTTGTACAGAGTCGGTGAGACTTTATACGAGCACAGGTTCTCCACCGCCTTCAAGTGCAGCACAAACAAAGAGAAAACAGGAGACAATTGTTTTTATATGACAGGACAGACAGGTGATTTGGAGAATAATAACACTTACTTTAACACTATTAGTAAAACATCATGGATTTATGTGAAAATGTGGTGAAAGGCTTTGAGATGCATAACAGTTTAAAAGCAAACAAACACATCAGCAGACGTCCTGTACGTGATGCAACATGCTCAAAACAAATGGCAAGTCTTCACAAGTTTAATTTAATCCTCGGCTGTTCTTCAACTTCAGACTCATTTAATATTCGTGGCTTTATGGTGTTAGAAATGTCGAGACTGCAAAGCATTTGAGCTTGACATGCCCCGTTGTTCCGTACCAACATGTTTTTAAGGCCCAGCAGTGCAACACATTACTCAGGGTGTGAAGAAAATAAGTCTAACTCTAGTTTGGTAATTAAAAAGACAAACAGCAAACCTGATAGAGCTCCTCCAGGTTATACTTGATGGAGGTGCTGTTCTGGATTGCACCCACCGCATCTCGCAGCTTCAGCCACGTGTCCTCGGTGTAGTTCTCTGCTAGTTTTGGCCTATCTGTTTACAAAAACACAACAAGACTCACTTATAGGACTAAAATATGACCATATTAGGATGTGGGCAGCACATCCTAGTATCATTTCCACTTGCAGAGCATTTGTTTATTACAAATGCTCTACAAGTGGAAATGATAAAACCTGAAGAATAAATGTTCAATGACATTTTCAAAGTTTTCTGTCATATGTTGAAGGTAAGGAAAGCAAGTTTTGATACAATAGCTTTACTGTACTTATGAAGCCATCAACACTGGGATGACTGACAATAACCTACAGAGGGAGTACCTCCACACACTTTGGACTCTCAGCTATGTTGGCAAATAAACATTTATCCTGCTGGAAATTGAACAAAGCAAATTTACTGGTCTCTCTGACTCAATCATTTATTGACATTTATTTATTTGCCAATCTTTTTCCACACACGAAATTTCTTTCATTTCTAAAATGTCCAAAGTAAATGGTTAATTGTAAAGTGAAGTGCTGTAACTTCTCAATATTAACATCAACCTTGATTTAAAACAACCTCTTATTTAACCCTGGAGAACCCATGGGATCAAATTTGACCCCATGGGTTCCCTAGAAAAACAATAGGGTCAGCTCTGACCCCATGGGTTCTCCAGGGTTAAGTTTTTTCCCCATTTGTGGTGTGAATTAATAGACTGACAGAACAGCGGTATCTTTCAGACGATCAATTCATTCAATGATTAGTTATGTCAGATATAAAACCTCGTGCTTTTACTTTATACAACAGGTGCTGGGATTTAGGAGTGGCCCAAAACTCCATGGCTGGTGGATTTGGCACAAACAGCTATGCAGCATAATGGAAAATGCATATCAGTCTATCAGGAGCAAGCCCTGGGTAAAGGTGACATGTGAGTGCTTGAGCACGGCAGTAAGGGCAGCAACTTTTTTTTGTTTTGTTTTGTTTGTTTATCTTTTTACAGGCATTATCTGAAAGTAACATCCTCTTACGTGCTATGGTATCTCTGTGTAACTGCTGCTGTTAGGTAACGCATTAGAAGAGGCTCAGTGACAGTACCTTTGAAATTTTTGATCACTAGTTTCTTTGACGTGCCGGTTTTGCCTGAGGCCACAGCGGAGGTCCTGGCCATCCCGTTGGCACTGTGTTCCGTTATAGAGAAGCTGGCCCTCTTGTCCTGTCGGGTGTCCTCTGCCATTATCAGATTAGCGCTTTGGCTTATCGCTGTATGGTTCAAGTGTTTTGCTAACTTACTGACGGGCTGTTTACTCGCCGTCAGCGGGGCAGCCTCTATATTAAGTTACTTGTCTTTGGTTGACAGCACAGGCACTCGCAGCCTATTTAAAATACATTCACGGGGAAAAAAATGACTTAATACGAGGTTAACTAATCCGAAAACATAACTACCTCCTGCTAAGTAAACACACTGCTAGCTAACAGTATGTTATCTGAACCTGCAGCACACTTTAGCAAACACTTCTCGTCTTCTCATCAGCTCTATGGCTTCACAAGCTAGTCCATATCCCCATCGGCTACTTACAGGCCTCCACGAGTTTAACTGTTGTATTTTGCGACAGTACACTAACACATAAACGCGACATCGTTAGCGCTGACATAAAAATCCCAAATTACTGCTGGCTTTCTCTAACATGAAGCTAGCTAGCACAACAAAATGGCTTTTCTCAGACGGTTCAGTTGGACAGGTGCATCTTGGGTGAAAACCGGCCGGGTTGCGTTCAGGAACATATGGTGCATTTTAGTGTCAGAACAAATTGGTCAAATATTTTTGGTTTGAGATACTGTGTAGTTAACTTAAATATCAGTAACAATAAATCAGTTTGCCATCAAAAGGACAACAACTTTTTTTTTTGCATTAGTCATTAAATTAAGAAGCTCTAGTCATAATAAGAACTCTAAGGAGGTAAAATTGAGGCGTTCTCTGGAGAGAAGGGGAATGAAAGTCAGTGGAAGCATGACAGAATGAATGAGAAGGAGATAGGTGTAACAGTGAGGAGCAGACGTAGTGAATCTGGATGAGTTTAAATGCAACAGCACCCCTTACTAATGCTAGTGAGTACACGTTTACTGTTATGGCACGCATTTTCTTGCACACATGCTACTAGGACCAGTTTAGAAACACTTAATCACCTCTGATATTTGTTTGGCTCTTGTCATTGTAACGCACTTGTCAGCTATGAGCATCACCAGAGATAAAGATCTATATTACTTGTTAATGAATGAAATATACTGAAATATTTGTGTTTAGTCTTAATGTCTGTGAAGGCTCTCAGTCACCCATGTCATCGTAGTCTGAGGAGCTTGGAAGTCCAGATGCTTTTCTTTCCAAGCTCCTTAGACTGTTTAGTTTAAATATTTTATATGTGAAGAGGTAAACAAGGAATAGTACTGATGCACCTGCCTCACAATAACACTGCTCCAGGTGGTTTCTTAGCAGTGGCTACTGTTGAAAAACTCGTAACAACGGTGAACGCACCACTATATCACCTGCAGCCAGCAGGGGTTCAATGCAAATGGGCGGCGTTTCATATTGGACAAGCAGGAACTCTCTGGCTGCCATTCAGCTTGTATTATCCGGCTGTCGGTGCGGCAACGACCCCCAGCAGCATGGCAGTGTTGACGTTTAGGTGTGAGTTCATGTCCTGGTTTTCGGAGTACTGAGGCTTTTCTGCGTGTAGTGACTCCGGCCTGCCGTCCCGAGCGCCGCCTGCATTGATAGGTAGGTCTGCTGTCTACGCCAACTGCTCCGGGAGGAACTGGGCAGGGTGTGGACGCACAGAGCATCATGTCAGTGAAGGGGAGATTGACTGGAAAATAGGTTGATTTTCCTTGTGCGGGCACTCCGTGAGGGTTGTAGCCTTGCAGCTTTAACCACACTGGAAATGTAGCCTAGCTTTAAATTAGCTTGCTAGCGTTAGCATAGCAAGAGAACAGTGTTTAGAAGCTAACTTTAGCCGAAAGAGCTCAGCTACGTGGTACTGAAACAACCTATCAGATTTAAAACTGGCCACGGCTTCCTGACATGACTCATATCCTAATGATGACTCTCTCACCTTCACACAGTCACTGTCAACAGTGATTTTCTTTTTCGCTGCTGCCTCTGTGTTTGGGGAGCTAGCTAGTGCTAACACCATTAGCTCGTACTGTTTGAGCATGAGGGTGTGAGGAGATCGATCTCTAATGGGTCAAATATAAATGAGTAAACTATACGATAAAGTGTTACTATAGTAGTGTAACAGGAAACTCAATACAATTGTGCTGTTGATATAAAACCGCATATCTGCTTTGTTAATCTTTTTGTGTCAGAACACATAACCTTTCACGCAACCCAGATCCGAAATCTCATGCCTTTAAATGTAAACACCAGCAATCCTCAGCTGTACTGTCAAGGAGAGACTTTAAAGAAATGTCAATCTCCTTATCTTAAAGAGAAAACGTCTTAAACAGTATCTTCTGCTCTTTATCAGGCTCTCGGTTGTAGGAACAACAGGTAGGCATAGAAGCCCAAACCTTCCTTTTCTTTACCTCCTTCAGCTCATCTGGCAGGGAGGCATTAAAGTGTTGAGATGTAAACCCTCCAGTGTATCCTGGTTCTGCCCTGGGGTCTCCTTCTTGTAGGACATGCCTACAAAACCTCATCTAGAAGATTTTTAGGAGGCATCCTAATTAGATGTCCAGCACCTTAACTGGCTTCTTTTTATACGGAGGAGTGGCTCTACTTCCAGCATTCCTCCTAAACGACCAAGCTCCTCACCCTCTAAGGGAAAGTGCAACCACCCATCAAAGGAAGCTTGTTTCTACCACTTGTATCCGATATCGTTCTTTTAATCACTACCCAGGGCTTATGGATGTGGGAGGGCGTGGGAATCGACCTTTCAAATCGACAGCTTTAAAGCACCTTACATTCACAGACTCACACATCACACATGTAAAAATTCACATACATGTATAGTTTTATGAATAAATTATATGCTGAGTATATCCAGAGACTTAATGATTCCTCACAGGGAAATGTTGTACAGTCCGCTTTCCACATTGATTATTTGAATTTGTCTGCAGCTTTGCTGACGCAAACTTATTTTGTACCTCCTGTAGATGCCTTGGCCAAGATGAGCGTGAAGGCTTTTGAGCTAGTCCCCGCTGTGGAGCGAGATCTCCTAATGGGCGACAAAGCTCGCATCAACATTGAGTGCATTGAATGCTGTGGAAAGCACTTGTACGTGGGCACCAATGACTGCTTCATCCACCACTTTCTGCTGGCTGAGGTCGCCTCCTCTAAAGGGAAGCCGGGTTACTTGGCTCAGAAGTTGCTGCACAAATACCTTGGCCTCAAGAAACCTGTTGCTGAGCTGCGGGCTGCTTCTGCTCTGGAGCGTCTCATAGTGCTCTGTGAAGGGTTAGTGTTCCTCGTTGACATGGTGACGCTGGAAACGGTGCCCTCGGCAGGTGGAGGTGGAGCCAAGATCAGGGGCGTGGCATCATTTTGTGTTAACGAGAACCCGGTGAACGCCGATCCGTTCTGTGTCGAAATGGGCGTGCTATCCTCCAAACGGCGGACAGTCCAGATTTACATGGTGTACGAGGACAGAGTGCAGCTGGTGAAAGAGTTGACAACGCCCGAGCAGCCCTGTGCTGTCAGTCTTGACGGTTACTTCTTGTGCCTGGCTCTTACCACACAGTATATGATCCTGAACTACAACACGGGAGCCTCCCAAGACCTCTTCCCTTACAACAGCGAGGAGAGGACACCCATTGTAAAGAGAATTGGCAGGGAGGAGTTTCTCTTAGCAGCACCTGGTGGTCTGGGTAAGTCAGAACAAAAACAGTCCCTGCAGTGAATACTTGGAGTTTTAAGATGATATCTCAATGGGTGACAAATTAAAAGAAATTCCAACACAAGGGGCCTTAGTAAGAACAGATCAGCTGCGCGAGTGTGTTTTTCTGAGAAGAAATACATTGTGCAGGATGTATTATATTAAATGTTTAGTCTGTTTGAAGCTGCAAAAGTTGTGACTCTGTAGTTTAACAGACTTATTTCAAATCCAGATACAAACTTAGTCTTCATGCAAATTTGATATGAGGTCAAAAAGCACAAATTGCTGTGTTTTGGATTAATGATTGTAAAACAGAATTTTTCTGAATCAAGATTACGGATCCTTTTTTGGATGAAAGAAAGACTAAAGCTTAAAAAAACCCCACTAGTAATATTTGTGATCCTCCTATCATTGTGATTGTTCAGTACACAGTGATTTCACACCTACTGATGTCTTATCTTGAACATAATCTACTCTAGAGCAGGTTTGTCCTGCAGCACAAGTTTCCATAGTAATCTGTTTCTTTTAATTGAACCTTCTTGAATTAAAGGTGAATCTACCAGGATAAATCCAAATCCTGCTTTGTAGTACAGAGGATTGTACATTAAACATTCTCATCTTCATGAAATAGTTTGATAAGGACAACCAGAGGCATTGTCATGTTTGAAGGGTCCACTCCCATTGGCATAGAAATGTTTCATCACAGGATGAAGTTCATCAGCTTTGTGTTGCTTTTAATTTCTCTCTCTAAACCATGTAAAGCACTTTGCTCCCCACAGCATTACACAGTCACCAGCTCCATTCACTGCAGCGCTCCGGGTTCAGCCTTTCTTTTATGTGTCACACATCTGTGTGAAAATACATTTCAGGCATTTTGTGTAGGCTAACATCTCAAAATAAAGAGCGTATTGTTTTGCTCACTATCTCTTAAATGTTGTGATTCTCCAAACTTATTTTTGGGGCTGTTTAAGGGAACATGTGCATTAGGGCTGGGCCATATTATACCGTTCACGGTAATACCGGTATAATGTTAGGCAACGATAGGAAAATGAAATATCGCGATAGAATGGGAGTAAAACGCGCATGCACAGTGCCTTTGTTTTCATACGCGGCCGATTGTTGAGTGAAACAGATGATCCAGAATTGGTTTGTAAAAATGGTGCAACTTCCGTGATGTGGAACTGGTTTGGTGTTTGTCCGTCAGATACACAACAAAGCACATTTTTTTGCAGAACATGCAAGCGGCCGTTGTTATTGTCGTATTTGTCGGACTAAGATGCTCTTAAATCTGGGAGTAATCTGGGTCCTAAACTCCGTATACTTCAGGTCAAACAACACTGCAGCATCACTTAGAGTTAAAAACTGTCTAAATTCTTTCATCTTTAATAAAACGATCAGCATTGCTGCTTTACGAGGTGTAACTATAAAGTTTAACTTCCAGGCATCCATGAAAACAAAAGTTATTACATTTAACGGAGTTAGAAGTTAGCAGGAAGCTAGCGGAAGTTAGCTCGCTAGTTTCGCTAGTTACCTAAGCATGATATTGCATGTTCTGACTGAGAGATTTCTGAAAAAAATCAAACGTACAGCTCTGCTATCACTTGCAACATAAATGAAGACAGGAAACTAAACAGCAGTGACGTTTGTAGGGTTACTGAAGTTGGGCTAGCTGGTATATAATGATGTGCTACGTGATCGCTAGCGACACAGCTATGTTAGCATAACATAAACAGTGAAGCTGGAGGACGAACACTAACACTTTTCCACTTATAAAAGTTAACGTGAAGGTTCTTCATGGTTAGAGACAAATGCAATCGCATGGCAGGATGCTGTAAACGGACCAAACTTCAGTCAGGAGAACAACTGAGATAATCCATCCACAATACGAGGTTAGTCATTAATATACTGCAACAACATGGGAATAGAGCAGCTGCCAGAGAATTCAACATTAAGGAATCAAAGGTACAGAAGTGGAGGAAGCAAGAAGAATGAGTTTAATAAAGTTTGATTTATCTGACTGCTTTGTTTCGCTTAATGTGCCTTATAATCCTGTGCACCTTATGGTCCGAAAAATGCGTACTGCACACTGCAGTTTAATGTTGCAAAGCACCTCTTTTTAACTTCAGTGGATATTATACATGGTTATGCTCAGGACATGTCAGCCCATTTCTAGTGGAAATGCCTTTTGGTTAAACTTTCAGCAAGCAATTTGCATTTGTACTGTTACATTTTTATAAAGCTTTAATGTACATAAAAACCAGCTTCTTGTTTAAGTGAATATAAATGGAAGGTTGTCTTTTTGCGCTAGTAATGTTGTGGAGTTGTATTTTGTCTCGCATCAATTATATCGTCGGTTATATCGTTATCGCAAATTTTCAAATATATATCGTGATAAATATTTTTGGCCATATCGCCCTGCTCTAATGTGCATTTCCTTTTTAAAATTAAAGTACTGTGTGTAATTGGTGGTGTCTGAAGGATCAAATTGTGTTCTGTAACTTTGACAGCATGTGTGCATCTGCTTGTTTATTAATAAGAATCACCTTGGGGTTTTTTATTATTGGTCAGCTGTAAAAAGCTGAGGGGGAATGGTTGTCACTCTGCTGGGAAGGCAGGCAGAGTATTGATCCAATACCGATACCAATGCTCGTATCGATACCTGAATCGGTCCGCCCACCTATACTTAACATGTCCATGTTGATCATTAAAACTGCTTTTCCACATGCCATCTCCAGGAATGTTTGCCAATGCAGAGGGTGTATCTCAGCGAGCTCCGGTCAGGTGGTCAGAGAGCGTGATTGGTGCCGCTGTGTGTTTTCCATACGTGGTGGCGTTGGACGAGAGCTTCATCACCATCCACAGCATGTTGGACCAACAACTTAAACAGACCCTTTCATTCAGGGATGGCCATATTTTGCAAAACTTTGAAGGTATGTTTGCATATTGCTTGTTTCTAATGTCTACCAAAAGGTATCACAAATGGGAATTACTATTTAAGTAAATAGCATTTTAATTTCCTCAAGGATTAGGTTTAACTAACAGGTACTTTTTTGATGCAAAGAGCTCCTGAAAAGTGCGTTTGAAAAACAGGAAAGGATTAATAAGTGATATGGGGATGGAAATAGTTATTGCTTTGGCTGACTGGACTGTGTAACCAAAACTGTTCATCAGAAAGCGTCTGGATGGCGCTGTGCACTCAGGTCTCAACTCTTAATGGGATCTGAAGCACTATCGACCATTTCTTGCTACAGAGGATTTCAGTTCTGTGTTAAAATGAAACTTTTATTCTGCTTGGCTTTAGAATAAAAGCATTGAAGTAATATGAAGTCATCTTTGAGCTTCAAGTGCAAAACGACACTCATATGTGCTTGAAAGTGAACTTGAAGCTCTGAGCTAAAGCTCTCTGAAGCTTTCCGTGCGCTATATATTATCCCTGGTTTGGCTGCAATCATCAGGTGCATGCAAAGCTTTCAATTTATGGAGCTGTTGTGAGGAAAAATCAGTCTGACCCCTCAGTGCTCTGTGTTTGTGTTTTTTGTAGGGAAGGTCATTCTGGCTTCTACTAAGGCCGTGTACGTCTTAGTACCTCTGCCGCTAGAAAGACAGATTCAAGACTTGCTGGCCAATCACAGAGTGGAGGAGGCGCTCATTCTCACAGAGGGAGCGCAGAGAAATATCCCCAAAGACAAGTTCCAGGTAACAACATGTTTAAGAAGATGATATGTTGGCCACACAGTGCACCTGTTGTCACTATTAGAAAATCTTAATATGTTAATTCTGCTTCCTAAACTAATCTTGCTGAGTTTCATTAAAGAGAATATTTTTCACAACTACAAACTCGATTCACTTCTAAATTGTCACTTTCTACTTCTGCAGAATTTGCACAAACGAATCCTCCAGCAGGCCGGATTCATACAGTTTGGCCAGCTTCAGTTTCTGGAAGCGAAAGAACACTTCCGGTAAGTCTGGGTCAGTGCTGGTCAACCCTCAAGTCATCAGACAGTTTTATTGACATTTATGAGAATGCCTGGAATATATTTTATAAAAGAATCATTCTTAATGGCTCCAGTTTTTTCTTTTTTAAATGCGATCAGGTCCATAAGATGGATATATTCTTTTGGAGGGGACACTTGCTTTCTACTTTTGTCTCTGAATACATCTGCAGTGGATTTTAGAGCATGGAATGGAGGTGTGATTTTAAGTGTAGAATTTCAGCTTTAATTGAAAGACTTTAATATTGTAATATCACTTACGAACATACAGCCGGGTTACTCTGTTCCTTGAATGTTAAAGAGCTGTGATTA
The DNA here is from genome assembly GCF_057381915.1 of Diplotaxodon limnothrissa. Lineage (NCBI taxonomy): Eukaryota > Metazoa > Chordata > Actinopteri > Cichliformes > Cichlidae > Diplotaxodon > Diplotaxodon limnothrissa. Next base: position 25,850,982 of record NC_140596.1, read on the forward strand.
GTTTAGCAAGAAGTACATGACTCACCCTAAAGTTTATCTCTAATCCTCAAAATCTGCCACATTTTGTACATTTTATCAGACTCTTGTGTTGTCTGTGTCTGCAGTGAGCTCATCTTTTCACTCCACTTTGAAAGTTCTGACAAATGCCAGTTAGAGATGTTGAGTTTTTTATGACCTTACTCTTATTTATTTGATCCTTCAGGAAGGGTCAGCTGGATGTGCGGGAGCTGATATCTCTCTGCCCGTTACTGCTACCAGCTTCCTCTTCATTCACGCGGTGCCACCCTCCTCTCCACGAGTTTGCAGATCTCAATCATCTGGCACAGGGTGACCAGGAGAAAGTGTTGCGATGCAAGAAGTTCCTCATAAGTTATTTAGGAGAGGTAACTGGATTCAGACCTGCACACAGTTTTGTCACTTGTCTTGTGTTAATGGTTTTCATTATCTGTACGCGCAGGTACGAAGCACAGAGGTGGTGAACGGCTGTAGAGAGGATGTGGACACTGCACTGTTAAAGCTGTATGCCGAACAGGACCACGACAGCCTTTTAGACCTCCTGGCTTCAGACAATGCCTGCGTGCTAGCAGACAGTGTCCCATGGCTGGAGAAATATCACAAGTTTGTATACTCTTACGATCTAATCTTTTATGTTAACATGATTAAAAACTCAGAAACTGGTCCAACACAGAGAGACTTTATGATCTCCAAAATGTTGTTAATTATAGCTTCATTGATAAACATGCACAATGACCTAAAAGCTTTGGTTTCTAGTGTGTGTGTGTGTGTGTGTGCGTGCTCGTGTGAGCGCATGGTTTGACTGTTGTATAAATGGTGATTAAAGTAAATTAGTCCGACTTCTTTCATATGAAATCAGGCTTAAAATTCAGTAATTGGCAGCAACAATAACACTTGGGAATGACTGGGAAACAGAACTTTAATTATTACAGCTACAAAATTCACTAGAGGGATGGACTGAGATGGGTCTTCATTGGGTAAATGCTCTTCCTTCCTCCCACACTGTTAATTAACACCCTGGTAAAGCTTTAATACTATGTCCAGTTTAGGAAGGCAATTTAATTGCTTTATACAGAAAATGTAATCCTCCAGGGCGGCTTTGGCTTCATTCAGCTCTTTTCTGTCTTTAAGATATTTTGCGCTGGGGCTGCTCTATCATTATAATGGTCAGGATTCAGCAGCACTTCAGGTATGTTTGCAAATTTATTTTTTTTCTCAGTGATTTATGACTGAAGAATCTGCACTAATACGATGTTTATGAATTGAACCCTTTATGTTTCTGATAGTTGTGGATTCGTGTGGCAGATGGGGAGCTGCAAGACCCTACTAGATCTGATCTTTTTGAGTACATTGTGGACTTTCTCTGCACCTCCTCTAATGTGGACCTTGTATGGAAGTATGCAGACTGGGCCCTACGGAAGGATCCCATCGTAGGTTACCAAAAATGTAACGCTGCTGCAGAATTATTAATACTGGTCTCACTTGGAAGTTTTTGAGTCTTGCTGTCTGTCACTAGCCAATGCTTGCACAATATTTCCTAGTTCTAGTGTTTGAGTGTACTTATTCTGTTGCAGTACATTGTCTTAAAGAGCTTAGAGCTTTGCTCTGCAGACAGTTTGCGTCACTTCCAGTCATTTTGCAAAAGCTAAAGTAGTAACCTAATCTCTTTTCTTGCCCATAGATAGGTGTCCACATCTTCACTAAGAGGCATACCAGTAAAGACCAGCCGGAATTGAACCCTGATGATGTCATCACTTACCTGGGAAAGCACAACCAGGCGCTTCTGCTCTACTTGGAGAACCTGGTGCTGGAGAAAAGGGTGCAGGTACAAAAACACAAGCTGTGATGGCTGATAGACAGTGTTCAGGTCTCAGGCTGCACTCCCACAGAATGTTTAAGTATGAGGAGACGTGAAGGCGTGATATTCAGCTGTAGGTTGTTCATATTTTGGCAGCACAAATGCACAGCCTCTGCAGTTAAGTGAGCAGGGGATTCAGAAAAATTGGAAGTGTAAACATTGCTTTCTGTCACATTTAAGGTTAAATAAAACCAAACCTTTCCTGCAAGGTGGCAAAGGCATCACCAGAAATTGTGCGTCCAGTATAAATGTTCCCTAATTCCGACATGAAAATGCATTTGAACACTTGACTAAATGTGAAAGCATTTTAGTGAAGCAGCTCACGTGAGACATGGTAGCTTCGGTGGTTAGCTCTGTCTCCCCGACTTCCCCTTCTAGTCTTGAGCTGTCAGAATTAAGTTACTTCTAAAGGGTGTGCACATCCTTAATTTGGAGCTTAAGTACAAGTACTTTTATAAATGGTTGGATGAATATTTTCATGAGTTCTTGAAGCCTGAAGTCTATAAATGTTTTCACATCAGCGAACTGCTGCACATGCACACAACTGAACACTTGCTGCTGCTCAGTGAAACCACAGTCTGACCTGTGGGCTGCAGACATGCTTCACTCTTGTAGTTTGGGAATAAGATCCTTAAAGTGATCCTGAAAGTAGGCCCCACGATGCCCCTTTTTCATTTTTCTAGCTAACATTAGATTCTAGAAACTTGCTTACCTATAGTATTGAATCATTGTAAATGGTTATTTTGGACAACTCTCATCGTGGATTTATTTTTAGGTTTCCATCTACAGATGTGCATCTTTAAAAGCTTATTTAATTTGAACTGTTTTCATGTTTGTGGATGCAGAAGGAGAAGTTCCACACACATCTAGCTGTGTTGTACTTGGAGAGGGTGTTATCTTTGATGTCACAGTCTCCAAAAGATGAGGAACAGCTGACCAAAGCTAGGGAAAGGCTTCAAGCCCTGCTCAGGGAGTCCGACCTATACCGTGTACAGTTTCTTTTAGGTGAGAAAAATATCTGTTTGTTTGTCTCTAACAGGAGTTTCTTTTTTCTTGTGGAATTACTTTGTAACGTCTCTTTAAAGATTATGAACAAGATTTAATTGATGCGCTCTAACGAGGTCTTGCTTTTCATTTAATTGTGCGTCTGGTGATCATTTTGGAGATTTTCATGATGTTTGGTGTTCTTGTGCTCTGTTCAGCTAAAATGGAGAACTGTGAAGAACTGCTGCTAGAGCGTGCAACACTACATGGAAAACTAGAGGAGCATGACAAAGCGCTGCACATTCTGGTGCACCAGCTCAGAGACTTCCCGTCCGCCGAGGCCTTCTGCATATGGGCCTCTTCTAGTAGAGATTCGGCGTACCGACAGCAGCTCTTTCACCTGCTGCTGGGGGTGTATTTGGATGGGAGCCCTCCTGGGCAATCGGGAGACAGCGGAGAGCTGGAGATGGCGGCAGTGGATCTCCTAAATCGGCACGGGGAGGTGTTTGACGCGGTCCGTGTCCTGCGAATGCTGCCAGAAGGCTGGTCACTTCAGCTGCTGCGTCCCTTTCTGGGTCGAGCCATCAGGGCCAGCATGCACGCCTGCCGCACGTCCAGGATCGCTTTAGGGCTCGCACACTCTGAAAACCTTCAACTGCTGCATGATAGGGTAAGAAACGCATTATAGTATTAAGCTAGATAAGTATATAAATAACTGCTCTACTCTTACGCTTAACGAAACACTTTCATTTTTAATTTTCTGGTTTCACGATCAAATAAACGGGTAAACAACCATGAAAAGTTTTTAACAAAACACCTTAAAACTCCTTTCCCTGTTATTTTTTTTTTTTTCTCGTCCAGTTGAAAGAGTGTAAGAGACCCGTCTTTGTGTCTGAAAAGAAGGGATGCCACCTGTGCCACAACACCTTCAGCGAGCCCAGCGTGGTGTGTCTGCCCGGTGGAGTGCCTGTCCACACCCACTGTGTTGCCCAGAGAGTAAGAGACTCTCCCACAAAGAGACAGTTGACTAATAGCAGTAAACACACGTGAGACCTAACCCTTTTTAAGAAACCTCATGGCTTGGGATGAGAGGCACCAAACTACAGCAGGATGCGCTGAGATTTTCAATGGCTGAGGACTGTGGGGATGACAAAAGCACAGAGCCCCAGTTCCCCTAGTGGGCTCTGCAGCTGTGGAGTTAACAAGACACACAAAGAAGGCTGGGCGACTGTGTGGGGGACTCGAGCGCCGCAGTTGTACTGCACTTTCAGACTTACAGTTTGATTTCTGTTCCATTCTGTGGCCGTCCTGTCTTTGTTTTTTCTTCTTTTTTTTTTTTTAATCCTAAATTCAAGAAACTGCTTGAACTACAGAACATAATATTTGAATCTCATTGCATATATTTCTGAAGCATGAACAGTCTTACACTTTTGGGTCTAATCGGCTCCATATGGGTATTGTATTAATACTGTTCTAACCTGTCTTAACTCGCACATTACAGAGTTGGGTTGTAATGTGAATACTACAAAGGCTCATCAGTACTGATGGAAAAAGTCTGTTGTTCTTTTTTTGTATGTCTTTGACTCTTTGTTCTGGTCTCAAAGCTGCTTTCCCTCCACCCACAATGATGTTGTATTAGTTGGTAACTGACAAGCAGCAATTTGATCCAAACCCACTAAATGATTGTCATAGCAAGGTTTAAACAAATAAACACCAACCTTTTGTGGAGCAGCAACAACATAAAATGTGAAAATAACAGTGCTTCACTTATGAATAAGTGTAATTGGACATTTATTAGACTATACACATCACATTGACCTTCTACAAGTTGCACAAATGAGATGAATCCTTAATGATGTGACAGTTAATCTTACAGCGTAACTGAAATGAACCTGCATACATTTTGTCTGGTTTCAAGCAACAAATAAATAAAATTTCCATTGCCCCAAGCATGCATGCATGCATACATTTTGTTTGTTTGAACAGGCCACTCATACTGTTAGATATCCTAATGTATGCATGTACGCAATACTGAGCAAAACATTTAAGTTGAAGTATAGGCTATTTGTTTAAAATTTGTGTACAAGATCAATCATGTAGAACAACAGGCCACGAACTACAACTCTCTCCATTGAAAGTGCAAAGTGCACCCGTCTCATTTCTGTGATTCAAAGAGCCTGTAAAATTCTCAGCTTTCTCAGTTTTGGATTTGCATTTAATGCAACAAGTGTTAAAACTGCCCGCAGTGAACGTGATAACAAAGATTGTGAGACTTCATAAAAATGGCAGTGTGTCCAAGAGCAGCAGTAGTATGCAATGACATTTAAGGTGAAACACTTGAGGAAAAAATGAACCGTGCACAAAATAAACTGATGGGTAAGTGGGTGAAAGATCCTGCATGAAGTCAATTAACAGTGTCTGTTCTTCACACACCTGTGACATCGTAACAGGAAAAGTAGTCAAGTTAGTTATGGCATCATAGTCTTTGGTCTATGAGAATGAGGTGGACATGCAAAGACAGGCTCCAAACATAAGTGTAATATTCTTTTGTTATGAAAATATAACAAAGGAATATTACACTTATGTTTGTCTTTGCAAGTTGCCTAAACTGTTTAAATGTTTTAAAGATCACAAACGTCCCACTAATACGTTCTTTTTAAAAAGATCATTATTTCACTGAGGTTTTGTGTATTCATTTGAATCCTTTCAGCAAAACACGCTTCAGAGGAAAATGTGTGTGTGCGGGATGTGTATAAAGATGTTTTCATCGGAAATTAAATTAGGTTTGACTCTCCAGAAATTAATTGTTCCAAACAGATAAAAATAAATAAAACATTTCAATTTCAGAAAGAATCTGGCAAGAATGCAGTGTGATAACTGTAATTTGTCTCTATTAATATGCAGGGGTAAATTACTTTTGGCAGCCTTTTCATATTTCAACACAAGAACTTCATCTCCCTGTGACTGTTTCTAAAGACACCAGAAGATGGCAGTAATGTGTCTGAAACCAGAACGCCAGCTGATACCACAATCTCTACAGTTCAATGTTCTTGGCACATGCTCCAGTTTTGAGTTTCAATAAATTCAGCCTGGTTGTTTTTGCATAAACGGGTTCACAGGCAAACAAATAAAGAGCATCACTCATGTCTTTATGTTGGAAAATTAAAAGAACCACACATTCGTGGAAATCACTTTAAGGTCCTTTACCACGGCTCCACTTACTAATGGGTATGCTTTAAATAACAGGTGGGGTGGCTCTGGAATAAAGTGTGTTTTAAACGTGTTTAATCTCACTTTCAAATTATACAACCTCAGTCTGACAGTCACTATAACTGCATGATTCAAAGATTTTTGGGAAAACAAAAACTTACAGCTGTATCAGACTCGCTGCCACAGTGTGCAGGCTGAGTGAGGAACAATGATTTTTTTTCCTGCATTCATAATGAAACGACCAACTAACTAATGCATGATGCTGCACTGCGCTTGTTCCCCTAAAACATCTTTCTCCTCTAAACGTTTCACAAGTGTGACAAAAAGTGTTTAATCATCGGGCGCTGTCACACCTCAGATCACATGCTGTTGCTTAACAAGTCTTCATAACTCATAGCAGGTGGATGTCATGTTTGTGAAGAGAAGATTTGGGCATGTTCCTAAATATCTTTAGAAGGTGAGGCTTTGAGAAAACAGAGGAATGAAGGAAACCCCAAAGTAAACATGACTGTGTCCGTGTGCTGCCCAGAGAATATACTCAATTTAAATCATTGTTGATCTCCATGTTTTTTAGGGGAAAACTTTCATGAATTCAAAGTTGTCCAATCTACTAAAACCCGTGTCTCTGAATGCTGTGGTGGTGTTGATGTTAGCTACCTGCTGCCTATTTCTACATGTAAAGAACTTTGTGCATTCATGGGCTATATTTCTAACTCGGAAGGCTGAGCTTTGTGGATGCATTGGGTTTCACTCCACAGCTGCTTCTGTCTGACGAATTTAGTCATAGCTCGCTTAAAACTCCTCGCCATGACTTCAAAGAATGATGATAAAAGTATTCAGGAGAGCTGTGTGAAAGCATCCTGTCGTATTTTACATAAATATATATCTATACCTCTGTATATACTGCATTTGTATCCCTTTGCTGCTTCCTCCATCAATGCCCGTGTGGATGGAAAAAGGACCAACCTGGTTTAATAAACATGAAACTGCATCAGCTCACAAGTAATTCCAACGTGCATTTTAGCATGATAAGCAGGATTACTGTTTGTTTCTGTTTTTTTCCTCACTTCTTGGGAATTAAAGTTTTTCTGTGGATTAAAGAGTAATAAAAAGGATTTTTTTTAAAAGCAGCTGTTTTGTTGGATGTCAGTTAACCTCTTGAGTGTGAAGTTAAAGCATACATTTTAGCAGCAAAAACTCATTGCCTTACACTAACTGCTAGCTGTGGTGGCAGTTAGAGTGTAAGGCAATGAGTGGGGTTGGGTATTTGTGTCTATGCGGCTGCAGTTTTGATGATCCTGATCACTGACTGTTTTCAGACGAGACATTCACTGTGCAGAGCAACACGAACCAATTGGAACTGGAAAACAACCAACCAAAGGAAAACTGTGTTTCCATCTTGTTCTCCAGCAAACCCGTCCTACCTCTGGAGATCCTGACGCACTGATCCCGACTTGCTCGTGCTGCCTTACTTAGGGAATTACAGGTCATCCATGCTTTTGTCTTTAAGGCATGGCTGTAATTTAATTAATTTATTTGATTAAGCTGGCTTCATGGATAAATAAAGCTTGGTATCATCTGCATAGCATTGTAAGTTTATGCAGTATCTGTATTAATATGATCTTATCACTCACCAGTCTTCACTGTGCAGGGCATGGTGAAGGAGAGTACACACTTACGAGCCAGAGGCAACACAGTCACCATTGGACTGTTGAGCTGAATAATGCCAATGCCAGTGACATGCCAGGACAGGACTGTGTTCCCAGTTTGAAGCAGAGGATTAGTTAAATTCCTGTGGTAAGACTGTTTGAACATGACACTACCTGTGCACAACCAATATGTTATCCTGACTGAGAGACAGTAACAGTCTATATTTACTTCCTAGCACGGTGGGCTTCTCTCTTAAATATAGTGGCAATTGTTCTCCTCCTGTATAACATCAACCCTCTGCATGTCCACCACTACACCATCACTACACCCATGAATTTTCTTTCTGGTCTTGCTCTTTTCCTCCTGCTTGGTAGTCTTATCTTCAACAAGCTTTGTCCCATATATCCACTAACCCTGCTCTGCACATGTCCAAACAACCTGAGCTGTCTGTCTGATATTCTCATTTCTTATCCATCCTGGTCACTCCCAACAAAAAGCATCTTCAACTCTGCCACCTCCAGCTCAGACTTCTTTTTGCTTGTACTACTCTCTCCGAACCACATGTCATAGCAATTAATCCTTTGCTTTCACTCTTACTCCTTTCTTTCTGTCACAAATCACCCGTTACGCTTGTCTCCACCCCCTCCACCCTGTCCCCACCTCTCTTGTGCTCTATCTGCACTTTGGATGGTTGACCGCAGGTATTTAAACTTCACTCCTTGCAGCTTCCCTATTACACCTGCCTCTCTCATTCACACACATACATTCTGCCTTGATTTTACTGAGTTTCATTGCTCTTGTCTCCAACACCTCAATTTTTCAGGTGGTATATAAATGAGGTTTATTACTATTATTAGTATCATTATTATTGGAAAGTAAAATGTTTTAATTTTTAATGAGGATATTTAAATGACATAGCATAAATGTCACTCTTTGGATTCAATTTCATATTATTGTTTAAAAATGTAATTTCTTCTTCTTCTCATTTGAATACCCCCATATCTCTGTATGAAAACATCTTAGGGTGAAACTGCTCCCCCTGCTGACCGTTCACGGTAACCGTGGAACGACTGTAGCCCACTGGCTGCTCCGCACAACAACACAAACGCCATCTTTAGCTGACAAGCAAAGTAGCGAAGCTGAGAGTTGAGAAGCGAAACTAGGTCAGGCGCTCGGAAAGCCAGCACACTTTTGAAAACCTCATTTCACCAGCTTCCCGGCAGTTTTCGCTAACCTCCCGACACACCGTGCTGTCGTATGGTCCAATGTGTTTGATCGGTCGGCCAGCTCGGACGCAGTTTTCTTGTGTCGGTCCCGGTTGACGTTGAGTGACCGTCTCTAAATAAACAGCCCCACGGAGGAGGTGATAACCAGGTGAGGAGGGTGAAGATAAATAACTACCGTAGACCTGTAAGTGTCTGATCGAGCTGTTTTTAGTCACCGTTTTATGTTAAGTGGGTAGACTTTGCTAAGTAGTTGCCAAGATGTATAGTTGGGCTGAGCTAAGCTAACTCCTGACGGGTGTGTTGTTGCTGTAAATTGCGGTGGCATTAAACGGCGTCCACAGCTTGGCATTTATGCGTGGGAAAAGGCGCTTTTATTAAAAGACAGTATCAGCGAGGAGAAGCTAACTTTGAGGCAGCTTGACCACACGGTGTTGGTGGTTGAAGCAGAGGGAGGCGTGTCCTCTATCTGTACTGTTTTCATTTTCAGGTGGGCAGAAGAAACGCTGAAGGAAACACGTAGGCTGTTCTTGCAGTTAATCATCAGCGTGTGTGAGGCAAAACACGCGGAATGGTCCAGTGCACACAGTAGTCAGGACAGACTTCCAGGAAATAAACACGTTGCTTTCTAACTTGGTGCTCGCGTACCTGTGAGAATCGACCGATACTGGGGGAACGGGAAAGCCGATAGAGGCAGTAAGCTGTTTTAAATTGTTAATGATTAAAGAAACTCGTCACGAGTGTTTTTGTTTAGAAAACCAGTCAACTAGTTAACCAGTATCCATGCAGCCACAGGTTAAAACTAAAGATGTATCTCATTAGAAAACAGAGTACACACACACACACTTTAGTGGACAGCAGAGTAAATATGCTTTTGTGATGTTCTTTGAAGTTTAAAAAAAAAAAATCTTTTCGATTTAGTTTTGGTTTGCTTTTTTTCGTGTCCCTTTTATTCATTAAACATGTTCAGCATTAGTTTTCATTAATTTAGCTGTTAGTTTTATTTTTTCTGGAATTAAGATAACTCTTTATTGTCATTGCGCAGTCATACATAGTAAAATAGTACTATGAAATTGGAAAACCGTTATGTTTTGACTAGAGATGGACCGATCCGATATTACGTATCGGTATCGGTCCGATACTGACCTAAATTACTGGATCGGATATCGGAGAAAAATAAAAAATGTAATCCGATCCATTAAATATCACGAAAGCACCTCACAAAACTTGCAACACGCCGTAACTCACCTCAGAACGTTAGCACGTCGGAGCAGTATGCATCACGTGATAGAGCGGCTGTGGCATGCAGGACCGGTTGGTGGTCTGGATAGCATTTGGAGCTTCGCTAGCAACCCGGCATTTCATCTCCGACAAAGTTATCCCGAGAGAAGTAAAGCAAGTGTGTAAGTCCATCTCTGAATGTTTGTAAAGCATTCCTGCATTAAGCTTAACAAGCGACTGCCTCTTCTTGCTGCTACTTCAATCATGAAACTGCTTAACGATCAGCTGATCGGCTTTTCTGTCGCGAGTCCGTGTCTCTAGTTTGCTTTTGGCCCACTTTGCACCAGAAAGAGGAAACCAGCGGATAAACAACAGCAGCACGTTTAAGCTTGATAAGCTGTTGTTAGAATTTATTTAATATTACTTTCTACTCCAGGATCTTTTTCTATGTAGCTGACGCTGGTAACTGTGCAGGGGCGGATCTAGCAAAGTTTAGCCAGGGGGGCCGATAGGGCATTAACAGGGAAAAGGGGGCACAAAGACATACTTTTCTTTCTTATTCTCATTTAAAATGTCTAGCTTTTAATAAATAATTATCTGACACCCAAAGTTTTAATTTGATGCAAAATGAATAGAAGTCCATTACTGTATATAGTGACTATTAAGTCTAATATATATATATACTGTATATACCCTAGTAAGCTATAGTACTTTTTCCTTTGGGAAGGTACCATCTGTGCAGTCTGCAATTTTGTTGAAGAAAGCTGTTGAATCTATTTAATATTTCTTGAAAAATAATTGATTTCTGTGCATTTTTTTTCACACTGCATCAAATTAAGGTTGATTACGTCGATTAAGCATCATGAGGTGGAGCGTGAGGGGTGGTTCCCTATTTTTTATTTATTTATTTTTGTTGTTGCTGGGAGTTGGAACCCTATTAGTTAGGTTGCTTAATATTTATGCTAAGTACTCTTTAAAATACCAGAATAGGGAGGATGGTGTAGGTTTAAGTTTATTAGATTGATCAGTATTGCTGAACTATGAAATATTTTTTTTTGCATACAGGTATAACAGAATAGCTTTAGTGTAGTTGTTGTTTTAAACTTGAGTATGAACTTATACAAAATGCAGCAAGATATTTAAAAAACAGTTTTGTTGATTAAAAAACACTATATCGGATTCATATCGGTATCGGCAGATATCCAAATTTATGATATCGGTATCGGACATAAAAAAGTGGTATCGTGCCATCTCTAGTTTTGACAAGAATGACAGCTAAATATACTTCCTTTATATATTCCGTGATATAAAAATGCAATATTATTTCTGTTTTCATGCTTTTTTTTTCTAAAGGCCAGTTTTTTATTTTTTGCATCTGCAGCAGTATGCAAACGTTTTGATTATTTAGATTTTATATGTATTTATATATAACTTTGCATTTGTATGTAAACATGTGCAAACATACAGGGAAATACAGTGTAAAACGCAAAATAGTTTGTACAGTTCTAACAAGCTTAAAAATCGATATTTAGTATGACCACCTTTGTTATTCAACACAGCCTGAACAGCTTTCGTGTAATATCTGGATATATTCACGTATATCCACAGACCAGTTCTTGTATCATTTGGGACACTTCAGTCTTTTCTCCACATTTCCCTTCCTTAACAATGGCTTCTTCTCAGCCACCCTTCCTATGAGACCATTGCTGAGCTTCAGTGAACGTTAGAGAAATTTTTTTTTGTCCAGTTTTCTCAAACCTTTTGAGGACACTCTGCACACCATACTGAGATATTAGAAGTTGTTGTCTAATAGTACTTTGGAAGTCACCTTGGTGCAAAAATAAATTTTTTATGGTTAGCAGATGATGCTATCTTAAGCATTTTTCACATATTGAGCTAAATACAGTACATTGGAAACAAATTGTGTCTTTCTTACAGGCTACTAGAAATGAAGTGCCCAAGATACAATGTAAAACTGGTTCTTTGCTAAGTTGTCTGTTATGTGTTGACACAACACTGTTAATTTAGGTGCCTTTTTATGCTTGAATGGTCAGTGTTAGGTCTAAACAAACAAACAAGCAAAAACATTCCTCTTAAAATGGTCAGCTAGAAGGAATAGAACAGAATAGCTCTTTATTATCACTGTGCATGTGCAGCAAGATTATGGGTGCTCCCCACCAACTGTGCAGGAATAAAATATAAATGGTAAACGGCATGAATAAATGGCAAACAAGAGAAATGTTTTCAAAAATAAGAGAAAGGCACATTAAAGTACAATGGACTGAAAATGAATGAATGAAAAAGCAACCAATGTCCAGAAAAGAACTGCAAAAGGCCTTCTTAAAGCCTGGATAACTATTATTCAAACGCACTTAAGAAAATACAAGGAAGTTGAGCTCATTTTAAGCAAAATATAAAGAAACAAGGGGTAACTCAAGAGTTTTGCACAAATAATTATTGAAGAATAATAATAATAATAATAATATATATAGCACTTTTCAAGGCACCCAAAGCGCTTTACAATTCCACTATTCATTCACTCTCGCATTCACACTGGTGGAGGCAAGCTACGGTTGTAGCCACAGCTGCCCTGGGGCAGACTGACAGAAGCGAGGCTGCCATATCGTGCCATCGGCCCCTCTGTAGAACTGTACTGTAGAAACCTTTGTGCTCATATGTTCTAGATAGTCTTGTTTAATCAACTGCTGATTTTTAACTAGCTGAATTCAGTCAAATACACCAAGTTATTGACCTAACCATGGGGGATTGTGATCCTGCTTGGAGTCTAAATTTAGAAAGGAGAAGCACTCCTCCTGGTTTTCATTGATAATCTATAGGCACTGGTAGTTTTGTCATCTGGTCAATTTTTAAATGGGTACATAAGATTCACATATTTATCACAACAGCTATATATGTTGCTGTGAAATGATTTTTGTTTTTGTTTTTACTAGTTCATGACCCAAAATAAGCAAATCTATATATAATTAACCAGATTACCCAATAAAAATATTTGTGGCTTTAGGGTCATGTGTCAGGCTTCCATATATGGGCTGCAAAAATAAAAACAACTGGGATAACATGCACAACGGCGAGCAGAAAAACTCAGCTCATCTGTCTGGATTTTAAACCCTCATCTTTTCACCCAGGATGAAACGAGGTCTCCAAGGGAACGAGCAGGAGGATGGAGGTGGAACCAGCGGTGGGTGTCAGAAGACTCTTAAACGGTCCCGCAAGCAGAGGAGGGAGAAAGATTTGGAGGATGAGGAAGTCCGCTGGGAGTGTCTGCCACAGGAGATCCTGCTCCACGTCTTCCAGTACCTGCCTCTACTGGATAGGGCTTTTGCCTCCCAGGTACCTGTATAATAATAATAAAGCAGCATTTATAGCTGCTCTTAGTTTACAATATGTAGCAGGGGGCAGTATTTATTAGTTGTAAGAACTAGAACAGCACAGTCACATTTTTTCCCCCTCTCATACTCATGTGTAAGCCTCGTTTGTATTGCTTTACTTACACGCTACATTGGCATTATTATACCTAATGGTTGCTGAGTTTATCTGATGGAGGATTATGAGCCTTAAAGGCCATAAGTGGGTGCTTCAGCTTGACTTTGATTGTGATACATGCTGTATTTGTTCATATAATGAGAGAGGTCTTCATTTGGCTAAACTAAGAAGGTAAAGCAGGGTTCTGTTAGTTTGTGGTTATGGGGTCATGTTTCAAAGCACTGCCTCAATTCGAACTGCTGCCAGTTTATCTCTTTTTTAAAGTTGCAGCATTTTGCTGTTAACACGTTAATGGAAGGTTACTCATTCATGAGGGAGATCAACAAAATGTTTTCAGTTTTTCTGCACAAATAAAATGCAGCATGAGCATCTAAGTGGTAAACATAATGGAAAATGCAAAAGCATATAATATTTGAATGTTTGACAGCTTTGCTGTTGCAGACAAAGAACTTCCCCAATCCACTTGTTTGTTAAGCTACAGTACGGCTGTTTCAGTGGACTGAGACCAGATGCATTGGAGTATTATAAAGTCATACTGTTCATGAGCACAATTTAATTTATGTACAAAATTTTAAAAAAGCAATATAAAGTAATCAACTGTCTCACCAGTAGATCTCACCTCAGGGTAGTCTGACTTCATCGTGCTGCAGTTCAGTTCAATTTTTATATCAAATCACAAGAACAGGTCTTTAAAATTATTCAAGACCTCGTATGTAAGGAAAAGGATTTTAAATTTGATTGTGAATTTAACAGGGAGCCAATGAAGAGAAGCCAGTCAGTTTTCTGGTGCTTCGAGGTCTGATTAGAGTCATTTTCCAGCTCAAACCATTTTAATAGAGCAGAACAAGGAACCAGCTGCACACGTTTGAGTTGGATCCTGCAACTTCGAGGTGGGAGATTCTCTCTAAGGCTAAGGCTTTGCAGTTAAAAAAGAAAAGTAGTTAGACACCAAAATTGAGTGATCTCTTTTGGCCACACTTCACCTCTCCACTGTCTCGTGACTTTAAGCCGGGTAGTCTCTCTTCCCCCCCCCCCCCAAAAAGAAAAGAAAAACTAATTAGTCACAATCCTGCAGAGGGCACCCAGCAGCAGAAACGCATAAGAAATATTTTATTTATGTGTTATGTATATATTTACACCCATGAAACAGGCAGTGAGGATTTTGACACTTCTTAATTTCCTTTCACACCCAGTTGGCTAAGGAAGTTGATGCAATGCAGCATGTTTGAAGGTTCTTACGGCTTCACACATGCTTTATTTATACTGTTGGCTCGGAGTCAAGTATTTTTAAAAAAATCATTATTAATATTAAATACTTATTTACCAGTTTACTGTGCCATGTCAAACATATGCTACCTACTGCTACAAAATATTAGTGGTATTTATTTTCCTATTTTTCCAAATAACTTCTGAGCATTATGATTACGTAACTCAGCAGGAGTTTAAACAGTAAGCAAGCAGATGTATAGTGTTGCTGTTTTCCTGTTTCAACAAGTCATATCCTCGACATTTGTGCCAGGGTGACACCTCTAAGATTAATTATTGGTTTCTCTTCTCTGAGTCACATTTTGTCCTCTTGCCTGAGGATGAAAAAAAAGAAGTATTTTTGTCTTCAGCATGAAAAATTGAAAAGTTTGTGTTGTTGCTGCAGGTATGCCGAGGCTGGAACGAGGCCTTTCACATGCCAGAACTGTGGCGATGCTTTGAGTTTGAGTTGAACCAGCCAGCCAGCTCCTACCTGAAGGCCACACACCCAGACCTCATCAAACAGATCATCAAGAGGCATTCGGACCACCTGCAGTATGTCAGCTTCAAGGTACGAAAGAGAGGGGGGCAGTTTGAGGTTACAGCAGTTCAGTGATGAAGCGAAGTGGATTTTTATGTGCTGCCCAACTCACAGTGCCATTTTCTCTGTGTGCTGCCAGGTGGACAGCAGCAGAGAGTCTGCAGAAGCAGCGTGCGACATCCTCTCTCAGCTGGTGAATTGTTCTTTGAAAACTCTGGGGCTCATCTCCACAGCCAGGCCCAGCTTCATGGAGATGCCTAAGGTCAGCCTCAGCAACAGGGTTACATCGTGTGCATTTTCAAGTAAAAGAAAACAGACGTGACACCACAAGGTGGACTTTTGCAGAGCCTTAGAAATGAGGCATGACTGAGAAGATTTGAGAACCACTGAAGCACTCAGACATGAGCGTCTCTGAATTGTAACGCACCGCAGAGATCTGAAAATCCACCGCTTTAGAGCTCCTTTGATTAATGCCTGAAAGGAAGCTGGTCTGATTAAAGTCAAGTGCCTGTGGGAAGGTCTACAAGTTGATATCTCCAAAATCTTGTACTCAGCCCCTGTTTTCTTTGACACTTTATCTCAGAAGACAGATCCCACAGATGCATACAATGTAAAAGAAACTCTGTGGAATTATGGTAATTTGCTGTGCGGCGGTCTTGTTTTGTTTGCAGCTTTTATTTTACAACTACCTGCACAAATGTGCATCGGCTCCTAGACAAAGCTGAAAGTTTCAGTGTGTATGTGTAGTTGAATTAGATGCTTGTTACTAGATCTGTCTGCAGATTTCTTAAATAAAATGTTTGCTTATTGTTTCTCTCTCTTCTCTGTTCAACAGTCCCACTTCATCTCAGCACTGACTGTGGTTTTCGTCAACTCTAAATCCCTGTCCTCCCTGAAGATTGATGACACGCCTGTGGATGACCCGTCTCTTAAAGTCCTGGTGGCCAATAACAGCGACACGCTCAAACTGCTCAAAATGAGCAGCTGCCCTCACGTTTCACCTGCAGGTACTGACAAATGGAACAAATGAGAGAAATTAGGGGCCTTAATGATTAGTAATGACTAATTAGTCATTGTGTAGAATTTGATTGATTGATTGAGAACTGTTATCGCTGAAATTGTAAGGTTTCTCCCTTGTTTCTCAGGGGCTTGGGTGCGATTTATAGACGTGCTGTACAGGTTGCCAGTAAACACTGCATTTATTTTTTGGGCGTGTATTTCCAGGCATCCTGTGTGTGGCTGATCAGTGCCATGGCCTGAGAGAACTGGCTCTCAACTACCATTTGCTGAGCGATGAACTTCTCATCGCCCTCTCCTCGGAGAAGCACGTGCATCTCGAGCACCTCCGCATTGACGTGGTCAGTGAAAATCCCGGCCAACAGTTTCACACCATCAAAAAGAGCAGCTGGGACGCCATGAAGCGTCACTCGCCTAAATTTAATCTGGTCATGTACTTCTACCTCTACGAGGATGAGTTTGGCCCTTTCTTCCGCGACGAAATCCCCGTCACGCATCTGTACTTCGGCCGCTCCGTCAGCAAAGACGTGCTGGGGCGCGTCGGCCTCAACTGCCCGCGTCTGGTCGAGCTGGTGGTGTGCGCCAACGGGCTGCGACCGCTGGACGAGGAGCTGATCCGCATCGCCCAGCGCTGCACGCAGCTGTCTGCCATTGGCTTGGGAGAGTGCGAAGTGTCCTGCAGCGCCTTCGTGGAGTTTGTCAAGATGTGTGGAGACAGACTGACGCAGCTATCCATCATGGAGGAAGTACTGGTTCCAGATCATCGCTATGGGTTGGATGATATCCACTGGGAGGTATCAAAGCATTTGGGTCGCGTCTGGTTCCCAGACATGATGCCTACGTGGTAGAGCTCTGGTAGAAGGCTCATCTTTCAAACATGAAGAAAACTGATTTTATTTTATTAACATGTATTGATTTCAGCTACAAAGTTCTGTATATAACTTTTGTATTTAGGAGTATATTTATAGATTATAATTTACGTAATTTGTAACATTTAGTATGTTGTTTTCTTCAGCCCTTTAATACTGGATAAATATAGTGTTTGAGGAGGGTTTGGGAGTGTCACTTTTCCAGGGGGATTAACAAATATGTCTGGTAACTAATGGCCCGTTTATGCTCGCCGTTTTTGCCCTCACGAACGGTGATGTACGACGAAAGTGACATCACATCCACCGGGCAATCCGCGCCTTTTATTCATCATTCTGGTCAATCCACAAACTTTTGTAGCTTCACACAGGTGTCCGTGCCATTGCTGCAGCAGCTGGTTTGGGAGTGCACTCGTGTCAGAAGTAAACCTCTTGTTTAATTCTATCATTGCAATTGTTTTGCTTCTGGTTTTGACTTTTTCTCCTGTGCCACAGTGAATGTGGATGTTTTACGTCAGTGGTGACACCTATCATTCAGGAAAATCCTGCAGCAAATCCTGCTTTAAATGATGCGCTATTGCGACGTCACAGTTGGCGTGCAGAACCACCGGTCCGGCGAGCATAAATGCACCTAATTAGTTTCATACACACAAGATGCATGTAACAAAGATTCCTTTTTGCCTTGTAAATATAATCCTTTTAATATAAATCAGAAACTTTAAAGCACTGAGCTTAATTTCACTTAAGCGAGTTAACATGCAGATTTTAAAAAGAGATTATCATCACCACACTGAACCCAGTGTCTTTGAAGCCAGGCAGTTTAGTCTTAGAAGGGGATGATCACCATTATAAGCTAATGTATTTTAGTACTCATTCAAAGCCACCCAAATTAATGTTATAGAAGCTTTTCTGATATATTTTTGTTTGTTTCTTTACAGCTGCAGTAATAAGTTGTGACTGTACAAGAATGAGTGATTTTTTAATTCACAGTGAGGCGACAGCTTGTTATAGATTGTGGTTGCTGATCATGTGATACTACAAGGAGGGAGGCAGCGGCACAGACAGTACTTCCTTGTTTTGTCTGCTCCATCCATCACTGTGTCACGACTTCAGTTTTATTTGAATGTGCTTTTGAACCTCATGTTTCTGCCCTGTGTTTGATTTTGGACAGCAAATTGTGGAGGCAGTTTTCTTTGGTCGCTTTGGCCATGATCGCGTTTGTCTTCATATACTGTATAAATATGTGTATATATAAACATATATGTGCGTGCATGCGTAATGTACGATAATTTATTTTCTGCATTGCCTGCACCCACGTTCCTGTAATTGTAAATATAAAATCTGTTATATTTAAAAACAAATGTAAGAGAGAAATTCTAATCATATATCTGTACATTTAATGATTCCTTTCGATGCACTTTTACCCTAATGAAGGTCCCGAGAGTAGCATTAGGGAAGGAAATGGAACAGTTTTGGAGCTAAATGGTCACAGGATTTAGCAGCGGTTCTCCAGTCTAATAACTCTGAGCCACCTTTTGTAGTTAACTTGATTTTACAAGGTTCGTTTCTTACAAACATTGAGATTATAAGATCCTAAAGTGGATTTTTTTTTTTTTTTTTTTTTGTTAACTGACACACAGAAATCATCCTGGGAAACCAAAACCCTCGATACAGCACAGTCACTGATTATGCTTCTATTTCTAACTTGAAGAAATATTAGAGTGATTCAGGAAAATTGTAACTAATTGGGAATCAAATTCAGAATTTCAAAGGTTATTTGATTGATGTGCGCACCGTTGTAACGTTAGGGCTGTGTTGTTCAGCCTGTCGCAGACACAGTGGACTTTCAGAAATGAAGCGGGTGGTTGTAGATGATATTTGAAATCGTGCAGCCCTGCAGACGGGACAGTATGGCAGCTGAATGTTGATGTAGCCGAGTGTTTTCATGAATGTGTAAGCTTGAAATATTTATCTTTCTCTATTGTTTTTCTTGCAGTGGGCTGAAAGCTGATTTAAGTTGGACACCTTTTAGTCTGTCAGTCATTATGTTCCGAGTTTATGAGGTTCATATTTCACCTTATCTGTTTTTTTTTTTGTTTTTTTACTTTTTATTTTTTGGGCAAATGTTAATAGAAGAGCCACTCCTTTATATTGATATTCTACCCTGTAACAGGCCCTGTAACATCTTACTTGCAAGTTTTCTGTTTCTGCGAAGCTGCCACGCCTGGCAGTGGACTTTATCCTTTACTAGCGCACAGTACAGTTTATGGTGTATCTATACAAATGTAAATATGCCGTCTGTTGGTTAATATTAACCACATTTGTGTTGTGCTTGCACATGATTATCGTAGCATCAGAAAATTGGCCGAGTAAGGGCTGCAGTTGTATAGAGAACAACATGTTGTTTATATTTAATCTAAATAAAGCTGCATTGTATTGAGAAGATTTTTGGAGAGTAATGTCTCGTTCTTTTCCCAAAGAGATGAAGCATTCCAGTAAAAATCTTTAAAAAAAAAAAAAAATTGTACTATAAAGACAATGATGTGCTTCGGTTCACATGGATTTAAGTTCTTTGAACTGTTTCAAGATCATATTCAGAGTTCAGTGAGGTATTTGGATAGATATAGACTTTATTAATCCCCATACTGGAGAAATTCACAAGTTACAGCAGCACAAAGCTCAGTAAGAAAAAAAAAAAAAAAAAAAAGGCATTAGAGATATATGAGAACATCCATCCATTCGCTTCCACTTATCCTTATTCAGAGTCGCGGGGGGGCGCTGGAGCCGATCTCAGCTGTCGTAGGGCGAGAGGCAGGCAGACAACCATTCACACCTAGTGGCAATTTGGATTATCCAATTTACCCATCCCCACAAGCTGCATGTCTTTGGTGGGTGGGAGGAAGCCGGAGTACCCGGAGGGAACCCACGCAAACACGGGGAGAACATGCAAACTCCACACAGAAAGACCCCGGCCTGAAGGTGGAATTGAACTCAGGACCTTCTTGCTGTGTGGCAACAGTGCTAACCACTGTGCCATTGTGCTGCCCATATGAGACCAAATGAGGAAGAAAAAGACAGTGTATAAATAAAACAAGCAAAAATAATATGAAAAAGTCCATTTTTATGATGTGCAAATGGTTGCTATGTACAGTAAAATATACTAGAAGACATTTCACTAAGCTGTTGGTTTATGTGTATATTAAATGCATTAGGAGAGATAATACAAGCACACATATCCGAGCAGGTATCTATTCTATACGCCTATTTTAAAGTTAGAAAAAATGTTGCTGTTGTGCTACAAAATCAGAGAGAAATGTGAGTATAGATTTCATAAGATGCTATCATAACTCTCTGAGAGCAATGAAATGCAGTGTTGTTAAGGATACCCTGAGTGTAATGTATTAATTAGGAGCAGACTGTTACTGGATTCTCTTTAATCCATATTTAGCCCTCTTTAAGTCTTTTCTCTCTATCCTTTGTCCTCTATTTGACAGTCTGTGCAAAATATCTTATTTAGAAAGGCTAAAGGTTTATTAAGAAGAGCAGGTTAATCACTCATATCACTAGCTTTAAAAATAAGCTACCACCACAAATAGGCCCACGCTAATGCATATGCTGCAAGTCACCTCGTTTTCATTTTGCTATGCAAGATGCTGAAAAGGTTAAATTACACTTCAAACATCCCTGCGAGGAAACTGGAGAAAAAAGGAATAAAGTGTATTACCAAGCGAGCAAAACTTTATTTATGCAGCAATTACCTCCAAGCCAAGTGCTTTTCAAGCAGCTTTATAAACAGCAGTAAACATGAAGACATAAAAATAGACACGAGCAAGAGAGGACACAATCTAGTAAGAGTTCCATTAAGTGAAATCAGATAAAAGACGTAACCTACGGTGCTGTCTCGTGTTTCAGCCACAGCTAATTAAATTTTTAGGTCTCAGGATTTAAAAGGACAATAAGTGATATTTCTTAAACAGGAAATGCTCTGAGCTCCTGAGCTGTGGACTAAGAGCCGATGAAGTCAGATTATTGGTTCAAGATCCACAGTTTGGGAAGATTAAACTTTCTTTAAAGTTCTTTAAATTACTCACTTCATGTGCAAATATGTGCTTAAGTACATTTCTGAGCATTAACACATGTATAATTATAAACTTTACCCATGTAATTGGTGTTTTTATCTATTTAAATAGTGCCAGTTCACAATATCAGGTGCCCCTGGCGCCTCCAGCATTTTTTCATAGGGATGGCCATATGAGGGCCACTAAAAACATTGGGGCACACTACTGGGGCGGCAAATTTTGGGGGTGCCCCCCTGGTGGCGCCCCTGCCAGTTGCCTCAAACACTTCATATTGTAAAGTAAAGACTCAATATTAAAGATAACCTATAACGAATGGGAGAAAACAAAAATACAATCTTAATTCTAAATTGGAATTGCGATTTTGGCAGCTGTGACAATGACAATGAATGAACTCATGTGTACACTGTGGTCATGAATTGATGGGCATGGCCAGCAATAATCCAACTAAAGAGTTTAAAGTACACCAGGAAAATATCCTCGACACCAACACCAAAATAAGCCAGAACCATTGATCCAAAGTGCGATGGATCTATGCTTTTTTTCTTTTTTACACAATTTTGACCCTACCAACTGAATTTTGCAGCAGAAACTGAGATAAATCAGACCAGGGAATCTGCTATAGAATCTTTTGATGAGCCCATGCGAACTGTAGCTTCAGTGTCCTGTTCTTTTGTGAATTCATTTTGCAAGTGAAATTCATTTTACTAAATTGTCAAAGGAGCTTGCAAAGAAAAGCGTCTGGACTTCTTTAAGTTGCTGAACCTTCACAGACATTTTACTAAATTCGTTTCTTGTATTAATTATTAAACCACACACTTCACGAAAGTAATTTAACAACACCCTCTGTATTTTTAATCCTAAATGAACATTTATTTTCTAAATATGGTTTTATGTACCCATATATGAGAAGCATGCACGGAGCTCTGCAGTAACTTAATACGTCGTGTCTCTATAAACTCAGTCGAGGTTAGGCGGATGCTGCTCTCCGGTCACTCCCACCGTGGGAGGACGGAGTCACTGCCGCCGGATAGTCCCCCTCAGCTGGGAGGGGCAGCAGAGCTCTCTGAAGTTGCTTTACTTGGGGAAACGATCGAGCACGTTAGCTTTATAACAGTTTTCTTTCAAGGTGCTCTACTCTCAAGGATGTTGGGTGTGGCTGGAATGCCTGGCAGGTACGTTTTTGTGTGTGTAGCGTAAACATAAACTCGCGTAGAGGTTAAATAGCCCGTTAGCTTTGGAAGCCAGCAGGCTAACACTAACAGCTTGCCAGCGTAGCCAACCTCTGGGGAGAAGTTAGCTCATCGCTTCTCTATAGTAGATAGGACGCTTTTCAAAACAGTATAATTATCGCAACACAAGTATAATTATCACCACACCCCACATTTTGGTACAAGGCAAACAAAGTGTAGAGATTACTCTGCGGAGTTTGCGGATTTCATTACACATACTTAGCTTAGTTTTTTCTATGCTACACGGTGCCAACGGCTAGCATGCTAAGTTAGTTGTATTCGCTATTTGTATAGCTCCTTTTTCAAAACTCACATAATTTTTTTATCATTCAATCATTCACAGCGCTTTATTGGTATTTACAAAATAAATAAATGTATCTCATGTGCCCTGGATTAATGTCAGAAAGTTGTAATACTGTAATAATTAGGAAAATTGTTAAGCTTATTTATTTGAAATTGTAGAACTATTGACCAAAAGGCTAAAAATAGCTTTTTCCTAAAACAGTAAAACAAACAAACAACAACTATAAAATAGAAATGTATAAACAACAGGAGGGTATACAAACAACCATATATATCTAGACATGTCTTTGATTGATATGGCAGCAGATATAGTGCGTAGATAAGTGACTCGTTTTAGTTATTTACATGTAAATAGTACTGTAAAGGATAATGTTAGAAATTGTGAGATAATTTAGTTGTCACATGTATCAGTAATTATATATACATATCTATGTAGAGTGGTTGTGTGTTTGGGAAGTTGCAGCCAGAGAAACCCCTGACTGTTCTGTGCTGTTACCAAATTAGGTGATGACTTTGCAGTGAGTAATAGTGTTAGTGGGTTCAAATATTATTTCCATTCTCCATGGTGACAGCTGCATGAAGGAAGTTCAGGAGATGATATAGGAGTTATGTGAGAAATGATAAACACTAGTCTAAACTTTCACTGCAGTCATTTGTCAGCCCTGCATGTCAGAGGATGTTGCAGACCTAATGTATGTGTTATTGTTTCATGCAACAGCATTGCTAATGCCCTGGCCAGTGCAGCCTGCGAGCGATGCAAGAGCGGCTTCGCTCCGACTGAGAAGATTGTCAACAGTAATGGAGAGCTTTACCATGAGCAGTGCTTCGTGTGTGCCCAGTGTTTCCAGCAGTTTCCAGAGGGGCTGTTCTACGAGGTAGACATCCTCTAGTAGTCACTGCTCATTTTACACTACATCAGTACAAAGCTCAGTGTGTATAGCTCATAAACATGTGTGGAAATATTTGTCCCCTTTTCTTTTCTTTATATAACGACTTTTTTTTTCTTTAAATTATTATTTGTCTACAGTTTGAAGGGAGGAAATATTGTGAACATGACTTCCAGATGCTCTTTGCTCCCTGTTGTCACCAGTGTGGTGAGTGTTACATGGCTTCAAGTTGGTATTTTATTAGACTTGTGTTCTGTGGTGACAACTGGACTAAATCATGGTGAAAGTCAATCAATCAAACAAACAAACAAACAAAAAAAACCATTTGCACTCAGTGCAACAACAGTAGGAGTGGTTTGTTTTGGCTTTTTGGTACTCTGTGGGGATTTTAATTCATTGTTTCTGGCTTGGTGGCTAACACTAATACTGTGTGGCACAAACTGCTACTTCATTTACTGCTGATGGGAGAAGAGCGAGGGACCATGGGGAAGTAACATAGGCTCAACCAGCGGGAGAGCACCATATAACTGTTAACCTTTTTCACACATAGGAATGAATGATTCAGCCCACCGTAGTTAATGCAAACAAGCGGATTAATGTCAGCTGGACTCCTGAAGCTCAAACGTTATTGCGTTATAACATTTGCATGGCTCATTTTTATTTCCTGATAGTTGTAGGGTTTCCACCAGTGTGTTACAAGCCTGTTGCCTTGCCAGGCCTATGTTGAGCCATCCCTCCAGGGTATGTGAGAATAGCTTCAGCTGTTAAGTTCGCTTAAGGGTGTTACTGGAATGCAGTCCGCATTATCTGTTGTCACACAAAAGAAAAAAAAAACTATAAGAAAACTGTTCTGTCTTTTCAACTGATATCCTTGCACAGAAGTGTATTAATCAATTCAGGCTAAATCATTCATCTCTATGTAAACCGTGCCCTCCTGCAGGAGTATATACATATTCATCTTCATGTTGGAAGTGGGGAATAAATAAAATCCCCCGTGTCTTGACGTGTTTCTTAGGCTCGCAGTGCACTGGTGGAAACCATACTGTTGTATAAACTGTCTGTGTGGTTAATTAAGCATTCATTCATTTATTGCTGTCACTGATGTGCTCATGCTGCACTTTTTTTTTTTTTTTTTTTTTTGGCACATAACGACCCCTGTGGATAATTTTCTGCTCAGATTTCATGCAACAGACCTTTCACATGATGTGTAGCGTCTCCTAAAGCGTTCACTGTTTACTGTGCCTCACTTTCTGTATTGGTCCTTGTTTAGATCAGATCCCAGTGTGTCCACATTGGGCTTTAGGGCTATTTATACTTTTATTTAGAGCTTCCCGCTTGTATTTAGGTCATCCAAGATGCCTTTTAGTGCATCTTGGATCTATCCCATAAGCTTAACTCAAGTGCTTCTCATCCATGTCAAGGGAAACACAGTCTTTGTTAATTTAATTATGCAGAAAATTAAAAGGCATTTAACAGTAGTCTTATTTTAAGTGTCACTAAGAGAACAATATAGAAAATATTGTAGTGTGTTGTTGCAAAACTGTATAATTGTGTTCCTGTACACCAACCAAAAACAACATCATGTAAAATAACATCTAGGCCCAACAAATATTGAAAGTCAATCTTAGGATTGATTCAGGCTGATCTCTCACATATGGTTTCCCTCAGGAGAGTTCATCATTGGTCGTGTCATCAAGGCCATGAACTATAGTTGGCACCCCGACTGCTTCTGCTGTGACATTTGCCAGGCTGTGCTTGCAGATGTGGGCTTTGTCAAGAATGCTGGCAGGTAAGCGTCCCATCTGATTACAGTCATAAGACAGTGACAGCCTGTAAAACAGGTGGTTACACACGTCAAGCTGCTGACTCGATTGCTTTTGCATCCTAACAAAACAGCTATGATGGAGGGTGTCAAAACAGTTATTGAAGCTGCAGCGATCTCTCTTCACATCCCTTCCCCATTTACCTCAGGCACCTGTGCCGGCCGTGCCATAACCGTGAAAAAGCCAGAGGCCTGGGCAAGTACATCTGCCAGAAGTGCCATGCCATCATCGAAGAGCAGCCACTGATCTTTCAGAACGACCCCTATCACCCGGACCACTTCAACTGCACCAACTGCGGGTCAGTCTTCTCACTCCGCACCAGGGTTTTAGTGCAGAAAACCGCCCACACGCTTCAGAATACATTCAAGGTTCATAGAAAGACCGTCTTCATTAGTGTGTTCAGCCTGTGTTCGGCAGCTCATCATGCATTTCATTGTTTCCCTTTGCACAGGAGGGAGCTGACAGCAGATGCCAGGGAGCTGAAAGGAGAGCTCTACTGTTTGCCCTGCCACGATAAGATGGGTGTACCCATCTGCGGTGCCTGCAGGAGACCTATCGAGGGGCGTGTTGTCAATGCCATGGGCAAGCAGTGGCATGTGGAGGTTCGTGAACGAGAACGGGCCTGTTTATGTACACAAAGTTACAGTCATGCAAAAGAAATCAGGGGTAACATGGCTTTGATTAAGCAGCTTGCTCCTTCAAAGAAAAGCCAAAGATTTTAGGAGTTTGCTGCAGGAATCGTGTTGATGTGAGCCTGATTTGATATTTATTTAAAAGAAATGGTGATAGATGATTTTTTTTCCCTCCTTGCAGAGTAGGAGCTTTACAAAAGAGGCCATTAAACACAAAGTAATGACAAAACCATTCATCCATCCATCCATCTTCCTAACTGCTTATTATATGAAAAAAATCATATTAAAGTAATTCAGGCAGAACTTATGTGAGTGTCACAAGTGCTTCTATAAAATTAACATCACAAGTCAGAATACAGGAATGTCTCAAAGACTAATGATAAGTTCATAATAGTGTCTGACGTCATGCTGGCCGCCTTCTCTTTGCTCGCAATACACTGCTCAGCCACTGCATTAAAACCACTGACAGCTGTAGTGAATAACATCAATCATCTCATTACAAGCATTGTTGGAAAACCTTTGCTTCTGGCAAGATTTTCCAACACAACAGCATTGCTGAACAGCTGCATTCTGTCCAGCACGATGGTATCCTGTGCCATACATCACAAACGGATCAGGAACGAATAAAGTCTTCCCCTATTATCCAAACTCCTCACATCCCAGTCTAGTCAAGCGTAAGGGAGAAGCCCGATCCAGAGGTCAGGCGTCCATGACCAGAGTCATTCAAAGATTTTTTCGAGGTGTTTTTAATGCTGTAGCTGTTAAGTTTATGTGCAAAACAGTCTTTCCTCAAAAGCATAATAAAAATCTATAATGACTCTCATATCACGTCATCTTGGTGGCTGTTTATGTACCCCCCTCTGCTAACCCCACAGCTGCATGTGACACTATCCACTCTGCCATAGCTCGGCTACAGACTCAGCACCCGAGTGCCTTTATTGTGATCTCGGGTGACTTCAACCATGTATCACTGGACAATACACTACCAACATTCAAACAATATGTGGACTGTCCCACCAGGGGAGAGAAAACTTTAGACTTACTGTATGCTAACGTCAAGGATGCATACAGCTCCTCCTCCCTCCCCCCACTTGGTAGGTCAGATCATAACCTGATTCACCTCACCCCCCGCTATGTGCCAATTGTGAGGAGGGAACCTGTGACCACCAGGACTGTTAGGAGGTGGTCAGAGGAGGCAATAGCGGAACTACAGGGCTGTTTTGAGGTGACCGACTGGGAAACACTCTGTGAGCCTCACGCCGAGGACATCAATGGGCTTACTGAGTGTATCACAGGCTACATAACTTTCTGCACCGACTCCATTGTTCCAGCTCAGACTGTTCATTGTTACCCAAATAACAAGCCGTGGGTGACTAAGGACATCAAAGCCCTCCTCAACAACAAGAAGAGGGCTTTCAGAGGGGGCAACAAAGAGGAGGTGAGGAAGATCCAGGTGTTACTAAAGGACAAGATCAGAGAGGCTAAGGACAATTACAGGAGGAAGCTGGAGTGGAAACTCCAGCAGAACAGCATGAGAGAGGTGTGGAGGGGCATGAAGACCATCACTGGATTCAGGCCAACCAACAGCAGGGGAGCTGAGGGAGGTGAGAATAGAGCCGACGAGTTGAATCTGTTTTTCAATAGATTCGACACCACAGTGTCTGCTCCCACCCCCACAACCTCACCTGCAGTCAGCCTGGAATCCAGAGCCACACCACTGTGCCAGCCTCTCTCTTCACATGTTGCCTCCTGTGAGATTCCTGACACCCCTCCCCCACCCATCACCTTCACTCAATACCAGGTTGAGATGCAAATGAGGAGACTTCACTCAGGCAAGTCTGCTGGACCAGACGGAGTGAGTCCCCTTGTCCTCAAGACCTGTGCCCCCCAGCTGTGTGGAGTCTTTCATAAACTGTTTATGCTGAGTCTGAGTCTGCAGAGGGTCCCGGTGATGTGGAAGACATCATGCCTCGTCCCTGTACCAAAGACGCCTCGTCCCAGTGGCCCCCAGGATTACAGGCCCGTGGCACTGACCTCCCACATCATGAAGACCCTGGAAAGGCTCATCCTGGACCAGCTGCGACCCATAGTAAGACCACATCTGGATCCCCTTCAGTTCGCTTATCAGCCTCGTCTCGGAACAGAGGACGCCATCATCTACCTGCTCAATCGTGTCTACACCCATCTGGACCTGCCGGCGAGCACTGTGAGGGTCATGTTTTTTGACTTTTCCAGTGCTTTCAACACCATCAGGCCGACCCTCCTGGGTGATAAGTTAGCAGCGATGCAGGTGGATGCTTCTCTGGTGTCCTGGATTGTTGATTACCTGACAGGAAGACCACAATATGTACGTCTCCCACAGTGTGTGTCTGACAAGGTGATTAGCAACACAGGGGCACCACAGGGGACTGTCCTCTCCCCCTTCCTCTTCACCCTCTACACCACAGACTTCAGCCACTGCACAGAGACCTGCCATCTTCAGAAGTTTTCTGATGACTCTGCGGTGGTTGGATGCATCAGCAGGGATGATGAGACAGAGTACCGGGCTGTGGTCGACTCCTTTGTCACGTGGTGTGAGCAGAATCATCTGCAGCTCAACGTGGCAAAGACCAAGGAACTGATCGTGGACTTCAGGAAGACCAGGAAACACTTGACCCCTGTTTCAATCCAGGGGGTCAGTGTTGACATTGTGGAGGACTATAAATACCTTGGAGTACACATTGACAATAAACTGGACAATAAACACCACAGCACTTTACAGGAAGGGCCAGAGTCGTCTCTATTTTTTGAGGCGACTGAGGTCCTTCAACATCTGCCAGAAAATGCTGAGGATTTTCTATGAGTCTGTTGTGGCCAGTGCGATCCTCTATGCTGTTGCATGCTGGGGGAGCAGGCTGAGGGTCGCAGACGCCAACAGACTTAATAAACTGATCCGTAAGGCCAGCAATGTTGTGGGGATGGAGCTGGACTCCCTCAAGGTGGTGTCGGAGAGGCGGATGCTGTCCAAGATAAAGACAATGTTGGATAACACCTCCCACCCACTCCATGACATGTTGGTCAGTCACAGGAGCTCGTTCAGTGAGAGACTGAGATTACCGAAAAGCACCACTGAACGACACAGGAAATCATTCCTGCCTGTGGCCATCTCCCTGTACAACGCATCCACTTAACACACTGTTTGCTGCTACAACTACACATGTTTCTTTTCCAAATATTTATTTATAAGTGACTTATGTATGTATGTATGTATGTGTATATATATGTATATATTGTACTATTCTTAGTTAGCGTATTGTCTGTCTTGTCTTAATGTTGGTTTAAAATGGAGCACTGTAACAAAAAATAATTTCCCCCAGGGATCAATAAAGTATTCTGATTCTGATATTTAGTTACTCTTACTTATGCATAAGAAAATTAAGTTAATTAAATATCCAATTTGGAACCAAAATGCTGTAAGTGAGCTAATTTGGGAGATGTGAGCGCTTTTAAAAAGCTTATTTCTCCGGAGGCAGAGCGCGGCAGATCGAATTGTGTGTTTATCTGTATGGAGACTGCTGAGCTTTGTACTGTTCAAAAAGCTATCAACGGCGTATAGCACTCAATTTAATGCTAAAGATGGTAATTAGCCAAAATTAATTTAGATTCTACCCACTTCAGGAGTTTAGCTGGCAAGTGCCAGGAAAGTAGAAGAATTTTAAAAACACTCCGTGCACACCACCGGCAGTTTCTCCACAACAGTGAGAGATAACCGCATCTTAAAAACAAACGGCGTAAAATAGCGGTAGCGCTCTTCCAGTAACCATTTCTTCTGTGGTCTCTGTATATGGTAGTAAACATACTCTGCTCATGTAATATTCATGTTTCTGACCGTTAGAGAAGTTGGCATGCTTTCTGGGTTTTTTATTTTTTAAGAGGTCTCCTTAACCCTCAGCAGTATTTGCTCTTTTTTGCAGCATTTTGTGTGTGCCAAGTGTGAAAAGCCTTTCCTCGGTCATCGCCATTATGAGAGAAAAGGGCTGGCATACTGTGAGACTCATTATAACCAGGTAAGAAAGAAAAACACAGTTCTGCAAGTACAATCTTGGCTTTGGAGAACACGACAGTGAAGTCTAAAAAAACCAAGAAAACCCCCCCAAACAGCAGCGCTAACCTCTTACTCCAGCAGCACATAAAAGAATTTGTGTTTGCTGGATAAACGCCTAATCTCCTTGTTTCTCTGTTATCAAGCTCTTCGGTGATGTGTGTTATCACTGCAACCGTGTGATTGAAGGCGATGGTGAGTATCAGGGTGATAAAGCTTGTAATCAGTGCAGTGTTTTTTATTTTTTAAGAAGTGCTGCTTGAAGATAGAGGAGCTCCATGTTTAAGATTTGTCCACATTTTTTATTATATTTTACATCTTTATCCCTCCAGTTGTGTCCGCTCTCAACAAGGCCTGGTGTGTCAGCTGTTTCTCATGCTCCACCTGCAACACCAAACTCACTCTCAAGTAAGTTGAAGTGCTCATTTACAGCCAGCTGATTGTCGCCGTCCTCAGTTTTCTCCAACACCTCTGCATCGAGTCCTAACACTTGTCCGCGCGTATTATTCACTTCTCCTCCGACAACTCTTCCCTCTTTTGGCTCTTTTCCTTCTCTTCCAATTTCTTCTCTTACATGCTTCACTTGCTGCGTCTGTGGTAACTCAGAGATAAGTTTGTTGAAATTGACCTGAGGCCAGTGTGCAAGCACTGCTATGACCGCATGCCCGAGGAGCTGAAACGCCGCCTGGCCCGACGTGAGCGCGATGCCAAAGAGCGCAAGAAAAAGTCTGCTGTCTGTCAGTAGAAATCTTATTCTTTACAACTCGCCACTCCATCGATTGGTTGGTGCAATCGCTTACTTACTACTTTTATTTGTGCTGTGCTCGTTGTTCCCCCCCCCGACAGTGTGGCATGTTATCATTTCTTATTTATTTTGCAAAGCCAGTTATTTTGTGTGAGTGGTGTTTGAGCAAAACCTCTAAAGCGTACATGTTTACGCATGAGTTTGGTTCAGCTGATGCTTTAGTAGGACTGCAGTACTTATTCTGTATTAACTGCTGCTTATTTTCACTACAGCCGATGGGTTTTTAAAAGGGGGGAAAAAAAGCAAGGTTCAGATGTTTTGTTGTATCTGGTCAGCAGTGATTTTATATATTTATTTATTTTTAATCCTTTCTCTTTGCAGGAACAAGTTTGTTGAGTTTGACATGAAGCCTGTTTGTAAAAAGTGCTATGAGAAGTTTCCTCTGGAGCTCAAGAAAAGGCTCAAGAAGCTGGCAGAGTCCAAATGAGCTGCTTCAGGCCAAACAACCTGGATGTTTTTGTCTGTGATGTATGTGGTGGTAAAATATCCAGGGGAACTACTGCTTAACAACAAGAGCCTGGCATTTAATCGGTACATAAATATTAGAAACTTAAACCATTGTGGTCGTTACATAAATGTGCTTCATTAATGTGCTTTTTAGCTTTTTCCCTTTTTTTTTTTTTTTTTTTTTTTTTAAATGCAACTGCTCTTTTTTTTTTTTTTTTTTTTTTAAATACATTCCTAAATTAGCCAAAGTGATCATTTTCTTGTAAGGTAGAAAAATACAAGGAACAAAATTTGATCTTTACACTTGTGCCTTTAATATTTGAACATGTAATATGACTATAATGTGGTGCTATGCTTTCCTATATTTGTTTTAACGAGTGTGAGTCATTAGAAGGGGACCATTGTGTTCCTCAGAGTATTGTAACAGTGCCTCTTTTTGGGGGGAAAACAAAATCTTAAATGAGCTGTTATTTTTGGGAGCTAGTAGCAATTTTCATCATTATGTGTTAATGAAACTGCATTGGGACAAACAGCTGCATAGTCTCTGGCACCACCTCTGTACCAGCCCGACAGGCTATTCAGAGAATTATTACATGACTAAAACTGGGCCTTTTGGAGAAATGGGAACAGCAGAGGGTGCTGCTACTACAGAATCCGAGCCTTGTCTTTTAAAGTGTTGTCAGCATGCTCTCTATGCCTTCATTGTGTGTGGCTGTGTAAGGTTGTTCGTACGGTAAATGTTCATCAGATATATTTTTTTCTATAGACAAATTAACATTTTGCGTCTTCCTGTGAAAAACTCTTCAATGGATTTCCAATGAAATGACCCTTCAGCTGAATATTTAACCTGCTTTGTTTAAAATATTTTGCCGTGTCAGCATTTTGCTGGCAACAGCAAATCTTTTTAGAAAAATTAAGTGCCACACAACAAACTGCATTTGTTCAAATGATGAAATACTTTGGGGGGGGAAAAAAAAAAAGTTTACAGTTTATGGCAGCATATATTCAGTGTTTACCATCAGGATGAATGATCAATAAAGTATTTCTGAATACATTATCGTGACTTTTATTTCAAAAACACTCACTGTCCACTTTTTAGGCACACTGGTTTAGCTGATAATTAACACAAATCTAATGGGCCAATCATATGATAACAAGTCAAAGCATTTAGGCATGTAGACATGATCAGAGGACCTGCTGGTTTTCAAACCGATCATCAGAATGGGGAAGAAAGGTGATTTATGTGACACTGAACATGGCATGGTTGTTGGTGCCAGATTGGTCTGGGTAGGGTTAGAAGTGGAAAAAAAAAATGAAAGAAAAGAAAGCATGGATCAAAATGCTCGTATCAAAGTTGCAGTCTGCTGGTGGTGGTGTCCTGTTGTGTAATATTCTGTTTGCACACTTTGGGCCCCTCAGTACCAACTTCACAGCCCTTAAATGCCACTGTCTACCTGAATACTGTTGCTAGCCATGTCGGTCCCTTTATGACCACAGTGCGCCCATCTGATGGCTGCTTCCAGCAGGACGACACACCCTGTCGCAAAGCTCAAATCACATCAGACTGGTGTCTTGAAAATGTTATATGTACTCTACAGTCACCAGATCTCATCAATAGAGCAGGTTTAGGATGTGGTGAAACAGGAGATTAACATCATGGATGTGCAGCCAAAAAAATCTGCATCCACTGCGTTATGCTATCATGTCAATATGGACAGGTGAGTGTATGTACGCCAAACATGTTCATGTTTTTTCAGACGGTGTAAAATTAAAATCCAACTGTCTAAATGTGTTTGGCACCACCATGCATTCAGTTCGCAATTCAAATTGCAAAGCTCCCGGACAGGATGTGACATAAATAAACTAACAAGCGCAAAACAGCATCAAACTTTGATTAGTAGATGAGCTGAGTATATGAGTAAATCACAAGTTACAATGAAAATGGGATGAAAACCAATGTTACTCCCATTCACAAATATTTTGTCACTGATAAAGTTATTAAATAATTAAATAATTAAATGTTCTTGTAATGATCGCAATACATGTAAAATTCACCGCGAGACCTCCGTGAGTGTTCATCCTGATGTTGACGTTAATATCACAAACCTTCAAATGATCCAATAACATTTGAGATGTTTCTTACACCACCAAAGTGAACCTGAATGTGACAATGAATGAAAAGCAATAGAATTACTAAAATCATTTGAATACATTGCCCTGGGACTAGAAATACTCTGAAGTCTGGTGGCAGTTCCTGTGGGACATGGAATATAATTTTAGATGTCAAAGCAAAAACCCTCTGGCGGTGCCAGAGTTGATGGGGTTCACCAACAGCAATAGGATTCATCCTTTGGTAAGAAAAAAAAGAAAAGAAAAGAAGTTCAAATGAGTCCTCTCTTAACATTTCTGATATTCAGTTTATAAAATAGCACAAGTTTCTAAAACTTGTGGCATAGGCACTTTAAACAGATCATTTTCAACATTCACAGATTTCCATGTATAGAATAAATGTTATAATACACAATAAAAAGGGCAATCCAACAAGACAGTAACAATACAAATATGTAAAGGTTTAACTTACATTACAATAAGGTATATAATAGGGGTGCAACGATACACAAAATTCACGGTTCGGTTCGGTTCGATACTTTGGTGTCACGGTTCGATATTTTTTCGATACAAAAAAATGTTCATGCCTTTTTAATTTGTCATTTATTAAAATTATAAATATATATTTTAACTCAAAAGTACAGTTTTTAAATTTAACCCTAACCCTTGTGCGTGTTTTTTATTTTGACAGCGAATGCGCACCTGCGGACCACTTATGTGCAGCCCTGGTTATTTAGCTCGTCATATTGCAGCCACAGAAATTATTTTGTCCATGAAACCATAAAGCTGCACTTTCTTTTTGCCTTATAGTCTGATTTGTCATAACTTCGCCTGCTGCTTTTACACACGCACTCACATAAGCTCAGCGATTCTCTGCGCGATCAACCTCTCACATGTTTAAGCTTGCTGCAGGAGATTTCACTTGTCATGTTTGCATAGTAAGCTAACGATTAATAAGACGATGTCAGAGGAATTGGTGCACAAATTATCATCACTCACAGATCAGTGCTGTCGCTCTCTATACACAGTTTGCACGATTGCAAAGTGAAAGCAAAAAAACAAGCGCAAATTCAAACGCGACTTCAATATGTCACATATTGACAGTGGCTCACCGATGCCAATGACATAATTACCCAGCTACATTTCTGAAAGAATGCAAAAGCATTGACATATATTTTTCCTACAATAGCCCGACGGGCAGGGAAGAGATAGATTTTGGTAGCCCGACTGAAAAAATCGCTAGCTCCGGGACGTCGGGCTAGCGATATTGCAAGCCCTGTATCTGATTGAGGAATCACTCATCTTTGGAAAAGAGAGTTTATTACAGAGAAATGGCTCTTTCCAAAATAAAAGCTATACTATCCGCTTCTTCTGGGCTATATTCTCAGCAGCATAAGGAGAATCATGTGCTAACAGCTGTCTAAATGACTCGGCTAAAGTTAGTAGCATGCTTGTTGTTTTTGTCTTTGCACTAGGATGATGTCGGCGTAAATGTGCAGTCATATTCGTTGTGTTCCCACTAGTGCTTTCAGGTTAATCTCGTTGAAATGACCTTAACGCCACAACACGGCAAATCTCCGTTAACGAGCTACCGCCGATCGCCCCGTGCATGGGGCTAGACGGCCAACACGTTAACGAGCTAACTGCGCTAACACACTAGTTCACACCAATGTAATTGAGCATTGCATGGCACATCCAACATACTGTTTTACTTTAGTCCATGACTCGCTTACCTTCAGGGTCATACGTCACATGAAAACCAAAATAATTCCAAACGCCAGATCTGAATGAGAGTGGGGGAGGTCCATGTTGCTGAGAGCTTAACTTCTGTCTCGCTAGCTTGCCCTGTGCTCTTCCTCCTGACTATGCTGTCTGTGTGGAGCGCTCAGTGGATCTGCGCTCGACAGTGCAGCCTAGGCGGAGTAGTCGAACACAGATTCACTGAGCGCTCAACACAGACAGCATCGTCAGAAGGAAAATTGATAAAATAAATTACAAATGTTGTATTGTTTGATACATATGCGTACCGAACCGAAAGCACTGTATCGAACGGTTCAATATCGATACGAATATCGTTGCACCCCTAGTATATAAATACATTATAATGATTAGTAAAATCTCTTCACAGCTTTCATTATTAGGGCCCGAGCACTGAGAGTGCGAAGGCCCTATTGTATCTGCTCCGTTTCTTATTATTATTATTAGGGCCCGAGCACTGATAGTGCGAAGGCCCTATTGTAATTGCTCTGTTTATTATTATTATTATTATTATTATTATTATTATTATTAGGGCCCGAGCACCGAGAGTGCGAAGGCCCTATTGTATCTGCTCCGTTTCTTATTATTATTATTCACCCCAAACAAGGGCCTTTTTGAGGGCCTAAACATGCTCAAAAACTCATGAAATTTTGCACACATGCCAGGTTTGGTGAAAAATTTTGTATTTTAATGGTTTTACATATGAGCACTGGGAAATGGCTCTAGAGCGCCACCTATGCCTTGTTAAATGCAGCCCTACGACCACACGGTTTGAGCTACATGTATGAAATTTGGCACACATGTGTATCATGTCAAGACGAACAAAAAAGTCTGTGGGCCCATTGACGCAAACCCAACAGGAAGTCCGCCATTTTGGATTGAAGGTGACATTTTGGCTCTGATTTTACCGTTTCCATGCCTTGTACTTTAACGAACTCCTCCTTGGGATTTGGTCCTATAAACTTCAAATTTGGACAGTGTCAACTACACCCTTGTGCCATGTTAAATTGCGGAGCTTTTGAGTTTTCACAATACTATGACGCCGTGGCGCCATGGCGAATTTCGATGACTCGCCATGAAAATCTTATTGCCTCTCATTTTGTCATACATTTTCTGACCTTGACCAAAGTGAACACATATGATAAGGCTCCACCCCTGAACATATTACAACTGCCATATTTGACATCAAGGACAGCGCCACCTAGTGGGAACAGGAAATGTCATGTTTTACACTTTGGGGTACAGTATAGTGATGGGTGACATCTGCAGCCTCAAATTTCTCCAGGAAAGCCTTAAGGAGTTGGTCTTGGGTTACAGTGAAAACTGTGAGTTTTCGCGAAAGGGTGTGACCCCAGCAGCATGGCGAACTTTGATGTCACGCCATGAAGAAACAAATTAGTATAACTCAATGAAATCCAGTCTGATCAGTACCAGACTTTACAGGCATGATGTCAGACCCGCCCTGAACAGATTGATGTGCCCATTGTCGGAAATACGGACAGCGCCACCTAGTGGCAACAGGAAATGTCATGGCTTTAACTTTGTTGTACTGATTTTCACAGGTTGATCGTGGCCACCTCAAAAGCGGTGAATATCACCATCAGTCCCTCGTGATGCTTCAGTGCAAAAATTGTGACTTTAAACTGAACGGCGCACCCTGGTGGCAACGCTGTTCAACATGAAAGATGAAGTGGCTTTTGAGGGTCTTGGCAAGTTTATAGAGGCTTGAAATTTGGCACACACCTCCAAATGGATGAAGGCTTTGTTGGCATGTGATCATTTTCATTGAATAGCGCGAAATTGCTCCACAGCGCCCCTACAAAATTTCAAAACCACAGCCCCTGCTCTGTGTTCTATGTATGATTCTGAAACCTGGTAAGCTTATAGGAGATATCAAGATGTACAAAAAAGTCTCTTGGTGCAATATCCCAAATCCAACAGGAAGTCAGCCATTTTAATATTAATGTGTAATTTTGGCAACATTTTCCCCTCTTTCCAGGCACCGTTCTTTGACGAACTCCTCCAAGGGATTTCATCATATTGAACCAATCTCCAGTGTGTGGAATCTAAAGACCTTTGTGATGTTAAATTGCGAAGCTTTTTACGTTCAAGGAAACGGGGTGGTCATGGCGGCACGTGGAGTTTCAATCACTGGCCAAAAAGCAGTAATATGCTGTCACTCAAAGACACAAAGTCCAATCTCTCCCAAAGGTCGCAGGCGTGATGAGACTCGAGCTCGGAAATGTTTGTTATGCCCTTTGTCTATAATGGTTAGAGCGCCACCTAGTGGGACGACTATACTCATGGTTGAACCAAATGAAATGTTAACTGGTGGTTAAATGCATGAATTCCATCAATGTGACATCAGATCGGACGTGCTGGTTTCAGGTGTTGGGCATGGCTCGACACGCCGGGGGTGCGAGGGCCCTCATAACGCTGCTTGCAGCTTTAATTATTATTATTATTCACCCCAAACAAGGGCCTTTTTGAGGGCCTAAACATGCTCAAAAACTCATGAAATTTTGCACACATGCCAGGTTTGGTGAAAAATTTTGTATTTTAATGGTTTTACATATGAGCACTGGGAAATGGCTCTACAGCGCCACCTATGCCTTGTTAAATGCAGCCCTACGACCACATCGTTTGAGCTACATGTATGAAATTTGGCACACATGTGTATCATGCCAAGACGAACAAAAAAGTCAGTGGGCCCATTGACGCAAACCCAACAGGAAGTCCGCCATTTGGAAGAGAAGGTGACATTTTGGCTCTAATTTTGCCATTTCCATGCCTCGAACTTTAACGAACTCCTCCTTGGGATTTGGTCCTATAAGCTTCAAATTTGGACAGTGTCAACTACACCCTTGTGCCATGTTAAATTGCGGAGCTTTTGAGTTTTCACAATACTATGAGGCCGTGGCGCCATGGCGAATTTTGATGACTCGCCATGAAAATCTTATTGCCTCTCATTCTGTCATACATGTTCCGATCTGGACCAAAGAGCACACATATGATAAGGCTCCACCCCTGAACATATTTCAACTGCCATATTTGACATCAAGGACAGCGCCACCTAGTGGGAACAGGAAATGTCATGTTTTACACTTTGGGGTACAGTATTGTGATGGGTGACATCTGCAGCCTCAAATTTCTCCAGGAAAGCCTTAAGGAGTTGGTCTTGGGTTACAGTGAAAACTGTGACTTTTCACGAAAGGGTGTGACCCCAGCAGCATGGCGAACTTTGATGTCACGCCATGAAGAAACAAATTAGTATAACTCAATGAAATCCAGTCTGATCAGTACCAGACTTTACAGGCATGATGTCAGACCCGCCCTGAACAGATTGATATGCCCATTGTCGGAAATACGGACAGCGCCACCTAGTGGCAACAGGAAATGTCATGGCTTTAACTTTGTTGTACTGATTTTCACAGGTTGATCGTGGCCACCTCAAAAGCGGTGAATATCACCATCAGTCCCTCGTGATGCTTCAGTGCAAAAATTGTGACTTTAAACTGAACGGCGCACCCTGGTGGCAACGCGGTTCATCATGAAAGATGAAGTGGCTTTTGAGGGGCTTGGAAAGTTTATAGAGGCTTGAAATTTGGCACACACCTCCAAATGGATGAAGGCATTGTTGTTATGTAACCATTTTCCTTGAATAGCGCAAAATGGCTCCACAGCGCCCCCTACAATATTTCAAAACATCAGCCCCTGCTCTGTGTTTCATCTATGAGTCTGACACTTGGAAAGCTTGTGTAAGATATCAAGATGTACAAAAAAGTCTCTTGGAGCAATATCCCAAATCCAACAGGAAGTCAGCTATTTTAAAATTAATGTGTAATTTTGATGACATTTTCCCCCCTTTTCAGGCCTCATACTTTGACGAACTCCTCCAAGGGATTTCATCATATTGAAGCATTCTTCAGTGTGTAGAATCTAAAGACCTTTGTGATGTTAAATTGCGAAGCTTTTTACGTTCAGGGAAACGGGGTGGTCATGGCAGCACGTAGAGTTTCAATCACTCGCAAAAAGCAGTAATCTGCTGTCACTAAAAAACACAATGTCCAATCTCTCCCAAAGGTCGCAGGTGTGATGAGACTCGAGCTTGGAAATGTTTGTTATGCTATTTGTCAATAATGGTTAGAGCGCCACCTAGTGGCATGACTATAATCCTGGTTGAATAAGATGAAATGTTAGCTGGTGATTAAAAGCATGAAATCCATCAATGTGACATCACATCGGACGTGCCGGTTTGAGGTGTTGGCAGTGGCTCGACGTGCCGGGGGTGCGAGGGCCCTCATAACGCTGCTTGCAGCTTTAATGTTACTTTTACATTTGCCACCTGACACTGGAGCAGATGACATTGAAATGGTATCTAGGCAACACTACAGTTAGCTTTGCTCAAGTCATCTTCCTCAAATTGACATTACGAGCGTAATTATTCATTTCGGTTACACTAAATTAAATAGTTTAATTTCTAGGTAAGGTCTGACAAGGAATTTACTAAAAAGAGTTCATGTTTAACAGACTGCTCAATTACTATTTAACAAATGTGGTCCTTATTATGGAATAAGGCATGCCTGAATAACCGCAGTGTGGCTGCTTTAGACTGAAATGAAGTCTTTCATGAATGTTAACTCATACATTACTTAAAATTTTATAAGGTGTAAACAAGCTAGGATGATATATTCACTCCTGACTGTTGTATGATTGTTGTAATGCTACAGTCACACTTTAGCACGACTGGGATTATTGTGATGGTGTGCAATGACTTTCCGATCTTGTCTTTGAAATCATTGCTTTGACCACTTGCAGTCAGTCGCTGTCCTCAGAGTGACTTTGGTGCATCAAGTCAGTTTACTCTCAGTCTGCATCAGTTTGTGACTGATTGCTGTCAAGTTGGCAAATACATGCATACAATCTGTGATAAATGGGAGAAAATTGCAGTTCTGTTGCCATCTGCATACACAGAAAGGCACATTCACTTCTTCTATTCAGAGTCCAACCAGATCCTTGTAAATAGAAATATAATTTCATCCACCAACAGTGACGTAGTTGCTCATAGACAGCAATTTAACTGCAAAATGACAACCTATTTTTTTATACAGGGCCATAACTAGAATACAACCAGTTGGCAAGCAGCTGAGTTAAATCCCTTATTGCAAAAAGATCCAATGCAGATGACTTGTGCTTATCAGCTGATGATGAATGTGTTGGCAATCTCTCTGCATTTATATAACAATTATTTGTAAACTTCAACCAGTCTGTTTGAGAGTGATTGCATTCAATCTGAGTCAGTCATTGATTGGAGACAGGTTGCTTCCCATCAGGTGACTTGTGCAATCGCCTTGTGGACAAATGCAGTCCTCCACAGGTTGAGCATGTTGCAACACTGAGCCTCTGGTTGCAGCAGCTACTTGCTATTGGTCATCAAAAGCAAAAAAAGAAAAGAAAGAGCCCAATGACCCAAACCACTGACTTTTCCTTGTTGCTGTTTTTAATCTATTGTGTCTGAGCTACAAGTCAGCGGTTGGTTTCCATAAGCTACTTCGTCCTAAACCTAATGAACTGTATGTATTTAACAAAAAGTTTAGGATAAAGTGATACACTCAAACTATCCAGCTCAGATAGACTACTCATTACAAATAAAGCACAACCGAACGGAAGGCAATTCATTGTGATTAAAGATTAATGGCTCAGCCCGGCACCGAGCAGCAGGTGAAAGTACAGGGCGTGAAGAGTTAAAATCCCACGAGAGCACTGTGGAGAACAGGTCGAACATGTTTGAGGAGAGAGCAAATGAGATCTCGCAGGGAACTGAAGAGGAGTTTAGAAATCACAGCGTTGAGTGACACGGCCATTAACTCAGATTGAGATGTTAAACACAGTGGTACTGTTCAGCTTACTGTAATGGAAAAGCCACAAATAGCCTGCTCAAGAAGAGGTCTGTGGGGGACAGTTAACTGGTTTACAGATGATTTCCTGACAAACTGTAGTAAATAATCTAACCTCTAAACAAAGCAGAGTTCATCAATAAAATCAGAAGCAATCAGATAAGATAATGGGGACATAAAGGGCTTGTTTGTCATTTGGGGAAACACTTATCTTCTTTCTGGCCAGAATCTATAGCAAACCCATGTCTGGGTGCAAAGAATAAGGCGCTGGAGCCAGAAACGTGATTAAGCTGGCACAGGAAACAGACCAGGAGCAACTAAGGGAAAACAGCTAGCTCTGCTAAAAAAAAAATGTAAGGCTCTCAAAGTAA
This sequence comes from Diplotaxodon limnothrissa, assembly GCF_057381915.1. Taxonomy (NCBI): domain Eukaryota; kingdom Metazoa; phylum Chordata; class Actinopteri; order Cichliformes; family Cichlidae; genus Diplotaxodon; species Diplotaxodon limnothrissa. Next base: position 25,892,737 of record NC_140596.1, read on the forward strand.
CTAATAAACATGAGGCATACTGCTTGTTTGATCTATGCAAAATTGGGAATATGAAAAAGTCATTTGCGGGTTTTATTAGTTCTGTGACAAACAAGTGTTTAGCCTTTATGCTATAACCTGCTAATTACCTGCTAGCTAGCTTCACATAGCATATAGATTTGAAAGCCCTTTCTGGCTTTTTAATTAATTCAGCAGTATAAACATGTTAGAATTATATGTGCACAAAAAAATTCCTGGAGACAGATTGACTCCATGTTACATGTTAACCAGATTGGGATTAGACAGATAATGATGAGAAACCTGAGGGTGGAATTTCGATAACTGGTTTTTAGAGTGAGAAGGTATTGTTGCCATGTTTTTGTACTGTGGTCGCAGATGTGATGGAAACCCCAAGAAGTGCAGTCTGAATGTTGCCCATTCACCAAAAGTCATTTGTAGGAGGTCTTTAAGGTCTTCCACATCGCCGAAGACCAGCGCTGACCCATTGAGGTCATTGCTTTTCACAATGTCGATGTACTTACTGGGGTATCGCATCCTCTCCAGCTAGGAAAAAAAAGAAAATGTGAAACTGAGCAATATTATCCTTCCTGAAATAATTTAATTGATTTATAACACCACACTGCTTGTTTTCAGCAAAAGCCCTTCAGCGTAATTAGCCTACGTTTTAGCATTTCCCTCTATATAGCAATGTTAAATGTTTACAGTCAACCTAAGCAGGAAGGATAGTAAATGGTGCATGCAATTAAATACTCATTACAGTTGGTAATTTAATCACACCAGTGTCATTGCTGTTCATTCTCTCTACATCATATCTGTGCCTTATAAAGTTCTTTCTAATGAAAATACTGCGTGCTGCAGTCAGGATTTTCAGTGTATTTATCACAAAGTGGTAAAAGCAAGCCTTCATTAGAAACGCTTCTGCAAAATGTTTATTTACTGTGCTGCTTTTTTTTATACAGCATCTGAGTAATGGTACAATAAAGTGAGCTATTAGGGGAAGAGCTGCAGGCAGGCAACACAACTCTAATCTTTCAGGTAAAACTCCTTTTACCCTAGCCCAGTGTCGCACCATGTGAAAAACTGAGGTTATATATGACTTGATTAAAAAAAAAGAAAAGGGGTATTTATTGACTGATTCTTCATTATTATCAAACCACAAGTTTGACTGGACTATATAGGAACCAGAACACCGTCCCAGTCCCAGACCATCTAATACTGCCATTTTGGGGAAGTTGCTGGCATCTCATGGATTTGCACAAGATGTCCTTTGGCACGGAAAGATGGGTCTGTCACTCTAAACCCATCACAGATGGATGCTAGGATGCAGATAATCTAATAGAATGACTTCATGTGATGCCCTGAGATGATAAAGCATTGAACCAGTTGTCTGAACAGGTGTGTTTTCTTATGCATTACTGAAAATCAGCTGCTCAAGATGTCACGAGAGGTCAGCCAAGACTGAAATCTTACAGAACATAGCTTTTAAGGAATTTCTTACCTCTTTACATACATCCTCGGTGTTCATATTAATGATCTTTGTGATTGGCAGTGGAGCTAGGTTCCTCATCCAACCAGAATCTTTCAGCCTGGATGTCCCTCTGATGTGAGCCAGCTCATTCTTAATTGAATGATCTAGGTTCACTGTTGCTGCTTCAAATGTCTTCAAGTCTTTTACCTTGAACTGGAAATCTACTTTGAGAAGATTTTCGAACAGCTCAGCATCTCCATCCTGCTCCAGGAAGTCCTCAATCTGTCCACTCATTACATACAGCTCTGCTTGGGACACACTGAAGACTTGCCATAAGGTCTTTGAATCATAATCGCTGGGCCCAGCCTCACCATCAATATCTGCCCTTTGTTGAGCATCTTCCACACACTGGAGGATCCAGCTGAGTCGGCAGGGCCAGTGATTGGCTAGGATCACCCATGCTGCAATGTATTCTGGTTGAGGAAGCTCTAGGTTTAAGGCTTTCATGATTATCACAGTTACTCGAATAGAGTTGATCACTCTTCTCATTGACATGACATCATCTAGCATGTACTTGCTTAGATTCCTGTCATTACTGCTTAGGATGCTTCTGATTAAGTTATCTAGTTCATCTTTTATATCCAGCATTGCTGCTTTTGTATTGATCAGAGGGTACATCTCCTTTGCTTCAGATGTAACCTTCTCTAGAGACGAATTGGAGGAATCGTAGGAATAAGGAATTCCTCTGTGTTTGACTTCAACCGTGGGAGAATCCTCTTGAATTTTTGACTTGCTACTAAGTCTGTAAAGTAAACTGCGCTTTGAATCATTGGACAGTGGTGGGACTGTGAAGGGCAGAGTCACTATGCTGTTCAGCAATGCATATGCTTTGTCCTCTTTGCTCAAGCATCCATCTGCAAAGTTCACTTTCTCTACAAGGACTTCCGGATTTACAGCAAGAATGGAAATAAATGGGCTCTCTTCATCTGAAAGCAAAATGTTCATAGCATCCAGGACTGCAACAATTTTCTTAGGAGAGCAGCGGTCCAGATTAGTGATATTCAGCACGATTCGGATCCTTCTCCTCTCGAACACTTCCATAAACTGGATGAAGCGGGACAAACACCACATTTCCATCCTGACTTCGTTCATGAAGCCCAACTGACCACTGAGCCGCTCATTGTCCATCCCTCTCTTAATGTTCAGTGTCTGGCTGAAGATGAAGTTCTTCCCCATCAGAATGATAAACTTCAGTATGCTCACTGCAGGGACCCCTAATGTGGCAATTGCCAGGCCTTCCAGCACACCCACCTGGCCATTGCTGTCATCCACCTCCTCATCTGGTTTCAGTCCAAATTTGGGAAAGCCAACCGTTAACAGGATAATCAGGATGATAAGTGGTACCACCAGAAGGGAAAGGAGAAAAAGCCACAGTGGGCAGCAGCAAATCTTCTTGGAACTCCAGTGGTTAGGACCATCCTCCACAATCTGAGTTTTTTTTAAAACAAAAACAAAGCAAAATAGAGAAAAACATACATATATACATACATTATTATCATGCTTTTAAACATGGATTCAGAGTTGCCAAATGAGGTTCATGTTCTTACATTTTCTGTACCATGAGGTCTTATTTCTCATTTTGGTTCTGGGTAATATCTCCAGAACTACTGGCTAGATTGATGGAATTTGGTAAAGATATTTAAATGCCTCTATGGATCAGGTCAAAACATTTTTTGTGATTACTTTCATGAGACTCGACAGTTTACAGAACTAGTTACCTGGTCTCAAAAACCAACACACCTTCTGGTTAACATTTTTTCTTGGGAATTCTTTCTACCAGTGTTAAAAACAGACAGCATAGAAAAGTCTGGTTTATAGTTACAGGCTTAACTAAGATATGACTATGTTGAACATGATCTTTATAACATCAGAATAAAAAAGATTGTTGTTATAAACCTCTAGAATTATTGTCAAGCGGATTTTATTGGCACGTTTGTCATTATCGAGATTTATAATGGTTGAAAAAGCAAAATTAAAAAAAGTAAAAAGGATGCGCAAAGCACCCTCCACTAATGTTGTGAGTGTTGACATTGCATAGTTTGCCCAGTAGAGGGCACTCTGGAACTTGACAACACATTTTGGAATGCCACAGATACACTAAGCCAGTGTTTCCCAACCTTTTGGAGCCACGCCACATATTTCACATTAGAAAAATCACACGGCACGAATTGGCTTGGTTTTTCTGCCGTATACCATTTTTGCTTTCTACTGACCACCACTCATGCTAGGGCCTTAATTTGGGTCAGAATTTTCTCCTGGACCCAGGTCAGATTGTCTATTTTCTCTTTTCAAATACTTATCTATTGCTATTGCACACTGCATTGTCTCACTCACAGCATGACTATTATGTAATTTCATCTTCGTCTTCTTCTGTTTTACTGGCAGTTGACAACCCATTTAATTAGAGCAGGAAGTTGTACTGCCCTCTAGTAGAAGAGAATGTAATTGCTCTGCCCGTTACTCACGGAGTACACTTAGAGTACTAATCAGGTGGAACCAGATAAAGGCACACCTGATCATTTGTTGTGGCACATACAGTGGTTGGGAAACATTGTACTAAGCAGATAGTATGAGCAGAGTCGGGTGGAGTGTATGTAAAAAAATAGCTACACATTATGTTATTATATTAGCGAAATCTATATTTTGTGTTTCTGAATGAAAAAAAATATTGGCCAATATATAGGAATATCAGATTTTTAAATCACCAAATATTGGTATCTGTATCGGATCAAATTGTCAGTAGGACCATGTTAGCAGGTTGATGTTAGCATTTTGCAAATAATCTGCCGCTCTCAACAATTAGACAAAAATTTAGCTCTATTGAGACAAACCTTGTTCTTGACTTCCTCTTCTTCATCATGTTGAGCTACACGGTAGAGTAAAAGTTGTAATTTTCCAAAGTTCATTTGCATGGCCTCAATCAGCCGTATAGCTATACCGGCCCAAAGCAGGTCACTACCGGCAAAATGCCAAGCACTGAAATGCACATAAATGAATCTGACGTTTCGTTCCTGCTGGTTCTCCTTTGTCCAGATTGGCCTGTAGAAGAGCAGTCGTCCAATAAGTGCAAAAAAGCCGGTAAATGAAGGCTTAACCGAACGAGGCCTGGATCCTTTTGCATATTCCTGCTCAATCCTTGAAGCCTCTGAATTCATGTACACTGAAAATACACAAAACAAATAGAATACTGACACAGGTATCTGATGGTTGAGTTACATTTAAGAATAATATTAATAAAGGCAGAAATATGGTTATTTGGCACAGAGTTGTGGTCACAGAGTTGAATGTCATGGTAATTTAAGGCTTTTGATAGTTTCTCTGAACTGTTATTTTTCCAGGGTGGAACAAGCACAGCATTCATCTTTAATGATTTTAAAAACAAAAACTGGGTGCACAAGTTTGAATTTATTTAAGATTTTCTCTGATCCACACAAGTATGCATACAGGCTCTGTATATATACAGTCACTTAAATCTTTTAATAAGTGGTGCTCAAGGTTCAGCATTGTTTTAATTTGACAAGGACAAGTCCTATTAGGTTCACACTCGGCTGCAAACAATTCCAGAGCGATCTGGAGGCCATCACCTGATGAAGCCAACAGAACCACATCATCTGCAAAAAGCAGAGAGGAAATTCTGAGACCACCCAAGTGAAAGCCTCCCACCACTTGGCTATGCCTAAAAATTCTGTCCATAAAAATTACGAACAGAATCTGTGACAAAGGGCAGCCCTGGCAGAATCCACCACCCGCTGGGAACGAGTCCGACTTATTGCTGGCTATGCGGACCAAGCTCTTGCAATGGTTGTATATAGATCAAATGGCCTGTAGCAATGGGCCAGACACCCCATACTCCGGAAGCACCTCTCACAGGACACTCCGAGGGACACTGTCGAATGCCTACTCCACAAAATACATGTCTACTGGTCTACTGGTTATTACAAGAAAATATAATATACACAATAATCCATCATATACAGAGTTAATGAATAACACTGTATATCATCTGTCTGCAACATTTTGAAGCTTCATTATTCTACGAGTATTTTATGTTAGTATCAAATCCTTAAAACACCTACGTTTTAAAAAATGCTACTCTAATAAACCTGCTTCATTAAGTCTGCTCGTGTTATTTGTTTACATGTTGAAATGCCTGCATATACAAACTATACTCAACAGGATTATGTCCTCATTTGTGGAATGTTTGATGTCATGTTATCTCTTTTACAACAACAGCTTAAGTGTGGTAAAAAAGCTCAGTCAGTCTGTAAAGTGAGAAAAAGATTGCCTATAGTCAGTTCATATATGAGGAAGCAAGAGCTCTATTTTTTGACTCATTACAAAAACAAAACAGCACGTTTAGCAAATGTTATATTGTTATACACCACGGCGTTATTGCGAAAGCTGCAGTTTTTATAGTCACCATGCTATAGTTCTACACACTGCAATCATGTTCACAGCCATCTGTTGGCACTGCGATAAAGAAACAGATTCAAAACTGTATTTACATGCAAAACACGGAGAATTTAGTCGTGTTTGTCTTCAAAATAAGCATCCTGTCGTTAGCGCCTGGTAGGCTGGGCCAGACAAACCTACCTTGCATTTGTTTGAGGATCATGTTGATTCGATTCTCACATGAAGCGTAGAGTCCCACAGTTAAAGGTGATGAGACTTTTGTAAGTGTCTTGGACAGTGCGTATGCATATATGTCATCTAAAAAATTAAAAAGAAAGAGCATCATGGTTTTCTTATTTTACATCCTCATGCATTTTAAACGTAAAGTCTTATTCAGAGAGTCCCCACAATTCCTACCAAGTAATCCAAAGCTGCTAAACTGTTTGACATACTGCAGAACATCAGTGCAAAGTCAAACTGAAACCGGGGAAACAAGTTCTCCAGTCGGAAGTGAATTTCAGAAAATGGGAAGGAAAAATTGAGCAGCAGTGGACAGGCTGCTATCAACCACTGTAATTTTTAATATGACAAATCTAGGAACAAACCAACCATTTCAAGTTAATTTGACTGGATGAAGGCATGCACATAAAGTAACTGTACCTTTCTCTAATAGAAAATATATTTAATTACTAACTTAGTAAAACACAAGAATGGATTGTTGGTCAAGAAAAGATGCCAAGATAAGCTACAGATAGGAAAAGGGACTACTTAGGAGTCTGTGGTCTAGGTGAAAACAATAATGATGACATTATTAGCCAGTAAAACTGTGAGCTCCCAATGCAATGTAATTAAATTAATAATAAACTATTTGCAATTACAATGGAGAGAATTACCTATAAGGCAAAGTGCAGAAACACTGAAACAGTTGTTCATATCAAACAGATTCAATGCCATGTATGCACATTAAACCAAACACAAATACAAAACAACACCATCGACAACAACAAAAATAAATGGAAAAAATAAATTAAATATCCCATTAAAAAAAAAAAAGCCCAGAGGGCCTTTATATGAGCTGGGCAGAGGGAAAGAACTGAGGATGGAGGCACTTAGCCCGTGGTAAATCACTGCATTAATAAAAATGCACGAAGAGGATGTCTCATTTGTAAAGTGAAACTGAAAATGAACCCCTGCTGAGGGGGTGGAGCTTCAAATATGTTATTATTAAAGAATAAATCACCTTCTGTTGTGTTCTTCATGATGATTGTTTGGTGAGACCAGCTTTCACAGACTATTCGTTCAGCCTGTGAAGAAAAGAAACAGCAGAGATCTCAGTGCAGCGGGGTTTCTTTCTGCTGCCCCATGAACAATGTGGCCCTTATCCACTGTGGCATCTTTTTGGAGAGATGTATGGTCAGGTCCTTAAATATATTGGAAAACAGCTCATGTTTTGTCATTGTGCCTCAATACAAGTGAACAAAATGCGATGTAAAGTGTGAAAATTCAGCTTCAAGAAATTTGGGAGAAAAAAAAAATTAGAAACAAATCAAACAGAAAAACAATTAACCAATCAAAAACTGCATGACAACGAAATGCCCCAAAATAGACCCCTGCCCATCCTTCACTATGAGCACGGGCGTGTCCTCCTTTTTTTAAGATGTTATTTTTGGGACTTTAAGCCCTTATTGGATAGAGAGAGTGTAGATAGAAGCGGAGAGAGAGTGAAAGACATACAGCAAAGGTCTGCAGGTTGGAGTCAAACCCTGGCCTACTGCTTTGCGGCCATACAGCATATGGTTGCCTGCTCACCCACTGAGCCAAACCGGCGCCATGGGCACGTCCTTCTTTCAGGTTAAAAATTAGCCAGTGTTTACTTTACAAAGGCTGGAAACAGAGCCAAGAAAAAGTGCACTAGTCTAGTTCCCTCTCAGACCACTTGAATTACACCATGTGTTTGAGTCATCTCCAAATGCAGTAAAATGGCGTTGCCTACTGAGCTCATTAAAATGGCTGCAGTTTAAAAAAAATTCTGATGGCTGTCGGGATTCCCCCTCAGCATCCTATTACATGGATGTACGATATCAATTTAAAAATCCAAGGTGACATCATCCTCGATTTTGTTTGCAAGATTTTCAGAACACTTGACGTCTGATTTATACTATAGATGCACCTATGGTATCAATTTCAAAATCCTACGTTGCCTCCTTCTCGAGTTATCATATTCACAAACTTGGGTATCCATGCCGCCCTCCACCTGCCCGCCCGTCCAGTTCCATGGCAGGACGACATCAATACCCCATCAGTTTTTTACAGCTGAGGGGTCAAAAAAGTTAATTTTCTGGAATTAAAGCAGGAAGTGTGCGCTTGAATCACATCGTCATTGCTTCACTTCAGATCCTCTTCAGATCTTAAAAAAGAATTTATTTGCTATGACTGCACAGATTAGTTATAAATCATTATTAAGACACTGATAGAAAATCCTTGCGTTGCTTTTCTCTTTGATAATTTATGAGAAGGACTTGAAGTTGAAACGGTCTCCGTCCTCCACGTCTTTCCTCGAGGGTTCTTGTTGAAGAACATCTGCAACACTATTCACTAAAAGTTTCTGAAAATTGACCCCGCCCAACCATAAATATAAACTAATAAAAATAAACTCACAGTTCCCTTTGATACCACATAATCTTATATTTACTACATATAATCTTATAAGATGCACCTGCACTTCCTGGCCAGTTTGGTTCAACTGCTCTCAATGCAAATATCAGTCACACAATTCAATTTAATTCAATGAAAGGATCTGAGCTGCAATACAGCAATTCAGTGAATCTTTTCTTCTTTTCTAAGTGTTGGTCGAAAGGCATTTAAAGGATAATGACACTAATGTAACGCACTTACACGAGACCTCAGGCCATTGTCTTTTAGTCCACAGGAATGTCAGCAGCTTACCTGAGTCATTATTTAGCATTGCTATTATGTTGTTGCTTTCCCTGCCAACAACATATTTTCAGCTTGTGCTCTTGTCTGCACACGTCTAACAGAATCAGATCGACTGTGGAAAACAGAATGGCAGTACTGACTTTGTTTTGCGTTGAAGTAATGTTTAACTTTCATTGTACGATCAGAGTATGTAAACTGCAGCCCTAAAACTTCTAAAATTATGTCTGAAGCTTCCATAAAAGAATGAATGGTATATTATTCTTGGCTACAAGTGTGGTACTAAACAAACAAGCTTACCTGTTCTTTGTTTTAAGTGGTCTGGAGTAAAACAGAATAAGACTGCCAGCAACAGCTTAGTTGTGGTGAACTGTATGTCACTAAGACCTCTGTGCTGTAAAACTTTACAACCCTAATAAGATTAGAAAAAAAAGAACCTGGTAATGAGAGGCCGTCTCTGTAGGCTAGGCAGTTTCCAGGAAATGAGGTCACAAGCAAGATGAAATTATTTCTGAGAAATTAAGGTGTGCATTTCTTCCATTCTTCTTTACTTTGCACCTAACTCATGCTCCCAATCTCCTATCTATTCACAGAATGTGAGTGAAGTGGGTAGTTCCTGAAAGCATTACAAGGTAGAAAATATCCCTATTTTTGCAATTGCTCCTGGCATTAACTGTCCAACTTTTTCGTCTCGTGGAAAAAAATGGAAAAAATGAGTGATTTTATGCTGGAGCCTTGGGTGTGCATGATTCATGAGCTGAATTTCTTGGTATAGAGTCCCTCAGGTTGAGAATGACTGGATTGCTCTGCCCAGCCTGAACTGACATGCAAAGCAGTTGCGATGCCAAAGCAGCAACACCAAAGCTTTTTGCCTGGAGTAGGATTTGTTGTGACATAACTGGTTAGTCAAGCTTTGAAAAACAAGCTAGAAGCTTAATTTCCCTTGGCATATTTCTTTATTTTTTATTTCTTTATTTTATTTTAATTTTTTGCATTGGCCTCTTCATACCATCTGGTGTCGCAGTATACCTTGTGCTACAAGTCCTTCAACAAACTACAGCAAAAGAACTGGGCAGAAAGTCATGTCAAGGTGGCTGCTTTCAGAATTCATTTCTGATATTGCATTTAAAGCATATAAAAAGACAGAAGATTGGAATGAAAAGATTTATCTTTAACTCTCTTTATCTTCAGTAACATACAAATGGCTATAGAAGTTTGCAAGTCTATAGGCCTGTTATTCATTGGAGCGGAGAAGGAGATCAGAAAAGTCAATTTTACCTTCTGTTGCTCATTATATGAAGATTAATGGGCACTTGGGCAATGGACAGACTTTAAAATATAATGTTTGGCCCGTATATATATATATATATATATATATATATATATATATATATATATATATATATATATATATATATGTACATATATATATATATATATATATATATATATGTATATGTATATATATGTATATATATATATATATATATATATATATATATATATATATATATATATATATATATAATGAGTTTTGAAATAAATAAATAAATAAAATATAAAAAGGAAAACACACACACACAAATTACCACCTGTGGAGTTGTTTTGAAGGCGAGATCAAAACCTCTTTTTGTATCAGCAATAAACATGTTTATTTCTGCTATAAAGAGTGTATGTGAACTGACTCACATTGGGAGCCAATCCCAAGTGGTTATTAGAAGAATTGCAGTTTTTTTGCACTTAAGCTTTGGGCTTTATTTTTCATCTCCACAGGCTGCTGCCAGGGTTGGAAAAAGTCATCTTTGCAGAAGCTCTTTAAAGAGCGATACCCATTAGGATCTCAGCGGGCTCCAACACACTCTCATTCCAAAACTGTGAACTCCTCTCCCAGCCATCGTAGGGTGAGAGGTGGGGTATACACCCCCAGAAAGGTCAAGATCACAGATAGAAAGACAGCTACACACTCTCGCAGCCTACACCTATGGGCAATTCAGAATCACGAATTAACCTAACATGCAGTTCTTTGGACTGTAAGAGGAAGGCTGTCTCCAAGAGTTTTTAAGTGGAGCAGGGCGGTGTGCACGGAGGAAATTCAAATTTTGAATCCAAAAGAAATACAGTAAAGTAAAGTGGCGACATAAATATTTAGACCCTTTCCTGAAGTAAAAGTCATAATCCTGGTTAAGTAGCCCAACTTCACTAAAGGTAACTACAGCAAAGTACTCCTTAAGCCAAATGGTCTTTTTCTGAAAAAATATATTACTGGATCATAATCTTACTCATTCAGTGTGTACCACATTTTTTAGCATATACTTTCATACTTTTTTTCTCTCTCCTTTCTTTATTCAAATCAGGCAACAAAATATATATCTCATTTACATTGACATAGTTTTTTTTTCTTTTTTCCCCCCTTCCCTTCCCCTCCCCTCTTTTTCCCCTTCCCTTCCTTCCTCTCCCCATCCTTTTTACATAAAATATAATTATCATTATATAAACAATCATATCTATGTCTATACATACACATTTATTATCCTAAATAAGTATATTCAAAGGAGGGAGAGAGGGGAAAAAAAAACAAAAACAAAAAAACAACATCAACAAACGAACCCCCCCCCCCCAAAAAAAAAAAAAAAAACAAAACAGAAAAAACAAAAAAAAAAACAACACCTGCGTAGACCCACATATATATAATCTTGGGGCAGATATGAGAGGAGGCCAAACCTCTCAGTTTTACTTATTAAAGTAATCTATAAAGGGTTGCCAAATTAGGTAATACTGTTTAACATTATCTCTTAATGAAAATTTAATTTTCTCCAACTGTAAATGATACATTATGTCTCTTAATAAAGCAGAATGAGTTGGGGGGGCTTTATTTTTCCAATTTAGAAGTATAAGGCGTCTTGCAAGCAATGTTATAAAACTCAGAGCATGAATTTGTTTATTATTTAAGTTTTTAACTGTAGCTACACCGAATAGTGCCATTACTGGGTCTGGGGGGAGCTGTTTTTAAAAAATATCAGACAAAGTTTTAAATATTTTAGACCAGTAGGTAGCGATATTAGGACATGTCCAAAACATATGTGACAATGAGGCAGAATTCTGGCCACATCGGTCACATCTTGAATCGGCCCCTGGAAACATCCTTGAAACCTTCAATTTAGACAGATGGAGCCTATGCAAGACCTTAAATTGTAGCAGTCCATGCCTGCAGCAGACAGAAGTGGAGTGAACCAGTTCTTGTGCCTTAGTCCTTTCATACTTTAATGACTTATATAGAGAATCATAAATTAGTAGAAACTGATCTGCCTGTGTTAGGACACCTGTCAGTCAAAGTGGCCAATCCCCTGATCCCAAGTGTCTCTAGAGACCAAAACAATGCTGTAAATGCCTTTATTTAAAAGACAGGAAGTGGATAAAGAGAAAGAAAGAGGGAGAAGACACACAGCAAAGGACATCGGGTCTCAATTGGACCTCAACTGCCCAACCTGTGGGCTAAACCAGCACCCACAAACATGCTTTTTAATGATGCAAAGCTATTTTGGGTTTCCATGGAGACAGACTCCCTTTTGGAGCCAAATGCGGTTTTTGGTACTTCCCTCTGTCGGCTTCACTTTTTAGCCTGAAAGTTGCTACTCTTACCAGGACGGAAGCCAGAAGCTTCTTGCTGTGCGTCGACACTGCTAACCATGACTTCCTGAGCTTCCATCCATCTCCCCTTCAGGGCTGCAGTAGTGTCGCAGCCTATCACGGCTGTCATAGAGCGCAGGCGGGGCACGCTTTTGAAAGGTCACCAGTTGTACTGCTAACACAGAGAGATAGACAACCATTCACACCTACGGCCAACTTAGATGAACCAACTGACCTAACATGCATGCGTTTGGACTGCGGAGGATCTGAAGCAGGAACTTGTTGCTGTGACAATCGATACACCACTGTACCACCCAGTATAAAACTTACAAAACTCAGGTCCATAAAAAAACTGATGATGTCATGGTGAATATGTCCACTTTTAAAAAAACAAACAGTAGGGCCATATAACAGCATCACACACATGCATCTATCCAAGTTTGAGGCTATTTGCTGAAATGAGGTTTAATTAGCATATGTCTGATTAAGATTTAAAGTGCTTGGCTCAAGGGTGACTAATTCTGTCTTTACTCCAAGTACCTTTAATTAACTTGATTGTCATAGATCGTTAGGCTGTGTGTCCCTGTATGTATATGTATATATGTCTGTGTGTGTGTGACAGAGAGACAGTTCTCAGTTATTGCTCGGCTAGAAGTCTTTTGCAAATCAATACTGAATGAACTGGATATTACCTCCCCCGCCACACCCATGGCCTTTCACCACATAAACTTTGCAATTAAGGTTAATGAATTCACCTTCATGATTAATCAAAGATAGGCATCAGACACAGATCAATTATAGCTCAGGACTGCGAAGACTTGGAGTAATTTTCTGCTAAAGTCGAGGGTAAATTAAACTAATATTGTAATGGTTTGGGTTCAGGGGATGACAGTTGTTTTCTGACAGGAGCTTGTTGAAAATTTGCACACTGAAGATCATTTGCATAAGCTGGGATGCATAAACAGGTCGGGTGATGGGAGATTTTTCTTTCAATTTTTTCATTTTCCTCAAACCCTGTTGTGACCGAACATGCCGACAGAGGGTGCTAAAGTATTGTGCAAGAAAGCGGGACAATAATGTTTGATCAGTGGCCCTTCATCTCTCTGCTCTATTTGGTATGTAGGAGCAGACCTGACAGTAAAGAAGGCATTTACTGAGAACAGGGTGCGGTCGAGGGCTTAAAATGTGCTAGAACTTCTCTCTGCTCGGGTGATGATCATTTAATGTAAATCAGGAACTGCAGTGCACAGGACACACACTCTGTCTCTTACAAACACACACACACACACACACACACACACACACACACACACACACACACACACACACACACACACACACACACACGTGCAGAGTAATATGTGTCTGCCTTTATTCCTTATCCATTCTTCCTAAGGGCAGACAAGCTTCAGTATTGACACACAGCCTGACACCAGCTTGGCCCCAGCCCATCTTGCCCAGCCTAATTGGCCTCAAGACCTCTTGTTGGTGTGATCTATTGATCAGTCTCACTGCAGATGCTGCTAAGTCTCAGGGAGAGGACAGAGAAATAGGCAGATATACTGAAAGTAAGCGCTGCCAAATCTGGGCATGATGTCTTAAGCTTCGCCGTTCCCTCTGCAGAGCTGTGCAGCAAGCAAAGATGATAGGGTCTTCACCCTTAGATGCAGGGGTCCAGATTCTTGCCACAAGCTGATTCACACACATTGATTGTCCTTTATTTTTTACCAAGTGGATGATGGCACGAACAAATGGAGGTTTCTGAATGCTGTGACCCCCCCACCCCCAAAAGATCTATAGATACTGTCTGCTTTAACAATCCCACCAGAGACAGATGAAAACTCCTCCACACTCGCAAAATCCACTTTTTTCTTTGAAACCTCTGTGGCAAATATTAGGAGGAGAAGGGGAAAAAAGAGAGGCAGCAATGAGATTGCCACTGAAGAGCCCTTCTGGGGTAGGGGTGAGTGAAATGCCATGCATGCTGATCTTGTATCTATCAGCGCAAACGTCCTATACCTGATTATTTTTGTCTGCACCTTCAGCCTCATTTCTATTCACATTCAGATTCCCGATCACATCATCTCATTCCCATCTATTTCCATTCCCACTTCTCCTGCTCATCGTCTTCCTTCTCAAACAGTGGAGCCATTTCAATGTAAATAGTATCTGTGCTTATCCGCCTCTTAATCCGGCTCCGTCATTCTGTGCAGACTTCCTTCAAATCCCGGAAAAACTCATAAGAGAAACATGCATATGTTTATGAGGCCCTTCCACACAATATGTCCTTCACTACCTCATAAAAGGCAATGCATTCTTCTTCATGTGGAGCACAGATTTCCTATTCTCTGCCGTGTGCGCGCGAGCTACATTCCCATATGGTATTACATTTATGATGCATGACAAGGCTCGCAATTCTCTCCCTCGCCTCTGCAGCACAGTACGACTAACCAGAGCTGTCCAAAAGTCACGCCTGTGACAACGGGGATCATTATACATTTTTCTTTCAGTGCTGCTGCCTCTCTGTATTCTTCTCCATGCCTCCATGAAATCTGTCTTTATCCTGCCGAGTGAGAGTATAGCTACCAGGTGCACACTGAGCCCTTCTCTGAGTGGTGGTGCCTGGAATGAGTGTCCAATCTTTGGACCTTTTCACCATCACGCAAACTTACACGCATGTGTGCACACATTCACGCAACCTGCTGATCCTGCCTCCTGTTTTATTGTCAATATCAGTCGGCTCAGGGGTTGTATGGGTTGACGGCTGTTGACAGGGGCTGGATTGTGGAGGTAAGGATGATGGCAGCTCTTGCGGAGATAGAATAGCTGTATCTTGAGACCTCTTGGAGGGTGTTATTAGGCTGTTATGAAATCTGCTCCCTATCAGACCTTCGGTGAAGCAAGGGGGGGAGGGTATAGCCAGATGCAGAGCAAAATACAAGTGTTGAGTCTCTCTCACTTCCTCCTATAGCATCCTCTTATCTACCCCGCTACCTCCTTCTCTCATGCTGCCTTCTCTTTAGTATGGTGCCACCTGTGCCCTTGTTTTTCAGTCAACACAGCCTGCAGTCTCTCTGCACACTTTCCACAAAGGAATTGTTTCATCATAGAAGGAATGGTACTAATCTTGTTTGATATCTCATGAAAATATACATGTACACCTGAAGGCATGCAGCACGCACTGCATCATGATGCCAGGAACCTGCTGTCAGGTTGCACCAAAGCACCTGACGAGTTACTTGAGCACACAGATCATTCCAGGACATCAGCTGAAGAAATGCTGTATAAACATCAGAAAAACGTCAGTCATTAGTGCACATACACAAAAATGCTAATACGGGTACTGTACACAGCATGGCGGGGAACCTGCACGTGACACTAAACAGATACAATCGTTTGTGCATCAAATAGGAGTTAAAACAAAGCAATACTGGAAAAAAACATCTCTTTTGGGTGTATCCACAGCACTGAGGAGCAGAGGTGACATTTAGGTAATTACGCTTGCCTGTTTTTGTTGGTTCCTTAAATCACAACAATAGTTTTCATAGTAAAACCTTTTGGCTTCTCTCATTATCGTGCCACTGCTGTTGTTTCCTTGCGGTGCTAATTGTGAGGGAGTCTCATTTACGCTGTACAGAAAATGGCACAAAAAAGTGATGCTAACCCAGTAGTGCATTAAACCTCCATTTCGCTGTGATAAAACATTGGCTCCACGGTGGAGTGGTTAAGATAGCCGGTTTGAGATCTGTTTGGAACTCAGCCTCAGTGGGTTACAAGTCAGCGTACTCTCGGTGTTGGTCCCAGGCTTGGATTCATGTGAGGGTGGCATCTGGTGCAAAATCTGTGTGAATCCATCTGTTGTGACGACGCTTTGGGAAATAAAGGAGCAGACAAATGCATCTGGGGAGGCTGTGGCTCAGGAGGCAGAGCAGGTCGATTGCTATTTGGACGGTTGGTGGTTTTAAATGAAACAACTCAGATGCAGTTGAAGTGCAGACTTTCAGGTTTAATTCAGTGGGTTGGACAAAAAGACTGCATAAAAATGTGAGAAATTAAAGCATTTAAAAAATGCAATCCCTTCATTTCGGGTGTTTAAGAAGAAACTGAACAAATTAAATAACTGAAAAATAAGTGACATCGCCAGATGCTGGGTTTCCACCTTTGCTCTGCCAGGCCTTTTCTTGCTGTTTGTTTGTGGACCTTTTTGTCAATAAACATTAGTCACCCAGTACCACTGGCAGCCATGCATGCCCAAGTCATCACACTGCCTCCACCATGTTGTGTGCTTTGGATCACGAGCTGTTCCATGCCTTCTCATCATCTTGCTTTCATCTGTCCAAAGAATGTTTTTCCAGAACTGTGCTGGCTTTTTAAAAAATATTTTATTTAGCACAGTCCACTCTAGCCTTTCTATTCTTGAGGCTTATGAATAGCTTGCACCTTGCAGTGAACCCTCTGTATTTACTTTCATGTAGTCTTCTCTTCATGGTAGACTTGCATATTGATATGCCTACCTCCTGCAGAACGTTGTCCACATGGTTGGCTGCTGTGAACGAGTTTCTCTTCACTCTGGAAATGATTTTGCGATCATCCACCACTGTCCACCAGTCCTTTCAGAATGCACCAAACTGTCGATTTTGTCACTCCTACTATTACAGCAATTTCTCTGATGGGTGTTTTCTGTTTTCGCAGCTTAAGGATGGCTCGTTTCACCTGTATGGAGAGCTCCTTTGACCACATGTTGTCTGTTTACAGCAAAATCTTCCAAATCCAAGCACCACACCTCAGATCAACTCCAGGCCTTTTATCTGCTTAATTACTAATGACATAACAAAAGAATTGTTTACACCTGCTCTTGAAATAGTCTTTGAGTCCAATTATTATTGGTCCTTTTAAAAAGAGGGTGGCACAGGAGCTGAAACTCCTAAACCCTTCATCCAATTTAATTGTGGATACCCTGAAATGAAAGCTGAGCGTCTACACATTATGTCCATGTCTATTACATAACTATAACTGGAATGTGTTTCATTAAACATATATATATGGACCTAACTGTATTTATGAAGAAAGCAACTCTTCTAATCACCTCGTGTATCATCATCAGTTTCCTTTGTGGGTTTATCATCCGAGTCAGCTGTTTAATATAACCTGATTTTCATTTTGTAAACTGTGGTCCTGTTTTGAGAGTATACCTTAAGGTGTGGGACATGACTACCATATGTTTCCTTGGTTTCAGAGCGAGATCCACCACTTGTTTGTGGTGTGAGGCTTCACAAACCAACGGGTGCTGTCACTATGCATACTTCCATCTTTTATATACAGCCCATGATCAGCAACTTTTGCTCTCTTCTTCTTTTTTGCATAAAAGTGAAGTTAGAAAGAGAACGTTAACAGAAGAAACTACAGGAGGAGCACAAAAACAAGACAGTGCCCTTCATTTTCCTCACTGACAGAAAGAGCAAGGCTGTTATGAGAAATAGGTCTTTATTTCCACTCACCCCTCCTTTTTTGTTTTGCTATTGTCTTGATAAATCCAATATTTTCCTATTTTCTTCCTCCACTAATTTCATTAGAACAGCAAGAGTCACGTTAAGCGTTCCACTCTCTGAACACATCATTAAGCTCCTGTCAGTGTGATGGGAGATTGTCCATGTTGGTTTCATTTAACCATGACTGTTATTACACTTCAAAGACTGTGTGAACGAAATTCAGAGATTTGTTTCTGAAGACATTATGAATGGCAAAAAATAATGACTGAAAACATTAAAAACAACATGAACTGTGCGGTG
Source organism: Diplotaxodon limnothrissa (assembly GCF_057381915.1). NCBI lineage: Eukaryota > Metazoa > Chordata > Actinopteri > Cichliformes > Cichlidae > Diplotaxodon > Diplotaxodon limnothrissa. The sequence goes on from NC_140596.1 coordinate 25,911,007, forward strand.
ATGAATTAAAGAGTTATGTTGTTAAAGTGTTTTTTTCTTTTTGTCAGTCTCGTGTTCAGGATTCAGCAGAACTCGTGCCACAGTGACGACTGCCGCCAGATTTAGCACGACCCCCGTTACCTAACTTAATATTGCTATAAAAGCTAGATAGCATTAGCATCACTTGTTCCTCTGGTGGTGCCCCCAGACTGTATGATCTGCCAATAGGTTCTGGGTCTAGTCAGGGGTCTTCTCCAGCACACACCTGGAAATCCTCCAAAGAAAGGCGCCCATGAGGCTTCCTAATTAAACGCTCGACCCACCTCAGCTGGCTCCTTTCAAGCTAAAGGAGCAGCAGCTCCACTCCGCGCTCCCTCCAGATGTCTGAGCTCTCTTAGGCTTAGCTCAGACATCCTGTGCTAGAAAACTCATTTCAGCTGCTTACATCCACAATTTCCTTCACTACCCTAAGTTCATGACCATTATTGAGGGTTGGAATGTAAATGGACTGCTAAATTGAAAGCACTCCTGTCTGGCTCTGGCTTTTTTTTTGCGTGAAATGTCTCTGGGAAGCCCTGTGATAGAGTAGCTGAAGGAAATTGCCTTCCCGGGTTTCCTCCGTGGCGTGAGCGATAAGCAGAGTTTGTCCTTTCCTTATAAGACTCCTAATTATTCAAAGTAACACTCAGGTATGCCGTTCAGCGGGGTTAGTTACGATATCGGGAGCAGCTTGGGAGAACAAGGAAACACAGACTGCTTCAGGTTGTCTTCCCAAATCGACTCAAAGGTTTATTTAGTACATAACAGCTTATATAGAGGAAAAAAAGGTTCGTGTGTCAGCTTTCCCAGTTCAAACCGGTACAGACCAAATAAGGAAACGTCTTCCTGCCTTGTGAGCAAAGAAGTATCCTGTGTGTAGTTTATCAGCTCAGCTACAATTTATGATCATCCCAGCAAAATACACTCCTAGACATAGAATACAGAGTTCTTTCATCAGTGAATTCTGAAACAAACCACCTAGCCTTTAACGAGCCTTTTTCTAAGAGATAAGGAAGGGAGGATGGGAGTAGGGAAGTGGTCTCATCTCTGTGGTGTTTTCGACCTTGAGGTACCAGCTTGTGAGTCCTACACATTAATTCTTGGGTCACAGAGAAAGAGAAAAACAACTAGTAGATGAGCCTTATTGAGTAACAGTTTTCCTGTATAAAACAATATCCTGTAAATGCTTACCGTGGTATCAAAATACCTAACAGTAGCCACCTGTCCAGGGTGTACCCTTCCTCTCGCCCTGTGACAACTGTGATAGCCTCCATCCCCCAACCCCCTGCTCCACCCTGAATTGAATAAGATGTTAATAAAGTGGATGGATGGATGCCTCAAGGAATGCTATGAAATTTGTTGCAGACATCCATGCCTACTAAATCTAAAGCCCCATCCCATTAGCTCATCACACACCACTTTGAAGTTGGACTTCAGTGAACAGGCTCCAGCTGTGTAGGTAATCCACTTGTGTATTTCCCCCTTCCATCGTGTGTCAGTCATCAGAACTTTGGTAGTGGCTTCAGCTGGTTGCTTCAAAGTTGAGATTCATTTAACTCGGTAACCCTGCTTTGCAATGGTAACGATTAGCCTGCCAATGCTACAGACTGCTGGAATTCAATGAAATTTAAGGTTTAATGGTCACCAAGTCACAGCTAGGTGAAAATATTTGTATTACCTGTACCTAATGTTTAGTTTTCATGATCAAAAAGTGACATCATTTCCATGTTTAGCGTACTTATGAGGCTAACTTTATGTTATACTAAGTATCAGCATGTTAGCAGTGCTTACTCAGGCAGAGCAACTAACTGTCAGAGTAAAGCCTCAGAGTGCAGCTAGCCTGGCCAGGTCTCAGTCTTGTTTAAATCTTTAATGAACTTCAGTATAAAATGCCAAAGTGTAAACACCTATGGTGTGCACATGGGATGTGTAAAGATCTACCTTCTCAAACCACCCCAAGAGGCAGTGAGAGATTCCTTGGAGAGGCAAAAGTGTAAATGCACAATCAATGTACACCCAAAAGCATCAACACAAGGCAAAAATAAATGCTCACACAGTAAAAAAAAAATTGTTGTGAGGCTGCTGATGACTTTTGATCTCTTCTATTGTGCTTCTCCCTCTGTGTTTGCCCAGACTGCAACATAACACAACAGCGTCCGTGTGCGATTAGTAACTTTATTGAAATTGGCCACCTGCGGCACGTTTCCTGACAAAGGCACGTTTTAAAAAAATAAAAGAAGCAGTGCTGGCATTGTTATGGATTCTGAAGAGCCCACGATGTTCGTAACAAAGAGAAATCATTTTGCATTTGCTGTGCAAAATGCTGCCAGTTCAAACCATCCTATTTCTGTAAAATGCAGCTCTAATGCGAGTTGTTAGGAAAATATGGATCATTGAAAGAATATTACCCAGGTGCTGCACGCAGAATAAGGTGGAAATGAGATGTGAAGTACATAAAGTGACGTGTGGAGGCAGGAGGTATGTCTGGTTTCTTTCTTCTGGGAACAAATAAGTTGGATGCACTCCTCTAACTCTAATTTGTCACAGCTCAGCACTCATGCACAGAGTGGGCAAACGCATAAACATGTATATGCTGGTTACTCGAGATGCTATAGTAATGTCTTCTTATTCAGTGCAAAGGTTCTGTCAGCATCTACTATAAAGAAAGTCAGATCTCCTTACATGGTGCACAGATACAGAAGCCATTCAAACATCCTGGCTGGAGAAAGGCAAAAGGTGGACACAGAAATATTAGCGTGAATGTGAATCTGATTTGTGAGACAAGAATCATTCAAAGTGACTCTCAGAGCTCACTCTAAACCCCTTCTGTCAGCTGTGAGAGAGGCCGCTCTAATCCATTGTCACTGGGTGGATTAATTTGCATAATTCCACTATTGTGATGTCCCAGATCTTTTTCTATCTCCTCCTTCACACAAAATGAAGAAAAGGAAGAAAAAGAAAGGAGGCGACTCTCCTCTCAAACCTCGGCAACTTGTTGCTTTGGCAACACGGGTGGAAAAGTGAGCAGAAGTAGAGCAGGGCAAGAACACGAGAACTGGCAGAACAGAAAGGACCCAGCGTTGCAAGGGTGTGGAGATAGAGATATGATGAACAGGGAGCAGAGAAAAGGCAGAAGGAAAAGGACAAGGTGGAGAAAGACTGAGAGGAAACACAGAGAGAGAGACGAGAGGAAACTACTGTTCAGTGAATGGAACACAGAGCAATTTTCTTTTGCTTAAAAAGTCATTTATCTATGTCGACAGTCTATTAGTCATGTATTCGAGTGTGAACCCCCCCCAACGCACACACACAGTGCGTCTATGCGTAAATATAACTGTGTGTTCAGGCTGCATTGTGGATGCAAGTTGGAGGGAAGAGAGGCAGTTCTAAATTGCACAGATAGGATCAATATGCAGTTAAGGGGTGGCGCTGCGCCTTACAGAGTGAACACTGTGTAATACTGCATTAGCCCCACGCGGTGTTAAATGCCTTATTAAAAAATGGGATGTGAATAAGTTACCTGTCAAGAAAAAATGCATCAGGGCAGTCATTTACATTTGAGTAATTTTCACTGTGTCAAGACCTGAGCTGAGGTGGAGGCAAGTTGAATGTTTAAATGTCATTATCATTAAACTTTGGTGCAATATTTTTACGATTTTGGGGTTTGTCAGATTTATCTCCATGAGGTCCATGCTGCTCCTAAAACCCAGCCCGTAAAGGAATGATAATTTTGGTTTCCACTGACCCTTGTTACTTTATTTTGTTTTAAGAAAATGACAGTGTATGTCAGCAAAACTTTAATATTTCATTCATTAAGATCTGATATGTAGTTTAACTGTCCCTTTAATTTTTTTGAGAATTAGTTTATTATTGTTTTACGAGTAAGCTTGCTGACATATAACCAGATACCTTTCAATCTACACACACCCATGTTACAATTCCTACAAACAGTACAACTGACTGCCCAGGTTAATGTGTCAAATGATGTTGTTGATGCCTTTTTTAAAGTGTCGTACAGTTGTGGTTACATAAACTCATAATCAGCATTATGTCATGGTAATTTGGGGCTTTGAATGATTTCTTTGAAATGCTCTTTGTTTAGTGTGAATTTTTTTAACAGCATACATCCCTATGGACTTTAACAAGAATCAGGCGCACAAGTTTGAATTTATTTTGGATTTTGTCTAATCCACATAATGTCAAAAGTCATTCTAGAACACGTCTCCACTTCTCTAGAGACCAGTGGCTGCGTACTTTACACCACTGGATCCGATATTTTGCATTCTGCTTGGTGATGTAAGGCTTGGATGCAGCTTCTGGATGATCTGATATTGTCTTGGTGTTGATCCTGGAACAACATAGTAAATGTTGTTCCAGGATCAACATTGCAAGTGACCAATCACATTGTTGTGACGTTATTCTTTGGCGTGCCAAGCCATTTGTGCATTTATGAAATTCCAATGTTGCAAGGACAATATCAATTCTGCTTAGCGTTTATTAAAAGGCTAGGGTTAGGGTTAGGGTCAGGGTCCGTTGATCGGCGGCCAGAGGCGGTTTCTCGCAGCTTAAGTACAGTTTTTTGTTGCGAAGTCGCAAAAAGTTGCAACATTCTGATTGGTCACTTGCAATGTTGATCCTGGAACAACATTTACTATGTTGATCTGGGAACAACACCAACATGACGATATCAGATCGTGCGCAGCTTCTTGGCCATGGAAACAAATTCCATGAAGTTCTCTTCACACTGTTCTTGAGCCAATCTGAAGGCCACATGTGGTTTGAAGGTCTGTAGTGACTGACTGTGCAGAAAGTTGGAGACCTCTGTGTACTATGCACCTCAACATCCACTCACTCTGCTCTGTGATTTTATGTGGCCTACAACTTCATGACTGCATTGCTGTCGTTCTCAATCGCTTTCACTTTAACTGGGGAATATTTAGTGCACAGGTGGCATCCTCTCACGATATAAAATATAAAAAATTATGTAAATGTTCATGTCTTTTTTTTTCAAATAGGCTGCCATACTAATTTGGCAGTTAAAAATATCTTTATAAACCAAATAAATATGAGTTATAAATTACATAATGGGATTTTTCTGTTGCCTGCTTACTAAGTGCTTTTTAGTATGCATGGGTGGGACCACACACATCTTTGATCTGTCCTTCATTTTGATGTCAACAACACATCTGTGAAGTTTTGTGACTGGATCCTGCACAGTTGACTAAATCAGTGCCGTTGCAAGCTGTCGCAGCTGTCTCAGTTGTGATGGCTGTCTCGACTAGTGCAAAGAAAACACGGGCTAAGCCTACACCTGACATATGTCAGCACAAGCTGCAAGAGTGTAGATTTAGGTGCAGCCCTGCCAGATGATATGAACCCAACATTTGCCCAAAACTCCAGTCGCTCACAAGCCGCAGCACTTATAACAGTCTGAAGGTCTGTGCCGTGGTCCACTGCACAGGTTAATAAAGTTGCCTTTGGCGACTTCCTGACTCCAGGGCACATTATGCATGAGTAGTTGTGGTCAGAAGTTTACTTTCACTCACCATGAGCATGGTTATTTTATGATTTCATTTCAGAATTTTAGCTTTCTTTACAAAGCTTAAAGCATTTCTGTTTGCACACAATAACAGAATTATTTCAGAAACACAAAAATTAGCAGGATCAATATTAGTAGGCGCTGAAAAACTGACATTTTTGTTGACCCATAGCAAAAACTACTGCTGCGCAATGATCTGCTTTAACTTTGTAATGCTCAAAGCTTCTAAAATCAAGTTAAATGTGAAGGTTGTGTTCAACGGGGGTTTGAACAGTCACTTGAGAAAGCATCATGCCAAAAACAAAAGAAATCAGTTTACTTGAGAAAAAGAATTGTTGCTGCTCACAAAGCAGAAGATGGATATACAAAGTTATCACAATGTTTTCAAGTTCAAGAACTAGAGTGATAAGCATCACGAAAAGAGAGCCACACAGTACAGAACAATGCTGGAAGAGGTAGGAAGTCACACATTTCAAAGACTCTGGAAAGAAAACTAGTGAGAGATGTGCCTAAAGACCCCGGAGCAACTGCCAGGACACGAGTGAACGACTTAGCCAAGCCAGGAATTATAGTCTCAAAGAAGATAATCACTAGAACCCTGCACAAGAATGGACTGCAAAGTATCAGACGAAGAAAAACAACTTCTGTACAAGACACACCTTCAAACCTTCAAGTGTGAGACTTGAAAACTACAGATAACTGCAGCAAAAGTGATACAGAATTAGTTATTAGCATCAGGTGGGCTAATGTTAAATTATTTATTTTCCTTATGTAAAGTAAAAATAGTGCAAACATTCAAAATAAATATAGGATGTTTGGAAAATCCGTGTTAAAAACTTCCTTACTCTTGCACTTAGGAAATGTTTAAAATTACTTCTTCATATGGCGTGTAATGATTCTGTCCTCATCTGCAAGATGTACAAGATGCAAAGTGCAAAAATTAGCAGCTGTCAAGCAAGATGGTGGTAGCATCCACATGATGAAGAAGGACATAATCAAGTCATCTTCATGAAGATGAAGAAGGACTACTTCCAAATTCTTCATCTTCATCTCATATCAACAGCTATGATCCTAATCACACATCAAACTGTTTGAAGTTGAAAAAGCAGGCTAGCATTAAGCTTCTGGACTGGTCTTACAAAGTCCTGACGTCAAGCCCACTGAAAGGAAGCTAACCAATTTAAATGAACTCTACTATTATGCTGTTTAGGAAGCAAAAGACTATTCCTCTGAACTCAGCATGATATAGTTAGATATCCTCCTACCAGCTCCCTGCCACAGAAAAACAGTACCCAAACCAAACAAACAAAGAAATTAATGAGACTGAATAAATAATATGAATGTAACTGCCTTAATGCTTCATGCTATAGATTCAACAAGGTGCTGGAAACATTTCTCAGAGATTTTAGCCCACATCAACATGATATCATCACACAGCTCGGCTGGACATCCACGAAAACCTAAAGGTGCTTTACTGGGTTGAGATCTGGTGACCGTGGAGGCCATATTTGAGTACAGTGAATGTATTGTCATTTTCAAGAAAATGTCACGGTTCTGGATCAGTTTGACCCAGCCCTTTCTGTTTCTTAGGTTTTGGTGTTTTTTCTGAATTATGATTTATGTTCTGATTATTTAGTGATACTGTTTTGATTATTGATATTATTGCAGATTTAGTTTAGTGTTAAGTCTGCGTCTTTGTGATCTGTTTTGTGTTTCCTGTTTTATTTTGATAGTCACAGTCTGTTGTCAGTGTGCTCAGTTTTACTGCTCCCCTGTCTCGTTAGTCTAATTTCTCCCAGCTGTGTCTCCCTCCCGTTTTCCATTCCCTGATTACGTCCCTGTGTATTTTAGCCCTGTGTTTGTCCTTCCTCATTGTTGCGTCGTACCCTCAGATTATACCTGTGTGTTTTTGGTCTCTGCATTCCGTGTTTAGTTCATGTTTTGTTTTCATGCCAGCAATAAAGCTGTGGTTTTGAGTTGCATTCTGTCTTCGAGTCCTGCATTTGGATCCTCATCTCCGTCTGCCCGCACACAGAGCCCTGACAGATCGACGCGACCAGTAATGGATCCAGCGGACTCATGTTTTGCCTCAGAGGAGGAGTATCTCGCACAGCTGAGGGATTATTGCCAGCGCATACTTCACTCTGTGGATCACTTCAAGAGGCAACTGGATGTAGTTTTTTGATCATTATTTGTTGTCCCCTACCTCCACTGTCAGCTTTATGGACATAAAAAGATTAAAACAAATAATAATTGATCTGAGAGCGAGGCTCAGCTTCAAACTGTTTAGCATGGGCAATCCGGGGAAGGACAGTTCAGCTGCCATCCTGGAAGCCATCGCCGCTTGGTATTCTCGGCACCAGCGGCCTTTCCCATCATTATTTATTGCCAAATCACTCGATCCACCCTTAAAGAAGAAGCTGCACCCTCGCCATCCTCACCCCATCACACCTCCACCTTCACCTGTGGTGTTAGTTGAGGCAGCAGTCATGGGGACTGCAGCGCAGTTAGAGGACCTGTCTGCCCAGTCAGGCTACACAGAGACGGAGATTCTCCCCAGGGCTTCCCCAGAGGCTGAATTTGTGTCTGTTGCCACCTCTGGTACGGTGTACATTTTAGGACATCGTCAGGTCTCAAGAAAATTTTTTTCAGGTATCAGACAAAAAAATGTCAGGTCTCAGTTCTCAAGAAAAAACATTGGACATTGGAATGCCCAGTGCAGTAGCAAATCGCTCGTGCTTCACTGTACAAGCTGGACCCACAGAGTCTGCTAAGGTTTGTCACTGCCATATTACATATGATATTTATATAAACCCATTTAGAGTGAGGTCCATGTAAATTTACCATTCTCTATTTGTTTATCTTCTGACAGCGAAAGATTACAAGTGTGCTCCAAAGCTTCCTTTGCCTGTTAGACTTGGGAATGCTGCAGACCATCAAGGAGTGTACGGTCCATCAAGCCCACAGAATAGAGCCGGACTGGAATTTGTCAGTTCATGAACTGATGGCATTCATTTCAATCCTGTTTGTAAGAGCAATCCTGTGTCCTGTTGGTGCCATTGTGGATTGCTGGTCAAAAAGATTTCTGGTGCCAGTAATCAAAGAGACAATGCCCCGAGATACTGTAGATTCATTTCAATTATGCAACACCTTCGATTTGATGACAAGGACACGCAGGCAGAACAGGTGAAAACAGATAAATTTGCGGTGATCTCCGACATCTGGACACGCTTCAACAAGAACTGTGCTAAGAGTTTCACTCCAGGAGAACACATGACCATAGATGAACAGCTGTTCCCTACCAAGGTTCATTGTCCATTCACACAGTATATCGCAACCAAGCCAGACAAATTTGGGATCAAGTTCTGGATGGCCACGGACTTGGACACCAAATATGTCTGCAGTGCATCTCCTTACTTGGGAAAAGACCCCAGTCGTCAGAAGGGAGAGAGGCTGGCAGAGAACGTGGTCATGAAACTGATGGAGCCGTTTTTGGATGATGGGAGAAACGTCACAACAGACAATTTCTTTACTTCACTGTCACTGTCGCACAGACTGCTGCAGCGCAAAACGCCGTTATGGGGCACGGTGAATAAAGTCTGGCGTGAACTTACTCAACTTGTGTGGATGTATTCCATAAGAGCAGCAACACGCAGGTGGTCAGTAGCGGTTTTCTACAATATCCTGGACCTGGTGGCGGTGAATGCCTACATTTTGTACAAGGCATGTACAGGGTGGACAGGCAAAAGAAGATTGTTTCTGAGTCTTCTAGCTCAGGAACTTCGTTGCCGATTCATGTAGCACAAGGAAATATTAGCACAGACGCAGGCTGTTGAAGCTGCTGCAGCTGCTGTGCCAGGGACTGTAAAGACAACGCAGTGCCAGGGGAATTTACGCAAATTTGCGCAGGGCTAGTAAATCTAGTAGTAGGGACTCACACCAGGGGAAAAAAGGCTCAGTAATTCTAGTGTTAAGGTGTGAAACAGCTGTGTACTGCCTTTTGTTCCTGGAGAAGGTATTTAACTGAGAGCCATGCTAGGCTCAGGGAGACCGTCTGTCCCGCAGTCATGCAGGGACTTCATCAAGCTTGGTTGTCTGTTCTTTGTGTGTTTTGATTAAAGAATGTTAGCTACCGCTCACCGCTCGTCTGCAGGCTTTATTTAAATGGAAAACGTCCACAACAGGCAAAAAAGAAGCATTTTGCTAAAAAAAAAGATTTAGAGCAGAAGTTTTTTGCACTGCATTTTAAAATGAAAACATATTGCATTTATTTACAATTAAAGACACACAGAGCAGGAAGTGTGTTACTGTTTTACATCCACAGACACACAAGAAAAGAAGCAGGCAACATGAGGTCAAGTTATGGAAATTTTATTTGTGTATTTCAGTACATGTATTTAGATTAGAGTTTTTAAAAAAACAAACAAACGTCCCAAGAAGAAGGATGGGGTGAAAGAAAGGTGGAGAGAGGGGGAAGGAGGAAGAAACTATTGATCTCCTCAAACTTGATGCTGCTGGGTCAGTTCTTTCTCAGCAGTCTGCTCCAGAATCCCCTCCTGTCCTTGGCTTTCTTTTCTTTTTCTTTTGCCTTCCGTTCTTCTAAGGTTTTGTTGAGCTGCTCCTCGGCATCTTTAAATTTTTCTTTTAGCTGCTGTTTTGCCAGTTTCACTTTCTGTTTGAGGAGCTCTTTAGCTTCCTTTTTGTCCTTTCGTATTTCTTTAAGTGCGTCTTTGCAGTCTTTCTTGGTCACCGTCATTTCTTCCTTGAATACCTTCACCTCAATTTTCTCTTCTGCAAGTTCTTCTTGCACTTTCATCAGTTCCTTCTTCATGTTTTGAGTGTAACTCTTTGTATCTTCCATTTCTTTCTTTGCTTCCTGTATTTTAATTTTCTCTTCCTCTAACACTTTTTGAGCTTCCAACAATTCTTTCTTCAAATTTTCAATCTCATTTTCTGCCTCATGTTTACGTTTTTTCTCCTCTTGAAGTTGTTGCTTTACGTGCAGTAATTCCTTCCTTAGTGTTTCAGCTTCAGCCGTTACATTTGCAGCTTCTTGTGTTTCCAACTGCATTTTCCTTTTCCCCTCTTCAAAAGCTTCCTGCACCTCCTGTAATTCCTGCATCACATTTTCTGCCTCCTTCTTTGCAGTTTGATATTTATTTTTGGCTTCTTGTGCTGTGCTTTTCTCTTCCTCCAATGCTTTTTGAGCTTCCAACAGTTCTTTCTTCATGTTTTCATTCTCGTTTTCTGCCTGTTGTTTTCCCATTTTCTCTCCTTTAAGTTTGAGACCCACATGCAGTAATTCCTGCAATACTACTTCAGTTTCAAACTTTGAATTTTTAGCTTCTCCTCTTGATTTTTCTGCCTCTTCTTTTAATTTGACATTTTCAGCCTGTATCATTTGAAATTTAAAATGAATCAGCTGTACTGACTTGTATGGTGAAGCACTCGCCGATTCTCTTCTCGTTCTCCCTCGATTCATTTTGGCCTTTTAAACAAAGGAACCAACGTATTGTAGAGGAGTGAAGTGAAGTTTTCGATGTTTTCTTCGTCAACTGTCGTTTGTCCTGCACAGAGATGCTGCTGTAGATGTGTCTCTAGCTGTGTCTGGATACAATGAAACATGCTGGAACTAAGTGCTTGTGTTGCACAGTTCTACTAAACATTCCATTTCATGCATGCTCCGCCCACATGGTCAGGAATGTCAGGTGCTGCATTGCCAAATGCTGCTCCCGTTGCCTAGGAATAACAGCTGTTTACTTTTTGGGGTCTGGTTCATTATTTAATAAAGAAAACATGTCCAAGTATTGGGTGCTGAGGCTAAGCGCATATTCTAGCCTGCTGTGTGGGTGGGCAGCTAGAAATCACTGGTGGGCAACATGAGTGAGGAGAAAACTGGAGCAGCCAAGCAGGGAGCTGCAGGTTGCTGGTTTGAGTCTCTGTTCAGATGCTGGTGTCTCCTCTCTCTGAGATGTCTGCAAACAGTCCCAGATAAAACAATAAGGATAATAAACAAACACGTGACTAAAATAACAATTATGACTCTGATGTGTTTCATGTGTAGCAGGATGGCCTCTATACAGCAGTCACTGCAAGCATCCAAATCGCCACACTTACTTTTCTTTAAGCAGGCGTGCTGGGGTCCTCCTAAGGAAAGTTTGAAACTTCATTTCCTTCATGCTGGTGAACTTTTTACCAAATATTTTCATCAAAGCTTCTCCATCACTGACAGGGATTGTTTGGATCTTCACACTCATCTCCACGAACCCTAAAAAATGAGTCTCACTTTGCTCACATAATGCCAGGAGTGTCTCCATATTTCACAAAAGTCTATGCAAACACGTAACAGTATCCCATATTCATATAAATATTATTGATATTATAACAAAAGCTGTCACCAACACAATTGTCCCAAGTGCTTTTTTTTATTAGTTATTGCAAATGCTTGATTGCAGTTCTTGCTAGATGACAAAACCACTTATTAGGTTTAGAAGGAAATGAGTTTTTCTACATGAGGTAAAGTTGGAGAGCTGTTTCCCCAAACTAAATGAAATCATCATGTAAAAAACTACAGTCTGTATTTACTCTGAACATCTGTGTTAACATTTGAAATTGGAAACATGTACGTGTAACAAACATGTTAAAACATAAGAAATCAGGAAGGAGCATGTATAGGAATTTCTTTTACTTATGTATTAATCACATTATTTTATTGTATGATACCTTGGTGCCACTGGATTTTAACATAAACTGAGCAGATATTTGATTTTTACATAGCATACATACATCTCACCTGAAAATATGTTAAAAGTTTATTTTGTGACCCAGAAAGATTAGTATGAGTGATTTTAAAACTTAGTAGCAGCCGCCATTGTTGGAAACTGGAGTTTGGCTGGGCCGCGCTATGAATTCTGGGATATGGTAGGCCACGAAGGACACACCCGACCCATCCTTCAAATTCGGGGAAAAGGAGGACGCATTTGTTGGCTGCATTCGGAGGAGTCTACGAATTTGGACAGCCTTCGGCGCGTCGCTGTGATGCAATCGGTCTACAAATGCGGCCTCAGGAGGATGCAGCCCATGAATTTGGACATGACCAAAGTTAAACTTACCTTGGCTGTATCCCAATTCAGCATCTGCAGCCTTAAAGGCCGCATTTTAAGGCCAATTACGTCACAGCGACACGACGAAGGCTATCCCAATTCAAAGGCTGCTCGAAATGCGGTCCTCAAATGCGTCCTTCATTTCATTGAATTTTAAGGATGTGGCAGTGTAGACTTCGTGGCCCAACATATCCCAGAATGCATAGCGAGGCGGTGGGTGTGGATAATTTTGCCGGAAAAAAAATGGCCGAAGAGGGGCGGCCGAAGAGTAAACTTTTAAAAGTAAGTACTGAATATTATGTTACTTATTTATGTGCGAATGTTTAATAACGAAGAACATTAAAACATTACTGTTGGCCAAATGTCGGCAAAGTTATGTGACATTAGCGATGTTTGTACTAACTTTGTTTTAAAGCCTTTACTTTAAAATATACGCCGTTCAATAGTTGACCTTAATCTTACAGAGAATGTGATGATTTTATGGATATTTAAATTAAGCACTGAGACAAATTTAGTAATGCCAACATATTAAAAGAACAATATGTGTCTCTCATATATATAACACAGTTATATATACAGTGTCAAAGAAACCTGTCTTTGAGTGAAGATTTAAGGTGACAGGAAATATAAACAATATAAATAAATGCAGCTTGAATCTTTACTGAAGCTCAGTATTTGAAACAGAGTTCATTCACTGCTGTAATAACTAATAATGATTGAAATTATAACTTTAATATTGGCCATATTATATTTACATTACCAAAGTGAGATGACTTTAGTCTCATGAACAACATTAGCTAATTGTTATTTACTAGGTAATCTTAAATGATTGTTCAGTACAGAAGTGAAGCCCAATAATCATGATTTCACAGTCAGCCTCAGATACTTATCAAATCAAAGCTCATGTACAAACAAACAAACAAATGAACAAAAGATTTTCTCCTTCATTTCTGTCAAACAAAGCTGTATGAAACGTTTCCAGCTGTTAGTGTCATGGTTGCTAGGCATCCAGGGCAGCGCGACGGAGGCTAGACCGTCCCATTTCACAAGCCTCTCACTTTAAGTACGCGGCCCTTGTGGACTGTTAAGGCTGCGCACTTTAAGGCTGCAGACCCTGAATTGGAATACAGCCCTTGTGTCGTTAGGAGCCTGAACCGCAGTAAAACTCCGGTGAGGTCAATGACCTTACGCTCTCCCACTGTCACACGTTGATGACGTATTTGGCAGAGGTGTGGACTCGAGTCACATGACTTGGACTCGAGTCAGACTCGAGTCATTAATTTTATGACTTTAGACTTGACTTGAAAAAATGTTCTAAGACTTGTGACTTGACTTGGACTTTTACACCAATGACCTGGGACTTGAATTGGACTTGAACCGGTTTACTTGAAAAGACTTGATATTTTACCCCAAATATAAAATTTAACATGCATATTATATAGAGATTGAAAATGTGACGTCATTCACGGGTAGAACCGCAAAGGATTCTGGGAACTCGTGGCAAGAGGTACTAGCACGCAGGCTTTCAATTGAAATCAGTTATACAGCGATAAAAAGAAACACAAAAATGTCAAGAAGCTGTTGTATTATTAACTGCAATAGCCGGTCGCATGACAGCCACGGGAAGCCGACGGGTAAAGAGATCGGTTGTTATCGGATTACGTCGTTGAAGAGAAATTGTTCGAGCCGTGTTTCCGAAGTAACAAAGACGGCCTGGATTGCAGCCATTCAAAGATCAAATATAACGTCCCAGAACACTCCAGCTCACAGGTTAGTCTGCTCCAAAGCATTTACACGAAGGTCAGTGTTTTTTAGTAGTTAATACGTCATTTTTCTTAACATAATTGGTGATATAGGTTACAAGCAAGTCTGGCGCTGAACAGAAATTGTCGCGCTATGCTCCTTTGTTTATTGTGCATAAATAATGAATTGTCCTGACACAATATTGCGTTTCGCTTCTGTTATTATGGTACATTGACAAAAACATATAGTTTTATTCACAGGATAAAACAGGGTTTTTGTATCACTAATTGCCCAGTACGATTACAGCATACAGTATTATTGTCACTGCTACATTTCTGTGATGCTACCAGAAACTATTTCCACTACTAATTAATTACCGTTGAGCTCAAAGGTTATATTAATAAACGGTTAAGGAATGTGTATTTATGACGACAATTTGTGAGACTGGTAAACTTATGATACGTACGATGGTCTTTCGTTCTACACGGTGCATTTCAAGGTCCTGTACCCATCCGTCGGTAAACTGTACCTGGGCTTGTTGCAGTGACCTGAAGTTACTAAACTTCACGAGTGTGTGTGTAACCTGGACGTGTGTCCCTCTATCTATAAAGAGATGATCTATACTGCTCGCCCAAGTGCAATGTCTACAATATCCGAATCTAGGTTTGGGAAGGAGATTGGCGGTAGCAACTCTGTAAGAGCAATGAGACTTCCAACCCACATAACACGCACGACCACAGGTTTATGAAACAAAGTTTGCTTTATATATTTCCTTTTGGATCAGTTCCCTTTGCTCATCCTCAATGTAGGGATACCTTCAAATGCAGTAACCATCTCAAATGCATCACAAAAATAATTGAAACAATCAAAATAGATGTAAGACAAGAAACACAATATTTCAACACCCCAAAGAAAAGGAAAAAGAAAAGAAAATAGCATGTGAGTGTCCAGTTCCTTATGGTGTCAGTTTATTCAGTTACCCACTGTCCTGGGTTAAGAACTGAAAACGACCTGAATCTCAGGCGGAGAAAAAGTAGCAAAGAAAATGATAAGGTATCTCTCAGGTGGGCTTCCTTTTGTTTTTTTCCCTACCGCCCTCCTGGTACGGCAGGCATCAACGTGTCGGCGTCCTGACACAGAGAAGGCCTCCACAGCAGCAACAGTGTCTTAGACCCACGATACCAGCTCCTCACTTGGCACCCATGGAACTGTACCTCAAAAAAAAACCAGTCTGCACACAAATACGCAGAATGTTAGATGTCCACATTCCTTAAATGTCCTTGTTCCTAATGTCCTTGGTTCTTTTGAAATATTAAAATAAATCTGCATCTTGTGACACATTAAAAGTAAATACACCGTATTACTGTGCATCACCCGCAGTTACAGTAACAGCACAGCTATTGCACGTGAACTGCGCATAACCACTTAGCTGGCCGCGGCTGAACTAGCAGGCCCAAGAAAGTAAAAACATTAGACACTCATAATAAACAAAACTGTCACAACATTGCAATACTATGAAAACACATCTTAAACATCATTAAACACATTTACTACTATTCTGACTGGTTAGTTATTTTTTCCAGTGCATTGAACTGCAATAGCGGTGCTAAGTGAGCTAGGCTAACTCACCAGAATAGTTCAAAAAGTTCAAAGAAATACTCCGGCTCCTTTCAGGTAGGTACCCGTCTGTGGTTCACCGCTAACGACAGCTCTCTCACAAATGTTAATTAAACCTCTTTCCTCTCTTTCAACTGGAAAAAACCGTGCTCCGCGGCAGCATGGAGTTTTTCCTTGCCGTCCTTTTTCCTCTACACCACACCTTCACGCGCACGGAGCTGCAGATGGTGCCTTCAGGGCAAGCCCGGAAATTAAACTATCAGACAAGGACTACGATGCATTCAAAGAACCCTGTACTTCTGATTGCTGTAAATCTTACCAGGGTTACATGTGCACTCACTCCAAGAACCGTATGATTATAAATATGCATATAAATATGCTACAATGAGATAGCTGACTTCATCTAACTAGCAAATGTTGTCCAGGCTACGTTGGTGATACAGTTTTTTTTAATGTGTATGATATTTTTGTCATGCGATTTTAAAGCTGGTCCTACAACCGCATCCAAGAATAACATGCAGCTTATCTCAGAACTGTCGGTGAAAATTATTCTTGGAGCTAGGTTTAATTGAGCTGCATTTTTTAAAGAGGTGCAATTTCACAATTTGTGTATATTTTCTAAGTTCACTATTTTGTCATGTGTTGAGAAAAACACAGATTTTAAAATTACATGGTCTAATATTTACATTTAGCATATAACTGCAACATTATTTTTTCGTTGTTTTTTTTTTTAAAGACTCGAAAGGACTTGAAATTCAAAATTTCAGACTTGTGACTTGACTCGGACTTTTACACCAGTGACTTGAGACTCGACTCTGACTTGCCTGACATTACTTGAGACTTGACTTGAGACTTGAGGATAAAGACTTGAGACTTACTTGAGACTTGCAAGACAATGACTTGGTCCCACCTCTGGTATTTGGAAATCAATTCGGGTGGGACCAGTGTTGCCAACTCCTCAGTAAGGAAAATCGCTATTGGTTGTCCTAAAAGTCGCTAGAAGTCGCTAAATGATGTCATCGCCTAATTTGCATAATTGTCATGCTAATGTAATTGTAACCTACACTGTTGGAGAGAGAAATAACATCGTGGAAGAGACATAAAGTCAGTAAAAAACGTCTTAAATGCATTTAGAATTTATTTAGAACTACAAATTAAATTTCTTTTAGCAATTATTGTTTTTTTAATGTCACAATTCCAACCCTGCTCCTTTATCCGGGCTTGGACCAGCAAAAGTGACCCGAAACAGGCACTCTGGTGGAGTTATTGTGTGTTTGTGTGTGTGTGTAGTTTTAAACTTTGTGGTCCACAAAACAACATAACAGTAAAAGAAGAACTGACTGCATTACAGTCAGTGCGGGAGCCCTGCCCTGATAGCAGCTGGGGGAGGACTATCCTCCGCCTGTGAGTGCTTTGGCACGGGCGAGGTGCCCACCGCAGCACCCGCTGCTTATTGAGAGTAAGAGCGATACGCGCTTTCACGTCAAAAAGTCGTCATAAATAAGTCTCTAATAACGCCAGAAAAAGTCACCAGATTTGTCGCTAGTCGCGTTTCAGAAAAAAAGGTGGTCTGAAAACTCGCTAAATATAGTGACAAAGTCGCTAAGTTGGCAACACTGGGTGGGACATGACAACACCGCCACCTGCAGGAAGATTTTCTCTCTGGTACCTTGTGTTCTGAGACCTGACAATTTTTTTGTCTGATACCTGACAACTCTGGACTCCTGGAGAAAGTAGAACCTGATGGGTTTCAGTCCTCAGCTCAGTTAGCCGTCCAGCAGCCACCTTCAGCTCAGTTAGCCATCCAGCAGCCACCTTCAGCTCAGTTAGCTGTCCAGCAGCTACCTTCAGCTCAGTTAGCTGTCCAGCAGCCACCTTCAGCTCAGTTTTCAGTGTCCCCTGCCCAGCAGCCACCTTCAGCTCAGTTTTCAGTGTCCCCTGCCCCGTCTTCAGCCCCGTCAGCCGCTCAGTCACTACCACAACCAGACAAACTTTGTTACAGTCCATAGCCCAGTCAGTAGCTCAGCTGGTAGAGGAATCATTAACTTTGTCATCAGTTCAGGCCCCAGTGCTTTCACCCATTCAGTCAGTCACTCACCTTCACCCTCAGCCAGGGGTCCCAATTGCCTCTGGCCCTGCATCTGCTCCAGCTGCAGGGCCAGAGGGGCCCGTCCAGCCTCAAGTCTCGTCGGCTCGGGGTTCAGGAGAACCCAGCCAGCTTCCTGCTTTGTTGGCTGGAGGGCCCGAGGAGCCCGTCCAGCACCATGCCTCGTTGGCTGGGGGTCCTGGAGGACCCAGCCAGCACATCCTCATGTCTGCTGATGGTCCGGAGAAGTCTGTTCAGCCGTCACCTGCTGTATCATCCCCTGCGACTTCTACATCGCCGCCTGCAGCATCGCCGCCTGCAGCATCGCCGCCTGCAGCATCGCCGCCTGCAGCATCGCCGCTTGCAGGTTCCGCAGCCGCCGCGCTGCCATCAGGTCCAGCCTCTGTGTCTCCACCCTCGTCTGGTCCAGCCTCGTCTGGTCGTGCGATTGCTACACCATCATCAGATCCAGCTTGGCTCGTACTGCCTTGCCTTTGCTGGCCACCTTCCAAGTCTTTAGTTGGGCCTCCAGACCTGCTCTCTCGCCGCTGCCACTGCCTTCTGCGTGGCCGGCCCCTGGACCTGTTTGGTCGCTGCCACTGCCTTCCGCGTGGTCGGCCTCCTGATTCGCCTCACCTACATTGGCTGCTGACTTTATGTGTGTATTTAACTCATGTCCTTCCCTGAGTCTGAGGAGGTTTCTTCCTCGTCTCGCCAAGTGCTTGCACATTGTGGGCTGGTTGATTGTTGGGGTTTCTCTGTATTATTGTAGGGTTTGTACCTTACAATATAAATGCCTTGAGGCAACTGTTGTTGTGATTTATTGCTATATAAATTATATTGGACTGAATTGAATTAGCAGTGTCCTCAGCAGACAGATATCAGAGCTTCTCTGTACTACATTTTTGTAGCTAGTTTACTTGTGCATAAATGTAAGCCCTTCTCTTTAAAGCTGTTGCCCATTCCCACATTTATAAATAGATGAGAGTGACCCACAGGTACCACAAAAAATTATTATTTATTTATTCTTTTAGTTGATTTATCTGCAGTTGTTTTCATTGCAGCTCAGTTTTGCCTCTTCTCTCCTGTCTGCATCCACTCTGTGTCTGTCACAGGTGAAACAGACAGCTACTTTATACAAAACAAATAGTCCCATATGGAAAAGGCTGACAGTTTATCAGAGTAACAGGGATACTGTTTCTGGTTTATATTTTTGTGTTTTTTTGTTTTCTTTTTCATCTCTGTCAGCATCCCTTCAGGGCTTTTGGGTTGGAGATAAAACTGGACAACAAAACCTACCTGTGTGTCCGTGTAGAGCTAAGTGACAAAATGTTATTTATAATTCAGGTGCAGCAGCCTGAGATTAACCAGAATTAAGTGTGTCTTGACCTGCATGTCGTTAACCCTATTGGCATAGGGTGAAAACCCCACAGAGCCATGTCCTCTGAGTCCCCCGGTGCCTCTCTCTCACTCTCTCAGCTGTCGTGCTGTCACAATCAGCAAAACATCATGTCCTACTATAATCAGCACGATATATTAAACATAATCAGGTGTGCTAATGAGGT
Organism: Diplotaxodon limnothrissa; assembly: GCF_057381915.1. Taxonomy (NCBI): domain Eukaryota; kingdom Metazoa; phylum Chordata; class Actinopteri; order Cichliformes; family Cichlidae; genus Diplotaxodon; species Diplotaxodon limnothrissa. The sequence goes on from NC_140596.1 coordinate 25,930,678, forward strand.
TGTAATTAAAATAATTCATGCATTAATTAGCAAATAATTTGGAAGACGGATTTTTAAACAGTCCAGCCAACAATATGATCTGAAAGCGTGGTCACAGTAACATTAACACCTGCGCAATTAAACACAGTACAAAGCGCACTGCTTTTGTGAAGCGCACTGCTTTTGTGAAGCGCACAGCTTTGTTGTTACTGAGACAGCGAGGTGTTTATTGGAATTTTAAGCGCTTTGTTTCCGCAATAGTTAAAACTGACTTTCAAAGTGTTCCTGTCATCACCTTGTAATCACCATTTTATCGCCCTTGCAAAAAGGATCAAAGTTTCAACACTGGGTTAACAGCTAAAACTGACTTCAGCTAAACTTGTACATTAGGAGCTCTCCACTGAGAGTGTTCATTGTATTATATAGTATTTGTTTTTTGTTCTACTCTGTAGAAAAAAGAAGGGAAAAGAGAACAAAGACGAACTTCTAAATGAGTAAAGTTATTAAGACTTTTGACTGGCACTTAGCACTTGTTAGTTTACGAAATGTAGCTAAACTAACTCCTAATGAATGTGCAACTTGTTGCATGTTGCTCTCTATAGCTTCATGTGTAAACAGGCAACTGACAAGTTTCTATATCTCATTAAAGAAGTTCAAAGGTTTCAGTGTTGTGTTTATTGCTCCCATTTGACCAATAAATACCTTAAAGCTGGTTTCAAATTAAAATAGCAGTACACCAGAGAAAATAAATCAATAGTGTTAGTTGTGGAAATTTTTAGTATACCATACAAAAACAATCAATTACAATAGATTTAAAATGACAGAATCAATATTCAATTAAGGGGAAGCTTTAATTCAACAGATTGAAGCTGTTGCATGATGAAGTGTGTAGTGTGCACTCATTATTTCTTCATAAATTAAGCCAGGGATGATTCTGAGTGCAGGGTTTACATCTGGAAGATGTTGCTGTGAACCTTCAACATGCAGTCAAAACATAAACATGTTGAGAAAATGCACTGCAGCAACACAAGAAGTTCACAGAAGAAAACAATGGTGGTTGATCATAGGAGGCTTTCCATGATGATAAGCCTTCCCGATATAACCAGCCATCTTTCAGTCTACATTAAAGAGAAAACCATGAGAAAAAAAATACAGATGTTGCACCAAATGGTGGAAACCAGTGGCGCGCGATGACTTTTACAGAAAGGCAAGCAGAGACGTCCCATTTCCCTCATAAACACAAACAAAAACATCTTCATTCACTATTCACTACTTGGACATCTTCACATTTCTGCACTCCTTCCTGGCTGAAGAATTGCCAAATATTATTACTCCTATAGTTAAATAAATATAAACAAATATCACCCACCAAAAGTGATTTACTATTAGCTGACAGTGGGAAGTGGTGGATGAATCTTTCAAACCATTCCTTTAGGAAAAGAAGCAATCAAACTGAAATGAAAACACCTTGGTACACATAAAACTGTATTACTGAAAAATTATGCATAAAGTATCAAAAGTAAAATTAATTATTAATTATTAAAATGTTCCCCATCAGTTTTAAATGAATTAATATTAGTGCTGCATATGCTTAAGGTTGAGCTCATTTTCAATACTTTAATGTGTTTAATTAATAATAAAAAATCAGCTGAATTAAAAGGCTTGGCTAGTGTTTGATATGGTCAACTGTCAACATCTACAGGATGGGATTAAAATATCAAAAACCGGTGAAGGTGGAGTGCTGGCAGAGAAACTGGTCAAATGTTAAATATTAAATTCAGAGATCCTTATAGGTGCCAATGTGAAACTGCTGCTGAGCCTGCACCTGTTCAACCTGGCTGTTTTATCAGTCTGGACATCATCAGAGCTGCCATCCTCTCTCCATCATCATCACAACTTTCCTTGTTATTATACTAAAGCAGTTAGCAGTTAGAAACTCCATCTTCTCTCCATCACACCTGTTAGCCAAGGTGGTTAGCAAGAGGAAACTCTGTTTCAATGTTAAATCACTGAAGATCATTTACTTGCTAATGCTAACTGTGATTCCACAAAAAGTGCAGATTGTAACCGATCTCAGAACAGTGAAAGCAGACAAGCGTTAGCTAGTCTTACAGTCTGTTCCCCCCTCAGTTTACCGTAAAATACCAGGGGTTTATCCACAATGCGCTTGCACAAACTACCTTTTTAGCTTTCTCGGCTCCAATCATTGCTAACAGGAGACAGACATGTGGTATGTCAGTGAGAGTTACAGTCTCCAATGAGCACGAAATAAGCGCAGCTTTTGATGACAACAGCTGACTGCGGCCACAAGATGGCAGTAATGTAAAGGCTTGATGCAACATGCGAGGACTTTTATGACAGTGCTCTCTGAGATTAAAGAAACAAGATTGATTTACTTTGGTGTGTTTCAATTTAATGCTATTTTAGATTTGACATGGTTTGTCCTGATAGAACGGCACTTGCGCAAACCATTTATTTGGCTTAAGATTAAGCTCAAGTTTTAACAAAATGACGAGAGAAAAGTAGCTCGGAGAAGCCTTTGAATGGCTCATAATCCGGATCATACAGTGTCAAATCTAAATCACAGCAGAAGCAGTGAGATGCACAGGCATGTGTGGTTTCTACAGAGATCACATGCTTATTCATGATGTGACAAAAGACAAGCAGGTGGATGAAGCCTGACGTGCGTACAGCTACACTTCTTGCTCAGATTCATCCAAAGGGCAGCAAAATTGACTAGACAGTGCTTCACAGTACAGATGGACAGTGACTCAAAGCATACTGTGAAAACAACCCAGAGTTATTTGAAGATCTTGAACGTGATCCCACGTGCATTTAACTCACTGAACACAAAACCAAATGCATAAACACCCACCAACAAATAACTGACGATTAAAGGCCTTGCAAAACAGCACATAGGAAGACACTCATTCTTTGGTGATATGTACTTTAGACTTTAGAGACTCATTGCCTGAAAAGAATCCTTGACAAAGTAATAAACACAGGCTTTTTACTTATTACTGTGTTAATTTGACCAATTACATCTGAGCTGCTGATAAAAGGGTTAGTGTGTAGATAAGGTGTGTGCAAAGTAATTTCAGTAGAGTTGAAGCATTTTTTTCAACCCCTCGAAATAAACTTCTATTGCATATTAAGTGTTACAATTAAAATCAACTGCTGCTGTGTCCTCTCTGTGCTCCTCCTGTAGCTCTCCCCACATTCTAGTCTCCCACCAGACAAGCACAGACTTCTCACTGCCAAAAATACGACAGTGCTGAATTTAGTTTTCACTGAGGATTCAAACCACATCTCAGGTAAAATATTTCTACTTAACAATGTCACCACCACATTTTTTTTTACTTCTGTGTAGACTTTTTTACTCTTTATACCATGCACCTGAACTACTCTGAGAAGCTCAGTGATTGACCAGTCTCCTGTCATTTTCTCCTGTCATTATTTTCTGCAGGTTGATACAGAACAGCAGGTTGGCACATGACGTGAATTACATTGTATGTTCTTATAATGCAATAAGGCAATGCATTAGTGTGCTAAATTAAATCAGTGCAATTACAATTGTGTTGTTACTTGCTTTACTTTTTTTTTTTCAAAAGATATCTGTGTGATGGTGGCTACTAAGAAAATAAATAACGACTCTTTTTTCTTCCTGTTCACTTGCAATAATCAGCTGATTTAAGTTTAAGTTGGAGAAGAAGAAACGGTGCAGTGTTCTCCAACTTAAGTTTATATATCCATCTCTGTGGGGATGTGTATGATGGGTTGTGTATTTATTTAATCTATGTCTATTTTAATAACTAAGTGACTTTTTAAAAATGTATTATTAGTGGTTTTTTTAATATCTTTCCCTCATCTAAAGTCTTTTAAACATTTTATGCAATTTTGGTCAGTACAATTGATTTGAATTGAACCGAGCAGGTTATCAGCTCTTGTCAGTATCTGCACAAACAGCATGCTAACACAGTCTTAACTGATGAATGTGATGTTAAAGCTGAGAGTCTGCTCAGACACCCGTTGGTGACCTCAGCCCAGGTAACAAAAGCAATGATGAGTAGTCAGGACTGTGGCCTCCATTTCTCTACCTGTAGATGTTTCTACAGTAGAAAATGATTAGGATGCCTCCTGGATTCCTCCTAGGTGAAGTATTTTAGTATTTTGATTTTTCTACTCAAGCACTCAAAGCACTTAAACGACATGTCTCATTTGCCCATTCCCACAGACATTCATACACACACTTTTTTGTGCTTGTGCTTTCTATCTAACATTCACACTCCAATGAATGCCTCACGAGCGACTAGGGGTTCAGTATTTTGCCCAAGGATAGATTGAACTGGATTGAACCAACAACCTTCAGATTAGTAGATGACCTGCTCTACTTCCTGTAAACACAGCCACTCCTGAGGTTGAATGCCTCGGGATCCCACAAGAAGACAAGGAGGAGATGGCAAGAGAGAGGGAGATCTGGGTGTCTTCTGCCCCGCACAGCTGAAGCTATGTGCATTCTATGGTCGGGACTGATCCTTAACTGATTTTTCACATGGCTCTGAAAAAAGGAACCATCTGGATGATCTGGACAGAGATCAATCTTGTTTCAGAGCACAGATGTGTCCAAAAATGTCAATGTTAATGTAAATTTTAAAAACAATCTGCAAGCACGAAGAGTCACGTATACCCCGTCGATATCATTCCTTTGACGGTGCACAGTCATTTTTCACCAGTGTGCCACATTCAAATACTAATCCTTGCAAGCTGTCCAGTACGACGACAGCCTTGAACTGTCGGCCAATACTATAACAAGATTGAGTTTCAGTGTGGGCCTTGCCTGGGGGACATGCAGAGAAGCTACACCAGAAAATCCATTTTTCATAATTATGAAGGAAAATTAATGTCCATAATTCACTGAGCAGAGCGGTAAGGCACTGCAAGAAGGTCGGAGAATCTTCTGCAGAGATGTCGATTGAAACTATCGATCAGGTGATTACATACATTTTGCACCTACTGTGTTTTCGGTAAGAGGCAAAACAAAAGTTTTAAAATAAAATCTCAATGTAAAGTAAAGGAGTAAGGTGTAGTCACTTGAGGTGTTTTCATTTGGGAAAGGAAAAAAAATATCCACGGTTCAGGACTGTACCCTTCAAAACATCATCGGCAATTCAGCCATAACCCAATCTCCTTGGCGCAGTAACCATAATCAAATCACCTTTTTTTCCACTTACCCCCCCTTTTTTTTTTAATATCATCTCATTGCATCTCCAAGCTGTGCAACAAAACGCAGCCTTATATGTTTATTCATGTGAGCTCTGAGCCAAACAGCGTGGACCATCCATCACCACACTCCAGACACAAGTGACTCTCTGCTTCCTCTTCTCTTCTCACACTGTTCAACACCTCCTCCCTCCACCAGAGAGCAGGGTGTTATTACTGATGCGTGAAGGCAGTAACCACGAAGGAGCCCCTCTCAGAAAACAAAGCTGTCCCTGGTCTGGTTGTCACTGTCATGGATCATCAAGAGGAGTTCATTGTTATTACTTCCACTGTTAGACTCAATGATGGAGCAGACGGGGGGGTTAGTATTGATTGGTAGTTAAGACATCATGCTAAGAACACCTGCTGGTCGGTAATTGTCACAATACAGCTAAGGGATACAATCAAGCGTTGTGATATGCTGCATGTGCACTGCAGTCAGTCGCTATTATGAAGTTACAGAGACATAGACATCAGCACACACACATTCAAGCACACCGTAATGGGCCAGTGTGTGGTTTAAATTCTCTTTGATGCTCTGGATGCTCCCCGCTGCTCGCCATATTACTCTGTACACATCAAACAGGGTGTTCTGGGAAGAAAAAGGGACATGATGACAAGACCGTGGCTCACTATTCAGCTCATCCTGACACTGGGCTTTTTATTCAAATAAAAATATGTTCTTCTACCCCCCCCCCCCCCCCCCCCCCGCCTCCCCCCCCCCTCTCTTAGTCTGTCTCGCTTTTGCTGTAGCTCTGCCACAATTTCTCTTTTTTGTGCTTTTCCCTGGCAATATCAAACCTTTCCTCTTCCTCCTCCTCCTTCTTCCTGCCTTTTTTCTCATGTAACGCTTGCATCTGTTTTGCTCACCCTTCCTTGCAAAAAAAGCCTCCCCATCTTTCTGCAAATTTTCCTGTCTGTGCTCTGTCCGTGTCTGTCTTTTTCTCGCTTTTATTTTTCTTGTAAACTGACATCCCCTGCTATTCTCCTTTCGAGTCACCTAAAGCCTGTCGCAGCATGCCACCCCATCACAGCTGACCATCCCGACGATGTCAGCGTGAGTCACAGTTCACAGATGACAATGACCCAGCCCGGCTACTCTGTAACCAGGGACACACTGGGTTCCTCTAACCTACGATCTCACCTGTTTGTGCCTATGCATGTCTAGTTCTGTGCATTTGTAAATTTGATCTGCAGAGAAAAGGAAGTTGGGAAAAAGAAACATTATCTCCTTGTGTTGAATTGTGTTACGCCTGCAGATGCATCCATGTGTGCACTGAACTGAACTGGAGATTTGTATGAACCCATTGGTATTGATGGCGCAGTACGATCTTGAGCGTGATCTGTGTTCGCCACCTCCTGATCGGCCCCTCCCGTCCCATAATTCTACCTCTGCCTCCAAAGCCCCTGTAACCTTTTTCCTGCACATCCATCTGTCAATCATGTTCTATGCTGCACAGCAACACAGGGACACTTGTTTCAGTGTTAATTGAACCCTCACAGTTTACACTGGAACTAACCAGCATCTCTTATCTGTTATTCCTGAGGTAACCCTTCACAGAGGTATTATTAATCACTGCACACAGCTCAGAGAACATCTACTGGGTGATAAAAACGTTTGCAGGAAAGAAAAAAAGAATAAGAAAAAGAAAAAATGGATCCAGCCACAGTTACTGAAGCACTTGCTGATATTTTGCCATAAATTTATTAAGCCACTTTTGTAAAATAAAATATGCTTTATTCTGAAATGACTCAGTGGAATGAGCCTTGTTTAAAGACTGTGGAAGACCTTACGTAGAAACACATTTTCCTGTATTTAAAGGTCACACCTATTTAAGGCATAAATGCATGCCGGATTTTACGTCATGCCTCAAATTGCTTTGGTGTTTTACAAGGCTGGGACTGAGCGGCTCAGTCGGCATGCACTTTTAAGCACAAAAGAAAATGCGGTTCAGACCAGAACACAGAGGATGTTTATGTCAAAACTGTATTCCATCGTGCCATCGTGTTCAGTGTGTTCTCCATCACTCGATGACATCCGTATCCTTATAAGAGATGCTTGCTAGGCCATCAAACAGGACTCTGAAAGCCCTTTTCTGCACTGGGAAATTTTGAGGGGAGACTGAGGACATTTCGACCTCAACGATACAACAAGCATGGCTACTACACAAGCCTTGGCTTTTTGTGTGGAGATGACCAAGTCCTGAACCTGTTCCAGAAGCTTTTTTTTTTCTCCTCGCAATTTTACACATTTGAGGTGTGCAGCTGAGAGCAACACCACGAGTGCCTTTGAGTAGTCTGAGAGTCTGTATGCCATTATCTGATGATCCATTGTGCTGACAAATGACATACAAAAGACAAGAAGGCAGTGGGAGGAAGTTCCAAGTGCAAGTGGCCAATAAGACAGACAGTACAGCTAATTCCATCCATCCATCCATCCATCCATCCATCCATCCATCCATCCATCCATCCATTTTCTTAACTGCTCATCCAATTTATGGTCATGGGGGTCGGCTGCAGGCCGAGATGTGGGTATAGCCTGGGCAAGCTGCTAGCCTATAGCAGATACGACCTCTTTGTTTCAAGACTTCAAATCTGTCAGTGTAACAGGGCCTGATTTAGAGGCATTGCACAAGTCAATATGAAAGCGCCCGATCCCCGATGGGGGTTTCTGTATGAATTTATAAATGTGTAAAATTTCATTAAAATCAATTTTGCTCACATTAGTTTTTGATTTAATGCCTGTTGGATCCATGCAGCCTAATGTTGATGGTGTAGGCTCTGCCTCTCAAATTATTCTGACATCTTTATTTCTGGTCTTATCAAATATTTAGCCTTAAAATTTGTAATTTTGAACAGTGCTTTTGCAAATGGAGTTTTTTTTCTTGCTTGATAGACGATGTTTTCTCTGTCAAAGGGGATCAATGCACGGTGAACTCACCAGGCTTTGCAGAACAGAGATTCTATTGAGTGGTCCAAATTTGTTGACGTAAAACTGGTGCATAATTGATGAAGACTAAGGTTTATTGCTTTAAAGTAGAGCGTTGCTTGATCTTGCATCATGTATAATGCCATATGGAACTGGTAATGAATGCAAAACACAGGAATCTTGAAGAATATGTCTGGTTATTCAACACTGTGTGTTTTGGCACATTTCTACATTTTAATACATGTTCTTTACATGAAACGACAGCACGGCTGTGCAGCTCTGGTGACAAAATGTCATAGAAGTAATGCTGCTTATCCGCTTCAGAGCCTGGATGGATTCAAATCAATTCACCTAGAGAAGGTTAAGTTCTTTTCTCACAAGCCCACATTTCCATTTTGCAGGAGAGCCTTGGATAGAGATCAGACTGCAATCAATTAACTGTCTGTGTCATTACAGGATTAGCTCTACCCACAGCATGGTCACATATATCTGGAAACTTGCCCAGTAATGGGCAGGTAATAGAGCAAGTGACTGCGTGTCCCCTGGGGAAGATTAGTGCTCCATGTCCCATATTAAGTACAAGACAGGAGAATGACAAATGGGATGTAACAGATATAGAGTTTACAGAAAAATAAGCAAGACACACACACACACACACACACACACACACACACACACACACACACACACACACACACACACACACACACACACACACACACACATGACTGTGTGTGTATATATATGCTGTGTAGCCATGTGATTTGTCACTGAAGATTTCTGCAGTTTGACAATGATCATATATCTGCCACACTTACAACATTCACATTAATAGGAATTGTACTGTTCGCAGACTCAAAGCATTGCTGTGCAGAAGTACAGCTTCACAAAGCTGCTTAGACTGTGTATTGTTACCATTCAGAAATCAGTGATAGAGCCAATTGTGACGCCTACCTTCTCCACCTACAGTATAAGGGAAGCTGTCTTGAGAGAAATAGCTGACAAATGTTAAAAAATGCCAGAGTACACTGAATGGCTTTTAAGAAATGGACTTTAATTCAGATCATCAGGCATGACTGCAGACACACAAAGACATGCAGGCAAACATGCACCTTCATAATAACCACAATGCCACGTTCAAGGTAGTACAGTGCGAATGGTACTTTTTCTTTCCATTTCTGAGCTTGAATAGGCCTGATTCCTCTCAATAGTTTCTCATTATCCAGCCTGCTGGTGTTTGAGTTTGACTGATTGTTCATAAAACATGCATGACCCTCATGAATTATTGTGAGAGAACATCCAATAAATTGTTTTAGATGGCTTATTACAACAACGTTACTGGCCTGGCATATTAAATTATTTGCAATCCTGTAAATCACAGAAGTGATTTGAAAATAACCCATTAAAGGCATCACAGTGACATTTCTGCACTCTTCCTACAACATAACCATCTCTGTCAGAGCTCTTTTTAAATTAATCACAAAGAGTTTTGTTATCAATCACATTCCATTAAGCCTTTAATGAGATACAGAAAGAATATGAGGAGATGCATCTGGAGGAATCTGCAGGGATGGGATGGAGGTTTTATGAATATTATCAGGTTAATAGTGATTAATGTTACTCAGTTATGAAGATATGAGTGTGAACTTCTTAACTTTCAACTATCTCATTTCCAAATAAGGTAAAGGTAATAAAAGTAAGCAAAGTCAATGAAAATAACATAAAAATGCTATTAAATCCAGAAATACAATAAGATTTTTACACAGTATTGCATTTTGAAGTATCTGCACTGAGCCAAACAGAGTTATAAAAGATCCCCATGAAAATCAAGTTTTTAACCTTGTTAGCGTGTCCATATGTTTTAAGACATATTGTGAGCATGTCTGCCTGGAAACAGCAGTGTACTAGTGACAGTCTCACAAACACAGATTCAGCCAGGCAAAGTTTCACATATAACAAACCAAAGGAACTACTTGTACTATAAATCTACCCACATTTATATTGAGCTTTTGTGGTCTTAGTAATTTTAACTAGTGGCATTCCAACAGGACAAGCAAGGCAAGCAGTGCTTGCCCAGTGAAATCTAAAAACAGATATTAATTAAAACCAAAGTGAAACCATTCCTCTCGGCATCTTATAGTGTGTTCTCTCTCACAAGTGGCTTTCATTACCTGTGTGCTTACTCCTTTAGATTACTGCATTTTGCAGGTGCAGTTAAAAGCATCCTTCTGCTTGCCTCAGAATCCAATGAAATGTCTAGCGTCTGTGTTTTGATGGCTGTTTCCTTGTGCCATTAACAAAAGCTTAAGCTTATCAAACTGAGAGCCTAACATCTTTTCCTGGTTGTTTACACATGTATAGTGTGGCTAAACCTCTTGAATTAGATCGGAAGCTAAGGGGATAATAGTGGGCTAGACAAGTTTCAGCTTCTTTCAGTGATCTGAGCTCAGTTATCATCTGCATGTTGCGTGGAAACAGATCTAACTTAGCAACTAAACAGTCTTTTGGAATTTATAATCATAACAGATACGTTTGATCTTACTAACCAACTTGGCCATTATCTGTCATACAAGAAACTTTTAATAACTCCTTTGGCACATTAGCAAGGAATGCTTTGGTATGCCTTTGCCATGTTTGGTTTAATAAAACGGGCAAGTTGAACAGCTGTAGGCTTCACATTAGCATTTCAGAGAAATCATTTCTTTGGCTTAGCATTTACCCAGCATAGCCAGATGCTTCCCCAACAATCCAACTGTTTTCACCCTGCCTTATTGTCTTTCTGTAAAAGTTACTACACACTATTTTAACCATGGGTTTATACAGCACTGTCCTCAGCCCAGGCAGGTTTTAAACCAGTGCCATGGTGTTAATAATGGTGTTAATAACAGTTAATTTGGTTAACTTGGAGGATGTAGTCTAATTTATCAATCTGTTTAATAATGCAGCCAGTTTGAAGGCTCTACACTAAAGACTACACTGCTTCATTGCACATCACTGTGAAAGTGTCTGCTGCTGCTCTGTTTCTTGCCTCTGTGTGTCATGATGAAAGAGACACACAGAGTGGTAGGTGAACTGGTGATGTTACTTGAGTTAGCTTTTTTCATTACTGTGTGTGCAATAACAACATTCCCAACAACTGATGATCTGTTTGAATACCTTGCCTGGAATAACGCAATGCTCTGTGCTCTGGAACCTCTTGATTTACAGATTTCTGCACTGTTTTTCCTGTTTAACAAAATGCACACTTTGAGAGCGTGGATTATAACGCTCTGTCTTACACCATGTAGTTGGGGAACTTGTGAATGAGTGGGCAGAGGAAGACATTGGGTAGGCCAATGGCTAATTTGCATAATCAAAGTTTCGCACATACCAAATGAGACAAATGTGCTGAGTCACAGTCGCATCTAAGAATATTTTAATGTAAAAAGAACTTCTGGTTTTGATGAGCAGAGAACAGTTTTCATTGGGTGAGTCATCAAATTTAAATGTCACTTGTTAGTGCGTCATTTTCACTTTTTACATAATCGCCGTTTTTGTCCATCACTCAGCTCGTAGATACCTGTCTGCACCGAGAGTTCAGACTCAGTATAGATTTTGATATGAATGCACTGACATAGAGTTGGCCATGCGTTTAAGTTTCGCGACCCTCTTTCACCTTTCCTGTGTCCCAGGGGTGAAGTGATGAGACAGGAGGGGGAGAGGAGGAGGGGACAGAAGAGAAGGAAAGCAGAGGGAACGCTAACCCTGCTGCCTCCGACCTTCAGGTCCCAAAGGTACACGAGTCAGACTTCAAGAATAAAGTTGAAGGACTTTGTGATTGGGCAGCAGAACTACTACAGGCACTTTTTCCCCAGCAGAATTAAGTGGGAGTTTATAAGTGGCCACTTCATGCTCCTTCTTAAGACAGCACTTCAACACTTTGCCTCAGCTCTGGCTTCATGTTAAATTCATGGCTGAGTTTCCATCTCCTGCTAAACAAGTTGTGTGTGTCATTAGTTTTATTTAACAGAACTTTTCCCCATTAGGGATTTGAAGCAACATTTTCAGGATTAGTAAAATTCTCTAACAATCACTGATAAAGATCGTGTCTTGTGATGTGAACCAGGCTAATTTGTGGTGCCCAGAGTGAATAAATAATGTTGAGGTCGTTTAGGAGACTAATTTGAAATGCAGTCTGTTCTGAAGGTTCACAGAGCTTTTGCACACTTTATCCAGCGCGAGCCTTGAAATCAAATGATTTTTATAACTAACGGCACATGGTCAAGTATCGCTTTACACTCGGGTTCCAACATCTGATTTATTTGAACTACAGTTTCAATTGATTTGAGCTCATTTAGTCACATTAGGATTCAAGTGTTGTAGGGTGAATGTGTCTCCTGCAAGCACAGACATGAAAAGAGCTATAGATGAAGGGAGCAGAGCCATGGAGAGAGTTGTGTACATTCACCACCTACCTGCACCCACTGCGTTTGATCCAAACCACACGCCTTTGAAGTGTGTATGCCTTTGTGCCGGGCCAAATAGGGGTGTGTGTTTCTGTGTGTGCGCACGCGCGCGTGTGTAAAACATTGCATGCAAGTGATGTCATCATCATTTTCAGACACACACACAGAAGTGCACATGCATACAAATGCATGTGCATGGGCATCCACACATAGTCACACCCACACAGAAGGGAAGCTAAATGGGAAAATGTTTCTATCGCCACAAATATATGCCTGCCTTCAAACTACACCTCAGACCTTTTTTCTTTCTGGCGGTGGACTATCTCAAATGGCAATGCAAATGTTCATTTTTATCAGATTGCACTTTTGAAGCTGGGAAAAATTGGAAAGAAACCATACTACTCAAGTACAAACAATGTCACTTTGCAAAGTTTTTTTTCCCCAAAAAGCCTTCAATGTATGTAAATGGGAAATAGATGCAGTGCTTTATTGAAACATGTGCAAACATAAATGTAAATCACTGGACTGGCAGTGTGATTGGGATCATTGTCATACTGAAAAATGAAGCCCTTGCCAATCAGACACTTCCCAGATGGTATTGCATGGTGGATCAAAATCTGGCAGCACTTTTCTGCATTCAAAATTCAAAAGCTTTGGAATTTTCTCAAAATCTTTGATAGTATCTCTCTCATCATATTTGAACCAATAATTTCAAATTTGTCTCTCCATAAGACCTGCTGTCACTAATTTTTCAGTCACGTTTTTGTTTAATGTGTCATACCTCAACCTTTTCCCCCCTGTTTCTCCTCCTTAATAATGGCCTTTGGCACTGAGACTATTTCTGACAAGGTTTAAGTCATTCCATTATCAATATCTAAGGAGCTTGGAAAGAAAAGCGTCTGGACTTCTTTAAGTTGCTTGAAGACGTTTCACCTCTCATCAGAGAAGCTTCTTCAGTTCTAGGGTCAAATGGTGGAGAGTCCCAGATTTAAACCCTGTGGGAGTGTCCCCCTCAAGAGGGACAAAAGGACCCCCTAATGATCCAGATGGCTCAGGATGTGAGTGGGCGTTAAGGCATCTGGGGAGGGATCTCAAAGCTGGATTATAGATGACAGACAGTTGGTGCCGTAAACCACCGCCTCTGTTCAAAGATGGTCGCTCACAGTGGACGTAATTGGCTTCTTTCACTCCTCTTTCAAACCATCTGACTTCTCTGTCCAAAATGTGAACATTGGCATCTTCAAAAGAGTGACCTTTGTCCTTTAGATGCAGATGGACTGCTGAGTCTTGTCCTGTGGAGGTGGCTCTTCTGTGTTGTGCCATGCGTTTGTGAAGTGGCTGTTTGGTCTCTCCAATGTAGAGGTCTGAGCATTCCTCGCTGCACTGTACAGCATACACCACGTTGTTAAGTCTGTGTTTTGGAGTTTTGTCTTTCGGGTGAACCAGTTTTTGTCTGAGTGTGTTGCTGGGTCTGAAGTACACTGGGATGTCATGCTTGGAGAAAACTCTCCTGAGTTTCTCTGATACACCGGCTACATAGGGGATGACAATGTTGTTGCGTCTGTCTTTCTTATCCTCCCTCGCTGGTGTCTGATCTTCTTTTCTGTGCATCTTTGCTGACTTGATAAAAGCCCAACTAGGATAACTTTAAGAGCTTTGTTTACATGTGTGTGTTCCTTCTTTTTCCCTTCAGGCTTAGAGGGAACATGTTCTGCTCGGTGGTGTAGGGTCCTAATTACACCAAGTTTGTGTTCCAGAGGGTGATGGGAGTCAAAGAGGAGGTACTGGTCCGTGTGTGTGGGCTTCCGGTAAACTTCAATGTTGAGGTTTCCATTCTCTTCAATGTGCACAGTGCAGTCCAGGAAAGGCAGAGAGTTATCCTTTGTGTCTTCCCTGGTGAACTTGATGTTTTTATCCACGGCGTTGATGTGCGCAGTGAAGGATTCCACTTCTTGTGTTTTGATTTTGACCCTTCCCTTTTTTGAGATGCCTTCCCAGACGCCTTAACACCCACTCACATCCTGGGCCATCTGACCTCAGGAAATCACATGACAGGGTGGGGCTAAGTTTCACAATGAGCTCACCCGACACCTTGGCTGATTGTGACCTACATTTTCACACCTTGGCTCATGTGATCAGGTAGAGGATCGATAGGGAGCTCCCACAGGGTTTAAATCTGGGACTCCCCACCATTTGACCCTAGAACTGAAGAAGCTTCTCTGATGAGAGGTGAAACGTCTTCAAGCAACTTAAAGAAGTCCAGACACTTTTCTTTCCAAGCTCCTTAGACTACGATGACCTGGATGACTGAGAACCTTCACAGACATTATCAAAATCAATTATCGATTCAATTCCTTATTGATTCTCATTGGATCCACTTTGACATTAATTTTTCTTCTTTGTTGTGACCAGTTTTGGGGTAATTACTCAAAAAATAGCAATTATTAAACATGTTACACAACGCTTTTCTTAAAAGTAATGCAGTACTTTACTTAATTGATGAAAGGAATTGGTTACCATACTTGTTACATTACTTTTGTGTTTCTCTCTAAATTGACCTGAAACAATACAAACCTGAGGCTACAGACACACATACAACACAAATTGTATCCTAATGAGGACACACATATGATCTTTCTCTTAGTATTTAGGTATGAACACAAAATATTTAAAAGACCTTCAGAAAGCCTCAAGAAGTATTGCTCCAAAACACTTTTAAAAAATCCCCTATAAATCTGTCTCCTTGGAAGGAAACTATGAAGAAATAAGAGAGAGTTTCAGGACTATTTGACACTACTGAGTTTAGCAACTAAAGAAACTCATCATATAATGCTGCAGCTCAGTACTTCTAAAAGAAGTACAAATAAAAAATATATACACATAACATGCTTACATTAAGACAATATACTTAGTCATGTGACTCTACCGTAGAGCTTTAGCTCAATGCTTTCTTTCAGAATACTTTGTTTACATTCATGATCACATGTTTTGCCCTGAAAAAAAATCTACTGTATTATTATTATTATGTAATTAATCTTCACTCTGGCATGCATACATTTAATGTCCACTTTAATGTCTATAGTTGGTTGAAAAATGACTCCAAAAGGAAAGTAGCAACAACTTCGGTGACATTATCTGATGGTGTGTTTCATGTTCAGCATGAATGTTGGCTGGAAGTCATTTCAGGAGTTTGGGAGTCTGGATTTTTTTTTAATCTTGTCATTTGATCGGGTAAAAAAAAGGAAAAACTTGTGGGGATAGAAAGAAAAACAAAGCTTAAGGGGTGCGAGATGGAGGCTCTCCATCACCACATCTTACCCCGCTGAGCTAACCAACCGACACAATAACAAAGTATACCTCACAGGCTTGTATTATTTACAATGGGAGGGCAGAGAGGTGGCTGTGAGAGACAAGAGGCCTGCAGAAATAACCTGACAATGCAGCACATAACAAGGAAAATAATCTAATCTACACGTGGATATAAAAATGGCATAAAAAACAGGTGTGAGTTTTTTTAATTGAAGTGAGACAATATCCCGTCCAAATAAACTCTCAGTCAAATGTTGTATTTATGGACTGGCGACCTGAACAGGGTATACGCTGCCTCTCACCCTATGACAGCTGTGATAGGCTCCAGGCCTGCCTTGAACCCTAAAGTGGATAAAAATCTGCAGATATATGGATTTTGTTGTAATAACAAAAGAAACAAAACATAGGAATTTGCTTTCTGTAATTGCAATATTGTGATCAATGTTTCCTGGTCATGAAGAGAAGGCCTGCCTCAGGAATATGCCCTCCGGCCATCCGTCTTATAAACACATTGCATGGATGCAAACTTGATGTCACAACGTTGTTCTCAAGAGAGAGCGAGGGCACCTTGATGGCATTTTGTCCTTCAGAGATGAAGAAACTGTCAATAACCAAGTCATGTAATTTCCCAGAGGGCTTCCAGCACTGGATTAATATTTTTAGCCAAGTAGCTATATCTGTCCTGTACACACACTCAGCCTCGCTCTTATTTTGGGAGCAGGTCCAGTTTCAAAGTCACTTCACCTTCTCTGAGTTTCTATTTTCCCCTAATGGCAATTTTGAGAAGTCGCTTTCCTTCAAATTACACATCCTCACTGCAGCTCATCTTCAAAAATATGGTCTTATATTAGGATTTAAATAGCATCTTTAGTTTTAATACAGGTCTGGAGGGAGCTTATAGGAAAGCGTGTACTATTTTTTTCAGTGTAACTGAAGGAAAAACATTTTCTTGGTCTAAAGGTGACCTTACCTGCACTGCACTTTGCAAAGCTGTCATGATACTGCATAAGGACCCATGTTTTTACCACACAAACTCACTGCTTTTTATTCCCCTTGGGCCAC
The DNA here is from genome assembly GCF_057381915.1 of Diplotaxodon limnothrissa. NCBI lineage: Eukaryota > Metazoa > Chordata > Actinopteri > Cichliformes > Cichlidae > Diplotaxodon > Diplotaxodon limnothrissa. The sequence goes on from NC_140596.1 coordinate 25,947,661, forward strand.
TGATTGAAAAATCTTAGAAACAGGGAAGAAGAGGTGTCAGCGCCACATAAACAGAAGAACTGTTTTATGACAAAGAATCTTTTTAAATAAAACAACAACAGCTTTAATGACAGGCGACGAGAACGCCTGCAGCCTGCAGGCAGACTTTCATCTGGGTTTTCCAGCGGCTTTAGGTCCCCGTTACGAAGAAGTGCTCGATAAAATGCTTGTTTTAGAAGTGACACTTTCACGCTGACTGATCTTGGCAATAAATTAAGAAAACACAAATACACTTGGTGGGTTATGAAGAAATTAAAAAGATTTAAGGATTTAAGTCTCCACTACATTGCTGTCTGTGACCAGCTGTTACCACATAAATCAACAGGAAGCCAGCTGAATTCCAATTACCGAGACTTAATTTTCAGATATGATTTTATGCAGCAGGCTGCAGGAAGTTCCACTGAGAAAGACATCGTCAAAAAAGGCACTAACATAATTTGATAATACTTGATAATGAAAAGAAATTTCACCTCTTATTTCATGTCTTTTAATGCAAAGCTATTGATGGTCATGTTTTGCATGAAAAACACGAGTTTGACTGTTAAAGGAAGGAAATGCTTCCTCTCGTGCAGTTAACTGTCAGATGACAGAGTGAGGCAAAAACAACAAGGGAGGAGCTGAGCTATGAAGAAGAACAGGAAACAAAAGAAGCGGAGGAGCTGTCAGTCGCACTTTGCCTTCTTAGGGTTTAATATCTCTTTCTCATGCACACAGCCAGGCCTCCTTATCTGCTGTCAGTGAATGCCAGCTAGATGTCACTTTTACTCTGGATTTCCCACTCATGGCAGAAGAATTGAAGGTCAGCTCACGAATGGTGAGCTTAGTGTAATGGGACTGAACATAAACCTCGGTCTGTCTTAAGATACACTCAATGTCCTTTCACTAACTGATCATGTTTATCAGCGTCTGCTGCGCATCATGCAGAACCTCTCTTTTCCCCCTCCCCTTTTTAATCATTTGTATAAAATAGTTGAAGATAGGCTTCATGAAAATTGACTCCCGGCTGACATCGTAAAATAAATAGGCAGTGCAGGTGAGCTATGACAAGTGGTGAGGTACACTTTATCGAATAATGAACAATACAGGGGTAAAAAAAAAAAGCAAAAAAAAAGAAGTCTTCAAACAAGTAGGAGCCAGAAACATGTTTAAACAGCACGGTTTTAATACTGTTCTGCTTCAGTTGTTACCGAAGGGACTTTCATAGGTCAACAAAGGCCCAGAATTGTTAAAGGAACATTTCTTTAAAGCTGCACTGATGCATATTTTATAATAACAATTGTTGAAATGACTATACAGAGGTCGCTCGTAGTGACGAACTCACATAAAAATGATCAACCACCTCTGCAGCTGCCCTCAGCCCACACTCGCTGAACTTGTTCTCGTGTTTCTGAGTGGTGAATGGTTATTGCCGACAATTTGGGCGCACCTACTTCTGGTTCTGGCTCTCCGTTTTTTTGTAAAAATGTGCTACGTGACGGCCATCCAGCGCGAGCAACATCTGCTTTATTCCGACTCGTTCTTTTTAGTTTGAGCCCCAATATTACATAATCACGATCATACCCATCTGCCAATTTTCATTGCTCCCATTATTTATTCACTCGCTGTGAGGCATTGATCTCTGATTTAGCCCTTTATGACCGATGACAAAATGAAACAAATAATGGATTTTGTGATTTAGACTCAAAGCCCACTGAGGACGAACAGTATATCTCATGTGACAGGGAGATATCTGTATTCATCTGTGTGTGTGTGTGAGAGAGAGAGAGAGAGAGGGAGGCGGTATGTGTGTGTGCGTGTGTCCGTATGTGTGTTTCATTTCTGGTTTGGAGTGGGTGAGGGCAGGGGTTTGTAAGTAAGGTCACACTTTGTGAGATATCAGAAAAGCAATATTCCTTCAAGTTGAGCGGTATGTGTTGGAGAGAGGAGGACCACAGCAGGAAGAAAAGGATTGTGGGATGTGGCATTGATAGTCATCTGCTGTTTTGTGTATTGTGGCAAGCTTGTGTGTGCGCGTCTGTGTGTGGGGGTGTTTTGTGTGTGTGTCAGTGTTGGTATTTCAGTGTGTCCATACTGATTCCATGTGATGATATTCTGATGTTAATGAATGTTATTATGCACATTATATAACTGTAATCGTGGGGCATCAGAATAATTGGCTGTTAAACGTCACTTGTTGGCCTTGTTTTTGTCTTGTCTTTATTAGATTTGGGTTTTGCTGTCCTAGCAAAGTAATACTGATAACAAGGCAGGTAAAGAAAAAGTTGTATACAGTTAATGTACAGTGTACACACACTATACGCAGTGTGGTGTGTAAAAACTCTTGGCAGTCTTTGGAGCAGAAAAATGAAATTGAGTCTGACCCCAAAAGCGATTACATCTCCGCTTGCTAAGTGAAGCTTCTACTCCGTTCATTAAGGATGTTGTATTTTTAACATGTTGGAACGCTTTGCAACCTGTTTTATTTAACATAAACCAACCCCTAAAAATAATCTGTGATCACTGTAGGCCTCTTTGGCTTTTTATCAGCGCTATTCATGTGCAGCACATTTTTAGGCTCAGGTTTTAAAACCTTATGATGTAACTACAGCCCATGGGCTCACAGTTTACCAGACACCATATATCTGAAAACTAAAGAAGAATCACTCTGAAGCTAACTAAGATTTCAGTCAGTGCATGAAGCTGAGAATCAGGAACTTTTCATAGCGAGTCATCCAAATTACACTGCAGCATATTAATGGCTGACCTCGTGGATAATCATCAAAGGTGACTGACTGATGTTTGGTTTGTTTTCAGCATCTGCCATGTGATTGCATTTGTCTCTGTCAATCAGGGACCCTCATATGAACTTTTGATGGGTAAAAAAGTAAAATCATCCTAAAAGTGTTTATATTATTCCAACAATAGCGTTGTTGTAGGGATTTGCACGATTAGTTGACTAATCATCGCTCTTGTCTTTAGTTGGTACCAGATTTACTGTAGCTAGCCTACGTGGTGGCTAGTTCAACTTCAGTAACCCTACAAACGTTACTGCTGTTTACTTTTCTGTTTTCATTTATGTGTGAAGTGTTAGCAGAAGTCGTAGCACAATTCTGCTAACACAAGTTCAGAACATGGTATGTGGTATATATCATCTTTAGATGGAAATTATGAGCTAACCTCCTTCTAAGTTACATAAAACTTTGTAAATCCTCGTTTTTCATGGATGCCTGGATGTTAAACGTTATTGTAACAGCTGGGAGAAGAGCGACACTGATCATTTTATTGGAGCTGGGTAGTTTTTAACTCTCAGTGATACCACAGTGTTTGTTTGAGTTTGGTAATCAAAGAGGACTTTGGACCCGGAAATGACTAATGACATCAGACTTAAGAGGCAGATAGAGCTTAGGTTGTGCCACGTTGCTCTTAATACGAAACCAAAGGAAAAGATTGGTGCCAACAGGTAATAAGGAGGAAAACATGCCAATGAATGCTGAAAAAAACCCGCCTCTGAGAAGATCAGCAGGACAATATCATACAGAGGAGGGTCTGGATCCACATGAACACAAAGAACTGTCATTTTATTATTACGGGCTGCCGATGCTTAAGTTCCTTCGAATTTTTCTAAAAAGCTCTTTGTGTTGAGTACCTGCACATCAAACCAGTTAAGAGTTATAAATGCCTTCAAGCTTACATTCAGGTATTTGGGACTCAGACACTCTCAAATTCAAGTTGTTGTCCATATATAAGGGAGAAGTCAGAAAAGAGTTACAACCATGTGTAAAACACAATGGATGTGCTGTCATGGCTTCGGACTGCATTTCAGGTGGTGTTGAGGATCTTATTAAAATTGATGGAGTTCCAAAAATAGTAAAGTCCCATCAAAGTGTGAGCCATCATGTAATACCATCATTAAAGCATCTGAGCTAAGCAACAACATGATCCTAAACACACAATGGAGTCATGGATTGGCCTCCCCACAATGCAGACCTCAACATTATTGAAGCAGTGTGGGTTCATCTGAACACAAAAGAGAACAAAAGGCAGCCAACATCCAAAGAAGAGCTTTCAATGAAGCCTGGAGAACTATTCTTGAAGAATAAATGATAAGAAAGCTTGCCTAAGAGAGTTCAGGCTGTGTTGAAGAACAAATGTTGCCCTTTATCCCGTATTTCTATTTATGCTTCCACATTTCACTATACCTATTTCTCATTTCCCCAGCAAAGTATGAATAAATGATGATGCTGTTGATGCAAGCAGCATGCACTTTAAATGTAAAAACCTTTACAGCTGGAATTCAATGTTAATACCTATGTATCAACCACTGGATGTATTTTCCAGAGCTGTAAAATCCCACTAAAAGCTACTTGTTATCCTTTAAATACATCAAACACCTTAAATTGACTTCCTTAAGCATCACAACGTCTCTTTTTTCCTTCAGACATGTGCGTGTGTGTATACAAATATATATATTTATGAAGGTCTGAAGCAGACATTGTTAGTGGTGAGTGAGTATATGACTAGGTTGTGTATTAGACTCCACTTTCCCCTGCACATCGGAAAATGATTACCTCTGGAGTTGATCCTTAAAGAAAATCTTACATGTTGTGATTCAGCGTAAGTGCATGGAAGATTTCATCACTCTACATATTGTAAGATCACTGTGACTAGTCTGAAAAGAGATAAAATGCTAATCTGTTGTACTGCTGAACTAACACAACACTGTGCATAGGCTCCATTTTATCTTGGAAACGAGGCCCCAGAGCAACTTCTCTGGCTTGCTCAGAGATGTCAATCAAACTGTTATGCCCTTGAGTGCAGACTGAGCAACCAGCAATTCACTGGGAGGCTGAGTGCCAATGCCTGTTAAGTACATATATAGTCTTCTCTCACCCCCGTTCTCTGCGACCTGCTGGAGCAGGGGGGCTAGGACTAGGAGGAGGAGTTGGCCGTCCGACTGCGGTCTGGAGTGTGGAGCCTTCCTGCTGCTGCGGAGTCGGGGCGGTCTGCCTCCCCCCACCGCAGGGAAAAGGGAAACACCACCTGGGTCTGGGTGCAGTTCCCCCCTCCAGGGGCGGGGGCGGGGGCACCTAGACCCGGTTTGTAGAGTACGCTTGGGGAGTGTGATCGTGTGTACAGCGTCTCTTTATGTCTGTCTCCACGTTGGTTGAGTGTGGAGTAAGTGCATATGAGAGCATGAGGGTGGGAATGGATGTTTGTATCTGTGTGTGCCTGTATGTCTGTGTCTATATGTCAGGTTGGGTGTCAGGCGCCACCTCTCTGGGGACATCTCAGGCCCTCCAAGGTTTGGAGGCCTATCTCCCCCTACCACCACTTCCCCTGCCAGTGGCGGACTCCCTCAGACATCGGTGCGTTGGTGGTTCTTTGTGTCCGGGGATGGGCGTCCAGGTACACACCGGCTCACTCCTTGGCGGCCGCTTATCAGGGCCTGGAGCCTGGGGCTCGCTCGGGCCACTTCGGAGGTGGGGTGCCCCCGGCCTCTCGGCCTGGGGCTCGGTCACTCAGGCGCAGCTGGCTGCCGGCGGAGCTCACGGGCGCGTCACTGCAACTCCCCCTGGCTTCTGCTCCGCGGCTGCTGAGTGAGCCCTCATCTGGGACTCTCCTCAGCTCTTTCCGGGACAGTGGCGCAGCTGCCCCTCTGTTGGTCTTCCTTGGTCTCTTGTGTTCTGGGGGCCTCTGGATGTCTGGAGTTTTGATCTCCTCCACACCTGCTTCACACCCTGGAGGACGGGGCTGTGCCCCCCCCCACACCCTCTAGCAGATTATTACATGAAGGAACCTTTTAAAAAAACAAAAAACAAGCGCGTCCATGCTCACAGGTGTACACACGGGTGATCACACCCACAAACTACACCCTTTTTGGCTCCTACCTCAAAGCACACTGTGTTCTGTTGATCTTATGTGCTGCACAATAATGTTTAACATTTAGTATTTACTGTCATATTCCCATATATCATTGTGATGTTGTTTATTCTATTACTCTTGTTCTCTTCTGCTTGTTTTCTTTTTTCTTTCTCAGCAGGTGACCCAGGTGATTGATATATGCATTTTTTTTCTCTGCCCGTTCTGTTGGTTTTTGTTTTTTGCCCTTCTCCCCCGTCCCTCTTCTCAGCTGTTTCTCTTTCCCTCTTTCTTTCTCCCCTTCTTTCCCCCAGTCAAGTCTGTCCCGTATTCAGTAAGTGAAAATAAAATAAACAATAAAAGGTGAATCAAATGGACCATTACGGCAAGGCTGGGATGGTCAGTTTGGTAAAGTAAATCCGTTGGGCATCTTTCTTTGCCGTTAGACAACAATTCTGATGGCAAAAGAGCCAAACGGGACAGGCCAAAAAAAAAGAAAAAAAAAAAAAAAAGAAAAAAAAAAAAAGAAGAACAAATGTTGCCCTTTATCCCGTATTTCTATTTATGCTTCCACATTTCACTATACCTATTTCTCATTTCCCCAGCAAAGTATGAATAAATGATGATGATGTTGATGCAAGCAGCATGCACTTTAAATGTAAAAACCTTTACAGCTGGAATTCAATGTTAATACCTATGTATCAACCACTGGATGTATTTTCCAGAGCTGTAAAATCCCACTAAAAGCTACTTGTTATCCTTTAAATACATCAAACACCTTAAATTGACTTCCTTAAGCATCACAACGTCTCTTTTTTCCTTCAGACATGTGCGTGTGTGTATACAAATATATATATTTATGAAGGTCTGAAGCAGACATTGTTAGTGGTGAGTGAGTATATGACTAGGTTGTGTATTAGACTCCACTTTCCCCTGCACATCGGAAAATGATTACCTCTGGAGTTGATCCTTAAAGAAAATCTTACATGTTGTGATTCAGCGTAAGTGCATGGAAGATTTCATCACTCTACATATTGTAAGATCACTGTGACTAGTCTGAAAAGAGATAAAATGCTAATCTGTTGTACTGCTGAACTAACACAACACTGTGCATAGGCTCCATTTTATCTTGGAAACGAGGCCCCAGAGCAACTTCTCTGGCTTGCTCAGAGATGTCAATCAAACTGTTATGCCCTTGAGTGCAGACTGAGCAACCAGCAATTCACTGGGAGGCTGAGTGCCAATGCCTGTTAAGTACATATATTTCTTTTTATTATTTCCTGAATGTACCCATTCATTGCCTTGATCATATAAAAGATAGTTATAGTTATTCCTAGCCTGCGGTCTTAATTTAGCACCTTAGTGACAAGATTTGAGCAATTCTTGCTATCATAATGACTGATTATTTTCAAAATACACTCAAGTCAGTGTATATGCTTTTAAAACCTTCAGCTGCAGGTTGTACAGCTTTTCAGCAAACACAAATATCGCAACTACCTGATGGACTAAAGGCAAAAAAAGTCAATATTTCTGCAGACAAGATGCACACACTTTCTATTTAGTTTTTAAAAGTCCCTGAAAGCTATTTTTTCCAACTCTATTGCTACAGTTAAAAACTGTTTTTTGTTCTTACATGAGAGCGGTCTCTATTTTGTATTTGCCTGTGTCTCTCTGATGGGTTTGAAGTGGATGCTGGATTAAAAAAACATATGAACGCTCCAAAACCAGACCAGCAGATGTGAGTTTACTTTAGTTTACCAGGAACACAAAACATGCCCGGTCTTTTATGCTAACTTAAAACTGGGGCTGTTTGTTGCAAGGAAAGGAAAAAGCATGCGCTCTGCACGAGTATTCTTTTGTCTTTCTAGTCCATGCAGTAATATTTTTCAAGTCACAGACCTTGTTGAATTGTTGATGATAATGATAATAAACAGCTCAGCCAACCAAAGCTTTTTTCTCATCAAAGTGAAATGTGGAACGGCTTCAGTGTGAAGTCAAAGCTGACAAATCTACACAGAATTTAACTGTGTTAAAGATGTTTTAATTTTCAAATAAACTACACAGAACTTCTTCAGCTTATTACATGTTTTTTCATAAATGGAAAAATCCTCTGCTGGGACTGAGTTGGTGTTGTAAAAAAAGGTTAAACCTTTTTATTATCATGCTGCAGGTCATAACTGCTACTCTTCCCTCAAATACCCCACAATTATTGGTCTGCAGCCACCCCACCACCTGATCCCCAGTTGTCCTGTTAAAACTGCTTTGCATTGCTTGGCTCATTTAAAATGTTGCAGAAAAGTGATCATTCTTCCAGTTTTATGTTGAAATGGTATTCGGGCCATCTTTTCAGCAGTGCTTTTGAAATGTTCTGATGCTGCCTAGCAACAGGCACACACCTGCTGCTTGCTACAGCTTTCCAACTGATGAGCCGATGCTTCTTACAGCCAAAATACTGCGAGCCTTCCCACACATGCTAAATGCCACACGTCTAATCATAACAGCTTTCGTATCTCTCTCTTTTTTATTTATTTATTTTTTCCTAATAATAAAAAAAACACCCTAACTCATTCTTATTTGCTACAGTTGTGAATTTGGCATTAAAACTGAATTTGAACATGAACTAAAAAAAGGGCCATTTCAATTGAAAACAGCTTGCTGTGAGAAAATTGGACTGTAAAAAGTTCAGGCTTTGATATTTTAAAGTTTTTCAAAAACAACTCTTTACAACTGAAACTATTCCTTGTAGAGTGCACATCAGCAACTTTTGCAAAACTATAAAGGCACTAAATTTAATTCCGGCCAGCCAGTTGAACTGGAATGAACCTTTCTCCTTGAGTCTCGCTCTGCTGGCCTCACAGCGAGCTCACCATCATGGACAAAACAGTGGCAGAGTAAGAGGGCTTCAAAGAGTGGGCTGTCTCTACAAAGCAGCAGTTCAAGCTTCAGAAGCAGCTACAAACAGGGAGCCTAATGGCCACCAGCCACAGAGTGCCTTTTCAACGGGACATGAATGTGTGATAGGGTCAGCAACATCAAGGTTGTAATGTTAGATGAAGTTGTGATCTTAAAAAAAAAAAGTTCAAAAATGCTTCGTCTTAGTTTGGCAAGGACAAGCCAGTCATTTATATGAAAGCAGTTTTCGACACAAAATAAGTGACACTGTTCTGTGATTTAAGACCTTTGACTGAAGGCATCCAATTACACATAATGTTATTTTCTTTTAGGCTGCAGTAGATAATGCAAAGAGGACCTGTGGTATTTCATTCACTCAACAGAAAACTGTTATTTGTATATTTATTTATGGCTATGTTCTAGGACCACCCTGGCCTTTCGCATGCAGAGACCAGCAGCAAAAGCTCAGCACAGAAGAGGGCAGGCGTCAGTTACATGATAAATGACACAGATTCAGTCAGACTCTAAATTAAAACGAGATGTGGTTGGAGGAGGGTTGCTAAGTTGCTTGCAGATATACTGTCACTTTGGGCAGGGTAAAGCAGCTACAACACCATGCCCTATATAAAATCTGCCTGTCGATTGGGTAGAAAGGTATCAGCTGCTTTGAGCTGGCACTGAAATGGTCTGATCTGCTGTGGAGAAGCTTGAGTTTGTGGCTCATCTGAATGTTACAGCAGAGTTATAAATTCAGAACCTTAAAAGAATAACTTGACAGCTAGTTAAAAAATGATATCCTACTATCCTCTCTGCTTGATAGCTACAACTCTGTTGCTTGTTGGACCAAAAACTGTCCACAGACTGTCAACCTCTTGCTTAATCACAGACATCCAAAATTCCCTAAACAGATGAGATGTGCAGCTTCTTTCAACTTGTTAAATTCCGGCTATGCACCGTGGCTCGTCCCTGTGACATCCTGCAGTTATAGGGGGCAGGAGAAATGTTACATGCATGGCTTGTTGGCTTTGCAACTGATGGTGCAGCTGCTGTGAGGGACTGATTGAGAGGAACAGTGACAAGATCAACCCAAACCTGACCGTCATTCATGGCATCGATCACAAGTTAGATCAACATGCTGCACACACATTACACAGCCAGGACACTGTCACATAATTATTAACTCTCAAACTATGAACATCTGCTGCTGATCTCATTAGATCTCATCTGTATCTCATCTGTTATTATCATTATTATTATTATTTTAAATCACTCACTGCAAGCATGATGGTACCATGGATCCAGGTTACACTGTGGGGTGAGAGTGGAGTTGTGTCTTTATAATGTATTTGTTGACATTTTAGAGCATAAAGTTAGTTGAATTAGTTAATTAAAACACTTCTTTCTGGTGTGTATAAGATAAAGTTTCCAACTGTATTTTCTTCGGGGTCACTTGGTAGGCCTTTATTTGGGTTTCTGTTTTTGTCCACTTGTTGTTTTATTTTGTTTTTGCTCATTGTTTGATTAGGTTTAGACACCAGAACCACTTAGTTAGGTTTGCTATTAAATCATCCATCCATCTTCTCCCTCTTATCCAGCTTTATCCAGCACTGGAGCCTAACCCCAGTGCTAACCCCCCCAGCTGTCATAAATTGAGGGGCTAATGAAACATTCAGATCTATGGCCAATTTAAAATCACCAGTTAACCTACCACATGTGGGTGTCACTGGACTGTGGGCGAAAGCCAAAGTACCCAGAAGCACTGGGAGGGCGTGCAAGCTCCACAGAGAAAGGCCCGCCTTTAGTCAATGCAGCAACATGAGATTGTGAACCAATGGGAGCCATAGGTAAAAAAGCTGTTAGACCAATTCTTAATCAGTCATTCATATCCAAATGACTACAAAGACCAACTTACATGCCATATGTTCACTCTGTTTGATTGATTTAAGTCTTAGTTTAGAATAAGCTCTATGCTGAAATGACACCTTCCAGGGAATTTAATGATTTGTTTATTGCCCTAGATTCTCATTTAACATCTGTCCTGCATTTAACGCTTTCCTTAAGAAATGTTTCATCTTCTGGGACTGTTTTTGTTCTGTGTGTCCCCTGGCCACAACTATTACATATATTTTAGTTACACAGATGACATTGAAAACTATTTTACCACCGAGGCTCTTTGCTGCTTTTGGTTTTGGAAAAATGTTTGATGTTTTGGGCTGAAATTTCACAGGGTGCGTTTGAACTGAAAAATATAGACCCCCTGAATTTGAATGCAAACAGCACTGAAAGCAGCTTTAAAAGAACTAGCAGCTCTCTTCTTAACCAAAGATGTCAAAAAAGAAAAAAAAAATACTATGTTGCTCTTCACAGTCTCTCGATAATCACTGCCTGTCTCTCAGCAAGTGAAGCATCAAGCCATGCTAGTGGTATGGCTCCAGGGATGGCTGCGACTGCCATGAACAGACATTCATGGTAGACATGAGGAGGAAGCTCAGCTTCACAAAGCAACAGCCATTTCTGGAGACTCTTTTTCTTATAAAATATTGAATAAATAGCTAGTAGTCCTTTTCCGACATTGTGTACGCTCACGAGGAGTTCAGCCACTGGACTGAATTAAAGGTCAAATTGTTTGAGGCTCTCAGAGCTACAATACTGCACAGTTTATGTAGTTATGAAATTAAATGGTATTAATGGCCTTGAAGCAATATCTTTTTTAATCTTTCACTATATGCATAACACAAGATGTTATGTATCTTATGTAGACACCAAACCGATTAAAATAGATCTGATAGACTGTATACAATCACTTCCCAGATGAATATCCTCTGAAGGATCTGAAAAAGTCTGTCATCCATTGTAACTCTGACTTTGACAGGACTTTGTATAAATACAAAATCTTCAGTTGATTACTAGTTTTCTGTCCTTACAGTCGACTCAAACCCAGCAGTTTAGACATCCTGTGATAATGACGTGAAGACAAGTCGATGTGACCTGTGACTGCAGTTGGACAGTTTCTTTTAAAAACTTTGTACTGAGAGGAAGCTGAAACAAGGCGAGAGTGTAATTTGCGTTATTTTCAATCAAAGTTATATAGACCCTCAGAGAAGTTCAATAAAGAACTGCTGGTTGTGAGGTAAGCAGAACCAGGCCTCAGAGAGCCTGAGGAGTAGCAAATAAAATAGATTCATCACAGTGTCTTTCTGGTTCCCACAGGTTTTAAATTACCTCTGAGAAACATTCTGCTAAAAATAGTAACCTAATTAAGGCTGGCATTATAGCTGTAAACATAAAAACTTTAATGAATTCTACTTTCATTTTCACGTCGAGCTTCAAACTGACTTCCACTATGTACATTCAGCCTACAGGCAAAAGAGTCTTTAGTATAGTGAATTAACTATAAGAAATCCATCTTCTTAAGAACAAATCACCAAGGCGATTTACAAAAAAAGCAGAGTTTCTGGAATGAGTAAAAATAATGTCCTCTATTTTGTAGAAGCCCCATTTTCTGGTGCAAAACTGCAACTGGATCATTATTGCAGTATTATAGCTGGAGGAAGATTTTAGCAAGTGATTTCATAAGTACATAATCACCATAGTTACCGCTGCACCTCACATGTAGGTGTCGATTATCAAGCAGCATGTCACGTGGAGGGGGGGGGGGTAGAGACTTTTTCCATCTGTTGCCCCAGTGCTGTCTGTTACCTAATGTGATCAAAGATGAAAAATTAAAGAGCCAAAAAACAGAGAAGCTAATAGATATTACACATGTACTAGACAATGTCCTGAAATAAACGGTGCAGCTGTGTTTCACTGGCTAATCTCAGAAGACTCCGTGTAAGTTTTAACGATCACCATGAGTGAGTTGCAGCATTTATGGAGCTCAGGTTCTTCAGTGTTTCAGTGCACCAGTGATGACTGCATTCATGCCCGTGTGCGCACAAACTGCATCAAACATAACAAACTATTCACACTGCCACACCAAATTCATTTAGAAAAAGAAAACCAAACTAAGGTAAGTAAATAATAAAAAAATACATATAAAGTCTGTACATTGAATAATTAAGCAAGTAAGTCAGGTAAGTAAAATGTATTTATAATGCACCTTTCACGGAAACAGAAAGTACACACAGTAAAGGCACCATGAAAAAGAAATAATACAACACAACCAAAAACAGCCTCATGAAAATGCAAGGTCAGCCATGATTACCTAAATGTTTGTCTAAACATGAAATTCTTTAGCCGTTTTCAATAGGTAGAGACATTCCTTTGTTAAAAAAAAATAAAGGAATGAAGGTAACTCAATCCAAAGTTTTTGGAGCCACTATCCCAAGAGGACTAACCCTGCGATTTTAAAATGAGTGCGAGGCACCCGAAGTAATCTCTGCTCTGAAGACCAAAGGGACCGGTTAGAAGAGTAGATCAATGAAGGCTCTGAGGGATACTTGGGTGCTTTACCGTTCACAGCTTTTTAAAACAAGAATTTTAAAACTGACAGAGAACCGGTGAAGAGAGTTTAAAACTGGAGAGGCATGAGATCTCTTCCTGGAATTAGTTAAAAGGCCAGCCTGCAAGTGACTTTGCTGATCTTGTGTTAGGATACAGAGGTGTGGACTCGAGTCACATGACTTGGACTCAAGTCAGACTCGAGTCATTAATTTTATGACTTTAGACTTGACTTGAAAAAATGTTCTAAGACTTGTGACTTGACTTGGACTTTTACACCAATGACCTGGGACTTGAATTGGACTTGAACCGGTTTACTTGAAAAGACTTGATATTTCACCCCAAATATAAAATTTAACATACATATTATATAGAAAGTGTGCACCATTAATTCAATTCATTGATTCATTTATTCAAACCACACTCCGTACGTATGTGTGCGTGAGCTGTAGCACAGTCAATCAAATTAACCAGATTAAAAAAAAAAAAAAAAAACGCTCAAAAATGCTGCAAGGAGTTATTTTTTTCAGGTACATAAACTATGAAGTAGTCAACAAAAAACTGAAATGCAATATGCAAAACATGCAAGAAGAGAATCACAGACAGAGATGGAACAACTTCCAACTTTCTCCGACAGTTGAAGTTGCATAAAGAACGGTAGGTGGTGCTTCTCTCTTGATGAGATCACGACTTCATCTAAGCAAATCTTGTCCAGGCTACGTTGGTGATACAGTTTTTTTTAATGTGTATGATATTTTTGTCATGCGATTTTAAAGCCGGCCCTACAACCGCATCCAAGAATAACATGCAGCTTATCTCAGAACTGTCGGTGAAAATTATTATTGGAGCTAGGTTTAATTGAGCTGCATTTTATAGAGGTGCAATTTCACAATTTGTGTATATTTTCCAACTTCACTATTTCGTCATGTGTTGAGAAAAACACAGATTTTAAAATTACATGGTCTAATATTTACATTTAGCATAACTGCAACATTATTTTTACGTTTTTTTTTTTAAAGACTTGAAAGGACTTGAAATTCAAAGTTTCAGACTTGTGACTTTACTCGGACTTTTACACCAGTGACTTGAGACTCGACTCTGACTTGCCTGACATTACTTGAGACTTGACTTGTGACTTGAGGATAAAGACTTGAGACTTACTTGAGACTTGCAAAACAATGACTTGGTCCCACCTCTGTTAGGATATTTAAATTGGGAGGCGCAATAGTCCAAATGAAAAAAGATAAAAGCATGATCAATTTGCACCAATTTCTCGTTAAAAATATATTAATCTAAGATTAGCAATTCTTTCAGAGGAAACAACTAAGATCACATCAGCTTCGTGACATGACAGAGGTCATGCAAGCTAGGTTTAGTAGAGCAGCGGTTCCCAACCCCCAGGCCACAGACTGGAATGGTCCGTGAATCGTTTCATACCTGGCCGTGAGGGTTGAGGCTCTGGTGTGAAATTTATCGCGTTGTTGTTGCGTGTCTTATTTTGAAAGAAATATTTACACACTACCATAGCGACCAGAGAGAATTAAGGGGCAGAGAGGAGGACGTTACTCTCAATGTTGTTAGTGCATTTCAGGAGGACGCTGCTAATAAAGTTACACAATTACACTGTGAATTTGCCTTTATTATTATATTTACAAAATACCACAGTTTTTGTCTTGGTCGTATTAACACATTAACACCTTAAAGGCCGGTCCGTGAAAATATTGTCTGAAATTAAACCGGGCCGTGGTGCAAAAAAGGTTGGGGACCGCTGTAGTAGAGGAGTCCAGAAACCCAAGACAGTGTTTGATACTTGGGATGGAGCTATCTGGAACAATTATAAGAGTCTCTTTTGTGCAGAAAATGTGGTTTGCTAAATGCCATGAAAAGGAAGAAAAGTACCCCGAAACCCTGATGCTGCCTCCACTGAGCTTCAGTGTTGAAGCAAAATGTTAGTTTTGGTGTACTCTGCCTTTTTGCCTGCTTTCCCCCCAAAAGTAGATTTTTGTCTTATCTGCCCAATGAAAAATGTTTCAGAAGTGTTAGAACATCCAGGTGGTCTTGCACACTTGAAACGTGCTGCAATGTTTTTTGGAGAGCAGCGATTTCCTCCGTTGAGTCCTTCCATTAACACCTTTCTTATTTGATTTTTCTTTTTGTGGACACATGAAAAAAGCTAAAAAAATAAAAAACTAACACATTTTCTGCAGGTGTTTTTGCTGTTATTCTTGGATTATTTTCCCCCTTTTTTCTGGCTTGCTTGTTCCAAAGGGAGTAGCAAAAGCCCTAAATCTTCTCTATTTGTGCAGTTTGTTTTTTTGTGGACTGATGGAAATACAGGTCTTTAGAAATGCTGTTGTGGCCTTTCCCAGCTTTGTGCATCTCCTGTTCACACTATAAATCCCATCTCCTTAATTGGAACACCTGACGCCAAGGAGCTTTTAGAGAAGTCAGTAGCACAAAGGTTCACTTAGTTTTTCCAGCCTGGGTTATGAGTGGGATTGCTCAGTGATTTCACTACCCAGGAAAAGTATATTTGTATGTGTTTTCTTACTTCAGCCAGATTGTTTTTGTCTTGACTGTCTCATATGAAATATAGAGGACATTTTATAAGGAAAAGTATCATTTAATTCTCACGGCACCACTGTTTCCCTCTTCCCCCTCATTCACACAATAAAACTGAAATTCAGATTTCAAACTGAAAACAGTCGGAAAGTAAACCCACTTTTAGTTTTTTTGGTAAGCGTCACATCAGTGAGGCGTACCATGGACCAGTCTGTTTACAGAAGATATTCCTGGTCTCTTTCTTCATTTTAATGCACAAGGTGTTTGTGAAATATGACATGGATGGGATTGTGTGATTGTGTTTGTGTACGTGCCTGCTTCTGTGTGTGTTATAACTGAGGGGAAGCTAGAGGAGAGGCAGAAGATGAACATGCTTTATGGCAGTAGTAAAATTCTCCATGGTCCGTCTGCTAGGGAAGAGCCAAGGGCAGAATGTTTATAGCTCCCAAACATTATAAACTACCTCTGTGCATTTACCTCAAGCTGCTGTGTTTGGCCAGCCATGTCCCTGTGTAGCAGAACGGGCGCTGGAGTGGCGTGTCCCTTCATGAATACTAACTATACCTCTGTTTCACTATCATTAAATGTATCTTTGCTATTTCCAGACTCAGCCCGTCTTCTGGTGAAGTCAGGAGCACCGAAGTGTGATTTCATGCTGTGAATATCAACTGGTACACAGTCTACACAACCATATTGGTTGAATGCAAGTGTGTCCTCCTCTGTTACGAGAGTATGACCCGAATGCAAACTGAAAACAAAAAAAACAAACTCACTTATGTCTCGTTGAGGTAAATTCTGATGCCGTTACACCCCAAAAGACAAATGGACTTTTTAAAAACATGCCACTGGATTTATGTGCCAGTTGATGAACTGCTATGACCTGCAAGGTTAGGGTCCCCTAGTCACATGAGTTAAGTAGTGATGAGACATTTGTGAATGTGTGAGTTACACAAACGATTTGCTCTTGGTGATTTTCTTTCCTGTGCAGGTTTTTGGTACTTTACTCTCCTTTGATTATGTGACTTACTGTTGAGATTTAGCGTACTGCTTAACCCTGTTTATGCTAACAGGCAGAGATGGTAACGCATTACTGTAATCTGATTACTTTTTTCAAGTAACGAGTAAAGTAAGGGATTACTATTGCTAAAACGGTAATTAGATTACCGTTACTTTTCCTGTAGGAACGCTGCGTTACTGCATTACTAAAACCGTGATTCTTTTGCAAGAATGTCTCATGACAGTGACGTAAGCGAGTGCGACGTTAGTGACAACAGCTGTGTGCAGATTAACAATGGATCATATATCGAGTGCAGGAGAGAGTATGAGCGTGCAGCGTTTAAAGCGTGGAAGTACTGACCTTACTTTGAGTTTGATTCCATAAAAAGTGACCAAAACATTAGCCTCCGTTGTGCGTGGGAAGAAAACTTCTTTTTACACCGACAAAAACCCTAAACAAGCTCCGAGTGCGCAACGACGTAATGGGAAATTCACAGAGAAACTCGCGGATTCTTCAACTGACCGCTGCGGCACACCTGCACCAGTGTTGCCAACTCCTCAGTAAGGAAAATCGCTATTGGTTGTCCTAAAAGTCGCTTGAAGTCGCTAAATGACATCATCGCCTAATTTGCATAATTGGTCATGCTAATCTAATTGTAACCTATATTGTTGGAGAGAGAAATAACATCGTGGAAGAGACATAAAGTGAGTAAAAAACGTCCTAAATGCATTTAGAGTTTATTTAGAACTACAAATTAAATTTCTTTTAGCAATTATTGTTTTTTTTAATGTCACAATTCCAACCCTGCTCCTTTACCCGGGCTTGGACAGGCAAAAGTGGCCCGAAACAGGCACTCTGGTGGAGTTATTGTGTGTGTGTTTATAAGTAGTTTTAAATCTTGTGATCCACAAAACAGCGTAAGAGTAAAAGAAGAACTGACTGCGTTACAGCACCCGCTGCTTGTTGAGAGTAAAAGCACTTTCACGTCTTTTTTTAGCGACATTTTTTAGAAAAAAAGTCGCTAAGGGGTCTGAAAACTCGATAAATATAGCGACAAAGTCGCTAAGTTGGCAACACTGACCTGCACCAGGGTAACCCTCCGCCTACCGCAGTCCTGCTTTACAGGTGAAAATAGAGCAACAGGACCGCTAGTCTTTGATTTTATTTATTTTCTGCTGTGTTTTACTTGCATCTATTTGAAAGTCTGAGTGTAAACACAAAAAATATTTTATTTTATGTGCTGGAATGTGCAGAAAATAAGTTTAAATGTTAAACTAATTTCTTCAAGTCAGAGAATGTTGCATATAATTAAATTTTTGCTTGATGCATAAAGTTAAAAGATTAAAAATAATAAAACAAGTTTTAAAAAGAGACTTTTCTATTTGATTACATTTTATTGATGGATTATGCAGAAAAAGTAGAATTGGGCTGACAGATCTATCGCTTTATCACCTATTCAGGTTGTAAATCGTGTTTTTAAAAAGTAACTAAGTAATTAATTACTTTTGAAAAAAAGGCATCAGTAAAGTAACGGGATTACTTTTTGGGGGAAGTAATCAGTAATTAGTTACTGATTACTTTTTTCAAGTAACTTGACTAACACTGCTAACAGGTAACAGACAAGTTGGTGAATGAATCAAAATAAAAAATTGAATTAAACAGAATCACACATCCATCCGTTTCTTTAACTACTTGGGTCACCGAAGGTTTGAGGGTGGGGTGGCTGGAGCCGATCTTTTCTAGGGAGAGAAGCAGGGTACATCACATCCATGACAGGACTAACACAAAGAGAAAGGCAATCAAACAATCTCATTACCACACGTAGAGCCAATTTAGAATACATGTTAGGTAAACTGCTGATTGACCCAAAGAGGCACAGGATGAACATGAAAGTGCCGCACCAAAATGTCTGAGTCGACCCGGAGGTTTGATGAGAAAGAAAAACATCCCATCTGTAAAGCTAAGCTAATCTTCAAGCAGTTTACTGCCTGCTGACTCGTGTTGGTTCTATTACCCAGTACACTGAATATCCAATGATTAGAAACACTTTTCATAATGTGATTTTTATTATACAATCTGAACAAGGTTTCTGGTGTTTTTCTTTCAGTTTTCTCTTCTAACCAAGAATACTGTGTTTAAAAAAAAAGCTACATAAATGCATATTTAGTTATTATTATTATTATTATTATTCATTTTTTCTTAAAACTAAGCTTTTGCTAGTAAAAAGTTTACGAATTTTACATGTAGATAATTTAGCAAGACAATCAAAACAAGCCTACAACACTCATACTCATACACACTCGTGTGTCTTTGCCTGTGGTACAGGCTAACAAAGTTTTCTCTAATACTTGGCGTTAGTTCAAAATGTTCTGATTTTGTATCTACAGCCATGTGAATAATTTACTACTTCCAGAGGAACTAAGAGGGTGAGTAGCAGCCAGGTGCTCATGAGCAAGTGCACTTCATTAATTGAGTAACTGAAGTGTGAGCATCTCTAAAAAAGCAGAAATTTTGGCAGTTAGATGGCTTGGAGCAATCTGCCCAGGAGTAGATATCTCAGTCAGTTCACATGAAGGTCAGACTGTGCAATGCTCAGACAAACTGCAAATAACCCAAGAGCAACATCTCAGACTCTACAGGCCTTTGTTAACATGTGAAATGTTAAAGTTCATGACAATACAATTAGAAAAACACTGAATAAGCATGACTTATTTGGAAGATTTTGGAAGACCAAAACCGAGATGTTTAGCTATGATCTGGGCTAGTTTTGCAGCTACACGACCTGGGCATCTTGGCCACTCAGTTGGCCATGAAGACCTCCTCTATGTACCAAAATGTTCTAGAGTTAAACGTGGGGCCATCTGCCCAACAGCTAAAGCTTGACCCAAACCTAATCATGAAGCAGGTGAACGATCCCAAGCACAACAACAGAAACAGAAAGAATCACAGTGTTGCAATGGCCTTAAGTCCAGACCTCAGCCTGACTGAAATGCTGTGGTGGGACCTTAAGTGAACTGTGCATAAATGAATGCCTGCAAACCTCAATGAACTGAAGCAACACAGTAAACACAACACAGTTCTCAGAGTGAGAAAGTCACACAGACGAGATGACTTCAAGTTATTGCAGAGGGTGGTTCTAGAAGCTACAGAGTCACAGGGTGTAACTTTTAAAGGTAATAATCAAAACTATGGATATAATAAATATCCAGTTACATCCAATGGCATTTACACAAGGAATTCCCCTGCAGCGATATTTACTTTGATGCTTTTGGTACATTATCCTGATAATATCTAGATATACTTACTTAAACGGCATTTACGGTGCACATTTTTTAAATATTTTGACTTATCTTTACTCCCCACACCACAGTGCTCTGGGGGAACTTATTCAATTTAGTTATTTTTATACTTACGCACTGAGGCACTGATTGTGTCTTTATGGGTTCTTCACATGTGCTGCATCCTCACAGCTAAAATCTAATTTGCCAGTTGAAAACAGCCAACCACTCCATATTACAATACAACCAGCAATTACGACGCAAGCGATATCTCCGACATCGTACGAGACAATCAAGTATCTCTGGCCTTAAATTGGGCTCCCACATGTTTCTCAAATTCAAACCATATTTTTTTTTATTGGTTGGCTGCATAGAGAATTAGCCCCTGCAGCTCTTAGTCGCAAGAAGGGGACCTTCCTTCATTTTTAGTAGAGTACATAATGCACACCCAAGTCCTGATGCACAGAAGCACTCCATCTGAATCCTAACACCATTTTACACTCAGACTCTGAAAGCTGCTGTCACAGGATACAAGATTTATTTGCCTGTAATTGCCTAATTTTGCCTTTCCTGGAGGCTCAGAGGGAGCCACAGCCCACCGATAGACAGCCTAACCTTGCCTACTGAGGAACAGTCCAAGGATGTAATACTGTCAGCTTCACATAGTCCTCACTGGTGATTTATCATCACTGCCTCCCTCTCTCGCTCCCTCCTGCACTTCTCCCCACCTTTTGCTTGAACAAACACTTAGTGAGTTGTTATGGCTCTGCTTATTGAAGGTAAAATCCACTGAGTGTTTGCGTTGCAACGCAAAGAAGGGATCTGTTGATAGAGGTAACAGAACTGAGACACGAGGAGAGAAGTGTTAGATGACTGCGACACACCCTGGACAGGTTGTTTGTCAGGATCAATAGCCCGGTCTGAACAAGCAAGCAGAGGAAGTGTCTTTGTTATGCCAGGTTGGATTCAGGTCAATGATTATGAGTGTTTACTCTTGTGAGGTGCTGAGATTGGCAGCTCGGGAGAGGCGATCAGGAGGACATTTTGACAAAACAAGATGGCCTTATTCTTTTAGCATTATTAAATTCATAGGTGTGTGAGTTATTTCTCTTCCAAGCGCAGCGTTTGGTGAGAAAGCACTGATGTGTCCTAGTACTGCAGTCAGACATTTAACTAAACACACACGCTGCTTCAGACAAGGCACGACAATGCTGCTGTCCTACTTTTAGACATTCAGTGAATAATTTCTGCAAAGCTCTTTTAATGGAGTTTGTACCTGGAACATGTTAAAATAACATATTGACGAGACAGTAGACAGCCAGTGATCACAAAGAGTTGATGTACAGGCTGAGGTGCATGATGCGTAAAGTCTATAGCCTATTTTCCACAGCGCATCCAGCAGAGTAAGCCCAATTTTACTGCTTATCTACAGTCGCTCACCGGCTTTAGCTGGGGTAAGCCCGGACTTACTCTTTAAATTGCTCATGCAGTTTTAAGATGTTGTGAGGCTTATGGCTCAAGTGCAAAATTATTACAAACAATTCATTTTTTTTCTTTTTCGAGTCTATAAATATTTTTTTTTTATAGGTAATGGAAAAAATATTTTTTTTGCTTCCAGGAAAATACATGCCAGGAATTTTAAAACTGCTGGGTGAAGAAGAAGAAACCGTGTAAGTGTAAAGTGTTTGTGTGTAAACTAATCTATAATTTATCTAGTCAGTAAGCAATAAATGGCACAACTGATGTCCCGCAGCTAGTGGCTTAGGGCAGAAATTATGAACCAGCCAACGCCACAGACTGTGATAGGAATCTATCGCACAAACATGGTCTTTAGCCACGTGATGATGTAGAGCAAACTGGTTATTGTTGCCAAATAAATCCCGACAAACAGGAAACGCCTCGGCTCTCTCTTATTCTGTTATTCTGCTTAAAATATACTTTTTAAGGATTTATTTTAAATGTTTTATTGATTTGTTGTTGTGTTTTTCTGCACTTTGTCAAACATGTGATTTTACTTTAAGTGCTCTATAGATATAATTTACCACAGCATTAGTTTGAATTGATGACCTAGATTAGCAGTACTGGTAATTACCAAAATATGTTTTTATGTTTCTGTAATGATAACCCACTAGTATGTGCAAGCCCTTTAATTGGAATGATACTTTAATGTTAAAATATAATTACCTCCATCACCGAGGCTATGTTGTTTGCATGCGCGTCGTTCTTTCTGTCTGTAAACGAGCTTGTCCAAAACACTTGGAATTAATTTTGTAGTATATAAGTCATATGAGCAATCCACTAAGATCTGGCGTACATCTGCTAAGATCTTCAGGGTCAACTGAATGATTTATTGGTTAGAAATTGACAAAAAAACCCCTCATAACCTAAACTATTTGATTCTCACAAGTGTGTTTTGTATCATCAACATATAGAAAACACTGTATAAAGATTTAAAATATCATGTCACATTTGCTCTCTGACCTTTCCTTCAGGGCCAATATATTGATCCTTACAGAGCTATTTTTTTTTACTGTCACTGTTTGTAGGTAATGACGTGAGGAAATGTTGGGTCTGTGTTTCCACATGCCCCGTATTCCTCATGAACAACGCAAGACATAACAGAACATCTTCAACCGGTTTTTCACTCGCTAACGAGGGAAGTTTTGGGTCAGAACCAGCTCTTGGAGCTCACGCTCCTCACCTGACTCCAAACCCAAATCCTTCAAAGAGCAGCTGTCCTCGTAGCCTTTTTATTGACATGACAGTTACAGTACACATCACAGCACAAGCACTTCCCTCCATAAACCCCCCCTTGGTTCTACGACAATGCACTATGTGGGTGTATGTGTAAGCACCTGTATGCATGTGCAAGAACGTGTGTGTATGTGTGTGTGTGTGTGTATATGCATGTGAAAATGTCTGTGTGTGTGTCATGGGTGTGCGTTTGTGTGACCTCCTGCTGACCAAAAGGGCCATAAAAGCAGGAAGCAACATTACAGGAAACAGATCTTTCAGATAGGATGTGTCTGTGATAAAACCTCCCCCAGCACAGAGTGGCTGGAGAGGTGGTCAGAGACAAAGGAATGTCTTGATCCTAATGCTTGAACTAAGACTTTACAAATTTAAGAAACACAATGACAACATTCAACAATTAGACTTAACAGGAAATTATTATTTTGGATCAATGACCTCTTCTTCAAGGTCAGACAACTGAAACTTTCATAAACTGTCTTTTATATTTAAAACTAAGCTTTAAATTATTCTGCCTTCATTTGTATTGGTAACATGCTATCATTTTTTCTGTAAAGCAAATTTACCTGTGGGTATAAATAAAGTAACCTTAACCTTATTTTTGGGAAATGACATCGGTTTATGGGGATTCTAAATATTACATCATAGTTTGCATCCAAAAATGTCAATTTTAACCTCTGACCTCTTCCTTCCGTTCAGATTGACCACAAAATGCGTTACAAAAGTGTCAAGAGAAAGTGAATGAGCTGTAGTATACTGTATATAATATTAAATAATAAGCATGTCCAGTTATTTACAAATAAATACCTATTATCCACTCCTGTTACCTACTCCTACGCCATGTTTGTGTAATCAAAGTAAACATCTGCTGTGCTAATCTTATCTGATGTTTAAAGCACTACAAACTTATTAAAGTATGGTTAAACAAAGAAACAAAGACAACAAATATATACAAAATACAGTAATAGTCCCTTAAAAGTAAATAGAGCCCAGAGAGTGAGCTACTGTGGTGGAGGTTTGTGCTTCTTCTTGTCAATTTTCAAATGTACCGTTTTACAAAAAGCAGATAAAATAGTAAAACATCTTGCTGTGTTTGATTAAGACTCTGTTCCTGAACAGAAAAAATTGTTTTAGTGGTTAAATGTTAGCTTTGATTAGTTTCTGACTTCATTAAAGTCCAGTGTGCCAGCTCAAGTTTGAACTTAAAAATGTGAATTCAGTTCAGTTAATTTTTGTTTTGACAGATTTCTAAATTATCTATTTATTCATATTTTTTTTTATTACAGGTAGATTAATAAATTTGCTAAGCAATGTATATGAAACTGCCAAAATGAGATGAAGTGATTGTTATCGTATATATTCTTTATAAATCAGTCATGTTGAAGGCCTCCATATGCCGTCAACACGTACACCTACACAGGTTATTTCACCTCCTGATTAGATGCTTTCTCAGGATCGCGTATGAGTTATGCATATTTTAATTAAGCTTATTTGTTAGATTTGTGTGTCAGTTCTACACATATTAATTTTAAATTACAAAGTATACTGAGCCAGTGTAAAATAAGCACATTTTACTCAATTAAATGTTACTAAAAAGAGATATGTAAAACCACCCAGGGCTCTGTTTGCTTCATTTGTGCATGCCTGGACTCATGCCCTGAAGCATAACGTTTTCTCACTCTAGAGGCACCGCCATGTTCTCGCTATTGAATGTTGTTTCAAATGTTTCTGAATTTAATAAGTAAGCATTTGATTATCATACATTTTAGCTTCTAGTGTGTCTCTTTTCATTTCAGTATGTGTTTTGATAGGAAAAACAGTAGCTTCAGCTGTGTGTTATAATGGTTTACATTTATTTCATGCTAAATCTGTATTTATAGTACAGGTTGTTATTTTAACTTGATGTGGTTCGTACATTTAATGTAATTCATTCTCTCTTCTTAGACTATAACTTGTGTTATATTGTGAATGCTACAGATTCAGTGCCTTATAGATTTACATTTATTCGTGTCTTAACTTGTAGACAGTCTAAGTATTACTTATAATAAATAAAAATCAAACTTTTGTAGATTATTTAGGTTTTCTGAAAGTAAAGGAGTAATGTAAAATTCTTATATCTCACATGTGAATATGCATAAGAATTAAACCATTTTGCTCAGTACAAAATTGTTTATAGTAAATAAAATGTTTTTACAATTTAAGTACAATCAACATGAGTTAATTAAATATTTTTAAACATTTAATAAATAAGTTCCCCAATTCAAGGTTGGGGATGGGCTGGAGCCTATTTCAGCTGTCATGGATTTCTTTCGTGCAGTCAGACATCTTGCTTTCGTAAACTTTGACATTTTGTCAAAGGCCTGCATTTTCAGGCAAAACAGAGACAATGAAAACAAAGTTTGAAAGTCATTATAATTCATTATATATATATATATATATATATATATATATATATATATATATATATATATATATATATATATATATATATATATATATATATATATATATACCTCGAAGAGCAAGAAGCAAGACTGCTGTCAGTGAAATGTCATCCCTGCACAATTGGTCAGCACTGCCTGTTTTTAGATACAACATGTGTGCTTGTATGAACTGTAGGGGTGCAGCTAAATATTGGTTTCATTATCAATAATTCTTTTTTTCTTGTTTGAATGGTTACTCATTGATTATTGTAATAGTTGATTCAGTTCTGATTAATTCATTTAAACTGAGCACTTATGATTTTGTATGTTGTTTTTTAATTCTTCTTTTCCCCCTTGCTTAAAGTCGTTTGCCGTCTTAGATGCTTAGAAGAAAGAGGTGTTTATGCATTCAGTGGTTCAGAGGCTTTTTGGTGACCTCCTGTATTTTGCAGCGTATAGCAGGTCAGCCAACAACAGAAGTCTAATTAGCCAGATTATCTGAAAACACCTGTTTGGCTCACTGGGTCTCTGCTGCAGTCTGTACATACAGACTGTGTTTACAGTGGTCTTTACTTCCACTACTGTATGCTATGTAGGACACCTGGTATTTGACAGCATATCTGTGAGTTGTTTGCACTGAACAAATATCTTAGTCTAATGCAATCTGCCTTCTGCAAAGTGATAACAGCTATAGAGCCATAGAGAAGCTATAGAGAAGCTCTACATACTGTGGACCAGGGGTGTCCAAACTTTTTTCACCGAGGGCCACATACATAAAAATATAGGAGGGGCTGGGCCACTTACTAGAAATTAGGTATATAACCTTAACTTTAGTGTATTAAAGTTAGAAAAATCACTTAAAAGTGGTCGAATATGTTATATTGTTGAATATAATTAAAAATGACAAAACTGCCTTCATCACAGCTTTCCATAAATGGATCTTTATTGATTTATTCAGAAAAAGCTTTGGTAGCTCATTCTCAGAACAGCAGCCTCAGATTTCATCTTAGACAGAAGATTTACAGATCAGAGAAAAAACAATAAAGGCTTGCCATGTCTTGCGATGAGTTGGGCGACCTCATAGCTGGCTATTGTAGCCTTTTCCTGGACCTTTTGAGCACGAAAAAAATACTGTTGATGACCCCGCAGGAGAGCTACCCTTTGCTTTAATTTCTGCTCTCGCTCAGCACCAGTGTAGGATGCATAGGCCTGATGTTTGGTTTCATAATGACGTCGTACATTATACTCTTTCATAACTGCCACAGTTTCAGTGCAGATCAAACAGACACACTTCCCCTTGAATTCTTTGAAGAATTCACTCTCCCACCGTGTCTGAAATTTTCTGCACTCACTTTCTACCTTTCGCTTCTTTGGTTCTGCCATGTTTAGTAACTTGGGGTAAATTTCTTCTGTGATTGTCCTTTTTGGTGGAGCAACTGCCTTGATCAACAGTAGCTCCCCCTGGTGTTAAAACTAAGAAGTGCAATACACTCAAGCAAAAGTTGAAGTGCGGGCCATATTCAATTCTATTTATAAAATTACTTGCGGGCCAATTAAAAATGGGCCGCGGGCCAACTGCAGCCCGCAGGCCGGAGTTTGGACACCCCTGCTGTAGACTATATATAACCCACTGACCTGGAATAGTAATTTAATCCAGCATGGGCTTTGGATCTGAAACACTTTAATCTGCTCTTCATTAGTATATTTTGATCTCGCTGATAATTACTGACAGAGGTGAGAGGTCACGATCTAAGTGTGGGTTCTGGTTCCCCAAGCTGCCATCTTAATGTGACCTCTCAATTTACCATTACGTTGATAAAGGGTTCTTTCACCAGCGTGAATTGGCTGGGTTAATTTTTCCCTCACAGAACTAAATGGGAAGATTAGCTTAACAAATTACAACTGATGAATGACCCATTATGAAAATCAAGCATCTAGGGCGATGATTACAGGCTACTTTGCCTGCTCATATCCTTGTTATGTGGCCAGTCACTGAGCTGACCTTGTATTATATCTGAGAGCAGCATCGGCTTTAACATAACAGCATTACTTGTGAGGGAATAAAGCTGAATTTTACTCCCTTTCCGTGGAGGTTTGTGCTTCCAAACAATGCTATGTTAACTTGACGGTTTATTTGTAATGTTTTAAACTTTTTAAATAGTCTCACCTTGACAATAAAACAAAGCACTATTTGACACAATTATAAAAAAAACACAGGACCCATTTTACATGTATATCATTTATTCCGAATTTTCTAATAACTAATTAGTAAGTTCCCTGAAAAGGGCCTTTTTTTTACCAATTAAAATGGATTTTTAAAAAAGAACTGCTTAATTCATATTCATGCTAATATTTGTTAATTATTCATTTATTTATGCAAACTCCCACTGGCTTATTATGTGTTTTTTTCCACTCTCATTTTTTGCATGTTAAGTTCATCTTCTGTCTTACCAGCATTTAATTAGAAATAATTAACTGGAGAAAAAAACGCAACCGAACACTGTCTGAATGACATTAACTTTTATTTGCAATTAGAAGCCTTTTTTTGCAAAAAACGTCACAGGAAATTGTTTATAAAATTACAGACCTGTGATGGAAAACATTTCCAAATCCACCAACGGTTGCAATCATTGGCCTCATTAGAGGCGATCAGTGAAATCTGCTGATAAATGTCACATCCGTCCGGCTTAGTACAGTATGTCTAGACTTGTTTCTGAAATCACTCTCCTCCATTAGGATGTTTTCTTTTGGACAGTGGCTTGATCAGAGCAGATAATATGCCTGCAAGAGTCTTGTAACTATGGTGATGAGCCACTCATGAAATAATTTGCCTTTGCAATGTGTTATAAGTAACAGCATACAGATACTTCATTACAGTACTTAAGTAAAATACAGATACCTGAAAATTCTACTTGAGTATTTATCAGACAACTTTTCACTGTTATGCCCTAAATTTTAACGTATATATATCTACTTTCACCACCTTTCAATTTTTTTACAGGCTTGTTTTAACACATCTGAGATGAGTTATTATTTCATGTCAATGAGCAACTTCCAGATCTGAAACTAATTTTAACCTAAATAGATACAACAATTACAAAGACAGTCCTGCTGGTGTATCCATCACTGGTGCTGATCATAAACCATTAAATAGGCTAAATTCTACTACTCCTACAGAAGAGTAGCGAACATTAAGGGAGTAACATTTTTTAAGTGGCAGGTGATTTTAAATGTAATGTTCCCAACAGCTCAACAAACCTCAGCAAACACACAAACTGTTTCTGTGCAGTTTGTCACACAGTGTGTCTGTGAGCTAAATGTGCAGCTGCTCTATTTCCCAGGGAGAGGAAAGGATGAGCGATAACTTCAGTCAGAGATGGAGGAATATGCAGAAAATACAGGACAGGAGAGGAAGAAGAGAGTTATATAAAAAGGTAAGGACTGCTCACTGACAATTAATAGATAGGAAATTTAAAGCTAATGGTGGTAACTGTGCTGACCTTTATACTAATGCCCTATGTTGGATCAGTACAGAGCAGCTGTGGTGTTCATGGTCATCATCAAGACTCACCACAGCTGCTTTATAGTAGCTTTACGGGGAGTGCAGAATTATTAGGCAAGTTGTATTTTTGAGGAATAATTTTATTATTGAACAACAACCATGTTCTCAATGAACCCAAAAAACTCATTAATATCAAAGCTGAATGTTTTTGGAAGTAGTTTTTAGTTTGTTTTTAGTTTTAGCTATTTTAGGGGGATATCTGTGTGTGCAGGTGACTATTACTGTGCATAATTATTAGGCAACTTAACAAAAAACAAATATATACCCATTTCAATTATTTATTTTTACCAGTGAAACCAATATAACATCTCCACATTCACAAATACACATTTCTGACATTCAAAAACAAAACAAAAACAAACCAGCGACCAATATAGCCACCTTTCTTTGCAAGGACACTCAAAAGCCTGCCATCCATGGATTCTGTCAGTGTTTTGATCTGTTCACCATCAACATTGCGTGCAGCAGCAACCACAGCCTCCCAGACACTGTTCAGAGAGGTGTACTGTTTTCCCTCCTTGTAAATCTCACATTTGATGATGGACCACAGGTTCTCAATGGGGTTCAGATCAGGTGAACAAGGTGGCCATGTCATTAGTTTTTCTTCTTTTATACCCTTTCTTGCCAGCCACGCTGTGGAGTACTTGGACGCGTGTGATGGAGCATTGTCCTGCATGAAAATCATGTTTTTCTTGAAGGATGCAGACTTCTTCCTGTACCACTGCTTGAAGAAGGTGTCTTCCAGAAACTGGCAGTAGGACTGGGAGTTGAGCTTGACTCCACCCTCAACCCGAAAAGGCCCCACAAGCTCATCTTTGATGATACCAGCCCAAACCAGTACTCCACCTCCACCTTGCTGGCGTCTGAGTCGGACTGGAGCTCTCTGCCCTTTACCAATCCAGCACGGGCCCATCCATCTGGCCCATCAAGACTCACTCTCATTTCATCAGTCCATAAAACCTTAGAAAAACCAGTCTTGAGATATTTCTTGGCCCAGTCTTGACGTTTCAGCTTGTGTGTCTTGTTCAGTGGTGGTCGTCTTTCAGCCTTTCTTACCTTGGCCATGTCTCTGAGTACTGCACACCTTGTGCTTTTGGGCACTCCAGTGATGTTGCAGCTCTGAAATATGGCCAAACTGGTGGCAAGTGGCATCTTGGCAGCTGCACGCTTGACTTTTCTCAGTTCATGGGCAGTTATTTGGCGCCTTGGTTTTTCCACACGCTTCTTGCGACCCTGTTGACTATTTTGAATGAAACGCTTGATTGTTCGATGATCACGCTTCAGAAGCTTTGCAATTTTGAGACTGCTGCATCCCTCTGCAAGATATCTCACTATTTTTGACTTTTCTGAGCCTGTCAAGTCCTTCTTTTGACCCATTTTGCCAAAGGAAAGGACGTTGCCTAATAATTATGCACACCTGATATAGGGTGTTGATGTCATTAGACCACACCCCTTCTCATGACAGAGATGCACATCACCTAATATGCTTAATTGGTAGTAGGCTTTCGAGCCTATACAGCTTGGAGTAAGACAACATGCATGAAGAGGATGATGTGGACAAAATACCCATTTGCCTAATAATTCTGCACTCCCTGTATACCGTCTACAGGTTGGAAATGCGATAGTTCATGTAACATCTGCTTATATCATTTTGAATTCAGTTTTGTAAATCCACAAAGAGTAGAGGCACAGCTACAGATGGGACTTCAGAATTGGTTCTTGTAGAGTTCAGTTCTCAGTAGTTCAGTTCCTTCAAATTGTTAATCTGCTTGCTTTTAGATCCCAGATGATCTTTAGAAAGATCATATGTGTGTCTTTAAATGGATTTGCCTCGTATGAGGGATTGTAGCCTATAGGTTTATATTGTTAAATGATAATAATAAGACAATGCTTTCAGGTCATTTTACAAAAAAACATGAAAGTAACGCAATGCGTAGTATAAAGAATGACTTTCTCCTGGGAGTAATTAAATAATTTACGGCATTACTTTTAATAAAAGCTTTATGTGCATATAATTACTTTTTTGAGTAGTGACCCCAACACTGATCACAACAAAGAGTTAAAATATCTCCAACATGCCCAAACATGCTATTAATTTGCACAATGGCAATGTCTTTCATATGCTGCTTAGCATTGTGGTGACTCCAGGTGGTGAGCCAATGAGATCCT
The DNA here is from genome assembly GCF_057381915.1 of Diplotaxodon limnothrissa. Classification (NCBI taxonomy): domain Eukaryota; kingdom Metazoa; phylum Chordata; class Actinopteri; order Cichliformes; family Cichlidae; genus Diplotaxodon; species Diplotaxodon limnothrissa. The sequence continues at coordinate 25,978,612 of NC_140596.1, forward strand.
AATGAGAATCGATAAGAGAATTGATAAGGAATTGAATTGATAAGTGATATCGATAATGAAATCGGAATTGCAAAATTCTTTTCAATTCCCATCCCTAAGCACAACTCAGAAAATCTACCGAGGCTCACAATAGCACTTATTGTGAGTTACTTCTGAGTGAATCTTTTCACCACACTGCACTGCTACAACCTACCTGCCAAACTGCATTTTAACCCCTGACTATATTCATTTTCCTGTTTGGTTGTGGAGGCAAAGTCAGTCATCTACAGTACAGGCAGCAGCAAATAGATTTTTGTGCTCTACATAATATTGAAGGTGAGAAATTTAGTAGAGTTTAAGTTAAAATAAAGATTGTATTCCTTAAATTAATAAGATTTTATTATAGAATGGAAACAAGTGGAGTTTGTACCAAAAGAGCTTTCTAGAAGTCCCACTTTTTACTTTTATGCTTTGAGTACATTTTAGAGCCTGCGCTTTTTCACTTTTCCTTGAGTAAGGAAGTCAAATTAGTATTTTAAGATAAGATAAGAGATAAGATAAGATAACCTTTATTAGTCCCACACGTGGGAAATTTGTTTTGTCACAGCAGGAAGTGGACAGTGCAAAAGTTATGAGGCAAAAATTAGAATACAATAAGAATAAATACAGTACACAGCTGTACAGAATAGAATAAAATAAAATAAAATACTATATACAGTAGAATAAAATAAAATAAATATACAATAAGATAAAAATAGAATACAAATACAAATACTATATACAACTGAGTAAAAATACAACGATGACAGAAAGAAACACAAGTATCTGTATTTCTTCTTAGGTGAAGAATGTGTGTACTTTTGCCACCTCTGATTATTGGCACAAACACACAGAGAAAGTCCTTTTTTCAAGTGTATTAACTACACCTGCAGTGTCCACAGCAACACTGCCACTTTTGTTAAGAGACATTTAAGCTTTTTTTCTTTTTTTTTGGGTAACTGAATGCTGCTCAGAAATATTGGCAGCCACTGGGTTTGTTTTGCTGGGCTTGTTGTCAAAATGTGCTTGGTCTTTACAGTCTTGTTTTTGTTCACCTAATACACAGAAAACAACACAGCCAGACAATCTCAGATGAAATGCAACCTGCCAATCACTAACCCCCCACTGCCCCGCTTCTGATACTTGCTGAAACCGGTGGACCTGTCTACGCAAAGAACCTGCACTGTTTGTCCTCTTGTACCTGTCTGTTAATCTCTCTCTCTCTCTCTCTCTTGCTCCCAAAATATAAAGCTGTGGTGCCAAAAAAGAGTGCATTGGAGAAACAGTCTAGCAATTAAAAATAATTGACCAAACACATCAAACTAACTTCATAAATGAAGCAAATATTCAGTAACAACTGAATTCAATTTAAATAATTTGCTTCATCAGTGGTAATAAAATGGTGATCAAACTGATTTATTAATAGACCAACTAAGATGAGGGTGCAGTTGTTGTATTTTTGTTAATTATCTATTTTTTAGCTTCACTTCAATGAGTGCTGTTTGTCTCATATAATATATAATGATATGATATATCATTTAGGAGTCACCTGTACAACTGATTCATTGAGGAAAATGTCTAATCTTTTAGCCTATCACATGGCAGCAACTTAGGCATGTAGATGTGATCAAGGCTTACAGAGAACGGTCTGAAAAAGAGAAAATATTCAGTTAGCAGCAGCTCTGTGTGAGAAAATATCATGGTGATGACTTTTTAAAAATCAATTTTTTACATCACAATAAATGTGGCCTCACTGTTTTGACCTAATAGAAAGGCAAAAGTAAGACAAAAAAACCCCCACTTGCTACAAACATGCAGAAGAGCATCTCTGAACACACAACATTTTGAAGCAGGTGGGATACAGCAGCAGAAGACCACAGCATCTGCTGCTCCCAACAGCTTAAAAGAGGAAAGTGAGTCTGCACCTTTAGGATGTGGTTCATCACGGATGTTTAGCAGACAAATCTGAAGCAACTGTGTGATGCTATCATATCAATGTAGACCAAAATATCTAAGGCTTATTTCCAGCACCTTGTTGAATCTGTGCCATGAACAGTTAAAGTAATTCTGAAGGCAAAAAGAGGCCCAACATAGTAGAATTCTCAGTCAGTCCTGAAGCATTTTCGAGTTGTCCGTTATCTATGCTGTCACAGATGAAAACACACACACACACACACACACACACACACACACACACACACACACACACACACACACACACACACACACACACACACACACACACACACGAAAAGTGTGATATGATAAAAAGTGTGAGGTGCTTATGCTGGAACATTTAGTGTAACCACACTACATGAGTTAGATGAGCAAACATGTCTATGAGTTTGAAAAGCACCACTTCAGTGTAACATCTCTGAACCTGGGTAATATACGCTGTCCATTTCTTGTTCTCTATATACTTAAAGTATATAAAAGTATTTGTACACCTGCACTACTTTTGTTTTCCATATTCTGTACTTTTGAACCTGCTTATTTTGACCATGTGCCACTTTAATGTAATTATGATTTTCAGTCTTCATCTGAAAAGTGATCATGTACCTGATCAAACCCGTGTTTATCTGTATCATGCTTTCTTACATTGTCTCCTCTGTATTGTTTTCCTTCCTCCGGTTTGAGCATATTAACTCATTCACTGCCAGCCATTGGCAGTGAATGAGTTAAACCCATTGACTCATACACTGCAATTGACGGCTATAGACGTCAATGGCAGTGAATGAGTTAACAAGGAACAAATCACTCGGATTTAGCCTCCCATAGTTTATTATGAATGTCTGGCTGTTAGTGCCTTCTGTGGTTTCGTCTGCTATATGAGCATCCCTCCTCAGGGTATCTGTTCTGTAAAACTGTGCTGTCAGGGGAGGACCTGGATTGATGTTGTCAGGAAGTCACCAGGCTTTCATGTTAATTCATCAGCTGGCAACGGTAGAGACCATGTGGTTTAGTGACTGTGGGTGTGAAGATTGTGTTGATGTACTGTACTGTACCACCAGTTATTATCATTGTTAAATACCTATGGACGCTGTTGACACACAGTAAAAAAAAAAAAATTCCTGGAATTGAAATATTTTCTTTGGAATAATTTTTCCATTCTCAAATGATTGGCATTGCAAACTGTAATGTTATAAGAGGAATTAGTAAAAAGAGTGGAGGCAATAGTCATTTGCCTTTTCTGACAGCAGCAGTACACTTATTCCTTAACTTTCTAAAGGCGAGCCTGTGCCAAGGGTCTTTTGGTGTGTTTAACCAGAGCCGTTGCTTTGTTTCCGAAGCTCAGCAGTGATCTGGGGAGTAAAGCTACAGTTTGTTCTTGTGTTTCTGTGAGTGCATATCTAAATCAGAGTTTTAAACATAAGTATAATAACTTAAGGCTAGTTCAGTGAACATGTCAGAAGTTGGAGTTGAGTAGGAGGTCAAGTAAAAAGTTTTTCCTTACCCAATTAGTTTTGCTGTGCTTCACATTTCTAATACAAACTACTGGGCAATGGTCGCTAACACTTAGGTCAAAAATACCACAGGCAAAATATTTCTCTGGTCTTTCTGATAATATTGAATCATTTGTTTTGACTTGGATGGTCCTTTAGATTTGAGCGAATGAGATGAGAATAAAAAAAATGTTTTGGTGAGGTGAGCTTGTCTAAATTGAGAATAATCACCTCCTCATCAGCTAATGGCGTAATTATCTTGCACTAGTATTTTGGGCCTTAATAAGGGGCAGAAGGGGGCTTGTAGACACTGATTACTATAGCCATATTACTGCGTCTAAATCAAATTTCAGAAAATAAATTAAAACTATTAAGGTACTGAGGCTGAAGTCAGAGAAGACTGTACACAAACACAAAAAGAAAAAAAAAGGGTAAATGCACTTTGCTTTCTCTAGAAGCACTTAAAGCATATATAGACTCAACCGCGGTGTTGCATCATGCTGAGTGCAGGCGTATTCTCGCCACTCTTCTTAAAATACACACGCTGTCAGGAGTGAACTACATTTGAACTTAATTAGCATTAAAACCTGCAATTAGATAAGGTGCTGCCACTACAGAGTAAACTAATTTACAGGCGGGTACACAACTGAACGAGCAGCAACAGTCATTTGGATTCAAACGCAGTAACAGCAGTATTGACCACCTGGCTGTAGGACTGGACGAGCAGGAAGCCAGAGATTACTAGTAGTAATTTAGAGTGGAAATACTGTGCAATACCAGTAAAAGTCCCTGCAGCTTTCCCTGCAGCTTTCATGCTTATTCTCATTCTTATTCAGTATCATTCTTATTCAGTATCATTAATTTGTTCAGTTTTTGATTTATTATTCACATGTAGTTAAAATCGATAAACAGAAGGAGCCTGACAGGTGGGAGCCAAATATGACTTTACCAGTTCTTAATGTAGAAAATGTAAGCGTTCAGGTAAATCTGATGCCTAACTTTACATGCATGCATTGCATGACTAAAAATAGCTTTTAGTTAAAGCTTTTTTTTTTTCCGCCTTCACCATTTGTTTTATGAATAATGAATGAATTAAAAATGATTGCGTTACACTGAGAATCCAGTTCCAGGATCCCGATATAAATATGCATGCTGGCTCGCTGTCACAGACATCGTTAAAGAAATTTGTCACACCTGTGCTTTACCTACTGTGACAACTCTAAAGTCTGCAGTGAGAACGGTTTATTGGCTCAGTGTGTACAGTACCGTGCAAAAATCTCGAGCCACCTCTTATTTCTTTACATTTTGCGTCCAAGTAGCCAGACTTTCTTACAATTTCTATAACTTTTTGAACGTCTTTCAAAGTTTTTCTTTGGACACTGGCTGCTTTTACATTACTCTACCATGACTATTTTCAGAGGAATGTTTTGTTTTGGTGGTTAAATCATTCAACAGTAAGCTAAGGCTCATTCAAGCATAAAAACTTGTTGTGTCCTTAAGAAATATAAGGAAACTGGACAATGAGACAAGTGGAACAGTGTCTGAAAGTTTTCTATTTCCTGTTTCGTTTGAGATATATTTGGGCCTGCAGCTGATCCATCTGCTGTTCACTGAAGCCTTATAAGAAATAGTCTCAGTGGAAGTGGAGCTTCTTAAGGAAGGGAAACGGGGAGTTATGCCAAAATACACAATAACGAGACTGAAAAACAGTGGCAACAGGTCTTGTGGAGTGATGAATCAAAATATCAAATTTCTGGTAAGTCCTTTCTATAACCACAGAGGAGGTCAGGAGAGAGGTACAAGAGTGTTTGTCTACAGCCACCTGTAAAACACATTCCCAGCACAGCAAAAGCATACGTGGATAGAAAAACAAACAATGTAACACTATCAGTCATGGACTGACCTCAGACCGCAGACCTCAACATTAATGAAACAGTGTGGGATCATCTCAACAGAGAACAAAAGGCAGCCAACATCTAAAGAAGAGCTTTGAATGTCCTTCAGTAAGCCTGGAGAACTATTCCTAAAGAAGAAAGCTTGCAGAATAAACGAAAACATTGACTTTCAATTTCATTCGAATTGCACAAACTCAGTTTTTTACCTTATAGACTGCATTTCCATATATGTTTGCACATGTGTCGATAAATCAGTGCACCTGTTTCTAATTTTCCTGGTTAAATACAAAGAAATGGGGGGCGGATGATGCCAGAATTACTGCGCACTACACACATCCGAGCTGTAAATAGTAATATCTTACTAAAGAGAGCAGTAAAATGATGCCAGGAACAGTAACCATATCCAAAGCAAAGATAACTCACATTGCTACACACATATGCTTAAGAGGCCAACAGTTTTTTTTTGTGTGTCAGAAACACAAGGTACAATCTTTACATTACATCAAAATAAGCTGCTGTAGTGACGTCAGCCACAGTGACTTCGATAAACCCTTCGAGCGTGCTTGTTATATTTGTTACTGTCAGTCTTGCAGACATTATGTTTTGCTTTTCCAAACAACATAAGGCTGGTTATAAATATCTCTGGCAGACAATGGCATTTTAAATGTTAATGCCTGTTACTCATCAAACTACTCGGCATGGACACGGTTATTAAAATGTACAGACTTCCGAAGAACTTCCTTAAAACTTGCAGCAAATGATCTGGTAAATTTTTCATTTATAGAGTAAAAATGCAACAATTATTCTAGTTTGGTAAGCAGCACTGATTGCTTTGTATTTCACGGCACAGTGGCTTCAAATGTGGAGGATGCCTTTGCACACTACTTTTCTTTTACGTCAGTTTAGGAACTGCATAAAATGCTCCCAGATATTCATATCCCTTTCTGGTTCTGGTCCTCAGTTAAAAAGAGTCTTACATATATATGAAATGCATCCTCGTATGAGCTAGGACAAATTTCTGAAGTGCTTTACGAAGATTCGAGCCTTGATCGTCTTTTGGGCAGGTAAAGAAATAATTGAGCCTTTTGGGCGGAGGAATGCTTCTTTCTCCAGGCCCCTGAAAGTTGAACACTAGCCAATGTCTGAGAGCATTTATCATAGAGAAACCCTCTCCGAGTCACACTCAGTCACTCTGGGATTTTTGAGTCGAATCCTTCAATACATATTAGCTTACTCAGAATGAAATATGACATGCATCTATTGGACAGGAAGAAAAAGTGGTGTGATTGGGCACAGCGTGTCTCTTCTCGTTCACCACGAAGCTAGGCTATTCACAGTGGTTATAATGACAGCCCAAACAGGCAGCCTTGTCTGGGAATAAAGATAAGGCAGACCAAGTGCGTGTGCATGTGTGTGTTTGGGTACAAGGTGGGGTTGCATGGGAACAGACAGGAAGGCGACGAGGCAAGACAGATGGACAGTTGTGAGGGAAAGACACAGATGGAGGGAAAGAGAAGAGAGAGCGAGAGAGGGAGAGAGACTGCATAATAGCACAGAAACTGCTATGATTGCTCACTGCAGCATAATTTAAAGTATTGCTACCCATCACAGCTTATCTATTGCCCTTTCTCTTTCATTAAACTTTTCTATCATTTTCTCTCTGCTCGTCTCATTTCATAACCGACGGAATCAAATTTATTCTCAGAACACTTGCAAGGCAAGTGTCACATAATACACGCGGTAAAAGTGGCATCCAAAAAGGTCAAAATTACAGACCAATAAACAGAACAAATAGCGCTAATAAAAAGCACAATGCAAATCAGCCATTAAAACGGAAACAGGAAGCCACGCTTGCAGCTGCGCGCCACATTGAGCGGGGAGTGAAGCTGCGAGGTGAGCGAGGACGCTGCACGCTTAAAGATGCTGCAAGTGGAAAAGTCCACGTCATGCACGTGGGAGCCTTTTTTCGAGTTGTTGTGGTTGAGGGAGGAAATTGTGGAATGTGTATGAATGTTAAAGTAAACCAGATAATAGCCACACTCCCAGACAGAGGTGGAGATGGGAATGAAGGCTTTTTCACATTCAGATTGCAGTAGTTTGACATTATTGAAAATACACCAGTGTTAACACTCATTCCCTTCTTCCCAGCTTTAATACCGAGGTTAGCTAACTAGCTGCCGCTTTTATATAAACAGCGACTCGGGGGACTACATGAATGCGAGAGGTGTCGCTTGTAGTGTTGAACTCATCGTACCCGCTCGCTAAGCTCTGTGGGACTTTATTAAATCTTTCGGCTCCATGTTTTGCTGCTTTGGCCTCACACCTTACTGTTTCAGGTCACTCTTACTGTTTGTATGCCTGTTCTGTTGGGAGGTTCCTCTGGCAACAGTTTCGGTGAAAAAGAATGATAGAAAAAAAAAGGTGTCATGGCTGTGCAAGCACTCTAATTCTCAACCTAGACAAAAAGTACTGGAAGCCTTTACAAAATCATAACAAAACCAGATGGGAAAAAATTAGTGTCGTTTCTAGATTCTGATTTCAAATCTGCAAAAATTGTGCTGATATGGATTGATGTAGGTAAACACTGTGAATATACAACCATTACAGTTGCTCTGAGGTATTAAAGGTAAAAAGTATTTTTAATGAAATATATTTTATGTAGTGGAAAAGGTAGTTATATATTCTTTTGTTTTAATAGCTCCATAGTGTAGTGTTTACACATTTATGTGATAAGTGAAAGATCCCGGTTTGACCGTGAATCCGTTAGGGGGTTTATCCGGTTTACTTCCCTGCTGCGGCGAGCCCTTCGTCAATAAGGAAGCAGCCGGAAGTAGCTGTACATTTACATCTAAACCCTGGAATGCCAAATATATCATATTTGATGCAATAATATTCATATTATAAACCTCATTATCATTGTGAAACTTTACCCCCTTATATGTACATATATTTTTAAGACAAACAAAATGTGAGCATTCAATAACACAAAAATGCTGAATGTAGCAAAAATGATACAAGTCAAAACTCATCTATGCAATGAATACTTTTAATTTATTTAATTTCTTTGTTAAAAATTTGTCGTAATAGTCAGAGTCAATTATTTCATGGCTCAGGGTTTACAGGGTTAAACACTGGGTGAGGATTCACCTGCACAATTGTTACCTTAACCTGAGAGAAAACTCAGCAGTCGTCTGTATAACCTTGTAGTCCAAATGCAAACATCTGTTCATTTTTTCTGTCGTCTGACTATACATATTACTAAACATGTGCAATAAGAATGCGAAAAGAGTTATCACCAGCTCCTCCACTATCCCTGCTTTGTATTCTGTAACCAAAATGTCTTTACTGGCTGCCACTTCATCCTTCAGTGGGCAGAGTGGTGGTGGAAACTCCTGCTGGTCTCTGGCGGAGAGAAGATGTGCAAGGCCTAGTGGTGTCTGGCCGGGGCTAGAGGCCGGGTCCGGACCTATAGGTGGATATTATAATTCATTCAGCTTTGCACACTGGCTGGGGATAAGCTCACCTCAAGGTCAGGAATCTGTGAGTGGAATACTCATTGGGAAGTCTGGGCTTTATTTTCACATGTCTGCAGAGCCTTCTCTACTTCCTCACAAATGAGGAGAGCTCCTACTATGTGTTGGAACACTGGCAATCAAAACTCTGGTAACAGAAACCCTATTGCTGCTTTAGGAGGGCTGTGTGTATGTTTTTCTATACTGAAAACATGGAAAATTGCCAAAATTGCCCACAATAACTCGACCCACTGAGCAGAGATACTTATCGCAAGTGACGTTTGACAGCGCTTTTACCACTTATGCACACAAACACATTGTTAGTCAAAAGAAATGCACATTTTAATGCATATTTCATGTTATTACAAGAATATGCTTCTTGCATGTTTGTTCAGGAAAAAAAAGTGCAAGTGTGGGAGTCCTGTGTATATCCAGAACCTTTCAGCACATAATGCACATACTGTAAACCCACCACCAAATGTGTGGAAAAAGTAAAATACCATATAAATCTTCCATGACACACACACAGACACACACACACATGCATGCATGCATGCATGCGCACAAATGAAAGGAGATCCCAAGAGCTCTGACAAGTGTGCTTATAGCCGGAGGTAAAGCAGAAACAAAACAGATACAGACTGCTCTCTAGACATCCATGACAATAACAAATTGATAGAGTTTACCGCTCATATTTTATTTATATTATTTGATAGGGTTTTAGGCGATCTACATGGCAGAGAAATTCTGGAGAGAATACAGAACATCTCGGATGGTTGGATGAAAGCAGGCATTCCCCTTCAAGGCTTGTTGGATGCATGTTTTCATCTGTCACATTTAGGTGTGGATAGGAGACGCTTGTTTGTGTCCTCTTGCGAGCTGCAGTGCTGAAAAACACACAAACATTGAGACGCTATAAATCAGTCGGTTTACTTAAAAAAACAACAACTTGTGTATAACAGTTATGCGCTTTCTAGTAAGCAAATGTGTCTGCTTTATTTGTATTTTGCTGACTTAATTACAGAAAAAGGGTATTCTTATGTTAATGCTTCATGGGAGCAAAGAACAGCAGACCTTGAGGGGGGGACGTCTTTGTCACCGAGAAGGCTGCCGATGATTCAGACCTCTGGCTCCAGTGAAATTAACACTTCGGACAGCCGCCCTCTCGCTCACACAATTATTATCCTTTGCAAAGCCATACTGGCTGTATAATAGCAAATTTAGAGTCATGTGCTGCGCTGCTTTAGTGCCCACACCTCCCCACGTGTAATGCATACGGTATGTGTGAATAAAGCAATTTTCCGTACTCCACATGAGCGCTGCATTTCTGGTTGCTTAATCATTTTGCGGTGGGTATTCTTTGGTTTTAGGGAATCAAATCTTGATTACTAGCAGGGCTATCATGCAACTGTGTGCGTGCAAGTGTCTCGATGTGTGTGTTTTTTTTTAATGCGAGCGAGCCCACCTGCTGCTGGTATAGTTACCTATTTTGTTTAAGGAAGTAATTTGGTTTTAATCCACCGCTTTAATTTTGTACCCCACTGATTATAATTCCCCTCCCACAGTTTTACTCCGGAGAGACGACTGATGTGTAGAAAGCCCGAGCGAGGAGAGTTTGTGTCAAACACACTCTGTTTCATTACTTCAATTAGAAAGTTTGCACGGCAACTGTGAAAAATAATGCTGCTTTTTGAGTCCAGGTATGTATGTACTTTGAAAAGTCAAATTTGGTGAATGGATGTGTTGCAGTAAGGTTTTTCTAGATGACTTGTGTTTATATTTATGACATTATTTTTTTGAGTCTATAAGGTAGACTAAGAGAAGAAAAGGTAAGAAAAAAGTAGAATAATGACGATAAAAGAAGCGCAGAGCAGCACATTCACATACACTCTTCTCAGAAAAACATGTGCATGTATGTGAATTCTGATGGTTAATAGACCATGGATTCTGAGATTAGTTTAAAGGACTCAGAAAGGCAATAAAAATATAAAGCTGGGTAGCTCCTTTTCTGCTTTTGATAGGTAGAATAAAGAAGCAGTGAGGTTTTTTCTTCTTCTTTTCTGAGTGTTCATAATGTATGCATTTGGCCTTATGGGCTGTAAATTCTCTCCTTGATCTCTTTTCACCTTTTCCTCAGTGTGGATGTTGTCTTTGAGTTTTGCTTCCTTTGTGTTTGTGTAAATCATTTTCTTTCAAGGGTTTAAAGCGACAGAGGAGGCAACAGCATCCATATTTCCTTGTATTATAATTCTGTCTCTTTCCATTTTGTCTGCACACATAATGTAATGTCTGTCTCTCTATGTGTCTTTTGCTCTTTCTCTCCCTTTTTTCCTCCATTAAAGTCTTTTTTCTGTCCTAATCTCAATTGAAAATCTAAAGAGGGTGTCACATTTTGCACGTATTGTAAAGCCCTCTCAAACTTGCGATTCTTTTGGGCCACACAACTAAAATTGGATTGTGTTGAAATAGCCTTAAGTGCAAAAAACCAGATTTTGCATTGCATGGGTTTGATCTCATTCTAAAAGGTGGCAACACCGACATGACAGTTTTACAAAGCACTTTATTTAAGCTTGCAGAGAATGGAAAACTAAACACAAAAGAGAGCCAGTCTGTGGCATAGGGGACGTAGGCCTAAATGAAATATCAATGGTAGGGCCAGTGCGCAACAAAAGATCCAGTTTTGTTGCAGTTTTTCCCAATTGCTAAAATATATTTCTTAAGGCTTTCCAGTCTTGTCTAAAAACTTACATCACTCAGTTTTCATTCACAAAACCCCTGAGTCTCCTGGCAAAACCTCACAGATGCATCAAAGCAGTTTTATCTGTGCCCAAAACGACACGTTTTCAGATTACACACACAGCTCGTCAAAAATATTAACACTACCACACAACATCAGCGTGCTGAAAACACGGTGTTCAGGACATGTTACTGAAGTCTTTCCAACCTCACGAGGCCGTCTTGTAATTCAGCAAAAATGACAAAAGCATAAAGAGCCGCCACGCCTTCCCTCCATTCTCCATTATATTTACAAAGTGATCGGTATTCAGAAAAGATTCAAGACTGTGGTGGCAACAGGGGCTCTGCTGAGACTGGGTTGTTCACTTTGTCTTCCTGCTCTCGTTCACATAAGGAATAGAAACAGAAAATTGCTTTATATGTATTACAGGAGCGCGCAAAAGTCATGAAATACACCTAACCTATTTACGTTTTGCAAGAAAATTAAGCCATGAATGTAAATACAGTATAAAAGGTAAACAGTTTGTACAGTTCTAATTAGCTTAAAAGTCAATGTTTGGTATGACCACCTTTATTCTTCAACACAGCCTGAACTCTCTTAGGAAATGGTTTTTGTTACTTCTATAAGTAGTTTAAGGACATTTAAATCTCCCGCACTGCTACAGTAATGATGATGTGTGGGCTCTGGGGAAGCCAATCCATGACTGGTTGTATCCCACTGTTTGTTTTTCTATCAATGAGTTTTGTCACAGTTCTTAAGCAGACTCAGGCGCAGACTAGGGATCCTTGCAGAAAAGACAGTGTGTTTATTTACAGTGACAACACCAAGTGATTATTTATACAATGTGGTAGAGGGGGTCCAGGGCTCCAGGGTCTGTGGGGGGTAAAGGAAGGGATCAAACACACTCCACTCTCCTCAGATGGCTCTCACGCTGCCACACATTCGCTCGCAGGATTTCAGGTAGGCAGGGACGGGTCCAGGAAAGTTCTACGCACAGAAGCTTCAGTTAGAAACAGACTCAAAGACAACAACTCACAGATTCTAGTTTTCAGATTACAGAGTGACTGACGCAGATTGCTCAGCAATCCAGTGATCAGTGGTGAAGCGCTGCTGTCTTATGTAGGGCTCAGGATTATTGGAGATCAGCAGCAGGTGTGGGTCAGGGGCGGGAGCCCATAATGAGCACCGCCCCGGCAGAGGAGAGAGAAAGAGAGCAGAAAACAAAACAAAACAAAACATGGGGACCATGACAATTTTACTGTATTGGCAGTGTGTTTGGCTTCATTTTACAACATGACAACGATCCCAATCAGTTTTTTTCCAGATGATATTACACAGTTGATCAAAATCTGATGGGACTTTTCTGCCACTGGCTGAAATGCACCCTGGAACCATTTTATAGATAGCTGTAGACACTGTTGTACATTTATCAATCCAAAATACCTGTTGCCTCTGATTTTCAGTCAGGTTCTCTTTAAGGAGATTGCTTTCAGAAGACACACTCCACATCATGCAGAGTTTTTTTGTGTGTTATATTGGCAAATGTTTTTAGAGATTCAGAGTGTTTTTGCAACATGCTGCTAGTAACAGTGCCTAACGATGCGATTTAAAACTGGTTCTTTGCTAAGTTGTCTGTTATGTCTAAACTCTTTCTTAACTCATCATTGATTTATGTGTGTTTATTATACTTGAATAACCACCAACAAAAAAACAACAACTCAGTCCTCTGAAAATGTTCAGATACAAGGACTAGACTGAAAACGAGTGAAAAAGCAACATTTAAAAAAAAAAAAGCATCTATAACTATAAATCAAGTAAAAATTATGCGGCGTGGGAATGACAGTCACACGTAAAAAAATGTCTCATCCTATACAGTTCCTTAGTTTCATGTCTCATGAGTTGTCATCCCATGTCGAAAAATATGGTCCATCAACAGGATCATTTCTGTTCCTGATGTTGCTCTTTCTCATTTTCCTCCTCTGCCTGTCACATTGTTTCTGTCTTTTGTTGTCACCCTTCAGCACACTCTTGCCAGCTGTGCACTCTGAACTGGCTAATACTTTATCAGCTTTATCACATTATTAGCATCAAGTGTGAACGATTTTGAGACGCTGGGATTAAGAAGTTACACCTGTGCTGGAGTTATGTTTAACTCCTGCCTCCCGTGGTTACCACTGCGAATCACAAGTGAATCACTGTGCAAAATGAGTTTTAGTAAGTGAGAACGTGTTAAGAAAGGTTAAATGAGATCTGCAGATTGGGTCTAACAAGTTGAAAACCATTTAAGGTTTTGCCAAAAGAGTGGCTGATTCAATGAATTAGTTTAGAGCACTGAGATTTTGGTTCAGGGAAGGAGATTTAGTGTTTTAGCATTTCAAAAAAACAACAACTTATCTGCCAGGGTTACAGTAACAATTTGATCAACATCTTACTCACAAGTTGACAACATAATAAAAAAGGCAGTGCATGGTAGCATTTTCACTATCATCTGTTGCAAAAGCAAACAAACTATAAGCATCAGCAAAAGGCATTAAAACTTCACAGGTTAAAAAAGACTTCTCTGCAAACAGAAAAAAGAAAAATACAGAACCACAAGCTTTTTTCTGCTTCTTAGAAATGACACCACTGGTCTATAAACACAGCGAACTAAAGACACAGCTTTCTTCTTAGGAGCTTAGAAAGAAAAGCAAGCCGCCACCTAATCACATGAGCCAAGGTGTGAAAACGGGTGTAGGTCACAATCAGCCATGTTTTCAGGTGAGCTCATTGGGAAACTTTTGTCCCTCTCGGGGGAGGGGTTATGGTTTTTATTCCTTGTTAATTGTTATTTTCATCTGCCAAATATATTTTTTATTACAATTCAGGCATAAAAAACTATTTGCTTTATTTATCTGGAAAGGTGCTATATAAATAAAATTTACTTACTTTACTTACTTACTAAACACAATTACATACAGCGTGGATAACAACATCATCTGTATTATCTACTCTTTCTTCTTTCACTTGCTCCCTTTTGGCAACTCCACAGTGGATAATCTGCCTTCATCTCATTCTATCTTTGGTACCTCACACGTCCTCCTTCACTGCATCCATGAACCCTCTCTGTGGTCTTCCTCTTTCCCCCCTGCCTGGCAGCTCCATGTTCAACATCCTTTGACAAAAATATATCCACTATCCACATGCCCAAACCCTCTCAGCCTTGCCTCTCTAACTTTGTCTCTAAACTGCTTGAACTGAGCTGTCCCTCTGATATACTCATTTGTAAATCATTATTTGCATTATATTGTAACCATGTTATAATTCTGCATTTTAAATAATTATATCTCTATTACACTTTTGCTTACAGTTAAATACTAGTGTTATTTTACATCAATTAACCAATCAACAAACATGATCACAGTGACAATGTATATTTTATATTACAGTGTAAACATCTTTTAGTCATACTTGCAGTGTCGGCATAGCATCCAAAATAAGATCCCAGTGTCAGATATATTCTGACTTTCCTCATAAAACAAATTAACATACTGATAAAGAGAAACACACCGATAAAGGTTTCACATAGACAAACCACAAACAGGCGAAGCAATAACAAAACAGCCAAAGCTACTTATTAATAGGACACAAGTGAGCAGATTTGCATGATACTTATAATTAGTTTTAGTGATAAAATCTCACCAGTAACTAAGCGGTCTTGTCTGTCATAACAATGATAACAAGATAATTAATTACCAATAACACCTATTTTTTGCTTGTAAAGAAACTACGGGAGCTTGGATGTGTCAGCCTGGTACAAGTAGCTCTTGATGAGTGGATTTGTGAAAACTGTTCACATCCATCACCCACTTCTAATTCCAAGTCAAATATGTCAGTAATTTATTCTATTTGGTGAAAAGAGCTACAGTATGTCAACATGTCAACAAACCTTTGCCAGGATGACTGCAAAGCCGTCATTGCTGGCTGCTATATTGTTGTGGCAAAATCATTTTTAGGAGCAATTTCGAGTTTGTGATGACTATTGAAGAGCGTAGCATAATGTAGTGTTTCCATCCTGGTTCCACAGTCCACAGGAATTATTTCAGAAGTGCGGCATCTTGAAGCAGTCAACAACATTTCCAATGTTGTTTTGACATGTTTGTGAGATGCAAGCTGGCCCTGCATAAACAGACTTGACATGTGAAAGATCAGAGCACAGAAAAGAGCCTCGTGCGAGCTTTGAGCGCGGCGCTTTGATATCATTTCCAGTGGACACCAACACACTGGCAACACTATCTCTGGCAGTCACAACGCAGCTGCATTCGGGAGAAGACGTCTTAAAGGAAGTTTGCACCAAACATGAAATTACCTTTCCTAAACCATTCCACCAGTTTTTTACCTTTGTACTTTTGAAGCTTGCTCTTAATAAACTGTATATTCCTGCCGTCAAGGCTCAGAAAGATTTAGTTGTTCCACCCGACTCAGCTGGGTAGTTTCCAAAAGCTGGTACATGTTGGTGTGTTAGGTAATGACACTATAAATTGTCTCCAAATAAACAAAGACTTTATTCAAAAATATATTTTATATGCTTTTTTATATGATTTTATTCTGATTTATCTCTGTGCCAAAACAAACTGTCATCTGATTACATTTAACGCCAAAAGTGTTTAGCTTCTTAATTCACTGACGATATTACCCCTGGTGCCTTTCATTATTCACTTTTGATTTATGCAGTGCAGCACCATAAATACATGTCAAGTACTGATCAGATGATGCGTTCTAATGCAAAATTAAATGTTAGACTTCACACACACAGATAACACATAGATGTAAATGTGCATAGGCAGTAATAAATGATCTGTCCCCATGTAGTACGTGTACAGCACATGTGTGAAGGTGATATACTTTCAGATATACTTTCACCTGCTCCCTCTGACTGAAGGAGAAAGTGACCCTGACATCCACTAGGGGACAGAGTGTCTCCTGCAGAGATTTGCTCTGGTGAAGTGAAGCTCGTCCTTTGTTTTTCTGTCTCCCTCTCAAAATAAGGACATATCCAAGAATCTAAGCTGGCTGCTTAGAAAGCCCATTTTAGATACGTAACAGTGGAAAGGACAGAAAAAAGACAGGTTTATATTTCTTCCCATATATCTATTTACATAGTTATCCTATGTTGCACTTGTTAATGTATTACTAATATACAAGATCTTGTTTTATATTCGGGTCAATTTTAAATATTCACATGGATTATTAAAACAAAACTCAACAAAAACAAAAACAAAAGACAACAAATGGGCTATGCTAAGCTGCTGTGATGTGTTTACAGGTGCTGCTTTCTTGATGTAGTCCAAATTCACAATAGGGATTACTTCAGCATATTATGTTGTAAGGAAAAGACCTCATTATTTTATAGTTATTCTTCATAAAGGAGAAACACATTTAAATATGACATTACTATCAGCTTAACAGTTTAAAGATGAAATAGAAACTCTGTTAATGGCCACATTAAAATACTCAGATGAAATTATGTTCCATTTTCAATGTAAAACTATAAAAATGTATTTAATTCTATAACTTTGTATGCAGGAATATTTGTGCTGGTTTCTCTTTAATAACTATAAATCTATAGAGGCTAAAGCAACTATTTACATTTGATATTCATATTTATTTCTTATTAATATTACCTTAAACAAACCACAGGAAGCATAATGATTAAATTCAAATTCAAATTTTATTTGTCACGTACACAGTCATACACAGTACGATATGTAGTGAAATGCTTAGACAACTGCTCGTGACCTAAAGAAAAAAAGGAAAAGGCTATGAATAAGATAGGAAATAAATATGAAAAATTAAAAAGGGTAAATTTAACTAGGAAGGAATAAAATATAAATTAAGGTTAAAAATGAAATAACTGTACAACACAAATTAGAATGAAGGGTAAATTTAACTGGGAAAGAATAAGATAAAATATATAAATTAAAGTTGAAAATAAAATAATTGTACAACAAAATACACAATATAGAACTATATAAGAATGTATGAAGAAATATAAATATATACACAATAACAGCAGCTGTACAAGTATTAACTGGAAATGAAGAATATAGTGACCAGTGTTGTGCAATCCACATTATGTCTTGTGCAGTGCAAATATGCTTAAAGTGATTTAAGTGATGAAGTGATGAAGTGAAACCAAAGTCCAGAAAGTCCAGTGTGTGTGTAAGAACTATATGTGTGGGTCAGTGCTGTGTGGTGGTGTGATTGAGAGACCGTATCGCCTGCGGGAAGAAGCTCCTCCTCAGTCTCTCTGTGTTGGTCTTCAAGGAGCGGAATCGCTTTCCTGACCTCAACAGAGAGAACAGTCCATTGTTGGGATGGCTGAGGTCCTTCACGATCTTCCTGGCCTTGGTCCAGCACCGCCTGCTGTAGATTGAGTGCAGGTCAGGGAGCTCGGAGCGGATGGTGTGCTCAGCTGATCGCACAACCCTCTGTAGAGCTCGTCTGTCCTGCATGGTGCTGTTCCCGAACCAGGTTAAGATGTTTCCTGCCAGGATGCTCTCTATGGTGCACGAGTAAAAGTTCCTGAGCACCTTGGAGGGCAAGGAAATGTGTGGGAGTGACTTTAAAATAATTATGAAATCTATTTAATTTCATTGCAATATTATGCAAAATCACAATTCCCCAAAAAGTTGGTACAGTGGCACGATCTGATATCCTCGTGTCGGTGTTGTCCGGTACAGTGTGTCAACCATAGAAAACAAAACGCAGTGATCTGGATATATTAGAAACCCATATTCAATTTATGATTTATCACATTCGCATATGGCTTCTGCTTTGAGAGCTTTAACCTGCATTTGTGGATGATACAGTGAACTGTGTTCATAGACTCTGATTCTGGAAGTTTTCCTGAGCCCAAGCAATGCTTCTCTTTGACAGATTCATGACTGTTTTTAAAGCAGTGCTGCCTCAATGGATTTATAAATGAGCTTAATGTGTTCCTGTCTATTGTACAATTTGTCTTTTTTTGTCTTTATTTTTTTTATAATTATTTTTGAAATGAACCAAGATTGTCTTTTAGAATATAAGTAGCAAATAAACAGTAGCAAATAAAAACAACAACCTAAAAATACAAAAATCAACACACATATCAAACCAAATACTCTATAATTTACTGTATAGAATAACTCTGACAGACTTTCTGTTAGATATACAGTATTGTCCAAAAGTTTTAGGCAGGCGTGAAAAAATGCTGTAAACAAAGAATTCTTTCAGAAATATAAATGATTGTTTATTGGCCCCAAATGTATTCTTCAGCAGGACCTCAAACACACACCCACAGTCATTAAGAACTGTCTTCAGCGTAAAGAAGAACAAGAAGTAGTGGAAGTGATGGCACGTCCCCCACAGAGCCCTGATCTCGACATCATCGAGTGTGTCTGGGATTACATGAAGAGACAGAAGGACGTCAGGAAGCCTACACCCACAGAAGATCTGTGGTTAGTTCTCCAAGATGTTTGGAACAACCTATGAGACGAGTTCCTTCAAAAACCGTGTGCAAGTGTACCTAAGAATAGATGTTGTTTTGAAGGCAACGGGTGGTCTCACCAAATATTGATTTTTTAAAAAAAAATTTTTAAATCTAAAAATATTACTTAAAATGCGCTAATGATTTTGTTAATAACTTATAATAATAAAACTAATACTTATAAGCAATGCTCTTTCGTTTGTTTCTGTTTAATTTAGCATGCAATAAACTTTCCTGACTTATGATGTTTGTCTAAGTCTCAAGGGACTTGCATTTGCTCTGGATGGTATTAACCTTTTATACCTGTACTCATATTACACCATGTCATTATTTATTTAACAAAAACTAAGCCAAAATGCTGCTATGTGCTGATAATTATATGCTAATCATATCCAGAGTATTCAAGCGCATGTTCATACATTGCCAAGGAGGAAAAACATCAGCAATGATCTTAAAGAAGCAATTGTTGATGTCTATCAGTCTGGGAAAGAGTATAAGGCCATTTCCAAATAATTTGACAAGGACATCATTTTACAGTGAGAACGGTTATTCTCAAGTTTAAACATTCAATGCAGTTACCAACCATCCCACAAGCAGTGTTGGGAAGGTTACTTTTAAAATGTATTCCACTACAGATTACAGAATACATGCCCCAAAATGTATTTTGTAACGTATTCTGTTACGTTACTCAGTGAGAGTAACGTATTCTGAATACATTGGATTACCTATTATATTATCGTGCTTTTTACAACTACATGAATGTACTATTGCTGTGTGATTTATTACTATTACTGAAGGTTACTCGCCATACCAATACCAACTAGATTTTTAAATCTTTATATGAAATGAGTAACAGTAGGGTGGGCATTAGGTAAGGCTGCACTTTTTGCAGCAATCTCGTATAGAAAACTATTCCACGCGTATATAAAACAGGTCTGCGGCTCCGAACCGTAGTAAAGGGACCTCTGGCTAATACGTCGGGTTCTGTGTTGGACTCCTAGCCGAAAAATAGCTTTACTTTGTTGTCTGGGTCAAGTTTGCTAGCGAGAGACAGAGAAGTGTTGAAAGGCTGCTGCAACGGAACTTATTGTTTCAGAGGAAAACACGAAAAAACTGTAGTCGAGTCTTAATAGCTTACTTACAGCTGGGCTCGTCAGGCACTCTTTTTGGCTGCAGGGGTTATTATTATATTTACATGCTTCCAGCTCCCGTTTCTGGCCGTTGCCAACTTGTACTTTTCCACTCGCCCTTTTCTCCCTCCCTCGTGCTCACAGACACATAAAGGGGATGGCAGTCCATTCTCCCTGCAGCACGGACTACACTGCCCATGAGGCTACAATCTTTAGGGCAAAGCCTATTGCCTTAATATTAAATGAATAAAATAAGTAAAAAATATTTCTTCATGTCATTATGAGAAGCTAGATTGAGACACAGGCATTTGAACCTCTTAATGCGTGTTTTGTTTGGGTTTCCACCGGTGTGGAATTACCAGAAATAGAGAGGGCAGCCTAACAAATGAAACAGGAAAAGACCGCTGTGTAATCCCTTTATTTCAACAAAGTAATTGTATTTTGAAAACCACCTTTTTAAACGGTAACTGAAACGGAATACAGTTACTCATATTTTGTATTTTAAATACGTAACGGTACATGTATTCCATTACTCCCCAACACTGCCCACAAGTGGACGTTTCAGCAAGCCCACTCCAAGGTCAGTCCATGCAATCCTCAGACAAACCGCAAAACAAAACCCAAAAGCTACATCTCAGACTCTACAGGCCTCAGTTAGCATGTTAAATGTCAAAGTTCATGAAGTACAATTAGAAAAAGGCTTGTTTAAACAGACAAAGCGGCAATGTGGTGGAGCCATGATGAACCATGCTTGGAAAAAATAAACAGCATATCATCACAAGCATTAAGATCAGGCAACTGACTTGGCCATTCAAGAATATTCCACTTCTTTGCTTTAATAAACTCCTGGATTGCTTTGGCTGTATGCTTTGGGTCATCGGCCATGTGTATAATGAAACGCCACCTGACCAATTTGACTGCATTTAGCTGGATTTGAACGGACAATATTTATCTGAACACCTCAGAATTCATTCGGCTGCTCCTGTCCTGTGTCACATCGTCAATAAACACTAGTGTCCGAGTGCAACTGGCAGCCATGCACACCCAAACCAGCACACTGTCTCTGCCGTGTTTTACAGATGGTGTGGTGTGTTTTGGATCATGAGCCACTCCACACCTTCTCCATACTTTTTTCTTGCCATCATTCTGGTAGAGGTTGATCTTGGTTTCATCTGTCCAAAGAATGTTTTTCCAGAACTGTGCTGGCTTTTATAGATGTTTTATTTATTTATTTTTTTTAGCACAGTCCAATCTAGATTTTCTATTCTTGAGGCTTATGAATAGCTTGCACTTTGCAGTGAACCCTCTGTATTTACTTTCATTCAGTCTTCTCTTTATGGTAGACTTGGATATTAGTTGTGTCCAAATTAATGGGCTGCATCCTCCTGAGGAGCCAGCCTTCGCGGTCTACGTGGGCCGGGTCCTCAGAAGGTCGGGTAGGCCAGAAGTAAACGGCTGGGGAAATTGGACGGTCTAGCCTTCTGATTAGCGTCACCACTGTCTCGGTGGAGTTTAATAAACTCAGCCGTCTGCTCCTTGCTATCTAAAATATAACAGGACACTGTTTCTCGACCATCTCATACTTCTGTTTAATCAGTTTTCTGTTTGATGTTTATTCAGCTGTGTAAAAACCAAGGAGGAACCCATCTGGGGGATTAATAAAGTTTTATTTTATCTAATCTAATCTAATAACTTTAATCTCAGCCAAACCGATTGACTCACAAACAAATAAAACACTGAAAAAAGCCCAACAATAACATTTTAGGTTGTCTAAGTGACTTATATATTACGTTTAACCCGAGCAGCGAAAGTCCACGGTGATCTGAAAATGATGTGCCGGGAGTAGTGCCGTCCTCGGCGGCTTCAGTGACCCTTGAGCTCCCAGCTAGCTATCGAGCTGGTGGGTAGCAGATGTCTCCGAAAACGTCGAAGCACTTTTGCAAATATGCGATATCTTGATAAACCGAGCAGATATTTGATGTTTACACAACTACTTTCTCGCCTGAAAATATACTAAAAGTTTATTTTGTGACCCACAAAGATTAGTAAGAGTAATTTTAAAACTTAGTAGCGGCCGCCATTGTTGGAAACTGGAGTTTGGCTGGGCCGCGCTATGAATTATGGGATATGGAAGGGCAAGAAGGACACACCCGACCCATCCTTCAAATTCGGGGAAAAGGAGGACGCATTTGTCGGCTGCATTTGTCGGCTGCATTTGTCGGAGTCTACGAATTTTGACAGCCTTCGGCGCGTCGCTGTGACGTAATCGGTCTACAAATGCGGCCTCAGGAGGATGCAGCCCATGAATTTGGACACGACCATTGATACGCCTACCTCCCGGAGAGTGTTGTTCACATGGTTGGCTGTTGTGAACATGTTTCTTTTCACCATGGAAATGATTCTGCGATCATCCACCACTGTTGTCTTCTATGGCTGTCCAGGTCTTTTTGGGTTGCTGGGTTCACCAGTGATTTTCTTTCTTTCTCAGGATGACTCAAACTGTAGATTTTGCCACTCCTACTATTACAGCAATTTCTCTGATGGGTGTTTTCTGTTTTCACAGCTTGAGGATGGCTTTGACCACATGTTGTCTGTTCACAGTAAAATCTTCCAAATCCAAGCGCCACACCTCAGATCAACTCCAGGCCTTTTATCTGCTTAATTGATAATGACGTGACAATGACATGGACCTGACTGTAAATGAAAGGCGTTAAACCTCATTGAACTGAAACAATGTTGTAAAGAAGAGTTGGCTAAAATCCTTCCACAACAATGTGAGACAAATGAAGTCATGCAGACAAAATGACTTCAAGTTATTTATTAACACAAGTGTCTCGACGTGAACATTTGAAGAATTAAAAATAATAATCATATTAGCATTACTGTTAGAAAAAGCCTGGTGAAAACATGAGGAGAATTAATTTCAACATTGTAATATCGCGATTATTATCATTTGTCGTGCTATAACATCGACCTATAGTCAGTTTAATTTTTTATGATTTCTTTTTGCTGATTAATGTCATCAAATAACAATTGTTTTAATCCCAATTTTTTGCATTATTGCCACTTTCTTGTTAGCAAGTTATCATGTTGATATGAAAAAGCTGAATGGACATTTTATGTTTTCTTATTGTTATTCTAATGCTTTTGAGATATTCCCACTAAGACTAGTAACTTTAAATCATTATCTCATACTCTACTATTTGATTGAGTAAAGTAAGAGGCAAGGGAAATGGCGTTTGTTCCTTTTTGATTCCTGATGAATTTATTCCTCTTTTGTGACAACACAAAACATTTATGGCAATTTCATTTTGCTTTACCAAACTACAAGTATAATACATTTGTCTTGTTTTATTGGCCCTTATTCGTATTATTAACCCTAAACCAAAGTTATCACACAGTTGTACTGTAAAATCAGTAATCATGTGTAAATTTGATACAGTTATGGCCAGAAAAATGCACATAATATTAGTTGCTAAAACACTAACGGTTTGGTTCGTGTTTTATCTGCTGATGTGCAAGACAAAACCGGCTTCATAAATAAAACAACAGCACTGTTTGTTTAAACTTCCCTTGACATACGCTTCCATTATTCTGTCTACGGTCTCTCATGGCTATGTGAATAATGATGTCAGGAATAAAAGTGGGAGTTAAATGATTATTATGCCTCCAAACAAGCGGTTTAATTGTCTAAATACTTCCCAAAATTAGCCATAAGCACAACTCCTGTAACAATCATGTGTAGTGTTTATAACATGTCTTGACGAATCACCTGTTTAGGAAGAAATTGTGTTAAAGGCCAATTTTAACTTGCTTTGTTGACAGACATGTTGTGCTAGACAGACCTTACACAACATCCATCTCAGACAGAATGGCCTTGCATCACCATCAGGGTGTGCATTTATGCAGCAAGGGAAGGGTGCTGACTAACAAAGGGGCCAGTTTTGCTAAAAGACCATAGGCCACAGGGTATGTCAAAAGCAAAGCAGCAATGTTACTCATCAGATGAAATGAAGAAACATTATGCAATCCACACGCTATGGATTGATTAACTGACTTGTCAAGTGCATGAATTAACTCTAGGCATATATGATAAGGAAGAACATGTCACCGCATCAGCAGCTAAAACTGGTTTTTATTGGTTATATTTGAATGATTATACAACACCAAAACAGCTGGAACCTCATCACTTAGAAAATGCTTGGTGGGCCAGCTGGCACCCTCGTTTGCACTAACGTTTCCAAAATTCCTTTAGATGGGAAACAGTGAAGCAGCTCCTGTGCTTTACCTGTGTGGTGCACTTTAAATCTTTTATCATCCATCAAACATAATCCTTGTGCACCTCTGCTTTGCAAACTTACAGTGCTGCATCATCTGTCGCCTGTTGTCTCATTATCCCGCTGTGAATTTAAACCTCTTGTCCTCTTTGACTGTCACTACGGTTGTTTTGAATATTTTGCACTGACAGTAATAGTCTCATGAGGTATTTTGCCTGTATGTTTACCCTTCGGTCTATTACCGCGTGTCTGCAGTTGGACTGTGCTACCCAACTATGCCATGAGTTCACTTGAATGATATTATGTTGTATCACTAAGGTGGATGTTATCTGCTCTTCTGTCGCCCCTCTGTTGTAAATTTGCTGCTGTACTTTGCTGATTATTGCAGTATTGTATGACAGCCAAACCACAGACGGCCTTACACCTGACTCTAGAATACTTTGGTATACAGACGACATTGTTCCAGGGGTCTTGTGTTTTTTTTTTAGATGCAATTTACTTTTTAGAGAGAAGAGCCGTTTTTTAAGGCAATCCATCCAAAGAAGCCATACTTGTTCAGTCATTTTCTAATTGGACTGTCATGAACTTTAATATTGTAAATATTAGAGTCTGAGATGTAGCCGTTTGTCTTTTTTTGCAGTTTCTCTGAGCATTGCATGGGCTGATCTTGGGGTGAGTTTGCTGCGGTATCCACTCCGGGGAAAAATGCGACATTTGTATTAACACACCTGAATGCAGGTCTGCCAAAACTTCTGCTTTTACCGACGTGCTCACACTTGATGATGATCAGTTAATCAAGTGCATCTGATTAGAAGCACCTGGCTGCCACTTACCCTCTTAATTCCAATGGAAAGAATAAGGATGTACTTTCTTTTTCACAGGACTGTACATGAAATCACTGCCCGCTAATTTATCATGCTCATTTACCGGTAACTGCTTTGGTGTTTTTGCATATAATACGATTGACTGACAAAGCTGCACAACACTGACAACTGCACAAAAATGTAGTAGCAATTACTGAAATAAAAGATTGTGGACTAATCCTGTCTCTGGTGTCATTTATTTGTCATGTGGTGTCATTTATTTGTCATGTGGTGTCATTTGTAGTTCACAAATTGTGTCACAGACACAGGATTATTATTTTGGTCTACAGTCAATTTTCTTGATGAATTTGTAGCTGCTGGGCAAAACATTGTATATGTATATATATGCATATGCCTGCATATATATATTTAGATATGTGTGTTTCAGTACTTAATTGAGTGTTACCTCAAAAATCCTCATTAAAAGATATTGGTTAAGCTTTAAGACTTTATTTGAATTAAATGTGTGTTTAAGCAATTAGTTATGGTGGTTAAGGTTGTGTTAAAGGGCTAAAAATTGTAATGTTAGCCAGGGTCCTCACAGACATAGATGTATCAACGTGTGTGTGATGGATGCATTTACAAGCTTCCCTTTCTGTCTCACTCCACATACATCTTACTCTATTGCTCTGTATTACTCTCTCTCTGTTGTGTAGAGCTTGTCAGAAGGGAAGCTGGGATTAGGGAGGCTTTAGCTTCAAATCAGACAAAGGTAATACCAGTAATTAGCATTCAGTAGAAGAGTGTGAAAAGATGGTCGTGATCAAAGCCTGTGCCAAAGAATTTTTCGCCAATGTACTTGAGTCAACAAAGCAAAATGTCTTTTTTGTAATTTCTCTGCAGTTTGGATTTCTTTTTTAAGTGCCCATGTGTCTTCAAGTGTTCAGTTTGACGGTATATCTGCAAACCACAAAGCGGACATGTAAAAATGCCACAAATGAGATAGGGGGAAATAAAACCTTTTTGATAACATTTGATGTTTTTCTTCACCCTGTGAATCAATTTAAGAAGTGTTATAATTCATACTTAAACCACTTCATGCAACAAGGTGTGGACTTTGACTGATATTTTCATTATTACAAATATTACAGGCGATGGCTAATTTAGAGAGATTAGAAAATCTTTGCAAAGCAGGAGAGTAATCAAAATGAATTTCATATTTAACCAAATGAGGTAAGCCATTAGTCTTCATTATTGTCTCATTTTGTTACATTAACTGAAAACAATTGCTGGAATAGATAAAACTGCCTTTTAGCAAGCCTTGTCTAGCAACGCATGCATTTTCACTCTGGCCACGCTACATGTTACACAGATAGAAAACAGAAAGACAGGAAAACACAGGGGAGTAAAGAAAACAAAAAACCCCCCAAAATAATAAAAACAAAACAAGCAAACCCCACAATGATATGCATGCCTGAAGAAAAGGAATTAACAAGGAAAATTTAATTACGGCATTTGAGCCGAAGACCAACTTCTTCATATTTTTGCATCAAATGAGATCTTGCGCAGCTCAAACCCCTCATCTGTTAATCCTGTGTTTAGACGTGTGATTCGATGACGCCACTTTGCCTTTCGAGGCCACATTTCCAGGGCCATTTATGTTGATTTGTTTCACAAGTGCCGCAATTAAGGAACACCCTTCATTGGCAGGTTGACTTACATCCACTTAACTGCAATATCTGCTCTTCTGTCGCCCCTCTGTTGCTTCAGATTTGTCAAAGTAAGGCCATGAGTGCCAGGACATAGGAAAAGGATGAGGGGAACAATGTGAATTAAGGGTGTCAATATCCAGGGGCACTGAGTCACCCCGGAGCTGCGAGGCTACAATGCCTTCCTTGTCTATACTGAGTTTTGTTTGAACAATGGGCCATTGTTTGCCATGCGGACGCCGTGTCATTCTGACCCAAAACAACATGAAACAAGATCTTTTTAGGTGCACAGAGACAAACAGGGTTCTTGTTTGGTAGAATGTGAAATTTCAAAAAGTATACACTTGAAGAAAGCAGTCTCTTAATCCTGTAAACTATGTTTCTTCACATGGCTGAAAGTGGCAGACAATATAGCACGAACAGAGGAGGAAATCAAAGAAAACAGTGAAATGTTTGGATTTATAAAGAAATAAAACTTAAAAAACAGCATAGAATTTCAGGAAATAAGTTCAAGATCACAGTCTAAGCCCCCACGGCTAGGTGGTGCCTATGTAAATACTGCTGTTTAACATTTCCCTTACTAGTGCAACGCTGGAAGCCTCGTCAGCCCCTGTTGGGCAGCCTGCTGAGGTCAGCATCCACAACACGACAGGTCCTGCTGCCCATCTCCTTTTGGGGCACTACATTACCATATAAACTTTGTTAATGACCTTGTCATTTTCACAACTTAATTACCAGCGTTGTGTCCCTTGAACATCTTCCCATATGAATTATACATCAGGAGTATGGTTTAAAACGAGGGCCTGAAGGTTTTGATATATAGGAAGGTATCCCAGCGCAATGCTGCAATTCTGATTTGCCTTGTAAGCAAAAAAACAACTAAACAAACAAACAAAATACAATAGAATAGAATAGAATAGAATAGAATTCAACTTTATTGTCATTGCACATGCACAGGTACAGGGCAACGAAATGCAGTTTGCATCCATCCAGAAGTGCTTTAGTGATATAGATATATTACAATATATATTAGCAATAATATAGATATGTGAGTATATTACAGAAATGGGTCTATTATGGTATGTTATAATGTACACGGTATGAAGATGGGGAAGCCACTTTTGACGAGTATCCAGTGTGGTCTTGGAGAATGAGATACATCTATGTATTTATGTATTATTGTTTATTATTAAATGTATTAATGGGAAGACTATTCAGCTTCACTAACAGGGAATAAAATGAGGATACAATGCTTAAAAGCTGTGTAATTCACTTAAAAAACAAACTAACAATAACAATGGTTACTGGATATCATTTATCACTGAACATTTGTAAAAATAAAAAACAAGATGATCAAATTTGCGCTGTAATGTCTTTCAGTAATCTATATGGCCTCCACGTTCCTCTGTGGTTTTTAACAACATCTGAGCATGTTTCTTATGGGATAGTGGATGAGATCCTGGGGGATCTCCTCTCACATATGGATCAGGGCATCAATGAGCTGTTGGATAATCAGTGGTGCAATTTTGCAGCGTCATGTGCAGCAATAAATAATGTTCCAGTGGTGCTCAGTTGGATTTAGGTCTGGCAAACATGAGGGCCAGTAATGGCATCCATGCCTTTGATATCCAGGAACTTCCTTCACACTCAGCCCACACGGGGCAAGACATTTTCCCGCACCACAAGGAACCCAGGGCCCACTGCACCAGTAGAAGGTCTAACATTGGGTCTGATAAATTCATCCTGGTGCCTAAGAGCAGTCTAGCAACTGGAGTTTTGAGTAACCCTCCAAAGATTTGTCTCCCTAGGTCAACACTGACCCCAGAGCCAAACTAGTCATGCTGGATGATGTCACTGATGATGGTCATTTTTAAAGAAAACGGGGGTCCACTGGTGGACCAGCCAGCCCATTAGCCCTCATGCCACCATCATTAACAGTTTAGTCAGATCCATATACATGAGTAGCCCTTTGGAGGTCATTGTATAGGGCTTGCAGTGCTCCGACTTGTACAAAGGAGCAGATATCAATCCTGTTGGTTTGAAGGTCTTCCACAGGCCTGTTCTGCTCTCCTTGTGTTATGGCCCATCTCCAGACTTTGCTGGGAGCACAGCAAACCTTCTGTCCACATCAAATAAGGATGTGCGTAGTGGGTCTACCTGTGCAACCTGATTTTTCAAGTATTATCTCATGCTATCGGCAGTGACAAGGGAACTGAGAAAGAAAGAAGAAAAGTCAGTAAGGAAAGATCAGGACAGAGGAAGAGTCTGTGGCCACCAACTGCAAAACGCTTCCCTTTTGGGGGTTGTCTTATTGCTGCTGTTCCACTAAAGGAGGTGAAATGGAGTCACAATGGTTCACGCTTCCTGGCCGGGCAGATTAACATCCCGATATGTAACTGACTTGTGTGTTATACTGTAATGATCTTAGTTATAGATATATGCATTTAGATGCTATACTATGGCATGTACGGTGTGTCTCTAACTTTATGGGTCTGACTTGCTTATGTTAAGAAATTAAAAAAAGATGAACATGTTTATTTAATTATTAGTAAGATGCTGAAAACATTTCAAGATTCACTGTGTGACATGAAGGAGTAAGACGTAGGAGACAGACACGGGGCATAAACTAAAAAGCAGCTTTAGGGAACAAAATAGAAACTACAAAAAAACCCTCAGATTAGACAAAAAGCACGAACTTACTAATCTGCAACATGGAAGAAACGCAGAACACACAGCAAGAGGGATACAGAGGCAATATATACAAACAGGCTGATGAGCAACAGGTGTGAACGTAGCTGATGCTAATTACAGGTAACTGGGGAGTTAAACTTGGCAAAAGGAACAGAGAAGAACAGTGACCAAAAAAACAAAAACAAAAAACAGGAAATGAGTGACACTTAAGACCTGGACTACGACACACAGCTTGATGCAGACAGAAGACAAAAAGCGGAGACCAGAGAAGGAAGAGAGTAAAAGGGCATAAACAACCTCTCATTAATGAAATGCACAGATAAGTGGAACATAACCATAACACCATAACAAAAAGCCAGAAAGCCAACAACACAGACTACAGAACCATCAAAACCAAGAATAATCAAAAATACAAAACCAGAGAAAGATCCTAAAACTCAAAACCCACGACAATCTGCTACGGTCTTAACATACATTTCTAAAATATCAAAGTGTGTTGATGTTAACTCGTTTATGTGCCTCGATTTTATTTACAATTTTATTTCATTTATTTGGTTCAGATGGATGTGTTCTGAAAGCAGGAACCCAAGGATTAGACAGAAGCTCGTTTACATGGAGTCAGTTTAATTCAAACCCGTTTCTTCATAATGACAATTTGTAATATAATTTTAGTCTTTTACTGATATATATGTCATTCCCACTAAACCTAACAATAATAAAACTTGAAAACAGGTCTTGAGCAGGAAAAAACCCTCATAATGCCAAGCCAGCATTTGTTTTCTATATAATATTTACATCTATATGATGACCTACACATCAAATGAGTCACATGAGGCCTTCAAAATGAAGAATAAGTAGGAGGAGGAGTGGGAGTGTCAGCTGTCAGGTTCTCCACAGTCTGATAATAGTCAGCTATCAATAAAACAGTTGAAGCATAGTTTACAATGCATTTGATATCCCCGAGTGCTGTCAAACCCAAGGTCTCATGTTTTGTCTTGAATGAAATGATCTAATTTAATGATTTAAAGTAATGAGGAAAGACACTGGAGCCAGTATGTTCTTTTAATGAGCTATAACTGAACAGCAATCCCTGGAAAGAATTAAAAGGTTGTGTGTTTTATTCAGTAATCACTAAGGCTGCTAATATGCTTCAGAGATGTTCACTGTCATCCTCCATCATACACGCACATCACAGCGAAGTCAAAAACACGTTTGAGGACCTTGATATTTAAAAGCTATTTTTCAATTAGATTCACTCGCATTCTGGTGGGATGATGCACATTTTTGCTCATCACTGGATGGTCTTAACTGTGCAGCTGTGCTACTTAATATCTCTTTTCTGTTTTCTTTTTAGTGCTAAGTGTTACAGTAATGAGAGACAAGCTCTTGCTCTATACGCTGTTCACTTGTTTGGCTCTACTAAGCACAGAGTAAGTGTGAAGTGATAAATCTCTTGCAGAAATAAGGAGGTATGGACCTTCGTGACTAACAGCAGCTGTAAACAATACAGTGTGTTCCAATATGGGAGTATTACTGATGACCCTGACACTGATACATCTTTAAGCATTTTGTGATATGATGCAAAACTAATTATTTTTTCCCGGTCACCAACCTGCAATGGGGCCTCCATAACAGTTTGATATCCACCTGCCTAAACGTTCATTGGCAAACTGCTGTTTTTCTCTAACGTCCTTCCTTGATAAATAAAGGCTTTTTCCCTGACGTGCCTCAGTGTAAATACAAAATCCCTTTTTGAATGATAATTTCATTTATTATGGGGAAAAAACCACCTCAGCTGGCCCTATGTGAAAAAGTAATAAACCTAATAACCAGTTGTGCCAACCTTAGCAGCAAGAACTGCAATCAAGTGTTTGTGATAACTGGCAATGAGTCTTTCACACATTGCTGTGGAGGAGTTTTTGCTCACTCTTCTTTGCAGTATTATTTTAATTCAGCCACAGTGGAGAGTTTTCGAATATGACGAGTGTGTTTAAGGTCACACCAAAGCATCTCAATGTGATACTGTTTGGATCTTGACAAAGCCATGCCAAAACCATCATTTTTTTTTACCCTTTGACAGGTGGACTTGCTAGTTGGTTTCAGATCCTTGTCCTGCTGCATAATCCAAGTGTCTTGAGTGTCAGAGCACAAAGAGATTCTCAGAGATCCTTCTTCAGGATTTTCTGGTAGAGAGCAGAATTCATGATTTCATCGATTACAGCAAGTCGTTCAGGTCCTGAAGCAGCAAAGCAGCCCCAGACTACACACTTCCTCCACCATGTTTGAAAGTTGGTATGTTCTTTTCATGAAATGCTATGTTAGCTTTATGCCAGATATAACTGTACTTAACTTTTGTGTCGTCAGTCCACAGAATATTTTCCCAAACAGTTTTGATGATCATAAAGATATTTTCTGTCGAATGTGAGACAAGCCATTGCTTTCTTGTTGGTCAGCAGTGATTTCTCCTTGAACGCTCCTCATGATCCCGTTTTTCTTATTGTTGAATTATGAACACTGACATTGACTGAGACAATTAAGGTCTGCAATTCTTTCAAAGTTGTTGTGGGTTCACTTGTTACCTCCCGAATGAGTCGTAGATGCACTATTGGCCAAGCAGTTTTGGATCACCTTTTTCCCTTGAATTTAGATCATTGTCAGTTTTTACACTGGCAGAACATCCATCCATCCATCCATCCATCCATCCGTCCATCCAGACGTCAGTGGTTGAAAGGTTGGGTACTCCTGGAGCAGGTTATAGGGCCATCACACTGTAATTGAAAAGTTTATTTGCAAACAGTGTGGTTATGCATATCTGTTATCTGCAGTAAACTCATCATAATTCTGGGAATGTAAAACCTTTTAACATTTTGACAGAATCTGACAGTGCTCCTGCGTGTTTGAAAGAAAGGTTGAGTCTTCACCAGACACATAGACCTTACTGATGAAAAGGTCATTTCACTCTAAATAGTCAATGTTTCTGGAGCCATTTCCATGATAGAACCACTGATAACGCTCTAAAATGAAATCTATCTTTGCCTTTGATACATTGCAGTTTCACCGCCATTGGCATTAATTCATTACAGGAGAACTAAGCAGAGATTACAGCTTTGTATTCCTTGACAATGTCACGCAGGCCTGCGCCATACAGATAATTATGAATCGAGAGCTGCAGCCTCAAAATGAGAAAGCTCTCTGAGCTCATCTCATTCTTCTGAATGGGCCTCTGTCAGATACTGACAATGAGTGACCTTGTGCTTGGAAAATCGCACTGAATTAACCATGGAGCAGATATCACTTATACACCCTGGCTTCCTTCCTCTTGAGGGGCCTCGAGTCATCTTTCAAAAATGAATCAGCTCAGCCGACTAAATTATGCCCCCCTCAAACCCCATGCCACACAAAGGAGACATGCTAATTTTTTTAAATACCATAATTTGACTTTACACTATTTTGGCTGTTACTTAGAGGCTAAAATTGACGTGATTGCCATCAGTGTGGATAACTGATTCTGAATCTATTGCATGCACTAGCTAGAAATTAGAGCACCGACTGTAAATCTCAATATTACAAACTTTCTTTATAAAACACGACTTATACCTGTGGTCAGGTCCCGACACAACATATTTAAAATGTGTTTATTTATAATTTAAGTGAAGTATTAATCTTCACAAACAATTTCAAAAAATCCCAACAGTGCACTTGTTGAATATCGATAAGTGAGTGAAATAAAACACTGTTAACAGAGTTACTACTGCTACTACTAATAAATTAATAGTTAAAACAGATTTTAACTATGTGCTGTAATCCATCCTTAATAACTGGATCGCAAATTGAAATATTCTAAAGCTGGAAATTAATGTTTATACATGGTACCATAATTTTGATAACCACGCTCACTTTGACAACCTGTGCAGTAAAAGCATTTTTTACAGGTTCACTACATGAAATAAGACGGTGAACTTTCCATCTTCTGACCAATCTGTTGCTTACAGAATTGTTACACACAGTCTGGCTCCAAACCTGCACTGTGGGATTTTTCTGCTGCAGAGTCTCGTGGTGGTTCCAGAATGAAGACAGGAATTAAAAGAAGATTTGTCTGTGACACCATAGACGAACACATGGCAGGCTGTTGTTTGGCTTAAGAGTTGGCACATATCTTGGCAGTAACCACCTAATTTAGATTTTCTAAAACACAGTAATTGTTGTGACCAATGCGAGTTATTCTGTTAAAATACTTAATACAAATGCTGTCACTTTGTATTTATCTAAATTAATGAAATTACTGAATTTTACAGCTGTTAGCTGTGTCCCAAAACCTGAAGGTTATATTGTTCCATTTCACAGCCTCGCACTTCCGGCCTCCTCGGTCTTCGAAGGAACCGGCCCACGTAGACCGCAAAGGCCGGGTCCTCCAAAGGATGCGGCCTACGTTTTGGGACACAGCTTTTGTCTGCATGGTTAACACTAGCACATCAAGTTTGATGGTAGATTTGATGCAAGTAACAACAAGTAATAATGCAGTTTTCTCTTACTGAGATCTAATTTTAGCTGGTATGTGCATGTAGTTTTAGATTGCAATCATGTTTACATCTATCTTTTATATTATTTATGTTCTTTGGTGTGCTAACACCTCACCAGCTGCTAGTAGCATTACATGCTGAAACATGGGGAGTCTATAATGTGTAAAATTCAGCTGTGACATGGCTTTGAAAAAACACACTGTACCTATCACCACGGTTATCATCTGAAGTGCTTTCTACCAAAATGAAGATAAATTAATATGGATCGTCCAGTCTGAATGTTGCTTTTGTTCTCTGTGTC
Organism: Diplotaxodon limnothrissa; assembly: GCF_057381915.1. Taxonomy (NCBI): domain Eukaryota; kingdom Metazoa; phylum Chordata; class Actinopteri; order Cichliformes; family Cichlidae; genus Diplotaxodon; species Diplotaxodon limnothrissa. The sequence goes on from NC_140596.1 coordinate 26,013,152, forward strand.
TTTCTGTGACCTTTTTAATCCGCTTTATTGTGAGTTTCCTGCTCAGTAAAAGGAAAAATAGATGAAACGAAATAGATGTTTGTTTTGCTTGCTGTTTTGCAATTAATGCTGTCCACCTTTCGCTCGCTAACTGTGCAGTCCCGCATTGTCTGGCTGACTGATCGGAGCTTTTGACTGAAACCTGCATGCCCTTGTTGGCTTTCTTGAGTGAGAAAGTACCAATTAATCTGTTGTGACTGCTCAGCTGAACATTCAATAAGAGCCGTGGTCATTCATTTGTTGGTTCATTTGTTTTGTTTATTTTTCTGTGTGTTTAGTTTTGTGTGCTATTTTTCACTCAGTTGGCGAAGAAATTATCCTACACACTGGCACATTTAAATAGCATTATTTGCTTCTCATTTGTTTTGTGGGTTATGGTTTTGTTTGTGCATTACACTGTATGTCATTATGGTCTTTCATGGGCTGCATAATGCACAGAATTTCTCACACAGGAGTACGTTGGAAATTATTCTGTTTATTCCTGCTGGGAGTTTTCCTCAGTTGTCCCAGCTTTTAGAAAAGGACTTTATGGTTTTCAATGAACCCCCAGAATCAAATGCAAAGACATCTCAGAGTGCTGCCTTAGGGGACAGGCGATGTGTGTTGGTTCTTTGTGAAACCTAAGCACAGCTTTGCAGATCTCCATGTTGTAGCTGTTTACTGTCACCAGGGGGCACTATCAAGAATATGTGGAACAGGTCGATAGGACACTTGGTCCTTTAGCCAGCTGTGAAGTCCAAAATCAGTTAAATGGAGTGTTAAAAAAAAACTATCCACTTTCTGTGCTTCTTATCCTGCTTTTTAAAAAAGTTTTTTTTAATTTCTGATGTTTCTTCTTTTTTTTGTCGTGAACTTTGCTGCGTTCAACCAATGCACAGCATCATCATTGTTGCACCGATGTCTTACTAGTGAACTGCAAACAAACATGTCTGCATAGGTTGCATACCCCCAATCCTACACTCTGCATAGAAAAGTACTTAAGAGGACACAAATGCGCCTTTAATCTGCTACACAGTACTAAGTGTTGGGAAAAAGTCACATATCAGGGACACACAAATGCCACAAACTGCACAGTAGGGATTTGCAGAGAGTGCATTAGCTGTAAAGAATTCATATGACTGTGGTTTGTTTTCATTACTCTTGTGATTTTAAGATATTGAAGTGTTAACATAGGTATTGTTCAATACATTACCACAATAATCATAAAACACTTGAAGGTAATATCAGTATGTACAACTACAGTATTAGCATCACTGAACAGAAAATCTCATTCTGCTAATAGGGCACAATTTCTCAATGTAACATCTGCAACCATGCAGCACATACACTGACTGTGCAAAGCATGTAGGCAAGTACAGTACATACTATCCATGTACTGGATATGAACTGGATGTTTAGTGTCGATATCCATCATTCAGCCCTTTAGAAAAGGCATTTACTTTTGCGATTGATGTGAATACTTTCTCTTTATGTCTACAAGTATGCTGCAAATACCTGCTGTTAACATTCAACATATTTACAAGTGAACTAGTTGTGACTTCACTTTCAGGTGTCTTCAGTTTAGTTTTGACTTTTGCGACCTTGTGATGGCTTTGGCTGTGGATATTATGCAATAAGATTTTTCCAGGGCAAATAGAAATAATTATAAAATGAGGCATATATGTGTATTTTTCCCCCACAACATTTCTAAACAAATACAATTTTTCAATGGAAATTGAGGTTTGAAAGTTTAATGCAATCAAGCTAATCTAATTACACTTAATCAGACTGTGACTTAATCCAAAATGATAGAATATAAAAATGCAGCTTGCTCTAAGTGTAAAAGCAATAGAAAGAAACTGCAAATAAAACTAAACAAACAAAAAAAGATTGGTCCAGTGTGGGATTTAACATTTAGTCTCTTGAGAGAATGATTGTGATCGAGTGAGTTACGCCAGCTACGCGTCTCCTTTTAATGTGGACTTGCTCTTGTGGACTCTTGATTTACAAAGCTGGAAATGCTACAATTCACATTTATGAATGCAACATTTGCAAACACTTGCAGTTTGTTCTTTACTGTGTCATTTTAAAAATCTTTTGTGCAATGCTTTGTGATTTCATGTCGGGGATGAAAGGGATTTTGTACTAACACTCTATACACGTTCAGGACCTCAAAATTTAAACATGCAGCTCGGTCCCTACTTGAGATTTCTACTATTATAATTAAGATTTATAATTAAGCAAACATATGCCAAAAGATTTTTAGGGCAACTATTGAAACTATAAACAGCATATACTACCAATTTAGTGATATAAACATGAACCTGATATATTTTACAGCCTAAACAAGTGTATCTAAATAACTCCATAAAATGATACTTCAGTTTTACTGTAGTTGTAAAATCACTAAAGTTGCTGGCTCAGAGTAAACAGGAGTATTTCAGACTAAATGACTCAGAATATGAGTTAAAAGAAAATGAGATGCACCTACATCTTTCCTCAGTCCCTTCTCATTTTCATCTTGAAAAGGCAATGTAGATGTTCATTCAGGCTTTGGCTCAAAGACAGTCTCTTTGTAAGAGCACTGCCTTCCTCTCAGCAATTAATGTTTCTCTTTTCCTCAAATTTTCTCGTGGTTTTGGTGTGGGTGCTGTTCTTATTTGAGCTACTGGGCCCATCAATGTAAAATACCTAATTTTACGGAGATGAAAAAGAAGAAAAAATGTGCTTGCAGTGATTGTAAATCATCCGTGAGCATATAAACTGTTAGAGATAAAACTTACCGCACAGTTCTTGTCCAATATCTTTGCCATCATGAGAAAGGTTAGATTTTGTATTTCATTTAATTAATTAATTAATTGTACCTTTTTCAAAATGTGTAAATAGAAAAAATAAAAGCAGACAGAAGACAGAAAAGATGTATGTAGATAACTTATGTAGAGCTGAGGTTGCCAAGTTCAGCCATACAGAGAACAGACCTTTAATTTTCATGACTTAGTCTTAAACCAGAGACCCTCACAGCACTTCTGCTGCACTTGAAGTAAGCATGTGAGTAAAATTAAAAAAGTATTGCTCCAATTCTTTCTATCCAGTTGCTGGTGAGCAGCAAATGCAGTTTGTAGCAGTCACTCTATAGATGTGCATAAATTATTCCCTGTCCCACATTAATGTGATCAGACTGTTAATTACTGTAGCTAGCAAGTTAGATATATACCCTATTGGGCTGTTTCCACTCACATCTTTCTACCACAATACCCACTAGTAGGGAAGCGCTCACGACTAGTAATTACTAAAAGACGTTTTCTAATTTAATATAAAAAATTACACGGTTAACAGTCTGGTTGCAATGCCCAGTATTTGCATACCCTACATCCACGTCAACCATTTCCTTCTAAAGCCAGTTTGGTTCTTAACTGCATTTCATCCATTTAGAAAAAAAATAGCCTCTGAGCATAATGTAGTAAGTGATTACATTGCACGTAAAATGAATTTGGGATAATAATTTAGTTGTATAGAAACGTAATTTCAGGGTTGAGCATGCAGGTATATTAGGTGTGCTATCTTCCCTGTGAAACGCACTCCCTCCTAGTTATTTAGAGGATTATTGAGCTACGTCTGCTTTGTTGGTTTCAAGGTAATAATCTGAGTGTCTTTCCTAAAAGCTGAAAAGCAGTGTGCAGCTGTGTGCCCATTTGAGACCAAATCATCTCATCAGGTATCGTGCATTGAGATTCAACAAGTAAGCAGCAGTCTTGCATTGCTCACTTCCTGTCATCTCTGCATCTCTGGCACATCCACCCCCAGCCCTGCTGTCTGGTATGGTAATACACATCACTGCCTGGAGCACACTTCCACACTTGAGATGAAACCATCGGAAATCATGCATGGTTATCCAGATTGAATAGTCAATCCCCGCACATATTAAACAGTGAAGGAACAGTTTTACATTATAGGATTTGGGCAAAAAGCACCACTCACATACTTTGTGAGCGACGTGATTTAATTTCACCTGCTTTCAACAAGCAAGATTCATCCAATTTTATCATCGCCATCACAAATAGCACCCTCACATTTCTCACTCTCTTGTCCTTTGGAGCCAGAAGTCCAGTAAGCAGTTGGCATAATCTGCATTACAGTCTCCAGAAATGGCATTGGATTTATAGAAATATTAAGAATGACGAGAGGCAATAAAGCTAGAGCTTACATTTCAAACCAGCACAGATTGACTAGTTTGCTAATTTCTGTTTTTCAACATTTGGAACGCCTAACGCTCATGGGAATGGATACATATTACATCAAAACACTGAAAATACAGTTTTTTAAAGTTATCTCCACGTATTAAGTCTATGGGATAAAGCGTGGTATATCAACTGTGTCAATTAAAAGAAACTGGCTTATTTTTAAAGAAATGCACTGTTTTACTTTACAGAAATACACTTATTATTTCTTATTTAACATGTGGCTTAGCATTGCAGTGGTTCAGCGAATCTGAGCTGGTACCAACAAACCAGCAAATTAAGTATATGAAAAAAAAGTCAGGATTTTACCATTCACATAACTCTGACATTCGCTGTCTTAAACAAATAGCACATCTAGCCGACATCTATATGAACTAAACCACCTTTCTGGAAAAAGAGTAGATGTGTATTCTCTTATTTGTCCTGTGAAAATGCTCAATGAAACAATCTGGAATATGTTTTGAACAATTACTCACACCTGTGCCCCGGTGTTAACATCTGCTCTGCAAAATAAAAAAAATAAAAAAAATGGCTGCACTCTATGGAATACATCAAGATGTGGCTGCCAGCGTCTAGACAACCCCCCTAGCTTCCTTGCTTTCTGCTTTGTTGACTGCTTAACCAAACAGCTGATGTAAAATCAAGTAGTGTATTCTTGTCAAAGCACTACTGCTGAATCGCCACGCGCAGCCTGGGGAACTTAACCAGCTAGTTGTGTGTTTCATGCGTGCACCTCTGTCATAACAATCCCTGCTAACATAACTTCAAGGATATCAACAAAGAGCTAATGAAAGCAAAGATGGTTTACCTGATTAAAAAAGCCCAAATGTCCTTTTTATGGGTGAGGACTCATCTCTTTGGATCCTGCTTCATATTTTTGTAGACCAGACCACTGATATCTCTAGTGCATTAATATTTAACTTCAATAAGTGAACACACAAGTCTCCTACCTTGTTATCAAAGCCAATTATTAGGTTCAGGATGTCAGTGTGCTTTTTGTAAACCAAGACATTCAAAGCAATTGAGCACTGAGGGAATTTCATAAAGCCAGAACAAAGGCCATGCAAGGAGTTCTTGTCTGAATGAAAAATGGGATTGCTTTGTGTTTGTCCCTAGGCTTGTGTACCGATAACTTCAAAACATAGGGAATACGATAAATATAGATGCTCTCTTAACTGCCTTTTAAAAAAGAGGGAAAAATCATTATAAACTATAGGAGTAAACTCGCTGTAAGATGTTTATTCATTAAAAGCCATCGACAGCTTGTTATGACAACATCAGAGACGAATAGAAACATGCTATAAGTGAAACGAATCTAAACAAGTGGCATTTAGTAAATTGCACAACTGTTGTATCTGTCCATCAAATTAATTTAGTGAAATATGTGGCATGAATGACAGCATACATTCTGTCTTCTTTTAAAGCCGTCAGTCACCCCTGGCAAAACTGCAGGCGTGAACCTCAGCAGCTGTGAACACAGCATTGCTGGAATCACAACCTGCTTGGATGCAAACATTACACCAGGTTTCTCTGTTCTGGGTTTGCAGCAGCATGCTGCTCTTGCTTTGATGTTTTACATTAATGGCAATTATTTGCTAAATGAGGAAGCCTTTATTCGCTAAAACAAAGCATTTCACATGTATGACTGTACAACAGCTTAATAATGACTGTTTTGTTTGTGGAGGGCAAGTAAAGGAAAACATTATAATTTGCTGTCATGCTGCTGAGAATAACACTGGCAAAACCACTAAGAGCTCTAACAGTTTTGGTTTTCCATCCGTCTATCAAGCACAGGGAACATTTTCTTGGCCAGCTGACCCTTTATGATCAATGCCCCATCTTCTGATGGCTGCTTCCAGCAGGATAAAGCCTAAAGTCTCAAAGCTCTGATCATCTCACACGGATTTCTTGAACATGACAATGAGCTTGCTGTACTCAAACTGGCTCCACAGTCACCAGATCTCAATCCAACTTTTGGGATGTTCTGAAAGCAGAATGGTCCAACATAAGTGCACCCAGTGTTGGGAAGTAACGCAATACATGTACTGGCGTTATGTATTTAAAATACAAAATATGAGTAACCGTAATCCGTTACGGTTACTATTTAAATTGGTGATAATTAGAATACAGTTACTTTGTTAAAATAAATGGATTACACGGCGGTCTTTTCCTGTTTCATATGTTGAACTATCCCCTCCCAAACAAAACACGAAATAAGAGGCTCCAATGTAAGCGTCCTGTTAATGTTGATGGCGTGAGTAACACAATGGACCTGAAGCCAGCACAACAGAGCCAGCAAGCAAGAAATGCAGGAATGCATTTCTTACTTGGAAATTCGGACACCACTTCATATTTAAAGAAGAAAGGGATGGGCGAAATCTGACTGTGCAATGCAACTCTGTCAGCAACTAAGCTGCTCTCAGCCTCAAAAGACTCCACCTCCAACCTTGTTTTAGTTGTGGCAGCTACCTGGGTTATGTGCCACTTCAGTATCTTTGACGTACGATTGCTGTGCGATTTATTAATATTACTGAAGGCTACTTGCCACCGAGCTAACACTGTTACCTGGCGTTAGCTGAGGTTAGTTCATAGACTATTAAATTTGATTGATTGATTGATTGATTGATTGATTGATTGGTAATTTATTTCAACATGTGAACAATATACAAGTACATTTAGAAAAGAAATAAGAGAGAAAAAAAATACTATACAAATTACATACAAAAAAACATTCTGATTAATTTACATGTTGAAAGGGAGTGGGAAGAAGTATACACTTATTTAATCCCACCCCTGTCCCATAAATTATCAGTGAATATTTAGTCAGCTTCCTTACTGATATAATTTGTAATAAAAATAGTGAACAGATTTCTGATATACTATATACTATAATATCACATCATGAATTTTTTGTTTGTTTGTTTTTAAATAGAGACATTCACTTAATTTAAATATTTTCCTTTTCTTTATAGATCGAGAAGATCATATTTTTATAACTCTTTTTGAACAGTTTTATGTTTGGACATTGCTTTAATTCCATATTCAGTTTGTTCCATAGTTTCACTCCATGAACAGAAACACAAAAGCCTTTTCTTGTAGTACGTACCTTCATTGTTTTGAAGTTACAAAAACCCCTTAAATTATAACTTCCTTCTTTCAAAAAAAACATACTCTGAATATTACCTGGCAGTTCTTTATTTTTTGCTTTGAATAGAATTTGTGCTGTTTGGAATTTCACTATATCGTCAATTTTCAATATTTCAGACTGCAAAAATAGTGAGTTTGTATGTTCCCTATAACCTGCATTGTGGATGATTCGAATTGCTTTCTTTTGAAGAGTAAAAAGTGAATGTAATGTGGTTTTATAGTTATTGCCCCAGACCTCTGCACAATAGCTTAAGTATGGTGAAACCAGTGAACAGTAGAGAATATGAAGTGATGTTCTGTCGAATACCTGTTTTGCCTTGTTTAGTACTGCAATGCTTCGTGATACTTTGGAATGAATATATCTTACGTGAGCTCTCCAGTTAAGTTTTTCATCTATTATTACCCCCAGAAATTTATTTTCACTGACTCTTTCAATATCAACACCATTTATTTGAATCTTTGCATTTGTATTTAAACTACTATTTCCAAATAACATCAGTTTAGATTTATTCAAATTTAATGATAATTTGTTTTTATCAAGCCAGAACTTCACTTTACTTATTTCATTAGTCATATCCTCCAATAAATTCTGCAGATCATCACCAGAGCAAAAAATGTTTGTATCGTCAGCAAAGAGAACCATTTTTAATACTTTGGACACTTTACAGATGTCGTTAATGTACAAGTTGAAGAATTTTGGACCCAAAACTGACCCTTGGGGTACACCACAAGCAATGTCCATACATAAGGAGCAACCACCATTTATTTTCACAAACTGCTTTCTGTCACTTAAATAACTCCGGACCCAATCTAAAACTACCCCTCTGACACCATAACGTTCTAGTTTTCTTATTAATATATCATGATCTATAGTGTCAAATGCCTTTGTCAAGTCTATGAATAACCCAGCCACATATTGCTTTTTGTCTATGGAATTTGTGATGTATTCTATTGAATCTAATAGTGCCGATGATGTTGATCTGCTTGATCGGAATCCGTACTGACTCTCAGTGAGTAGTTTATGTTTATCTATAAATTTTTCCAGTCTGTTTTTAAACAGTTTTTCAAGAACTTTTGAGAATTGGGGTAGTAAAGAGACAGGCCTGTAGTTTGTGAAATGGTGTTTGTTTCCAGATTGGTATAGAGGTATAACTTTTGCTATTTTCATTCTGTCTGGAAATCGACCAGTTTGAAATGATAAATTACAGATGTATGTAAATGGTTTTATAATAGCCTCAATGACTCTTTTAACCACTATCATATCAATATCATTACAATCCAAAGATTTGTGATTTTTACATTTTTTGACAATTTCAAGAACTTCATTTTCATCAACGGCTGTGAGAAACATAGAATATGGATTTCTGTCAATCAGTGTATCGGGTTTTTCCTGTGCTTTCCCAGGATGAGTGATTGTTCTTGCTAAATTTGGTCCAGCAGTTACAAAGAATTCATTGAGACTATTTGCCACAACATCCATATTGTATTCTTCATGGTCATTACAAATGAAATACTTGGGATAGTTCTTTTGTTCAGTCCCACATTTTATAACACTGTTCAGGATTTCCCATAATCTTTTATTATTATTTCTATTTATATCTAATTGCTTCTTATAGTATTCCTTTTTACTAAATCTAAGTATATTAGTTAACCTATTTTTATATCTTTTGTATCTGATTTCAGCATCTTTAGTTCTCGTTCTTAAGAACTCTCTGTATAGAGCATTTTTCTTTATACATGCATTTTGCAGACCTTTTGTTATCCATGGACAGTCCATATATTTCTGTTTCCTACTATATTGCTTTATTGGACAGTTGGTATTGTACAGTAATGTAAATATTCTAAGGAATTTATTATAAGCACTATTAACGTCCTGTTCCTGATATACTTCACCCCAGTTTTCCTTCAATAAATCTTTTTTAAATGCATTCATTCTTTCTTCTGTTCTTACTCGTCTGTACTCTTTTTTACTGTCCATTTTATTGATCTTGTAATTCCTATCATAGATTGTAAAAATTGGAAGATGGTCAATTTTTACTTGACGGATAGCATCAACAACCTGCCAGCTGCAAATAATCATCTGCAGTTCTGAAAGCAGTCTATGAACCAACCTCAGCTAACGCCAGCTAACAATGTTAGCTTGGTGGCGAGTAGCCTTCAGTAACAGTAATAAATCACACAGCAATCACTCAAAAAAAAAATTCATTGGATGACCGTAATTTTATCTTGCCACTTATATTCCATCTAAACAAATCATGTTATATTAATCCATCTTGAATGTGTTGTTTCAACACGATATATGTAGATAATAGTAACATTAACATTCAATTAAGTTGACTTTTATTCAGTCAACATGTTTGTACCAAGTTAGTCTAATTAAATTTATTTAAATTCATGTTATATTGTTTAAACACTTTTGCACATCATAAGTCAGTCTTGTTACATGACCTAGTAAAATATTTGTTTGTTACACCAACAATAATCTTGTTGAATAAAACAATGTAACTTATGTCTGTAGTACATGTTGTATTCATATTACATAATGTTCAACAAAGTCAACAGATTTACGGCAACTTCCAATCCACCCATCTTCTTATCTATCTGGGCTGCGGAAGTGATAGGGTAAGAGGGGCAGGGTACATCCTGGAGAGCTCGCCAGTCTACCATATAGAGACAAGCAACCATTTGCACTTTAACACCTGTGGGTAATTTAGAATTGCTAGTTACCCTCACTGAAAAAAAGGGATTGGCCAGCTCTTGGATTTACGTAAGCATCTTGCGTGTATTTAACACAAGTGCCTCATGCTTTAAAGTTAAGTGTAACTACATAGTGTAGAAACTACATGACATGCAGAGAGGCTAGATTAAATTGTTCATATCATGTTCAAGTGAAGTAAGTCAATAATATATCAATGTTAAATCCCGCGACACTGCACGGGTTTCAGACTCGCGCTCTTTAGATCGTGGTTTCAGGAAGGCATCCATCTCAGTCAAGTCGAGCAGCCACCTCTACTTTTTTTAGTATACCAAAAAAAGTAAATTGGGTGGTTGTTACATTAAAAAAGTCTAACTTGTAATTTGAACACAATAATTTCATGTTTCTATGAACGTAATTAACTCATGAAGAATCTGTACGAAATTCAACAACTTAATTTGTTCTTGTTGAGACGACCTGATACAATCTAGTAAGAGTGGTTAGTTGCTGAACTCATGAAATTCACAAGATCGCACACGATTTCAAACTGCAGGAAAATCACTGGAGTTATAAGAGGCAGACAACTACACACGCACCACGTGCATGCTATTGCTATTTATTGTGTATTATTACAAAAACAAAAAAATTCTGCATCAAATACAGGAAATCATAGCTTTCCTACATTTCCTAGATTGTTGGCATGGTGGTTAGTGCTGTTGCTTCACAGTAAGAAGGTCTTGTGTTCAAATCTGCATTCTGGCTAGTTTGCAGGTTTCTCTCTGGGTATTCTGGTTTCCTCCCGCAGTTAAAAGTCATGCAGTTGTTAGGGTTAACTGGTGATTCTAAATGACCTGTGAATGTAAGTGTAAATGGTTGTTTGTTTCTATGTGATAGACTGGTCAGCTGTCCAGGGTGTACCCTGCCTTGTAACCTATCTTCCCAGCCCTCCTGCAACCAGGATAAGGATGGTAGTTGTTGAAGACCCATTCAATTTTTATGGTAACCAGGATCTAGACTTTGTTGAACATTATGTAATATGAAGACAGCATGTAGTATTTAAGTGACCAAGTAGTATTGGGGTAAAAGTTATTGAATAGTGCTGAAATAAAATGACAAAATTGTGAAGGATTAAAATATTCCAAGAGCTCAACTTACTTCATCTAAACATGTTTCAATCGCGTTTTAAGAACACAAAATGCACAGATTTACTGAATATGAAAAAGTTGTGTTGATTTAACTCAGTTGTTTAAGTTTCTGCCAAAGCAAAACATTTGTGTGCAACCAATGTCCACTATCAAGTAAATCCAACATGGCCTTTTTTTCCAGTGCTTATATCTGCATGACTTATAACTGTGGACGAAACCAGAGTACGCAGAGAGAACCCATTGCAAACTTGGCCGGATTGTGGATTTGAACCCAGGACCTCCTTGCTCTGAGGCAACAGCGCTAACCACCATGGCACTGAGCTGTTAATACAGACCTAACAAAAGTAGGAAAGCTATGCTTGATGCAGAATTTTCTTTATGTTTTTGGCCTTGACAAGTTAAACCATAATAAACGGTTACAGCATACACGTGGTGTGTGTGTGTGTGTGTGTGTGTGTGTGTGTGGTTGTCTGCCTCTTGTAACCCCAGTGATTTTCATGTGGTTTGACATCTCGTGTGATCTTGTGAATTTCGTGAGCCCAGGCAACTAACCACTCTTCCTAGATTGTATCATGTCATGACTGAGAACCTTCACAGACATATCATGTCATCTGAACAAAAACAAATTAAGTTGTTGAATTTCATGCAGATCCAACATGATTTAATTGTGTTCACCATAGAAACATGAAATTATTTTGTTCAAATGACAAGTTAGACTTTTGTAAATGTAACAACCACCCAATTTCCTTTTTTTGAGTGTACATTCATGTACTTGTAAAAAGCATGACAATATATTAAGTAATCCAAAGTATTCAGAATACGTTACTCACAACTTAACGGAAGATGTTACAAACTACAGTCTGAGGTATCTATTCTGTAATCTGTAGAGGAATACATTTTAAAAGTAACCATCCCAACACTGAGTGTAACTAATTAAGTGTAGTTTTTGCATCATGCGCGTTTTCAAAAAATTGTTTTTTTTGTGTGTATTGAACGAAATTTGTTTTCATGAGTTTTCGAGGAGTTTTCGAAGAACTGCTGGTTTGATTTAGTTAACTTTCACATCTATACAGCTGTGAAGAGTTTCTTTAGATAAAACTGAAGTTATTACAGCTGAACTCCAGTTAACATTTCTGAAGGCCGTGTGCTTTTCTTTCGACCACAGTAAGAAAAAACATGTTTCATGAAAACTTGCTTTGCATGGAAAAAATGCATTCCACACAATGTTTGAATTGAAATCAGTGGATTGAATCATCTGTCAAAACAACTTTTGTGCGCTTCTAAGAAAACCTCACAGGCTACCTGTAAGAACCAGAGGACTGTACAGCAGTCCTGACACAGATAATCGGATTCTCTTAACTTGGCAGATGCACTGTAAGAATGGCACTGAATAAAAGCCCCTTGACTTTATGCTTGAGGGCCAATAAAGAATTTATTATTCAAGCCTGATGAGCACCACTCGGGTACTTTACTTTCTAAAGAGCATGCCACTTAGTTTTTAAAGTCAGCATGAACAATTGTGTAGAATGAAATGGCTTGATGTGTTTTGCTAACAAATGAAATAAGAAATAAATTGGGTAACAATGCCACTGCATTATGAACGCCCACTCCTTTGTAGTAAGGTCAATAATAGGAAATCAGAAATGGAAATTGGTGACAATATACTGCCCAGCTACATACATAGATCCTTATATAATAATTATGTCATTTTCTCTCGCTATACATTGTGTATTGCATTTATTATGCAAACTGTATTCATACATTGATATTCTATAGACTCATGTAGAGGAGTGTGTGTGTGGGTGGTTTCAAGAGAACTCGCTTCTCCATCTGTATCATCGACATTAACATTATGCTTTATGCACTTTTTGGCTTTTAGTGTGAGGTAGAAGAAGAGCTCTAGGGTATGTAGGTTAATTTAGTTTCCTTACAAAATGTGAGTGCCTTAGTCTTTAACATTTAATCCAAAGGGAGGTATTTTTCAAGAAGCCAAAAGGGTGTGTGAAGGGTAATAAATCCCCAGTTCGACTCCACAGAGCCTCTCAGAGGTTTCAACACATGCTAAAAACCCGGGCTCTGAGCTATATTGTGTGAGAAATTGTGGGTATACTTCTCACCTTAATAATGCACAAGGTCAAAAGGTCATGATAGAATTTCCATTTCTATAAATTTAAGAGAGCGGCAGGGTGGGAAAGAGGTCCAACGCAATTACTTTCATTCATAACACTAAGGAACCATGCTAATTACTTGATGTATTAATAACCGCCCTTGCTGCTGTGACTTGTGGCCTCCACACTGCATTTCAATCTTTAAAATTCAACCTATTAAAATGTGATGAATTGCTCCAGTTGTTTTTCCACCTGAACAGGCCATTTCAGTGGGGGGGATTTCCTTCGCATGCTGTTTTCGGGATTCTACAAGTGCATCTCTTGTAATGTCCCCAGAATACATGAAGCTTATAGATATTCACAGACAAAAGATTTTACTTTATTTAGTGCTGTGTTTGGTTTCTTTTGTTTTCTGACTGAATTGAACTGGATTGTGAATCAAGTATCCAGAGAAATTAAACATTTACACATGTATTTTTGCACTAATTTGGATATAAAATATGTCAGTGTGATAAGGGCGGCCTTTTGCGGCTGGATTTAGTGAGGAAGAAGAAGACACAGTATGGCGGAAGCAAGAAGCATTTGTTTGACCACATCTCTAAAGCCTTACAATCACTGGCATGTCAAGACAAACAATCACTCTCCTGTCTAATGAGCATTGGCAGCCTTAAATACTCTCAGCTGTCAAGGACTAAACCATTATTTTACGTTCAGGTGAGTTTTCCAAATTCCACCAGCATTCTGCAATACACCATTTTATTAAATAAATATATACACACATTTGACCATTTTCATATGATTAAATATTTTACACTTTACCCTTACACCAGTTTCACATGATTACACACAATCGTTATGAAAACCCCAAAAACTCCATGCACTGAGATTCCCCACACTCCCTTAACCCTTGGCCTCTCCTTTTACCTTTAATTGGTGTCTGGCGCCCTGGGGAAACATTTTCCCAAACACCAGAGGATGTCGAAAAGACAGCCACTTCTTTGCACCACCTTTACTTCTAGACTTTGCACACACATTTGCCTATGTTTTCCTTAACAGTAGCCCTTATTTGCTGCGAGTAACAATTCTTTCCTCCTCAGAGACAACCACCGCATTTGTTAATGAGGAGCGACTTTGCAGGACCCAGAACAAAAGGCTACCTGCTAATTATTAAAATACTCAATAAAAATTAAATTAATAGTTAAATCTCTTGTGTGCAAATGTGATTGATGTGCAACTCTGTGCTAAAAGTGTGACGCTAAATAAAGTGCTAGTTAAAGTGCTTTTAATAAAGTGTAAGCGTGCTCTTAAAGTGCTGTACAAGTCATAACACTAGTAAGGGAGTCCTCTTCCTTACAGTCATCCTAATATAAAATCAGTGTATGTAATTTGCAGTAAATGGTCTGCATTTGTATAGCGCTTTTCTAGTCCATAGGACCCCAAAGCGCTTTACACTACATTCAGTCATCCACCCATTCACACACACATTCACACACTGGCGATAGCAAGCTACATTGTAGCCACAGCTGCCCTGGGGCGCACTGACAGAGGCGAGGCTGCCGGACACAGGCGCCACCGGGCCCTCTGACCACCACCAGTAGGCAAACACGGGGTTAGTATCTTGCCCAAGGATATTTAGCATGCAGCCAGGATGCAGCCTGGGATCGAACCACCGACCTTCTGATTAGTGGCTGACCTGCTCTGCCACCTGAGCTACAGCCACCCATACATAAATCCAAACTTTTACTTAGAATTATCAAGACAGTATTTTAAAGTTGGTTCTGTCCCTTTAATGTAGTCTACCTATGCATCCATCCATCCATCCATCCATCCATCCATCCATCCATCTTCATCCGCTTTGTCCGGGGCCGGGTCGCGGGGGCAGCAGCCTAAGCAAAGAGGCCCAGACGTCCCTCTCCCCAGCCACCTCCTCCAGCTTGTCCGGGGGAATACCAAGGCGTTCCCAGGCCAGCCGAGAGATATAATCTCTCCAGCGTGTCCTGGGTCTGCCCCGGGGCCTCCTCCCGGTGGGACATGCCTGGAACACCTCACCCAGGAGGCGCCCAGGGGGCATCCTTGTCAGATGCCCGAACCACCTCAGCTGGCTCCTTTCGATGTGGAGCAGCAGCTGCTCTACTCTGAGCCCCTCCCGGATGGCCGAACTTCTCACCCTATCTCTAAGGGAGAGGCCAGCCACCCTTCGGAGGAAGCTCATTTCTGCCGCTTGTATCCGCGATCTCGTTCTTTCGGTCACTACCCACAGCTCGTGGCCATAGGTGAGGGTAGGGACGTAGATCGACCGGTAAATTGAGAGCTTCGCTTTTACACTCAGCTCCCTCTTCACCACGACGGACCGGTGCAGCGTCCGCATTATTAACTACTACCTATGCATATTAACCTATATAATAATAATAAAAGTGAACACTATCCATCTCTGTGTCTGAGTCAATAAATTTTATAGCCATAGATGACCAAGGACAAGGGAAACACAAAGGAGACATGTTAGATGTTCTTTTAAACACTGAATGATAGCTGGTTGTGTGAAGAACAACATGAATTTCTCTGTAAACACATCTGCGCTGCACTTTTTAGTCATATTCTGAGACTTTCTTTGTTGTTATGATGTGAGGTGCAATGCTGGAAAATGTGTCATATGGTGAGGATCAATAATTTTAATGACACCTTGTGGATTTATTATTCACATAAAAATGTAGGAAAGTGTTGTATTTATTTACTAGCGAGATGAAAAGTTCAAGGATATGCTGCTCATAAGAGATATTAATTATTCAAGTGATCTAATTCCTTGCCATCCTGTTTTCCCACTAAGCCTCCACTCCTTCCTCAAGTGTTATTTAGCACACAGAGACGCAAATCTGACATTTTCTGAAGTTTATTATGTTATTAGGGCACACAGACTGACCTTGATGTTTCCTTGGAACATTTAACCAACCCCAAGGTGGCTATTACTGTGATGAATATTCGGCACTGCTGACAGCGCCATGGCTTATTTATTTACCCAGCGAGTGGTAGCTCGCTACCTCACCATGACCTCATGCTGTGTCCGCCTCCCTCATTTGTCAACTTGCACCTCCTCTGGTGGCCATGGAGCTCCAACAAAGTGAAAGACATGAAAATAACGTGTAACTGAGCAAAATAGATAAAATTGAAACAATTAAATAAACAAAGGAAGGGAAGCTGATTTGGCAAATTATTCTGAAGTGCCTTAATCGTTCAGACTTGTTTCAAAAGCTTCCCAGCTTGTGTTTCTGAAAGATTTATGACTTCCCTGCATGAAAAGCTTAAAAAAAAAAAAAAAAAAACTGGTGACAATTTAACGGTAACTGAGTGCTCAACTTTCTGCACGGGAGCCTTGTATGCTGTTTATGTTCCAACGACCACACCCACATATATAATAAACTTGCTTTGAAAACCGTTTGCGTTCTCCTTTGGGAGTTTATGATGGTCGTTATTTAAAAGGTAGTTAAGAAATGAGATGCTGATGCAAACACCATAGCTAAAGTGCTTTCAGCCTGCTTTTCACAGAGTTAATAGTGTTATCTATAATCATTTAAGCTTTAATACGATGGTACATCACAGCCCCTGATATTAACCCTCTGAAAACCACACTATAATGGGCAACAACCTCAAGCCTAAGCCCAACTTTAACTCAACTGTTACAGTTAGTTTAGGCACTGTTTCCCAACCGGTGTGTCGCGAGATATATTACCTGGTTCTAAATATAAACTGTATGCAAATAATGGAGGAAACTGAAAAACTTCAAAACTGGGAAATGGGTAGAAATGGAGTCGAGAATTGTGGTTGGAAAGGTTGGCATGACCAGATTTTTGTAACAGTGTGCAATGAACTTGTGATCTCATTGACTTAAACATGGTTACTTTCAATACATTGACCAGATCTGCAACCACTTGCAATAGGTTGCTGTTTTCAGAGCAACTTTGGTGTGTCAGGATGGCAATAAAACAATATTAAGTTGGGGTCCATCTCCTATCAGTTTGTTATGTCACTGAATGAGTTTCAGTTGACACACATTCACATTAATGTGTGGCAACTGAAACTTAGCAGTAATGTGAAATTATTTACGTCCAGAGTCCAGCCAGAACCTCACAGATTGTACAGCAGAGTTGCTGCTGGACGGCAACTTAACTGCAGAATGACAGAGACACTCTGCAACTTTGAATCAAATCCCCCACTGCAAATACTGTATGCCCTGCAGACCAGTTGCACTCATCGGCACAGACCTACACTGATTACAATGTGTTGCCAATCTGTCTTTGTTTATATATTAGATGGTAATTCTTTGCAAACTTCACCAGTCTGTCTGACAGTGATTATAGTCAGCCTGAGCCACAGTGCGATTGTTTGGAGATCACTTGCATTCGAAAGTGGTCGCACAAAGATTGAAAATCGTGTCAATGAGCCACAGCTAAACCACTGGTGTTCTCAAAGTGAAATACATAAACAGACCAACCTTCACACCTATAGTTTTGAACTTAATCCAAACTTTTCTACCAGCAGAAAATTATCTTGATGCACTGTGACTTGGTTGAGGTTACAGTGGATAAAGATCTACAGTAAACCTTTTCCTGGCCTCAAAAGTGTTTTTGCTGACTTAAATGAACCAATTCTACCACTGCCTCATATGTTTGTGTCAAAGCCAACCAAATAAACCAGTAGAACATTTTTTATTTAGTTTTTTCACCAAATGCCGTGAGACATGGTTGGCTATCCACAGAAATCTTGTCATTGTAATGCTATTTAGAAAATGTACTAACATATAAACAGAATTTGTGGGTAAAGCAGCTGACTGTTAAAAATACAGCAGACACAATTTAACATATAACTGTTAAAAAGGCCACTAATACTCCCAGCCCTGTATGAGTTAGAGCAAATGAATGCACAGTACCAACAAATGTAAAATTACATAATTTTTTTTCTCCAAATGTATAAAACGGCACATTTTGTTACATCCCCCTCACTGTGCCCTGTATAGCTAGGTTTGGCCACTGGCCTATCAGATTTATGGGAAAAATTCATCATCACAAAAGAAACCTTTGCCCCATACTGCACGTCAAAGAAAACTCTAAATCTTAATGCTGGCCGGAAATGTTGAAGCTGCAGCGTGCATTCACATGAAAGAGCGAGAGATCTGAGGGCTGCCATAAGCTGGGCTCTAGGGCCTCAACAGAGAGACCCCTAAAGACATGCTGGGAATATTAGAGAGTGATTGATACACACAGCTGGGGAACAGAGAAGCAAAGAAATGTTGAGGAGTTTTTATCTTGCTTAGTTCCTTTTGAAATATGGTTTACAATCTTGTGCTCATCCCTGTTCCTCTAATAACCTATAGATTAGAGCACCAAATGTCTCCCCTAATTCTCATGAAAAGCTACATGATATGCACACATGCCTCCCACTACTCCGAATCTCACACCACAACTCAGAAAGACATTATGCCCTCCTCATATACTTTCTAACCCTTTGTGTCTCTGTGCAATCAGATTATATATGGTATCTGCATGAAAATGAAATGAATGAAAATATATCACGACTGCTGTGAAGGATCAAGCTGGCAGGCATGAGGAGTAATATTGTGGGATGGAAAACAATGAGCGGAAAGAGGCTAAAGTCTCTGTTGAGCTGAGAGGAAATGCAGGCCTAGGGCATAATTCAGCCCATTGCACATTTCTGTACACATGATAGGATTACTATTTAATGAATGAAGTGCTACTTTGATGAACAGAAGCAGGAGGTGTGTGTGTGTGTGTGTGTGGGGGGGGTAGTCACACAAAAGACTCAACTATTAAGGTTAGAGAAAGATTTCGGTGTTAGTTTACTGCAAATAAACATGTTAATGTAAAGCTCTGCAGATTTTTCAGTCATGTTTTTCAAAACCTGAGCAAAGCGACGTAAGTGCCAAAACATAACCAGAAAACCTTGAACAATTCTACATTGCTTCCAGCGAATATTGTACTGCAAGATCAAATAATTCAGTATCAGCCTTTTTGAAATCATCTGAAATCTGCTTCCTAATTCCAATAAACTACTCATTAATTCTTGGTCTAAATCCTCCCTCACTTTGCCAGCCAATCATAAATAAGCACTGAGGCACCATTGCAGAGCCGGGCACTATCAAGTTAGTTCAACATACTCATACTCATCCAACATGAAGCTGGTTATCATATTGGTCAGAGGGCCCGGTGGCGCCAGTGTCCGGCAGCCTCGCCTCTGTCAGTGGGCCCCAGGGCAGCTGTGGCTACAATGTAGCTTGCCATCACCAGTGTGTGAATGTGTGTGTGAATGGGTGGATGACTGGATGTGTAAAGCGCTTTGGGGTCCTTAGGGACTAGTAAAGCGCTATACAAATACAGGCCATTTACCATTTACCATTTGATCAATTAACCAGGCTTTCCTGACCTATGTACCAGCACAATCACACGAAAGGGGTGGCAGCATTTAACCAATCACACTTATGGTTAAGTGTCCTGGCATCAAACATCAAACTAGACTATGGGAAAAAACATATAGAAGTTAATACAGACTGAGAGCAGCACAGCTGGTGCAGACAAAAGTAGAGGTTCATGAGCTTGAGTGAGAGGACAAGCACTGTACAGTATTAAAAAAATAAGGCAACGAATGTGTGTGTGCTCTAAGTGCTTTAGAAAAGACCTGCTGTATCTATAAAGTCTAGCCTATTTAAAGCCTGGAAAGAAAGCCAGCAAAAATGCCGACTGTGTAACTTAAAAGACTCATCACTATCACAGCTCTGTCATTAAGACGTGGGAGAATATGAAGGATTATGAGAGAGTATTTCATTAAATTAATGTTTAAAAGACAGTTTTTCTTCTTTCAGCTGCAGCCTTAGTGGTGTTTAATGCTCTGAGAGCAAGTAAAGAATTAAGATAAAAACAGAATTCAAACAGGTTTAGACTATTTTCCAAAACATTTGATTTAAGTAGGTGCTCTGTGTTAGGATCATATATTAAAATTTATAGAACAATAGCATTGCAGTAATGCTAATCAGAGAGAAAAAAAAAACACCAACTTCTTACTCTCCACACAGACATCCAAAGGATCTTCTGGCAGTGGTGATGCTTTTTTCTAGTGAACTGATTGGTCAACAGGCAGGGATTTCATACCTGCTGAGTGCTTATCTACAACCCGACCTGCTCTGGAACAAGTTAGACTTGCAGAATAAGTTACCATGGCAATACAGCCTGATAAGAAATGAACCACCTTTGCAGTAGATAAAACACAGTGTTGAATCTGAAGTTACCTATTCATTTATACTTGTTTTGTGTTTTGGCTGTCTGCTGTTCCAAAAATACATGGAATAACAGTAATCTGGGCTACTCTTGTACATGCTTGTCTTGTTGGTCTTACCATGTTTTTCCAATGTTACTGAGTGTGAAAAAACTAGTAAAAGTCTCCCCTGCAGCTACTGTCTGTGCTTCTCCTCCATCTGTTTTATTTTTGAGTTGTATCTATCTATCTATCTATCTATCTATCTATCTATCTATCTATCTATCTATCTATCTATCTATCTATCTATCTATCTATCTATCTATCTATCTATCTATCTATCTATCTATCTATCTATCTATCGCTTTTTATTTTTTTATTTTCATGATCTCTTTTCCTATATTTCCTATATTGAACTCACGACCTTCTTGCTGGGAGGCAAAAATATATTAAAAAAATAATAAAAACTAATGATTAGTTATTTATATTAGTGAAAGAAAAAATTAAATTTAGTGTAAAATGAAACAAGAAGCTCCCAGCAGCATAAAGCTATTGTCTACATTATCCATAAAGCCCACCTTATTATTTGACAGACAGATAGCAATTTAACGCGACCCAATATCACGTTGGCTTCTAATAAAATCTCCCTCTGCTGTTTCTGCAACTTATTGCAACTTCTGTATCCGTGTCTGTTTCACGCCGTGGACCTGTATGTCTATTACACGCTTTGCCCTGATAAGGAGAAAATGTCACTCCTGCTCTGATTGGGGAGGGGACCAGAGAAACTAGTCAGACATTGTTTTGCCAGAGTTACACACCGATTCAATATTAATTGATGTGGCTCTTAGTCCTGTGCAATACTGCAAGTTTTGGTATCAATTGATACCAAATAAGTATTGCTGAAACCAGTAACAATACCATTAATTTTAACCAATAAAGGCAGCTTATGAAGTGCAGAGCAGAGTATTGTGGTTTATGAAATGAATCATTATCAATTTGCAAATTCTAAACACATTTTAATGACCACTACATCCCATTTTTACTTTCCACAAAAATTTGTTATTACAACAAAACACACCTTTCAGCCTTTTAGTCATTTTGAAAGTGTTTTTTTTGGAGACCTGGGAAAAAAGTATTTAAAGCACTTTGAGTCGAGTTCTGTTGCTTAAATGCCTGTGCTACGGGCTACAAATAAAATAGATGTGACTGTCAACACAAAAAGGTCCAGACATTTTTCACAGTGCACGTTTGAAGTATATATTTTTATTTTCCAAAAACTAATTTATTCAGCACAGTTTAGTGCAATACATACTGAGCTCAGAGGACAGAAACAAAGTATCAATCCTATTGCAAAAGTATTGATCTGATATCAGTACTAGCACTACAAAACTGCAACTATGAGTGTCTGAAAACCATTTACAATACAAAGTTAGTAAATCATGTGTTACTGAGTAGTTTCAGTTATTTCCCTTCAAAATTGATTGCATGAGGGTCTTGGTGGGGTCTGGAGCGTAGAATTATACTTAACAGATTAGAAAAAGGCTGTACAGCATTAGAAAATGGCACAAACCTCAGATTGGACCTTTAAACACTATTATTGGAGTGCTGATACGTCATCAATTCACCAGTAGGTAGAACATAATCCTCACAGTTGTTCTTCCTTGAACCCTATTTATTTTCTTAGAAAAGGAGACAAAGTTAGCATATTATGCAAATTAAAAACATGAATTCATACATATGTTACTGACGAATACAGCAAAGCATCGATAACTGTTCTGCTCCAGTCCTGGTATCTGTCTGACTGACCTTTGTAACCTTGAACTGATGATCTCTCGCTGAGGTAATCATTCATGATCAATAAGCAATCAGGGAACTTGTCTCAGCATGCACTGGCCATCGGAAGTGTTTACGAAGCAAGCGATCGCTTTTGCAAATCACAGTTTTATTTGCTGTCATATAACCTTACCTTCACCCATATCAAGCTATGAAGCTGTTGGCGTAACATCCATTTGCCAATGCAGTAATTGACCTTACAACACATTATGCATTTTCATTGGGCTCAGGCTCAGTTCATTGTATTCATTCATTCTTATACGTTTACACATGCACCTGTAGTTCACAAGCTGCTTGTAGACCGAGACACTGAGAGCACTCCAACAACGCTGCACTTAAAACAAGTCTTTCATGAATATGTTTCAACCGTGTCAGCGACGGAATCTCAGAGGACACAGAGTGACAAAGACCTGTCAGGCAACCTTATAATGATGAAGCCTGTAGTAGATATTTTAATATTTGGCATTCACATAAGAACTCAGCAGCAGATGACATTCTGCTCTAATCTTGCTGCTGCAGCGCAGGATTCATGGTTTACTAAATCAAAAAGTGTTTGAGCTGAAACCGAGCTCAAAATGTCATGTTCCTGCAATGGAGACGTTATGAAGGGATTCACAGTTCTTCTAGTCTTTTCTATAGATAGCTGTGTTGTATGTCAATTACTTTGTGGTTTAAAAAAAAAATCAATAGGCCTACCGGGGGGCGGGGAGAACAACTGATGTAGTTGATTTGGCTTTGGCCTTGAAAGCTGAATTTAAGAGATGCTCTTGCTTTGCGTTTCTGCAGGATATCATATTAATGCCATTTGCATTCAAATACCTTTAAAAAAACAAATTACTTGAACATTAACCTCAGTAAAATGATTGAGGTAAGACAATATAAATATCAGTAGTACTGGATCTTTCTGTTTTTTAATATCTGGCCAACATGCAGAGTCAAAGCAAAATTCTTCTACAGGGACATGAAAGTATGCTAAAGCAGAGCAAAAGCAAGCCAGCCAACTCATGGACTCTTTAAATATTAACTAGCACAAAGCACAGACAGCTTCTTATTGAGTCTGCCAATTGATTCTTCTTTATTGGTTTAAATTCAAACCAAGAGGGACCTGCACTTCCCGCTATAAACCGTTTGAAAGCTGGAAGTCCATGTGGAGTACATCGAGACACTTTTTGTCTAAATCAACACTGACCTGTGTAAATTATTTATTTACTTTTCTGTCTAATTCAGACAGAAAGACTGTTTGGAGGAAGACAAGCATCACCACTAGGAAAGGCTGTCGTGTTTTAGTCGTAATCGCCAATTTTTTGTCAAAAAGAAAAAAAGAAAAGAAAACATGTTCCTAAAAATTAATTTCAAAATCCTGGCAGATTTTTTTTTCCAAAAGGAGGCTGGGTATGTGACATTCAAACAGGCTGCTTTTAATTAAAATTCCCAGTTACTTTGATATAAGTTAAGTCACCTGAACATCTCATTTGCCTTCTGTAATAAAGATCAGTTGAAGACTTTTTCTACCCCCCCAAAGTTTGCAAACACTTTGCTTTTTCCAGAGACGTCCTTAAAATCAATTTGGGTTGATGTAAGTTTGTTTGAAGAATAAGATGTTTTGAGGTTCTCAGCTGAACTTATTCTCTTTAATGTTTCTGAGGTTGAGGTTTTCTCCCAATTATAATGATCTAAATATTCTGTTTATATAAGTGTATAGAGCAACAAAAACTTGGGTTGGGTTGGCTATCCTGCAAGTACCTTTAATTAGTCTAATCTAATTGTCTTTACCACGTCAGTGAAATGCTTTAGTTTGTTTGCAAAGTGTAGGAAACTATAGCGTCTATGTAAATGACTATTAAAAAAAATCTCACCTCGTTTGATCACCAGATGAAGAGACAACCGTGTCCCACCACCTCGCAGTCTGTCTTCATGAAATAACAAATTGAAGGCTGTAGCTCACATTTTTTTTCTGTGTATTTTCTCAATTGGTGTGACCCCTTTCTCTCTTTTTGATAACGGTTCAGTGCGACTTGCTCCATTTATCAGAAACTCTTTACCAAGCTGCCGAAACTCAATAAATTATTCTGTTAGATTGCTGCATTTGAATTGCAGCTCCTTCTTCCCTCACTTTCAGATTTCTACTCTTTGCGCCAAGCTTTCACTCTCTCCTCCCGTTCTCTTTCCCCCACTTACTTACTTACCCCTCACATTCACTCATTTTCCTGCCTCACACAAACTCCTATTTCTCACGCTAGGCAGCAAGTAATATCCAAGGGAACTTTAAGATAGTTTGATAGTTTCTGTGGCCAATAGAGAAGGCAGGAATGCTCCAAAATAGCATCAACAAACCTCGGCGATCGTAGGTAGAGGCAGTCACGATGCCTAATGCCATTTCAAATCGAGCCGCTGTGGCAACTTATTGGCAAACACATTACTTTAAGTTTCTTTTTCTCAATCAATTCACTGGAAAGCTAAAAACCAATCTGGGCCATGACAGCTCCCATGAGGCCTGATTGATGAGTCAGAGTGGGAATGTGCATATCCAAGCAAGGTTTGGTTTATGTGTCCTCAAATTCCATTGGGTGGAAAATGTGGATTGAGTGAGGCCGTCATGGATTTGGCATCGCTAACTTTGGGGCAGATTGCGGAGAGTGGATTGATGCTCAGTGGAGGGGATGTGACAGTTCATCTCAAGGAAGAATGGGAGTGAGAAGGGAAAACAAACAGGCAGATCTATATAGAGATTGACAGTGCCGTGAGGCTGACACTGTGTGAAAGAACATGAGAAAGTGGATATTGAAATGAAAGTAACCCAGACAGAGTAATTGGAAACTGGCACAGTTTTTAAATTAGTAATTAGTTTAACAAATAAACACTTCCTGATGCACTCAATAGCTGTCAGAAATGAGAAAAAAAAAACATATAAAACTTCTGCCTCCTCTGCATTATGTTTTTGTAGTAGTGCTGCTGGTGTCACTTCTTTTATGTCCAAGCAAACTCATAATGAGGTCAAAGCCCACTTACTCTGCTTTATCTGAGTATGAAGGGAAAACACATAGGAATGAGTAGGTATGAAAGACCGCTAAAATAAAGTCACAGTCATTCAGAAATCAGTACTGAAAGTCACACATTGTAAACGCTAAAGGTTACTTAATTTTATTTTTTTCTCCTTTGGTCTCCTTCTTGTGGCGGTAAAGCAGCTAGTGTGTGCAAAGGTTTCTTCACACATCATAAATATCATGAATTCTTTAACAGTTGTCACTGAGCAAATCATTAAATCTCACGCAGGGTTACATCAGTGGAAACAGCAGAGATAAAAGGCGAATGCTTACAGTAATTGCTTGAGTGTATATTGAGTGCGTGTAGCGTATTTCTTCTTCTGGATTTGTGCCACGCTTGTGCTGGAACCTTGCTGCCCTAGAAATCTTGCAAATTTACCTGCGTTAGCTGGGACCAGAGCCTGTGTTTCCACATCAGTATCTGGGCTTACAGCTGGCCCATCTCCTAACAGCGTGCCAACCGTGCCAATGGTGGTGCTGCTACATCTCTCACTGCAGCAAGTGATATCCTGCCAAGTATCATGGGTGGCTGGCAGACTCGCAGATGTGGGCACAGAGAAAAAGAAACCTGTCTGCTCACGCTAACTACTTTACGTATCTATCCAAGCGGTGTAGGTATAATAGAGAACGGAGTATGGTTTGTTGAGCCACTTATAGAAGACAAATGGAGCTGGACAGGAACATGATTTTATGTGCTAACAATTTAGAACCTGAAGAAAAGGGAATGGGACTTAGACAGCGGGCCTAATTAAGATGTTAAATGTTAAACTCACATTCTGTTTCTGCAAATGTGTTTCCTAAAGGATCCAAACACACCCACAATTTTAAAGTTAACATTAGATTAAAGCTTATCTAATACAAGGTTAAGGTTTCAGCTGGGGATGGATGGGGTTTCAGGGGTATTTTCTGGAGTGTTGTTGCGCAGGAGACCTACAGGGGGGCATCTTCATTTTCCTTTACACAAGTACATGACAACATGACAATAACCTTTGCATTAAAAATAATTTCCAAAAGTACAACTGTGGGCAGGTGAGCCTGAGGTAGCGAGAGCGAGAGGGGAGTCTGCACTAATCAGCAGGCTGCCTTCAGGGATCAGTCTGCACAGGCAAGGACTTCTGAATGAGAGAAAGCCAGAGAAAAAGAGGGCAGGCTGCGTATGTGTGTGGGGGGGATGAAGTACTAATACATTACAAAAGACCAAAAAAATGCCTGCACGAAAACCTAAATAATGAAATGATAGTGGAAGCGAGGGACAGAGACAGAGGATGATGGCAAAATACAAAGAAAGACGAAGTGTGGAGGAACAACTCATGTACTGCATCTTAAGTGAGACGTGAGAGCATGAGAGCTGAATAATGAAACCAAGATTAGGTGTTAGGTATGCCAGGTAGGTCTTTGTTGGAGAGCTCTTGGAAATATTTAAAAAGGTTAGTGTATGAATAAACATAGGGGAAAAGAAAGAGATCCTAATGAATAATAAAGAGCTGATGTGACAGGAGAGCCAGCCTTGTGCTCTCCAGCCCACCCTCCTACCGAACCTCCCAGCCCTGCAACGCAGTAATGGAATGTTTCCTACAGGACTTTTTTACCACAAAGGACAAAGGCATAATCATTAAAATGGCAGAGCAGGGTGGAGTCAATATTGCAAAGAGCTGTTGTTATTCATTGTGCAGGCTACAGATGGACTGTATATTAGGAGCATGGTGCTCCCATTAGATATTCCACTGACACATGTTCACACACACCACTATTCAACTGCTCCCAAGGTCTCTGTTACAGTTCTGTCACACACATGTAGGACACCGAAACAGTGAGAGGAACAGAGATAGGGATATAAAGGAGTCTCTGCTGGGAGGTGGGTCTTGCATAATTTTTATGAGCCACAGTTCGCATAATGAAATAGACTGTGACATGCATGTTAATTGTTCACTGGTGCTCTGCACTGTTAAACAAAACTGGGTTCTCCTCACTGGTAATTAACCCTGTTATATCATACGTGTGTAATAGACTAAACAGTTTGCTCTTTGTCTATTGAATTTGGTGGTTTTGAAGCTAGAAAACCTGTAATTTTGACATTTGGTAAATGACCTGTATATGTATAGCGCCTTACTAGTCCCTAAGGACCCCAAAGTGCTTTACACATGCAGTCATCCACCCATTCACACACTGGTGATGGCAAGCTACATTGTAGCCACAGCCACCCTGGGGCGCACTGACAGAGGCGAGGCTGCTGGACACTGGCGCCACCGGGCCCTCTGATCACCACCAGTAGGAAACGGGTGAAGTGTCTTGCCCAAGGACACAACAACCCAGACTGTCCAAACCGGGGCTCGAACCGGCAACCTTCCGAATACGAGGTGAACTCCCAACTCTTGAGCCACGATCGCCCCATTTCTTAGTACAATGTCTTTAATTAACTTCCTTCTAAATATTTTATGCAACAGACGTGATGCTTGGCTTCTGAATGGTAAAACAATAGCATCAAAAACTGTAAACTGTACATATAACAGTGGCATCTTTTGTGAAGAGGAGGAGGAAACTGATTTAAATTCAAAGCCATTTCTGGCAGTGCACATTATGTGCTATATCTCTGAAAACACTGAGTTAGCTTTGGATGAAAAGATTTGCCTTTTCATGTTCTGACTCTTATTATAACAGAAAGAGAATTCACAAAAAATGAAACTGAAAAAAAAAATCTCTTAATTTTTAAAGGTAATACACGCTTTTGGCTCATACAGATCTTTTCTTACATTAGCATAATTTTCAGACAATCAGCAATAATCACAGCAATTCAGATTCGAGTTAACTCTGGGGGAAATCAGGTGATAAAGTAGGCAAAAAAACATTATTAACCATCATAACCATGTTTTGTCATCTGAGTTGAGGAAGTTGCTCTCAGGTTACTGCTGCCTTGTACCCAGTACATACTTAAAACCCTTCATTTACTTGGCTATCAAATCATTTAACTCTGACAGGGGGAATTTGGATTAAGTTCTTTTTACGATTGTACATTTTTAGGCCAATTTCTTTGTCAGTTTCTTTTCTTTGTGTTTTTTTTTTATGTGTTTGACTATTTATTGCTTTTTTGCCTATCATCCTGATTGTTTGTTGATCTGTGGTTTGACACAAATCTGTTTTGTGCTTAGCGTTTAAGGTTGATTGTGCAGCTGATGACTGTGTAGATCCTCGCTCGACAGATGCAACATACTTTTGTTTAAATTACGCATTTAATCCTTAAGATATATGTGTGTGTTAATGTAAGAAAAAAAATGCAATTTCAAGAAATTCTACTGTGGTAAATGAAAGAAGTTGGCCGTCATGCCCTTTTTAAGCTTTAACTGCAAGAAATAAATGTGCAACATTACGGAAAAACTTCTAGTAGTTTCAGCTCATTAACTGTCCTGTAATTATAAATCAGAAAGTTTCTGTTAATTCACAGAAAGTTCTATAGTACATCGTGAAAAAACTTTAAATTTGGTGCAGCATGAATGCCCAAATGGGAGGTTTTTATTAGTAAAGATAAAGCTGTGAAGTCTAAACATTCTAAAAAAAAGTCTAAAAATTTAGCCTTTCTTCATGTTTTACAAAGCTGTCCAGTGAGGCCGGATTAGAGTCTTTGCAGTGGCGATTCTGGTCCCGGGGCCTTAAATTTGATCATCCTGGCGTATATGATTGTGTGAGTGCGTTGCAAACAAATTGCTCTTTTTTGGGCTCAATAAAGTTATCTGAGTCTGAACTCAAACCCCTTTCTATAACAGAAATGTTGCAGAAAGGTTAGACCTCTATGCCCTGTTGCCTCTTGAGCTCTCAGTAACTCAACACCTTGAGTAAACAACTCACCCTGCTGCCTAACGTGTGTGAACATCCAGACTACACTGAAAGAAAGCATCTCTCTTTAAAAAAAAGAAAAAAAAACAACCTTATCTGTTATGATTTTGTACCTTTACCACATTCAGAAAATGCTAAATGTACCTTCAAAGCTGGCCAGTTGACTTATGTGGCCAGCCTCTTGAAAGGCAGCATAAGTGCTACAGCTAAAGCCATCTGAGGCAACAAAGGAAGCCGGGTTTTTAAGTCATCTGTCCGTTCTGTGCAGTCTATAAATCAACTGTGGCCTGGAGGGCAATCTTCCTGTATGTGTGGTTGTTTATCCATTGCCAGAGGTGCCCTTGATGGTCTTCGGTGGTTGCACAGTATTTCTTCAGCCTCTCGCGGGCTAGGAGTGTAAACCTTGCAACACAGAGAAAAACTGAAGGGGGTTGGTGAAATGATGATTTTAAAATGCAAAAGGAATAACTGATATGTTGGTGAATGAATTTCATCAGTTAAAAAAAAACAAAGAAAAGAAAAACACAATAAACAGTGTTTTAATAAAAACAGCTTTAGTACTTTTTTTTGGAATTTATTCTCAAAGTCTCTGGAATTTCATCATAAGGATGAACACCATCCTTCCAAGATAACCCCTCATTAGGTCTGCTGAGGATAGTGATGGAGACATAAATACTACTACCTAATAAGTATTTGGATGTGGTGTCTCCAGCTATCCATACCCATGTCAGCAACAGAGTATAATCACAGCTGTACAATATAAAGGATGCCCATAGCTTCATATTTCAAAAGTGAAGATGTGCCTTGAACCTGAATGCTATTTACTGGCCACTAGAGGGCAATCATGATGATAAACATAGCAAAGATGGCTGTAGCTACCGTAACATCATCCATTGTCTTCTGAAGTCCTGTTTTGAAGCATCAAAATGAACGTTTCCACCGTCACTATCTTGGTTGCAAACATCAGGATATGCCGAAAATATGCAGGTCTTACTGTGAACTCGCATGCTCATTGGCTACCAATGAGCACACAGCCAATGACTGTGTTCAGAATAATGAGCATTATTACCAGCTAATCACCTTATATTACCAGTTTGAATTCACATTTCATATATAAATTCATTTACATAAATATGTAACTGCATATACTTTTGTACACACTGTCATTACTCCGGTCCACCAGAGGACCCCAGCCTACACTTTGGGAACCACTGGAGTGACTGGAGACTGGAGCTATAGTTTTTCTTAAAACCACAAGTATCACCATCTGGTGGGCTTTAAACAGAATGCAGGTTTCTGGGCGCAACCACATTGGCTTCATTTTTCCGAACCCGAAGCTAAATCCATGTTTTATACGCTGTGGTTGCAAAAAGTCTTCTGGTCATCTAAAGGAAAATCTAAAGGAAAACAGCTCTCGTTGTCCTTCCTCTGTGACCTCAGCAAAGACTTTCCTGATGAGTATATGGGCTCTTGCTAGTTTTGGGTCATACTTAATACACATTTTATAAATTATGATCACCCTAAGAGTGTGAAAAGATGTATTTATCAGCCAGTGGGTATCAATCTTTTACGGGTGGAGAACGCTGTCTGACACAGTATAAGTCTCCTATTCAGTTGGGCTGAGATGTGGTGACTGAAGGCCACAGCATGTGAGTCACATCATTTTCATATTCATCACAACATTAATCATGTAGGATAAAGGTGATTACTCAGCTGCCACTCACTGTCGGGGTCAAAGATTAGCTTTTCCTTTAATTTCTCAGCCATGCGTTTGTGTTTAGAGTGATTGTAGTGAAAACTGTGCATCTTCATTAGATGCTAAAAACACAGTTCTAATTAATGAGACAATGTTGTGAAGAAGACAGTCTAATTTATACTGGATGAGTTGTTGAGGTACAGTGTGAGGCTGGTGAGTGAGCGTCCCTCCCAGTCTCAGCGTTGATGTGTGGCTCCATCACTCTCTGTCACAAATCTCATTCCCTCCTGCACTCACTTGGATTTCATGCAAATTTTTGTTATTCCACGTCAAGAAAGGTGCGTTCTCTAAGCGACTGGGTCAGGCAGGGGGAATCACATTAACCGACTCAGATCTGCCACAGCAGCTTATATAACTCTTGCTGCTGCCGTTTATCAATTTGCAATGCTCCAAATTTTTACTGCAGCCTGATTTTTTTTCCAAGCTTTGTCACAGTTTGTATTTACTTTTCAAAGTCCATCCTGTTTTTTTTTGCATATTTGAGTGTTTAAAAATTAGGAAACAGATAATGAGGCCAGCTGTACTGGGAGGGAGAGAAGAGATTAAAGCTTTTTGTTCATTCGAGCACTGTGAGGTTTATAGTGTGTAAGACTTCTCTACCAGGATGAACCACTTGAGCAGCCTTCCATGTCTAATATTAAATTTCAAGTACACATATTGGCCATGTTCCCTTTTCTACCTGGCTGCACCACAGGGACAATTTTGCACTTATCTCTGTCACCTTAAGATTAGCCAGGGCTAATCTAAAGAAGGGCATCAAAAAAGCCAAACACCATTACAAAAAGAAGGTAGAAGAACACTTCTCCAACTCCAACCCCCGACGCATGTGGCAAGGACTCCAGACCATCACAGACTACAGGACCACCAAACCCTCCCCCGCATCCTCTGATGTCTCCTTCCTCAACGAGCTCAACAACTTTTATGCTCGTTTTGAGCGAGGGAACCCCACAACCACAACCAAAGCAGACATGACGCCAGACCACCAACCTATGACTCTCTCCCCCACCGATGTAGGAGCGGTGCTGAGCAGGATCAATGTCCACAAGGCTGCAGGCCCTGATGGCATCCCCGGGCGTGTTCTCAGAGCGTGTTCTGGGGAGCTTGCAGGAGTGCTCACAGACATATTCAATCTGTCCTTGGCCCACGCTGTGGTACCGGCCTGCTTCAAATCCACCTCCATCGTCCCGATACCCAAAAACTCCAACCCATCTTGCCTCAATGACTACCGCCCAGTAGCACTCACCCCCATCATCACTAAGTGCTTAGAGCGACTGGTCCTAGCACACTTCAAATCCTGTCTCCCCCCCCACCCTGGACCCCCACCAATTCGCATACCGCCGGAACAGGAGCACAGAGGATGCAGTCTCCATCGCAATGCACTCTGTCCTCTCACACCTGGACAACAACAACACCTACGCCAGAATGCTGTTTATAGACTTCAGTTCAGCATTCAATACAATCCACCCCTCACAACTCATCAGGAAACTGACAGACCTGGGTATCAGTTCCCTCATCTGCAAATGGTTACTGGACTTCCTGACCAACCGCCCCCAACATGTCCGGCTGGATAACCGCTGCTCATCTACCATCACAATGAACACCGGTGTACCACAAGGCTGTGTGATGAGCCCTTTCCTCTACTCCCTCTTCACCCACGACTGCAGACCTGCTGATGGTTCCAACACCATCATTAAGTTTGCAGATGACACCACGGTGATTGGCCTCATCAGTGACAACGATGAGGCCGCCTACAGGGAGGAGGTGGATCGTCTGGCTGAGTGGTGCGACAGAAACAACCTGCTGCTTAACACCGAGAAGACCAAGGAGCTCATCGTGGACTACAGGAGGAATGCTGACCCACATCCACCCATCCACATTAAGGGGACGGCTGTGGAGCGTGTGAGCAGCTTCAAGTTCCTGGGAGTCCACATCTCCGAGGATCTCACCTGGACGACCAACTGCTCCAAGCTGGTCAAGAAGGCTCACCAGCGCCTCTTCTTCTTGAGGACTCTGAGGAAGAACCACCTGTCCTCAGACATCCTGGTGAACTTCTATCGCTGCACCATCGAGAGCATCCTGACCAACTGTATAACAGTCTGGTACGGGAACTGCTCTGCCTCGGACCGGAAGGCGTTGCAGAGGGTCGTGAAAACTGCCCAGCGCATCGCCGGAGCACCACTTCCTGCCATAAAAGACATCTACAGGAAGCGGTGTCTGAAAAGGGCTGGGAAAATCATCAAAGACCCCAGTCACCCATCACATGGACTCTTCACCCTCCTGCCCTCTGGGAGGCGCCACAGGAGCCTCCGGACTAAGACCACCAGGTACCGGAACAGCTTCTTCCCCACAGCTGTCAGACTCCTGAACTCTGCCTCCTGACATCTGACCCACGTTAACTCATGGACTGAACATACACACACCCACAATGGACAACTGTACCCTCAAACACAATAATAACATGGACTGAACCACCACTCACAACCACTAGCACTTTATATAGCCTCTGTAGAAACTATCTACACCCTCACTTATCTTAACTGCACTACTGTATAGCTCTGTGTAAATAATCATTCTGTACATTCGATAATCTTTAATCCTACAACTGTTTACAACTTGCATAGTTCCCATTTCTGTATAGCTGTATATCCCAGATTCTGTAAAGTTATTTATTTCATTTCATATTCTGTATAGTTTTTCATATTTATATCCTGTTCATATCCTGTACATAGCTTGTACTCACTACAGCCTGTACATACTTATAGTTATAGAATATTCACAACATACTTCATACCGTGTACATTATAACATACCATAATAGACCCATTTCTGTAATATACTCACATATCTATATTATTGCTAATATATATTGTAATATATCTATATCACTAAAGCACTTCTGGATGGATGCAAACTGCATTTCGTTGCCCTGTACCTGTGCATGTGCAATGACAATAAAGTTGAATTCTATTCTATTCTATTCTATTCTTAATGGTGCAGATACTTTACAGTAACTACTTAGTTAAATCCACATTAGCAAATGTTTTACCCACTCAGGGGCAGCCTATTTTAAGGCTAAATGTGGGGATAGGCAGCTGCTTATTTACACATCCAGCAATGATACTTCACTGTTGTTGTGTCTTAGTTCAGCGTTCCTTCAGTTCTCAGTGGGTTCCCCACTACAATTAGCTCCTTATACATACAAATTATTTGAAATTCAGATCTTGATTATGGAAGCTTAGAAAAGAAACGGTAGAATTAGTGTCTTTCCTTTGTAATAACAGTAAAATTTACTTTTTATTAGGCACACTTGTTTAACAGCTGATGAACACAAATATCTAATCAGAATCACATGGCAACAGCTCAATATATCTAGGTATGTAGGCACAGTCAAGACAACCTGCTGATGTTCAAACATGGGAAAGGTTGAACTTCTTCAGCTTGGTAGGAAGGCATCAGTAGGTATCTATCTATCTATCTATCTATCTATCTATCTATCTATCTATCTATCTATCTATCTATCTATCTATCTATCTATCTATCTATCTATCTATCTATCTATCTATCTATCAATCAATCATGTCTGGTTAAGTTCTTCACGAACAGATCAGATAAATAAGCTTTTGAATAAACACACATATTTGTACTGTCTACAGGGGTGGTCATGCACCTGGCCTGATATTTGTTTTAATAATACTTCCTCAGGTCAAACAGAATACGATGCATAAAGGCGAGGAAATGAGGAAACTAGATTTATTCTAATTTACTTAATCAGACAAACTGCCAGTTAAAGAAATGATATTCAAAGTAGAAAGTTTTACTGTTAGATGTTGTAAATGTAGAAGGTAAAACACTGTATATTAATGAGTTGTTTTTTTTTATGCTCTCAGGTACTGGGCACGGAAAATACAGAGTGGATAAAGAGAAATTTGTTAAGCTGTCAGTGCCAGTGCATCACTGTGGGGAAGTGTAGTGAAGTGTATTGGAGCTGAGTTTGGGTGCAGTAAGCGCGTCAGGTGTCTTTTTAATTGTGCTCCTGTGTGTGAGCAGGTGAGTGGGAGGTTTGTGTGTGTGTTTGAGTGCATTATACTTTGATGAAGTGTGGGTGTGTGGGCACATGGTTATGGGTTTTGGAGTTGTCAATGCACATTTACAGAAGGCAGTGATGTGATCTGTGGAAAGCCTTTTTTTTTAAAGTGCTCAGCGCAAAATCAAATGTGCTTCATGTCGCGCACAGTTTATCTCGTACACCTGGATGTAAATGCTCCTCACAAGGAAAAGAATGAATACCATTTCATGGGTGACCTTGCAGCAATTTTGCAAAAAATAATCTTTTGCGGCATGACTTTAAGAGATAGCAAACAATTTTAAGTGTGCCCACTGCCAACTTTGCGCCCCTCCCCTTCTCATTATTTAGTATCGAAAGAGGCAACAGGCTTGAGAGCTCAAGTTTGCCTGAACAAATTTGTACACAAATTCAACTCCTAATTCAGAATAAAGAACTCTATTCTCACTTCACAATCCTTTATGAAACATTGGAATCATGCTATTTGGTCAGACATTATTCAAAAGACATTTTTTTTATGAGTTAATAATAAAAAAACCTCAACACCAGAGGTTTTCAGCTTGTACAATATGGACTAAGCTTGGTGCTGAATATGCTTCAGTATTAGTATATATGTAGTATATATATCGGTATTGTTGGTAAGTTAGGTCACGCCTGATAGAAGACATATTTGACTAGGATCTGTTTTCTTTTTTATTCCTGAGGTGAGAAAATAGCATAAAGTTGTTTTGTTTTTTTTGTTTTTTAAGATAAGCAGTGAGGATTTGTCGTATTTCTTGGAGACAGACCAAGATCAAAAGGCAACAGGGAGGAAAGGAGCACTGCACACTCTTAGGCTTTTGGTTTGCTGTGGGAATTCTGCAGTTTTATTACTGTGTTTATTTATTTAACATTAGTACATTAGGAAAGTCAGTTCTCTTTGTTCCTGTCCCAGTAGGTCAGCCCTACTGCTCAACTGTTACATTAACTTGACAAACAGACAATTTCACCACAGGAATTAATGTGTGTATAAATTTCAGCTGGTACTGCACTGTAACAAATATGGATATAAAGTTGAAAAGAAAGGAGAAATTTATGACTAAAAAATATTTGCTGTTTTGTGGTTTTGTAAAAGTAGGGTTAGGACTCCACATTTTAAAGCTTTAATATAAGAGTTTCGACTGCTACCATGTTGGTTTTCTGAAGCTAGAGGTTACCTTATTTGGATGAGAGTGCTAGCACATGCTAGCAAGCCTTGCTAGAAAGCTTCTAAGTAACAGCCAGATAAAATACTAAAAGTTCACTTTCCCAAATTGAAGCACAAACTTCTTAGATGGCCTGCAACACACAGCAAGCCATGCAGCTCAAAAAGACACCAATGACACAAACACGGTGGAGAGGTCCAGTTCAGTGACTCCAATTAGCAAAGGTGAAGAGTAGCAGACGCTGGGCTACAGCTGCCTGTGTCACAACAAACCCTCAAAGAGGCCCCTAATGCCAGTATCATAGACAAAGCGTTATAAAATCATTCAGTCTCCCTCCAGTTGTTATGATGGGTTAAACTATCCAGAGAGGCCCAGTTCATTTTATTTAACTTCCACATGTTTTAATGCTGTAAATTTGGGCATTTTAACATGGGAGTCTGAGCCTGAAAATGTCTTTTGGTAATTTCATTTTGGATTCATTTTCCAGTCCTGGAAGTTGCTGCTAAAATCAAGGGATCCTGATCAAGGTGTTCAGATTCCCCCACTGGAGCTCCAGACGAAATCGTGAGTCACTGTAGCAAACAGTCTGCGCTGTCTGTAAGTATGAGTTTATACACATCTTACCATTTTTCACTCACATTAAAGGAAAGAAAATCAGTGAACAGCTAACATAACAATGGCTAACGTGCTTGACAAAAAAAACATTTAAGTGGTAATTGCATGTAAAAGGACTCCACGTGATTGTTATGGTTATTTTATACCGGTCCTTTTTTATCCAACTGTATTTTTCTGTTGTGTTTCTTGTTGCACTTTATAACATGGTCTGTGACTAACAGTCTAATTCCCCTAAAATGAAACTGAATTTCCATTTTATTTTATTTAACATTATAATGTAATTATTTAAACCTACAAATACCTACTCAACGACACACTATAATAAGGAGGGAAATAATTCAAGTTTTTAGCAGGAAGAAGAAATATTATACAATAAGTAATTTTAAGTAGGGGAAAAGGATGCTGAAGAAGACGGCAAGACCTGGTCACTTGAAGAGAAATGGCAGCTAGAACTGAGTTGAACAGCTTCTCTGATGCTTTGAAAGATGCAGTAAGATAAATCTGTCGTGGTGTGTGGATGAAGCGGACTCGAGCGAAGATCTCCTTGCAATGATACAGTGAATTTATTTACAGAGTGAAACAATTACAGTCCAGTGAAATCCCTCGGCCGTGGCCCCCGTGGTCCATTCACCCAGCTCCCGTCTTCTACTCTCCACCTCCTAGTGCGAAAGACAAAAAAAAGGAGTAAATAGCAATCCGAAAGCGAGTTGGAAAAAGCACACAATCAAGACACTACTAACGAGCTTAGAATAATGATCCAGCGCTGACTGAAGCCTGGTCACTGCGTTAAATACACCGGGGTCTGATGGCGGATAATTCATGGCAGCTGGTGAATGTTAATTAATCGGCGGTGTGCCGAAGCTCCGAACGGAGCTACTTCCGGGTTGGTGGACCTGCCTCCGGGGAAGCGCGGCTCCATCTAAATAAACTCAAACATAAATGATCAGGTCACCCAGCAGGGCTAGTCAGACCATGACAAAATCTGCCAAGTATTCTCTTGGCAAATGTGCAATTGCTGCATAATAAAATGGACAGATGTATTTCAGAATTCTAGGTCATCACACAATAGTACATCAGAGACTGTTCAGTTCTGTGTTTTACAGAAACATGGCTCACCCAAAAGACCCCCCAGAAGGTCTTTTCACTGTCAGGCTACATGGCCTAGAGATGTGACCACAGCATGAAAGAGTGCAAAACTGGCTACCCCAGAGATTACGTTTTTAACTAAACTATGGACATCAAATGTTCAGCATCTGGGAATCTGGTGCAGGCTATTTTATTTACCAGAAGAACTACAGAGTACAGCATTTACACCCTTGGTTTAAGTGCATGAAGCACTGAAATAAGTCTTTCAGCATTGTCAGCAAGTATTAAAATGCATAACCTGCTGCTGCCTTAGCTGATTCTAACCATTTTCATGAAAACTCTATCTTACTTAAATGTGAATATATAATCTTTCTTACTATAGGAAGCAGGACACTTGTTTAGTGATATCAAAAAGATATTTTCATGGTCCCCTGGTCTTCTTGTGCTGACCTGCTTTTTCTGATTGTTCTTGCTCTTTGTTGCTCTCTCACTCTGTGAGTGTGTATGTGTCATGGTCTCCGTGCCTGCCCGGTCGGCCCCACAAGGCTACAATTGCTGTTGCTGTTTTCTCCCTCTCTGCCTGGGCGGAGCTCACTGTGGGCTCCCGCCCTTGGCCCACACACACACCTGACAACACTCACCCATCATCACCGGGAGCACTATTTGAGGCTGGAACACAGATCCTCTCGTCGCTGGATGATTGTACCCCTAACGTTAGTGTTCTCACAGCTCTTGTGCTTCATATCCGTGACTTGTGATTTGTTGGTGACCTGCCTTCTCGTCTGCTTCAGATCTCCCCCCCCGGACCTGCGACCTCCCTGCTACGGGAAAGTGTGTGAGTGTGAGCGGAGAAGACGTGAGCGAGTTACCCTGTGATTCCCCCCGGAGTTTTTGGATCCCTTCACTGTACATATATTGCACTGCACTGTAAATAAACCACACCTTGGAGATACCTTACCGCTCTGCGTTGAATCCCTGTACCAGATCGTGACAGAATCATCCAGCCACGGAAATGGATTCAGCAGACCCAGCGGTCTCGACTCCCACCCTCGCCACTTTGGCCGCGATGCTGGCACGCCACGAGCAGATGTTCATTCACCTTCGAGCAGAGCTCGCGAACCTCACACAGGCCGTGGCTCAGCTAACACCGCTACCGGCCGCTCCTCTGGTCGCCGCTCCTCCGTTGGAGGCGCCAGTTCCAGCTGTAAGTGTCGCGCCACCTGTTCCCTCACCTGTTCACGTTGACAGATTCCTCCCTACTCCCAGGGCTTTCACGGGAGAGATTGATAAATGTGCTGGTTTTCTCACTCAGTGTACCCTTCAGTTTCGCCAGCAACCGCAAGCCTTTTCTACTGATGGTGCTAAAATCGCTTATATCGTCCAGTTACTCCAGGACCGTGCTCTAACCTGGGCTCAAGCTGCGCTTCAGGCGGAGCCGGACATCACCTTTTCTGACTTTCTGACTAAGTTTAAAGGTGTGTTTGACAGGAAAGCCACAACTGCCACCGCCGGCCAGCGCTTGCTTGCGCTTAAACAAGGTAAACGCAGCATGGCTGATTTTTCTATTGACTTTTCTACCTTGGCTGAACAGGCGAAATGGGGGGAAGAGGCCCTTAAAAGTGCATTGCTCACTAATATTAATGAGGAAATAAGGAATGAACTTATGCTCCGAGAACTACCTTCCTCCCTGGATGCGCTTTTGGTTTTGTGTATGCGGGTGGACGATCAGGTGCGCGCACATCGGAGCGCACGCGCGCGTTCGGGGCATGCCCCGCTGGACTTTTGTGGGACCCCTACTGCGGCCCATGGGTTGTGTGACGCCGACGCCGGGGATGGGGAAGAGCCCATGCAGCTTGGGCGCTCGCGGCTGTCGCCCGCGGAGCGCCAGCGCCGCCTTGCCTCCGGTGAGTGCGTTTACTGCAGCCGTAAAGGCCACTCTGTCTCCTCCTGCCCAACGCTGGCAAAAGGGCGCGCTCACCAGTGATCGTGAGGGTGCTGGTGGGCGATCTGTCGAGTGAAAGCCCTCTCCCCAGACTTCTTTTACCGGCTACTCTGCGTGTTCGGACTGTTTCTCATTCTCTCTCCGTTCTCATTGACTCTGGGGCTGAGCAGAACTTTATTGACACCTCACTCGCCGCCAAACTGAACATCGCCTTGGAGCCTCTGTCACGCCCCCTCCGCGTTCACGCACTGTCGGGCCAGCGCCTGCCTGACATCACTCATGTTTCTGAATTCCTTTCATTATCTCTCTCTGGCAATCACACAGAAAGGATTTGTTTTTTTTCGTTTAAGGCTCCTCTCACTCCGCTGGTTCTGGGTCACCCCTGGCTTGTCCTCCACAACCCGCATATCGACTGGGAGAAGGGTGCCGTACTAGGTTGGAGTGTGGCCTGCCATATGAACTGCCTCCGGGCTGCGGCTTCCCCCGTTTCGCTCCCACCCACGGCCTCGCCGTCGGACGCCCCGGACCTCTCGATGGTTCCGCGGGTTTATCATGATCTGCGGGATGTTTTTTGTAAGGATCGGGCGCGGTCCCTTCCCCCGCACCGCCCGTACGATTGTGCCGTCGATCTTCTTCCTGGAGCTCCGCTGCCGTCTAGCCGCCTGTACAGCCTCTCCCGGCCTGAGAGGGATGCTATGGAGCGCTACATCTCGGAGTCGCTGGCGGCGGGGTTGATTCGCCCCTCCTCTTCCCCTGTCGCGGCTGGGGTTTTTTTTGTGGATAAGAAGGATGGTTCGCTGCGGCCGTGTATTGACTTTCGGGGCCTTAATCAGATCACTGTTAAGAACAAATACCCTTTGCCGTTGCTTTTCTCCGCCTTTGAACTGCTTCAGGGCATGACCGTCTTTACCAAGCTGGATCTGCGCAACGCTTACCACCTGGTGCGCATCAGGGAGGGGGATGAGTGGAAGACCGCGTTCAATACGCATCGGGGCCACTTTGAGTATCTCGTGATGCCGTTTGGGCTGACTAACGCCCCCGCGGTGTTTCAGGCGATGGTTAATGATGTCCTTCGTGATTTTGTTAACCGTTGTGTGTTTGTGTACTTAGATGACATCTTGGTCTTTTCTAAGACGCTCGAGGAGCACAAGGTCCATGTCCGGCAGGTCCTGCTACGCCTTCTGGAGAACCGGCTCTTTGTGAAGGGGGAGAAGTGCGACTTCCACGTGTCGTCTGTGAGTTTTCTGGGCCACATTATCGAGAAGGGGGACTTGCGGACAGATCCGGAGAAAGTGCGAGCTGTGGTGGAATGGCCTACTCCTCCTGATCGCCGCCAAGTGCAACGTTTTTTGGGATTCGCCAACTTTTACAGACGGTTCATTCGTGATTTCAGCAGAATCGCTCTCCCTCTCACTAAACTCACCTCTCCCAAGGTTCCCTTCCAGTGGGATTCTGCCGCTCAGCGAGCCTTCGCCCTGCTCAAGGACAGGTTCACCACCGCTCCCATACTCCGGCAACCGGACCTTACACGGCAGTTCGTTGTGGAAGTGGACGCGTCGGACTCCGGGGTTGGGGCAGTTCTGTCTCAACAGATGGACGGTAAGCTGCACCCGTGTGCCTTTTATTCTCGCCGTCTCTCCCCAGCAGAGTGTAACTATGACATCGGGGACCGGGAGCTTCTGGCCGTCAAGCTGGCCCTGGAGGAGTGGAGACATTGGTTGGAGGGAGCAGCACAACCATTCATCGTCTGGACGGATCACAAGAATCTGGAGTACCTGCGCTCGGCTAGACGTCTCAATTCCCGGCAAGCCAGGTGGGCACTGTTTTTCGCTCGTTTTGACTTCACTATCACCTACAGGCCAGGAACACGGAACGTAAAGCCAGACGCCCTGTCCAGGCAATTCTCCATCACTGGGGAGGACTCGGACCCTGAGCCTGTCCTCCCGGCCGCCTGCGTAATTGGAGCCATCTCCTGGGAGATCGAGGGGCTCATCCAAGAGGCGCTGGAGACCGAACCGGATCCTGGCACTGGTCCACCTGGTCGCCTCTTCGTTCCTTCAGCCGTCCGCTCTCAGGTTCTCCAGTGGGCTCACACCGCCCGCTTTTCATGCCATCCTGGGGTCCTCCGCACCTGCTCGTTCCTCCGACGTTACTTCTGGTGGCCTGCTATGACTAGGGATGCCAAGGAGTATGTAGCCGCCTGTTCGACCTGCGCCCGGAATAAGCTTTCGAACCGCCCTCCACCGGGTCTTCTGCAGCCTCTCCCTACACCAGCTCGACCATGGTCCCATGTTTCTTTGGACTTTGTCACGGGCCTGCCGCCCTCCGCTGGTAACACCACCATACTTACCATTATCGATCGTTTCTCCAAAGCTGCACACTTCGTCGCCCTCCCGAAGCTCCCCTCGGCCTTGGAGACGGCCCGGCTCCTCACCTCCCATGTGTTCCGTCTTCACGGGATCCCCGAGGACATCGTCTCGGATAGGGGGCCGCAATTCACGTCCCGTGTTTGGAGGGAGTTCTGCTCCGCACTGGGGGCCAAGGTCAGTCTGTCTTCCGGTTTCCATCCACAGAGTAACGGGCAATCGGAGCGGGCCAACCAGGAGCTGGAAGCTGCCCTCCGCTGTGTCACTTCGCACAACCAATCGACCTGGAGTGAACAGCTTCCATGGATCGAATACGCCCACAACAGCCACACATCCTCCGCCACGGGCAAGTCTCCCTTCGAAGCGTCCCTGGGCTATCAACCACCTTTGCTCCCGGCCATCGAAGGTGAGCACTCCGTTCCTTCTGTACAGGCTCACCTCCGCGGGTGCCGTCGTGCCTGGCGGACGACTCGGGCTGCCCTGCTCCGTACTAAGGAGCGGAACAAGACCCTCGCTGACCGTCGCCGGACACCGGCCCCCGTGTACACCATCGGTCAACAAGTATGGCTGGCTACCCGTTTTGTGCCGCTACGGACTGAGTCGAAGAAGCTGTCTCCTCAGTTCATTGGCCCTTTTCCCGTTGAGGCCATTGTGAACCCTGTGTCTGTCCGCCTCAAGCTGCCGCGCAACATGCGCATTCACAATGTCTTTCATGTGTCTCAGGTCAAGCCGGTGCTCTCCAGCCCGTTGTGCCCTCCCTCCAGGGCCCCGCCGCCCCCCCGGCTCGTGGATGGTCAGCTGGTCTACAATATCACCCGCATCATGGACTCCCGGCGCCGGGGTCGGGGTTTTCAGTACCTGGTTGACTGGGAGGGCTACGGGATAGAGGAACGCTCCTGGGTGCCTCGAGCTGCTGTCCTGGATGTTGCCATGCTCCGGGACTTCCACCGCAGGCATCCAGGTAAGCCTGGTGGGTCACCGGGAGGCTCCCGTTGAGGGGGGGGTACTGTCATGGTCTCCGTGCCTGCCCGGTCGGCCCCACAAGGCTACAATTGCTGTTGCTGTTTTCTCCCTCTCTGCCTGGGCGGAGCTCACTGTGGGCTCCCGCCCTTGGCCCACACACACACCTGACAACACTCACCCATCATCACCGGGAGCACTATTTGAGGCTGGAACACAGATCCTCTCGTCGCTGGATGATTGTACCCCTAACGTTAGTGTTCTCACAGCTCTTGTGCTTCATATCCGTGACTTGTGATTTGTTGGTGACCTGCCTTCTCGTCTGCTTCAGATCTCCCCCCCCGGACCTGCGACCTCCCTGCTACGGGAAAGTGTGTGAGTGTGAGCGGAGAAGACGTGAGCGAGTTACCCTGTGATTCCCCCCGGAGTTTTTGGATCCCTTCACTGTACATATATTGCACTGCACTGTAAATAAACCACACCTTGGAGATACCTTACCGCTCTGCGTTGAATCCCTGTACCAGATCGTGACAGTATGTGTGTGTATGTTTGTGTATGTGTATCCACCATTCTGATTCACATACCTGGAGATGGTTGGTAATCTACTCACCTGTGTGCAATTGGTCATTACCTGTCCGGTGAAAGGAAGACAAAAATTATTCAGCAGGGAAGGACATGGCCCTCTTTGTGTAAGACAAAGAAGAATCGCATCTGGTAAATAGTTATATTGTGGTCAAACAGTCCACTTTATTGACTTATACTCTGGGTAGGCAAAACACAGGGCCATGGCTGTAATGGTTTAAATACTGCCCGAGCAACTTCAGGTTTCGGCTCTACATAGTCATCTTGCAAATACTGCTAAAAAAACTTGACCTGTATTTCTGTTCCTATCGAGCAATCACAAGTCTGTTTATCTCCAACACAACAAGGACACCACTGATTTTATGCCACCCAGTGCTTAAAGACCATAATTCAATTATCGACTGACCTCACAATAGGATAACAGGATAGAATTCAATCTGTTACTTATTCTGTTTCCATTGCAGATGATTACAATTACATTTTTTAAAAGCTGGATCTCTGTAACGCCTACCACCTGGTGCAGATAAAGAGAGAAATAAATCAAAAACATCTTTCAACACTCACCTGGGGCACTCTGGGTATCTTGTGATGCTTTTCAGACTTACCAACACACCAGTATTGTTCCACAGCATAGTTAAAGATGTCCTCTGGTACTTCTTCAGTTACTTTGTCTTTGTCTACTTGGATGATACTTTCATCATTTCCAAAACCCTCTCTGAGCATCAAAAGACAGAGTAACATTTATTGCAAAACAAACTGTTTGTCAAGGGAGAAAAATATGAATTTCATATTGATTCTGTGGTATTCTTGGAGATCCTGGTTGGAAGAAGCAGAACCACTATTCATT
Source organism: Diplotaxodon limnothrissa (assembly GCF_057381915.1). Classification (NCBI taxonomy): domain Eukaryota; kingdom Metazoa; phylum Chordata; class Actinopteri; order Cichliformes; family Cichlidae; genus Diplotaxodon; species Diplotaxodon limnothrissa. The sequence continues at coordinate 26,057,866 of NC_140596.1, forward strand.
GTATGTACTAATCACAAAAACTTTTTGTATTTCCAAGCAACTAAGGAGCTGAATGCTCGTCAAGTCCCCCCCCCCCCGATTTTTTTTTATGTTTAATTTCATAATTACATAATAGCTCTGCCCAATAATATTAAGCCTGATTTCACCAGGATTCAACTCCTTATTCTGTCTCTGAGTTACAACCCATCCAATTCATTCTTGGGTCTGCAATACTCAGCTGAATGAGCCAGATCCTGGGATGAGAACCGATCTTTCAATCACCTACCATCGCCTGCCTGCTCTCAGGTAATCCAATGGGCCCATTCAATACAGTTTACCTGCCACGTGACTGTAGTCACACTATAACTGTTCTTCAGAGAGTTATTTTGTGGTCTTCATTGGTCAAAGATGCCCTAACCTTTATAAACTTCTAAGCTTCTAACTGACCATGTGTGCTCCATGGCATTCGTCTGGATTTAATTTTGGATTGAAGTCTTTAGGTCACATCCTAGGAAGCTGTTGGACGTTAGGTGGCATGGGTGCAGCCTTTGATATCTGGTGGACTGGCATAGCTATGGTCCTAAAGAGCATTCCTTGGTCCATAAGTCTGGATAAGTACTTGATCCAGGAATTTCACTGCAGGCACTCCAGCAGGCTCGGTGGGTTGCCAGGAGGGTTACGTTCTCTCTGTCTGTCTCTCTTTCTTCCATATTAGTGTGAATGTCTTTCATAAAGGCAGCTAAATGATATAGGTACAGCATCTTTTCAGATGGACTATGCCATTTATATCTACTGATAACCCCTTCAAGACTTAAGGAACCCATACCATGCTGTCTGGGACAGATCACTCTCCAGATGAGATTTACACAGGATCTCAGTTTTCAGGTTACACCCCATAAGGCAACAGAGCCAGATAAAGTGTCAGCTGGAGCTCTGAAAACTTTTGCTGTACAAAAACATATTTTAATACTATGTTGGATTAGGTTTTCACTCTGTGCAACTTTTCTCAAAAAGACAAATACAAATCTCAAGAAATATTTCCCTTATGTAGTGCTCACGTCAGCACCTATGAAGCTCCTCAATCATGCAAGTGACTAGTTCATTTAATTTTGCGTATTCAACAGGTTGATGTACAAACCTCTGGCAGTTGCTCTCCTCTCAGTCTCACCAGTCTCACTGATAAGACTGATTTTCTTGTCTGGACAATAGTTCAGTTGTAACGCTGTCTATCCCAATATGTTAACAGCAAAGCTGTTCTGGACCTTTCTCACCTGCATCTGGATTTTAGAATTTTTGATAGAAAGACTTCCAATAGCTAGACTACTGACGTTTAGCAGTATCAGCAGTGCTGAAAAAAACAACAACAACTAAACACTGGAAGCCTCCAGTACTGCTTTATCAAGCCTAGTCTCTTTTACTTCAGTACTGATAACTGCCTAGTCACCCATAATTTCAGCTGCATTTCATTTTGCAGGTGACACAACCATCCTGGGACTTATCAAGAGAAACCATAAATCAAATTACTGGTAATGAGATGCTTACCCAAGAGAAAGAAGACAGTCTTGTCTTCTACACCAACAAGACCAAGAAGCTAAACCTGGATTTTAGGAGCAAACCAAACCATCTGCCAACTCTGCTGATTAAAGGTACTGATGTGTAACGTGTGTACACCTTTAGGTTTCTGATCCTGTTCATCACCAATAATCTGAGTTTGTCAGAAAAAACTTTCTTACTTTTGAGAAAGCATAGCAGAAACTCAGTTCTGTCAGGTGACTGAATAAAGCCTGTCTGAGCCATCAGCCTTCTGTCCAGGACTATAGACATGTTATTGAGAACATTCTCGCCAGCTGTCTCATTGTATGGTAGAGGAATGCCAAAATAATAGAGAGAAAGGCCCTTTCAAAGAAGCATTAAAACCTTAGAGACGACTGAAAGAAGCACACCTCTTAACAAGAGAACAAACTGCAGCCCATCCTCACACACGCTACACACCCCATCACAAAGGTGTAGAAGCTCAGATATCCCCGACCAGAAAGCATCAGAGCATCAGCAGCTATCAGCCTACTGGTGAAAGACATTCATGAAGGAGTAAAATAGCTACCAGTAAAGATTCCTCTTATGCTATGATAACAGACTGACAGATCAGCTTAATTTTAAAAACACACAAAGACACACACACCACCCTGCACCAGGAAACACTGTTGAAAGGGTTAAATTTATAGTGTTAATAACAGCTTATTAGACTTTTAATAGTATTAATTATGAAACAACTATGTGTGAATCTAAACACAGCAATCCACCTAACATAGAAGAGTGGGCTGACACATTCATCTTAGCAGAAAATAATAATCCTTAATGAACGGCTTGAAGCAGGCCACTACTTCTCATCAGTCATTGTTTCATATCGGCAGATGACCCACAGGACATAGATATAGGCTTGGATTGCCAGTGAGTGCGACTGCATGCCATGCATGAACGCAACAAGAGCTCAGCAGGATTAGTGCTGCCTTAATGCTTCATGGCATAGATTCAACGAGGTGCTGGAAAGATTCCTTAGAAAGTTTGTTGGCATCAAACAGTTGCTGCAGATTTGTTGGCCACACATTCATGATGTGACTCTCCCATTCCACCACATGCGAAAGGTGCTCTATTGGATTCATTTCTGGTAACTGTGGAGGACATTTGAGTACAGTCATGGTTAAGAAACCAGTCAAACTTGCCTGTCAGATACCAACAACTATGCCACATTCAAAGTCACTTAAATCACCTTTCTTCCATATGGTGATGCTCGATCTGAATTTCACCAGGGCGTCTGGATCATATCTGCCTACACTGAGTTGCTGCCATATGATATATGCAGTGAACAAGCAGTTGAATATGTGTATATATATATATATATATATATTAGGGGTGCAACGATACACAAAATTCACGGTTCGGTTCGGTTCGATACTTTGGTGTCACGATTCGATATTTTTTCGATACAAAAAAATGTTCATGCCTTTTTCATTTGTCATTTATTTAAATTATAAATATATATTTTAACTCAAAAGTACAGTTTTTAAATTTAATGTTGCTGAAAAAACAAAGTAATAAAAAAATTAATCTACCTGATCGAGAAATCACTCATCTTTGGAAAAGAGAGTTTATTACAGAGAAATGGCTCTTTCCAAAATAAAAGCTATACTATACGCTTCTTCTGGGCTATATTCTCAGCAGCATATTAAACATATCAGGTCCCCATAAGGAGAATCGTGTGCTAATGGCTGTCTAAATGACTCGGGTAAAGTTTGTAGCATGCGTGCTTGTTGTTTTTGTCTGCTTCCACTTGTCTTTGCACTAGGATGATGTCGGAGTAAATGTGCAGTCATATTCGTTGTGTTCCCACTAGTGCTGTCAGCCTTAATCTCGTTGAAATGACGTTAACGCCACAACACGGCAAATCTCCGTTAACGAGCTACCGCCGATCGCCCCGTGCATGGGGCTAGACGGCCAACACGTTAACGAGCTAACTGCGCTAACACACTAGTTCCCACCCATGTAATTGAGCATTGCGTGGCACATCCAACATACTGTTTTACTTTAGTCCACGACGCGCTTACCTTCAGGGTCATACGTCACATGAAAACCAAAATAATTCCAAACGCCAGATCTGAATGAGGGTGGGGGAGGTTCAATTTGCCATGTTGCAAGGAGAGCTTAACTTCTGTCTCGCTAGCTTGCCCTGCGCTCAGTGAATCTGTGTTCGACTACTCCGCCTAGGCTGCACTGTCGAGCGCAGATCCACTGAGCGCTCAACACAGACAGCATCGTCAGAAGGAAAGTTGATAAAATAAATTAAAAATCTTGTATTGTTTGATACATATGCGTACCGAACTAAAAGCACTGTATCGAACGGTTCAATATCGATATGAGTATCGTTGCACCCCTAATGTGTATATATATATATATATATATATATATATATATGTATGTATATATGTATATTAGGGGTGCAACGATACACAAAATTCACGGTTCGGTTCGGTTCGATACTTTGGTGTCACGGTTCGATATTTTTTCGATACAAAAAAATGTTCATGCCTTTTTAATTTGTCATTTATTAAAATTATAAATATATATTTTAACTCAAAAGTACAGTTTTTAAACTTAATGTTGCTGAAACAAAACTAATTAAAAAAATAAATATATCTCAGGGCTCTCAAAATTTCAAAATCCCTGGTAGCCCTTCGGGCAGGGACTCTTCAGTTTTTGGTAGCCCAAAATAAATGTAAGTAGCCCGAATAAAAAAGAGAGCAATTTTTTGATTGATGTTTTGTTTCCTGTTTTGTTTCCTTTACAATATTATACTTTAATGTATAATATTGTAAAGGAAACAAAACATTAATCAAAAAATTGTTGAAAAACAAATTACAACATTGTATAAAAATTACAATCATCAACTCAAATACTTGGTTCTAATTGAACAGAAATTTCTATGAACTTGTAAGAACTGTGTAGGACATGAATCAGTCTGTGTCAGATCCTGAATTTGAAATTTCCACTGAAGTCACGGGAGGCAAGTGGAACCAAGATCTAGGCCATTTGATTTTTGAAGTTTGCAAAGACTGCTAAATTTTGCCAGTGGTAGTTCACTCTTTGCAACATAGTACGCTGTTCTAAACAGATTTTTCAGGTTTATTTTTAGTATGTTATTTGCAATTGGTGTTTGTTCTGGGAAAGATATTGCAGACTGAGCAATAATGCATTTCTTGCATTTCTCATGGGTTCTAATGGGGGCCTTTCTTAAAATGACTGGTCCCAGTAACAAAGGCGCTTGTCGACTCAGAAATCGAGAGAAAACCAACAACACACCCGGCAGAACATTATGTTATTTACACGGGTGCACATAAGTGGTCCGCATGTGCGCATTCGCTGTCAAAATAAAAGACGCGCACCAGATAAGAAGTTGCAACGCACGTTTGCGTCCATATAAAAAGCACTGTTTTTGTCCGCTAGAGTAGGATTTTCACGGCACATTCCGCACCACATCTCTGTGCGTTCATCATTTGTTTGAAGCCAGCTCACCTCCTGCAACCACTTTTCCGAGAATACGCGCTTCTTTTGTGGTTCTGACTCCTTCTGACATTTCTTTGGAGGTAGAGGAACACCAAAGTAATTGCTTAAAGGAGCTTCTTCGACATCTTTAAGAGTTTTAAACAAATGTCTGTCCTCCTCCAGAAAATCTTATGTATGCAAACACGCGTTGCAACTTCATATCTTGTGCGCGTTTTTTTTTATTTTATTTTGACAGCGAATGCGCACCTGCGGACCACTTATGTGCAGCCCCGGTTATATAGCTCGTCATATTGCAGCCACAGAAATTCTTTTGTCCATGAAACCATAAAGCTGCACTTTCTTTTTGCCTTATAGTCTGATTTGTCATAACTTTTCCGTTTTGTGGTAAGCTTTTCTTTGGCTGTCACTTCTTCACCCTGACCTCTCTTATTTGGCTCAGCAGAACTAAAATATATATCCTGCTGCTTTTACACACACACACATAACGCTCAGTGATTCTCTGCGCGATCAACCTCTCATATGTTTAAGCTTGCTGCGGGAGATTTCACTTGTCATGTTTGCATAGTAAGCTAACGATTGATAAGACGATGTCAGAGGAATTGGTGCACAAATTATCATCACTCACAGATCAGTGCTGTCGCTCTCTATACACAGTTCGCGCGATTGCAAAGTGAAAGCAAAAAACAAGCGCAAATTCAAACGAGATTTCAATATGTCACATATTGACAGTGGCTCACCGATGCCAATGACATAATTACCCAGCTACATTTCCGAAAGAATGCAAAAGCATTGACATATATTTTTCCTTCCTACAATAGCCCGACGGGCAGGGCAGAGATAGATTTTGGTAGCCCGACTGGAAAAATCGGGCTAGCGATTTTGCAAGCCCTGTATCTGATTGAGGAATCACTCATCTTTGGAAAAGAGAGTTTATTACAGAGAAATGGCTCTTTCCAAAATAAAAGCTATACTATACGCTTCTTCTGGGCTATATTCTCAGCAGCATATTGTAGCGGGTCAGGGCTGTTCGGGGTTCTGTTTGTACAGTTTTTTGTGACCCAGAAAGATTAGTATGAGTAATTTTAAAACTTAGTAGCGGCTGCCATTGTTGGAAACTGGAGTTTGGCTGGGCCGCGCTATGAATTCTGGGATATGGTAGGCCACAAAGGACACACCCGACCCATCCTTCAAATTCGGGGAAAAGGAGGACGCATTTGTCGGCTACATTCGGAGGAGTCTACGAATTTGGACAGCCTTCGGCGCATCGCTGTGACGTAATCGGTCTACAAATGCGGCCTCAGGAGGATGCAGCCAATGAATTTGGACACGACCGGTGTGTCCTTCCGGGGTCAGAGGGCGCCCTGTGTGTTGTTGTTGCTGTGCGGTTGCCGCGCTGAGCAGTTAGCTAGCGGCAGTGTTCTTCTGCAGATGTCAATAAGCGGCTGTGCTCACTGGCTAGCTCACGGGAAGAAAGACCAAACGACACCTCCGTCTCCTCCTTGTCTGAGCTCGCCACATTGGTGTCAGAAGTGGGATGATGGTGGCACCCCATGTTCTGACCCGAGTGACTTTTCCCCCGCCGGTCGTGACCGGCCGGTGCGCCAAAAGAAGGCACCTGGACATTTGCAGGACTTTGTGTGGGGTAATGGGGTCGTCGGGGACGTCGGGGACGTCCTTCCTACAATAGCCCGACGGGCAGGGCAGAGATAGATTTTGGCACCCCGACTGAAAAAATCGCTAGCCCCGGGACGTCGGGCTAGCGATATTGCGAGCCCTGTATCTGATTGAGGAATCACTCATCTTTGGAAAAGAGAGTTTATTACAGAGAAATGTCTCTTTCCAAAATAAAAGCTATACTATCCGCTTCTTCTGGGCTATATTCTCAGCAGCATATTAAACAGCTGTCTAAATGACTCGGCTAAAGTTAGTAGCATGCTTGCTTGTTTTTTTTCTGCTTCCACTTGTCTTTGCACTAGGATGATGTCGGCGTAAATGTGCAGTCATATTCGTTGTGTTCCCACTAGTGCTTTCAGGTTAATCTCGTTGAAATTACCTTAACGCCACAACACGGCAAATCTCCGTTAACGAGCTACCGCCGATCGCCCCGTGCATGGGGCTAGACGGCCAACACGTTAACGAGCTAACTGCGCTAACACACTAGTTCCCACCCATGTAATTGAGCATTGCATGGCACATCCAACATACTGTTTTACTTTAGTCCATGACTCGCTTACCTTCAGGGTCATACGTCACATGAAAACCAAAATAATTCCAAACGCCAGATCTGAATGAGGGTGGGGGAGGTCCATGTTGTAAGGAGAGCTTAACTTCTGTCTCGCTAGCTTGCCCTGCGCGCTTCCTTCTGACGATGCTGTCTGTGTTGAGCGCTCAGTGAATCTGCGTTCGACTACTCCGCCTAGGCTGCACTGTCGACCCTAGGCGGAGTAGTCGAACGCAGATTCACTGAGCGCTCAACACAGACAGCATCGTCAGAAGGAAAGTTGATAAAATAAATTACAAATTTTGTATTGTTCGATACATATGCGTACCGAACCGAAAGCACTGTATCGAACGGTTCAATATCGATACGAGTATCGTTGCACCCCTAATGTGTATATATATATATATATATATATATGTATATATGTATATATGTATATATATATATATATGTATATATATATATGTATGTGTGTGTGTGTGTGTGTGTGTGTTACATTAACGTATATGTTATATATGATACAGTTTCATCAAAAATTCATGCAAAATATTAATGCATATGTTGTCAGTTTAAGCACTCTTATGCAAATTAAAGTGCCAATTAAGCCAGAATTGACTGTAACCATCACAATAAAACAAAAATACCCAGGAGAGGCCAGGTACAGCATGAAATTTTGACCATAACTTATTACAATAATTGTATTTGTTCACCTAGTGTTGCTGATAGCAGGGTGGGGACACAAGGCAAGCACTCTAATTCACAAATGGCACAATCAGGCTAATGTTACAGTCAGCTGGCCGTCGAAAAATGCCACAATCGCGTTGATATGGCCTATGCTGCGTTGTTTTTTTTAAATATCAATAGTGGCTGCAAAAAGCAGCATAGCTTTTAGGTGAGCTTTGAACACAGCCACGCAAAAAAAAAAAAAAAAAAAAATAGGCAGAACACAGAGCAAGTACCGCCATTAAGAACATCACCATAATTAACACAGCCATAATTAAAAGAGTTTGCTGAGTGTGTGTGGAGTAGAGGTCAAGTGAGTATAGCAGTGCACCTGATCTGTGCTGCCTAAACCAACTCACAGTCGTTGCTTCATTTAGTGACAACACAACAAACAAGCAGCACAAATTGGCAGATAATTCCTGGTAACACCTTTAACATCACCTGAGCATGTTGCTACTTAGCTGGTGCAATAGTTTGGTTGTGTTTGACAGCACACATTCAGGTGTTTACCAGCTCGACAATCCTGTCAAATTACTTACTGCTCTTTTTGCTCTTGCAACATAAGTGATAAAAATACACATATGTAAAATGTTAAAAAAAACCCAAAAACAATTATGCATATAGTAGTGTGATTTAATAATTTTTACTGCCTCAGATAATAAATACATAAAAGAAGAGAAAAATGATAGCAAATTAAAAGGGGAAGCAAAATTAATGAATGTTTTGACAACACACAGCACAAAAAAAAGCCTTGAATAGCAGAATCTTATTTTCACTTACATCAGCATATGTTGGGTGACTTTTTTTTAAACGCCACCAAGTCCCTCTGTAGTGAGCTCTGGGAATTGTGACCATATGGCAATGATAGGTCACGGTAGACAGAGGTCCAGAGAGAGTACTTGAACAAACCTTTGCTGGCAGGTAAAATTAAAAACACCCTGTCAAAATGCAAACAGAATTAACTGCCTGCTTTAATCCCAAGGGGTTGGTACCTTGCAGGTTCTCATCTGTCTGTGTTTTGGCCTGTGGCCCTGGTCTGGCAGAAGAGCAAAGCATAAGGTAAATGAAATGGAGAACATGGTCAGGCTTGGTGGGTGGCAGACAAAGGGCAGAGGGGTGCCATCCTGCCAGTCCCAATCTTGGACAGAAAGGGTTAGGGGGGCAATGGAGGCAGTGTCTGAGCTGGATGAAACAGTCCTAGACATCAAACAGCATGAGTTCTTACAAGGCTCATTAGGAAAGACACTGCAAGTCTTTTAGTCGCCTCTTTATTGTGTTAAACAGACACACACATCTCTGTTCCCATGGTGAAGTGTTCATCTACAGGATGGGGTGGGATTTTGGTTGGGGGGGGGGCTTAAAAAGAAGCAAAACAACACATTCTCACAGTAGTTTGTAAACACTCACAAAGATTAATGCATGGGTTTTTATGCGCACCACCTGGATATCCATTTTTTGTGTACATTGGGACAAAAGGAGAATAAGAATATTCAGATTGTGCATTTGTGAATAGTTATGTTTGCATAGCAGGGGCATTTCAGTTGTCATGTTGAGGCATTTTAGGCATTTGCATGTGCTGTGCTGTTACACTGTTTGATGCTTGAGTGGTTGAGATGCAGCTCTCTTAGTCATAGGGACGCCCTGTAACGTCTGAAAACAACAAACAGTAATTTTTTCACACTCGTGTTTGAAGTATGGGTCGTTAATAAAACCTACTTACTCGCTGTAGTTGTTTTGATTGTGTGTTGCTGCCGTGAGTCACAAGATCCTGTTGAAGCTGTGAGAAAATATTAGAGATTTAAGGTGCACATTTGATTATGCTGGCAAATCAGTGGCAAAAGTGGAAAATCTGTCTATGACCATGTGACAAGCCCTTATGATCCAAGTCCTAGAGGAACTTTCCAAGTGTGTTTAAGAAGGGGAAAGAGTGGGAGACATTTAGTGGATATACTGATTGTGTTCATTTTATTGATATTTTCATTATTGTTTTCCTGCTGCTAATCTATGACAGTTGTTATATGGGTTATAGATACACTGCTGTTATACGGCAATAGGTAGTTAATTGAATTTCATTGGAATGGGAGGGGCTACACCAATGTTAGTTGCAGCTCTTCCTGACATTGTCGGGCATAAACTGGTCCGTGGCGCAAAAAAGGTTGGGGACCGCTGATTTAGAGCAGTGTTTCACGCCTATCCCTGGCACTGGTTTTGTGTCAGACAATAGCAGTGAGCAGGCCGGAGTCACTTTACTGCTAAGGGCCTAATTGAAGTTGTTTTCTTAGTTGTCTTAGCTGTTATTTATCTTTTTTTTCTGTTTTCTTTCCTTTTTTGCTTAAGTCATTTTCAGAATAGATTCCTGCTGCGAATATGAAGCATTTATCCACGGTATTAAAGGAAAAACTGGAATAAGGTCGCCGGTTTGATCCCCGGGCTCTCTGTCCTGGTCGTTGTGTCCTTGGGCAAGACACTTTACCCTACCGCCTACTGGTGTTGGCCAGAGGGGCCGATGGCGCGATATGGCAGCCTCGCTTCTGTCAGTCTGCCCCAGGGCAGCTGTGGCTACAACCGTAGCTGCCTCCACCAGTGTATGAATGTGAGAGTGAATGAATAGTGGCATTGTAAAGCGCTTTGGGTGCCTTGAAAAGCGCTGTATAAATCCAATCCATTATTATCATTATTATTATTATTATTATTATTATAAGAAGAAATTTGACACTGTTGAACAGTTTAATGCAGTTTAATGTTTTGTTGGAAAAGTCTTACAAAACAGAAAAATGCTCTGTGCAGGCAAGGAAGACACTTCCAACTGGAATACATTTGTTTAAAAGTTTTTGCTGGCTGTCACAAAAAAAGATATTTTTTTGTCCATGTGGAGCAAATAAATAAATAAATAAAAAATAAAAGATTGCATTTCATATTTTTTAATAAATTATCATGAAAATAGCAGATGTCTGTTTCTTCTACAACAATGTGTTACATGTAGGCTGGCTGCTAATAAGCAGCATTTTTCATGAAGGAGAACTGCTGGTATATTATTGGTGTCACCAAAGTAGCAAAATCCTTTATCATATCAGGAGAAACTTTTGCCCCCAAATGGCAAATACAGACAAGCTGCACTTAGAGGAATAAACCAAAAGAAGCTCACAAAAATATGATGGACACATGAAAGGAGCTAACAAATTCAGCTAACTGGCATCCAAGCAAATATGACCCACATTTGTAGCTGTGGTGATGTAAGTACTTTAGAGTTGACATTTCTTTTCATGAATAGTTTACAGTGTTTTGTTGTTTTTCTGTTTTCTCTGTGTAAGTCAAAGTGTCTGTGATTCTTTAGACAGACAGGGAATTGATGCAAACACCATTTAATAAGGGATGTTTTTTTTAGTTTATTTCTTTTATATATATTAAATTATATAACAGATTATAATAAGTGATAATGAAAGCAGTCATTAAAAAAGACACTTATTTATCTCTGTCACCTTAATGTTGCAGATACTTTACTGTAACTACTTTGTTAAATCCACATTAGCAAATATTTTACCCACTCAGGGCAGCCCTTTTTAGGGGAAAATGTAGGCATATGCAGCTGCTTATTTATACATTCAGCAATGATCCTTCACTGCTGTATGATAGTTAAACATTCACTCAGTTTGCAGTACAATTAGCACCTTATACATACAAGTAATTTGAAATTCAGAGCTTGATTATTACAGCTTAAAAAAGAAACCAGTGAAATACACCACAGGACCTCCTTTCCAGGTAAATACAGATAACAGGGTCATTAATGCTTTTCCTCTGCAAGAGAAGTAAAATTTACACTTGCCTCTTGACTAAGTACACCTGTTTAACCTCTCATTAATACAAATATTTAATATGCCAATCACATAATAGCAATTTGATGTATGTAGCGATGTAGAAATGATCAAGATGGACTGCTGAAGTCCAAACACAGCATCAGAATGAGGGAGGGAGAACGGTGATTCATGTGACTTTGAATGTGGGATGGTTGTTGGTACCAGACAGGTTGAATATTTCAGTAACTGCTGAAATGAACATCATGTAACGCATGTAGTTTTACCCCTTCACTATTTTTCGCTGTATTCTGGAGGAAAGAAAGACGAAGCTGACAGATGACAGATTTCAGGTCATATCTTATACACGCTGTGTTGTCTCATCATTTTTTATTCAAAGAAAGTTGGGTCAAAATGACCTAAAATATGACCAAAAACCTTTAAATTCATCTTTTGTTGTTGAACAAAAAAACAGAAGATGGGAGCCAGTGAGGGGGTGCATTTTTGCAGATCTGCATGCAGAGACTCTGTTGAGGAGGACGCAGGGAGTTAACAGGCGATCAGAGGGAAATGGGCAAAATGTGGACAGTTTGATGAGAGTTGCTTTACTTGAGAGAACGGTGGTCTGAGGTGTGGGGGCGGCTGGTAGCAAACCAAGAATCCAGAGACGTTTTGGTGCGAGAGTGGTCAGGTGGGTGAACAGGTGAGCAATCCTTTTAATTAGACACAGAGAGCCAATACTAGGATTGTGAGGTTAAGGCTGAGGAGCACAGGAGGCTGCTGACATGGAGTCTTCAGAGGTGCTTTGAATCCAGATGAGGGGCTGACAAATGACATAAAAATGATTACAATCAGTACAACATGCTTGATTGAGGAATGAGAAACAGGTGCAGGGAAGGTGTTATCCCAGGAAAGCCCCTCCCAGGAGTGAACTCAGCAAGAGCACTCAGTGGGCCTTTCCACCTGTGACCAAGCAAAACTACGGTGGCCCTGAGAGGCCAAATGGACTGCAACTTACGAAAACAACAGCAATAAGAAAAACGCTGCTAAAAGCACACAAAACACAACTGAAATAGGAAAAACTAAAATGGAAATAGGAAAAAACAGATTTCCAAAAGCACAAGAGACAATAACCTGACGGACCAGTTGCAGGAACCAAAATATGCTAAGAATTGCGCTCTCTAACTGGTGGGGAGGCTGTTATATCTTTGCAGGTGGTCTCCTCACTACAGGAGCTCACTCTGCAGGTGGGGGGAGAGATATAGGAGAGGTGGAGAGTGAACTCAACCTGGGTGTCTATTGTCTTGTGTAGTTTGGGAGATGATTGGATGATGGGGTGGGTGCAGTTTTCTCTGGGGTGGAGTCGGGTGGGCTGCCCCGGACTCTGTGGGGCTGGGCGGTGCTGCTGCTGCGGGCCCTGGTCCGGATGGGCCTGGGTCCCCTTGCCCTGGTGGGTTCCAGAGTGTGGGGGTGCCTACTGGGGTCAGCGGGGGAGCTGGCCCCAGGGAGGGGCCGCTTGCCCCTCCCTTTCTTTCCTCCCCATCCTCAGCTACCTCCCTCTTCCCGCTCTACCACACCCACCCACACACGCAGGGCTTGGGGTGCAGGTATGTCACCAGGGTGCAGGGGAGGCACTTCTGCAACCTAGACATCCACATTACTCACACTCTCACATAACACATACATATAGGGCCTTGGGGGTGGGCACATTTTACAGCATCCAATCCAGAGGATGGTCGGTGTATTCCAACCCACCTCTGGCGCTTTTTTAAATGCATTTAGACACTAAGGGTTTTCGGGAGGATCCGTGCTGCTCTCTGAGAGGAAGCTAGTACCATGCTCTCCTGAGTTTTAAATGCACTTTAGAACAGCACACAGCAACACTATATATGAGCGGGCGTAGGGAGGTTTGAGGTCTTCAGCCGTCAGGGCTGGGGGGCTGGGAGGAGGTGCTGGCCGTCAGACTGGGGTCTGGGATGCGGGGCCTCCCTGCTACTGCAGATAAGGAAGTGGTCCGCTTGCCTCCACCCCAGAGAGAAGGGCTACATCTTCTGGGTCTAGGTGCGGCTTGCCCCTCTGAGGGCAGATGTACCTGGACCTGGGATATAGAGCATGTTTGGGGAGTCTGACTGTCTGTGCAGTGTCTATTTGTGTCTGTCTACACGTTGGGTGAGTGCCGAATATTTGGTTGTGTATATGGGGGTGGGAATGCACGTTTGTGTCTGCGTGCGCCTGTTCGTCTGTGTCGAAATGTCAGGTTGGGTCTTAGACTCAACCTCTCTGGGTACATCTCAGGCCCTCTAAAGTACGGAGGCCTATCTCCCCTCACCACACTCCCTGCCGGTGGCTGATGCCCACAGTCGTTGGTGGTCCTTGTCGCTCATGCGTTCATGTATGTACCGGCTCACTCCTGGTGGCCGATTGGCGGGGCCTGGCGCCTGTGGCCCGGCTGGGCTCCTTCCGGGGAGTGGGGTGCCCTCAGGCCTCTGGGCCTGAAGCTCGGTCCTCTCTGGCACAGCTGGCTGCCGGCAGAGCCCGCGGGCACGCCACTGCAACCCCCTCTGGCCTCTGCTCCGTGGCTGCTGGGTGACCTCTCGTTTGGGGCTCTACTCAGCTCTTCCCAGGAGGGTGGCACGGTTCCCCCCCTTTGGTGGTCCTCCTCGGGTCCTTGTACTCTGGGGCCTCTGGATATCTGGGGCCTGGATCTCCTCCATACCTGCTTCATACCCTGGAGGACGGGGCTATGGCTCCCCACACTCCCTAGCAGATCGTTACATGGAGAAACCTTTGGAATACAAGCGTGCTGATCCACACAGGTATGCACACAGGTGTACACACGGGTGTTCACAGACGCGGACTACACCTTTCTTGGCTGCTGCCTCAAAGCACATTGTGCGCTGTCTATCTTGCGTGCTGCAGAATATCGTTTATTATTTAGTATCTACTGATATCTACTGCTTGCTAGTTTATTGTGATGGTGCTGTTTTTTTTATTATGTTGCTCTTTGTTGTTTGCTTTCTCTACTGTTTTTTTTTCTCCATACAGGTGACCCAGGTGTTTTGTTTGTTTTTTGTTTTTTTTTCTTTCTTCCCCCCCTTCTCACCGTCTCTTCTCCCCTTTGGTTTTCCTTCTCTCCCTCTCTTTCTTTCATTCTTTCTCCCTGTCCTATCCCCCAGTTATGTCTGTCCCGTTTGTAGCAACCGAAAATAAAATAAATTCATAATTATAATAAAGGTCAATCAAATGGACCAATATGGCAAGGCCATGATGATCCACTTGGTAAAATAAATCTGCTTGGCATCTTTCTTGGCCTTAAGACAACAATTCTGATGGCTAAAGATCCAAACGGGACACACAAAAAAAAAAAAAAAAAAAAAAAGAATTGCGCTGGGAGACACTTCAAAGAAGTGGAGGATCTATTGGTTTTGTGAGGAAAGAAAAGTGTGTGTAAGTGTGTTGGTAGCCTAACTATTAATTTTTAGGTTAATAGTAAGGCTAACACACTTACACACAATCCGTCATCAGTATTATATGAATCATTACTTACCTAGCATGTTTTGGTTCCTGCAACTGGTCTGTTCGGGTATTGTCTCCCCAGAAACACTTCCTTTGTACATTTGGAGATCTTTTTTTTTTCAATTTCTGTTTACTTTTTTCCTATTTCCGTTGTGTTTTGTGTGCTTTTGCAGCGTTTTTCTTATTGCTGGTGTTTTCTTGAGTTGCAGTCCGTTTGGCCTTTCAGGGCCACCGTACAAAACAGTGATCAATAGAAACACAGTTCTGCAGGACTACCAGCGACAACTGGACAACAGCACTCATTCATACAGGGATTTTTAAAAAATACCTATACTTGCAGTTATAATGCTTCGCTCTAAGGTTGAGGGCTATCTTAAAGACGAATTGCTTTTCTACTTCACATGATGCTTGCATCACTATTACAAAGGCATCCAGTCCAAACTTCCATTAGCAGCATCTTCCCTGTGGAGAGGGTCGTCAGTATGAGAAAATCACTTCTAATTTTTAGACATATTGACATTTTCCAACTGCTGATTGCTGATTGCTGTCACACAGAGACATTGTTTTATAATAACACACTCCTTTTGTATCAAAGCTCTGGAGAGTCTACATTTAAAGTAATTTTGATGCTAAGCACACAAGCTTTTTTAAGGAGACTTTCAAGATTGTGACATTAAATATATATTATACAGCGTCTATAGAAATAGGTCTGTAATGTATTCCCTAGAAACCTTATTAGTGTATCTGTCTGAATATCACTTTTGTCCATTCTGATAGATATCAGTGGTGCCTAGAGGATGAATCCTAATTGCATGAGCATATTTCGTTTTATTCCCTAGCATAGCTAAACTGATAACTTCTTGCTGGACACAGCACAGTCGCTGTGATAACAGTAACTGCACTATAACAATAGACCTATAGTTGTCAAGAAGAGAAGTCTCTCTCTGAGAATCCCTGAAGGTAATTTCAGTTTCCTTTCATTATCATCTGTAGATTCTTTTTTTCTATCATTGGCCAAAACCTCTGTTTAACAATAGAAAATACCTTTTTTTACAGTCTGCACACAAAATCAAGGTAAAGACGCATACCTTGACTTTAATTTAATTATTTACTGGTCAATATTCTACTTCTGTTCCTAAATTCACCACCTGTAAAAGACGTGCATATAAACTGATGAGCACAATGTTCCAGCTACTGACTACTGAGAGATTACACAAGTAATGTTGATAACCTGTCAAGGCCTGGGATTTTTAGAAGACAAGAGAACAAGTTGTAATTCTTCTTTTTTAAATGTATTTCTTGTTTTCTTTAGGGAGGGAGATAGATAGATAGATAGATAGATAGATAGATAGATAGATAGATAGATAGATAGATAGATAGATAGATAGATAGATGTGTTAATTTGTTTAGGAGACAGTCAGAAAGACCTAATGTGTTTTCCACACTTAATTGTTTCACCAGTGGAGTATAATATTGTTTGGCGCAATGCCCTGGGGGCGTTATAAATGTGGTTCTGGTATATTAGGAAGACACTATGCTGGTAAAAATCTCAACATTTCACAGCATACAAAATTAATTTAGTATTTAATAGAAAATCTAAATGCTGTCTACTCCCTCTTGGGTATAATTTCCCATTTGCGAAAATTAAATGGAAATTTGAAACAAAGTTATGAAAGATCACAACTGGTCAAGTGTTTGCTAACAAGCCCCCGTGTGTCTATTAAAACCTATGGATAAAAGACTGTGATTCTTCATTTTATTATATGACATGTGGCGGCTGCCTCACATAACACGTGAAATACTGGAAGCTTTGCCAGAGTTGGGCATCTGGGAGGTTTCTTTCTTTCTTTCTGTACTTGTACTGATTTTGCAAGTATCCACATGTAAAACGGAAAGCAACAAAATGTCTCCTTCTTCTGTATCTCACACGGTGTGCACCCACAATCTGCAACTTCCTGCACTGTGTAACTCGAGCGATGCAGAGAGAGAGATAAATAGGCAACGCTGTGCATGCACTGGGAGACCAAGATGTGGAGGAAAGCTGTCCTTTTGCTAAGTTAGTAACAATCTGGTAACCTGAAGTGTATTGATGACTGACGATGATTGAAGCAATCATTTTCTGTATGACTTTAACAGCTGCTCACATCACTGTGGAGCAATTTTGGCCAGCTCTTTGCTTAAATGTTGCTTCGGGTTATTGAGATTTGCAGGTTTTCATTCATGCACAGGTCTCCTAATGTCCTATCACGGCATTTCAAACAGGTTGAAGTTGTAGATTTGCTGCTGTGTTTGGGTCATTGTCCTTTTGCATGACCCTGTTTCTGCCAAGCTTTAGCTGTTGCACTAATAACCTCACATTTGACTTTTTTATGGTTGAGTGTTGGCTGTAGCTTAAGAGGTAGAGCAGGTTATCTACTAATCGGAAGGTTGGTGATTTGCTCCCTGGCTGCTCCAGTCGGCATGCCAAATGTCCTTGGGAAAAATACTAACCCCAAGTTTCTCTTCGATGTGTCCACTGGAGTATGGATGTTAGATAGAAAGCACTTATGTAGACAACGTGTAGAAAAAAGCAGTTGTATGAATGGGTGAATGAGGCAAGTTCCATAAATCACTTGAAGAGCTCAGGTAGAGAAGACAAGTGCTATATATGAACAATTTACTCAGTGACTGCAAGGGGCCCAGGTCTTGTCATCTAACATGCTAGCTCAAAACTACAGAGTCTTAGATGCTGCTCGTGGGTTTTTTGCAGATTGTATGGTGACCATAGTGACATTGCTAGGAAGTGCACAACTCCAAAAATCATGTGGCATTGTGTTAGCGCACACCTGAATACTCTAGAAAAAGTCCTGCTGGAATTCCTATATGAGCAGTAAAGGTATACTCAGTTTTTCATAGGTCTGCATAGACTCCAATGACAACTTTCTTTTTCACATAATTGTATATTGGGAAGATAAACATAATGTACAGATAGTGTTTGAGAGTGTTTAGTAGTGTAGATTAGAAACAGTTTAAATAAAAAATAGTGACATGTTCAATTTAGTTTTATTTATGTAGCCTCAAGGCCCTTCATATTAGGGTGACTGGATTGTATAAAAGAAATGTCCCTCCATCCAAAGTTACTTTTATTCAGTCTGAAACCAAAAGAACACGATTACAGAAAACTGGGCAAACATAATTTTAATATTGTTTAGCATTAAAAACATTGTTTTGTAAAACTGAAAGACCAAAGGCTAAGCACTGGCAGAGATAAATGATGTTAAGCCTTCTATAAATACGAATTACTTACAAACACTGAACCACAAAGGAAAAACATTTGAACAGATCTAAAAACCATTTTTAAAATCAATAATACATTTGGATTTAACCATGCAGTTGCTTATTTGATGATGCTGTTGACTTGATTGTGTCGATTTTACTAAGCTATCCTCTGCTGGTGTGCTTTCAGATGCGTCTACCCTCACAGGAGAAAAAAAAAGTGTCATTTCCCCCTTTCTGATGAATTATTGGCCGCTAATTTCCATTTGAAATCTACAGTCTAATTAACAGGTTTGAAACTACATCAACAGTGGTGATAACCACTGTTTTATTAATAGAACATGCCTTTCGCACAGTGCACACAAAGCCAAGGCAAAGATGGATGTCTTGGCTTTAATTAACCAGAATTATTTACTGACTAGGGCTGGCTTGTGGGAGCATCACTCATGTAATGGATATATTAGCAGAGACTGAAGGGATTAGCTTCTGTGGAATTAACAGACTGTGGGCAGTCCATCACGTGAAGTGAAGTTACTATATAATATTTATATAAAACAATACCATATAGAATTTAGTGTGTGCATATGTACAGTGTGTTGTGTATACATGCTGGCTGTCCGTGTGCCATTTATGTTTTTTTCAGCAAAAAGAAAAATATACTTTGCATCCTTGACAAGAAGGATAACAGAATGATGCCATCTGTTGTTCGCTGTGAACCACATGCCAACCATTTTTCTCTTTCCTTCCCGAAATCCTAAATCAGCTTTCTATACAATGATCTTCGTTTCCCATCCAACTGGACCACACTGCTGTCACATGTGCTTTTCAAGTTTCTCTCAATTTCTGTGCCTTTGTATTGGTGTCACACCAAAATCTTTATGATCATGGAGGGGGAATATGAAAGACAGCGGAAGCTTTTCCCTTAAGCTATATAGAGAGTTTTAGTGCTATCGTTCAATCTGGACCATTTCCAGGGTTTCCATTTTTCTAAGTGTGCCTCATTTCACAGCATGGGAACTTTTATGCTATTTACAGTAAGGCTCGTATTATATTGTATGTACACTACTCAGCATGGGAACACGAAGTAAGCGTATGACAAACTCAGCTTTTGTTTTGAGCATTATTTCTCAAATGGGATCTGCTTCCATGGCGGCCTAAAACAGCCTTAAATAATCTTGACTGTGAAAGTTACATTATGTACTGAGGGAAAGTTATTGATTACAGCGGTTCACAGAGCAGGCAGCGCATTTACATTTACAGACCCTCCAAATGCTCAGTGACAGTGAAAAACATTTTAATGAACTGGTGAAAAGCCCATTCCCTCAAGATAAGGCATCAAAATACCTAAGGGATATTTATATTATCTTATGTAATATTTACCAAAAATGGATAAATTGTCAAGCTTTAGCAGTTCTAGTCCAAGCTACTCAAAAAAAAAGATTCAAAAATTTCTTCTCCATAGAGAGGAGTAATGAAAAGTTTTTCTCTAATGTTGTTTCTGGACACAGTACATATACTTCAGTATTTAGATGTTTGTGGGTTCTGACTGGAGTAAAAAACTTACCACTTTTCAACAAGCGCAAGTGGAATTTCACTCTTTAAAATGAGCCCCACCTAACCACCTGCACACCACAAGTTTTTATTGTGATTTAACCGTGCTACTAATTTACATTTTAGTCTGTTTTGTGTCAATCTTCAATCGGTTGCAAAATGCTTGCATTTTTTAAAACGTTTTAATGATTCCCAGCTTTGCTGTTAAGAAGTTAAAGGATGTTAGTTTATATTTTGTTTATTTTAGTTAATTTTACCACTTTTCTGAATAGGTGAAACTCAACATATTTAACCTTTAGAGTAAAGAGTAAAGAGTATAGAGTATAGAGTAAAACCTACTTAAAAGTATAATTTCTGTTGCACACGTCCTTGTGTATTCGTCACTTCACTTTCATATTCACTGAATGTCGCTTTAACATTCAGGGCGGGTGTGTCAGAAGTTGAGAAGCAGTTGTAGTTACAGTAGCAAAATTATGTATGTTAGCTAATCTGTTATGCGTGCTCTATCATAAAGAATTATGCTCTTGTTCCACTGTGTTTACGGTTTAGTTAGTCGGGGGTATAAAGCTGTTCTCACTGTGTGCAGACTGATGCTTCGTTCACATGAGGAAGATCTCTGAATTTCAGCTGTTTTCCTGATGCTCCTGAAGATATTGTAAACACTCTGCCCCAAATATGAAAAACAAAATCACTAACTAAAGGTGAGAATGCGTTTAAAGTGATAAATTACTTTTTGTGTAATTTAGAAAACTAGTTAAAGTAGAACTAAAAAAGATTTTATTTAACTCAAGGTAAAAATACAAAATGTGATCATTTTCTGCCAGTTTTTCTGGAAGTTTATAGGATAGCTAAACGATGAACTCTAAATGCATGTTTAAACAACTGCAGAAAAACATCCCTCAAAAAATAATACAGAAAATTACTTTATTTTAAAATATTCATTTTACTGCTTTCTGCAGTCCATATAGGACTTAGAAATATGAAAATTCTGAAAACATTTGGCTTTTATGTTCATCCGTTAAATATAAATACCTGGTGTCACATACAGTACTGTGCAAGCGTTTTAGGCAGGTGAGAAAAAATGCTGTAAACAAAGAATGCTTTCAAAAAGTGTACACCCTGCACCCAGTTATTGAAGGAACTCGACTGGTACATTGTTCCAAACATCATGAAGAACTAATCACAGATCTTCTGTGGATGTAGGTGTCCTGACATCCTTCTGTCTCTTCATGTAATCCCAGACACACTCGACAATGTTGAGATCAGGGTGGGGGCCGGACCATCACTTCCAGTACTTCTTGTTCTTCTTTACACTGAACATAGTTCTTAATGTCCTGCTGCTGAATTCATTTAGGGCCAAGAAACAATTGTTTATATTTCTATAAACTTTTGCACAGTACTGTACAATATTTTTTTTATAAGAGAATAGGAGAATGGATAGATGGAGACACGTTCTTTCATTCTTTGAATTGCACCGCCTCTTTGTGTGTTTACAACGCACCACAATAAAACATGCTTTTTTGTGAGAGTGTGTGTGTGTCTAGAATTGCACATATTTATTTTAGTCATATTCACCCCTATTCCCTGAGGACTATCTTATGAATGGCCCCCCTGTTGTGCTCTCAACTGAGACGCGGCCTGCAAAGTGGGATTAATAGGAAGTGGAATGACTCACCTGGACGGGCACAGCCACAGCACACACAGACAGAATAGGTACTTATAGAAGAGGTACTTTCAAAGAACATCCGTTGGATGGTTTTTAACCTAAGACTAACTCACTACCCTCTGAAGAAACATGTACATGTACGACATGTACATAACAATATGTGTTATTACACATATTGTTAATCCATAAATTAAATTTAAGAATCAATAATATGTCTAGTCAGTGATATAGTGTAACATACAGCAGTGAAAGGTGAAGAACCGTGACCCTCATGTTGTTCCTCTGTCTCAAGTGCTTGTGCTTCTCAGTTTTGTGTGGTTATATTTCAGCTGGTGCTAAATGTCAGATATTGTTGATGATGATGATTCGTGTGAAAAGCGAATGACTAGAAATGGTAAACAGCAAATGGCAAAATCAGCAGGAGAATGGTCTGTGTTTGCAGTTCAGCTGCTGGTCACCACTGGGTCCTACTGGGTGATTATCTAACATGACACTATTCAACAGCACCTGGGGAGCAAGGTCATGGCTGCACATTAATACAAATACATGCACATACATAAAGCCACATTCTCATCTGCTTATCCTACAGCACCAGGGTGGGGGTGGGGGAGACGCACAACCACATTCACACCATTGAGCAATTTAGTATTAGCCTAACCCCACTATCTTCATGTTTTTGGACTGTGAGAAAAGAAAAGCCTGCATACTCGGAGAGAGCTCATGCAAACACGGGGAGAACATCCACACAGATGGTGGAGTCGAACTCAGGGCCTTCTTGCTGCGATGCAACAGTGCCAACCACTTGGCCACCTTGCTGCCGATATAAAGCCACATTCATTTTTTTCAATCATTCAGGCAATACTGAATGCAGCTTTCTGAAAGAAAGCCACTTCTTTTCAAATCCTGAAGGGCGACATGTTTTAATTATTGACACTCGAGTGAGGATTTGCATTTTATGCTGTCTGACCCTGTAGACGTGTGTGGCAATGAGCTGGGTAGGGTGGAGGACAGAAGGCTAGGGGTTGGATATTTTCAGGGACAAAAAACCTACTGAGGAGGCAGAAGAACGGTCTGGGGAGGTAGAGGTGCAGTGATTCACATGCAGTGCAGGAGGTCTCTCTGTATCACCACCACCCCTCCCCCAAATCCCAGGAGGACGGAGGGGGGGGATTGATGAAACGCGCAGGAAGGCCTAATTAAAGGCTCTCAGCTCAAACGCATTGATGTATCACATCTATTATGCCACAGTTCGATAGGTCTGCCAGGCCGAGGCTGCCGCGGCAACTGAGTCCCGCCAAACAAACTGAATAAATAATAGCAGCTGAGTGTTTAGAAAGAAAGAGAGAAAGAGAAGGGGAGATAAGTTCAACAGGCAAACTTGTGATAAAGTCTTCTATAGATATATTCATGTGAAACTACACTGGGATTTATATTATGCGTGTAAAGCTTAATTTGTAGTCCATACAGCAAGCAGGGAAAGAAACAAATAAAACAGTAAGAGGAGCCAAGGCTCATAGTTCAGAGAAAATGTTGTTAATATAAAAGTTTGCCATGTTTTTTTATTAATGAAGTGGCTCTGAACCAAAAAAGAAATTGCATATTTGTTAATAATTATTTTTCAAAAACCCTTCTGGACAAGGCATTCAAACCTTCAGATCGACTACAATTAAGATAAACCCTGTTTCAAAATCAGGTCAGTTCATGTAAAGTCATTGATTAATGTTGAGTGTTGACCATTTGCTGGTCTACGCTATATATAGCTGGCTCTGAGATCAAAGGTTGAGTCCAGTAACAACACGACTGCTTATGTATATTAGTTAAAAAGCAAGACGGAAACAAATTTACTAGGAGTGCTCTTTGATTCTGGCAAAGTGACACGAGAATTTGTTTGTGTGTTTGTGTGTGTGTGTTTGTGACTGTATAAATATATCTTTGCTTGCAGAGCAAACGGAGGAGCAGATTTGTGAGACAAGCTCGAGCAGTTGCCATCACAGCAGAGGTGAGATTGGAAGGGAGTGGATTTTGAGCCAGTGTGACTGATAGCGTCTGTTAGCAGCCACGGCCACAGAGAGGATGTCTTGTACTGGCGGCAGGGGGACGCTAAGGCTTCCAGAAACAATGTTGTCCTCAGGGAGTCTGCAGAAATGACAGCACAAGCAGGGCCAGTGTTTCCATTCACAGTGCTCACCAACCTTCTGACACTTTTCTCGCTTCCACCTCTCACTTATTATGATGCCCCTTTACACTCCTTGCCTTCCATGTCTTCTCTTCTCTGTCACCTCCTTTACATACTGTATCCCGAGTGCCAAAGCTGAGCTGCCTCCATCACAAACAGGCGACTGTCTAGACCTGCCTACAAGTTTCTGTTGTCTGTGGGCAAGGCTCATAATATGAAAGGTAAAAGAAGCCAGCGTTTCAATGTACCATCAGTGAAATCATTACCAGCAGAGTTATATTTTTGCAGTCGCTTTCTGTGGCATTTCTTTATCAAGGATACTGTATGTATCAAATTCTAAATGCATATATCCATTATGTCTTCCACATGCCTGACAGTTATTAATGATTAGCCTTTCCAAACCCTTTTTTTGAGACATATAAAACTACATGTGTATAACAACAATACTACATGTTCCCGATCAATTTACAGAAATGTGCACAAGACTTGAGCCACTCACTCTATATATTTCACAAGGAGCCAGACTTTCCTGTATTGTTTGTAAAAGTGGTCCTCAACAATAGGTTATCAGGTTTTCTGAAGGTCTTTAATGTTTTTCTTTGGACCTTGGCTGCCTTTTCCGTCATTGTAAGCCCTGTCCTTGTACTGACCGTTTTCAGAGATGTGTTTTTTTTAAGCCCTTAACACTGACCTATGAGTTATTCAAGCACCACAAAGGGAACTATAGCCCAAAGGATGAACCACTGTTGTGTCTATGCGTAATAGACAACTTAGCAAAGAACCAATTTATAATTTTTGTGATTCTGTAGCTTTAGTTATTAGCAGCCTGTCACAAAACGACAGTTTGTTTCCATTCTTTAGTTGATTCTATTAAACATGCCAAATATAACACAGTTTGACAAGCATAAAATAAAATTACTGCAACAACGAGGTGATTCCCAAAAGGCTATTAGCCAAAGTCTTTGCATATCTTGGCATGGTGTACAGTGAGGAATCTGTGCAAGTGTCAGGACTAGGGATGGGTACCGGTATCCGGTGCCGTGATGGCACCGGTTCTGACATAAACGGTAGTAACCAGACCGAAAAGCAGCGCACATTTCGGTGCTTTATTTTGGTGCTTTTTTTTCCTGAGCTGTGATACACTTTAGATTCTAGCCAATCATTTTACGTTTCTGAGGATAGTAGGCGGACCCAGGTACGTACGTTCTTTTAGAGCAGAGCTACAGATTAAAAATGCCCAAAGCGAAGTGGTCAAAAGTCTGGCTGTACTTCACAGCAAAATAAAAACTCAGCAGCCTGCAACAAGTGCTTTAAGCTGATACTGTGACACTGTGCAAAGGAGGTAACACCTCAAATATGATGAAACACCTGGCGACGCATAGCGTTTTTTTTTTAAAGCTGAGAAATGCGCCGTATTTGATAGCTTGCTGCGAGACCTCACATCGGGCACATCCACTGCGTGTGGGTTGCCTGTTATCGGACCCGGAGTTAGCAACATCCCCCAAAAACCCGAAGAGGAGAGTCCTGGCCCGTAGCCCTGCCAGTGTAGCAGAAATGATGACGGATGATGACGGCAGCAGCAGCCGTTCTTCTCTGCGTGAGTAGCTTAATGTTGTTCGTGTGTAATTTACGTTGAGTAGGCTAACCACGTTATTACATTAATGCATGTAAGGTGAACTAGCAAACACAGTCGTAGCTACATGCGGCTGTCTTCTTGTTTGATGACAGATACTCCCTTCACCCTGGCCAAAAAGGCTAAAATGACCAAAGAAAAAGTGGAAAACAGCTAAACATGAGAGGTTTTTGGACAAAGTTTGTGTTTTTTCCATTGTTTAAGCACTGCTTCCAGCCAAGAGTGATACCATATATGCCCCATAGCTGCAGAAAAGGCTAACATTGTTATCTTTTTACAAAAAAAACAGCTGAACATGAGAGGTTTTTGGACCAATTTTGTGTTCTCCATTCTTTAAGCACCGGTTTGAGCACCGTTTAAGCACCGGCACCGTTTCAAAAGTACCGGTTTGGCACCGGTATTGGATAAAACCTAAACGATACCCATCCCTAGTCAGGACAAAGGAACGGCTAAAAACTACCTATAGCAGATGAATAGTATCTGAAAGTCATGACCTTAAGAAATAAGGGAAAAAGTCCAGCAAAGACCTGAGACAGGACCTTAAGTTGTTCTAGCTACAGTTTGCTGAACCTTTATTAGGAATAGTCTCAGTGGATGAATGAAAGGCAGGAAGCCATTCTTAAAGAAGGGAAAGAGGGAGAAAAGGACTGAACTGCACTAAAAATCAAATTCAATGTTGAGTTCATGTTTTGGTTCAATTCACTGTCTCCTCCACTGTTGTTTGCTGTTTGCCGTCCTTCTCTCTCTATGTGCTGCCCTGATGTCTTCACGTTTATGTAGGCTATAGAGGAGCCTATGCGTAAGGACAACCTAGGACAACCATGCGTAAAACACTGTGAAGCCTCTGTCATTGTTGGGGGATGCATTTCAACCATTATGAACACAGAAAAGTACCATCAGAGCTTGTCCAGCATGCAGTGAGTCAAACGTGAAACAGTGCTCTGCAAATATAGCCATGGTCATCATTTTGTAATTCGCATTGTGCTGATTCTGTCTTAGCAGCAAAAGACAACAAATACCTTTGTATAGCCAAACATATGTAAATTTGATTTCTAAGAAACAAGCCTGTAGCCTGACAAAAATTGAATTCAGACTAAACAGACTTTCCAAGGGAATTTAATCAAATACCTGCCAGTGCAAGACATTTGAGCGACAGCTGAAAAACGAATGTAAAATTTTGCTTTGTTCATATTTCCTTTACACATATCCTATCAACACTCTTACTAGTGCAGGACCAATCACTGGAGATTGTCTAAGATCTATTAGTGGGGTGAGGAGACTATTGTCCAGCACTGCTGCATGCTTCTGGATTGAATAAGACTTGACTCACGTGCAGAACTTGAACCCAAGTTCAAACTTAACTGAAAGTCCAGTTGGCAAAAGAAAACGATTCAACCTGAAATGCCCTCCATGAAGCGTTTTGCGACCTGTTCCTTGTTCTTTTACTTGACATGCACACATCCACCTCTCTGTCCAGCAAAACAACAGTGCTCTTGAAGGTCAACAGCAGATCTCTGCACAATGTTGTGTCTTTAAAGGCACAATAAAAAGACCACAATGCAGAAGATCAAGGCAGACTCAATATCAAAATGCACTGGTGATAGGGACCATTTAAAATAACAGAATTCTCTTGTAAAATCTGAACTAACAAGGTGGGATGCCATCTGGGAAAAAATTGGGCAGCTGAAGAAATGTGGGATGTGACAGTATATAACTAACATTTGAGTCATTCACTGTATATTTGTAAGGCATATGGATATGTCTGGGAGAATTAATGCAGAGCTGTAGGAAATTTAGTTTCCCTTCCTTAACAAGTAGTTCTTAACACTACCACTTTCCTGTGATGCTTCAGCAATATTTGTGGTGTTCTGCATAAACTCATAAAAAACAAAGAGTTTTATAAACCATTTTATAAGAAAAAAACACAACACCAGCACCTCTTAGTGTTGTTAGTGTTAGCACATCATGTTCATCACAGGGTTAATGAAGAAAAACAAGTTAACATTCTGACATAACATAATACAGTTTTGAGATCCCTTCCCAGACACCTTAACGCCCACTCACATCCTGGGCCATCTGACCTCAGGAATTCGCATGATAAGGTGGGGCCAGGTTTCACAATGAACATACCCGAAACTCTGGCTGATTGGGACCCACGCCCAGTTTCACACCTTGGCTCAGGCGATTAGAGGATCATCAGGGGGTCCTTTTGTCCCTCTGTGGGGGGTTACTCCCACTAGGTTTATATCTGGGACTCTCCACCATTTGACCTTAGAACTGAAGAAGCTTCTCGGATGAGAGGTGAAACGTCTTCAAGCAACTTAAAGAAGTCCAGACGCTTTTCTTTGCAAGCTCCTTTGACTACGATGACCTGGATGACTGAGAACCTTCACAGACATATTAACATTCTGACATCCAAACCTGTTTCATAATTTACTAGTACCAGCTACCCTTGGTGGCAAGTCTTTGGATTTCGTGAGGAAGATTACTCAGAGGAAACAGGGAAAACATGTAAAGACAGAAAGGTCATGGATGATGAGGAGTTTCAAAACAGAAATTTTCTTGCTGTGGAGTAACAGTGATGAACCATGATGCTGGCCTAAAATGGAACCAAGCACTGGATCTTGGTTTTTGGGAGTGCTAATCCCATCAGGTTTTGTCCTTAGTCATTTTAAATATATAAGCAATTATGCTGTGTGAATGGAAGAATCTGGGGAAGTCAAAAGGAACAATGGGGTGATACAAATATCTACAACAAATGTAGGCACGATACCTAAGGCAAGTATGAAGGAAATCAGCAGTTATACATATACCATTTAAAGATCCACCCATAAGACAACATTCAGCTGTTCAATCTACTTGTGCAGTTTTTATGCCCTGCTGGGTTAACATGGTTGGATACCACTGGTTACTGGCTTAATTCTTAATATCAACAACATGCTGGAAACATTCCTTAGAGATTTTGTTATATATATTGACATGATACCATCACACAGTTTCTGCAAATTTGCTTTCTGCACATCCATAATGCAAAAGTCCTGTACTAAAACTTCCCAAAGGTGCTTAGCTATATTGAGATATGGTAACTGTGCAGTCCATTTGAGTCCAGTAAACTCATTGTCATGTTTAAGAAACCAGTTTGAGCTGATTTGAAGTTTGGACACGTGACGTTATCCTGCTTAAAGCATCCAAGGGATGGATACACTGTGATCCTAAATGGATGGACATGGTCAGCAACAATACTTGGGCAGGCTGCAGTGTTTTAGCAATGCTTAGTTGGCTCTAAGGTGCTGAAAGTGCCAAGAAAATATCCCTCACACCACTATAGCACCACCAGCCTGCAAGGCAGAATGGAAACATGCTTCTATAGTGTTTATGGTAAATTCTCTCCCAACCATCAGAATATTGCAGGATCAATCAAGACTCATCAGCCCACATAACATTTTTCTAATCTTTTTGTGGAGCCTGTGTGACCTGTAACCACCGTTTTGTATTGTTATTAGCTGACAGGAGTGGCAGCTGGTGTGGTCTTCTGCCACTTCAAATTACCACATTGTGCAAGAGATGCTCTTCTGCAAAGGCTCCTTGTAATGTGAGGTTATTGGAGTCACTGTTGCCTTCCTATCAGCTTGAAGCAGTCCAGGCATTCTCATTTCACCTCTGGTATGAACAAGGGATTTTCAGCCAAAGAACTGTGGTTCACTGGATATTTTCTCTGTGCGTGACCACTCTCTGTAAATCCTACAGATGTTTGGGAAGATCCTGGTGGATCAGCAGTTTCTGAAATATTTGGACTAGCCCATCTGGAACCAGCAACAATCAAAGTCACCTCAATCACCTTTCTTCCCCAACTTCTTGTTTGGTTTGAACTTTAGCAGGTCATTTAAATGCATTGTGTTACTGCCATGTGATTAGCTGATTAGATGTTTGTGTTAATGAGCAGTGGAAAAGTTCCAGTACAACACAATGAAGTGGTCAGTGAATGTGATTACAATGAGCATATAGAAGGGGTCACCTATATGCTATTGCTGCTTTTAAACCTTAGCACTGTTCAAGGAGAACAATGATCTGTATTTTAAGCTTCAGGGGGATATATGAGAAGAGATTTTCAGTGACAGTTTTAACTGTTAGGTCTTAAAATCCAATCCCTAAGACTATTTAAAATGAGGGAAACTTATGGAAGGAATAAAATGTAATTTTGTTAGAATATGGCCTCTCACAAAGAGAAAGAAAAAATGGATATGTTATGCATAATGGATCCACTCAGTCTAAACAAAACGTTTTAAAATCTGACTCGTTGGTCAACCAGTGCATGCATTTGCACACATATTATTTTCTCTTATTTCCTTTTTAGAATTAGAGTATGCATTTACGTTATTATTTTTGTAATTTTATATTAATCATATTTATGTCAATTTTAGTACAGCTTTCGGTAATTCCATTATTACAGTATTTTAAATAGTGGAAAGAATAATAAGTTTTAGAGACAGCTTTGAGTTTTGTTTGTATGTAATATTATTGACAAAAGCACTTAATAATGTAATAATAACTTAATAACTGGTTATAATTACGGAGCCATTGGAGCAATGGCTCCGTAATTATAACCAGTTACTGCATGCTTGGTTTTTGTGATTAGCGCTTATTTTAATAACAATCCTATTTACTACCCTAGTTAGAGGTTATAGAGGTTAGATATGCATATAATTTTATATTAGCAAGTGCTCTCCAAAGGTCAAACCTCCTTATGGTGGGTTTAAACAACTCAGCTAAACACTACTGTGACTGTTCTTCACCTCAGTTTAATTTTATTTTCAATTCAGAGTTGCCAAGCAGCAGCAAAGAAACCTAAAGGATTTAGAGAGTTTCTGTAAAGACGCACAATCACCTTATAGACTTTCGCCTTAAGATAGATTGGCATTCTCCTGTCGCATAAGACTCCACTGACCTGATGCCACTTCATCCACGCTGTGTTGACACGGAGTCT
This sequence comes from Diplotaxodon limnothrissa, assembly GCF_057381915.1. NCBI lineage: Eukaryota > Metazoa > Chordata > Actinopteri > Cichliformes > Cichlidae > Diplotaxodon > Diplotaxodon limnothrissa. The sequence goes on from NC_140596.1 coordinate 26,088,419, forward strand.
GGCGTCTGGTAGAGTTTCGCAGTCCGAGGTGACAAGGGACCCGAGGTACTTGAATTGGGCAACTTTAGTCAGCGGCTCGCCATCGATAGTGATGGCACTGTTGGTCCGGGGGCCGCATTCAAGGTACTCAGTCTTCTTGATGTTTAGGCGCATGCCGTTTTCGGAGAGCCGGTCTTTCCACGCTTGTGTTCGGGTTTGCAGGGCTAGGCAGTGCAAACCCGAACACAAGCGTGGAAAGACCCCACTTTATCTACCACCATTTATTAAAAACACCTTTTTAGTTTGCTTCATAATGCAAAATAAAGACACTCAAAATTAGAGAGAAAATCAACTATCAGATGCTCCTCTGTGAACAAACATGTGGCTTTGGGGAGAACTCGACTTTAACAGAAACAAACCTCCAACAGAATCAGTTGAGGGAAGAGTAAAAACAGTAAAAATTATAGAGAGACCAGGACAATACCAACACAAGTCATGGACAAAAACTTAAGGTCCAAGTTAATGAAACTGAAAAATAGCAAGTAAATACATGGGAAGTGAAAAGAGGTGAGTGGAAAAGAAATGCTCAGTGTATCATGGGAAGGTCCCCCTGCAGCCTGAGCCTACAGCACCATAACTAAGGGATCGTTCAAAATCACCTGATCCTACCCTATACCCTCTAATAATGATAAGCTTTATCAAAAAAGGAAAGTTTTAAACAGAATCTCATAAGCAGAGAGGGTATCTGTCTCCCGAATCCAAACTGGAAGCTGGACCTGATAGGTCTGCTTCTAGTTCTACTTTCAGAAACTCTAAGAACCACAAGTAAGCTCACAGTCTGACAGCAAAGTGCTTTACTGGGATAATGTAATACTAAATGTCTTTAAAAGATGGTGTTTGATTATTCAAGGCTTTGAATGCGAGAAGAAGGATTTTAAAAAGAGGAAGAACATGATGTCTCTTTCTAGTCTCTGATAGGACTCTTGCTGTGGCAATTTGGTTCAACTGAAGGCTTTTAAGGGCATTTACAGCAGACTGATAAGAAGGAATTACAACAGTCTAAAACTTAAAACAACCTTGCTTCCTTTTATAACTTACTACATTACCCATCTGTGAACACAAACGAGCTGGAAAAGTTATTTCTTTAGAGCACATTTGCTCATCATAAGCTCTAACAAAGCTCCAAGTAACCTTTTTGGGAGAATATGCCATTAGTCTGATAGCATACTCTGGACCAAACCTGATCCAGGTCCTAATCCTTACACTCCATGAAAAGTAGGCTCAGTGAGAAGCAGTGTAAATTGTTCTGGAAATGCAGGTTAGCAACTCTTGATGGTAATTTGAAAGCAGCACAGTGAACTTCCAGGAACTGCTGTGAATAGAAGTGAAATTTGGATTTGTGATCCTGGCAGTTTACTCGCCAAAAACAATTAAGGGAACATTTAAATCTCACATTAGATCTTGAATCAAATATTAAAGTTGAAAGTCTTTACTGAAATACACCACGAGAACAAAGTAATGTAACAATGGTCAGTGGGAACAAAATTGGAATTCAAAATCACACAAAAACATGAAACATGTTTCCTTCATTTTTTTGGTCAGAAGGAGAGAGAGGAAGGTAAAGACCTCTACACACTGGATGTGTAAAATTCATGCAAATATTTTCTGCATTAAAATTATTTTCAGATTTTGTCAAGAACCGAAGTTCAACACACAAGCTGGACCCAGGAGCAGAACACACACACAGCGGTACGAGAGAAAAAATAAACTTTATTATAACTGAGAGTGTCCCGGGAGAGTAGAAGGGAGAAAACGCACGGAACCAGAGAAACCGAGGGACCGGGAGAAGAATCGCGCAGGAAACGCCGAGAGCGGGACCGTGGGAGGCTGAAACAGAAAAAGAAAAAAGGATTATTGGGGTGCGGGTAAACCGGCAGCATACGAGGGGAGGTAGTGTACGCGTCTTACGATGATAGCGGGGCCAAGGGAACCGGAGGGAGGGGTGAGGGTCCGTGGGGAGAAGCTCCAGAAAGGGCAAGGCGGCTGGGGTTGATCGTGATCCAAATTCTGGACAGGCAGGTGGACAGGCTGGTGACTCAAAACACGCCGAGCAGTGATCTGGGTATACAAGGCAGAGTTAGTACTAGTTCACACGGATAGGATTGCCTAAGGACTTTCCCGTAGGTGTGCGTTACCGCTGAAGGACGATTACGGACTGGCGTGGAGCAGCAGGCTGGGCAGGATTAAATGGTCCCACCTGGTGATCGCCTGGGATGGGATGCAGGTGTGGAGTCAGCGGCCACGCCCACGGGAGTGGGCATCCCATCAGCACCTCAGACGCCGGGCCGCGGACCATGACAGTACCCCCCCCTCAAGAGTCGCCCCCAGGCGACAGGCCGGGACCCCGCCTGCGGAGAGAAGCATGGAAAGCAGAGATGAGGCGAGGGTCCAGAACGAAGGAGCGCGGGACCCAGAGGCGGTCCTCGGGGCCGTACCCCTCCCAATCCACGAGATACTGCCAGCCGCGCCCGCGCCGGCGCGCATCCAGGATACGCCGGACCGCATAGGCCGGATGGCCGCCGACGAGCCGGGCGGGAGGAGGGGGCGCGGAAGGAGGGCACAGGGGGCTGAGGCGGACTGGTTTAAGCTGAGACACATGGAACGTGGGGTGCACACGCCGGGAGGCTGGAAGCCGAAGCCTGACCGCCACCGGGTTGATGACTCAGCCCACCTCGTATGGCCCGATGAAACGGGGAGCCAGTTTGCGGGACGTGCCCCGGAGTGGGATGTTCCCAGCAGCCAACCAAACCTTCTGTCCCGGCTGGTAGTCAGGGGCTGGGGCGCGGCGACGATCGGCGTAGTGCGCATGTCGTTCCTTCGCACGCAGGAGGGCGCTGCGAACGCTGCGCCATACACGTTGGCAGCGCCGAAGGTGGTGTGGAGCCGACGGGACGGAGAGAGTCAAGTCCTCTTCAGGGAAGAGCGGAGGCTGATATCCGAGAGACGCCTCGAAAGGTGATAGACCGGTGGAGGACGAGGTTAGAGTGTTGTGGGCGTACTCCACCCAGGGCAGGTAGGTAACCCAAGAGGAGGGGTTTTGACTGGCCACGCACCGTAGCATAGTCTCCAGTTCTTGATTGAGACGTTCAGTCTGTCCGTTGGATTGCGGGTGGAAGCCGGAGCTTAGGTTAACCTTGGCGCCGAGAGCGGAACAGAAGGTCTTCCACACCTGTGAGGTGAACTGGGGACCTCGATCGGAGACAATTTCCAAGGGGATTCCGTGGAGCCTGAACACATTAGCAACCAACGACTGGGCAGTCTCAGCGGCTGAGGGCAGCTTGGGTAGCGGGATGAAGTGAGCGGCCTTGGAAAACCGATCTACAACGGTGAGAATGACACGCTTTCCGGACGAGGCAGGGAGACCGGTAACAAAGTCGAGGGAGATGTGAGACCAGGGCCGGTGGGGTGTAGTGAGCGGGTGGAGCTGGCCTGGTGGAGCTGGGTGGATGACTTATTACGGGCGCAGACGGCACAGGCAGACACATAGTCCCTCACGTCCCTTATTAGCGTTTTCCACCAAAAATGTTTCTTGAGGAGGTGCGTCGTTCTGTTCACGCCTGGGTGGCACGTGAATCGTGCTGTGTGGATCCAGTGGATGACAGCTCCACGGGCGGCAGCAGGAACGAAGCGCCGTCCGGGTGGTCCGGTCCCTGGATCGGGGTCTCCCGGGAGAGCTCGGCGAATGGTCTCCTCTATTTCCCAGGTGAGGGCGCCCACCACGCAGGTGGCGGGTAGGATGGTGGCGGGGGGAGTCGCTTCGCTGTAGGGCTTGGTGTTCCGCGATCCTGGACAATAGGAGAGCGTGAAGTTGAAGCGGGCGAAGAATAGGGACCAGCGAGCTTGGCATGGATTCAACCTCTTGGCGGTTCTCAGGTACAGGAGGTTCTTATGGTCTGTCCAGATGAGGAAGGGCTGAGCGGCCCCCTCCAGCCAGTGGCGCCATTCCTCTAAAGCGAGTTTAACAGCTAGCAGTTCCCTGTCGCCGATGTCATAATTCTTCTCTGCGGGGGTGAGTCGGCGTGAGAAGAAGGCGCATGGCCGGAGCTTATTCAGAGGCCCAGACCGCTGGGAGAGAACCGCTCCCACTCCCGCATCAGACGCGTCAACTTCTACAACAAACTGCTTAGCAGCGTCTGGGTGGGTTAGGATGGGTGTGGAAGTGAATAACCGTTTTAACTTAGCGAAGGCTGCGTGGGCTTCAGGGGACCAGGTGAAGGGCACTTTGGGTGAGGTGAGCTGGGTGAGCGGCGCTGCCACCTGGCTGTAGTTCCGGATGAAGCGGCGGTAAAAGTTCGCAAACCCCAGGAAGCTCTGAAGCTTCTTCCGTGACTCCGGAACCGGCCATTCCAACACTGCCTTGACTTTCACCGGGTCGGTCTTCACCTGCCCACCTGCTAGAATGTAGCCCAAGAAGGAGATGGATGAAACGTGGAACTCACATTTTTCCGCCTTGACGTACAACCTGTTTTCGAGCAGCCGTTGTAGTACGCTTCTCACATGGATGTGATGTTCTTCGGGTGTTTTGGAAAAGATCAGAATGTCATCTAGGTATACGAAAACAAACACATTTAGGAAGTCCCGTAACACGTCGTTGACTAGAGCTTGAAAAACCGCCGGGGCGTTGGTTAGTCCAAACGGCATCACCAGATATTCGAAATGCCCCAGTGGGGTGTTGAAGGCGGTCTTCCACTCATCACCCTCACGTATTCGAACCAGGTGATAGGCGTTCCGCAGATCCAGCTTGGTGAAGACTGTGGCTTCCTGGAGTGAGTCAAAAATAGAATTAATTAGTGGGAGGGGATATTTATTCTTGATGGTGATGTCGTTAAGACCCCGGTAATCGATGCAGGGGCGAAGCGTCCCGTCCTTCTTTCCCACAAAGAAAAAACCCGCAGCGACAGGGGAGGACGACGGCCTGATTCGTCCTGCCGCTAGCGACTCCTGGATGTAATTCTCCATGGTTTCTCTTTCGGGGCGAGACAGGTTATACAGTCTGCTAGAGGGCAGCGAAGCTCCCGGGAGTAAATCAATGGCACAGTCATAAGGACGGTGAGGAGGTAGTGAGAGCGCCTCGTCCTTACTGAACACCTGCCGAAGATCGTGATATTCGGGGGGCACGGAAGAGAGGTCCGGTGCGGGTGGCGGCGTTGAATTTCGTTTCGTTGAGGCGGAGGGAACGGCCGACCCCAAACAGTTCGCCAGACAGAACACACTCCAGCTCGCGATCCTCTTTCCGGCCCAATCGATGCGAGGGTTATGTTTCTGTAGCCAGGGGTAACCTAAGATAAGCGGGGTGTCAGGAGCGGGAAAAGTGAAAAAGGAAAGCTGCTCCTGGTGATTCCCTGATGTGACTAACTGTACGGGTGCAGTTTGGTGGGTGATATAAGCAAACACTTGATTATTCAACGTGGACGCAGGGATGGGCGGCTCGAGTGGCGTGAGGGACACAGCTAATTTCTTAGCCAGTCTCTCATCCATAAGATTCTGTTCTGCCCCGGAGTCTACCAGCGCGGAGCATGTAAAGGTCTGGTTATTAGTTACGAGGGTAACGGACAGTAATAATCGGGGTCTAGTAGTGCTTAACGTGCTGCCCACCCGTATCCCCGGACTTACCGGTGGGCCGGGTCGTTTGGGCGGACCGGGCAGACAGCGATGCGGTGACCGGGCCTCCCACAGTACAGGCATTCTCCAGCCCGAAATCGGCGTTCCCTCTCCTCCGGAGAAAGCCGAGAGCGTCCGATCTGCATGGGTTCGGGCGGGGGAGGCGACGGAGAGCGCGCACACGCAGCCGTGGGCGTGGGCGGAGAAACACTGATCCCGGGGCGCAATACGGAGCCCATAGGTTTAAGCCGCCGCTCGGCATCCCTCTCCCGCAGGCGTCTATCGATCCTACGGGCGAGGGAAGCCAATTCTTCGAAGGATTTAGTCTCTTCGTGAAAAGCTAGTTGGTCCTTCATCTGGTCGGTTAGTGACCGTAAAAAAACCCCACGGAGAGCTGAATCGGGCCAACCCACGGCGACCGCTCTGGTACGAAACTTGACTAGGTACTCCGCGATACTGCGCCGCCCCTGACGGAGCCCCAGCAACTTCTGTGTGGCGTCATCTTCCGAGACCGGAGGGGAGAACGTAGCCCGGAACTCCTCCAGGAAATCATCGTAATCGCAATCACGAATGGAGTGAGATGTTAAATAGGCCTCAGCCCACGTTAAAGCACGTCCCCGTAATAAACCTACAAAATAGGAGATTTTAGCTGCATCCGTGGGGAAGGCGTGTGGCGTGCGGCTGAAGAACAGGGAGCATTGAAAAAGGAACCCCCCACACAGGTCTAACTCCCCGTGGAAGGGCTCCAAAGGCGGAGGCGAAACGCCGTGGGGCACGGGATCGGGCGGCTTGGTTCGCAGCTGTTCCCGAGTGTCACTGAGCTCTTGGTAGCGGTCCTGGAGCGATTGAAGCTGCTGGTCGTGGCAACCGAGAATAGCGCCCTGCTTATTAATGGCGGAGCGGAGTGGATCTGCTGGGTCCATACTGGCCAGTCCGTACTGTCAAGAACCGAAGTTCAACACACAAGCTGGACCCAGGAGCAGAACACACACACAGCGGTACGAGAGAAAAAATAAACTTTATTATAACTGAGAGTGTCCCGGGAGAGTAGAAGGGAGAAAACGCACGGAACCAGAGAAACCGAGGGACCGGGAGAAGAATCGCGCAGGAAACGCCGAGAGCGGGACCGTGGGAGGCTGAAACAGAAAAAGAAAAAAGGATTATTGGGGTGCGGGTAAACCGGCAGCATACGAGGGGAGGTAGTGTACGCGTCTTACGATGATAGCGGGGCCAAGGGAACCGGAGGGAGGGGTGAGGGTCCGTGGGGAGAAGCTCCAGAAAGGGCGAGGCGGCTGGGGTTGATCGTGATCCAAATTCTGGACAGGCAGGTGGACAGGCTGGTGACTCAAAACACGCCGAGCAGTGATCTGGGTATACAAGGCAGAGTTAGTACTAGTTCACACGGATAGGATTGCCTAAGGACTTTCCCGTAGGTGTGCGTTACCGCTGAAGGACGATTACGGACTGGCGTGGAGCAGCAGGCTGGGCAGGATTAAATGGTCCCACCTGGTGATCGCCTGGGATGGGATGCAGGTGTGGAGTCAGCGGCCACGCCCACGGGAGTGGGCATCCCATCAGCACCTCAGACGCCGGGCCGCGGACCATGACAGATTTACTTGTTCTTAATGCAGCAGTTCACACCCAGTACCTAACAAGGACAAATTTGCAGCAAATTTTTTTTTTTTATCAAGTTGGATCAAGTTTTCAGAACACATTTGTCCAATCAGACCACTGCATTTGGCAACAAGTGCATTTGTCGCTTATGTACAGGTACACTGAACACATACCTCAGACACACAGCTCGATGCTGCTCTGCATCAATCTGGTCTCTGAAATTCTTCCTTTTCCCACATCTGAGGGATTTGGTCCAAACTCTGCCAACAAGAGAACCTAGAATCTCATTTTTCAATATATATGTTGCGCTTGACTAATTTCTCACTTTTCAGAGAAGTCTAATGTGCTGGCTGAAATTTTATTGAAAAAAAGTGAACATTTTTTTTTGCCTAATGAATAACAACATAATTTTTAGTTTTAAAAACATTTTTGACAAATTTCTAAAGTATTTGTGGTTTTGTAGATAAATTAAGCCCTGTATATGTTAGTAAAAATTCTGCAGAACACCGCTCTTCTGATGTCACTGCAATCACGTTTTGTACCATTTGGGAACTCTTATGATCCTGTATTTATATGTGCTCCAAATCTAGAAATGTACTTACTCATGCACTTGTGCCTTTGCATACCATGTTACAAAAATCAGGAGCTGCATAACTGAAATGGGAACAAAGAGGCATAATTTTTGGCAGACACTTCAATTTATTAAATGGTAAACTGGTAAATGGCCTGTATTTGTATAGCGCTTTACTTAGTCCCTAAGGACCCCAAAGTGCTTTACACTACATTCAGTCATTCATCCATTCACACACTGGTGATGGAAAGCTACATTGTGGCCACAGCTGCCCTGGGGCGCACTGACAGAGGCGAGGCTGCCGGACGCTGGCGCCACCGGGCCCTCTGACCACCACCAGTAGGCAACGGGTGAAGTGTCTTGCCCAAGGACACAACGACCGAGACTGTCGGAGCTGGGACTCAAAGCAGCAACCTTCCGATTACAAAACGAACTGCCAACTCTTGAGCCACGATTGCCCCACTATTACACCTACCTTTAATCATTTATCTAAAAAAAAATGCATCTGAAATTTCTCAATTTTCTTATTTAATATTTTTTAACCCACTAAAGTCCAAGTCATCATACTAACCCTCTAAGTTAAGTAGAGAATTGTGCATCGCAATATCAAACTAAAACAAACTCAAATCCCAAATATCTACTGAGATGACCGAAAATATAACACTAAGCGTGACTCCGAACATTTTTAATTTTGTATTATTTTGCATGGGATCTAAAAAGCTTCTGTGTTATTTACAGTTACTGTCACAACAGAGGACATAAGCTTGTTGGCTATTTATTTTTGCAGTGTAGGATTTATGTGCATCAAACTGTCAAAAAAAATCCACATAACTACAAGTATTAAAAACTAGTATACAGTCTGGAGTCTGCACTTTAGTGAGGCTGTGCTAGGTCATCTCAAATCGGTCATGTGATTTGGACTGGTGTGTGCATTGACTCCAGAGGATTAAATTAAAATAGAAATTCTTTTTTCTATTTTAAGGAGTTTTTGTTAAAAACTGTTTTTTGTGAGGGTTTTGGTTTTCACCACAGTATTATTATCATAATATAATAATATACATAATCATCACTCATATGAAGATCCGTGCACTTGTTACATACCAGGTTTCACAATGCCATGTACTCTCCATTAGAGGTTGGCTAGATTTGAGTCGTGAGATAATTATATTCCTTCAATTGTTGATCAAATCAAAGTTAAAATACCCCAAAGTTCTGACATTCCTTGAACTAAAAAATATTCAGCTAGAAAATACTAAGAACCACCCCAATTAGCCGTAAACTAAAATGTTTTCTTTTTTCTGTTGCTTTTTCCCTCTCTTACGTTCTTCAGCAGTAGATGTTGTTAGAAAACATGATAAGAATTAATGGTGTGGATAATTGGGCCGGGCCATGAACTCAAAGTTAGTTAGACATAACAAACCTGTCTCACCCTGTGTTGTATGTCATTATGTTCCTGAGAAATGGTATCAGTCACGCAAGCATTTTTTGCAGTTCCACCTCAGAATTTAGAGTATTGCTAGATTCAAGTAAAATATTTGTTGCTGACGTGTTAGAACGAGTGTTGTTGTTAAAGGCTATCGTGATACAGTTGTGTTGTTTTGGGTTTCTAGTCATTAAAGACCAACACGTTGTTTTTGTGTATGTTTGGCAGGTGTGAATTGTAACCCTTGACTGTGTTGTTCAAATGCGAGCACACTGAATAGTCCATTTAATCCACTTCAGCTTCCACTGACTTGTAAAACGTGACATTATTAAATGCATGCTGACTGTCTGACAGTTCAGGTCATTTGTGCCAATTGTTCTCCCTCTGATGCCTCAAGACCTTAGCGTGGACCTCTGCACTGACAGTCTCACCCTGGGGGGATGCATTCATAGTGCACAACCCCGTGAATATAGAAAAATGACAAGGATGCTCCTGGTTGCACTCTTGACCTGATCTGCATTAGGACTATAAACTGTGGGCTCTTCCACTAAAGACTGTTGTCTGTTCAGTGGTTGTAGGAGGTGACACATTTCTCCTCACCCTTAATGATCCTTGACATGAAGTTTGAGTCAGTTTGACACCACGTGCTTTACATTATGCTTGTGCTTCTTTGTGTCCTCGCTATGACCTGGAAATTGTTCACCCTCTGCCAAAACGACTAAGAAGACACAGAGAGTGGAGGCTCCTAGAGACGATAAGAGTAAGGCTATCCATATATGCATGAATACACTCCTGCTTTCCTTAACTTTCTCTCACATTTCAAGACTTCTGGGGCTTTCATATTTTGCTTTTTCTCCCGGGCCATCAAACCTTCTTAGAAATAACAGTGTGCCTGATATTATACAAGGTATGAGGTCGTCAGTGAAACACAAATTAAAAACACAATCCACAGACTACATACAATTTCAACCTGTCCGTCACCATAGCCTGGCAGCGAATAACCTCATTAGAGGAATAGTGTGCAGCTGCTCTCTGTGCAAAAAGGAAGACCAGTTAGATGTTGAATGAATTATCTCACCTTCTTTGTTGTTGTTGCTCTTTGCTCTTGACTTTTTTGTTTAACTTCAAACCAGCAGTAAAGACTGAGACTTAAATACACACAAAAGCAAAAATCAGCCATATGCACTGCTGGTAGGATGTGTGTAGCAGGTACAGTAGAGGGGTTTTCTAACTTGGTAAAATGGCCTGTATTTATATAGCGCTTTACTAGTCCCTAAGGTCCCCAAAGCGCTTTATACATCCAGTCATCCACCCATTCATACACACATTCACACACTGGTGATGGCAAGCTACATTGTAGCCACAGCCACCCTGGGGCGCACTGACAGAGGCGAGGCTGCCGGACACTGGCGCCACCAGGCCCTCTGACCACCACCAGTAGGCAACGGGTGAAGTGTCTTGCCCAAGGACACAACAACCGAGACTGTCCAAGCCGGGGCTCGAACCGGCACCCTTCCGATTACAAGGCGAACTCCCAACTCTTGAGCCACGATCGCCCCCTACTTGTTGAAGCTGGAACAATATTTACAGATTTAAACTTCCCAGATCAATAAGTCATAGCAGAAAAACTGTTAAAATGCGAATAATGACTGTTTTCCAATCATAGTACGATTAAAAAGGAGCTCAAATCTGAGTAAGGAAAAAAGCTCTGGTCTCTGTGCCAGGGGAAAAGGACAACAGCACAAACAGGAAAAAGAAATCTCATCACATCTTACCAAAGTTCCTTCAGACAACGCTCCTCTCCTATTGGTCATACTAAATTACTTATTGATTACTTATTGATTCTAAAGCAATAAAAAAATGTATTTTAATATTCATGTGATCCACTGCATTTTCCCGTGTAATGGCATAAGCAGTGTGCGTCACAAATACTTTATTTACTTTATAAAACAAAGTAAATGAATATCTCATTAGTGGTAGACAACTAGGCAGATGACACTGCAGCTACGTCTTTTGCAACAGTGTGATAAAATACACACAAGACAGCTAAAATATTTGCTTAGTGCAGGACGGCAGGAAGCACGATCGTAGTCTTATCCTCCCTGACACAAACACACAAGTAATTGATTAAGTGAGGATTTCCCCCTATGATAGAAAGTTAATGTTATTTTTATTTAGTAATTTATTTCAACTGTAGTGACGTGGTTGTTAAATTAAAAGTTTAATAGAATATTAACTTCAAAAGTTTTCCTTTTCTTTCAGAAGGCTCACATTCCTCAACCTTCCCGCGAGAGTGCTAGAGAGGACGGTGCGCTTGAGTTTGCCCAATCAGTCTGTATGTGTTTTGTGGACATGGAGAAGACATTGGACCACATCCCCTCAGGGATGTGTGAGGGGGGCTTTTGGTAGAATGGGACCCATTGTTGGGGGCTGTTTGGTCTCTGTACAATGGCAACGAGAGCTTGGTTTGCATTGCTGGCAATAAATCAGATTGATTCCTGCTTTATGTTGGACTCTGCCAGAGCTGCCCTTTGTCACCGACTCTCTTCATAATATTTATGCTGAACTGGTGGAGGGTGGATGGTCGCGGGTTTGGCAGTCTCAGGCTGTTCACCTATGATGTGCTTCTGTTGGGTCCATTGAGTGATGACCTCCAGCTTGTACTGCCGTGTGAAGTGGCTGGGATGAGAATTACCTCTAAGTCGTTCTCAGCTGGAAAAGACAGGAGTGCCTACTCTAGGTTGGATCAAGTTGCTGCCTCAAGTGGTGGAATTCAGGTATGTTAAGGTCTTGTTCATAAGTGAGGGAATTAAGGGTGTGGGAGACTGACAAATGGATAGCTGCAGCATCTGGATGGCATAGTGGGATGGATAAGTGAGTTCTTGAGGTGGTTCACATCTGGCCAGGATGTCTTCTGGACACCTCATAAGTGAGGCGTTTTGGACATCTTTAACAGGGAAGAGGCCGTGGGGCAGACCCAGGACACACTGGAGAAATTATGGGTTAGATTTACTCAGGGTCTCTACCAGCACAAAACCATCTTCTTGCATTGATGAGAAATCTAAAAGATCCAGTGTCAATTTTGTGACTGAAAGGCACAGAGGGGTATTTTTGTGGCCAAAATTATTGAACATCTATTTCTAGGAATTTCCTTTTTATTGCACAACCTTAATAATGACACAAATATGATCTCTAAAAAATTGTCACAGAGTTTACTGCTAATTGTATTAAAACTTAATTGAGATGTTTTTTGTGTCTAATGTTGGGCTGTGATAGTTGGTAAAGGGACATTCATTTATTTTGAATAAGAAGGGAAGACTATCAGAACAAGCGCATATTTTGCACAGGTGGATTGCTCAAAGCTGTGCAATGTCAGCACTCTAATTCAGTCTTGTAGGTTTTTAATACCTCCTCACCCTCTGTTTAAAACTGTGCTTCACATATTTGGGGTCCTCAGTAACACTGAGTAGAACTTAATAGAAGTGAATGTGGAGTACTGGAGGGAGGGAGGAGAGGCATACAAGAAGCATACAAGGATGCATGCTGTCTTACAGGCAGCCAAGTTCATTTGTACAGTGAACAGATTCAGGCTTTTTTTTTTAGATTTCTACACCGAGATCAGTACACAAGGAAACGTCTGTGTGTCTTTTCTCAGCAGTGCTCAGCAGCACGCAATGCTTTCATGTGGTTTTCTTTTTTCCTTCGCTTTTATTTTCTAGAGCTAATACATACCATTGAAATGTCAGTCAAAACGCAGCTATTAATGGGACTGCGTTAGTATATTAGATTTATGTCTGAATTTTGAAACATGTAATACTGACTGAAATAAGTATCTGCAGCCTTCAGAAAAAAACAGCCGATTCATGCACGAGCCACATCTTCATTAAGACACGGTCAGCTTGGGAACTTACAGTACATAATGTTTTTTATTCCTCAAAGGGGTTAAAGTGGAGTTTGGCCACTGAGTGTACACCAGCTGACCTGTCCTCCTGCTCTGATACTGACTGCTCTTTGTGGATTTAGCCAGCAGAGTTTAGTAAAATGTAAACAGATGTAGTGCGGGTCATATGGCTGATTTCAAACCACCAGATATTAAGTATATAAGTATAAAAACTAGCATTCAATGAAGGAATCTAATCAGTGTCATTATCTTAAATATAAATTGATCTCTGCCACCCATGACGTAACCTAGTAACAGTACTCTAGATATAACCAATTCAGCATAGTGCGTCACTGTAAACTTTATCACAAAACTGCCAATTAAGCAGTTTAGCCTGCAATAAACTGCTTGGTATTTAAAGTACACTTCAGTTTTTTTGCAAGACGTGTCACAAAAATGCAATTGAGAAAAACATCACATTCAGACACAATATCTAGGGATGGGTATTGATGAGATTTTAACGATTCCGATTCCATTTTCGATTCTGTTTAACGATTCGATTCTTTATCGATTCTCTTATCGATTCTTATTTTTAAAAAAGGAGAACACTAAGGTCGATTAATTTAGAACTTTGTTTTATATCTTCTCTTTGAACAAGATAGAAATTTAGGAGTAACATGGCCTTACAAACCCAACAGTGAGATCTTAAGAGATCCACAGCCTACGGCTCTTCAATGGGGTGTCACAGGGTCCCCAGGAACCTGTGGCGTACCTCAGGGGTCCATACTAGGCCCCCTGTTGTTTATTCTGTACTTGCTCCCTCTGGGCGATGTGCTCCGTAAACATAATGTGTCCTTCCACATCTTTGCCGATGATATTCAGATCTACCTCCCTCTGAGGTTAAACTGCAATGTTTCTTTGCAGCCGCTACTCTCCTGCTTGTCTGACATTAAGACTTGGATGACTCTTAACTTCTTACACCTTAATGAAAGCAAAACTGAAGTCATTGTGTTTGGGCTTCCTAAAGATCCCAACTTCTCTCTTGACTTTTTGGGACCCCTAACCTCCGTTTGCACTTCTTCCATTAAGAGTCTTGGAGTTATTTTTGACAATGCTTTTAAACTTGATAAACAAATCAGCTCTGTAGTTAAGGGATCTTTTTATCATTTACGGATTTTAGCCAAAGTCAAGTCTTACCTTTGCAGGAACGATCTAGAAAGAGTGGTCCATGCTTTTATTACTTCACGGCTGGACTACTGTAATTCCCTCTATGCTGGCCTAGATCGTTCCTGTCTACATCGCCTTCAACTGGTGCAGAACGCTGCCGCTCGCCTGTTGACCGGTTCAAAAAAAAGAGACCACATCACTCCGGTTCTCTGCTCTCTCCACTGGCTCCCAGTTGCTTTTAGGATTGATTTTAAAATCTTACTGCTGGCTTTTAAGGTTTTAAATGGCACTGCACCTTCTTACCTGTCAGAACTCCTTAGTACTTATCGCCCCAGGAGATCTTTGAGGTCAGCCGATCTGATGCTTTTAGATGTTCCCAGGTATAAATTAAAGACAAAGGGAGAGAGGGCGTTTGCTGTGGCTGCACCCAGACTGTGGAACAGTTTACCTCCTCACGTCAGATTCTCCAAAAGCCTAGAAACTTTTAAAACTGCTCTTAAAACTCACCTCTTTTCATTGGCTTTTAGAAAGGTTTAATTTATTTGTTTATTTATTTTTTATTTGATCAGCGAGGTGTTTTACGAAATTGTGTTCTATTGTATTTTTATCTGTATTTACTGTACAGCACTTTGGTCAGCCTTGGTTGTTTTTAAATGTGCTCTATAAATAAACTTGACTTGACTTGACTTGACAGGAAAAAAAATTGTAAATGTAAAATAATAAAATAAATATTCTTCTGTAGCAATAACAAAGTGTAACATAAATTATTCTGTAGCAATTACACAAGAATATCCAGTAATGTCCCTGCCTACAATTAAACACATTCACTTACCAAAGTGAAATTGGGGGCATCTGCTGTGGCAAATGGGTTCAAGCCTTTGACCACAAACTTAGTCACTGCTCGGTGACATTCGTCTATCCTGGCCTGAAAGGAGATGCTACCGGTAGACTGCAGCGAGAACTGCCAGCATCTGAGCCAGCCAGACTCTGTCTCATCATGGTCACCTAAATGCACAGTAATAGCAGGTTTTGTAATAAGGCAGCTAACATAATATGCACTGTTAGTTTACCTGCCACATTAACGGGAGAGGACGTGCAAACGTTACCGCTGCTGCTGGGTTGAGATTCACGAGTCCGGAGCAGAATTAAAAACACAACATTCATTTAAGGTTATCGCGTGTTTTGTGAGCAAATGCTTTTGCAAATTCGCAGTGTTTCCTCCCTTAAATGAAATCTCTACTTTGCAAGTATTGCAAGTTGCCCTGTTGTCATCCGTTCTCGTAAAGTATGACCAAACTTTTGAGCATTTGAGCCGCTGGCGCCGTGTTTCCTGCCGGGTAAATGACGCTCCGCAACGTGGTGACGTCATTCGGGGCGACTGAAATCGATAAGGGAATCGTTTGCAAAAATGGCAAACAATTCCAAGGAATTGAAACAGTGGGAACCGGTTCTCAACAAGAACCGGGTTTCGATACCCATCCCTAACAATATCTGATTTAAAAACTCTAAAATGAACTATGGGATTACTTGGACCTTTTTTTAAATTTTCAGTTTATAAAACTGAATTTGCAGCATTTTCTATGTTTGGTGATATTTGTTGCACTTGAAATTACCTGCACTTAAAAAAAAAATGTTACTTGCTTTATACTTGCTCCTCTTCTGTAACTAGCTAAATGATGAAGTTCCACAACCTCAACTTTATGTCTGCATACATGAACACATCACGGGACGCAAAGAAAAAAGGGATGCATTGAAAGTGGAGCACGGAATCTCATTATTTTCTTATTACTGAGCAAATATCTTTATGCTGTCACTTGAAGCAACACAGGGCTGCAGCACACTAAGAAGCCATCTCATTCAACACCAACATGCATTAACCTGTTCATCAGATTTAATTACTCATTAACTGAAGATGCTAGAACGCCATTCTGAATTGTTCCAGCCCACTCAGCTCCAACTCCTACTTCTACACAACACTCAGACTTCCGACTAATACGGCGGAATGATTTGAAATATCACGGCTCTCCTCTGGATAAATCCTGCACTCCACCTGAGTCTCAGTACTCCAGACCCCAGCAATTTCTATCAGAACCTTTATCAAAAACATTGATTCTCTTGGGAGATGAAAGCCTCTCAAAAGTCACACTCAAGCCAGTCCATATTCAACTAAATGTCAGCCCAAGCACAATTTAAAATGAGCAAGGACTATAGCTACTCAGCTTTTGTGTGAAATGGCAGACAGCGTGATTGTTTTGCTTATGAGCCAAAGGGACAAAACATTACACTTTTTTTTCCCCCAAGATAAGACATTTCGGTTCATGTTATTTTTTTAACCCAGGATAAATTGATGGTAGATCTAATTAATAGCTTCTTAAAACAGGTCTGTGTGAACATTTCATGATGTCAGGCACCACAACAGATGCAAACCACAGGACAGTTGAGGGGGCACCACTGCATTTCATTGCCTTGCACTTGTGACGTGTGCAATGACAATAAAGTTAAATTCTTTTCTAATCATTTCTATTATTTCTAAAAAATGATGTTTAGTATACAGTGGGGCAAAAAAGTATTTAGTCAGCCACCGATTGTGCAAGTTCCCCCACCTAAAATGATGACAGAGGTCAGTAATTTGCACCAGAGGTACATTTCAACTGTGAGAGACAGAATGTGAAAAAAAAATCCATGAATCCACATGGTAGGATTTGTAAAGAATTTATTCGTAAATCAGGGTGGAAAATAAGTATTTGGTCAATAACAAAAATACAACTCAATACTTTGTAACATAACCTTTGTTGGCAATAACAGAGGTCAAACGTTTACTATAGGTCTTTACCAGGTTTGCACACACAGTAGCTGGTATTTTGGCCCATTCCTCCATGCAGATCTTCTCGAGAGCAGTGATGTTTTGGGGCTGTCGCCGAGCAACACGGACTTTCAACTCCCGCCACAGATTTTCTATGGGGTTGAGGTCTGGAGACTGGCTAGGCCACTCCAGGACTTTCAAATGCTTCTTACGGAGCCACTCCTTTGTTGCCCGGGCGGTGTGTTTTGGATCATTGTCATGTTGGAAGACCCAGCCTCGTTTCATCTTCAAAGTTCTCACTGATGGAAGGAGGTTTTAGCTCAAAATCTCACGATACATGGCCCCATTCATTCTGTCCTTAACACGGATCAGTCGTCCTGTCCCCTTGGCAGAAAAACAGCCCCATAGCATGATGTTTCCACCCCCATGCTTCACAGTAGGTATGGTGTTCTTGGGATGCAACTCAGTATTCTTCTTCCTCCAAACACGACGAGTTGAGTTTATACCAAAAAGTTCTACTTTGGTTTCATCTGACCACATGACATTCTCCCAATCCTCTGCTGTATCATCCATGTGCTCTCTGGCAAACTTCAGACGGGCCTGGACATGCACTGGCTTCAGCAGCGGAACACGTCTGGCACTGCGGGATTTGATTCCCTGCCGTTGTAGTATGTTACTGATGGTGACCTTTGTTACTTTGGTCCCAGCTCTCTGCAGGTCATTCACCAGGTCCCCCCGTGTGGTTCTGGGATCTTTGCTCACCATTCTCATGATCATTTTGACCCCACGGGATGAGATCTTGCGTGGAGCCCCAGATCGAGGGAGATTATCAGTGGTCTTGTATGTCTTCCATTTTCTGATGATTGCTCCCACAGTTGATTTTTTCACACCAAGCTGCTTGCCTATTGTAGATTCACTCTTCCCAGTCTGGTGCAGGTCTACAATACTTTTCCTGGTGTCCTTCGAAAGCTCTTTGGTCTTGGCCATGGCGGAGTTTGGAGTCTGACTGTTTGAGGCTGTGGACAGGTGTCTTTTATACAGATGATGAGTTCAAACAGGTGCCATTCATACAGGTAACGAGTGGGGGACAGAAAAGCTTCTTACAGAAGACGTTACAGGTCTGTGAGAGCCAGAGATTTTCCTTGTTTGAGGTGACCAAATACTTATTTTCCACCCTAATTTACGAATAAATTCTTTACAAATCCTACCATGTGGATTCATGGATTTTTTTTTCACATTCTGTCTCTCACAGTTGAAGTGTACCTCTGGTGCAAATTACTGACCTCTGTCATCATTTTAAGGGGGGGAACTTGCACAATCGGTGGCTGACTAAATACTTTTTTGCCCCACTGTATCTTGTTTTCCCTTTAACTGTCTAATGGTTCTCATTGTAGTTCTGTTTCATCTTATTATTAAATAGCCATTATGACTAACACCATTAACTGATCACAGATAATCATAAGCATTTAATGTCCCTCTGGCCTAGGCCCAGCATATAATGTACAGAACTAAGTGCATGAATTTAATAATAATATTTATTTAATAATAATAACATATCTAAATTATTATTACATATTTAATCAGTAGTAGAAGTAACAGTAAAAACAAATAAACAAACAAACAAAAAACATTCCTTGGACTGATTGAACTATTGATTGATAAACTATTGCTCAAGACCACTTTAGAAAAGTTATGAGACAGTCTGGCTCCTTTAAAGCAAAATATCAAGAAATGTAGCATAGCCTAAAGGCACCATAAATATACGCATAACAACTGAAAAACAAATAATGTGTTTAATATTCTTCACAACCAATCCATTTAATATTGTAGCTGGTGTAACATTATAAGTAATGTTAGAGTTATTTTCCTTCTATCAACCCATGATGAATATGTGATGACACAGACTATTAGTACTATAAATTACTCACCATTAGATTAACATACTGACCATGGTCATTCCATCGTCAATAGGGATGGGTAGTAACCAGACCGAAAAGCAGCGCACATTTCGGTGCTTTATTTCGGTGCTTTTTTTTCCTGAGCTGTGATACACTTTAGATTCTAGCCAATCATTTTACGTTTCCGAGGATAGTAGGCGGGCCCAGGTACGTACGTTCTTTTAGAGCAGAGCTACAGATTAAAAATGCCCAAGGCGAAGCGGTCAAAAGTCTGGCTGTACTTCACAGCAAAATATGCAAACTCAGCAGCCTGCAACAAGTGCTTTAAGCTGATACGGTGATACTGTCAAAGCAGGTAACACCTGAAATCTGATGAAACACCTGGCGACGCATAGAGTTTTTTTTAAAAGCCCAGAAATGCGCCGTATGATAGCTTGCTGCGAGACCTCACACCGAGCACATCTACTGTGCGTGAGTTGCCTGTTATCGGACCCGGAGTTAGCAATATCCCCCAAAAACCCCGAAGAGGAGAGTCCTGGCCCCTAGCCCTGCCAGTGTAGCAGAAATGATGATGGCAGCAGCAGCCGTTCTTCTCTGCGTGAGTAGCTTAATGTTGTTCATGTGTAATTTACGTTGCGTAGGCTAACCACGTTATTACATTAATGCATGTGAGGTGAACTAGCAAACACCATCATAGCTACATGCGGCTGTCTTCTTGTTTGATGGCAGATACTCCCTTCACCCTGGCCAAAAAGGCTAAAATGACTAAAGAAAAAGAGGGAAACAGCTAAACATGAGAGGTTTTTGGACAAAGTTTGTGTTTTTTCCATTGTTTAAGCACTGCTTCCAGCTAAGAGTGATACCATATATGCCCCATAGCTGCAGAAAAGGCTAACATTGTTATCTTTTTACAAAAAACCAGCTGAACATGAGAGGTTTTAGGACCAATTTTGTGTTCTCCATTCTTTAAGCACCGGTTTGAGCACCGTTTGAGCACCGGCACCGTTTCAAAAGTACCGATTTGGCACCGGTATCGGATAAAACCTAAACGATACCCATCCCTAATCGTCAATATGTTTCAGAATCAGAAGCTTCGTGAATAACAGGCAATCTCTGGGACACGCAGCAGCAGTGGTTTAAAGACCACCGCAGAACTCCTGAAAGCTCCGCAGTGTACATCAAAAACAAGGAAACAAACAAGCTAGAGGGATGTTGTTTAACATTTTTGTCACATCTCTTGCAAATGTTAAACAGAAGATGAAAATTACATTTTTGAGCTGAAAAATGAACCTCAGTCATGATCAATAACAATCAAACTGTGCAACAGAAGTGGAGCATCAAAAAGAGGAAGCTTGGCATTTAAAATATAAATGTTATTCTTATATACAGTTTTTGTAACTCTAGAAAAGAATCTGTCCTCTTATAGTCACGTGACTACACTTTGGTGTGATGTTACCTAAAATGTACACATACTTTGTGGTCTATTTGAGAACTTTGTTTAATATGTATGTCCTCAGAATCAACAACAGTCATTATATCTAGTGTGCAGTTGTTTGTGTTCTGGGTGTGTGTTGTGTCCTAATTCCTTCACCGAATTCTGCAGGTTTCGGCATGTCGAGCCAGCACCAGGGAATATCGGGACAACTGTTTGTCCCACTAATCCCTGACACCTAACCTCCGTGGGATAAACCTTGGCTTCTCATCTAGCCTGCTGACAATACGCTGCCAACTCAGCATATTTGAGATGTTTTTTCTTATACGCTAACGTCAAACCTTTACGGAGCCCCGCAGGGGACATGGGAGAAAAAAAAAATTAGGGAGAAAAAAAAAATTAGGGAGAAAAAAAAAATTAAGACGGACTTTTGCGAGATCTCGCAAAACAAACTTGGGATCTCGCAAAAGTATTGCGAGATCTCGCAAAACTAACTCGGGATCTCGCAAAACTCCAACAATGGCGGCAGCTACTTAGTTGTAATATTACTCTTTCTGGGTCACAAAATACACTTTTAAGATATTTTGAGGCGTGAATGTAGTTGTGTAAACGTCAGATACCTGCTCGGTTTACAAGACATCACATATTTGCAAAAGTGCTCCGACGTTTTTGGAGATCTGACACCCACTAGCTCGAAGCTAACGGGAGGTCGAGACCTACTACAGCTGGGAGGAACACCGCTTTCCCGGCACATCGTGCCTCGACCTCCCGGTCGGCTTCGAGCTGGCGGCCACTAGCTCGAAGCTAACTGGAGGTCGAGACCTACTACAGCCGGGAGGAACACCGCTTTCCCGGCACATCGTGCCTTGACCTCCTGGTTGGCTTCGAGCTGGAGGCCTCCGAAGAATGCGGCTAAAACTTTTGCGAGATCTCGCAATACTTTTGCGAGATCTCGCAAAAGTCCGTCTTAATTTTTTTTTTTCTCCCTAATTTTTTTTTTCTCCCTAATTTTTTTTTTCTCCCATGTCCCCTGCGGGGCTCCGTAAACCTTACTTTCAAGGGATGGAAATTTTAATGATAAAGACCCTTTTCCCTGCTATAAACCACAGGACAATATCTGACCAGAGTGAATGTTATAACCTTTCTTGGGAAGACTAGCTTCTTCCTGAGGTCCACCAACATCTTCCCATCTTTACAGACTGACAGGATGACATTTCTCCTCTGGTCAGGTGCTTGCAATGTGCTGCAAACTTTAACAAATACTATCAAATCAGGTCTGACCATTTCTGGAGAATGGTTTGCCATCACCCTAAACCTCTCGAGGACCTTAGCCAGCGAGGACTTGATCACAGCACCACCTGAGGAATCACTGTGCCACCTTGAATCCTGACAGGAATCTAATTTAATCGCACGATGTTCTTCCAGCGTTGTTGTTTTTCTTTTAAAGCACTGTAAAGCACTTTCCAACTTTTTGACATGTGTTGATGTTTTCTAATTCAAAATTAGCCAATATTTTCCATGAAACATTAAAAAGAATCAGTTTAAACATGTTCTTTTTAAGTTCTTTTGTCAAGAGAATACGGATTTATGCAATTTGCAAGTCATTACAATCTGCTTTGATTTGCATGTTACACAGCTTCCTGGCTGTTTTCAAACTTTTACCTTTTGTAGCAAAAATACCAGCATAATCCATAACTGTCTATGGCGGCCCAACTTCCAACACTGATGATGTAAGCCTAGTCTCACTACAAGGTTCAAATAGACAAATCTCATTTGAATCAACATCAGTAGTACATTTCATATCAGATTTATTCACATACAGAAAAAGATCCACCCTTGACACCAACAACATGGTAAACATGTCGTAGTTAAATTCAAAAAGCTGAAAGATTTTGTGTGGTAAGAGCTTCCATCTGCTTTAATAAAGACTTGTCCAATAATTAAAGGAATTAATTTGCATTGCATCAACACATATTTGTGTTTTTGTGCCAAGGTGATCAATATGGCAAAGCCATAGTTATAAATCAATTAAGAATGAGTTATATTCCATCAGCAGGAAAGACAGAGAACAACCCAGTAGACTGAAAGGCAGAAACAGATGGGAAGCAAACAGACTTTCCATCAGTGTTGCTCTGCAGAGTGTGACATACTCTTTGTGTTGCTGTGTCTGTATGTGTGTCCAGCACGCAGGCACGTTCCCTGCATCATAATGTAACTTTCTGCAAAATCTTCCACACCAGCTGATAGCTTGCTCAATTTGGAAATAAATACATAACATAAAGTAATTGCTCCAAATATGTGTACTATTAGTGCCCTGTCTGGACTTGATTTGGAAATAACATCTTTCCCTGTTAATACATCCTGAGGTTTAAGAATTAGTATGGACCTTGTAACATTTTGAAATACCTGATTTGGGTTTTTGATTAATGTCTGAAATTTAAATGAAATTTAAATGTATTCTGGAGCAGGACGGCGACCCCAAACATACAGCCAAAGTCATTAAGAACTGTCTTCAGCGTCAATAAGAAAAAGAAGTACTGGAAGTGATGGTATGGTCCCCACAGAACCCTAATCGCAACATCATGGAGTGTGTCTGGGAGTACATGAAGAGACAGAAGGATGTGAGGAAGGCTGCATCTGCAGAAGATCTGTGGTTAGTTCACCAAGCTTTTTGGAACAACCTTCCTTCAAAAACTGAGTGCAAGTGTACCTAGAAGAATTAATGCACACCAAATATTGATTTGAGTTAGATTTCCCTTTTGTTCATTCACTGCATTTTGTTGATGCATGGAAATAAATGACTAACGCTTCCATTTTTGAAAGCATTCTTTGTTTACAGCATTTTTTCTCACCTGTCTAAAACATTTGCACATCACTGTATTTACATGTTACAATGCAGTTTCATGTCATGGTTAATAAACATCCAATATAATTTGTAATTATATAAGTATGAGCTTTAGTTTGGAAAACATTCTTGTGATAAAGCACATTCCAAAGTACAAATGAGGTTAAACAGCAACAGGTAACCAACATAATTGATGAGAGTTTCACTACAGAAGGATTATCTGGAAAAAACATTTAAAATCCAAGATATCCATTAAGCAAATATATATCAAAGAATTGGGAGTGTTGACTATTCAGAATGTATAGTATTCAAAGATTCTGTAGAAATTTCTCTGCACAAAGTTCGAGTTTAAAAGGCGATATTCAGTTCCCATGATCTTCATGCCTCAAGATGACACTACACTAAAAACACAGGTCCTGTAGAGGAAGTCACTTGATCGACTCAGGAGCATTTCTGAAAACCAATAACGGTGAACACACTTCATTGCTGTATGGCCAAATTAGAAAATTCGATCGTCTACCAGGGACTTGAGCTCATTTAAAATGGACTGAGGCGAAGTGAAAAACTGTGGTGTGGCAAATTCAGTTTTGAAATTGTTTTATGAAATCATGAAACATTCATCCTCAGAGAGGGAACATTCAGTGTGTTTTCAGCGTACCTTTAAAAAACACAGGTGTGGGTCTGCATTAGTGCATGTGAAATAGGTAAACACACTTAAAATGACACGTGAAGCTACAGTAACTCTCACACTTCCCAGTAAATATATATCAACTTTTATTCAAGGAATGTTTGCTTCCTCTGGTGCACACAACAAATCAGCATGGACAGATAAAAATCATAATTCATGGCATGAGGCACCATGGCATAAAAAAAAATCCTCATTTTTTATGGTTGAATTCACAGGATGATTTTTTTGTTTGTTTGTTATTTGATGCAAGATTATTTTTTGCTTAAATGTGAATGAAGCAATTTTGGGAGAGTTATAGAAATGATAGAAATGAAACTGCAGGCAAACAGTCAGCAGCCATTTTCAGAAGTCTACAAGTTTCTTTGAAACAACCTTCATGCAAACATTATGCTCACTTAAACTTCAGTCATGGATGGCTGGTTGCCTGCTTCCCCAGAACACATTTGTATATTTGATCCAGGATCTATTGTCATGTTTCTGACTGGTGGTATTTATAGCTGGCATTCTGTGTTGTCAGGGAAAGGTTGCTGAGATAGACAATGTGTTGGGGTGTCAGGGGGGCTCAGACAAGTACAAAGAGTAAAGATATTTACCCTGCTAGAAAGCAGCCTATAGTATTTTTACTTCTCGTTCCAAATTTAGGTCTTTTATTATGTCTTTGCTGAGGCTTCTCTATCGATGGATACTCA
This sequence comes from Diplotaxodon limnothrissa, assembly GCF_057381915.1. NCBI lineage: Eukaryota > Metazoa > Chordata > Actinopteri > Cichliformes > Cichlidae > Diplotaxodon > Diplotaxodon limnothrissa. Next base: position 26,113,069 of record NC_140596.1, read on the forward strand.
GTTTATCCTCTGTCGTAAATTTTTTAAGCAAGTATCCAAGTTCTCATTAAACTGTTTTAACTGTCTCCTCAATACGACAGCCTCACAGCCTCTTTTCAATAATGGCTGTTCTGGGATGTACATTACAGCTACAGTCTGCCTATGTGTTGTGTAAGGGCTCTCTGCGGTATTGAAATGTGTGTCTGAGCCTTGTCTTGGGGCTGCTGATGAAAATGCATGAGTGTGGTTTTGCCCTTCACTTATCAAACTTAGTACATTAGACTATGTGCTGAATCACAGGGGTGCTAACTTAAGTGTGCATCAACTTTGGATTTAGTGCACCCACAGGAAGACATAGTTTGGCTTTGTCCTCATTGAAACCACCTATTCTTGTTAAGAGTACCGGGACAACTTTTATTTAGTTAGTAAGATTCTATTGCTGTGAAAAGCATTTTAAACCAACATACAAAGCAGCCCCACTTTGGTTTACTAAATCACTGAATTCACTAAGTTCAAAAGTCTATTATTTGAACTGTGGAAAAATGATTATTTTTTTGCATTTTTATGATATTAGCACTTGTTAAAACACCTCTTCTCATTTCTCCTAATACCGCTGTAGGTCTTTAAAAGGGACGACATCATTCTAATACATCATACCATCATGATAATAATCTCCAATTAGCCCAAGTCCGTTCAGGGAATTAAATGGGGAAAGGGAACAAAGATCAGCCTAACCTTATGAGTGTGAAGCTGTCAAGCCACAGCGTTAAGCACCCTGATGTCTTTGAAGTGAGTTCAAAAGGCAAGGACTGTGATTCAAAACTCTTTTCGTCAACTCCTAATGAGCCCTAAAATTATGGCACCTCTGTCTAATCTGAGTTTGACCTTTGGAGGCAAAAATGCCTTTTCATTTTGTAGGTCCAATAATGGCACTATTCAGGACAACTTGCTGTTTTCTTTTACTCTAATGTTTCTCAAGGATTTTCAAGTCTGAAATCACTTTTACGAGTTTAAAAAGCAGTTTAAAAAAGGTACAATTTCATAGTTTAACACAGTCAATATTTAATTGAAAATGTATTTAATGAAAACTCTGTTTTTCCCTTCTCATTAAATACGTCTTTATTTCTAAGCTTTTTTTTTCTTCTTTTGAATGTATAGCTAATATATAGTTGCATCAATTTATGGAAACAATTCAATTTAAATTCAAACAAGTATAAAACTTGTATTTATGTGAATGTCCTGAAAGTATTAGAACAAATACACAAGAAAACAGTAATGGACAGTTTTGCAAACAATGTTGACAGACTAGAATTAACTGGAGATATTTGAAAGGTAGGATTATAAATTACACACTGTAGTCACCACTGTAATGACAAACAGTTAAAAGCTTCTTTTTCCTGTCTTGGACAAACCTTCCATTTTTGACTGTGGACATGCTCCATCATCTTTAGACTGCCAAAGGTTTAAACTAATACAGCAACACATGTTTTTGGAGAAGTTTTATTCATTTTTTCATGTGCAAGTAGATGAAAGAAGAATTTTCCTTCCCTGTACAAAGCTTAACCTTGTAAAGCCTGAACCATGAAATGATTGCCAGGTTTTTTTGAAAGTGAAGTGTTCATTTTTATTATTACACATTTGCATAAATGAGTTTTAATTTTTATTTTATTGTTGCTACATCTGACGTTTTTGTGCAATTCACTTGGAGATTTATGTACATGTCTCAAAAACTCACAAACACTACACTTGACATTACAAGGTTAACTACCTTTAATCTGCTTCACTGGCTCTCTGAGGCACCGATGTTGGTCATTTCGCTCATTCTAATGTTACGATCCAATGTTGTCAGTGTTTTGTTTTATGCGTAACTCCTCCCACCAGAGGATGGCTGTGGGTTTTTTCCCCTTTCTCTTTTAGGAGTTGGACACCTGGACGTGCCTTCTGAGTAGTTGGGTGGAGTCTCTTCCTGTCCTTGGATTGGATAATTGGATAATCACCTCCAGGTTTTAACTACCAGATGACAGCCACCTGGCCCCTCTCTCCTAACCGCCACCATCCAACAAAGAACCTGTGTTTTGATTCGTTGCTGTGTAGTGTTTCTTTGACAAAGTGATTTGCAAGTATAACCTCGTGTGTGTGTGTGTGTGTGTGTGTGTGTGCGTGCGTGCGTGCGTGCGTGTGTGTGTCTGCCGTTAGTACTTCAATTTTGTAAATAGCTGTAAATAGATTTGTCAAGTAGCAATCGTGTATTTTGTTCACCTTGTATATATCCTTCACTGCAGCAGCTTAGTAGGCGTGAGAAGCCATTTTTGTTGATTAAGTTTTCTCCTGTTTTTCATTTAGAAAGTTAGGTAAGTGAATTGTCTTTTGTTTGGTTTTCATTTTGTGTAGGAAAGCGTAGGGACCGTTAGGGAGTTTTGTTTGTTATTTTTGGCACTGCTCACTGCTGAAGAAAATAAATGGCTGCTTAGCACTTTAAAAAGATATTGTTGTTGGTGTTCTTGCTTGGGTGGGGTGTGAGTGGGCCAATTTTTTGTTGCGTTCAATACACGTATAGACAAAGAACGTAACACTAGTCGCACTGAACTTCAGACAGTCATTAGATTCATTAGAAGGAAACATAAGACAAAATGCCAATTTGTTTTTGAACACCGGGGAGCATTTAAACATTGATAAGCTGGCCAACCATGAGCCCAGGATTGAACTTAATAGAAGCAGATCCTTGAAAACAGATAAAAAGGCAGCCAAGATCCAAAGAAACATCTTAGATCTTTGGACTGTCCTTCAATAAGCCTGGAGAACTATTCCTGAAAACTACTTCAAGAAATGAGAAGAAAGCTTGCTTAGCAGAGTTCAGGGTGTGGTAAAGAATAAATGTGGTCATTGATTATCATGCTTGTTATAACTGTAGAAGTTATGTTTTGCCTTATATACAGTATTTCCATGTATCTGTGCACGTTTCAGTAAATTGGTGATGTTTCCAATTTTCCTCACAAGATATAAAGAAATGATGGATGACCTAAGACTTTTGCACAGCACTGTACATGCAGCATGCAGGAATTATACCTGCACATTTTATAAAAACAAGGCAGGCTGTGGTAAAGGAAGGTCATGACATAGCTACCAAATGATCTTTTAAAAACCAACAGGAGGTAGACACGTTGTGATAACAAACAGCACAAATGAGCAGTTTTTTAGGGATTATTAAAGCAGTTGAAGATGGAGGCAGATGATCTGCTTTGGTGACCCTTAAAAGGAGCAGCAAGATAACTGGAGCAGTTTCACCCGTGAACACAAATATTAGGTCTGGGCATTGCATGAAGTATCCTTTCTGACATTTATCACACACCTGGAGGTGTAAGACGGGTTCTCACTAATGGAAACGCTTTCTGTTTTAGGCCGATGCTGGAACAGGTAGATCATGTGGGTGGAAACTCACAATGCTATTTCAGTTCTCTCTGATTTGGAGATTTCTGCAGGTACCTAGAGAAACAGAGGGCAAACTACAGAGCTCATGTTGTGCTGAAGAATAAATGAGGTCATACTAAATATTGACTTTTAAGTTTGTTAGAATTGCACACACTCTGTTTTGCCCCATGTGCTTCATTTCTCTGTATGTTTTTAACAATAAACAGCTGCACTTACAATCCCATTTTTGATGGATGGCTCAAGATTTTTTACAATCCTACTGTGCAACTACTTTGCGCTTGCATGTTTATGAAATCAAGAAATAGAAGAATCACTGAGTTACTTTGCAAACAGTTATACATTTGCAAAAAACACCAGATCATAATTCACATCTGTTACTTTGTTATAGTAAATTTTTCATGTATAATGTCTTAGACTTATCTACTGTGATTTACTGATGAAAGCAGCCCTATTCACATAATTTGCATGCAACATAAGTATTAATTGTGAATTATGTAAACAACCAAAAACAAATTCTTTTAAAAACATTTTAAATGAAAAAAATGCATTAATGTAATCAGTGGTGTGCTGTATATAACTAGAACAGATGCGATGGGGCAAAGGGATTGTTGGAGACTGGGAAACCCATCCAGGACTTCACAACCACTTAATAAAGTCCTTGCCTGCTAAACAATTAATACAAGCCTACACTTTATTAAATATGCAATACAGATTATTATGGCTGAGTGTGGAAATAACAGCCATTCTAGCAAGCATTAAAATGTCTAGCTCCATTTGAGGCTCATTTATGGAACCTCTCCCATTAAGGATACATTAATACTGCAGGCACAGTTGAAGGGCATTGGAAAGTACTCTTCTAAATATTAAAGATGGCTGTCACTGGAAAAATATGTTGTCAGCAGGCTGAAGAATTAGGGCTATGTAAATTTCATCACATCCCCTCACTTAATGACAAAGCAGAGATCAAAATGTCATGAAGGACAAAAAAGCTTTCTATATCTGATTTAAACAAAGTCAGACACCAGATGATTATTTAATGACTGCCTGCCTTCCAAGAAACACATGAATACACACACATGCTTTTAACATCACGGTAGAAGCTTATATGTGTGTAAACAACCTAATGCATTTGACCATTTTGCTCGATATTTCTCAGAGAAAACATTTTGACTTTTCAACCCTTTATTGAGCTCACTTGCTTTTTGGTTAATTAATCTTGCTCTAATTAAGAGTTCTAACGATATTTTAATAAGCAGTTACTATAACATGACCTCATTAATACAACTTTAGCCACTTATTTGCAATCGACAAAGAATTTCCTAAATGTGGGATGAAAAAAAGTATTTCTTAGCAAAACAAACGGTACAGTGAGTGATGGTGTGATATTCAGTGAAACTAAGCACAGTGGTGCTTACAGGCTTGCCTTGGGGGAATGTTTTTATGACTAATGCAAAACAGGCCAGATTAAAATAAAGATCAGGAGTGAAAAAGATTCTTTCCAACTAAATATGTAGCTTTTTGCAATGAAAACTAAGTTTCTCTAATACTGAACACACATAGTTTAGGTTGCTTTCAAGTAGTGAAACAAAAAGATTTTACTGAGAGTTGGTGAGTCTTTTGAGTGAGTTAATTAAATTTAGCAGGAGATTAAATAATTATTTTTTTCCACTGTATCGCTGGACACCTGGTTACACCGGGCTAGTACTGGGTTAGACTGTTTTTTCTTCAGAACTGCCGTAATTCCCACTGCATGGTTTTAAAAAGATACTGGAAAACATTCCTCAGAGATTTAGATCAATATTGACCAGCAACAGTTGCTGGCGGCACATTCATGATGTGAATCACCTGTTCCTAGCGTGCTCTGTTGGACAAAAACGTGGTGATTGAGTACAGTAATCTCAATGTCATGTTCAGGAAACCAGTTCTGGATGGTCTGAGCTTTGTCTCATGGTGCTTTATCCTGTTGCAAGCAAACATCAGAAGTTAGATACACTGTGGTCAAGAAAGGATGGGCATAATCAGCAGCAATACTTGAGCTGTGGTTTTTGAATGGCACTCAAAGTGTACCAAAAGTATGCTACGAAATATAACCAAACTCAACGGAGTTTCCTCAGTTTCCTATTTATTGCTGTCTCGTTCCGACCTCTGGTATCAGCAATGCATTTTTTCCCAGAAAACTTGCGCTCCCTGAATATTTACTGATAATCCTCCATAAACCACATCGATGGTTGTGTGGGAAAATCACATTAGATCAACAGTTTGTGACATATGTAGACCAGCCTGTCTGGTACCAACAACCACAACACGTTTAAAGGCACTTTCATCCCAATTCTGATGCTTGGTTTAAACTTGAACAGGTCATCTTGATGCAAAAACTATAGTATTGTTTGTATATTTATATTTTGTAATATTTTTTTAATTGGCTTCATTGACTGAATATTAGTCATACCCTTATCCTTTGAATATAATTATGAATGCTGAGTTTGGTGAATCCAATAGATTTAAAAGTTAATGTAAGTTTGAGGTTAGGTTATTTTAGGGGTTGTAAACTGTGGGTTTAAACATCAAAAGAATGTGCAAATCAGGTTTTTTTATTTTTTGCAAACTCTTTGTTGGTTATTAACGGGATTTTATTTATATATATATATATATATATATATATATATATATATATATATCATCCCCATCAGAGATCATACTATGCACATAAAATATTATATGATCGGCTTTTTCAGGCACAGATGTAGAATTTCTGTCATTAAACCGCCCTCTTTTGAGTTATGGTATTTTAACAAATTTCTATTCAGTTCTTCAAACTCGACCGCATATTACCAGTTGTATCTACCCCATAATGAAATCCAATCTTGATAAATCTGCAGTTATTGGAGGCATGTGCCAGCTTTTTTCACATGCCTCCAATAATTGTGGTTACCAAGGCACCCACTACAGTAGCGTAACTGGAAAAAGTTTAAGAAAGCCCACTTTTGTCTTGCAGCGCAGGCGTCTAAAATAAAATCAAGATTGTTGCATTAATAACTGTCTACATAATTTTGTTTTAGCAATGATGGGAAAAGCAGTAGTGTAACGTTTTTATTACAGGTTCAAATCAATGTCAGAGCCCCAAGAATGGTCTCTGCAAGGATGATAAAACAGCCCTCATCTTTCTGCCTTTAGGAAAAGACTTAAATTAAATCTAGTTTCTCCCATTTTGTCTTTTGTTGATTGTCAGTGCAGTCTGTGAGAGTTTAAACTTAGCCTGCCCCGTTTGAAAAAGACAAAACAAGCCTCTGTAATGAATTTCAGAATTTTGGTCATCTGCTTCTAGCTCATTTTTGTTTTGTTTTTGTTTTGTTTGTTTGTTGTTACAGCATCTATTTGTACATGTTTGTATAGCAAAGCATCTACGCATTTGTGAACCAGCTTCTTTGACTTTTGCTTGAGGTAATAACTATAAGTCTGTGTAACAAATTCCAACACTATTGACCTAATTCAAATAAGATGGCAAAGTACATATTCATACCGCTCTTGTATTTGAAACAAGCCCTTCTAGCTGGGCACTTGTACCTCTCGGTGAATAACTGAATAATAATGAATGAATGAAGCCACAGTGATCAGCAATATTTGACACAACATGTAAACTACAAATTATTCACCCTTTTGCTGCAAAGTAAATAGTGGCATAATTTATTGAAAAGACACACTTTAAAAATTACAAGAATCATAACTACATGACACTGTACTTGGTTAGTAATTAAAGATAGATATCATGTTTCAAACAATAGAACTAATACCTGTGTATATATAAGCAGACAATGTATCTGCGGCAGATGGAATTATCTGAGTTGCATTCCCCGCCCCCCCCATACATCCATGTAACAATAAACCAGTAATAGATATATTTTGAAATCCCTTATCACTTATTAGGCAGCATGATCTAACAATAGTTAAGTATCTTGAACTATCACATAGGTAAAAGCGTTGCTCATACAGGTGTCGAAGCTGAGTAAGGAACACAGCAGTGGAATGGTTTCCCTGTCTTCCAGTGCTGACCTTCTCTTTCTTCTCTCTCACTCTTTCTTTCAGTCGCTTTCTCTCTGTGCATGAAGGGGAGTTTATTTGAAATCCTTTCAGGGGGTGTGGCACACAGGGGTTGTCACATTACTATGGCTTGTGCACCTGTTAGCCAGTGCTCATTACAACCATGTAAAAGCAATTGTAAAGTAACTATCTCAAAAGCTAAGGTAAAAGAAAATTATCCTGTTCCACTGAAAACAATATTCATTGGTTAAAAAAAGCTTAACTAAGAGAGAATTGGGCAAATAATAGAAAACTTTAGTAAGTAAACAATTCACACCCAGGATACTATTTATGCTTTTTATGCATATTGTGTCTGGGCTGAGAGATCAATACTAATACAAAAGTGAAGCGTAGGGTGTTTTCATGCTAATGGATCTGGTAAACTTGATATCTATGATGTATAGAATCACCAGAAAAATGTATTTAAACAAAAGATAATTTAATTTCTTGTCCTCCGTGAGTTACATTTTTAGTTCAACAACATCATGGAGATTTTGGAAAAATTTAAGTTTTCCCTCTTCAGCTCCCCAAAGTCCATCCCAGCATCTCATGGGAATTAAAGCCATGAAATGTGGGTTCAGCTCTACTGCCTGCCTGGGGCTTTTCTGTGTCTAGTTTGCATGTTCTTTATGGGCACTGATGCTTCTTAAATCAAGTCGTTTTGGTCCCTAATCTTAACCAATCAACAACTGGACAAAAAAAATGATATATAATATATAATAAGTTGGACATATTATATATAAGTTCAGTCATTGCCTACAACTGTGACAGTAAAAACTGAACTTTTCTGTTGGTAGGATAAGGAGCTGCTGTACAAGACGTTTTTTTAGTACTATCTTTATATTGGGGGGGGAAAAAAACTAATTGAGTGTATTTATCATAATTGCAGTCTTAATGGATTTTTGTGAAAGAAATAAAGGCCAGCTGTTTGACCTCTTTAATAAATGTTAATTGGCTTGGATGATCTGAAATCTTCCTTAAAATGCATAGTTCAGAATCAGATTTAGAATCAGAATACTTTATTAATCCCTAAGAAAATTATGTTCAAACACGGAGTGGGTTTCTTGTGAATAATGATAAATTTACATTTTTTAAAATATAAAAGATCCATTTTTGTCACATTATAAGATTTCCTGAGGATGTAGAAATGTTTTTAAATACTTTTGACACATTTTATTTAGATCTAAACGTGATGGGAATTGCCATTAACATAACCAAACCTCAGCTATTTTTCACATTTATCCATTTGCAGCCTTTAGTTAAAAAAATGTAATAAATGAAAAGATAAGTGATAAATGAGTTATTGCCTTTAGTTGAATCATTTGCGATCTATTGTAAAGTTTCTGTTCAGAGTGCTGTTAGAAACCAGTTACCCGAGATGGGAACATACTGTATTATCACTACAGTTTCACCTTTGCCACTGTCATATAATAGTGTAATCTGTCCAGGGGTGGAGGAAGTAATATGGCCACATATCTCAGGAGGTTTCAAAATACTGTTCCTCTGAAATCCCAGAATTGGACTGATTTCATGGCGCGTCACCCCAGATATGCCAATGGAGCGTGAAATTGAGTCACTCAATGTGAAAAAAAAGAAGAAAAAAAATCTTTTCTCTTCCCATTTCTCTGCAGCAAAGAACATAAGAGTCCTGCCAGTGTACTGGCACTGCATTGGGATTTCATTTCCAAAGCAACTGAGTGAAACAAACCTGTATACTCTAGACAACGTTAGTCATTTCACATTAAGTTAATAACATTTTGCGACTAATCAGTGAATACAGGGGAGTGAGGAATGTTTTTCATGGAACATTTAGGGGATAAAGGATGGAGCTGATGGATTATTTTGATAATGATGGTAAGCTTACTGCAACAGGTGAATTTTACTGCAAAAGTGTCACAGGCAGGTGTAGAGGAGTGCATATGATAGCCAAGGATTTTACACTCTATGTCTCCCACTGTTATACCCCTCTTTCACTTTTTGTGTGAGTGACTACCGTGAGGATTGTGTATTAAAGTCCCAGTGGTGGGTAGATATAGCTTTGCAGAATCACCAAACCTTTGATATTCACCGCATTTCCAACTCTATCACGGGCTCAGTGCTGCTAAAGCTATTTTGTCAGACACTTCCAGTTCATGTCATCTGCAGCCTTCTTACAGCCAGTTTTACAGTGCAGTGATTTTGCTGCTCTGTTGCACATATATCAAATACACATGTACCACTGGCCACTACACCTTACTAGACTTATATGGCGTTATTTTTGTGCCAATATTCTGAGCGCACGTAAAAAATTGAGCGCCCATAAAAAAAAAAGATTGCAGGTACAAGTGTTGCATTTTAAGGAGAAATTTATTTTGAGCGAAGAAAGCTAAATTTGAGTGAACAAAATTCCTTGCTGCGTGCAAAAAATTTATTTCAGTGTTTGCTATTATCCACACACACAATAGCAGCCCCTCTCACTCAGTTTTTGCACTTGCGCTTGCTCGCAATGTGTTGCTTGCGCTCTCAACATTTCTGCCTGTGCACGCTCAACTCTTTCTGTACACCGTTATATTTGTAAAATCTGATTGGCTGTTTTGGTCTCCAATCAGCTCGAAATGACGAAATGCAATATCCCAGAATCCATTTCGTCCGAAACTCAAATGAGGCAGTGGCGGAGGAACACAGTGGCAGAGTTTGTAATATTACTCTTTCTGGGTCACAAAATAAACTTTTAAGATATTTTAATGTGAGAATGGTGCTGTGTAAACTTCAAATATTTTCTCGATTTATCAAGACATCACATATTTGCATAAGTGCTCTAACGTTTTCGGAGATGTCTGTTACCCACCAGCTGACCGGGTGGTCACTCGGGTTAAACATAATATATAAGGCTGAACTGACAAAAAATCACAGACTACACCACCAGGTATTATAGGAAAAACCATGAAGCCTTTGAACTAAAACAAAAGCTGTTGTGACAGTGACGTACACTGTTGGTATATATGTATGATTTGTATCACCTTCATGTTTCCCTCTCACCACATATCCAAACCGATATCATGAGCAGCAGTTTTTACAGCTGTGGCTCCAGCAAACATCAGCTGATACTAGAAAGTAATATTAAATAAATTCTAACAACAGCTGATCAAGCTTGAACGTGCTGCTGTTGTTTAGCGCAACATCCACTGATTTCCTCTTTCTGGCGCAAAGTGGGCAATAAACAAACAAGAGAGACGATCAGCTGATCATTGATCAGTTTCATGATTGAAGTAGCAACAGGAGAGGGAGGGGCAGAGAATGAGAGAAGAAGAGGCAGCTGTGCACCAAAGACAGAATAACACCAGCTTTGTGTCTTTTTCATTGTAGCTGAAGTCCGGGACGAATTTCCCCTCAATACAGATGTATTGTAATTGGTCCAGCCCAGAGTTGATCATGACCAACTGGCTAATTCACCACCTTTAATTGTTTATACCGTCACAAAGGCAAACAAACAAACTTAAAAATGAAAAATCACCATCGGCCCACCGGGCAAATGTCCGGTATGCCCAACGGCCAGTAGTCCAGCAATGCGGTCAGCTGGTGGGAAACGGGCATCTCCGAAAACGTTAGAGCACTTATGCAAATATGTGATGTCTTGATAAATCAAGCAGATATTTGAAGTTTACACAGCACCATTCTCGCATGAAAATATCTTAAAAGTTTATTTTGTGACCCAGACAGAGTAATATTTCAAACTCCGCCACTCTGTGTTCCTCCGCCACTAGTAATGTGTCGGTCGCGAACGAAATGGCTCTTAGAGCCGGATCTTTGACGTGAACGACGCAAGCCGGCTCCTTAACGCGAGCCTTGGATTTTTTTTTTTCTTTCTCTCACCCTCGCTCGCACTTTTTTCCGCTTCACTCCGCATGCGAGCCTTGTGCTTGTGCTGGGAAGAGGGGGGAGGGGCGGTAGTTACACTCGCACTAGCACAGGAACAGAGCCAGAGGGGGAGAGAGAGAAAGAGAGCCAGGGACAACAATGTTTCATTAGAAATGTATAGTAATCATCCACAACTATTTTCAGTTGCGGATGATAAAGGATAAGGAAGTTTATTCATGCAGGCCCATATGACAGAGAATGTGCATCTTCTTTTTGTTTTCATATTTTAATTTATATTTAATTGTGTTGTGGTTGCAGTGTTTTGTGTTGTTTCACTTTAAATGTTTGTAAGAATTTGGAAGAAGCTGAAAATTGAAATAGTCAAAAGTTGAAATGTAAATAGTTGGTTTTTGTATTATATGATTTATTTATTACATTTTATGTGGAGTGAATAAATAAAAGTATATTTACGGTGGCCCCTAGAGACAAAGCACATACAAACTTCAAATCACGTACGAACCCTGAAGCACGTACAAACTCCAAAACACATAAAAACTCCGAAGCATGTACAAAAGACAACAGAAGTGCTCTAGAATGCTAGGCGCAGTGTTGAGCTTTTGTTACATAGTGGCTACACAAGCCAGCAAGTACCGGCTTGGTATGTGGTAGTAACAGGTAAATGAAAATTTTTTTGAATTGTTTGAGTGCTTGTGTATAAATATACAAACAATACACATATGCTTTCAATTGTGTAATTTAAGTGATCTAGGTAGCTCTGTTTTGGAAGTTCAGTTAATGCTAGAAATGTGTTTTGGAGTTTGTACGTGTTTTGTCTCTAGGGGTCGCCGCATATATTTATATATATACATATATAAATAAAACCACTTTTTTTGCATTAGTAATTCCTTTTGTGCATAATTTTATATTGTTGTTAATAATAAATTAACTAAAGCAACAAAACAATCTAAAGAGCCGGTTCGGAGCCGATAGAGCCGGATCTTTTTAGTGAGGCGAGCCGAGAGCCGGTCCTCTAAAAAGAGCTGGGAATCCCATCACTATCTGCCACTGCTAGTTGATGGGTCGTTCGCGAACGAAATGGCTCTTAGAGCCGGCACTTTGACGTGAACGACGCGAGCCGGCTCCTTATCGCGAGCCGTCACGTGGGTTTTTTTTTTCTTTTTCTCACCCTCTCTCTCTCTCGCACTTTTTTCCCACTTCACTTCGCACCTGAGCCTTGTACTTTATGCTGGGCAGAGGGGGGAGGGGCGGTAGTTACACTCAGTAGCACAGGAACAGAGCCAGAGGGAGAGAGAGAGAGAAAGAGAGCCAGGGACAACAACGTCACATTAGAAAGGTATAGTAATCATCCACAACTATTTTCGGTTGCAGATGATAAAGGATTCAGAAAGTTTATTCATGCAGGCCCATATGACAGAGAATATGCATCTTCCTTTTGTTTTTATATTATAATTTATATTTAATTGTGTTGTGGTTTGCAGTGTTTTGTGTTGTTTTCACTTTAAATTTGTAAAAGGAAAAAGCTGAAAATTTAAATAGTTAAAAGTTGAAATGTGAATAGTTGATTTTTGTATTATATGATTTATTTATTACATTTTATGTGGAGTGAAAAAATAGTATATTTACAGTGGCCCCTACAGACAAAGCACATACAAACTTCAAATCACGTACGAACTCTGAAGCATGTACAAACTCCAAAACACGTAAAAACTCCGAAGCACGTAAAAACTCAGAAGCACATAAAAACTCAAAACACATACAAAAGACAACAGAAGTGCTCCAGGATGCTGGGCGCAGTGTTGAGCTTTTGTTATCTTGTGGCTACACAAGCCAGCAAGTACCAACGACCGGATTTGGTGTGTGATAGTAACAGGTAGATGAACTTTTTTTTAAATTATTTGAATATATATGAGTGCCTGTGTATAAATACACAAACAATACACACATGCTTTCAATTGTGTAATTTATGTGATCTAGTAGCTCTGTTTTGGAAGTTCAGTTCATGCTAGAAATGTGTTTTGAAGTTTGTACGTGTTTTGTCTCTAGGGGCCACCGCATATATTTATATATAAACATATATAAATAAAACCACTTTTTTTACGTTAGTAATTCTTTTGTGCATAATTTTATATTATTGTGAATAATAAATTAATTAAAGCAACAAAACAACCTGAAGAGCTGGATCGGAGCCGAAAGAGCCGGCTCTTTTTAGTGAGCCGAGCCGAAAGAGCCGGATCTCTAAAAAGAGCCGGAAATCCCATCACTAGCCACTGCCTCATTTGAGTTTTGGACAAAATGGATTCTGGGATATTGCATTTCGTCATTTCGAGCTGATTGGAGACCAAAACAGCCAATCAGATTTTTTTTTGCATCCAAGTCTGTGATTGGCTGGTTTTGTGGCACAAATATAACGGTGTACAGAAAGAGTTGAGCGCTGCAACACATTGCGAGCAAGCGCAAGTGCAAGAACTGAGCGACAGGGGCTTCTATTGTGTGTGTGTGTATGTATAATAGCAAACACTGAAATACATTTTTTGCACGCAGCAATGAATTTTGTTCACTCAAATTTAGCTTTTCTTCGCTCGAAATAAATTTCTCCTCAAAATGCAACACTTGCAACTGCAATTTTTTTTTACGTGCGCTCAGAATAGTGGCACAAAAATAACGCCATAGACTTACTGATTGTGTACAGCATATACCAGGTCTCTCAGCTGTCATAACACATACTGATTTGGAATATTGTGATTAAATTCTAACCCTTCTTTGCCTATAAAACATATAAAAATCAATTTGTTTTTTCTTTATATCCTAAGTAAGTCTTAGACACGTTTCCCATTTTTGTTAATCTTCTGTTTTTTTGGATAAAGAAGCATCACACCACACCAATGCCATGTGACTGATGGACCCAAGAGCAGACTACAGCAATCTCCCGGAACAAAAACTATTCAACATTACAAAGACAGAAATCCAACAATGAGTTTCAGGAATGAATGGCTGGACAGCAGCAGAACCTGAGATGATTCACATTTATAGGCTTAAGAAGCTAGCAGTACTTTATGAATATCTAGCAACACTAATAAAGGTGATGCTAACAGCAGATACGCATTCAGAATGGCTAACACAGGACAGAACATGAAGGATCCCCACAAAGGCCCCCCTTTGTTTTACAAGAAAATGTTCATTTGGACTTTTCGTCCACATGTATCACCGAATCGCCGAAAACTGAGAAAAAAAAAAAAAAAAAACTGAGATTTTTTAAAATTCCTGTCATGTTGGAGATTTCGCGTTTATGTGTGGACGAGGAATATGGAGTTCATCATGCAACGTCAAAGGTATGTGCCTTTTTTTACGTCACGCTGTGCGCCACATTATTGTTTACATGAGATGAATTTCAACAATGGCGGCTAGAGACAAAATACTGTTGCTGTTAATCTTGCTATCTGCAATTTTTACACCCTGTTACACCCCGGCCTAGGCAACCGGTGTGCAACGCAGGAAAAATAAAAATAAGGCAAAAACACACGAGAAAAAACTAATACGGGCTTCCACAAAAATAATCCCAAAACGAAAGTATCGACAACTATTTCTTCAAAGCAAAATACGATATTTATTTACATCAAAACACAAAACGTCAAACTATTTACAACGGGGGGAAGATCGCGACCATGACACACTGAAACACAGGGTTTAAATACCTAGAGGGAGCAATCAGGAAAATGGACAACAAGAGGGAAACACAGCTGGGGCAACTCAGAACTGACGAGACAGGGAAACGTAAACTAAAAAGACTAAGATAACACAGACTTTCAAAGTAAAACAGGAAACACATAACAGTCACGCCAAAAAGAACACACTGACAACACCGAAACGTAACAACTCTTACATATACACACGCAGTTACTGTCCCTCCATTTACAAAGGCAGAGGCATGTAGTTGTTTTTTTACCTGTGTAATAATATTCAACATTGCTAACAATACATTTACCAAAAAATGCCTCTCTGTGCAAAATGGGTTCAAAACATAAACAACTGTGGGATCCTGTTTGTCTGTGATTTAGACAGGGGGAACAAATTGAGGCAGCATCAGCCTGATATTATTTGTATCCCACTGTAACTTTACTGTACAAAGAGCTAATATCTCCAAAATGTCAGGAGTAGTTAGTCATTATGCGAAGTGTTTGTGAACTAAAAATGAAGAATGTGGGATACTTTTTGTCCATGATTTGGAGAGCCCAGTGCATGCTCCCGATGCAGGGGAAACATATTCTGTCGGGGAGACCTACCTTGGCACTTGTGCAGAGGAAGCAAAAGGCAAGATATGCTTCATCATATTTTCTAGTCTTTGGCTTGGAAGGAATTTGGTTTAGATGCATATTTGGCGATGCTTCATCTTCTGCTTTGTTTGTGTGGGAGCCCCGTCAAAAAACCTGTCAATTATGCTAGCAGTGTCCAAGCATTCTTTTTTTTTTTATTGCTCCCCACTTTGGGAACCTCTGCCTTAAGACTAGCCATGCCTTTCTGATGTTGGAAATAACACCAGAGCCTGAAAACACCAACTCTTGACTGACAGAACAGTAGAACAACCCAGCAGACCAACCTGAGCACCCCTTGGATTGACTAAAAGAAAACCTAAGCCTCAGTGCTCCACTCATCAATACTGTAGTATTTGGCACTGTACACTGCTAATAGTGTGGGAATAATATTCATTAGGAACTATTACACAAGTGTGTAATATACCAAAGTGGTGCATTGTCCCCAGTGCTGCTCTGCATAGACCCCAACCCCTCAGCCAGCTCATCACAAAGAGCAGATATGGATATAGATTTAAGAGTGGAATGACCACCAGCCACTTCCTGTACATGGATGTACACAAACACGCACACACACACACACACACACACACACACACACCGGCTTTAATGTCACACGGATTAACAAGGTCCGCGCCAGTTGTTAACAAATCAGGACAGAACCAGGACTGATGAGAAGTGGGCTATCAGAGCAAGAAGGATAAATGGGTAAAGGATGAGAACAAGGCACTATTGGCATGTTACGACACATGTAACTACAGCGGAAGAGGCTACATGAAGATGTGGGACCTATGGAATCTTTGATTCCCAACATCCAGACTGATGGTGAAACAACTAGTAGCCTGTGTTCCAACATTGAATCAGAATCATGATACTTTATTAGTCCCTAAGGAAATTATGTGGGTTATAGTTGCTCCAGTATAAAACCAGAGTAGACTATTTAACAATGCAATATGTTACAGATTTAAGAAATTTTAGAAATAGCACAATATATACAAATCACTCAATATTAAATATCAAGGATAGACAGGTGATTATAAATATATGAAGAAGAGAAGAAACATCTGCTATCACAACTGGAGATTGATTGGAGATTGTACAACACAAATGCTGCTACAGCAAGGGAAAGCCAGGGGAAGTCTGCAAGGGGATATGATGTGTGTGTGTATATATATATATATATATATATATATATATATATATATATATATATATTCATGCCAAATAAAATGCCCTGTCTACTGTAAGGTACTATCATGTTGTTTTGGAGTAGCAACGCTGCTCAACATTATTGCAGTGTGGTAACACCACATTATGCCTGCCACTAACATGTCTCTGTTATACATCCCTCTGCTCACTGTGGTGACCCTCAGAAAAGATACACACAGATGGTCACACCAGACAACTTGGCAGCTTTAGGCTGAGAAGGAAAACATAAAAATGGGAAAATATGAACATTTCATTACTGCCATTTGGCAGAGCGATGATCAAGATTAAAATAAATGTTCCTGTGTCTGGTTTGTTTTATGGATCATGTTTAGCGCAGGGTTGTTTTATTATTGGATAAACAACACAAACACTGTAACATTAGCATCTGCTAAGGCTAAGCCTATTAAACAATGCATAGTTCATTCTTAATGTGTAATATTTTAATAGCGATGTATGAAATTCACATTATATTAAAACAAATAATCAAAATGCTGTGCAAGGACACTTAAAGCCGAGCCCTGCATATTTTTGGTCCTTAATTATACTGGTATTTTGATGAAATGGAGTAGAACTTGTCTACAAAATGTGGATCATTACAGGCAGTGTTTTCTTTATGTAGCTTACCTTTTTTGCCTTTTACTTCTATGCTTCTCTTTACTTCTGGGATGGCACAGTGATGTAGTGGTTAGCACTGTTACCTCACAGCAAGAGAGTCCCGAGTTTGAATCCATATGCTGACAGGGGCCTTTCAGAGTCGAGTTTGCATGTTCTCTCTGTGCTTGGGTTGGTTCTCACTGTGTACGTCTTTCATAATCCAAACACAAGCATTTTAGGTTAACTCGTGAGTCCAGAATTACCATGGATGTGCATGTTTAAATGTATTATTAATACCTCTGCATTAGCTCAGCTATAGACAGGGGATACATCTTATACCTTGTGTAATTAATGTAATGCTTGCACAATTAAATGGGATGCAGGAAAAAAATGTACATTCACACACAAGCATGGGCTGGGATTTATCAGTAAATATTATGTTGTGCTATGTCTTAGTGAAAAATATTCCTCTCCTGAGTAGTGCTTGTGAATGCAGCATTAACCCCAGCTCTTCCTCAACTCCTCCAATTAAAAAGTGATTATAAGGAGCACCTGTAGCCCATTGTTCACTCTCTCCTGGCTTTTTGGGTTTTGTGTTGGTTGCGGAAAGCAGTGATAGTTAACTGTTAGAGCGTATTTAGTAACTGTCTGTCTCCTGAAATGTCTTCCATGCATTTGGGACTGTACTGGGAAACACAGTAAACCTTCTGACAATGACATGTATTGCTGTGCCATCCTGGAGGAGTGACTACCCGTGCAATCTTTGTAGGGTCCAGGTATCTCATCATGCTACCAGTAGTGATAAAAGTAGTAAAAAGAACAGTCAGAAAAGATTAGGAGGGAAAAATGT
Source organism: Diplotaxodon limnothrissa (assembly GCF_057381915.1). NCBI lineage: Eukaryota > Metazoa > Chordata > Actinopteri > Cichliformes > Cichlidae > Diplotaxodon > Diplotaxodon limnothrissa. Next base: position 26,131,372 of record NC_140596.1, read on the forward strand.
CAGTAGTCTCCATCTTTAAACACATTCCTGTTTTGGGGGTGTTTTATTGTTGCCCCTTAATTTCATTAACACTAAAGCAGCTGAAACTGATTAACGTCCCCCTCCTACCTTCCAGATCCTGATTGGCCAGATCAATATTTCTAAAGGTTAACTGACCTGACGATATACTCTGTTTTAAAGGGGTTCCTTTAAATTTCTTTTTTTGAAAAGTGTATTTTGATGTTAACAATCTAGTCCTTAAAATCCTGTCAGCTGTCATAGAGAATGATTTGTGCTCGTTTCCCATCCATGACAAGATAATGATCCACAGTATATTTGAACAAAACACAGGAGAGACACTTCCCATCCAAACTAGCTGAGCTGCAATGATTCTGTAAAAAAAAAAAAAAAACCTTAAAGAACGGTTTCAAACTAAGCTTGTAGGATAAATTTGTGGAGAACTCGAGGCTATCTATAGTGCCAAAAATGCTTTATCAGTCAAAGAGAAGGGTGAAATCTAACATAAACAGAACATTTTATGCCTTCATTTCTAAAGATGAAAAAATGTGCAAAAAGGGTCTGAAAACTTTCTGTATGGACTGCGAGTCTCTGAGGTTAAGGTTATCACTATGTTTGAAGCATTCCTCAAACCCATTGAAATTGCACTTTTTAGCCTTGATTATAATCGGTTGCTGACACAGAGAGCTGCAGACATGACAGCCTGGTAATAGTCATTTCTGTTATACTTCGCTGAAGTCTGCTTGAATCCGCTGCCTGGGCCCATGCATAGTTGGTGCATTGTGATGTAAATTCTCCACAAGGTCACAAAAACCAGACAGGAACCCTCACACTCACCTTGTGATGACGAAATCACTTGGACCCAAGCGGACACAAACCATAATCAAGGCTTTGCACAGCCAAGCAAATGCCATTTTCATGCTGTCGGGAGAAAATATTGTATTTGAAATGCATGCATACATGACAGATGTTATAAATGGAACATTTAGGCTTATGTAAGTGGGGAGACAAAATGCACTTGACCATGAGCTTTCATCTTTTGCCGATGTATTAAGTTGACTTTAAAGATTACACACAGTCTGTCCCTGTTTCATAATAACTATAGTGTATAGCAGCTGAGATTCAGTGACAAGGTTGAACATAATGAAATTCACCCTCTGGATTTATTAGGGCTGACATGAGTTTCTTCTCTGGGTGGACACAGTTTGGTGACCTCCAGTTATAAATCTACTTTTAAACACTATAAACTTCCAAAAGTACAACACACACATTTCCAAAAGGCTTCCTTTCTGTCATTCCCAGACACACTCAAATAATTGGACACACAGACTGACATGAGACATGTTCAGTGCACTGATCATCCCTCTAGCCTTGATGAACAGTTGCCACACATTTATGGTTGAGGGTAGTTGTAACCCCTGCGCGAACGAATTTACTATGCATCGATTAGAAGAATTCGTAGTAATGAGTTCATTCCTCAGCATTCTTCTAATGGAGTCTATTGATTTTGAAAAAGAAATGAAAGCAACCTGTAAGTCACGGTGGCATCTTTTGTCTCTTATGTTTATTGATCTAAAGGGGCTTGGAGTTGTGCAGCTATTTAAATTACACATTTGTTGGTAACAATAGAGAACCGAATGGAGGAAAATAAAGTGGCGCTCCATCATCATCATCTCTGGGGAAAAGGCTAGGAATAAAGTCGCTGATAGATATAGACTGACAGACCTCTTGACATCTTACTCTTTATCCATTCTACTAGTTAGGAATCTCAGGCATTTAATGAGGCGAACATGCACAGTGTGTCTCTATGTTTGTTGAAAGTGCTTATTAAAACAGATGTGGCAATGTTCAAGTTATTCTGGTTCTCATACTCTCATGCTCTTCTGTGTCTTTATATGAACTAGAGATCACCCTCATCTTTTTTTTTTTTTAACACAAAACTGTTGAGCACCTGGTAAATCAGTGTTTGTGTATTGATCGGACAATAAGTGGATTTAACAAATTGTGTTAGTCCTGTGACAGACGGCTGACCTGTCCAGGGTGTACCCCATCTCTCGCCCTATGGAGCTGGGATAGGCTCCAGCCCCCCTGAATTGGATAAGCAAAAGAAAATGGTTGGCTGGGTGGCAGTGAAATATGCAGTTATCCAGAAGTGCAAGAGATTTTATTGGTGCTATCTGTTTTTTCTGTGCGTATGTGTGTGTTTCACAGTGATGGAGCAGTGACCTTGTAAGGCCTGGTTCACAAACTGGCCATGCTAACCTAACTGAGTCATGACATAGGACTCCTAATATAAGCCCAGATAAAAATAAAATAGATTGTATTTTATTTACATGTCACCAAATCACAATAGTCACCCCAAGGAGCTTTATATTGACAGAAAACTCCAACAAATGACCCCTTCACCCCCTCTCCAAGCACATGGCGACAGTGAAAAAGAAAAACTCCTTTTAACAGGAACAAATCTCCAGCAGAATCAGGTTTGGGGTGGGGGGGGGTTGGTGGTGGTAGCCATCTGCCTCGAGCGGTTAGGGATGAGGGATGGAAGACAGGATAAAAGATACACTGTAGAAGAGAAATACATAAACTATTTCTGATCCATCTGCTTTGGTAGATACTAATTATAATTTGAAGCTTTTGAAATGGATAATATTTGGACAGCATTTGGTCAATTTCAATTAAATTTTATTCACAGTACATAGCGCCAAATCACAACAACAATAACAACAACAGTTGCCTCAAGGTGCTTTACATTGTGATTACTCATGAAAGTGGCCACTTTCATGAGTAAATCATATAAGGCTTACATGATTTACTCATGAAAGTGGCCACTTTCTCATTACTTTCATACATTGTTTTAGTAAGTATCCAAAACATACAAGTTTCATTATATAATTTTTCAAGGGATCTTATATCTGTTTTCACTCTTATATGCTTTTCATACAGCAAGACAGATAAAAACTTTATAAGATTTATATATATCTTTTCCATATGGGATACTAACAAATTAGAACCTCTGCAACAAAAAGGACAATGACAATATCAAGCAGTTCTTTTTAATTAATATAGCATTCCTGTCATGAAAATTAAAAGTATACACAAAAGGTATAAACAAAAAAAAAGCATGGCAACTGCATATCATCACTGGTATATCTAAAAATTCCCTGAGTGGCTCAGTTCAATGATTAGCCTTTAGGTAAATCCCTCTGATTTTAGAGAGCCTTATCAGATGAAGAGAGCTCTTATCTGTTTGATTCTATTGATTGCTCTGTGCTCGAACAGAGGTGTATGTGAAATGGCACTCAAGAGCAGGAAGGAGATGCTTGTATCTACAGTACCCATACCAATGTGTCATCTATGAAGTACTGATGGTTATCGGTTCTTTATCTCATCCTTTCATTTGTTCTCTTTCCCCTCTTTGCACTGCTTACAGGTAAAGACATGATAGACTGAAAAATATATTAAAATTAAATAATATAAATAAGCAAAGAAGAGTACAACTGTCAGCATTATAAGTTTAGGCATTTGAGACTGCTGTGTGAAATGACAAGACTTGCACCTTATCTTGCCATGCTTAATAAAGAAAACGTCCATCTCACTGTGAATTACAAATGACACATTCATTCTGCAAGTCTTAATGTTATGAGCACATAACAGAGTATATGCCTGAACCAATTATGTGTGATGAGAAAAGCATGTCTATGTTATGTCTTGTTACATTACTAATTTAATTCTTCACACAGATCATGTATACTGCAACCTGTGCGTCTTGTTGTGCCGGTGGTGTTGGTATCCACGATTTACTGTCATGTCAGGCTGTGGTATGTAACTAAACTAATCACATTTTCCACTTTACAGACATAAGTTTGGAGATGTTCACTGGTAAATGACACAGGTGACATGCTTTTGTGTGAAAAAAAATATTATTCAACATGCATAAAAAGCCAAATATAATAGAAATGTTGGGGACTGTAATTACACATTGTATGTTCCACATTCTCTTACAGAACAGGGTTTATTTTTTTATTTACAGTCATGTGAACAAAGCTTTCAGCTAAGTACATCCCATATTTCAGTAATTTGTAGAGCCACCTTTAGCAGAAATAACTGCCCATACAACATGCTAAATGAGGCCTGTAGAGTCCAAGATGTAGATCTTGGGTTGTTTGCAGTTTCTCTGAGCTTTGCACAATCTGACAGAATTTGCTGGGATGTTTTGTGGCATTTTTTTAACACACACCTGAATGCTCTAGACCAACAAACTGCCAAAACATCTGCTTTTATAGAGGTACTCAGACTTGCTATTGATCAGTTAATAAAGTACATTTGATTAGCAACATCTTACCCCTTTAATTCCTATGAAAATAATGAGTAGGGTTGTAACAGCAGTCTGACGAAGAAGGAGCGGCTAGCAGGTCCAGCGGTCATCAGCGGCGAAGCCAATCAGTTAAATTGAACAACAGACCTTTATTCATTGTTAGCAATAAGACCACACAAGCCAGGTCTCCACGGCTCTACTCTGTCCGTATATTAGGAGGCTCCACCCAACTACTACAATAGTAGGGCGACACCCCCTATCAGTGCTATACCACAATAATAAGGGTTGTTACATTGTACACTGGGTATGGTTGTAACACTTTTTGCTTCAACACCTGTAAATTAATTAATTTTTGTGCCAGAATTTTCCAACTTTTACACAAAATATCCACATTTGTTTCCTATAAATTGTATCTATTCAAAGCCCTGTAAGAACACCACATTCCTTTTATGTTAGAGTTAAATACAACAACCTGTGGGGTCACCTACCCCACTACTGGGGTGAGTTATAACACACGCTTTTGTAGCAATTAGACAAAAGAAGAGTCCATATCAGACTTTAAAAAGGTGGAATATTGGAATAAAAAACCTGTGTCTGTCTCTGTCTCTCAGTGACTGACCATAACTCAAACACACTCTGGTGTGTGTAGGTGTGTAATTTATTTTAATAGAACAAACTTTCATAACACTACAGATACTGTCACGATTCTGGTCTCTGACATGGGTCTGTTATGTTTCTTGTGAAGCTTTCCATTCTGTTTCCTGTTTTATTTTGACGGTCTCTGTCCTATGTCAGTCTAGTCAGCTTTGCTTCCTTTGTCTCGTTATGTCAGATTAGTGTCACATGCTCCCCATGTGTTTCCACTTCCCCTAATCACCCCTGTGTGTATTTAGTCTGTGTGTTTCTGTTCAATCTTTGTCAGGTCGTCTGTTATTCACGTCATGTTCTCCATGTCATGTTTCTAGGTTTCATGTCTAGGTTTTTCATGTTGTTTGTTTAGTTCTCCCAGTTTAGGTTAATGTTAGTTTTACTTCAGTTTGTCTTGCCCTTTGTTTGTACCTCTTACCAGCATCATTAAATGGCTCGCTTTTTGTTAATTCAAGTTTTGTTCCACGTTCCTTTTGGCTACGTTCACACTGCAGGCGAAAGCGCATCAAATCCAACTTTTTTGACCCTATGCGACCCATATCCAATCATGGTATGACAGTGTGAACAGCACAAATCCGATATGGGTCACTTTCGTATGTGGTACTGAATCCGATACACATCTGATGTTTTAGAAAGCGACTGCTGTTTGAATGGTCATGTCTCATTAAATCGTATGGTTACGGCCGAGCCGTCAGACGCAGCTATGTCCGACTGGCGTATAAAACCAGCGAAGCGCGGGCAATAGGCCAGGGGAACACAGCCTGCAGCATTGCTGGCCACTAGGCCCAACTCAAAGGATGACAGCTGAGCCTAGGCTCCGAGTCCTCCCCTGCCCAGGGACAGTTGGGCAACACCGGAGGAGAGGATGGAAGCTTCTTCAACATCCACCACCTGGCAGTCAACCTCCACCAGCCCAGGCCTCACAGAGGCGGAGCCATGGGAGGGATGCTGTGGGAGGGGCCAGCAGTAAATCAGCAACAGGTGTGGGAGGGGACCCAGCCCATGGTGTCACAGTAGTGGCAGCCATGTTCCCAATAGTAGACTGCTCTCTCATTTTGGAGGCAGGAGAAGGGAGAGGGGCAGGCCATGTAATGTTTTCAGAAACCAAGTACGGTCTGCCTAGTTTGTGCTGGCAACAAAGCAGTGCATGCAAGCGTCAGCTACTTTAGCTAGCACAGCCCAACGTGTGGGCAGCCATACTTCTGCTACCAAGCAAGGGGGCGGGGCCACACGCTAACCAGGAATTACTAACAGGTAGCCGGCACTAACCGCAACCTGAATTCCCCTTTCACTGTTTATTAGCTCCTGCGTCACAGTGCTGACAGGCAAAAGCATATGCTTGGAACTCATTTCCCCAATGTAGCCGAGCTACGAGTGGAGCCCTGCTGGCTGTGTTAACCCGCGAGCTGTGAGCGACACGCCAGACAGACTAACCGGCTGGAATGCTACTTGCAGGCCGGCTAATCTTTCGATTAGCTGGCACGAACCGTAGCATAATTCCCCACTGTTTATTCCCCACAGTGTTAAGCAGGCCAACAGCGAACGCTTGGAACGCTGAAGCTGTATCCCCTCTGTGTTAACACACATAGCAGCCGAACTGCAGAATGCCCAGGTGACAGTGTACACTGAAAAAAATAATCAGTGGGATAAACGTAAAAAAATTATTGTAATCGGTTGCACGAAATTAAGTTATGTTTGGGTTAACCTTAGTTTTTTATGTTATACCTGCACACATTTTTCTGGTAACATGAACATGACTTTTTTATGTTGTTGTTATGTTTTTCATTCCGGTCAAATATTTATAGAAACCACTTGTTTATCAGACATGAACTTTTTGTGTTAATTGTACTGGACTACTATATGTTATATTGACAAGATTATTTTATGGTAAGCTTATTTTATTTTTGTGGTGGGGCGTGGTCTGCGGGGCCGTGCGGACGCACCTGCCCGGCATCCGCAGACCACGCCCCACCACATACCCCCATCGCCCGATTGAGGCCGGGGAGCAATCTGGCCGAACCTACTCCCCCCCCCGCGAACTGGGGCGAGACTCGGCCCCTACACATCGGCGCCCCAGCCCCTGACCAAGCGACGGGGAAGCGTCCGTTCTGGTGGCCGCCCGCGCATCCAGCGGCAACGGCGAAGCTGGTCCGGAGGTCGGCCGCGTAGCAAGCGGACACGGCCCCACAGGCATGGCCGTGCGCTCCTGCACACAGGCGGCTGGGCAGACGTCAGGCGCGCAGAATCGACTGGTGGCAGCGAGGCTGGACTAGCCAGCCCGCCGATCCCCGGCCTAGCGGGGCTGTCCCGCCCCTCTGCCTCCAACTCCGGCTGCACAGGCTGCCCTGGAGCAGGGACCTCCGTCTCCCCGCACAGCTGCTCCGCCACCGCCTCCGCCACTCCCGTTTGGAGCGGCTCCCCGCACTGCGCCTCCGCCCCCAGCAGGCACAGCCCCTCGCCCACCTCTGGGTGGAGCGACTCCTCTGCCTCCGGCAGGTGTAGACCCTCGCCCGCCTCGTCCTCGGCCTCCGATTGGAGCGGCTCCTCCACCGCTCCCGGCAGGAGCAGCCCTTCACCCGGCTGCTCCCCCTCCTCCGGCAGGCTCGGACCCCCGCGTGGCTCGTCCACCACCTCCGGCTGCCGAGGTGACCCACACGGCTCCTCCACCGCTTCACTGTCCTCGGGACACACTTGTGGGGGTGGCGCCCAGGCCCAGAGCAGCGCTGCCAGCTCTGCCATCTTCCCCAGGTGGCGTTCGCTCTCCTTCCGCAACTCTTCCTGTTGGCGACGCACCTCCGCCGCCTGCTTCCGGTGGGTGGCCGCTATTTCGGCCACCCTCTCGGCCAGCTCTTTCCTTTCCTGGCTCTGGTAGGTACCCGCCATGCCGCCTCCTGGGTTTCGGCACCAATGTGGCATGAATAAGGCACGGCGGGACCACGGAGCGACGTTCAGAGCCAACTTTATTTGATTCACGTCACACCACCACCACCAACCCCTGAGTCCCCGTGTTTTAACACGGCGGGCATGATTGCGGATGCCGTGCAGGTGCGTCCGCACGGCCCCGCAGACCACGCCCCACCACAATTTTATAACAAATTTCTAATATATAATCTAATATGTAATTGAGTGTTCAATAAATAAAACTAAATTAAGGCTGATCTTACTGTATGTACTGTACACTTTCTCTCAATCAAAGAAATAAGCAAAACATTTTTGAACAATGACCTGTATTTTTGAAAATACTACACAGTTGTAACAACGGACTTTCAATTCAGGCTTCCAAAATATACATGAGTCATATTTGTACAATGCATCTCTTGAAAAACATTCCACAACATTCCTCAAAGTTATCTTCTGTAAGTTGAATTCAACATTGTGGGGCCTTATGACATCGCGCTTATGTAAAAAATAGTTTTTTTTAAATGTAAGAGCCATAAGGTAATATGGCAACAGGGGTGTAATTATTAAAATGACACAAAGAAGAGACTTAAAATAACATTATAACCCACAGGCACACAACCAAGAGACCTAAACTGATTAGTATTGGCTTGCTTCTATCACTAAACATCACAATCACTAATACTAGACGATGCAATCTGTTTGTAGTGGTGCACCTTGGGAAAAAAAATTGCAAACTGGTGAAATTGGTGCAAGGCACCATTTCCATTGAGAAAAATGGAAATTCAAAGTTTTAATTTTTTTTTTAAAAGAGCCATGGCTTGAAAAGTGAAAACTGCAGTAATAAAGGCCCCAAGTTGAAAAGTGCCAGAAAAATAAGTTTCACTATGTACTGCAACTTTACCAGTGCTGGCTTAAAAGAAAGGATGGTACATATTCAAAGAGGTAAACATGTTGTTCCCACATAATAACTGGAAAACTGTTCAATCGTACAGTCTGGTCCTGAAAACCTGGGCCTTCTTTGAAAGGCTGTTCCTTTTGAGCTCCATAACCAGTTTCTATAATACCTCGAAGGTATACTTTTCCAGTGGGTAGGTGAGGTTCAAAGTGTACATTAGTCCAAACAGCATTGCAGCTGCTAGGGTATAGTTATCCAAATCCTGCCAGATTCTCTGGCCTTCAAGGACTATCCGGATGTCCTCAGGGCTGCCATTGGCATCTCTTGACTTTATGATGTAAATTCCCATGGTTGTTTCCTTATTAGATCGTTGGATAATGGCTTCATCTGTGGCCTAGAAAATGCAGAATTCCAAAATTTAATTAAACAGAACACTGGTCAAAGAACATTATACCAAATCTTATTTTAATCTGTGTCACTATTCCAAAAAATGTTAACATTAACACATTAGGTGAACAAAAATGGATTCATTACAGCATGTGATTTGAGTCCTCAGAATGCTCAAAAAGGTAATGCATTTCTGAAGTGAAATCTCCATGCAAAGAAGCAGAATACTGTCAGAGCATAGAGGTGTTCAACTATGAACTCCACACATAGTTCTAATGCAGGTAAAGGAAAAAAAAACAAAAAACGCACCCATGGTAAATTGTGAAAATCCCAGGTGATTTTCAACATACTCCTGGCATAGAGTGACAAGCAGCATTTTGTTAAAATTATTATTTTCCCTAAAGTGTATACACAAATTAATTTTTTTCTTACCTGGGCCGTGGGCTCCAGAATGTTCTGAAGTCTTCTTCCTATTTGTCCTCCTCGCCTTTTGAACACCTTTATTAGTTTGTCAGATAGTACATCTATCTGCGAGAGTAATCTTGTCATGTTTCGGCTGTGTGGCAGGCAGGAGAGGACCCAAACGCAAACTCACGGAGACAAAACGTAAACTCAAAAACACAGCTTTAATGCTGGCAAAAAGGTGAAACACAAAAACAGCACTAAACTAAACTGGGAAAGCTAAACATAAAGTATACCAGGAACCACGGGGAGAATCACACACAGCATGAGGGACGACGCGACACTGACTCAGAGAAACACAGGGTTTAAATACACTGGGAAGTAACGAGGGGAATGAGACACAGAAGGAGGGCACAGCTGGGAGAAATCAGGACTGGCAGGACGCATTCACATGAGACACGGACCATCAAAGTAAAACAGGAAGTATCACACAGAGATGCGAACTTGACACAGTGGAGACAGCAACTAAGAAATACAGAGACATAAACCATAAGGCAGAGGTCTAAGAACCAAAATACACAGGGAAATACTCAGCTGGGAACACAAGAGACTAGACTAGAGAGAGTAACAAAAAACCAACCATGAGAACATAATGCACAATGCAGAGTGACAGAAAACAAGAAACTCAAACATGCAAAGACACACAATTACACAGAACAGAGGGGACACAGAGAGACATGAAGGGCAAGGGATCAAAACTAGAAGCCATAGAATAAATCACACACAAGAACAATAATACAAAAATCACAAAGAACTAAAAACGCTGGGTCAGGAGACCCAGGACCGTGACAGTACCCCCCCCTCAAGGGCTGGCTCCAGACAGCCCAAACACAGAAAAACAAAACCAAACAGAAAACAACCCAGGGCGGGCGGCGGGGGCCCAGGACGGAGGGCTCGGAACAGAAAACAAAAGAAGAGCACAGCAAACACCGGAGCCCAAGAAAACAACCCAAACACAGAGCAGTTCAGGGGGCCGACCATGCGGAAGGCAGCGGCGGCGGCGAAGGAGACAACGGAGCAGTTCAGGAGGCCGACCGCGCGGAAGGCAGCGGCGGCGGCGAAGGAGACAACGGAGCAGTTCAGGGGGCCGACCGCGCGGAAGGCAGCGGCGGCCCTCCAGTCTCAGGCGTGCTGGCCATGGCCTGGTGGGCACAGGACCAGACGAGGCAGGACCAGACGGTGGCGATGCGGGGGCCGGACCAGGCGAAGCACAGGCTGAGGCCGGACCAGACGAGGACGAAGACTCGGAGGCCGGACCAGACGAGGACGAAGACTCGGAGGCCGGACCAGACGAGGACGAAGACTCGGAGGCCGGACCAGACGAGGACGAAGACTCGGAGGCCGGACCAGACGAGGACGAAGACTCGGAGGCCGGACCAGACGAGGTTGCAGAGGCTGAGGCTGGACCAGGCGGAGCTGCAGAGGCTGAGGCTGGACCAGGGGGAGCACAGGCTGAAGCCGAAGCTGGGCCAGGCGGAGCAGAAGCAGAAGCCAAAGCTGGACCAGAAGCAGAGGCTGAGACCGGACCAGGCGTAGCAGAAGCAGAGGCAGAGGCTGGCCCAGGCGTAGCAGAAGCACAGGCAGATGCAGCCGGACCAGGCGACGACGAGGCGGTCGCAGGTGGCGGCTGGACAGGCTCCTCGGGCCCTCCAGCTGATGCGGCGTGAGGCTGAACGGGCCCCTCGGGCCCTCCAGCGGAGACAGGAGGCTGGACGGGCCCCTCGGGCCCTCCAGCGGAGACAGGTGGCTGAACGGGCTCCTCGGGCCCTCCAGCGGAGACAGGTGGCTGAACAGGCTCCTCGGGCCCTCCAGCGGAGACAGGTGGCTGAACGGGCCCCTCGGACCCTCCAGCGGAGACAGGAGGCTGAACGGGCCCCTCGGGCCCTTCAGCGGAGACGAGGAGGTGCTGGCCGGGCTCACTGGAACCCCCAGCGGACGAGGTAGATGGCGGCGTGGGAGCCGCGGAGTCCTGGATGAGCTCATCCGAGCTTCCAGCAGGAGCTGATGTAGAGCCAGAGAGGTTTGGGACCCCTGGCTGAATGTTAAGCCGAACAGAAGACCGTATTGCTATCGGGGACTGGGCCAATGGTTCAGGTGCGAGCTGAGCTACTGGAGATGCGGATGAGAGTGGGAGCTGAGCTACTGATGGTGGTGAAGTAGATAACTGCACGGGAGACTGAACTGAGGGCGTCTGCACTGGCACAGGGGACTGAACTGATGTCTGTTGTAACGGAGGTGGTGAGAGTGGAGTAGGCAGTGGAGTTGATGACTTCACAGGAGAATGAACCAGAGGTGAGTGCACAGGAGACTGAGCTAGAGGTGGTAGTGATAGTTGAGGGGAAAGTGGAGCTGGTGATTGAGTGGATGACTGTGCTAAGGGATGCTGCACTGGGGACACTGGAGACTGCGCTAGAGACTGCAGTGACGGTTGTAGTGGAGGTGTAACGGGTGGAGGAGTGGCTGAAGTGGCTGCGGGTCGGGCAGCTAGTGGCTCAGCTACAGAGTGTATTAACGGCGGGGCTATGGGTTGAATGTCTGACTGAGTAGCAGCCTGAATGGCTGGGTGTAGTGATGGTGGTGGTGGAGGCGGCGACTGGGCTTTAGGCCGGGCGGCTAACTGAGCTGAGGGCTGGGGAACACACAGTTCATTTTTAACCGAACCCTCAGGACCCTTCATTTCAGTTTGTAGCTCACAACCATCTGAGTCTAAAACAGTCTTTGGATCCTTGGAGTTATTGAGCACAGAGACACCAATCTTCCTAGTTTCATGGATAGGCTCGAAAGGAACAGGAGTGACACAGTTTGAATGGCTCAATGGGCCAGAATAATTGTCCTTAAAATAAGCAGTTCTTTCATTTCCGGTGCCGCTTACACAGCAAGCCGGCCCGGAATTAACAGTTTTTATTTCTGCAGGAGCCAAAAGAGTAGCTCCACCACTCACCCTAGCCGACTGTACAGGAAGAAATCCAGGCCCTCGCTGGGGCTGTGAATGCTGGCGGGGTGTCTGCCGCTTCCCTGTTGAAGAGGGAGAAGGGCTGGCTGAAGGTGATGTGGGAAAACTCGGCTGCAGTTGCTCCTGCTGCGGTGTGGAAATGTTGGGTGCACTGGGGGGAACAATGATAATCCCCAGCATTTTATAAAATGCCTGTGCTGGCGTGAGCTGGTTGCTCGCAGGCTCATAGTGAGCTGGTTGCTCGCAGGCTCATAGTATTCCTCGCGGTGCCGCCTCGGGTGCTTTCCTCGGGTCCGGGTCGCAGGCGTCAACAGTGGAGTGGAAACAGAAAAGTGAGTAGACGGGTTAGTGGCAAACGAAGACGACCGGCTACACGGAGGACCCCCAAGAACCAACCGGGTCCCATCAAAAGCCAAGCGGCGCCTCCTCATTGAGTCCGCTGGATCCTTTTTGTGGTCGCGTCGTTCTGTCATGAATCGCTGTGCGGCAGGCAGGAGTTGGACCCAAAGTGCAGGACTCACAGACTCAGGGAGGTGAACTCAAAACTCAGCTTTATTTGCTGGCAGGGAAAAAACATACAAACTAATCTAAACTGGGAACTTGGAAAACTCACAGAGAGACACACAGGGAGATCCACACAGCATGAGGGACGACGCGACACTGACTCAGAGAAACACAGGGTTTAAATACACTGGGAAGTAACGAGGGGAATGAGACACAGAAGGAGGGCACAGCTGGGAGAAATCAGGACTGACGAGACAAGCAAAGCAGGACGCATTCACATGAGACACGGACCATCAAAGTAAAACAGGAAGTATCACACAGAGACGCGAACTTGACACAGTGGAGACAGCAACTAAGAAATACAGAGACATAAACCATAAGGCAGAGGTCTAAGAACCAAAATACACAGGGAAATACTCAGCTGGGAACACAAGAGACTAGACTAGAGAGAGTAACAAAAAACCAACCATGAGAACATAATGCACAATGCAGAGTGACAGAAAACAAGAAACTCAAACATGCAAAGACACACAATTACACAGAACAGAGGGGACACAGAGAGACATGAAGGGCAAGGGATCAAAACTAGAAGCCATAGAATAAATCACACACAAGTACAATAATACAAAAATCACAAAGAACTAAAAACGCTGGGTCAGGAGACCCAGGACCGTGACAAATCTGGACTGCAGTGGCATGGTGGTAATGCGCTTAAACTCTGCATTTATCTAAAAAGAGAAGTTGTCACATAAAAATGCTGTCAAAATCTCAAATCTCACAAGGTTACATCCACACAAAGTTGTTATTTTTTGTCATATTACTATTTATTAGCTATGGGTCCCATGTTGCTGAGCAGTTCCATAGTTGCCCTTACTTCCATACCACCCAAAGCCTGTTTGCAACCACAGCAGTTGCCTCCTTCTGGCCATTTTGCAGTTCTGCCAAATGACCCAGAAACTACATCTATTATTGTCATATACACATCAAGGTCTTTCATTAATACTTAGTTAAATTAGTTAATTTGACTTTTCCAGAAAATTTACCTTACAGAATGTGAGATAACATATGCAAATCTTCACTAGTAAATAAAATAATGTTATTAAAACCTTAACTGTAACACCTCTACGTAACAGCGCTAGAGAATTGTTCTGAAGCAACACCAATCTGCCCTTCAGCAGGGATAAGCACCATATATCGATACAGAAAAAATAAATTTAACATATTTATATCGTCATTATTTTTATCTCTTTAAGCCCTCCTCTCAGTCTCTCTATAAATCAGTTAAAACAATTTGTTGGGTTTTTGTGTGTCTTTAACATGTTATCAGTACATTACATTCACTGCCCCAGAACATGAAATAAAGCCCCACGTCATGCACTTCCTCTCCTAATGAGTACTGCATAGGTGTCATGCCCTAAATAAACCGACTTTAGTGAAGACCCCCCCCAACACAGCCCACCCCATGGCAAACTAGCTTATTTAACTGTTTAACTAAAACATTTTAGGTACAACCAGTTAACTAAATGGACACGAGTTTGTTAGTCTGTATTCACTGAGAAAAAACAAGCGAATGTGACTGGACACACACTGAAAAAAAGCTAATGCACATAATATTGTCCCGCAGCTTAAGCTAGCATTATCGTTAGTTAACTTAAGGAATGACTTGTTTTTTCCATTATGTTGCTCAACAGCAATTCATGAGAAAAACTTCCCCATCTAATGGATGTTCTCTTCGTTTCCTCTCAAACATGTAGTTTTCAGTTTACCTCGACAAAGTAAAGCTCAGCACCAAACGTAAACGAAGCGAAGACAAAAAATGGCGGACTGCCATAGTGAATTTTCCCTCGCAGAACACACCCTGGGGTGGAGTTTCAACAGAAAACATAACTATTTTCTGTTATTTTGATATGACTGGTTTTAAAAGACTGAACATCCTTCTAAAACAAGTGAAAGGCGTGAGACTTAATTATGTTTAGACCAAAAATATAAATGATTCATGTTGGATATATTTACTGTGTTTTTACTAATTTAACAACCTCATCATTGCATTAGTCGCTTTATGCTATAGCATTGCGCTTACATTAGCTTGAAGCTCAAGGTCGTCATTTTATTTAATTTCTTTTTCTGGGCTTACAAACAGGACACACAACATTTAGATAACCGTTACACTGAATCTTGGGTCTGTGTTGAGTCTTCCAGCTGCTGACTACAGAAGCTAGATTGACCTTTCAGCATGTTTATAGCGGCTGTGGCTATGTGCTGGTAATGTTACCGTGTGTGAGCAGTCACATTGGCAGCAGACATGTTTCAACAAACTAGTCATATCCCAGCCCTACATTAGCTTGTTTAATGGTTAAGACACTGCAGGTACCACCACTTACTACAGACACCGATGCAAGTTTGTAATAGTCTGTTAATTTAGACTGAAAGAATATACAAACAATATTAACTCACATTATATATGTTAATTACTAATTTGCTTATCGCATAATTTCGGTTACCATTAGCTAACTGGAGCCTAACATTAGCCTTTCATGGTTTTCGATAAACAGCCCACATACCTGTAAAATAACAACACCCCAGTAAAAGTCCACATATATAAAGGGTCTACACTCTTTCTCACTGGTGTGTTAGCTTTAAAATCTTATTTACCTTCAAGTGTAAAACTCCAGATGGTAGTAGATTTTCCAAAGCGAGAGACAAAAATGGCGGACAGTGCAGCCGATTTTTCCTTTCCAGGGGGCGGAGCTTGAGGATAAAACACGACTAACTTGTTTCTTTTCAACATGATTTGTTCTAAAAGAATGAATATTCTTAAAGAATATGTGAAAATTAAAAGACAAAAATATGTTTAGATGTGAAATTTAAATTAGTCATGCTGGATATATGAAGTAATTCTATGCAAATTCAACAACCACCCTATTGCATTTTTTTCAGTGTATGCTTGAATGCTGAAGCCGTGTCCCTGCTGTGTTTCCTCACTGTAGCCGAGCTATTCGCTAGCCAGCAGCCACACAGCGTGGTCCGACGGGCGCATAAGCCTTTTTTTTTCAAGGCGATAAGCCGGGGAAGGGAGATCAACCAAGGGGAAGCAAAGGGCCAGCTAGGGGGAACCAAGCTCAGGGATACAATGGCATACCAGGAGAATATCGGGGAACACCAGGGAATACCGGGGCTACCAGGGGAGTACAGGGACTACCAGGGGAATACCAGGGGAGAGGCAGCACCCACGGAGGATGCCGAAGCATGCTCCTGACGGACGCACATACAAACAGCACTCTCAAGGCACTCACACACACACACACACACACAACACAAGTGGAGATCACCGGTGTCATGTCTGCAGCTGTTTTATATGTGAGCTGTGGGGCATAGCCGGGCGTGCCGGAGTGTCTTAAAGAAATATCCACATGCCACGACCAAGGGGGGTCGTACCCCATACATATGGAATATGTAACGGAGTGGAGAGATAGTCCTTGATATGCTAGAGAACCATCTTTTACGTCACTGACAGAAGACAGACGCCAATTATCAGCACCGGAGAAGCGCCCGAGAAGACATCGTGAACGCTTCCTGGCCATCCAGTGTAGATGTTAGTGAAACTGTTGGGAAGACAACGTTAAAGCCGGTCGGAGCAGGCACGCTCCGTTTTGCGTAACTATTTTTAAATTTCGGTAGCACTGCAACCACGTAAGCTAGCACAATAATTTTTTTTGCATATGAAACCGGAGGAGTTTTACTTACATCTTATGCCATCAGCTTGTCCTAGGTCACAGTTTCCTTCCACATATAGCTTTGCAAAAACTGCATAAAAAGCACTTGCAGCAACAAAAACATAATATTCCAGAAACACGCTTTGCCGATCCGATCAGTGAAATCATTTTGCGGAAATTAGTTTTTTACCATCAGGGCCTTATGAGCCTATAGTGGTGTTTTTAAAAGTTATGTTTGATTTTATGACTTTCTGTGTCGTTTCTGGGATGCTTAGGACTCATATTGCACTGCTGGAAATAGTTTATTTTGATGCATATGCTGGTTTTTCTGCAAATTTGCATTATAATATTTATTTGCGTTTTTCCTGCAGTATATAAAAATTAGTGTATTTCAAAAATAAAACTATGAAGACACTCAAAATAAATTTCCTGTGGTGGGAAACTATTATGTGCAACTTTTTTGTATTTACAGTTTTTAAGGATAAGCCTCTTAAATTTCTCTAACTAGAAATATGTGTTAAAAAAACAAAAACGTTTTTCAATTTTTTTTGTAGTTTATTGCACTTTTTTTGCAATGTATGTAATTACTATGCACTTAATGCATAAATATTATTAGAGTTTGGGCTATAATGGTTGTATTGATGTATATCAACTTGAAATGCTCCCAAAAATGGCACTACAGCATGTAAAAATATAATATAAGCTCTGGCGGACTTGGTTCTATGGTAATCTGCAATAAAGATCTTTTCATACATTGTACCATAGGCAAAGTTGCCTCTATTTTTATAATTCTTTTAATCAATATTTTGTACATTTGTACATTTCAAGGACTCTATTTTTGGAGTGTATTTTTTATATATCTCTATTGTATTATACATACACATTAAAAGTGAATCTCTGTCCAAAAAATACACTCAGTTTACTTCTTACTCACTATGATCATCATTCATTATTCTTCCCCAGTAATTAAGGTTAGGATATGTTGTTTTTTTAAAATTCCAATCCATTCTTCGTTTGCAGCATTTAAATAACCTTTATCAGATTTGATGGTTTTGTTACAGACTTTTAAAAAGGTGTTTTGCTTTTCTTTCACAAATGTGGGGATTAAATTGTGTTAAAATGTACAAAACAGTGATGTCATGTTTTGTGACGAGGACCCAGGCAGAGAGAGACTTGATGAATTTAAGAATCTAATGATTTAATAAAGAAATTTGCAGAATTGCACAGAGATGGTAAAATTATGATGACTAATAACGGAGACGAAGACAGCAGACGATGAGGACAGGGAGGAACAGGGGTTTAAATGCACCAAGGAGACAGTCACAGGGAACTCGGGACAACTGGAGACATTTAAGGATGCAGGGACTAACAGAGACAGGGAAGAAGTCTCATCGTGATGAGTAAAGTTTGTCTTGCCTGACTGGGCAGCTCTCTGGGTGCTCAGCACCCCCAAAGCTCTGATCCTAGAATCGCCCCTGTCTGAGACCTCATCAGATGCTTTAAAAACAATATCAGCAGACACACCTCTAGCAGTCTTTCCTTTCCACTGCCTAGGCATGCTGTAAAAGTATTAAAATTAATAAATAAAACATTTATACTTTGGGGAAGGGGATGGTTGTAGCACTTTAAAAAACATATGAGTCATATATGTCAGTCATAGTTTAACTAACTGTATTAACATAGAGACTTAAAATTAACAGGGGGGAAATGTATCAGAGTTTACCTAAGAAACTTTAATTTTTTATACTGTAAGTCATATGATTTTATCTCCAATTGCTTAAGAATTAAACAAAGTTTTGTGCTGATCAAAAAAAAAAAAATTTTTCTCAATAAAATCTACACGCAGTTGTTTCCAGCCATGGCAAGCACCATGTGAAATCGGGAATGGAAGTGGGCAAACACTGAAATGACCATATGGCTTTTATCTCATTCCTGATTGGCAAGATTGATGGTGTTACAACCATACCTGGTCTCCCCTACAAAGCCACCACACACAGGACCCAGTGTAATGCTGTGAAAACTTTCTTCGCCACATGACTCTACATACTTGATTAGCCACACTAACTGCTGAAATCAGTATGGTTTATTTGTTTCTAAAAAACTGACTTCATAAGTATTAGTCAAAGGTGTATGCTCAGTCAGTCTGTGTGATTTGAACTGATTTTACTTACCTCAAATGTAATAATGATATATTTTTTTAAATAATAAATTTGAATGAAGGATAATCACAAGGGCTAACATAAATAATGTAGCAATAGAAGATACTGACCAAGTGCTACGTTTTAGTTCCTCCAATCCAGATGAGGTTCACTCAAACACATTAGGGATTCAGTGTAGATCCGGCCTTGTCATGGAATGATATAGCCCTGGATTAGGGAGTTAAAATAACGAGCAGAAAAAGCAGATGGGGGTGGGAAGGAAACTTTTCTGTTCCATCCAAGAGATAGCTTTGAAGTAGAACTTAAAGAACACAATTGGAGCATAATGTTTCTAAATTGTTCGTCAGACTAACTTTAGATTTTGAACGCAGCAGAGCAGATCAAAACAATTATTTCCTCAGTCACGCCACACTTGACATAACTACGCAGAAAGCCATAATAATTTCAGTCCTTATCCACCATAATTAATAACAGTTCCTCTAAAACACACGCTTAAGAGTACTCTGCCCCACAGGGGACGGGCATATGTAATTATTCCTCTTAATTAGTGGTCTCAAATTGTATCTGATTAAGTTGTAAGTTGGGTCTTTGACTAATTCAATTTGGACTGGAGTCTGCAGCATTTTGTGCGTATCAAGCCACTGACCGAACACAACAATTCCTGCTGGGCACCAAACGATGGAGTACTGAGACTGTAACGTCTTACCTAAGAGGAAGAACCAAATGAGATGATCGGACTTGGGTCTGTAGTCATTCTGCCACAGCTGATCAGCTAAATTGTGTTTTACTTTCCAAGATACAGTATAAGGTATTAGCTTGTTTAGTGAGTGTCACCAGAGTGAACTTGATTCAAACCTTCAAAGGCCACCCACAGTCCCACATTATGTTGGGGTTTAATTATTTGATTATCATCTCACTCAAAAATCCTTTAATTTGTACTTAGATTAAGTAAACCTAGGGGTACTTAATCAAACCGAAAGCTTAATATTAATCAGGTTCAACTAAAAACAGAGATGTGATTAGACTTTCAAAAAGAATGCAGTCTGACTACAGTTAATTTTGTTACAACATAATATATTAAAAAGGTGGTTATATATACATATATATGTATATTGTATATTGTAGGTCTACATTACAAAAGAGAAAGCTCTATCACAATTAACAGCATCCTTTAAGCTGGTTTGTGTATGTGGGACCTGTGTACCCTGCTCAGTGCTCCACCCTATAGCCAGGCCTGGTGAGGGAGCTTGATGAAAAGTGCTTGACAGGGTTTTAATAGTTTTGCAATTTTCATTAGTTTTTATTTTTATTTAGTTTTGACTTCAGATTTTCAATTTTATATCAGTTTTAATTAGTTTTTACCAATTGTTTGCTAGTTTAGTTTAGTTTTTATTTTTTTGAAAATCCTTAGTTTCAGTTTAGTTTTGATTACTTTCAGTTATAGTTTTAGTTTTGTTTGCAATAATTAAGTGTAACAAAATCCCAGTTTCATCATATCAGTCATTCTCTTCTGCTTATCCTTGGGTATGTTGCTATTCCAGCTACCATACCCTGCACCCTGGACAGGTCGCCTGTCTGTCGCAGGGCTAACACGCAGAGACAGACAACTCACATTCCCACCTATGGGTTCTTTAAATAAATAAATAAATAAATAAATAAAGGAAGATGAACAACCATTGATACCAGGCAACTATAAAATGTATATCTTGGCCCCAATGAGACTATTAACTCTTGCAGCACCGGGTGTTCATGATTTTGGTTCAAGTGAATTGATAAACTTTTTGAAGGCAATTGACTCACACAGTTATGTAGGTATCCCTGTCCTGTTGTCTCGGGATGCATCACGCTACCTTGCCTGGGGTTAGCGTCTGTTTCTGGGGATGAGGGTTGAGTGTGCTCCCTTACCTACTCAAGGTAAGCTTGGTTAGCCTTCTTGTGTGAGCTTTTCAAGTGCACTTTAAGGTTTGTGGGATTTTTTTCCCTTTAGAAATGTCCCTCATAATTTGTCTCTTTCCACTACAAGACACTTGCTTTATCCAAAACACAGTCATATTCAAAGTAATCCCAAATTGGACTCTGGCGCTTTCTCCCGACTTTTCCTGACATAATTCTGCGCGTGGACGGAGCAGCAACACAGACGACTCGACTAACGTACTGGCCACCTGCTGGCATAATTAGACAGCAAGAAAAAAATCTGGAAACTAAACTTCCTTTTCACCCTTGACTATTGTATGACACGCACACATCAATGAAAACTAAACACATTTTTGCTATAAATTCAGTTAATTTTAGTTAGTTTTGTGAACACTCATTACAGTTTTAGTTAGTTTTCCTTTTTTTGTTGTTTTTTATTTTTATTTCCGTTAACGAAAATGTTTTTTCACTTCTAGTTTTCGTTATTTCATTAGTTTTCGTTAACGATAATAACCTTGGTGCTTGATAGCTGGGCCTTAGGCCATATGGCCTGGCCCAAAGTAGCTACACAGGTCCGCCCACTTCAAGTGCATTGTGTGTTGAGGTGCGGTCAAGGGTGCAGACTCTGCCGTCCCTGGCTATTGAGGTTGGTGGGAGGAGGCCCCGGGCCAGACCCAGGAAACGCACATCTCTTGGCTGGCATACATCTCTGTATTTCTCTGGACAAGGTGGAGGAGGTGACTGGGGAAAGGGACATCTGGGCATCCTTGCTTATGTAGCTACCCCTGCAAACCGGACCCGTTTAAGTTAAATAAAAAGGATGCATGCATGTATGGGTAAATTGAGGTAGACCGATACTCATTAGAAAGCTATGCTTGCAACAGGTAAGCATGATATCCCATACTATCGGGCTTGATTTGCAATAAAACCACAGCTCATAAACACACACATGCAATTGACTGAGTTTAATCCTACATCCTGCTAGCCCCACACAGTTAGCCACAAGCTGAAATATACAACCCACATACACAAACCACAGAGGACAGATGATGAAACTAGTGTGGGAGGGAATTACAGATTAGGTCAGCAATTTGCAGTTCAATGTGAGACCTACTGTTCAGTGTGAGACAGAAGTTAAATGATATCAGGCGGAAAGCTAACGAGAACACTGCAGAGACAATTTAGGTTGATGACAACAGTAGTTTCTAAAGCTAGTCCCTGACATCCATGCATGGAAGAAGTAAAAGGTAAGCACCACGAAACTTTTTTTTTTTTTGGACTAAAGCGCTCCCTGAACAAATATATTGAATATGCTCCTGCTCGACAGATTTACACATCACAATCAACTCTCAATGAAATGTTTTATTTGGGAATACATCAATTATACTGTATGTGTATATTCTTTCTACAATAAATGGGTGTGTTGTGAACATGATACCTTTTTGTGAGTGAAACTCAGCTGCCAATACTTTATTCATCAAATACAGAAGCCAACAGTAGCTGTGATTGTAAGGTTCTATGTTTTTTTTCTCTCCTGATAACAAGATAATCTATCCCTTCATCTCTCTTTTTGTTGGTCTCTTGGAATAACAAAGATTTGTTTTCACCTAATAAAGTGTAAATTATTTAGTTCTTCATTTGTTTCCTCTTTGTTTATCAGAGATCAGCAGTCAGCATGCCAGCAGCATGCAAACTATCAGGAAGCCAGGGAGAGCTCAGCTACTTTTAAACAATGAGCTTCCACTGAAATCATGATTTTTTTTATTTATTTAATGGAGAAGGTTGTGTAAAATAATGGCTGCATGCTGTGCATTTGTTTCTGTATCTTCACAATCGCTGATTAAGTGTAAGACTAGGTCATTACTGATGCATGGTTCATACATGAGCGTGATTTGCAATATTATTATAAGGATACATGCATGCTATTTTTCAGTGCTTGGTTTTCCAACTCATCCTAATAAATGAGGAATATTACAAACTAATATATTCATTGTGCTAACCTAGGAAACATCTGTTTTCTTATTGTTATTGATAAAAGTGTAATTTAATAAGTATTGTTTATTAACACTGTCAAGATTATTAACTAAAAGCTGAACAAACTGCTCTATAAATTGGTTGTGATGCACAAATATGCATAGCAGGTAGTAACAGCTACATCTTTATTAATATTATTATGATTCACATAAGAAAAAAGGGAAATCAAATGCTTTATAATTTTGTTGTTTTGTTTTTGTTTTGTGCATGTCACACTCACACTGGAATCAGCTGTTACAGGAAATTTAAGATTAAAATGTCAGATTAAGGAGTATGTGTACTGATTATCAGCCTGTACGTAAGTCAAGATCCAATACACACAGCCATTATAGTGTGTCTTTTTTTTATTATTAGCAATTACATTCAGATCTATCATTTAACGAGAATATTGGCTCGGTTCTCAGATTAACTTCCATAGTAGCACACAAGGTGTTCAAATTGGTTTACTATAAATGTCTCTTAGAATTAAATTATTTAATTTTGTTTTCTTTCTTTATTGGATAAAGTAGAAAGAAGAAGAAAGCATGGAGGTCAGGTAAGAAAAAATTATCTTCATTGGATAAGTACGATGACCTAAAAAGGCATTAGATAACTTTTTTTTGATGAACTTTATATATATATATATAACCTGGAAGCAATTAGTGGCTAGTGGTTAGTACTAGACTTATTTTTTATAGACACTGGTGGATCTGTTGAGTTAAACATTAAAAGAAAAATAAATTATCAGAGGATGCAAAGAAGGAGAAGAGGGAGACTGAACAGACTAAGCAGGAGCTAACCTTGGACAAACATTAACACGATGGTGAAAGCACTGGAGTTTTTACAATACCTCAAAACAGACAGCCAACTGATATTATTCCACTCGATAGGCAGTTAACAAAACCTTCCTACAGTGTGTGTACAAAGGCAGTTATTGGTTCAAAGATGCTATAATGCTACTAACACTAGCTAGTGCAGCAGTCCTGGCAAGCCTCTGTGTCTCACTTGCTCTCTCTGTGAACGGAAGCTTTAAACAAGGAAAGGGAAATGTAAATTAATGTAGACAGCTGTTATAAACTGTCCTTGGCTGTTGTACCAACCACCTGAAGCGAAACGTAACTATATTGTGCACCGAGCCGTGAATGCTAGCAAAACAAAAGACGTCTACTGCTACTATTAGCAATGCTAAGGTTAGCCAAAACTCTGCAGCTCATCTAACATCATAAATGTTAGCTCCTAAAATACACAGGCAATATTCATTAGTGGACTTAAAGTAAGTTTTAAATATTTTAAGAGGGTTTCTTGTCTCTTAGTTGCCCAGTGTATTTTTTGGAATGGCTTGCAAATTAGTTGCCAGGAATATCCTTACAAACAAAATCAACAACTGACCTTTGAATTCTGTTTCAATGAGAATCAGAATATTTTAATAATCCCAGAGGAAATTATCTGGTCATGTTTGCTCTGAAACAGCAAGAACAGTAGTAGTTAGCTAAACTCAATTAAATAATAAAATATATTCTAACGCACTGGGTTACAAGTTAGTTGACTATTGTGTTATCAGTGTTTTGTGTTCAGAATTGCCACTCACTTATGGCATAGTTGGTAGTGATGTGCGATACCACTGATTTCCTTTCCGATCCAATACTAAGTAAAATTCAGGGTGGTATCGATGATACTGATCCGATACCGATACTGTACAAAAACGTATTTATTTACATATAGAGGCACTTTCCACGCTTCCATGAAGACCCCCAGGTATGATGGCAAGGCTGACTGGGAAGCTTTTCATGCACAATTTGAACTGTTGGCCAGGGTTGGTGGGTGGTCTGCTGAAGAGAAATCCCTGCAGCTAGCTATGTGCCTTACTGGTGATGCCCTGTCTAGCTTGCTGCTTTTGAGCCCAGAGGGCAGGGGGGATTATGATGCTTTGGTCGAGGCTCTGAAGAGGCAGTTCAGTTCTTGCTCTGCTCCGAGCCTGCTGCGCTCCGAACTGTGCAGCCGCCGCCGCCGACGGGAGTCCATTAGGGACCTAGCTAATGACAATGAGTGACTGGTCAACCGCACCTATGGCCACATTCCCCCCACTCATCCAGTGCGAATTAGCTTGTGACCACTTCCTCCAGGCCTTGCTTCCGGATGAGCTGCGGATCCAGACACTGTTAGCTCATCCTAAATCCAAGGATCCATATCCTGTACCACGTATAGTTGAGACCCTTGACACTGTGACAGGATCCTCGTGGTTCTCCTCTCTAGACCTACACACTGTTCCACAGCAGGCTGCCAGGGAGCTTTCACCTCACTGCAAGAAGCCCTAGTGGGGCCCCAGTGCTCTCTCCGCCTGACCCCACTCTGCCCTTTGTCCTTGACACAGATGCCAGCAGTGTCGGAGCACATAAATGCAGATGCGCTTTCCCGCAGACCCTGTGCCCAAGACAGATGGCACTACTGTGAGAGGAAGGAAGCTCAGGAGGAGGACCAATTGGTGCCCAATGTAAAGTGTGCTGTGACGGGGGTAGAGGAATGACCATCCAGTCAGAGGCTGGTTGTTGTGGATGCAACAGAGTGGAGACATCAAGAGGAGGAGGATGCTGACATCAAGCCAGTGCTTGGGTGGATTGAGGAACAGCGACAACCCCAATGGGAGGAAATCGCCATGTTGTCACGGGCCACAAAGGGACTCTGGTCCATGTTTAATGCCTTGCGGCGGTATGATGTAGTGCTGGAAAGGGGCTGGAAGGAACCAGCTACGGGCAAGATGAGGTGGCAGTTGGTGGTCCCTCGGGCCCTGCAGGAGATGGTGCAGCAGCTGTACAGCATGAAAGGGGCCCACAGCCAAATCCCATGCCCAACTGCAACAGTTTCAGGCAGGGTAGCCAATGGAGAGGGTGGGGATGGACATCCTGGGTCCTTTTCCCTGCACAGAAAGGGGAAACTGCTATATCCTCACAGCTATGGACTATTTCACAAAGTGGCCAGAGGCATACAGTTTACCTGACCAAGAGGCTGAGACGATTGTGGATGCGTTGGTGGAGGGGATGTTCAGCAGATTTGGGGTACCTGAAGTAATCTACACGGACCAGGGCAGGAACTTTGAGTCCCGTGTGTTTGCAGCCATGTGCGAGAAACTAAGCTCCCATAAGACCCGTACAACACCCCTCCACCCACAGAGTGATGGACTCGTTGAGAGATTTAACCGTACACTGGCAGAGCAACTGGCACTAGTGACGGCTAAACATCAACGTGACTGGGACACTCATGTTCCCCTGGTCCTCATGGCATATCGCTCGGCGGTCCAAATCTCCACTTTGTGCTGTGCCCTCTTGATGTTGGCCAGGGAGATCTGGACTCCAGCTGAGATGATGATGGGCCGCCCCCCCCCCCCGATGCTGATGGGGATCAACCAGGTCCTGACTATGCGAGGAAGCTCCAGGATCGCATGGAGTCTGCTCATGACTTTTCTAGGAGGAAACTGATAAGTGTGGGGGTGCGACAGGAGAGGAACTATGACATCCATTTTCGAGGCCGACATTCTGACGTCGGGGAACTGGTCTGGGTGTACAACCCCCAGAGAAAAAAGGGCAGATGCCTTAAGCTGGACAGTGACTGGGTTGCACCCTGTAAGGTTCTGGAACACCTGGGGGAAGTGGTGTATAGGGTACAACTGCCCCCAAGGGGACGTAGGGTCGCCCTGCACCGGGACAGACTGTTCCTCTATCAGGGCGCGGCCACTTCACTGGGACAACAGGGTGGGCCACAGACAGACCTGGACTCCACCCCTACAGACTCTTCTACAGCCATTGTGATGTGAGAGTCTGGAAGAGAGCATGTGTGTGGTTGGCTGAGAGTGTTTGGGGGGCGGGTGTTAGAGAATGTTGTTTTGGGTGTGTGCGGAAAAGAGGAGAGAGAGTTGGGGGGTTTGTTTTGATTCTGGAGAGTGCGTTTTTCCCTGTTGTTTTGGCGTTGGCTACGGCCCACAGTAGCCTGTGTTACTATTCTTAATAAACACTGGTAACCGGAACACCGATCGTCTCTGTCTTCTGTCGGAGGGATGCTACAATATCATAAAGTTATAAAATATAACAACATTTGTCCCTAATGAGAGACAAATTAAGGCTAATTATAAATATCCCAGTATGTTATACAAAATTAAATATATATAGTTAGAAACTGAGATGCCCCTCTTATATTGACTTTGTTATTTTTTCTGTAGAGATTGTGATATTAAGGCTGTGTTACTAAGGCAGTGTGTACTTGTGTTTATGCCCCCCCCCCAAAAAAAAAAAAAAAACCCCAAAAATAAAAACAAGGCATTTGCCTATTAGCATCAGGCGCTGACATGATTAGTATTATTTATTTATTTATTTATTGTCATTGTCAAGAACAATGAAATTGGGTTAGAAGAAGGTTAACATCTAGAACAAACAGGATCCATTGTGGAACTGTTAATATGAACTAAAAACACGCTAATAAATACGTACTTCCACCATCCTCTTATCAAAACATTGCATTTCTAAAAATGGCTCAGGGCACAGGAAACAGTAAAGGAAACAGGGCCAAAAGTTATCCATTGTAGTTCATGTATTCAGAGTCTTACATGATATCAGTATCTTTTAATGATCTCCTGATTCTTATGTTTATGTCAGTCAGACTCTTCAGTAATCAACGTGAATTTTTAGATTCTCTATGTCCTCACATTTCTTAAAACTTTGTTAAATTTGCCTTACATAACCTGCAATAACAGTTAACACATTACGGGTAATATGAGGCGGCTGTTGAAACTTACTGCCGTTTTTATTTTATTTTTTCCTTTTGCTCTTATTTACCTTTCTGAATATCTGTTACCACTGGGGTGTCTAGCTTTCTATTAACAATGAATAAACAAAATGAAAAGAGACAATGAGGAAAAGCTCTTTCATGAAAGGTGATATCAACAGAGGCAGGGTTCATGGGAGTGCTTGACTATAATGGAGATAGACTGCAGATAGCTTCAGGGGGCTGTGATTTTATTGAAGCCATTGTGACACTCCAATATCACCTCTTCTTAGAAATGAATTATCACACCTTTGAGAGAAACTGGATTAGAAACATTTAAAATCTAGATGACAGCTTCAGCAACCATAAACAGTTGTTTATGTCTACATGTTATCTTAGAAAGTTTATATATTTTTCTTGTTTTTCTACCCCAAGTTGTGGGAATATGTGCCACTGTCTTTGGGTGTTTTCTCCAATCATTAATTGATTAGATGGCTGGCATGGGGCCAGTCATGGACTTTTGCTCTGTGATCTTAGAAACGGACAACATTTACAGCCAAATGCCCTTCTCCCCTCTATTCATTTAGGTGCTGAAATTCAACCATACCTCAGCCGCTCTACACAATCAGTGAGGCCAAAGGTTATAGACTCGATGATAGGTTAAGCTGGCCATCCTTCACTGAGGCATGTTCAGATAGGACAGGCAGAAAAGATACTGTGAAGTGAATGTTGAATCAGACCATATGACAGTGTGGGAAGCATCTCAAGGCCAAGTGGTGTAGCCTGCCCTGTCCTTGTCAACACCTTTGAAAGAATGGTTGTTATCGTGCTGTCACGTTTGTTCCTCGTGACCGGGTTTATTCTCGGTATGCTCTGAAACACAGTGGTAAATATGTAATTTTAGCATTTATATTCTCAAGAAGTGATTCTCTCTGATTTTTGAACTCAAGCCCATCAAGGGCGACAACCGCAAAGCAGCCCGAGTTTCTAAAGAAATGATGAGTTAGAAAAAAAAGATTTCTTAGCAATATTTGAGTTTAGTGAATAGTAAAGAAATGCCAACAAAACTAGAACTAGATACAGAGTATAAAAACATAATGGGCCATTTTGCAGATGAAGAAAATGTCAAAATCATTTTTGCTGTCTGGAGTAACAACGAACTTTGGCATGTTGGATTTAAAAGCCACAAAGATGTTGTGCTGAAGGCACTTGTCAAGATATCATGCTTTATTTCTGTAGGCTACATGGAATTTTTAAACAAAGCATCAGTAAAACTTAATGCCTCTTAGGGGTAAGATGTGTTATACAAGAATTCATTTTCTTTTCCTGTCTATGAATATTTCACACCCTGAACTGCGTCTCAACCCTGCTCTGCAAAAAGCAAAGAACAACAAGGGGTGCAAAACACTGGATTTTGGAGAAGAGATATGCTAGTATTTATATAATGAATATAATTCAGTGTGTAACTTAAGACACTGGGTTGATCAGTTAGAGGAATGTGCTGTTCTCTATTAGCACTCATACTTTGCAGAAAAAAAATCAGGTTTTTGTGCTGAAACTCGACATTTTCCTGTGACTGCTTCATCAAGCTAGTTTAAAGCATGTTGTAGTTTCCCTTTTATGTCACCACTTTATATTTCAATCTACCCCGATGATAAAGTCACCACAAAACCTGTGATGTTCTTTACATCAGAGTGTAGAGCCTTGACCTCTTACTGTACATTTTCAATTAATAGTAATGGGTCTGGCGGATTGCTTTCCACTTCCATAAAAGAAATGAGAGAGCGGCCAGATTTCACTATTCCAGCTTTCAAGGTTTAATGTTTGCAGTGTTCACTCAGTTTGACCTTGGCTTTTCCTTGGCTTTTTATGGCCAACCTCAACAGAGGAAATACAAAGAATAAAACAGAAAATATATGGTGAGATCAAATTCGCCGCAACGGAGTCATACTCTTTATCTTTCACTCATCTGTCACTGACTGTTTCTCCTCCACCTCACTGGCAAGGCAAAACACAGCCCGTGGTTCTCCGATCCCCCGACAGGGGCCCCCGCTGACCCCCCAGCAGTAATTTTAGATTTCATGTCGGCAGTGCCAGGGAGCCAGCCTCAGCTAATTCAAGGTCATCCTGGTTTTTATTATTTTATTTTGGAGAATAGAAGCCAACCTGTTCTCAGGCAATGTGCCATGTTAGAGACAGACATTGCATTAATCTGTTCCTGTAATCAGTTTGCCAGTGTTTGTAGGAATCTGTTATCCAAATGTCAGTTTCTTTGTTCTCATTTAATAGAATATTCAAGTGTTAATTTTACAAGGTACGCTTGTTTTTCCACTGACTTAATGATGCCAAAGTATCCTTCTGTAATAAGAATATGTGTAAATCAAATTGAGGCAAAAGCTGTCTGAGAAAAAAGCTGAGACAGGAATGCGTGACGCACAATAAGTGCAGCAGTTGGACACGATGAGATAAAATAAAAACAAGTCTGACTGCTGTCACGTGTTGGGCTTCCAAAAGTCGTGCCAGTTATTAGTCATATTCTCGTAAGCAGTCACGTTTGGCGATTACAGTAAATGCTGAAGCGATGTCAGATGCCTCTCATTGTCATGCTGTGTTAGAAAAAATGAAGAGTGACCATGAAATCTATTCAGACAGCTTTGGTGTTGCTAACCATTCCAGGGGACATCATCTTTCCGCAGACAGTGTGGTCAAAGGGCTCTTTTGTAAGCACTGACATCTACAGAGAACCACATTAGTGGTTTAGAGGGACAGGTCCCTTTTTTACACTAACACTTGCCGCTGGCCATCATGAAGCTCATGGTCTTAGTCCAATGAACAAACTAACAAGCACTTTATAAATGAAATAGTTGCTATACTGCAATGAAAGCTTTAAATTATATAAATATCTCATAGAGTTATTTTTATTTGATTTTATTAGGCAAAAAGCAAACGGAATTAATATTTTTGGAGCCAAATTTGAGATGGCAGATTGGACTTTTCCAAGAAGTCAGAAAGTAATCAAGCATAACATTCAACCACTACATTTTTTTTCTATTCAGGAATGCAAGTAAATAACTGTAATTTAGCATCTTAATCAAAAAAATAATAATAAGGTGTTTGCTGTTGTTTTTTTCAGTTTTTTGTAAAACATCAAATTTGAAAATTGCTTGGATAACATTAATTACACTTTTAGCATTAAAAATATAATTTCAGTTAAGGAGCTGGACATACAAAAACAAACAAAAAGATTTAGTAATTACCAATACTGTTCATTTACATTAGATGGTGGTTTGATAAAATTGTTAGGCATTATATATAGTTACCACTACCTGAAAATATTGAGTAGTGGAGGATTTTTTATGAACCACTCCTTTAGTAAAAGTAGCAATGCCTTACTAAAAGAGTAAAACATGCTTATTCTAAAAGAAAACTATGTTTCCTAATGTTATATAGATCAGTATTTCTGCTGCAGATCATTTTAAATACTTTATGTTCTTTTTAACCTCCAGTATTGCATCATATTCTTTAAAATCATGTGTAAGAAGAGGGATTCCTTCAACTTTGGTTAGTTTAGATAAATGTGTATTTTGAGATTTCACTGGACAAGCACTGTTTTCCCTGCCTCCCCTGATGGAACACCACTGCTATAAACATTCCTTCCTTTCCTGCTATAAACATACATTATATTTGCAGTGAGATCATATGTATTTCATGTGTGTGTGTGTGTGGGGGGGGATCGTGTTTAGCAGTCCTTTTCACTGCTAGTAAAGCATTTTCTCCCTTTATTTTAAACCCATAACATTCTCCACTGGGCCTGTGGAGCACACTTTTTTATTTATTTTAAAAAAATGCAGTTTCTGAATGACTGATGCAGGCTCGTTGGTCTTGCAAAGCTCAATACTGTTAAACTTCACTCAAAACTTGTGGAGATCGATTTCCTCCTCCTCACTTCCACAGGATCACATCATTAGATTTGCCTGGTTAGGTGACACCTACACGTCTGATGGGTGATGGATGTTTTAGATATAGAGACCAAATGAACATCCCCCCCCAATCCCCCACCGCACACTCCCGCACTGTCACACACCTCCCTTCAAACACCCCCGCAACTCTGATGTTCTTCCTATCATCTCCTATCAGAGAGGCAAGATAACCTCAGAGCCAATGACAAACTTTGACAAATGGCTTGTCTCCAAGCACCTGCGAGAAGATGGAACTGACAGACTCCTTCACCTTTCCTCTTCCTCTAAGCCTTGGGCTGTGCCAAGCAGGCATAAGTGATATACTGTAGGACATGGCTGGGTGTAAGTCATGCTCCTTCCATTTCCTCCAGATTGTGAGAGTCTCCATCTATCATTGTCAGTCACCTCTCTCTCTCTTTGCCGCTGTCCATCTCATCCACTCTGTCTGTCCTATGAGCCTTGTCTCTTTACTCATTCATCCAAAGGTCACTCTTCCATTTCTTCCATCTCCAGTGTTTCCTCTCTCTGCTACAGGAGCAGTCTGCAGATATCTATGGCACTATACAGATGGCTGGTAATCTGCCCCGGGGTCATTATGAATCCAAGCCAGGACCCTGACCGACGGCTACTCTCCCCTTCTGTCAGTCCATCTTTGCAAACGTGGCCTAAAACGAGCCATTCATCTGAATTTCCAGACATTTGGCTTTTCTTGGCAAACACAGCTCGGCTACTTTGCCTCGAGAATCAAAATCCATACGCTTTATTTAAGCAGGCAAAGACGAACATTCACTTGGTTTTGCATGCATGCAGGCACACACAGACACACACAGTCGCACCATTTTGTGTTTAGCAGTGTAGTTCAGTGCTGAAAACGGAACATTAAAGGTTTTACATGCCATCTGGCAAAGCTGTTATTCCTGCTATATGAAGTATGTGGAATAAGACCAACATGACTTTCATGGTATTAATATATCTTAACATAAAAAGTCAGGTGGGAATTTACAAAATAATTCTAAACTCAGGATTTGCCAAGAAGTATCCCCCCACCCTGTCCCTATCCACTTCCCCCTGGGTTTTTTCAGTTTATCAGATTTTCATAATCCACACAACATTCACATTGTTGCCTCTTGCTTTTTCTCATTCTGCCATGTGCTCATCTCTCAGCCAATCTCTCTCTGTGATGCCGTCACCTGACATCCTCCCATAGTCTCCGGCCTCCTTCGTCTCCAGTGTTCATTGCTGTGTGACATCACTGACCTTCACTGGACGTTATTTCCATTAGTTTGACAAATCTGGTGCGTCAGAAACGGTTTGTTGACGTGCAGGAGTAGAGTGACCACTGAATGGATTCCTCATAATGAAAATGCCAAAGGTAGCAATGGGTATGTTAGGGGTTCGGTCAAATACTACTGTTCTAAATACGGTTACAAGACAGGTGCAAGATTGTGTTTGCAATTTGTCATTTGTCTTTGTCAGCAACTTTCAAATGCCTATGTGAATTATATTTATGTGAAAATAATTTGTGTTGGAAACAACGCTGTTGGGAAAAACTAATGACCATCAATTACTGAACAGGCCAATTTATCTTCACCTGACATTTTGTTCTAAAGCTGGACGAGGAAGTCCAATAAAAACAAGAACAACAGAAAAACCTTAACATCATCACTGATTCATCAAAGTCGACAAAGTTTCCTGACCCTACCTGAGTATTTTTTTCTTGCCTAAAGAAAAAAATTTTTTTTTTCTTTTTTAACCTACTTAGAGTTGCACTCATAGTGAACCAATGATGCATTAAAATTTTGTATTTGTGTGTGTGTGTGTGTGTGCTTCCTTTAGTGGAACTATGAGACTGCATTTTATTTGTTTTCTGTAGGGTTTGCTGCAGTTGCAAAAACCTTGCCTCCTAAGCCTGCTGTGGTTCTGAGTCATTTACTGTACAAGTAAGTTTTCTTTGAAATCTAGCTCATATATTTTAATCATTTTAATAAATGTATGTGGTGTGGCTAAGAGCTGTGCAGTGGAACATTTAGATCAAATGCACATTTTGGCCTCTATTTTCAACCGTGTATGTTTCTCATCCTTACAGTAACTGAAATAAATGAAGGCTCTGAGCCTTTCCAAAAACTCTGTGCGTGTGTCTGTGTGTCAAAGAGAGTGTGAAAGAGGGAGTGAAACTGATTTTTACAGTCCCCCCCCCAGTCTTCAGGGCATTGTGTTTTTAAGGTTCACGTCTCCCTGTTGTCTGACAATGTCCTTCTTCTGAGTTACTGAAGAAGCCTTTTTCATGATCAGTCCACAAACCGCAAAGGGCAAGGTTGTGACTCCTGTATCCCACTGACCATACTTCCTCCAAGCATGCACTTGATCTTAACACAGAAAGACAGTGCAAACATCTTTCCTCAGATTCGAGCCAGGGTGTGCAAGCAGGCCTGCCCTTCCTACGCAGTTACAAAGCAGGGGACTTTATGCTTTGTAGGAGGGCACTCAGAGTATAGCCTCCATAACACATTCTAAATCCACTCTCTCAAGTCTAGAAGGACAAGGCACATTTGCTGTTGTGCGATAGATATGCTTCTCAAAACAGCAGTGGAACAACAGTGAAGTATGCCCTTTCCATGACAGAACCCTCATCCATCATGAGGACAAGCAAGCCAAGTTTATTTCCACTCCAGTTCTTAGATTTACGTGAGAAGCTTGCACCTTGAAGTGAGACTATACCTCCCTTATAAACCTTTAAAAACATCTAGCATGGTGTTTTTATTCTTTCAAATGTGGTACCACTACCTATCAACTGGAGATCCATTTTAAACTGTGCAGTTTTATTTAAAGAAGCATCCATAACATTGATTAATTATTTTCATATTTTGACAGACATCTGGCCTGGCTGCTTTAAAAAAAAAAAAAAAAAAAAAAACTATACAAATTAAACTAAACAAATTAAACCAAACTATTAAACTTTAACAGAGCCCCGAGCCATCCCTCATTCCTCTATATTTTGCTTCCACGTAGCCAGACTTTTTTTAAAAACATTTTTTTATTTTTTACTAGCCGTGTGGTTTTTAGCAACAGCTTCATCACTCGTTCTCAGTTTAGTCCTTGTACCTGACAATTTTTAGATGACTGGGTTTTTTTTGTTGTTGTTTGTTGTTGAATGAATGATTCAAGCATGACAAACAACACACCTAAGTCAAAGGATCAATCATAACAGACAACTTAGCAAACAACTAATTTGAAATTGTATCCTTGGGCACTTTGTTACTAGCAGCCTGTCAAAAATAAAAACGCAATTAGTTGAATATATGAAAAACTGACAAATATATCACATTTTAACAGGCACAAACTAATATTTTTGCACGTACAAGGTGATTCCCAAAGAGCTAGCAGATGAAAACTTGGCATTACTCGGCATGGTGTGCAATGTGTCTGCACAAACTGAACAATTGGCAGGCTTACGAAAACAAAACATCTACAGCAGATGAACAGTATCTAAAAGGCATGTTTTTAAGAAATAGGAAAAAGTGCAGCAAAGACCTCAGAGATGATCCATCTACTGTTCACTGAAGCCTCATCAGAAATGGTCTCAGTGGAAGGATGGCTGTCAAGAAATGAAACAGGTAGAGAAGGCTGAGGTGTGCCAAATTACACCAGAACTGGACTCAAAATCAGTGACAAGACATCAGATGGAATGATGAATTTTTGGTTCAAATTGAAATCAGTATGTATCTGGGAGGTCAGGAGAGCGGTACAACAATGAGAGTCCACAGCCATCTGTAAAACAGGGTTTGGAACTGCATTTTAGTCACAGATGCTGGGGATCTTGTTGAAATTGTTGAATTAATATTACAATGAACAGCGAAAAGTACCTTTGGATTTTTAACCGCTGTTCAGTACCATCTGGAAAACATCTGATTGGCAGTTGCTTAATTTTACAGCTTAATAATGATCCCAAACACTCTGCCAATGCAGTAGATGCATACTTAAATTTTTAAAAAGCACACAAAACAATACTGCCAATCATGGATTGGCCTCCTCAGAGCACAGACAACATTACCGAAGCAGTGTGGGATGATGTTGATAGAGAATACAACTAAACACAGCTAACATGCAAGAAAAGCTTTGAATGCCTTTCAGGAATCAACTATTCCTGAAGACTACTGAAAGAAATGACACAAAAGTTTCCCTGTGTTGAAGAATAAAGGTGGTCATTTCAAATATTGACATTCAAGCTTGTTAGAATTGAACAGTTGTACTTACGTGCTGTGTTCCCATTTATATTTTCATATTTCAACATATTTACCATCATGTAAAGAAATGTGGGGTGGCTCAAGACTTTTGCACAGTACTGTTAACTATAAGAGGGGAATGCAGATCAGGTTACTGAGTTAGAAGCTATATAAAACACTACTACAAAAAAACACCTCAAAGTTGATAACAAAACAGAAGGTCTGCAGTCATTTTGGGCTATTTACTAGTTCTGAGGCTTTTTTTCTCACCTTTAATTGATAAAAGAAATAATATTGTGGTAAGTATAAGTATTGACATAAAATGTGGTGCACAGCCTTTCATCATAAAGATAATTCAGTTCCCCCCCTTTAATTCAGCTACAGACAAGCTGGTTGAAAGTATCTAATTCTGGTTGAAAATGTCTATATTCTCCTCTGCTCCGGTCATGATTGCGGTAAAATGCAGAATGATGTTATTTTACAAGAGACCTGCTCTCGAGGCTGAATCACTGGAATTGCAGGCATCCATAGGTGCACACACACATGCACACACACATGCACGCACACCATTATCATCACCATCACAGCCAATTTTTGAATGCTTTATAGCCTTGCAGCGGCTGCTTTAACCTGTTCGGCACGTGTGTTGCTGAAAGATGACAACAGCCAGGATGAGGACTGTGATGAGGTTTTGTTCATGGCATAATGCAGTGCCAGGTATCTGCAAATACAAGGGACCTGTCATTATCTAAAACACCACATTTCCCCTGAGGTGCTCTGAAAGATATGGCGCACTTGCAGGGTTCCTCTATCTCTCTCACTGTCTCCCTCCCTTACTCAGACGCTCCTACATTACACACAATAATTCAATTTGAAAAACAGTGATGCATTATTTGTTAAGCTATGCCAGGTTGTGAACTAAATGAGAAGCGCATTTCGCATCTCTGGGGACCCTGTTTGTTATTTGTGTACGTTGTTAGTGGTATATGTTCATAAAACTTACAGGCTGTGTGTGTGTGTGTGTGTGTGCGTGCGTGCGCGTGCGTGCGCGTGCGTAAGTGTGTATTTCTGCATGCTCAAGAATATCCAGATACACACGCCTCCCGTACAGGATATTTTTCACCCAGTCTTTCTCAGCCATTTCACCACGGGTAAGGTGAGCATAGAGTATTCAATAATGATTTACTGTGTGGAGTTATGGTTAAAATATGAACTCCATTCTCAACATGACCGCGCCTGAACAAAAAAAAGAAAAAAAAAGAAAAGAAAAAAAAGCTCCCACTGAGAATGTTTAAAAACAAAAATCTGACATGTCACATTAGGGGGATTGTTAAAGGTTCACAGACCGGCTATTTTCTCTGGCTGGCTATATTATGGTTCTATTTAGGATGCTGTTTTTCTTTCCCCCTCGTATCCCCTTCCCCGCTCTCCCTCTGTGATCCATATCATTGTTCCCCGGAGAGAGAAGAAAGGTGACAAACAAACCTATTCATCATCAGCAGGTTCTCCTGGCTAAACTGTTATCCGAGCTGAACTCTCTAAACTTTTCCCAGTGGCCTATTGTTTACGGCTGCATCCTCTAAATTTACACCCACCGTTTGTTTTATGAAGAGCCCGTGGAGGGTAAGAAAGGTAGATAGAGGCCTGATGTCAGCATATTTCCCTGTCCTGCATCTATACTGTGATGTATGGTTAAAGAGAGCTTCTGTTTAGCCCCTCGTTCTCCATTTTTTACATGGTGCTATTGTTTTATACCACCTAGTTTTAGAAATACAGCATCATCATATTACTAAGCTCTCAGAGGAGGGCTTATTGTAAATGATTGGAGGTTATTCACAGGACTGTGAGGGGAGGGAGTGGAGCTAGATGAGTTGGAGAAGGGAGGGAGGAGCGAGTGCAACAGCCTTACACCATACTGGCCTTAAAGGTATTCACCAGCACTATATGAGCGCTGCCTACTGTCAAACTTTTGCATTCGGTGTAATCAAGTCAAGCTGCTGGGTAACAGCTTCGATCTACGACAAGGGTTCATTATGTGTAATTGTTCCTTTTTTTAAACAGCTTTTGTTTCTTAGAAGCACTAAAAGCAAACAGAGTTCATTTTGAATAGTTTGTATTCCGCCAACATTCAACTCTCAGTGCGACACAAGCATTAGTATTTATTTACTGAAATGTCACGCAGGGATGTTATAGTCTAAATGTTAGTAAATAAACCAGAATGCCGCCACTGACAACCAAGCGGGCTCGTCTGTTTTTAACTAACACTCAAACAATGGCACCGGTGCCTTTGTCTGCGAGTCCCTTTATAATCAAAGTCTGAATTGTCAGTGAGACAAATTGAATTAATTCCAATTTTGCTCCCTCTGAGTGACAAGATTCCATTATGCTCACGGTCAGGCTCTGCGCAAATCGCATTATAACCTGATGTCTCCATGTGCATTTCTGTAGCACCCTTTGAAACACAGGCAATAGTATGACTGAATGATTAATTGCAGCGGAGGAAGTATTGAGCTATACTGAAACAAAAAAAGGATTCTGCAAACAATTTTTTAAAAAAGTTAACTTTACTGGGTTTTCTGTGCCAACATTTACTGTAATATTTGTGCAATGGACAGTCATCTAAGTCAATAATATGCAAATAATAGCAAATAACAGCTACTTTTAATTACAGCTTTCCAGGTTTAGCAATAGGCAGTCTAACAGATTAGCTACATTGACGTCACCAACTGGTTTCAAGTCTCGAGATGGGCTTTTGCAAAGTCGCCATCTGTGTTGTAAATAAACAAAAAACAAAACAAAACACTAATGTAACAAAGGAGCAGCGCTCAATTTGACAGCACATTTTGATTTCGTTTAGTCGTAGTCTTTTGACGAGTTAGGATTGTAATCTGTGTTCTTCACACAGAGGTTACTTCTGATTGGCTCGCTTCTTAACTCCTCCCACCTTTCACCACAGCCACGGCTATTACCATCTAGTGGCCTTCAAACAAACTGCAGATTCCACATTTTCCCCACATGAAAGCTGTTCTTGTTTTGCACTTTCAGTGGGTTCATCACACTTTGGGCTTCAGGACTGCCCGTGTGCTGTGAATATTCTCCTGAGTTTAGAGCATGTGAATATGACAGTTGCTACTAAATCTTGTCATTATGCTATTCTCCTCTTCCATCAAATCCTAAAAGCGCTCTGTTAATTCAGATCTGGTGACTGCAGAGGCAATTTGAGTGCAATTTATTGGAACGTTCTAGAAATTTTGATGATGGTATGATTTTGTTGAAAAGATGGAGCGACTGTGGGACAGCCATGCTCAGTGACCGCAGTCAGGTAGGTTGTGGCTTTTTTACACAGTACTCAGTTCATATTAATGGCCACACAGTGTGCCCCAGAAAAACTAAAATAAATAAATAAATAAATAAATCCTCAACTCCATTTCACCAGTGGCAGCCGAAATTACTGATACAAGGCAGTATGAATCCATGCTTTCATGCTGTGTACACCAAATTCTGACCCTAACATTTTACCATTTGGAGGTTGCAGCAAAATTTGAGACTCTGAACAGCCAACATTTTTGTTCAGTTTTGGTGAGTCAGTCCCCACTATAGCCTCTGTCCCAGTGGTGCCGTCCAGTGTGGTCTTCTCCTGAAGCCGAGGCCCATCGCTTTAGGATTTGCCTTTCTGCATACTTTGGTTGGCCATTCCTCCCTTAACTCTGCCATCAAACAGAGGTATTCACCTAGAAAACCACTTCTAGTCAGGTTATTTTTACAATTAACAGTGCTATAACAACCACATCAGCCATACATGATTAGAAATATTGAACTTCTGCCATGGGATTGGCTGACTGGATATTTGCTTAGACAAGTAACTTAACTAATGAAGTTGCCAGTGAGTGTATCTTTACACAGAGCGCTAAGATTGAGATTTTATCATCTTATTACTTCACGTCAAATAACAACAGACTTGCTGTAGAACAGAGTTTGATGTCTCTATACTTATACTGAAGTCATTTGGTCACACTGGATATAAATGCTAATCTGCATTTTCTGAGCCGAAAGTTAAAGGTAGCAAGAAAATCAGTCTGTTTAGTACGTGCCAAAGATTTGTTAAAACTTTTCAAAATTCCTCGAGGTTCTCCTTTCACTCTTACCCATCTGCCTTTTAATAAAGAAAGTGCTGAGTGACCTTCTCCATCAGAAAACTGCCAGGTGGGTGTATCTAAAGACTGCTGAAGGATTTTTCTCTTCACGTTTTTCTTTCCATCTGTCTTTTGTTCTTTCCTTCATTCAAACCACTGATGCACTTCATACCTCTGGAGTATCAGGCCAGATGAGCTCAACTATCTAAAATGATCCATCATAGTAAATCTGCCAGCTGCTGTTACAATAAGTGCTCTCGGTACCTATTTAAGACGTCTCTCCAGATGTCTTTGTAGACACAGCAGGCATGCAGAGCATTCACAAATCTTCATCTCAGTTACAGCAAATTAAATTAATAAGTATGTAACTTTCAATTTATTTAAATATTTAAAGCCTCACTGTCTCCATGAAAGAGTTTGCCTCGTTACTATCATATTGCTTCGAATGGAAATTGAATCCTTTAAATTGTACTTGGTGGAGTACAATTACAGTTGTTTATATCTAAATCAGTTTGGTAGAATAATTGCTACTGCTAAGAATCATTTCCTCTTTTAAGTGCTTTCAAATTGTGCAACATAAACCTCTTGAACCTCACCCCAATTACTATCCGACTATGTAAAGACACACCTGAAGGCAATTAACGATAAAGTGGCTCCAAAGAAGCAACATAGCTGACACCGTCTTCATTTTTTAATGCAATCTAATAATAAAGTTGTCAACACCGGTACCCCGGTGTATGCTGGAATCTTGATTTTGGTTTATTGCTTTTGACCTTTCCCATATTTTCACAGCAAACATGCTGGACCGTCGTTCCTGCCCTCCCCTAACTGTGGTGATGCTGTGTCTGTCTTTTAAAAGGCGCTTTTGCATACACAGTTCCCTTGCTGGGGTTATACCTTGTGGCAAGCTTACTGCTGATGTGGTAGTATTGCAGACAGATGCAGGGGTTACTCTGCTCAAACAGGGTCAACATCTCCCCTGTGGTGCTTTACTGTCCAGCTGAGAGGGAGAGAGACAAAAAGAGTAGCATAGTGTGCACATGCATGTCTGTGCAATTGTAAGGAAGCCATGTTGATGAGGTTCTTTTACATTTTGTAGATAAAGCACAGAGGTATACACAATGCACAGCTATTAATTATACATGTCCACGAATTTCACATGCAGTAGGGAGTCTCCCTTGTGCGTGAGTGCAGTTTTTGTTGTTGGACACTGACCTTTTGCTTACAGGGTAGGAGCAAGAAAAAAAAGTGTAGTCCCCAGCTGCTATGACAGTGATGTCCACTGGCCTATTCAAGGGCTATTCAGCCTGTGGGAAGCAGGGGGCAGGGCAAAAGGGCTCCAGATGTGTGAGTGCCCCTAAGCGATGATTCAACTGTGGCCTGGCGTGACATGACCTACCCTTGGGGCAGGACAATAGTTTGGTACAGTGTACTTCTGCACTGGTGGCTTTACATGTGGGCATTCACATGTGAGACAAGTCACACGCTGAAACCTGATAACAACTGGTGAATAGCTAGCGCGCCTCATCGGATTTGAGCTTAAATGGCACAGCTTGTGTCTGGATGAATCTAAATGGTGTTGTTTCAAGACAAAAGTTACTTCGCCACCATAACGTACTGTGAGGTGAGTCATTATCCTATTTTTGGGCCTACTGTACCTTATGAACTGCAGAAGGCAGGATGCCATTAGAGAAGGAGATTGCTTTTTAAGTGCTATCAGTACAGAGTACACTGTTTAATCTGAGGAGATTTATGGAAGGCAATCACCCAAGTAAAAACTGTAGATGCCATTTATCAGGCAGAATGGAAATTACAGCCATAATTTTCACAACCGGACACAGATGAGACCTTATAACTACATAAACCCCCTCGAGGTCCCTCTGCTCGTTTTTAATGTTCCTTCTATGTGGTAGTGTGACCTGGAGGACTGACTGGCTGGCTAGTTTGCCAGAACCTCCCCCTGGTCTGCTTATTTCCTAGCCCTCCCTTCAGAGTGTCACAATGTGAGAGGGACTAGTTTATGAACGGGAATAAAGGCTGCCTGGGCTGCTGTGATTGATCCAGCAGAGAGATGGCATGTCTGGTCATTTTTCCTCTCTTGTTTGTCAGTCTCACAATGCTTCCCCGGTGTGCCATCAGTAAGATCAAAAACAGAGGATGTAAGGTTACTTCTTCACAAGCAGAGAGAAGTCTGCCTCTGTAAATACAGAGTGCCTGCAGATTTTAAGTGTTTTTAGAAAAGATGAGATAAAAGTGACAGAGTGAGGAAGATGGCCTTGTTGTATGGTGAGGTCCATATCTCTCTCCCCACCTTCCTGAAAGCCTTGGTGCCTTTGAGCCTCCTCCCTGATGAATAACCATGTCACGCAAAAATGGATGTTTCAAGTAAAAGCACCCTGAAAATACAGTTTAGAACAGCACAGCAGATGAAATAGGCTGTAAAATGGACCATCCATCATATTGTCTAACAAAAAGTGACACATTGGGAAGGGGTTTAAGGCGGTTTTCATTAGGCTTTTGCAGCACAAGCTAACCAGATCACAAGACTAAATAATGACCTCTGCACTAAGAGTGTTTTTCAGCGAATGGGAGACGGAAGATGTACTGTACTTCTCACTGTCTCCATCTTGCACATGCAAACCCCTCACCCCTCTCTCTCTCTCTCTCTCTCTCCCCTTACAGAAAATAAAATGCCATCTATTTTCTGTCTGCCTGTCTGCCGGTTCTTTATATAAATCCCCGCTCTTTGGCCGAAGACAGTGAATGATATAAATTGTTCCTGGAAATGTACAGGAGCACAAGAGAATTTCCACAATAAGTAGAGTCCTTGACTTGAAATCTATTGAGAGTGGATTATTTTTAAATTATTTTAGGGTTTGTCAAAGTTCCTATGAAAGGAATGCTTTGATACATCCTCTGAGATACTGCAAGCATTCCAGCTGATGAATGCATTGATTTGCATGTATGCTGATATACAACTATGGTTAAGTGACAGAGCATTACCAACCCTATGCAGAATGATGGTGTAACTGCATTGCATTTTTAGTTAACTGATAAACTTAACCACCTGCCTTGCTTACAGATCTTGGCTTACAGATGAAGCCAGTTTTACAGCTTGTGTTTTTATAACACTTAAGATGTTATTGATGAACACTGAAAGGCAGTCTTTTACCTCTTCACATGAAATACAGAGATTGCACCCTCGCAAATTTTTGCCATAACTCTATCCTTGCCTTTATATTTTATTGGCAGGATTGTAGCAAAGCAGCAGTCCCAGCATATGTTATTGACATCAGCCATTTTTCTTGTTCTTTGTCGACTAACTGGTCGCGCATCGTTCATACCTCAAAGTGACCGGCTCAACTGTGCACTGCATGTTTCTGTTCATATTTTCAAAATTTTGTACCGTTTCTGAAATGTTCCAGTTTGTCTGGTGATGAAGTCCTATTGACTTTGAATTGAGAGCCAGCACTCTCCATCTTTCCTTTAGTGGTTTAGTGGCAGAGTTACCACATGCTCATCTCTTCCTTTTATGTTGGAGGTTCTGAGTTCAAGTCTACATCGTGTATTACAGATCAACAGATTTTTCAGGAATGATTTTTTCCCCTTATAATCTCAGACAGAAAACTGTAAACACGTTCCCATGCACAAAGTTATTCCATACTGCAGAGAGACAGCTTTCCTACAACAAGGTAAATATTCCTGAATAGTGACGGTGACTACACTTTGTACCTAATGAAATTGCTCCTGGTGGTTGTATTCAAATGTATTCAGAGTAGCTGCTGTCTCAGGTACAGGACACTTGTGACTGATTAAAGTAGCTGCCTGTGTGTTTATGAGCCATCTCCCTTCAACTTTGTTAGCCAACCTCTTTACCTCCAGTGTTTTAGCTGCATCAGAGGCAAGCTCCAAACCTACCCCGCCAGTAGCAATAACCCCACTGCAAGTTCTGCAGATATTGCATAGTCTAGTTCAGTGGTTACCAAACTTTTTTTTGCTAGGTCCCCCGAAACACATCCTTCAACCACACACACACACACACACACACACACATTTTTTTTCAAACACCATTGCAGTTTATTTCACACCTCAAACCTTTTGTAAACAATTAAACCAATAAAGGTAAACTGCATAAATTAAGTTGCAATAAAATAAACTCATATCTCTTTTAAATAACGGAAAGACAAAGCATCTTTATGGTGTAATTCTTTTATATATAGTTGGAGGTTGTTTTTTTTTTACTGTGTAAGAATATTCAGTATTGCTATCAATACATTTTTTCAAAAAATGCCTCTCTGTGCAAAATGGGTTTAATAACACAAACAACTGTGGGATCCTGTTTGTCTGTGATTTGGACAGGTGGAACGAATTGTGGCAGCATCAGCCTGATATTATTTATTTCCCACAGTAACTTTACTGTATATAGAGCTAACATCTCCAAAATTTCAGGAGTATTTAGTCATTATAAGAAGTGTTTGTGAACTAAAGCTCAAGAATGTGGGATCCTGTTTGTCCGTGATTTGGGCAGCCCAGTGCATCCTCCCAATGCAGGGGAAAGAAATTCTGCCAGGGTGCCATTGTACAGGTGAAGCCAAAGGCAAGATATCATAATAATTTCTGTTCTTTGGCTTGGAAGGAATTTGGTTTGGAAAGCATATTTGTTGACGCTTCATCCTGTGCTTTGCGTTTGTGTGGGAGCCTCGTCAAGA
Source organism: Diplotaxodon limnothrissa (assembly GCF_057381915.1). Taxonomy (NCBI): domain Eukaryota; kingdom Metazoa; phylum Chordata; class Actinopteri; order Cichliformes; family Cichlidae; genus Diplotaxodon; species Diplotaxodon limnothrissa. The sequence goes on from NC_140596.1 coordinate 26,176,012, forward strand.
AAAACCTGTCCATTATGCCAGCAGTGTCCAAGCATTCTTTTTTTTATTCATACCCCCCCCCCCGTAATGGCCCCTTACTTTGGGAACCACTGGTCTACTTTATGTTGATATCCAAACCCGCTTAAGAATGGAATTGTAGCCATGGAATTGCAGATTTAAGGCAACACCTTACCAATAGTTCCACTAATTTTGTAGCCCGAGTTGTTTGTCTGGCCTCAACACATAGTGGATAGTGCTTGTACAGATATACAGTACCTTTCTGACTCTTTGAATTTTGTTTTATGTTAAGGTTTCCTATCAGCATTTAATGTTTCACATCCATTGTTAATTACAACAAGCGTATTACACACATCGAAACACGGGGACATCAAAAGGCTGAATGTAATGAAGCTGTATCACACGTTTCTACATCTACAAAATTTCTTCCTTGGAAAAAGGAAGATTTTAATGCTGCAAGGCTTTTGTCTGTTTACCAGGCTTTCTGTTACTCCCATTAATTTAAAAGTATCATACGGCGCAGCCAGAACAGAAAATCTATTCTGATATTAACTCTGGTAACATTTAAAATGTATCTGTCTTTCTCACTGCAAGGTCATAAAACTTTCATTTTTGTGAAATGCGGACTTGTGATTATCAAAGACTGGTTGCGATCCCTCAGTCACTGATTTATGAAATGGAATAGACTAATTACATACTGGATAAATGAACCGTGGAAGAAGCGGAACATTTGCATTTAGTTATGAAAAGAGACTGTGCGTACGTGCGCGTGTCTGTCCATAGGACTGTGAGGGAATGTGCGCAATACTTCTCGCACCCTCTTTGTCTTAACCTGATCCATTTCAGGTCTATTGTATTGTCAGTTTGATTTATGTGGCGCCACACTTGAATCTCCCTACAATGTCAACCCTATGAAAAATATATGCAGCTGTTCATATAATGTGTGATGATATCAATGCTCTGATGAATGCCTTTAGTTCGATCTCCCTAAATAAGATGACTACCATCCAGCCCGTAGTGCCAGCCATTAGCAAGCCACCCGGCATGCCTGGAATGTTAATAGGATTAGCATTAGCATTTCCTTCAGGTCTGCTACCTGTCTAGCATTAATGCTTTGATCTGCTCACACAGAGAATAGAGAGTAGGCCTTTAACAAGAGCTAACACATGTCTTTGCTCCTATTGGTGCTAAGTAGAACAAGAAAAGGCGGCAGGTGGAAATGTGTACAGTTCGGATTAGTTCATGTGTATTAGACCATAATTGTGATGTGTGAATAAAAGCTGGATAAGAGTTCACTGGTGGTTAGCTGAAGGACAATTTTCTGTTCGTACAAAGAAAACCACACACAGGCACATGCACACACACATACACACAGCTACATTACTCCTTTGTCTTTAAAGCAGTTAGCAGCTTAACATGGCGATGAGAAGCTGGCTTTTTAAGTATTTTCATGGTTTTGGTGGCAAGTACACTCACACAGACGACGCTAGCCACTTAAAGGCTTAATATTAATTTCAGGTTGTAATAAATCTATGGTACTGGTAATGAAACAGGTCTGAAGCTCCTTATTTTGAGTAAAGGATTAATGCTTTCTCCTGCCTGTGGACCATTGATGCTGCTTTGACCAGCAACTGGGAAAATACATTAGTCATGAGATTAACTACACCCCTCCACCAATCTACTTAGCTGAAGAGAACTTGAAATCTATCTGTCTAAATCTAAGTGGTTCCCAGGGGTTGTTAAGACAAACAGCTTGAGGCTGTTGAAATGTGTGCACAAGGTCCCTTGTCAGGCTTTTTGCGAGCTGGCGCTTGTCTAAACAGGGCAATGTGAGCAGTTCCAAGGTGAATTTTTAGGTCACTTGTCCGTTTGAGTGTAAAGGGGATGAGGCCCCGCAAAAGAGGTGCCTGTGTGCACCGAGGGCAAATTACATTACTGTAAATGACGACCAGCCCCCCCATCAGCCTCATCTAATGAGTGAAAGGGAAAGAAGACTTAGAAAAAAAAAAATACATTTCCTTTGGTACATGACAGACAAGACAGAATTGAAAAATGTAATGGTCCCAGAATTCCTCATGTTAATGCCATCTAAGGAATGTATTCATATTAATCTAGTCCAGTGGGTCTCCACTGAGTAAAATCCAGCAAGAGCTATTTCTTTTCATATTTCTAATAATACAATTAAGAAAAAATAATTGATGCTACAGAGTTTCAATACTGTTCTCATTAAACATTATCATGCCTATCCCTTCAGTTGTTAATATTGATTGTGTCAGAAAAAGATAAAAGTTAATAAATTACATGGGTGGGGGGAAAAAAGCATGTACAGTTAATTTTACACAGTGGTTGAATTGTAGAGAAAAATGTCCTTAAAAAACATCCCGGCTAACAGTCGGGACAGTGCCCAGTGTTCCCTGAATGTTCCTGGACAGTTAAGGTTTAGAGATCTTTAAAGGGTGATGGTGGGCGAGGTGTTATTTCACAGGCTAGATATCCTAGAAATGTTAACAAGCCCATTAGATCAGGATGTCCTCTGAAAGTCTTTGCATGAAGGACTGCACCTATTATTGTAAGGACTTTGGAGTTTAATGTTTACAGGGGTATTATTTGTTTACTTTGAGAGAACATTGTAGGAACATATGCTGAATATATGAATGCTATTATATTACCTCCCCTCTGGTTCTGTACATTATACTGTTCCCAGAATATCTGCAGAACCTTTAGTGACATTTCATTGCTCATTCCTAAAATATCTCTGCGGGTGCAGAGAATCGTTCCATTTCCTTACAAAGAAAGTTCTTGGACAGTCGTGATGTCGAGTTCTTTAAAAAAAGGCGGAGAGATGTGATCTAATGGAAATTCAGGTGACATCCAGAACATTCTGGGAATGTGTTTAAGACCATCAAAGTACAATCTTTCTACACTATGTTTCCATATAGAGTACTAAAGAACCAGTACCATGCTTCTGCAGAACTTTTAGGGATCAAACACATTTTCCTCCTTCACCTTCCAAGACAGTTCCCAGGAATCAAAGTAACAATTCAAGAACTCTACAGTGAAAAAACAAACAAACAAAACAAAAACCTTAAAAAGGTTCAATGGAGAACTGAGATATACGTGTGTATAGGGTACTCAAAGACAGAAAAGGGCAGCAGAAGGCACTGGGCTTATAAAAGGTGGGAGCAGGAGCAAGTAAGCTGTAGAAGGCCTGGGACTGCAGTGATGGGAAAGGTGAGCTTTTTCTTTTTTGTTTTTTCAAAGTAAGACACGAAACCAGGGAAAACACACAAAATACAGGACATTTTAGCATGTTAATTGTTTCACAAAGCACCGTGTTGAATGTTGCGGTTGTGGATCCAGTGCATGTTAGCTCTTCAAAGATGTATTCATGTCTATCAAGTCTCAAGTTAACTAACTATGACTTAATATGCCTAACAGGCTATACGTGCACTTACTGAACCCTGCGTGTTTTCTACATGCAGGGTGCCACAAAATTTGAGTTTCAAGATCCCATAATGCACCTGGCAAATTACATCATATTAAGCCTGAAGTAATCTTCTGATCTGTTTATGTTCCACACAAACCCCTTTTTGTTCATGGGACAGTACTGACGTGCATGTACTGAATTTCATTTTGCTGGCTATCTATGCCCCCACCCCCTGTAATCTGGCTCATTAACTTTATATATGTTTTACTTAGTTAGAACTCCACTGCAATGTATTCTTGTGCCTAAGAGTATATATAATTATATAATAAGGATTTACAAAGTCCCAAAATTCACCTTAATGTTTGTCAAATAATGTCTAGCTATAAAGAGGTCCACACCATGACTGCTCAGGATTACCATTGGAAAGCATTAAGGCAGTCTCATTTCCAGCAGAAGGGATGTTCTGTGAACATACAATATAACCTCACTGTAGATTCTGCAAACATTAAAGCAGCCTAGTGTATAATATCTGCAAGGAATATCTTATCATAATAGTCTCCTCCTGAATATACTCTGAAAGTCAGTAAAATATAATGTCCCCCTTACCCACAAAGACCCTGACATCACGGTCTTTTGGGAGTGTTCTGGGAACGTTACAAAGCATTTCTCAGTTAAATCCATCCCTCACTCATTGTGCTGACCCCTCCCATTCTGCTTGTTCCTTCCTTGTACCGTCTTCCTGAGACATTTCTCATTTCTCTAATTTGCGCCTCTTCGTCTCCTCTGTTCTCCTTCCTGTGACCTGCAAATCAATCTCAATAATCTATGTTGATGTATGTCTCAATTCCTAAAATGCATCTCTGGAGGAAAGAGGAGGCTTGCCAGAGGTGCTACAATTAAGAATGCACATCTCCCTGTTGAAGAAGTGCTTTATGAAAGAGGCGTGGCAAACACCTGGAATAAACACACCATGTTGAGAGGAGAGCTTGAAACAGCAAGGCCTTAATTATTCATGTTGCTTAACTTATTTAAGAACCAAACTTTCTGTGTTTCTGTGAGTTTGAAAAAAAAAACATGATCATTATTAACAATGTTACATCTGAACCATCAAATACTGCTGCAATTGGAATGAGAAAAAAAAAAAGTCATACTAAACCTTACAATAAACAAATTGTTACACCTGATTGAAAAATGCTGCTGTAGCAATTAAAAAAATAATAATTTAGCTGTGTCAAACATCATATTTAACTGATATCACTGATTTCTCATTTTGTTAAATGCCTGTTGCATCTCTTCTGTTGCTTCCTCCACCCCTCCTCTGCTTACATCTCTGGTGGGATGCATTAGGATGGAAAGAGAAGAACAGAGGATGTGCAATCTGTGAAATAAGCAAAGGGGCCGGTTTTGTGTAGGAGGCAGGTAGTGTCTGAGAGGAATGACCAGAACGACCAGATAGCTGACATACCTGTAAGAGCTTAGCTGATTGATTATTTAAAAGGGCTTGGCGTTCCAACCTTTGCTCTCTTCCCACCAGCAAGCAGGCGCTGTTGTTCTGAGTTACTTTGCTTGCCACTAGAGGTCCCTTACTGTACCTTTTGAAGCATAATTATAGGTAGCAGTACAAGCACAAATGACATGGGGTTGAATAATGTGGAGAGTAGTCTTGTTGTCCACTAAGTGGTGTTTTGCAAATGACCGCAGTTGAGACCTTGTTATGAAGAGTCTGTCAAATATCCATTATAAATTTACCTTTTAACTGTTTGACTCAAAAACAAGCGTTTGTGTGCTTAAATTCTCTGGCTCAATTGCCAAGGAGCACACGTATGCAGTGAGGGAAATAATTATTTGATCCCCTGCTGAATTTGTAAAGCTGCTCACTTACAAAGAAATGAACAGTCTCTAATTTTTATGGTAATTTCAATTTAATGGAGAGAAATAGAATATTAACAAAAAAAAAAAAAAAAACCAACAAAAAACCCCACATTACTTACAGTTTTTGCCCACTGCTTGAACACATTTTGCAAAACTCCGCTCTCTGTGCCAAAACTGTACACACAAGTACACATGACACAACACTGGGAAATATACCATTCACATCTGTGCCAAATTGAAACTCTACTCCCAAAACCTAAACTCTGCTGTCAAAACCTAACATTCCTTTGTCAAAATGTAACTCTGTTGACAAAATGACACATACTTGCATCATATGCAAACACTGACAGATCAGGGGGAACACACTAGTCTTCTTTATATAAAACACTGCAGTCCTTGATTTCCATTGTTTATTCAGAAGGCACATTTACAGGAGACACATTTTCAAACAACCAAAAACGCAAATAGACCTACTCAATATTGTACATTGCAGTACCATGAATTCAGATAAAGCAAAAAACAACAACAACAACAAAATAATACTGCAATAGAAAAAACACTATACTGTAAACACAAAAAACCATGACAATTGTGCATAAGTGGGCTCATGGATCCCGCCGTCTGTTGGGGTCTGGCCACAGGACCTCATCGACATCGCAAGCAATGTCCTCTCCCGCTAGGCACCGGGGAAAATATCCTCTTGCATGTCGAAACCATCCATGGATTGCTGTCACCTGAATGTCGCCGCAGGCCTGTTCCATTGCCTGCAGAAGAGGCATGCGGGCATGTGGTTGGCGGTCATATACTCGCCATCTCCAAGCCGAAAAAAATTCCTCTATAGGGTTCAAAAATGGTGAGTAAGGGGGCAAGTATACCACTTCAAATTGATTGTGGTTGGAGAACCAGGCCTGGACCAGAGCAGCCCGATGGAAACTGACATTATCCCATATCACCACAAACCTGGGCTGATCTGGTCTGTTCTGTACAACTATATCATGGAGAGCATCTAGAAATGTGAGTATGTGTTGGCTATTGTATGGACCTAGTATTGCATGATGGTGCAGAAGCCCTCGAAGGCATATGGCGGCACATAATGTGATGTTTCCCCCGCGCTGCCCTGGGACGTGCACAATTGCCCTTTGGCCAATTACATTACGACCCCGTCGTCTTGTTTTGCTCAGGTCGAATCCAGCTTCATCAATGAAAATGTATTCATGAGGCTGTGCAGCTCCATCCATGGTCAAGATTCTCTGAAAAAAAGGGGAACATATCACTGTACTACAGTGCTACACATACGGCACCCTCACCCCATCACACAGGTACCTGTGTAGCTCTCAGAATAGATCCATGTGGTACTGATATGGTACATATTCAGCTGCTACTGGACTTCACCAATACTCTATTGTAAATGTAAGGGACAGTTACACGTACCCGTACATATTCAGCTCGAAGTCCTTTGACCCTGTCACTGTTCCTCTCGAATGGGACTCTGTAGAGCTGCTTCATGGTGATGCTGTGTTTACCCAAGATGCGTCTGATGGTGGTGATGCTCACATGGTCTATGTTGCTGAACACTCGCCTGTCTGCAAGTATTTTCCGTCGTAGCTGGTGGAGACGGATGGCATTGTCTGCCCTCACTAGGTCCACAACGGCAAGTTCCTGCTGTTGTGTGAACAGGCGTTGCCGTCCTCCCCCAGAAGGTCTTCGAGTCATTCTGGAGAAATACAACCACATATTGTCATCGGTTTGCTTATTTTTCTTACAGTACTTTACTGTATGTACTGTGTCATCCACTGTACAACACTGTACTTCAATATAAGGAATCAGCCACTTTGGCTGCAAAAGGAGCATTAGCACCCCGTACACTTGATATGGTGATGTGATATACTGTAGAACAGTGCTATAAAACCATCTGAGTAGAGCAGAAGGTATGGAGGTGAAGACATACCTGTTTTCTAGTCGGAATGTTCGTATTACAGATGCCACTGTGAAGCGGCTCGGATGTGGGTGGACTCTCTGCCCAGCTTCCCTCATAGTCAGGCCATGGTTGATGACATGGTCCACCAAAGTTGCTCTTATTTCATCAGAAATATGGGTCCGTGCATGGCCTCTTCGGCCTCCTCCTCCTCTTCCTCCTCCTCCTCTACCTCTTCCTCTTCCTCTTGCTCTCCCTCCATCCATGCTTGCAAAGTTCTTGAAATGGCTACGCTGAGGGCTTTTTGTAGTTGGCTAATTGGTGTTCGGTTTTGCAAGTAAGTGCCTTCAGGCGTGTATTTGAGTGGTTGCAATTACCCGATGTGTTTTGTATTTTGGATACATGTGTTTTCCGAATGGCACCCTGAAATTTCATTTTGTGAGCGAAGTGTCTTATGTATGAAATGGAGTGTAGCATGCAGGACCATGTGTGTTGCATAAAGGAGTAGGTGTGTTGCATAATTGGAACTGGGGTGCAAAGCAGCGCTTTTGTTTAAGGTAGGGGTACATGTGTTTGAGGTATGGTAACAAAAGCTTCAACTTGTGTTACTTTAGTCTAGGCATGGGTTCATGGTGTTCAAGCAACGGGCAAAAACTGTAAAAGTTATAAATTGATTTGGATGCTATCGACTGAAATAAATGTTTTGGTGTTCATCTGAACAATAGACTGGACTGGACTCATAACTCAGACGCCCTCTACAGGAAAGGGCAGAGCAGGCTGTACCTGCTGCGGAGACTCAGGTCGTTTGGAGTGGAGGGCCCACTCCTGAAGAAATTCTATGACTCTGTTGTGGCTTCTGCTATCTTTTATGGCGTGGTCTGCTGGGGCGGCAGCATCTCTGCTGGGGACAGGAAGAGACTGAACAGGGTGATCCGAAGGGCCAGCTCTGTTCTAGGATGCCCTCTGGACCCAGTGGAGGTGGTGAGTGACAGGAGAACGGCGGCTAAGCTGTCATCCCTGATGGACAACATCTCCCACCCCATGCAGCAGACTGTGACAGCACTGAGCAGCTCCTTCAGTGGGAGACTGCGGCACCCACGGTGTGGGACGGAGAGATTTCGCAGGTCTTTCCTCCCCACTGCTGTCAGACTCCATAATAAAGACTTTAACTGATCAAGCACACACATCCATACATATGCAATAATACTAAGTGCAATAATCCTTTCTGTCATCGTTGTATTTTTACTCAGTTGTATATAGTATTTGTATTTGTATTCTATTTTTATCTTATTGTATATTTATTTTATTTTATTCTACTGTATATAGTATTTTATTCTATTCTGTACAGCTGTGTACTGTATTTATTCTTATTGTATTCTAATTTTTGCCTCATAACTTTTGCACTGTCCACTTCCTGCTGTGACAAAACAAATTTCCCACGTGTGGGACTAATAAAGGTTATCTTATCTTATCTTATCTTATCTTATCCCCTATATTCCCCACATCTGTCCGCAGAATTAGTTCTTTAATTTTAATCTTTACGCCATCAGGGCATCAGGTAAAAGACTTCAAACCTGCACAAGAAAGACCACCAGCAAGACGCTTGGTGAAAAGATGACAGCTGTTGGTGCAATTATTGAGAAATAAAAGAAATACAAAATGACCAATCATCCTTGGTCTGGAGTTCCATGCAAGATCCTACCTCATGGGATGAGGATGGTCATGAGAAAGGTGGTGTATGCTGATTGCAGTTAGAACCACAGTCCCCAAGAGGTCTGCTAGTTCAAGAAGACACATGTGCAGCCTGTCTTAAGTTTTCCAGTAAGCATTCTACCTGTTGTGTTTGGATGAAGAGAAGTGCTGAATATAACCCAAAGAACACATCCCCACAGTTTAGCATGGAGGTGGAAACACTATGATTTGGGGCTGTTTTTCTGCTAAGGATACAGAATGACTTCACCTCATTAAAGGACAGAGCAATTTCATTCCCAATGCATAACATACGGACGATTTGTCACGCCCTTAGACGTCTCATAGTGAAGCAAAAGGTACCCTCCCACGTCCTTATTAAAGGCTCTGGGTTCTCAATTGACTCCTATATATGCAGCGATAAGAGATGCTTAGAGCAGAGGCTTCAGCCGTCTATTCCAACACAAACACATGAAAGTAATCACTGATAATTCAAGAATAAAATGGCTACATGTTGTGGCCATCACATAAGGTTTTCCAAAGTGATTCAGTATGTGAAAGTGAACAGATTTAAGGTACATAATGTTTTGTTCCGTTTATTTTTCATTTCACACATAAAACAAATTTATAGATTCATTCCAACTCGTTCTCATTCCCAACGTGTAGCAATGTGACAAATCGTCAGTATGTTACACGTTGGGATGGAAATGTGTTGTAAAGGATCTCAGGCTTCCGCCAGCCTGAACACTGAAGATGGGCAGTGGATAGGTTTTCCAGAATGACAATAACCAAAACCTATCACCAAGGTAATAAAGAAATGGCTAAAGAAGAAGCACATTAAGATCTTGGAGCGATCTAGTCAGTCCAGACTTCAATCCAATAGAAAATTGGTGGAGGGAGCTGAAGTTGCCATGAAACCTAAAAAAGGTTTCTGTAAAGAGACGTCTAGTGATCTGATGACAACTGCAAAAGACTTATCACTGTTGTGCTTACAAACAAAATCAAATTTCACTCAATGAAATGCAAATTTATTCATAACAACTTGCGTAATGTGCTTTTTGGTTGACATTCTGTCTCGCTCAGTTAAAATGAAACCAAACTACAGATCTTTGTAAGTGGGCAAAATCACCAGGGGATCAAAAAACAAAAACAAAAAAACAAACAAACAAAAAAAAAAGGTTTATCCCAGTGAATGTGCTCCCATTGCAACCCTTAAACACAGATTTCCCCACACAGGAAATTCAACTATGAGTCCAAATTAGCTATTGTTATAATGTTTTAACTATAGGAACTACAGATTTTTTTTCCCTTATTTTTGTTTTCATGAAAAATAATTCTGATAGAACAGTAGCAGTATAATGTCCTCGTAGGTGGATATCAGGCCCTTGTAGAGCAAAATTGAGTATTTGGTCTAAATAACCCAAAATGTGATGTCCAAAAATGTGGACCCCAGGTCCTAGGAGGTTAATAGTGAAAATATACCTGCCTTGTCTTCTTTGACTTGGGCAATGCACTTGAACGCATACTGTACAGTATCTATTCACACCCACTCTCCAATATATTAGATTGTAGCGGCCGCCATCTTGCTCTCTCTTCTCTCGTTTTCATCTCCCACATGGGGAACACTGTTCTTATTCTCTCTCCCTGATCTTATTCCTGCTGATGAGGGTTAGAGGAGGACTGAGAAGGGGTAGAGGAGGTGGGATGATTTGACCTGCAGGTGTTTCCCCGTGAGCACAAAGACCTCTCCACAGGTCGATAATGCACACACTAATGGCTGTGAAGAGACTGGACAGGAATGAGAAATAGCCCTCATCAGTTAGGGTAATGGTGTCCCTGGGCCCACTCAGCCCATTCAAGGGAAATACTGTCAGATCTCTGTGCTTTCTGTGTGTACCTGCTCATGTTAATTACAGACAGTGGCAGACAATCCTGTGTTTCAAAGGGCCAGTGCCTTGGTCATATATCATCCTTACGAGTGTAGTAGTAAAGGGTGGGAATTAATAAAATAAGAGAAAATTCCATAGACAGATATGGCCACTGTCTATGGGCTTATTTATTCATCGAGTCCTAGTAACAGAGCATGAATATGCTTGGTAAAACTTGTGAAAAGAATGATGAGTTTGCTCTTTTAAGCCTATCATTAAAGTGGGGGGGGTCAGAAAATGTGAACTCAAAAATCAGATGAACGAATGAGAGCGATTAAATGCAAATAGCGACTTATTATAGCAAGAACGTTGCAAAGAAGGTAGGAGTTGCTCAGGCTGGTAACTGGAGCTCTGGGGCTGAGCTGCAGGTTGGGCTTAGTGAGCAGAGAAGTGCAGAGGCAAATCAGGCTGAAGTGCGTTAGGGAAACAGCTCAGCCTAAACCTAAACTGCCCCCCCTCCCCGGTTGTAAGGTGGAGGGGGTAGCTGGGCTTCCAAGATTGACAGACAAGCCAAGTTGGAGAGGGATCCAGTGAGGCTTAAGTATGAAGGATTCAGGACAGACAGGCAGGAATTGTGCACTCTGAGAGCCCTGTGGCGACTGTTTAAACACAGCCTCTGTGGACAGCTGCCCACACTTCAAGGCTTCAGGTGTATCCATCAGGTATCAAGGCCAAGACTACTTGTCATTGCTCGTGAATGCAGATACATTTTGAAAGCCAATAAAAAGCAACACTGCCAGCAGGCAACAGTCGATGGTTTCAAGATTGCATTTTAGAAAATGTTTTCTCTTTCTGTACTTCGGTTTACCTGCATACAATCAAAGCCCGCTCAAATGGGATTGGTTGATTCTATTAAGACAGCTTATGACAGCAAAAATCTTGCCCACATATTCTGACTTTTGCACAGAAAGACATCCATTTCTAGAGATGACTGATTCTCTGAAAGGGAGCAAGCGGGCTATAGTTGAGTCTATGAGCTGACAGCAGGGCTGACTATATGAAGAGGTGTTGATGATGGCTCGTTGCAGCTGGTGGAGCTCTACGCCGACTCCAACACACCTGACTCCACTCCTGCAATTAAGGCTCAGAGAAAGCGAAGGCAGCTATGGAGAAACAAAATGGGAAGCGGAAGGGGTGTCACAGGTTGGAGTTATAGCTCTTTTGGGAATATAAAAGAATGATAAGGAAACATAACAACTGAAATTAATATCCACATAACACCACCTTAGTCTCCTACTTCAGACACTTAGAATTTTTATTCTCAGTCATTACATTCGAGTAAATCTCCATTGCATTTAATAGAACTACTGGAGTTTATGAGCCACCAAACAGAGTGTCCTTCAAGATAAAAACAGCTATATGGAACCTTTATGAGTGACATCATCTATCATCTATTATTAGAGCAACGTGCAAGAATCTAATGATTCACCATCTGTCTGCAGACACCAAGGACCATCAGAGCTCCTGTTTTCTAAATTTAGAAGAAAAAAATCAAACAAAAAAGAAAAACTCTGCATAGTTAGCAATCATTGTATCTTTGCCACATGCATGATGTCTTGTATTCAAAGAGGGACAGAGCGAGAGGAATGTGCAATACACGTAAATTGCCTATTTTTATAGAAATTCACTCTGTTTTCAGGATGGCTTTCAGAATGGATGGTGGCTTTACACGTGTCAGCCTTTATTGCCATTCATGTTTCTTTTTACCTGAGCTTACTGCTGTAAGTGTTTCTGCGTAAGACAGCCGAGTCTTCTGAATATTTTTCCACATGAGTGAACGTGGTCTTACATGATTTCCACAATACAAAGAAATCTATCCTTTTAACAGAGTGGCTGGCTTAAAGGGACAGTTCACCCCAAAAATCAAGTTGACATATTTTCCATATTTTCATCCTATCACATTTATCTATAATAAAAGCAGATGGCACTTGGGTTTAGGTGCAAAAATGCCATAAATAGATAAATTCAATAAATAAATACGTTTTACAAAATTAACTGAAATTCCACTTTTGAGAAACCATGATGTAATTATTAAATTAAAAAAAATCAAAATCCACAACCCACCATATGAGCAGGTTAGGGTATTGTCTACTGCACCTAGCTAATGTTAAAGCTGGGTCAGGTAGGTCACCATTATTTTCATTACTGTACAGATTTTCTGACACACCCCCTATTTGTTATATTTTACTATGAAAATGGAAAATAGATAAAGCGATTTATTGAGTCGTGCAATGGAATACATACAAAACTAAATACAAAAAGAAAGTTTTATGGCTGTCAAACTGCATTATCTTTGGAATCTTTAATTGGCTAAACTAAAGAAAGGGGAAATAATTATATGTGCCTGAAGGTAGTTGGTGCTTTGATAAGTCCAAGTTTGCTGTTATGTAGACACAACACTGGTACAGCTCTTGAATTAGGAGCCTTTTTTGTCCAAAATGATTTATAGCTCAGTGTTAAGTGGCTTAACCCTTTAAGACCTACCATAGAACCAAGTCCGCCAGAGCTTATATCATATTTTTACATGTTGTAGTGCCATTTTTGGGAGCATTTCAAGTTGATATACATCGATACAACCATTATAGCCCAAATTTTAATAATATCTCTGCATTAAGTGCATAGTAATTACATAAATTGCAAAAAAAAATTAAAATTGTTTTTGTTTTTTTAACATATATTTCTAGTTAGAGACATTTAAGAGGCTTTTCCCTCAAAACTGTAAATACAAAAAAGTTGCACAAAATAGTTTCCCACCACAGGAAATTTATTTTGAGTGTCTTCATAGTTTTAATTTTTAAATACACCAATTTTTATATACTGCAGCAAAAATGCAAATAAATATTATAATGCAAATTTGCAAAAAAAAAACAGCATATGGATCAAAATAAACTGTTTCCAGCAGTGCAATATGAGTCCTAAGCATCCCAGAAACGACACAGAAAGTCATAAAGTCAAACATAACTTTTAAAAACACCAGTATAGGCTCATGAGGCCCTGATGGTAAAAAACTACATTTCCGCAAAATGATGTCACTTCCGGTTTCGGGCAGGACATGGCGGACATGCGATAGTTCGCGCTGATGGACGTAGGAAGTGTTACAAACAGCTGATCGGATCAGCAAAGCGTGTTTCTGGAATATTATCAGAATCAGAATCGTGTTTATTGGCCAAGTATATGTGCAGACACATACAAGGAATTTGGTTCCGGTAGATGGTGGCTCTCAAGCACAGCAATGTAAATCTCTCTCTCTCTCTCTCTCACACACACACACACACACACACACACACACACACGCACACACACACACACACACACACACGCACACACACACACACACACACACGTGTCTATATATACACATTACACATGCATACACATACATACACATACATACACAACGCTGTGTAAACCAACTATAAATAACTAATCTAAACTTATATACATAAAATACAGAAATGAAATAAGGTGGAATGAATACTACAGAATGTACATAAGGTGCAGTTGCAGTCTGGCAGTGGGAGCAGTGGGAGCAGTGTGACAGGTCAACTGTTTAGAAGGGAGATGGCGAGGGGAAAGAAACTGTTCCTATGTCGGATGGTCCTGGTCTGCAGGCTTCTGTACCGTCTGCCAGAGGGCAGCAGATCAAAAAGTCTGTGACCAGGGTGTGAGGGGTCTGCGATGATTTTCCCTGCCCGTTTACTGGTTCTTGAGAGGTACAGATCCTGGATGGAGGGCAGGGGGTGCCGATGATCCTTTCTGCTGCCCGTACAGTCCGCTCCTGTCCTGTTTAGTGGCTGCACCATACCAGACTGTGATGGAGGAGCACAGGACAGACTCAATGACCGCAGTGTAGAACTGGATCAGCAGCTCCTGTGGGAGACTGTACTTCCCCAGTTGTCTCAGGAAGTACATCCTCTGCTGGGTCTTTTTGAGGATGGAGTTGATGTTGGTCTCCCACTTCAGGTCCTGGGAGATGGTGGTACCCAGGAACTTGAAGGTCTTCACAGTCGTCACAGGGCTGTCTGATATGGCGAAGGGGAGCAGAGTTGAGGGATGTCTTCTGAAGTCCACTGTCATCTCTACAGTTTTAAGAGTGTTCAGCTCCAGATTGTGCTGACTGCACCAGAGTACCAGCCGCTGAACTTCCTGCCGGTATGCAGACTCATCACCATCCTGAATGAGGCCAATGACAGTGGTGTCATCTGCAAACTTTAGGAGTTCTTGGAGGTGCAGTCGTTAGTGTAGAGGGAGAACAGTAGTGGTGAGAGGACACATCCTTGAGGGGCACCAATACTGAGGGACCGAGTTTCAGAGGTGATCTCCCCCAGCCTCACTTGTTGCTTTCTATCTGTCAGGAAGCTGGTGATCCATTGACAGGTAGCTGGTGACACGCTGAGCTGGGAGAGTTTGGAGGAGAGAAGTTCAGGCACAATGGTGTTAAAAGCCGAACTAAAGTCCACAAACAGGACCCTGGCATAAGTTCCCGGGTGGTCGAGGTGTTGCAGGATGTAATGCAGCCCCATGTTTACCACTAGCATCCCCAGGCTTCTACCTTTCTACCTATAAAACCCGAGAGCAGCCAAATGGCTGGTAGGCTTTTAGCTAAGCTTTAGCTTCAGCCAAGTGGAAGCTAAATTGGCTAGTCATTCATATGTATATTAGGTTGTTACCTGGGAATTCTGGAGGGAGGGGAGTGGGGGTGTGTGATTGAGGGCGTGGGGGAGCTGCTAAAAGCTGTGCACTTCCTTTTGTGTTTCATCTTGATGCATTCTCAATCATCCAGGGAAATAAATCTCCAAAAGTCACCAACTTGGAGTGTTTCAGTTTGCCATCTTAGGGAGAAATCAACACACATGGGTGTATGTCCTTTGTTGCTGAGATTTATTGATAAAAACAGTACAAAAAACCAACCATTTGTACACATATTTACAAATAATAATAAAAAGTGAGTGAGTACAATTCAACATTTTCAGCAATCACTCACAATCCTGGCACTGCCATGGTATCTGTAGTCTGCATTTACCACATGTGTATCTGTTGCAGTGAACACATCGCACAGTGGCATGATTGTTCTTGCATTTGTGTTTGACCTGACACGTGGCTCTTTTTCCAGGGCTAGGTGTGGAGGGTTGTGTCCGAAGCAACTGTTCTTTTCTTGCCTTCTTCGCAGCTACATGAGAGTGAGCCAACTCTGTTGCAAGCGCCACCAGGAAGTCCACCCGTCTTTCCTTCGTCCCGGTGCATGCTTGATACAGCACATGTGCATTCAGTGCTGCCATGTCAATCATGTTATAAAACACGGCGACTGGCCAGCGCCGTGTTCCTTTGCGGACAGTGTACTCCCGAACCATCTGGTCCATCACATCCACGCCACACTTTGTTTTGTTGTAAAGGGTGACAGTGTTTGGCTTCCTTTTGGTAGTGTTATCAGTCTGAACCACGCTGTGCATGCTGCTAAGAATATAGACTGTCTTCTTCCGTTTGGCCGCATACGCCGTCAGCGTGGCAGCAGAGGTTGAAAACACCTAAGAAATAAGATAAATTGTTATTTCCATAGCCCTTTTACACACAATGAAACACATAAACATAGAACCACAAAAGACCTGTAACATACCTGAGTGGTGAATTCATTGCGATCTGTCTGTCTAGTGGATTGAGGAATTTCCCTGCGAATCCTGTTGACTGTGCCGAGGATGGTGGTTTTCCGTCTAAGAAGTTTTTGCGCAAGTGAAAGCGATGTGAAAAAATTGTCCGTGGTAACATTTCTGCCCTTGTCTAGGAATGGTTCCATCAGCCTCATTACTACATTTTCAGAAAGTCTCTCCCCAGTGGGACGATTGGGGTCCTTGCCAAGATATGGGAAGACATTGCAAATGTACTTGGATTTTAGGTCGCAAGCCACCCAAAACTTGATCCCAAACTTGTCAGGTTTACTTGCAATATACTGCAGGAAACAGCACCGAGTCTTTGATGGGAAAAGCTGTCCATCAACGGTGATATGTAGACCAGGGTTGTAGCACGTGATGCAGTTGGTGACAAATGATCCCCACACACTGGAAATTGCAGCGAACTTGTCAGTCTTTGCTCGATCACAGCGGGTGGACTTGTCATCAAAGCGTAGGTGTTGCATGATGTCTTGGAAGCGGTTTCGTGCCATAGTTCCAATTATCTGTGGGTTTCCCAGGTTTGCTGACCAGCAGTCATTTACAGATGGAACCCTGTAAACCCCCCGCAAGATCACAATTGCAATAAATGCCATTAGTTCAGGGAGGTCCATGAACCAATGAACATGCTCCGTTTGCTGTGCATGTTGAATAGTCCATTCTTGAATGCTACGAAGCATGTCAAGAGTGATGAAACACAGGAAGCTCTGAAGGCGACTCGAGATACTTCTCCTGGCCTTAGCCGTTGGCTCTCCATCTGCAGCGTACGCTTCTATTGGGGTGAAAGGGAGACAGGTCCCCACATGTTCTTCACGCCACACTGTGCCATCTTTCGCTGTCTCAGTCCCCAAACAAGCTCTCTTTTTCGGTGGAGAAGCAGTCTCCTCATCTGCAGTGTGAACAAATTCAAATTGTGAGCAATGGGAAGGTCAAACAAAATCACAAATGCATGCATAGATACTAATTATAATTCCAGTATCTCCTCCTCTGTATCAGAATAATGTCTGAAATATCTTACTTACTAACTACATCCACTTACTTGTTTGAAATGAAAAAGGAAATAACATGAAATGAAACTAACCGGAAGACTGATCAGACAGCTCTGAGTCCGAATCCGGCTGAACTTCTAGGTCTTCTCCATCCGAGTCACAAGGGTCGACTTCCGTCAGGATCATTTCCAAGGCCTGCTGAGTGGTGAGTCTTCTCTGCATTTTCTTTCCTTGGAGAGGAGGTCCGTACACCACAGAATTCTTCAGGGCAATGAAGGATTAGGCTAAGTGCAGTGAGATTGTATCATATATATACCCTTGGTACAATAGTACCAGTGCTCTGATTGGTGCCTCTGATTGGTGCCACAAATAACACCAACAACAACATTGTACCAGTGCGGGGTGTGACCGTCACACAAATAACACTGTGACGGTGACCGTCACAGTGTTATTTGTTATTTGTGGCACCAATCAGAGGCACCAATCAGAGCACTGGTACTATTGTACCAAGGGTATATATATGATACAATCAACCACCAACCTGTTTGCCCGGTAGGCAAACTGCAGAGGGTCCAGCTGGTGGCCTGTAATGTCTTTCAGATGGGCTAACACCAGTCGTTCGAAGGATTTCATGACCACAGACGTCAAGGCGACAGGTCTGTAGTCATTCAGTCCTGTGATGGTGGGTTTCTTGGGAACAGGGATGATGGTGGAGCGTTTGAAGCAGGAGGGAACTTCACACAGCTCCAGGGATCTGTTGAAGATGTGAGTAAAGATGGGAGCCAGCTGTTCAGCACAGGTTTTGAGGCAGGAGGGTGAGACACCGTCTGGTCCGGGGGCTTTCCTGGGCTTCTGTTTCTGAAATAGTCGGCTCACATCCTCAGTGTGTATTCTGAGTTTCAGGGAGGAGGAAAGGGGGGTCAGAGGTGTGGTGGAGGTCGTTGAGTCTGGATTGGAGAGGGTGGTGGTGGTCGTTGGGTCTGGATTGGGGAGGGTGGGGGTGGTCGTTGAGACTGGATTGGGGAGGGGGAGGGTGAAGGGGGGAAAGATGGAAGGTGTGTTGGGGGTCGATGTCTGAAGCAATGTCTCTGGGGAGGGGAGGGTGAGGCGTGGGAGTCTGTCCGTCTCAAACCTGCAGTAGAAAGTGTTTAACTCATTGACCAGGTCTTTGTTTGCTTCAATAGCGGGTGGGGGGCGTCTGTAGCTGGTGATTTCCTGCAGGCCCCTCCACACTGACGCAGGGTCGTTGGCTGAAAGCCGTTCTTCCAGCTTCTGGGAGTAGATCCTTTTAGCTGCTTTGATCTCCTTGGTCAGTGTGTTCCTAGCTTGTTTGTACAGGGCCCTGTCACCACTTCTGTAGGCGTCCTCCTTGGCCTTACGAAGATGTTGGAGTTTAGAATTGAACCATGGTTTATTGTTGTTGTATGTGCAAAAGGTCTTTGTGGTACACACACGTCTTCACAAAAACTGATGTATGATGTCACAGTGTCCGTGAGCTCATCTAGGTTCTCAGATGCAGCTTCAAAAACAGTCCAATCAGTGGAGTCAAAACAGTCCTGCAGTTCCTGCTAATTCTAAAGGAATCCGGGAATTTCCTCTCCAGGGTAGTAATCTGGTCAGCCAGCTCGCACAGTGCGTTGTTCGCGTTGGCCTGTGGAGGGATGTAAACTCCAACCAACACGAAGGAAGAAAACTCCCGCGGTGAATAAAACGGTTTACAATTGATGAAAAAACTTTCCAAGTGTGGGCTGCAGTGTTTCTGTAACACTGTGACATTAGTACACCAACCTTCATTAATGTAGAAGCAGACTCCACCACCCTTTGTTTTCCCTGAGAGCTCTGTTTTGCGGTCCGCCCGGTGAAGTTGGAAGCCCGGCAGATTTAAGACAGTGTCTGGGACTCGCTCATTGAGCCAGGTTTCAGTGAAGCAGAAGGCAGCAGAGCGTGCAAAGTCCTTGTTAGTCCGGTTTAAGAGCAGTAATTTGTCGACTTTGTTTGGAAGAGAGCGGAGATTCGCGAGGTGAATGGAGGGGAGTGCCGTGCGGAATCCTCGCCAACGTAGTTTCACTAGCGCACCAGCGTGACTCCCCCGTCTACGTCTCCTCCAGGAGCCACAGAGAGCTGCTGCGCCTCCAACTAAAATCTCCAAAAAACTTTCCGGGTTTGTGAAAAATGGATAAGAACTATAGTGAGACGACTGCCTGATGTTTAGCAGTTGATCTCTGGAGAAAGTGATGTGGTCTGAGTGACCAAAAGCGCAGAAAATAAACAGAAACAAGAAAAATGCGAGAGAGCGCAGTACCGAGGCTGCCACCCGCGGCGCCATCTTGAAGTATTATGTTTTTGTTGCTGCAAGTGCTTTTTATGCAGTTTTTGCAAAGCTATATGTGGAAGGAAACTGTGACCAGGACAAGCTGATGGCATAAGATGTAAGTACAACTCCTCTGGTTTCATATGCAAAAAAAATTATTGCGCTAGCTTATGTGGTTGCAGTGCTACCAGGATTTAAAATTAGTTACGCAAAACGGAGCGTGTCCGCTCCGACCGGCTTTAAAGGGTTAAACAAAATGATCAGGTACAAAGATTGGACTGAAAATCAGTGAAAAACCGGCCAATCACAAAAGGAAAACTTTAAAAGACCTTTAGAAAGTCTGGAGAACTATTGCTTGACACCAGTTTAAAAATTACATGAAAGCCCAGCTCCTTGGAAGCAAAATGTATAAAGAAACGAGGGTTGGATCAAAACATTTGCACAGTGCTGTAGATTTTCCGATGCTGTCATAAGCATGAGCCTCCTTTTTGATGCATAGACGAGATGAGCACTTTCTTCTGTAATATTATAGCTGCTGTTTGTCATTAGATAAAAAGACAAATAGCTCTTGCATTAAGAAAAGGACGACATTTCGATAGCTGATACCTCCCAAACTGGGAAACATCACACCAAAATAATCAAAATGAATAAATAGCACTACAGGCCAGGGGAAGAATATGTCAATTTGATTTTGGAGTGATATACTCCTTCAGGCTACAGAGCTCTGTTGTAACTCACTTGTGGTCCACTGTGCCGAGAGAAAGAAAGAAAACAATATAACATTCAATATTTTTTATTCCCTTACTTTGATCTTTATGGTAATCTTGGTTGAAGAATAGAATATTTAAATAAAACAGCTTGATGCTCATGTTAAAACTTGATTTTGGTGCAATATCAAGACATTTTAAAACATCCGTAGAGCCCCGTGGTCATGACCACAGCGAATCTAATAGCCATGCAAATGATTTCAACAAAATGGCTCACCTCCTTCACCTCCAGTTTGACACTGAGAGTTGCCAACAGGCACGACAGCTTGATGTTCTAAAGATGGCATCACAGGTTGTGCATCCTTGTGTCTCTGTACATGAAAATTTCCATGTACAAAGAGACCCTATTTGAGGCATCATCTCTATATTTGGCAACAGAGACAGATGCCTTGTTTACGCAAAACAACATGACACAGAAAGAGGCGGGACTTTTTTCCATTATGTGTGTATATACAGTAGATATGCTTCAGTGCCTGTGTGTGTGTGTGTGTGTGTGTGTGTGTGTGTGTGTGTGTGTGTGTGTGTGTGTGTGTGTGTGTGTGTGTGAGAGAGTGAGTGTGAGAGAGTGAGTGTGTGTGGAAATTGGCCCACATGCAGCCCACAGTTGGAGACTGAGTGGCTTGGTGAGTCAGATAATTGAATGAGTCAGCCGTGACAATTCAAGCACATGGGTTGAAGGTGTAAGAAGAATCCTAACTCTGCATAGAAGGAGCAACAGAAATAGACTAAAAGGCATGGTTGTTGTTCATGTATCCAAAAACATAAGCACAGTAAGCGTTCACAGTAGTTTCTAACTGTCCAGTGAAGCTTGAAGGCTTTTCACGGTCTCCATAAGCCTCTTAATCATCAGAAGCCGGAAATGGCAACAGACAACCAGCTGCTGATGCTGCGGATCACCGGGAAAACAAACCATATCACTCCATGGCCATGACAAGAATTCTCATTAGTTTAAAAAACTTTGCAAAAGGTGTTCGGACTTTGAACTGCAGTGCTGGGAGTTACACTCATACGCTGAAACAAATGAGAATTCGGATCAATACATTAATTTCTTTGGCTAAATTACACTTATTTAATTTGCAAGACTTTAAGTAGATTTTGCTGCTTTAATTATTCCCGACCCCTAAACACTGAATATACACTTGAATTTAATTAATGAGGAGCAGTTAATTTTGCAGCTGCACATCCACTTTTACCACAAAGAATTTCTGAATCAGATCCTTGGAATTAAAGAACAACTAGTCTCTTGGTCTTTTCTTGCATTTTGCAATCTGCTGACAAACAAAATGACACAGTCAGATGAGGAGCCGTTATAATGCTGCAGTTTCTGTTTTGTCTCACGCGGTAACGTGTCGAAACGGCATTTCTAAATATACACTATGGTCCAAACACACGTGTGACTTCGCGACCTGCGCGTGCATGCAGGAAGGAGAAGAGACGCATAAAAACACATGAAGCAATAGTCTGTTTACTAGCATCAAAATGTGAGGTCAATTTTAGATCACACAAATAAAATATTAACCAAGGATCCATGACTAAGACACTGCTCTTGGCACTTTATCTGATGCCCACTAAGTAAGAGCTTCTGAGCGAGCTGCTTTCTTTTTCCAAGACTTGATAAATCATTTTACAAAGCCAAAGTCAAGGAAGGAGAAATGTAACGTAAGGACCATTGTGTTTATTGACCACATCCCCACCATTGTTTTATGTGATGCTGCGTATAGCGATTTAAGAGATATTTTCAAAAGGCGACTGTTGCCTTTGTGAATCTGCAGGAGAAACCAGCTGTCTGATGTGATGGATGGCGTTGGCAGTTACATAGTGTTTCATTTTCATAGGGCTGGCCATATTAGATCCCCAGATGGCACTGTTACGTGTTGCATTGTGTGTACTTTGTATCACAGCATTGCAGTGGATTTCTTGTCACTTATTAGTCATTTACAAAATAAATTAACATGAACATCAATGCAGCCGTTGCTTTGATGAATCAGTTCAAGGAATGAGGCAACATTTTAATTACAGTGATTATATGGGCCTACTGCACGGTTCAAACCAGTTTATAAATGTAATATGTGGGCCGCTGTTTTCCAGGCCAACAGCTGAACTATGCTGTAGAAATTGTAAATACAGTCTCTTCAAAATGCAAATTATTAAGACAAAGCGAATAAAATCCAAGCTTTGGAACGATATGAAGGTTAAGTAAGCTGTTTTCATTTATCGTGTATATTATTACTCTGATTAAAGCAAGTACATGCATCATCTATTGTATTTTGACTTTAGAAGCCCACTTGTTTTAAGGAGTGTGTTTAACCATCTGTGGCATGAATAAGGCACGGCGGGACCACGGAGCGACGTTCAGAGCCAACTTTATTTGATTCACGTCACACCACACCACCACCAACCCCTGAGTCCCCGTGTTTTAACACGGCGGGCGTGATTGCGGATGCCGTGCAGGTGCGTCCGCACGGCACCGCAGACCACGCCCCACCACATACCCCCATCGCCCGATTGAGGCCGGGGAGCAATCTGGCCGAACCTACTCCCCCCCCCGCGAACTGGGGCGAGACTCGGCCCCTACACATCGGCGCCCCAGCCCCTGACCAAGCGACGGGGAAGCGTCCGTTCTGGTGGCCGCCCGCGCATCCAGCGGCAACGGCGAAGCTGGTCCGGAGGTCGGCCGCGTAGCAAGCGGACACGGCCCCACAGGCATGGCCGTGCGCTCCTGCACACAGGCGGCTGGGCAGACGTCAGGCGCGCAGAATCGACTGGTGGCAGCGAGGCTGGACTAGCCAGCCCGCCGATCCCCGGCCTAGCGGGGCTGTCCCGCTCCTCTGCCTCCAACTCCGGCTGCACAGGCTGCCCTGGAGCAGGGACCTCCGTCTCCCCGCACAGCTGCTCCGCCACCGCCTCCGCCACTCCCGTTTGGAGCGGCTCCCCGCACTGCGCCTCCGCCCCCAGCAGGCACAGCCCCTCGCCCACCTCTGGGTGGAGCGACTCCTCTGCCTCCGGCAGGTGTAGACCCTCGCCCGCCTCGTCCTCGGCCTCCGATTGGAGCGGCTCCTCCACCGCTCCCGGCAGGAGCAGCCCTTCACCCGGCTGCTCCTCCTCCTCCGGCAGGCTCGGACCCCCGCGTGGCTCGTCCACCACCTCCGGCTGCCGAGGTGACCCCCACGGCTCCTCCACCGCTTCACTGTCCTCGGGACACACTTGTGGGGGTGGCGCCCAGGCCCAGAGCAGCGCTGCCAGCTCTGCCATCTTCCCCAGGTGGCGTTCGCTCTCCTTCCGCAGCTCTTCCTGTTGGCGACGCACCTCCGCCGCCTGCTTCCGCTGGGTGGCCGCTATTTCGGCCACCCTCTCGGCCAGCTCTTTCCTTTCCTGGCTCTGGTAGGTACCCGCCATGCCGCCTCCTGGGTTTCGGCACCAATGTGG
The DNA here is from genome assembly GCF_057381915.1 of Diplotaxodon limnothrissa. NCBI lineage: Eukaryota > Metazoa > Chordata > Actinopteri > Cichliformes > Cichlidae > Diplotaxodon > Diplotaxodon limnothrissa. The sequence continues at coordinate 26,199,996 of NC_140596.1, forward strand.
CATGAATAAGGCACGGCGGGACCACGGAGCGACGTTCAGAGCCAACTTTATTTGATTCACGTCACACCACACCACCACCAACCCCTGAGTCCCCGTGTTTTAACACGGCGGGCGTGATTGCGGATGCCGTGCAGGTGCGTCCGCACGGCACCGCAGACCACGCCCCACCACACCATCTCATCAACGAGTTTTCAGGCACAGCCGGCAAGTCTTATTGGCAAACAAGATGTAATGAAACAGTGTTGTGCTACCCGTCCACCAATATTTGACAGACAGACAAACAGTGTGCAGACACACAGTTAGCAATTAGCCGATGAAGACTAGCCTCTAAAGTAGCAGCTATTTCCCACAGGAGCTGGCAAAGACCAAAGCGCGGCTAAAAAGAGAGTCAATATTGAACAAACAGAGGAGGGCTGATGATAAAAAACAATACAACACATCGATACTGTAGTCTGTATTGTCAATGTGGCTGCCCTTAAAATCGCAGCAGAAAAGCAGCTGGGCCCGACCTCAGTCTGTACAAATACATTCCTGTTTTAAAATAATGAGATGTTTGATACATTATGGGAAAAATAACATTTGTTAAGTTTCTGATTATCTGCTGTGATCGTCTAGTTTTAAAGAAATGTTTACAGGATATTTATTTGGCAAAATCGTCTTCTTTCGGATTGCTCCCTTTGGAGTGGAGGCAGTGGATCATCTGCCTCCATCTCACCCTCTCTTTACCATCCTCCTCAGTCACACCAACACCGTCCTCATTCACTAAATCCATGGATCTTTGTGGTCTTCCTCTTTTCCTCTTGCCTGGCGGCTCCAAAGTCAGCATCCATCCACTATATCTGCTGTACCAGAGCTGTCCCTCTGATGCACTCATTTCTAATCCTGCCCATCCTGGTTACTTCCAATGAAAATCTTAGCATCTTTAACTCTGCCACCTCCACCTACGGCTCCTGTCTTTTTTGTCAGTGTCACCATCTGCAAACCATACATCATAGCAGGTCTCATCTTGTAAACCTTCCCTTTCACTCTCGCTGTTACAAATCACCCCTGACACTCGTCTCCACCCACTTCACCCTGCCTGCACTCTCTTCTTTAGCTCTCTTGTCCCATGCTGCTTTGAAAGGTTAACACCATGTATTTGGATGCATCTATCTTGAGTACCTCTACTTCTTGCATCTTCACCTTTCCATCTGTCTCTATGTCATTCACACACATGCATCCTCTCTCACTTCTAATGACTTTTATTCCACTTGTCTCTGATGCATACCTCCACATCTCTGGGCTCTCTTCCACCTGCTCCCCACTCTCACTACAGGTGACACATCATCTGTGGCCATCGTAGTCCATGCTGGTTTTGTATTAAGTCCTGACCTTGATGGGAAAAGGTTTCAAGCTATTAATAATAACAACAATGGATTACATTTATATAGCGCTTTTCAGGACCCCTCAAAGCGCTTTACAATTCCACTATTCATTCACTCTCACATTCATACACTGGTGGAGGCAGCTACAGTTGTAGCCACAGCTGCCCTGGCGCAGACTGACAGAGGCGAGGCTGCCACATCGCGCCATCGGCCCCTCTGGCCATCACCAGTAGGCGGTAGGTGAAGTGTCTTGCCCAAGGACACAACGACCAAGACTGTCCGAGCCGGGGCTCGAATCGGCAACCTTCCGATTACAAGACGAACACCCAACTCTTGAGCCACGATCGCCCTATTATATGAAGTAGCTCCATTTTCACAGCAGTTTGATTCATTAAGATGATTATATGAAGCCATTACATGATTTGATTACCTGACATGATAGTTAATGTTGTCTCATTTACTTTTAAAACTGATAACCGTGACATTTCTCAAGGAGCTCTCACTGCAGAACTATAGGGGCAAAATATACAGTGCAAAAGGATTACATCCTAAATGTGCAATATGATCTCATTATTCCACTTATCTCATAAAATACTTCTCAAAGTCAGTTTCTCTGTTTACATGTCGTCTATATGGGTGATTACTGTTTCATTATTTAATACGAAACCAACACAATGTGGTCCATTCTGGTGTGTCTAATCCACATTTGAGTTTATTCGAAATACAGTCGTTTTCCTTAAGCTCAAAAGCAGTCCAATAATAGAGAGTGATCAGCCAGACATGCCCCAGCATTTTTAGAGTGATACATCCATGAAATTGGATCCGCTTCTCACACTTTCATCCCAAACCATTATTAATATTCTCTGTCATCCACACACCTCCTGTGCTACATCCCATACTGTTTAGTGGCCTTGAAGGAAACATTTGGCTTTTGATTAACCATGCAATTAAAGCGCATTTTATCCTACAATAATAAAAATGTACTAAAAAATAGCCGTTACCGAGACAGCTCTTAAAGGCAGGAATTCTCCCTTTGAGAGCATGAAGATTTATTTAAATTGCAATCTCTATATGTGGAGCATATTTATTGTATAGTCATGAAAAGTGTGTCGCACAGAAGTTGTTCATTCTCACAATTCTTTGAAATTGTTGCATGGAATCAGACTGATGGTTTCCAGACTGGATAATAATGATTAGAAGTTTCTTAGGGAGTTAGAGTTGCTCTCTCTCTTATCTAAAATGCTGATATTTAGGGTCTGGTGCTCCTTTTCCTACTGAGGGATGTGTTGTCATCATGCCAAATTATAAAGAGTGTTCTGTGGCATTCACAAAAAATAATGCATAGATCTGGCAAAGGATTTAAAAAGAACTCCAAATTATTTGAGGTAAATCGCTTAACCGTCAGAAAAAATAATCTACAAGAGGCATGGTTTCCAAATATCGGCCAATTTGTCTGGGATTGGCTGCCTGAGCAGAGCAGATCATTTGATACAAAAAGTATTCAAGAACCCCAAAGTCTCATCACACGATCTGCAGGTAACACTTTATGAACCACAGAGATTGCAGAAATTTGATGTACTATAAAAGTCTTTTGCTGTCCAAAAGTAAGTACTTCATGGGGGTGGGCACGCTACACGGAATCCAAATTACCATCAGGGTGTACACCTCACCCCTGGCGTCATTGCCCACCTCTCAATTTTAAATACACGTAGACATTGAGGGCTAGCAGGAGGGGCTATGCGCTTACCTGCTGCTCTCTTGCAGGTAGCTCCAAGCCCTCCTGGGTTTTAAATGCACCTTAGAACACACATGCATCAACACTACAATGAGCGGGTGGAGGGAGGTTTGGAGTCTTCTCTCACCCGCGTTCTCTGCGGCCTGCTGGAGCAGGGGGGCTAGGAGGAGGAGTTGGCCGTCTGACTGGGGTCTGGAATGTGGGGCCTCCCTGCTGCTGCGGAGTCGGGGCGGTCTGCTTCTCCCCACCGCAGGGAAAAGGGTAACACCACCTGGGTCTGGGTGCAGTTCCCCCCTCCAGGGGCAACGGTACCCAGACCCGGTTCGTAGAGTACGCTTGGGGAGTGTGATCGTGTGTACAGCGTCTCTTTATGTTTGTCTCCACGTTGGTTGAGTGTGGAGTAAGTGCATATGAGAGCATGAGGGTGGGAATGGATGTTTGTATCTGTGTGTGCCTGTATGTCTGTGTCTATATGTCTATATGTCAGGTTGGGTATCACCACTTCCCCCTGCCGGTGGCGGACTCCCTCAGACATCGGTGCGTTGGTGGTTCTTTGTGTCCGGGGATGGGCGTCCAGGTACACACCGGCTCACTCCTTGGTGGCTGCTTATCGGGGCCTGGAGCCTGGGGCTCGCTCGGGCCACTTCGGAGGTGGGGTGCCCCCGGCCTCTCGGCCTGGGGCTCGGTCACTCAGGCACAGCTGGCTGCCGGTGGAGCTCACGGGCGCGTCACTGCAACCCCCCCTGGCTTCTACTCCACGGCTGCTGAGTGAGCCCTCATCTGGGACTCTCCTCAGCTCTTTCTGGGACAGTGGCGCGGCTGCCCCTCTGTTGGTCTTCCTTGGTCTCTTGTGTTCTGGGGGCCTCTGGATGTCTGGAGTTTTGAAATATTTATTTGGCCAAATACAGTATAGCTGAAGAGCTACTAATTTCCATGGGACTCACATACTCTAAAGATTTAGCATTATCTTTGAGTCTTTATATGGAACCCATTTTTAATCACCTCTCGGCTTCTTGTTGTTCTCACTGTAAGTATAAAACCTGCTAATTTAAATGTTTTCACAGCTATAACTGCTGCTTTAAACCAGTGCTGACAGCAACAACCATGGAGCTCTTTTTATACACAGTTGTTGGTTTTTAATTGAGCTTGAAAATCACAGATCATTCTCCATGTCCAGAAATAAAAATTGATTTGTGTACAGTATACAGTCTACACTACCATTAGGTAACCAACAATTGTTCTCAAAAATTGTTTGAAAAATCTACAAAATCCAGCTGAATGAAGGTTAATAAAGAGAAAGTAATAAAAATGTGTGTTCTCATAATGAATAGACATGAAAAGCCTCAGTCTCCCGTCACCATCCCTATTATTTACTTGGTAACTGAAAAGACCAGGCAGCCAATTACAGGGCCCGTCAAACTGTCAATCACTATGAAGCAATTCATAGAAATCAAACAGCAAACTGTCACAGCGATATTATCAGGTGCTGCGGAGAGAGAAAAGGGGATGTTCAAGCACCAATTAGAAGAGCAGGATGTGTTGCTAAGGAGGGATACAATCAATGCTGAGTCTGAAAATGGAAGAAGACTGAAAAGAAATATAACCTACACCCCTGCAATATTTTCCCCAAAACTGACTGCTCATCTCTTGATTCCCAAAAGTTTAATATAATATTTACATGAAATATGTCACCGCAACATACCACTAGTCAATAGAAATGTACAGTTTCAGTAAAATCTATTTAAAGCTGCCAACAACTAATTTGTCAGTTTCTGTGGTGAAAAACACAACCAGTGTAATCCAGTGCAAGCCTAGGCAGTTCACGACTGTTCATAATATTCTGGCCATGGGTAATGTTCTGGCTTGGTTCTTGTAGATCAACAGACATTCAATGTCCCAGGCCAAAGACCATGAACGAAGAATTGGGCTTAAATGGGCTTAAAAGTTTAAAATTAGGGGCATGACCACATTGATTGACAACTTTGGCAACGCAGTCCTCTATAGCTGTCTACCTGCAGTAGGTCTCACTTCCACTAATTCAAGTCATTTAACTGTATGAGATATAAGAGTGTCCATAAGTGCACGTGGCACCAGGACACTCTAGGCCGCAGGTCGATGATCGATCTTGTAATTGTATCACCAGACCTGCGACCATATGTTCTGGACACTCGGGTAAAGAGAGGGGCTGAGCTGTCAACTGATCACCACCTGGTGGTGAGTTGGATCAGGTGGCAGGGGAGGACGCTGGACAGACCTGGTGCACCTAAACACGTAGTGAGGGTGTGCTGGGAATGCCTGGCAGAGGCCCCAATCTGTGAGATCTTCAACGCACACCTCCGGCAGAGCTTCAACAGCATTCCGAGGGAGACTGGGGACATAGAGTCCGAATGGACGATGTTCAGCATCTCCATTGTCAAAGCTGCTGCACTGAGCTGCGACCGCAAGGTGGTTGGTGCCTGTCGTGGTGGTAATCTCCGAACCAAATGGTGGACACCAGAGGTGAAGGGAGCCACCAGGCTGAAGAAGGAGTCCTATCGGGCTTGGTTAACCTGTGGGACTTCGGAGGCAGCTGACAGGTACCGACAGGCCAAGCGGAATGTGGCTCGGGCAGTGGCTGAAGCAAAAACTCGGGTGTGGGAGGAGTTCGGAGAGGCCATGGAACAAGGCTAGTCAAACCTCAGATACAGAAGGAACAATGCGGTTTTCGTCCTGGTTACGGAACACTGGACCAGCTCTTTATCCTCTCAAGGATACTTGAGGGCGCATGGGAGTTTGCCTAACCAGTCTACATGTGTTTTGTGGACTTGGAGAAGGCATTTGACCGGGTCCCTCGGGCTGTCCTGTGGGGGGTGCTGCGGGAGTATGGGGTGTCTGGCCCATTGCTATGGGCCATTCGATCCCTATACAGGGAGTGCAGAATTATTAGGCAAATGAGTATTTTGTCCACATCATCCTCTTCATGCATGTTGTCTTACTCTAAGCTGTATAGGCTCGAAAGCCTACTACCAATTAAACATATTAGATGATGTTCATCTCCGTAATGAGAAGGGGTGTGGTCTAATGACATCAACACCCTATATCAGGTGTGCATAATGGTAAAATGGTAAATGGCCTGTATTTATATAGCGCTTTACTAGTCCCTAAGGACCCCAAAGCGCTTTACATATCCAGTCATCCACCCATTCACGCACACATTCACACACTGGTGATGGCAAGCTACATAGAATTATTAGGCAACTTCCTTTCCTTTGGCAAAATGGGTCAAAAGAAGGACTTGACAGGCTCAGAAAAGTCAAAATAGTGAGATATCTTGCAGAGGGATGCAGCAGTCTCAAAATTGCAAAGCTTCTGAAGCGTGATCATCGAACAATCAAGCGTTTCATTCAAAATAGTCAACAGGGTCGCAAGAAGCGTGTGGAAAAACCAAGGCGCCAAATAACTGCCCATGAACTGAGAAAAGTCAAGCGTGCAGCTGCCAAAATGCCACTTGCCACCAGTTTGGCCATATTTCAGAGCTGCAACGTTACTGGAGTGCCCAAAAGCACAAGGTGTGCAATACTCAGAGACATGGCCAAGGTAAGAAAGGCTGAAAGACGACCACCACTGAACAAGACACACAAGCTGAAACGTCAAGACTGGGCCAAGAAATAGCTCAAGACTAGTTTTTCTAAGGTTTTATGGACTGATGAAATGAGAGTGAGTCTTGATGGGCCAGATGGATGGGCCCGTGGCTGGATTGGTAAAGGGCAGAGAGCTCCAGTCCGACTCAGACGCCAGCAAGGTGGAGATGGAGTACTGGTTTGGGCTGGTATCATCAAAGATGAGCTTGTGGGGCCTTTTCGGGTTGAGGATGGAGTCAAGCTCAACTCCCAGTCCTACTGCCAGTTTCTGGAAGACACCTTCTTCAAGCAGTGGTACAGGAAGAAGTCTGCATCCTTCAAGAAAAACATGATTTTCATGCAGGACAATGCTCCATCACACGCGTCCAAGTACTCCACAGCGTGGCTGGCAAGAAAGGGTATAAAAGAAGAAAAACTAATGACATGGCCTCCTTGTTCACCTGATCTGGACCCCATTGAGAACCTGTGGTCCATCATCAAATGTGAGATTTACAAGGAGGGAAAACAGTACACCTCTCTGAACAGTGTCTGGGAGGCTGTGGTTGCTGCTGCACGCAATGTTGATGGTGAACAGATCAAAACACTGACAGGATCCATGGATGGCAGGCTTTTGAGTGTCCTTGCAAAGAAAGGTGGCTATATTGGTCACTGATTTGTTTTTGTTTTGTTTTTGAATGTCAGAAATGTATATTTGTGAATGTGGAGATGTTATATTGGTTTCACTGGTAAAAATAAATGATTGAAATGGGTATATATTTGTTTTTTGTTAAGTTGCCTAATAATTATGCACAGTAATAGTCACCTGCACACACAGATATCCCCCTAAAATAGCTAAAACTAAAAACAAACTAAAAACTACTTCCAAAAACATTCAGCTTTGATATTAATGAGTTTTTTGGGTTCATTGAGAACATGGTTGTTGTTCAATAATAAAATTATTCCTCAAAAATACAACTTGCCTAATAATTCTGCACTCCCTGTACAACCGTTGCAAGAGCTTGGTTTGCATTGCCGGCAATAAGTCGGACTCGTTCCCGGTGGGTGATGGGCTCCGCCAGGGCTGCCCTTTGTCACCGATTCTGTTCATAATTTTTATGGACAGGATTTCTAGGCGCAGCCAAGTGGTGAAGGGCTTTCACTTCGGTGGCCTCAGAATCTTATCTCTGCTTTTCGCGGATGATGTGGTTTTGTTGGCTTCATCGGGTGATGGCCTCCGGCTCGCACTGGAATGGTTCGGAGCCGAGTGGGAATGAGGATCAACACCTCCAAATCTGAGGCCATGGTTCTCAGCCGGAAAAAGGGTGGAGTGCCCACTTCGGGTCGGGGATGAGTTCCTGCCCCAAGTGGAGGAGTTCAAGTATCTTGGGATCTTGTTCGCGAGTGATGGGAGAAGGGAGCCGAAGATCGACAGGCGGATGGGTGCTGCGGCCGCAGTGATGCAGACACTGCACTGGTCTGTCGTGGTGAAGAGCTGAGTGTAAAAGCGAATCTACGTCCCTACCCTCACCTATGGCCACGAACTGTGGGTAGTGACCAAAAGAACAAGATCGCGGATACAAGCAGCGGAAATGAGCTTCCCCCGAAAGGTGGCTTGCCTCTCCCTTAAAGATAGGGTGAGAAGTTCAGCCATCCGGGAGGGGCTCAGAGTAGAGCCGCTGCTCCTCCACATCGAAAGGAGCCAGCTGAGGTGGTTCGGGCATCTGACAAGGATGCCTCCTGGGCGCCTCCTGGGTGAGAGGTTCCGGGCATGTCCTACCGGGAGGAGGCCCTGGGGCAGACCCAGGACACACTGGAGAGATTATATCTCTCGGCTGGTCTGGGAACGCCTTGGTGTTCCCCCGGATAAGCTAGAGGAGGTCTGGGCTTCTCTGCTTAGGCTGCTGCCCCCGTGACCCGGCCCCGGATAAAGCAGAAGAAGATGGATGGATGGATGGATTTGAGAAATAATGTGGCTCACTGTCCATCTGGATCCAACCAATCAGAAGTTTTACCAGTTTGGTGTCTATCTCGCAGCCGATAACTTACCTTTCTACCTTCTCGACTAACCATCATTGCTGGGGTGCTTTAGAAACATTACATATCCATTTAAGATCAGGCCATCAGACTGCTGAACACTTCATAGACACCTCAGCTTCACTACTGGAACTTTAACATTATGCACTCCACACTGTATATAAATGCCACTTGTTTTGCACATATTCAACTCTGTATATTTTATATATTTTATTATTATTATTATTATTTTATTTTATTTTTTTACTATTTAATTTGTAAAAATGTGTATACACACACACACACACACACACACACACACACACACACACACACACGTAGGAAAATATTTAGTATACACATCCAGAAATGCATACACTATTATATATTGTACATATATTTATTAGTTTCAGGTTGGCCATTCTTGTATTTTGCTCGTTTGTGTTGTTGTGTTTGCACATCTCTGTTGCTTGTGGGGCTCGCACACAAGAATTTCACTCGCATGTGCTGTGCCAGTGTGCCTGCACATGTGATGTGACAATAAAAAGTGATTTGATTTGATTTGATTAAGAGTTGACAGGTGCATTGTAATTGCAATCAAGCCTGTTTGTTTGTTGTTATTTACAAATGTAGAAATTATATTGGTTGCTGGCAAGTCCATGTGGCTTGCTGCTTTGTCACAATCACCTACACTATTAGATCAGTCTCATCTTTTTCCCTTAAATTGCTATGTGTTTCTGACTGAGAGCAGAGCTGTGTACTTCAGAAGATGAAGTAGCATGATCAAAAACTGCTGTTTGAAACTGCAGTCCAGCGATAATGAATCTTTCTACATGTAAGGGAAACAACAGAAAAGCAAGAAGGCTAGGAAAAATGCACTGGAAATGGAAACATGGGTTTGCTTGGAAGCGGGCTGTATGTACATATTTGTGTTTATGTACATGTGTGTATTTGAGTAAGTGACTGCATGCCCTAATGCTGTGCTGGCATCATGCTCCTCTCCAGTGTATACACCCTGTTCTTTCCATCTTCTCCGTGGTGTGTTGGCTGCTTTCTCAACTGGTGCCTTTCCAAAACGAACAGTTTCCAGTGTTAGTGTGCACACAAATCTATCTGTCTGTCCATATGATTCTTAGACAAAATAACAAAATAACAACAAAGTAGCTGTCTGGTAAAACTAACATTGGCGTGTGTGCAGACAGTTTCAGTTTTAGCAACTTTTTTCCCAACTTTTTGGAGTAAAGGGAAATAAATACAGCACTGTCCTGATATCGAAGGTAGTGCCAAATTTATTGCAAGATCTTTCAGTGCAAGGACAAACCTGTCACCGTCTGTGTAACATCTGTACTTGTGTTATTCCCGGTCCTGCCCTGCATATAGAGCCAGGGTTACAGTTTGCAATCCTCATGCAATGTTCCTAAATATCTGAATATGAAGCTGAATAATATGGATGGCAATTGGGTGTCATGAAATTTGGATGCTTTTGTCCGGTGAAGGTTGTAATGTATGCTGTGGCTGAGTTTTCGTCCAGAAAATGAGCATCCAAATCATTTGTGCAAGCCTGTGATACTATTACTTAAAAATGAAACAATCTTAGATGAGGGCCTGCAAAAATTGTTCTGGTGTCAGATGTTGCCATTGCTCATTTGATTGAGCAGGTGACCAATGTACTGGGTCTTTGCTTCAGTGTTTCCTCCCCAGACATATCTCTGCATGTCTCCCCTATCCTCTCTTCACCTTTCTATTCAAGAGAAAAGTTTATTTTAGAAACAGTGCTCAATGCTAGAAACCTAGCAAATGGTGTTATCTAACATTCAGTCAGTTCAGTTTTATTTCCGTAGCACACAACAACAGTCACTTCATGGCATTTTATGTCATTGATTGATCACACACACTCAGCAGGCTAAGCCTAAAGTTTTAAGCCTAATCGTGAAAGTAGAGAGGATGTCTGTCTCCCAAATTCAAACTGGGAGTTGGTTCCACAGAGGAGGGGCCTGAAAGCTGAAGGCTCTGCCTCCCATCCTGCTTTTAAATACTAGCAGAAGAAAGCCAGCAGTATGGAAGCGAAGACAATAATGCGACCTGATTATTCAAGACCTTGTGAGGAGAAGGACTTTAAATTCAATTCAGAATTTAACAAGGAAACAATGAAGAGAAGCTAATATGGGAGAAATATGGTTTCCAGGTTTTAGTCGCAGTTATTACTCTCGCTGTAGTGCTCTGGATCAACTAGAGGCCTTTCAGGGTGCTTTTAGAGCAATCTGCTAATTATGAATTACATTAGTCCAGCCTAGAAGTAATAAATGCATGAACTAGCTTGTGTTTAACATTGTAAAAGGATTTGTTTTTAACCCAAACCAAAGAGAATAACTGCGTTCACTGATAAGATTCTGTTGTCCAACAATCAATAACTTAATGAGTACTCATGAGAGCGCGCTGGTATTCTGTTTGTTTTCATATTGCTTAATACAGAGCATATTGTTTAAGATTTGCAACTGAGTGGAGTGCTACTTTTCATTTTGGCTATTTCAGGCCAAGTCGTGATATACTCTTAAACTTGTCTTCTGCCATTTCATCCAGGCAGAAGACTGATTCATAAGATTTGCTGCTCCACGACTCAGACTTTAATCAAACTTACACAAAAATGATCACCTAATGGGTTTTCACCCAAATTGTGCTTAAGGTCAAGATCACCTTTGTTGTTTTATGGACAATATCCATAAGAACTGTGATGGACTGTGAGCTGAATGAGCTACTACGTCATTGACAGAATTAAATATTGCTATTGGCTTCTCTCAGCCAATAGTTTCTCTAAGCACTGTATTCCTGTGAGTTTCAAATTGACGATCACAGTTATGTTCATTTTTTTCCTTTTATACATTGTGTTGTTTCATGTGTGTGATTCTTTATTCACTTTTCTCTTGTTTCAGGTCCATCTATCTCTACCTTCCTGTTCCTTCACAAGCTCATGTGCATCTAATTGTCTGTGCTTTGTAGTTAAGTGTTTAGCCTTAGTTCTCAGCTATATTACTATATTGTCAGTAGTTGTTGTAGCATTCTCTTCTTACTTTCCAAGTGGTTTTGAGTTCCTTCGTTTTTCCTCAAGTTAGCGTTTTTCACTGATTACTGAGCTAAATCTTTCTCAGTTATAGCCTTTGAATTGCTCTTTGTCCTTGGAGTTGTGCTTTTGAGTCTTTAGTTGAGTATGCCTTCACTTACCATCTAAATACCAATCAGGTGGTTATTTAAAGTGGCATTTTTGACAACTATACTAGGATGGTGTATATCACAGGTATTAACCATGGATGGCAGTGTTTATCCATCCCAAATGCAACGCCACAATAAATGTGCTAAGGGCTGAAGCTGCTTTGCAACTTCATGACACAATACAGCCTGTGTTGTAATGGCACATCTGACAGAACATTTGCATGGATAGTGCCATCCAAGATATTAACAACAAGCAGAGCAATAACTGACACACCTGTGTGGGACGCCTGTATGAATGAGGCCATTTTACGGTTCTGAATGAGGTTCTGCGCTAATTACTGTACTTTTACATTTGTGTTATAACTGTCTTATTTGTCTAGTTTTGTGTTTCCAGGGTTTTCCTGTATTACGTGGGGTGAGAGTTTGCTAATCAGACTGTGCTGGGATTGGTGTGTCAAGGCTACAGCTACAAATTATTGCTGGAGCCAAGATGGCTGCCATGCTTCCTTTTCACTCAACCAGTCATACCAGTGTTTCTGTAACCTGAAGTGTGATGTGATGTGTGTTTAGCACGAGTGAGGTATGAGCTGCCATTTCTTTTTCTAACCTTTTTCTCGTGTCTTTTTTGTCTAGTGAGGAAGAGCATCTTGTGTTTTGGTTCGTTACTTCCAGGCAGAATATCTGAGCTCTTGTATTGTTAGATAGTTCTGTTTGTTTCTTATTCTGGCCTTAGCTCACCCTGATGTAATTTTTATTTTATACTTTTTTTGTGAATGGGCTGAACAGTTAATACAATATAAATTTTATACTTGGAAGGTTATTTCCTTGACTGCTTGGGACTTGGGGAAGTGTATCGGCTCCTTAGATTGGATGTAACAATTCGAATAAACCTTCATTTTTCAGTTGTAAAGATTTTTTTTGACATGTGGCGTAATCAAATATGGCAATCAAATACAGTGGGGCAAAAAAGTATTTAGTCAGCCACCGATTGTGCAAGTTCCCCCACTTAAAATGATGACAGAGCTCAGTAATTTGCACCAGAGGTACACTTCAACTGTGAGAGACAGAATGTGAAAAAAAAATCCATGAATCCACATGGTAGGATTTGTAAAGAATTTATTCGTAAATTAGGGTGGAAAATAAGTATTTGGTCACCTCAAACAAGGAAAATCTCTGGCTCTCACAGACCTGTAACGTCTTCTGTAAGAAGCTTTTCTGTCCCCCACTCGTTACCTGTATGAATGGCACCTGTTTGAACTCATCATCTGTATAAAAGACACCTGTCCACAGCCTCAAACAGTCAGACTCCAAACTCCGCCATGGCCAAGACCAAAGAGCTTTCGAAGGACACCAGGAAAAGTATTGTAGACCTGCACCAGACTGGGAAGAGTGAATCTACAATAGGCAAGCAGCTTGGTGTGAAAAAATCAACTGTGGGAGCAATCATCAGAAAATGGAAGACATACAAGACCACTGATAATCTCCCTCGATCTGGGGCTCCACGCAAGATCTCATCCCGTGGGGTCAAAATGATCATGAGAACGGTGAGCAAAGATCCCAGAACCACACGGGGGGACCTGGTGAATGACCTGCAGAGAGCTGGGACCAAAATAACAAAGGTCACCATCAGTAACACACTACAACGGCAGGGAATCAAATCCCGCAGTGCCAGTGCATGTCCAGGCCCGTCTGAAGTTTGCCAGAGAGCACATGGATGATACAGCAGAGGATTGGGAGAATGTCATGTGGTCAGATGAAACCAAAGTAGAACTTTTTGGTATAAACTCAACTCGTCGTGTTTGGAGGAAGAAGAATACTGAGTTGCATCCCAAGAACACCATACCTACTGTGAAGCATGGGGGTGGAAACATCATGCTATGGGGCTGTTTTTCTGCCAAGGGGACAGGACGACTGATCCGTGTTAAGGACAGAATGAATGGGGCCATGTATCGTGAGATTTTGAGCCAAAACCTCCTTCCATCAGTGAGAACTTTGAAGATGAAACGAGGCTGGGTCTTCCAACATGACAATGATCCAAAACACACCGCCCGGGCAACAAAGGAGTGGCTCCGTAAGAAGCATTTGAAAGTCCTGGAGTGGCCTAGCCAGTCTCCAGACCTCAACCCCATAGAAAATCTGTGGCGGGAGTTGAAAGTCCGTGTTGCTCGGCGACAGCCCCAAAACATCACTGCTCTCGAGAAGATCTGCATGGAGGAATGGGCCAAAATACCAGCTACTGTGTGTGCAAACCTGGTAAAGACCTATAGTAAACGTTTGACCTCTGTTATTGCCAACAAAGGTTATGTTACAAAGTATTGAGTTGTATTTTTGTTATTGACCAAATACTTATTTTCCACCCTGATTTACGAATAAATTCTTTACAAATCCTACCATGTGGATTCATGGATTTTTTTTTTCACATTCTGTCTCTCACAGTTGAAGTGTACCTCTGGTGCAAATTACTGACCTCTGTCATCATTTTAGGTGGGGGAACTTGCACAATCGGTGGCTGACTAAATACTTTTTTGCCCCACTGTATGTGGAGCCATCCACTCTGGTGACCCTTCTTAACCCTCTCAAGGCAGGCGTTGCCGATTTGCAACAGTTAAAAACTAACAACCTGATTACCCCACATACATATTTTACTTTTTTTTTTTAGTACCACTGCAGGACTTGGTTGTGCATTAGCAAATAAAACTTAATTTGAGCCTGAGAGGGTTAATGCATGCTGATGAAACTAAGATTAGCACTGTGGCTGAATGGGTGATTGTTCTTCTTCTTCTTCAAAAAAAAAAACAAAAACCCTGATGTTTAAGCTCGTCAAAACTTATGACATCAGGGTCCTGTTTGACCTCAGGCAGGTGAATTAACTCAATAAACACCACCTAGTATTACAGCCGTTCCCTGTAATACCAGATTCTTATAACACTAGCACACTTTAGTTTCACTGGAAATAGTGAAAATCATGTATTAAACTGATTTGATTTTGAGTATTAATATAGCTCTTTTGTTTTTTTTATTTCATGTTTAATATTGTTGCAGTTTTATGCCTTGTCAGCAAGTTCAGTCCTTGGTAAACCAAGAGAACCTGTTAGAGAATATCAGATCCTGGAAACTGAGGAAGTTGCCCCCTGAATGGAGATGGGAAAACAATCATCTGACCAAATGTAGATTCCCATGCTGTACATCAAATCAAATCAAATTGTCACGGTCTGGAGGGCAGACCGTGGGGATGTGGGGAAAGGAGGACCCAAAACGCAGACTCTGCGATGCAAACAGTGCTCTTTATTTACAGTGGAAAGCTGTAAACACAATAACTCCCCGTTGCTCCCTCGAACCCCATGTGCGTGCTTCCCTCCGACGTCTGTGCTCGTGCTCGTGCTCCCCGCTGTTGTGTTACTGCACACCCTGTGCGTGCTGCCCTTCTGGTCCCTCGTTTCACCTGCAGGACAATACAGAAGCAGCCGTTAAACACTGAACCCGCGCGCACACACACACGATCCGCACTTCCTAATGCTACACACTGACTTGGAGTCTTAGCTTAATGATCCTGCGCCGGTGGGAGCTCCAACTCTCTCCTAAGTAGCTCCCCCGACGAGCCCTGATCACCAACAGGTGTGGCATGAACTTCAGGTGTGGCCAGTCCTTCCGCAGGGCCACACCCCTCAGGCCTGCAGGTGGCTGAGCTCCATCCTCCAGCCACACCCGCAGACATACACACCCATACCCTGCCTATACATATGAGTGGGACACAGACTAACACAGCACAGTGCAGAAAAACACACACATCACCAAAATAATAATAACAACAATATCAACGGGAGGTGAGTCAAAACTGCTCATGGACCCCGAGTCCTCCAGAGCTGGGTCCGTGACAGTACCCCCCCTCTAAGGGTCGGCTCCCGACGACCCGAAAACAAAAACACAAACCAAAAACCACAGCACAACCAACCCAGGGCGGGCGGCGGGGGTCCAGGACGGAGGGCCAGAACCAAAAACCACAAAAGAAACAACCCCCCCAAGGTCACAGTTCCAAAGTCCGACCGCACCCCCTGCAACGGAGCAAAAAAGGAAAAACGCCACAAAACAGTCTCAGGCGGCCCATCATTACAAAAAGAGTTCAGGGGGCCTACCTCGAGTCCAATGGCGGCAACGTTGCAGCTCCGGCGGACGGCCACGGGTCCGGCAGCAGCAGCAAAACAGTTCTGGGGGCCTGCCACTGCTCCAGTGGCGGCGGCACTGCTGCCCCTCCGGTGGCGAGCCCCGGGCCCAGTAGCGGCGGCGCTGCTCCCCAGGCGGCCTGCCTGGGATCCAGTGGCGGTGGCGGCGCTGCTGCTCCTCCGGCGGCCTGCCCCGGGTCCGACGGCGGCGGCGCTCCTCCCCAGGCGGCCTGCCCGGGATCCAGTGGCGGCAGCGCAGCTCCGGTGAACAACAGCGAGTTGTGGTACATGGCCGATGACATGCCGGTCGATGACGCGCCGGTTGCTGACGCAGACGCGCTGGGCGTAGCTGGCGTGGAGGGCGCGCTAGACGTGATGGTCCATCTGACTCGCTGACCTCCAGTTCAGGCTGAGCGGGTCTCTCCGGACCTCCGAGCTCCTCCGGTGGCAGCGCGGGCTCCACAGGCTCGCTGAGCTCCTCCCGCTCGCCTATCTCCGGCTCGCTGAGCTGCTCCAGCTCCGGCTCACAGAGCTCCGCAGCTGGCGGTGCGGGCTCCTCCGGCTCGCCTAGCTCCTCCGGCACGCTGAGCTGCTCCTCCTCCGGCTCGCTGGGCTCCACGGCTGGCTGTGCGGGCACCTCCCACTCTCTGAGCTCCGCCTCGCCTAGCTGCTCCTCCCGCTCTCCGGGCTCCTGCTCCGGCTCGCAGGGCTCCACGGCTGGCCGTGCGGGCACCTCCTGCTCTCTGAGCTCCTGCTCCGCCTCGCTGAGCTGCTCCTCCCGCTCTCCGGGCTCCTGCTCTGGCTCGCAGGGCTCCACGGCTGGCCGTGCGGGCACCTCCCGCTCTCTGAGCTCCTGCTCCGCCTCCCGCTCTCCGGGCTCCTGCGCCGGCTTGCAGGGCTCCACAGCTGGCCGTGCGGGCATCTCCGGCTGCGCTTCAGCCACAGATGGATGATCCGGAGGCGAAGATGGTGACGCGGTGTCCGCAGGTGGGGAAGGTGAAGGTAGAGTAGGTGATGCGGACAGCAAAGCCGAGAGTACTGTGGTTGCTGCAGTCGGACGGAACTCTGGTAAAGAAGTGGCTGCAGAGGGCGGAGGCGACGATGGTGTGGCAGCTACTCCCGGTAGACTGGACAGCGATGCAGGGACAGATGGGTGAAATGATGGCAGAGGTGGTCCAGCCGGCATATCGACCTCCAACTGAGGATGAAGGTGAGAGGCTGACTGGACTGAAGACTGAGCTACCAGCTGGGCAGCAGGCTGAGGTGAGGGTGAGATGGCTATTATGAAGGGTGGAGAGGATGAAAATGTTACAGCTGGCTCAACAAATTCCAGGGGTCCAGAGGCAACTGAGACCTCCAGTTTGGCCTCTGGGGAAGCCCTGGGGAGAACCTCCGTCTCCATACGGTCAGACTGAGCCAAAAAGTCATTTGGGTCTGTATGCTCGGAACTCCCCAGCTCCCAGCTTACAGTCTCAGAGGGAACTAGGGTTGCCAACCGTCCCTTAAAAAACGGAATCGTCCCGTATTTAGAAACAAAAGTACACGTCCCGTATTGAGCTAATAAGGGACGCACTTTGTCCCGTAATACAGTGAGAATCAAAAGTAGTCTATAACTTTTAATGGAATTAACACTTTGTTTGAAAACATAATTCCCAGCCCCTCTCCTGCTTTGTGACCAATGAGCTGACAGCACACTTATGACAATTCGAGTATGACAAGTCAGATTACCGCTCATCTCATTGGTCGAGGAAAGGTCGCTTACGGAGAAAATACCGGAAGACAACCGATGACCACAACAACAAGCATGGCCAACAGGGAAACAAACGCCGACACTGCGGTGCAAGTCTCGGACGGCACACTGTGCGTCCATAAAATGAAGGTTATAACAGAAAATCTGTCGCTCGCTCTCTCTGTCTTTCACTCACACAGACACACCACCACATCAACTTTGCTAAATTGCTAATGAAAAACATTGATCAGGCAGCTGTGATTGAGCAGCAATGTAAATCCAACTATTTTCACGGTTGTTGTGGTCG
The DNA here is from genome assembly GCF_057381915.1 of Diplotaxodon limnothrissa. Lineage (NCBI taxonomy): Eukaryota > Metazoa > Chordata > Actinopteri > Cichliformes > Cichlidae > Diplotaxodon > Diplotaxodon limnothrissa. The sequence goes on from NC_140596.1 coordinate 26,218,110, forward strand.
TGATAATTTTGTGATGCCACATGGAAAAGGCTCGGATGAGCTTTCCAAAGTTCTACAAGTTGTGCCTCCATCGCTTGTGTCCAGATCACACGCTGCACAGCTGTGCTGCAACGTCTTTTTCACCGACGTTTACGTGTTTGCGCGTGAGCAGCTGCGGTGACACCCTCACGAGCGATTGATGATCGGGAGCTGGTCGTGAGGTGTTAATCGCTTCTCGTTACCCCACGTATACTACACGATGCACGATGAAGGCCAAAATCGGGCTGATCACCAAATCGGTCGCACGACTCAAAAATCGGCTCAAAATGGGCCAAAAATCGCACAGTGTAAGCCCAGCATTAGAGCAGCAATGTTTGTTCGCTCAGAGAAAGAAAAAAAAAGGCTGCAAAAGTACAGGGAGGAATGGGAAAAGGAAAACACCTGGCTAGAAAAGTGCACTATAAAGCGCACTGCACTGTGTGCTGGCGCACTTTTTCCATAGGCATGCTTCTATTGGTGGGCACATGAAGAACATGAGGGGCATGAAAGCTCGGGGAACCCTTTACCAATTTTTTGTCCGCCAGGCCATGGCAGAAGCAGATATGGTATGTAAACACTGGTTTGTTTTTTTTAAACCCTCTGGTTAAGGTTAATATGGGCATGTGCAGTGAATATCAGGGCTATGTGGCCAGAAGTGTAATAATATAATTTATTTTGTGTAATAAACAACTGCAAGGATAGATGATTACAACAAATAGATCACTAATACATAAAAGTAATACATAGATGAATAATGATGATGAGTTAAGATGTGTAATCATGGGAACAAGTGGCTTTACAAACAGGAGCAGCTGATTAGCATTAGAAAAGCTGAAATAATACCTCAACTGAAGCCAACTGTACTAAATGCACTAAATGTGCACTGTTACAAGAATATTTTTCTTTCTATTGCTTTCTATTAATTTATATAATTTTAAGTTAAGCAGGACAGAGTTCTTTTAAAGAAAGATTTACTTATATTCTCAAAAGTTAAGCATGACAGGCTTCTGTTTAAGAAAGAGACCTGTTTTACTGTGTTAATGTTGTCATTGTGAGCTAAAAATAAATGGCTAAATGATCATTTGTTTCCCATATGGTCATATCACAAAGAATATGCATCTGCTTAAATCAAGTTCAAGTCAAATGGTTAAAAAATAATTTCACACACAAAAAAAGAGCTACCACACTGGGAAGGGTGAAGACAACTGGGTTGCCCGGCCCTGGCCACGAGGTGTCCCTTATTTATTTTTCAGGGAGTTGGCAACCCTAGAGGGAACATTTTCTGAGTCTTTGGAGGTACAGCAAACAGTTTCTATTTTCGTGTTTACAGGAAGGGAATTCATAACACCGGCAGAGTCCATTTTACTCACTGTGGCGTCCAGAGCCGCTGGTCCTGAGTCTTCGACCAGCACAGGAGTGAGTGTGGATGTGGTTGAACGCTGCTTGCGAGGACGCCTTCTCCTCCGTGAAGGCGGGGCCGCGTGCATGGAAATCCGCTGTTCATCTGTGTTTTGATTGTCAATGACAGGGTTTATTATTGAAACAATATAGTCTGCGGTAATGAGTGCTGTCGGTCCGTTGCCAGCTGACCGGGCTGAAACCGCAGGAGTGGGTTGAGGCGTAATGGAATGGCGGTGGAGAGTGCGGCATGCCTTCTGTAATGGCGGATCAAACGATTGTGCCGCGAGCATCGACGGGAAAGCCCTCCGCCGACGCGTGAAAAACCAAGCGGCTAGAGTCTCTAGGAGAGCAGCCGAACTGTCCGTGCTCGGGCCACCCAAGCCGAATAATTCAAAACTCGAGCTCTCCCTTAAACTAGTGATCAATTGCCTAAGTTTGTTAATGTCCAAAATGTTCATGGTGAGGGTAGTGGATGTGAGGTAATTGTCAAGGAACACTACCTGTAGGTGTCTCCTGTGTGGGTCTACAGCCTGGATTACGCTCCGGCAGTAATCCCATAGCTGCGCGAGCGATCTCTCCTCTGGTGGTTGGCAGGATCATTCTGTCACGGTCTGGAGGGCAGACCGTGGGGATGTGGGGAAAGGAGGACCCAAAACGCAGACTCTGCGATGCAAACAGTGCTCTTTATTTACAGTGGAAAGCTGTAAACACAATAACTCCCCGTTGCTCCCTCGAACCCCATGTGCGTGCTTCCCTCCGACGTCTGTGCTCGTGCTCGTGCTCCCCGCTGTTGTGTTACTGCACACCCTGTGCGTGCTGCCCTTCTGGTCCCTCGTTTCACCTGCAGGACAATACAGAAGCAGCCGTTAAACACTGAACCCGCGCGCACACACACACGATCCGCACTTCCTAATGCTACACACTGACTTGGAGTCTTAGCTTAATGAACCTGCGCCGGTGGGAGCTCCAACTCTCTCCTAAGTAGCTCCCCCGACGAGCCCTGATCACCAACAGGTGTGGCATGAACTTCAGGTGTGGCCAGTCCTTCCGCAGGGCCACACCCCTCAGGCCTGCAGGTGGCTGAGCTCCATCCTCCAGCCACACCCGCAGACATACACACCCATACCCTGCCTATACATATGAGTGGGACACAGACTAACACAGCACAGTGCAGAAAAACACACACATCACCAAAATAATAATAACAACAATATCAACGGGAGGTGAGTCAAAACTGCTCACGGACCCCGAGTCCTCCAGAGCTGGGTCCGTGACACAAATCAAATCAAATCACTTTTTATTGTCACATCACATGTGCAGGCACACTGGCACAGCACATGCGAGTGAAATTCTTGTGTGCGAGCCCCACAAGCAACAGAGATGTGCAAACACAACAACACAAACGAGCAAAATACAAGAATGGCCAACCTGAAACTAATAAATATATGTACAATATATAATAGTGTATGCATTTCTGGATGTGTATACTAAATATTTTCCTACGTGTGTGTGTGTGTGTGTGTGTGTGTGTGTGTGTGTGTGTGTGTGTGTGTGTGTGTGTGTGTGTGTGTATACACATTTTTACAAATTAAATAGTAAAAAAAAAAAAATAATAATAATAATAATAATAATAATAATAATAATAATAATAATAAAATATATAAAATATACAGAGTTGAATATGTGCAAAACAAGTGGCATTTATATACAGTGTGGAGTGCATAATGTTGAAGTTCCAGTAGTGAAGCTGAGGTGTCTATGAAGTGTTCAGCAGTCTGATGGCCTGATGGAAAAAGCTGTCTCTCAGTCTGCTGGTACGGGACCGGATGCTGCAGAACCTCCTTCCTGATGGAAGCAGTCTGAACAGTTTATGGCTGGGGTGACTGGAGTCCTTGATGATCCTCCCCGCTTTCCTCAGGCAGCGCTTCCTGTAGATGTCTTGGAGGGAGGGAAGCTCACCTCCAATTATCCGTTCAGAGCACCGCACTACTCGCTGGAGAGCTTTGCAGTGAAGTCTAATAATAGGGGACTGACCAACATGATAGCAAACACAAAACTGGTGTTGTAGTTTCCATACAACAATGCTCACTGTGAAAGATGCTTTTTTCCCCTCCAGTTAGGAAGATTCACACAGATTGCTGAAAACATCTTAACACTGACACTCGACAGCCCTATTGCAATGGAAGATAAATACACACCCTTGCTGTGTAATTGCACCAACAGACAGGCAGCTCCAGATGGCTAAGAGGGAGGCTCATGAGTACAATCAGCAGCACATTTGTCAGTGTTGAATAATTGTGTTAATATATAATTCATTGTGTTGCAAATTCATAGACAGTAATCTTCTGTAATTTTCTATGATTTCATGGATTTTTTTTCCAGGGGTTGGTATAACTGGGGATCCAAACTTTTTTGTTTTTTACTGACAGGATCAATAAGTTGTGCATTTAGCAATACTCTGCTGCATACTGTTAAGGTTCAAAATTGAGGAAGGAGAGTACAAACCACCCATGGTCCAGAAGCTCTTGGTCAAACAATGATTTTTAATGAATACACACGTGTGGGAAGACAACTCTGTACGCAGACAGCAATTGATCTTCGACTTCCTCAAAGCATACACAGATTTTATACCGTCAGGGCTTGATTTACTGACGCCCCTTCATGCGTCACAGATACATTTTATACATACGTCAAATCAACACCACAATGACCTTTAACACAGAACATCATCTTCTATTTTCATGGCCGATTCCTCCGGTCAACCTTTCAGTTCCTCTTTCTTGCCGAGAAGACAAGGACGGTTCCTCTTTTACCGAGACACTTTCACCGTTACAATCCAGACATGACTAATCTCTCTCTCCTCTAAATAAATCTAACTCATGTGTGTGTGTCACGACCTCACTCAGCCTCTATGTCACCTCTCGCACTTCTGACCTTTTACCAGACCAGAGGCTCACTGAGACTATGTATATGTCATCTGCTAAATAAATGTTCTAATCAAAAACCTCTAATGAAACCTTAATATAAAATGACCTGATATAAGTGTTTTGTAAGCATGTATTGCAATTCCTTCTATGTTCTAGTTTTCCCTCAGCATGTATCACCTGAACAGTCACGTCAGTGAAGCTTAAGACCTTTAAAGAACCTGAACATCAACTCAAATAAGCACAGATATGCAATATGTATAAAATAGTTATAACTGCATCTGAAATACAAGGTTAACATCATCATAAACATCTTAAGGCCTTCTTAAAGCTATCTGTTACATTGTTAAAGCAATGATCATACTGCAGATTTATATTATTAATGCAATGGTACTGATGATAATTATTTAACAATAGCAGTAAAATAATTTCCCTGCTCCACACTCCCTCTCTCGACCTCTGGAACACCAGAGGTCGCAATACATTGTGTCCTCGCTCAGCAAATCAGACAACCTCCTGTCATCTAAGTGGTCCCGTAATAAACACCAGCTCCCATTCGAGAACACTCCATGTGTACGCTTAGGTTTCCTTGGTCCCTCTCTTTTGGTCCATCAGGCCTCGGACCTCCCTGTGGTCGTCGAGATCTTCTGCAAAGGAAACAAAACACCTTTTCCTGCACCTCCCTAACTTATCCTATCTGGGACTCTTTAATCAAAAGCCTGATCCTAATTATCTTCTTAACTTATTGACTTGTATTTATATATATTCTTCAACGTTACTCATCACTTTAAAACTCTTTAAGCCCTGCTTTCACGTCCGGTTGCTCGCTCTATTTTCCTTATCTGATCATCAACATCCTTTACACAAACTGTCCACCTTTTTAACAAAAAATCATTAGAACCGCCTATTCTACTAAAAGCTCCAAAAGAAAAACAACCACTTTAATCAATTAAGTTTAAGCATATAAGCAATTACTTATGCATATATTTCATCATAGCTAAATGCTGCCTTGAAACAACTCCTGTGTGTTAACACTAACTTCATTTCAACCTCACATTTCCTATGTTATAACCTGACGACTGCCGCTCACTGGATATTTTCTCTCTCCCCCCTCCCTCTTTTCCCTCTCTAAACCCTAGAGATGGTTGTGTGGGAAAACCCCAGTAGATCAGCAGTTTCTGAGATACTCAAACCAGCCCATCTGGCACAAACAACCTTGCAGTGTTCAAAGGCATTTAAATCGCCTTTCTGTTTCCATTCTGATACTCAACTTAACCTTTAGTAATTCCTCTTGACCATGACTACATGTGTAGTCAGCCATATGATTGGCTGATTAGATGTTTGCATTAACTTAATTAAAAAGGGTATACCTAATGAAGTGACTGTGAGTAAGTGTTATAACCTGTGACATTTTAATATCTATAGGCATGTACTTGAAATGTTTCTTCTTTTCCTCTTTTCCACTTTTCTTGTGTTTGATAGAAAAACCAGCTGGCAGACACTCTAAGAACCAGCAATGTGCTATTGTCAGAAGCAAAGAAATCTTCACGATAATCACTGCCGCTTTTATCTCTTTTTAAACTTTTTTTTTCTGCACAACAAATAAACAAGTTAAAAAATATCCATGTTAAGTAAATTGCCTTCAGATACTGTAACCTTTTTCTGTTATACACTTTAACTTTCTTTTACCTTGTCTTATTATCCTGCTTAATGTAATTGAATTTTATAGTTTACATTACATATATGTCCATATCACATCCCTTGCTGGAATAATAAGACAAGCCATCGCTGATATCAGACATAGCAAAGCCTACTTTAATGCAGAACATCCCCCTGTTAAACTATGCCAAAACCTCCCTTAGTCCCTGTCCAATAGTCTCAATACTGTACTCTTGGGGGGGAAATGTGGTTTGCAGAGCTGTCATTGTTAAATCACTACTGATAGAATGAACTGTAAGACCGGTAAAAAGGTCTCTTATAGCAAAATGTTCAGCTTTCTTCAAATCCATTGGAATTCTACCTCCTAAATTGGTATACCGAACAGACAGCACAGCTTTTCAGAAACAATTCCAAGAGGGGATTATATAACATTTGTTAAGGGTATTAATCATTTTCTTTAAACCCCTGTTGTGCGTGGCAATGATGGGAACCCTATCTTTTGGCAAGTAATAAGTGATGGCCTCTGTGCTCTGTGTGTGTCTTGGAGTTTCACAGCCCCAGAGGTACATTACAGTTTCTCTTCTACTGCCTTTGTAAAAATACGAAGATGACCTTTAAAGGAAGAGGGTTTTTTTCAGTTTCGTTTATGAACCTAAATTCTAAAGGGTGTATGTATATTGTTTAGTGTGAATGTTAATTCTAGCAACATGCAGGCAACATGATTGGATGTAAGAAGAAGAGTGTTTCAGAGATCAGCGTGGAGGCTTTCACAACTTTGTGACAGTTCACACAGGCACACAGCTTAATAATTCAACAATATTTTTAAAAAAATGCAATGAAAACACAGGATTTCATCATGTACATACATGGCATCATAAGAAGAATCAAGGAAATCTCTGTAAGCAAGGGACAAGGCTCAAAAGCAACACTGGCTTTAACTGATCTCAAGGCCCTCAGGCAGCACAACCTTAAAAACTGACAAGAATCTACTGTAAGGAAACACTTTTAAACACCACTGTCAGTGAACATGTTTTGTTGCTGTAGAGAGATAATTTTTTCTGGTTGGATCTCAGTAAAACAAAGTATGCTGTAATTTTCAGTGAGCTTGTATTGTTTGAAAAACATTTTCTCTGGGAAAACATCTACATTTTCTTTGTGTTGTTTTCATTTAAATGTAGGGTTTAAATGAGCCGCAAATCAGAAAAATATCTTTTTTATCTACATTATACACAGAATCACTGCTAGGAAAAGAAAGAGCTCCTGCAAAGACTCTGTATGGGTTCACACCAAACTGGGGATGACGATGAAAAAATAGATGCACTCAACACAGCCTGGCAGATTATTAGTGTTAGACAAGTTACTTGAACACTGTAATCAATTACTCAAGGAACTTGAAACAACACCCACACAACACATCTTTATTTAGGAATAGATACTGCACATTACATTTTAACGGACAGAAAATCCTGCAATTTCATATAAATTACTAATATTCCTAAACTAGATTATTCTGTGATAACATGCAAGCACTGAGTTCATCAGACACACACTCCACAACTCACATGAATATGAATGCATTCATTTATTTAATTAATATTTGCCAGATCATCTATACAGTAGACTGCTCTATCCACTCAACAAAGAATGACCAAACTGATGTCAGCACTACATCAAATTCCCAACAGGACAGAGATCAAGGCAACCCCCAAATGTCAAACAGAGAGTTAGTGGGATGTAATTGTAATTGTAACAAAGCCACAGCAGACCTGGGTGCACGTTCATGCTTCGCAGCATACATTAATACTTTGACGGTTGCTGTACATCTACACACAGAGCTGCAGCTCTCCCGCTGTCAGCTCAACATAACAACAACCACTATCACAGGACCCGGTGCAATACTTAAGTCGGCGGGCTGTGCAGGTGCGTCCGCCTTCTCTGCATGCCACCGCAGGCCACGCCCCACCACAGTAATACTATTACAACACAGTATTATTAAATGTCTTACTGCCCAACAGTTGCGCCAATACCATTTAGTCACACTTTGTTGTCTCCGTGTGAGGATGGAGCAGAGGTTGCATTCAACACACAGCACAAGGGAGCAACGCGTGGATTAACATGACCACCAAGCCTTTAACTTTCAAGGTGAAGTGAGGAAGAGGTAAGATAACCATTTTGTGCAATAGATGTGCCACTATATACCCAATTGTATCTACCAGGAGCATATGTAGAAACTAACAGAGCTCTAACAAACACACAATAGAGATGTGCATGACACCAGAGAACCATTCAAGAAAAGCAAAGGAAAACTTCAAAGCTGAAATAGACCTAATCAGGTAAGGGTTCAGTCCTATGTCTGTGATACTATACTTATACTTAAATCTTTAATGGAATCAATGGGAATAACAGCAGACTAGAGCTAAAAGACATCATGCAGTAGCTGACCTGAGCATCGTCGCCTGAAAAAAGCCAGGGTGTTGACCTGATCTTAAAAAAAATCAGCTGATGTTCCAAGCTATGAATAAGAGGTTCAGGCAGGTTAAAGGCACCTTTTGTAATGCCTAAACCGCTTATGTGGACTAGTAGAGTGCACAGATCACTTACTCACTTTCTTGCTTTGTCAAAGTCAGAGTTGGCAATAGGCTGTCTTTGAGGAGAACAACTTAAGGGAAAACTTTAATGAGATCATATGGCTCACAACAGTGAGACCTGAGCACCTCATGGAACTCCCACTGGAGGCCAGAAGGTTGAACAGTTCTTTCACAGGCAGAAATCATTTATAGAAGGGGATGACTGAACAATGGCCTCTGACCAAAACCGCAATGGCTGAAAGAAAACGCTGATAGGTATGCCTTATAGATAGAAAGTGACAGGCCTCTATCGGTAAAAGCTGGATGAAAGACAATGTTTTTTTTCGAGAATGCATAAATAACCTTAAAGGTAGACATGAGTGCTGTATATTTCTATAGCACACTTTTTTGCACTCTTTAGCTTTCATTATTTAATTTACATTTATGCTCAACTAAACAGACAGTATATCTGAAATAAATCTTTTTCCATTAGGACAATGTCCATCCATCCATCCATCCAGTTTACTGCTTATCCAATACTGGGTTGCAGTGCAGCCTATGACAGTCTGTCACAGGGCACAAGAGAAATCCAATCATTCCACTCACATTCATATCTATGGTCAATTTAGAATTACCCAGCATGCATATCTCCGGGAGGAACCCACAGTAGCAAGAGAGAACCCACACAGACATGGGGAGAGCACAGTGAGTCCACACAGAAAAGTAGCAGGAAGTCAGCGGACTCAAATCCTGTGAGGTGACAGTGATTCACTGTGCCACACTTGGACATAGCTTTTAAATTCTTAAAATATGAAGAAAGATCATTTCTTGTGTGAAAATGGTTCTTAAAATTGAATAATAATACTGTCTTAGATATATTTGCATATGAAGGGACAGTCCTCTTGGAAAATATACACAAAATTTAAGCTGAGCACGTATAGCCACTGTTTTCTTGGTGTTCGCATTTACAAAATAGCAGTATATTTGTTTTTTTTTGTTTTTTTAATTACTATTATCTATGATTAAGTTCTACTTTATGTGGGTACTCATGCTTTAACATGTCAGAAATGTATTGAAAAAATACTATATTTGTACATTTTTATTAATTTATTGGGATTCTTGCTGCAAAAGAGGAATATTCTATAAAACGACAGTATGGTCAACTGTATTAAAGGATAAATTGCAGTGTTAATAACCAGAAAATCGATACATAGAGTATGTATTGATCCTAATAAGGAGCAAAAGAAGTCATTACATATAATTGAAGTGCAATGATGATATGATAAACTTATACTAAACTCTTTTTCAGTGTTTAAGAGTCTCTTAAAATGTATCAATTTATTAAGTTTATAATGTCATTATTAACAAATATATAATCTGCCAACAGAGTGTATTGCTTTGGCTCTCACAGGGGCTTTATTACATGTTAAAAAATATGCAAAAAGATTAACATAAATTACTATCCAATATGAGTAGTAAAAAGTAAATACAGATTAATATATGGGGGTTTCTTTATGTTTAAGTTCAAAATGAGGATGTGCAATAAATCTTTTGTTGCAATTATGTGTCTGTGAAACACTGACAGCCTAGGATGTAGGTGGTATGCTGGAAGTTTATCACCAGTGCACCTTAAGCTGAAATGAATGAAATCCCTCAGTTGTGGCCTGAAGGCCTGAAAAACAATCTGGACCTCAGAGGTGACAGCCCATGGATAAATAATGTAAATACTGGGAGACAACCTGTTATTGAAGTTTTTCGTGTGAGGTGACTAAGAATGACTACAGTGAGCATCCCACTGCCATGGGATGCAGTGCTGTCACGGCACAGTGCGAAGGGCCTCGAGTGACATTTGTCACTGAGACTGACTAGCATTCCAAATGAAACATATAACCTTTGTGAAATGATAATCAATCATGCTTCATCAACTTTTCCCAACACCAAACCACAAAGTAACACTGCGTAAACAGATGATTTATTCTAGTAAAGTCATAGCCGTCATCTTGGTTAACTTTGGGTTGTGTTCCATTACTTCGCCTTGAAGCTGCTGTGAGCTAATCTGCTGAATCTATAATCAATATTGGATGCATTCTTATTATTTATGTGACATACACGTGCACGTCTGTGAACGGTACTTAGGAGAGACATCTAAAAATTCAAATTTTGCTCAAGCTAAAGATTGCTGAAGATTTGCAAAAGATTAATAGAGCAAAAACTTTCTTTTCCAAACATTTACAAATGTTGACGCACAAGTACGAGCTAGAAAAGAACAACACTTTAAAACAACTGTGACTGTCATCGATGCTTGATTTCACAGTAAGTAACCTCTGCTAGTGCATTCACTTTGTGGGCGTCCACTGACTGCTTGTGGCACACTTTTTAAAAGATTTATGAGAGAATAGCTGCGCCTGTAGCACAAATACTGCAGCGACTAAGGACAAAAGCCACCTAGTTGGAAGTTTCTCTTTTGATGAAGTCTAAAGAAAATATTATTTCGCAACCACTGACTATGAAAACAAAACAGAATTATGTGTGATTCAAACGTTGCAGTGTTCCAAGTACATCGTTTCAGTATATAATTTGATATATGATTGGATATGTATATTGTTTTTAATGGTGGCTGTTAGTCTTCAGACAGTGCACGAGTACAAATTACAATGAATATCTGACTGACATTCTAAAATCAGGTTAAGTTTTAAGATAAAGTGAGTTTTAAAAATGCCACAGAGCTAAATCTGTTATTGGAAGTGAAATTATTGTTTCAGTCAAGATAAATCTAGTCAGATCTATTCCAGATCCGCATATTTAACCATATTTAAACAATGATCCACTATGAAAGAAGAGCCACTTATAATTCCTTGCATGGCAGCTTGGCATGTTGCTTTGTATAGCTACTCTGACGTATTATTTTTCATTCAGAATTTATCAACACGTCAGTCTTTTATCTTCTTTCAGAAGGGCCGATAAACACACCAACACAACATATAACAATTTTGCATCAAATGCATCTATAGACACATGTCATAAAAACATGACCAGTTTGATTAAGGAGCTTTGCCAGCCTCTGTGATTAACTATAAAATAACCAACTTAACTTACTACTACCACAAATAAGAAGCCTGGTGTACTGATTGTTACTTTTTAGTCTCATCATTAGGACACAGCTAAACCATATCATTTCCCGTGAGTCTAATCAGAGTCCATTCTCTCATTTTCTCTAGATGTTGCTGAACAAAAGCTTCAGAAGACACAGGTTCAAACAAGAAAGGACGTACCATTCTACCGCAGTTTATTATTGCCTATTCACACATCAATCCTGGAAGTCACCTTCAATACTTCAAAAAGGCCTCTAGTGAAAATGACGCTGTGCACAATTGAAAAAAAGAGATATATGCATATGTGTATCATAAAAAAATACTAAAGAATAATGAATGAAGCATCTGACTTGATAAATTGGCTTTGGCGAATTCCTCCCCAAGTAATTATTCTGGAACGCTTATTGTTATACAGACTTGTTGAATAGGGATCTGGGCTCGCCTCTGGAGAGATCCCTGATTTAATTGAACTGCATTCAGTGGCTCTTTTTCATTTTTACTTTTTAGTCTGAGGTTATTCTGATGCTAGTTCATATGTGGTCATTTTGCCTTTTTTGTAATGTAATACAATGAGAAGTAATCACGATTCAAGTGTATTCAGGTGTACGCAGAACTTCAATGTGACTGATTTTATAGCTCAAGGCTAGCATGCAGGTTAAATAATTCATGAACTTAATTTGCAGGCTGGAAATGCTCACACACACTAATAACATCAGCCTTGTTTACAGAGTTATGAATCACTTTCTGGTTTTTTTGTTTGTTTGTTTTTTACAGTCAGACACAGTGTTTTTTTCCCAGCAATTTTTCACTGCTTAAATGCAGCATGCTAACATGCATAATTTGAAAACACTCAAATTTAATCTCTCGCCACAATTTTAAAGTGGCACAAAAAAACAGAAAGTGTAAAATAGTTATTTTATTTTATTTTTTGTATTTCAGTTCCAAATGCAGAATCTATCTATCTATCTATCTATCTATCTATCTATCTATCTATCTATCTATCTATCTATCTATCTATCTATCTATCTATCTATCTATCTATCTATCTATCTACCTACCTACCTACCTACCTACCTACCTACCTACCTACCTACAGTGGGGCGAAAAAGTATTTAGTCAGCCACCGATTGTGCAAGTTCCCCCACCTAAAATGATGATAGAGGTCAGTAATTTGCACCAGAGGTACACTTCAACTGTGAGAGACAGAATGTGAAAAAAAAATCCATGAAATCACATGGTAGGATTTGTAAAGAATTTATTCGTAAATCAGGGTGGAAAATAAGTATTTATATATATATATAAGTATCTTGTGCAATGCCAATTGCCAAAAAAAACCCCCAAAAAAGATATAACAAATATGCTACAAGCATAAAATAATGATTGGAAAGAGAATACATTTTTACTTACTGCCTAGCCAGCAGATGCATTTAAAGCAGCATAAACAATCAACATCTATTCTTTCCAAATCAGGAGCATCAGTAAGCCAGCGTGCATCGATCTTACTTGATTGAATTTCATTTAATTGCTGTAAATTAGTAGAAGTGATTCTTGGAGTATCGGTTGTCCACATCTGCTGTACTGTTCCTTCAGATTATTAGATTCCTGCAGCCCCTGAGTGCCATGCCTAAGTGCCGTGCCATTATGCATGGGTATCCATCGTGTTTACATTTTTGTAAATCACATGGAAATAACTTTAAGCTGCAACAAAGTAACCCCATTGAACTTGTACGTTATGACTCAGTACTTTCTGATGTAGGAAAATGATGGATTACAAAGGATCACCTATCCAGAATCTCACTGGTGTTCTGTCACATTTTACTGCCTGATATTACTATTTGTGAAGAAAGCTGCAGTGGAAATAAAACTGACACAGCTCGCCTTGGTGCAATCATGCACCAAGCTTAATCAGATCTGTTCTTATATATTTCAGTCACAATGGTACAAATAGGAACACATGGCATCTGCAGAATCTGCAGATCAGAGGTGTTTTATAAACAGGCGATTCAACATTTAAGCGATGACAGGGTACTTTACATGCTACATTTTGTAATGTACAGCTGTAATCATGGTTTCATGATTGAGATAGATGTTTTAACTAGCTAATGTCAGTGCCGCAACTAGCTAATAGGGAATTTACCCATCACCATATCCTAAAATTACTCCAAAGACTAAAATTGACACATTCTGCAAAAATTCTAAACACTTTTTTGTGAATCTATTTTAATGTATGGTAAAATATTCAATAAATGTACCAACAAAAAAAAAAACATGAAAATGACTTAGTAGGTCAGTTGTTAAGATTGTTGCTCAATTTAGCTCATGCTAGATTGTATTAGCCTATTCCTTATTTGAAAGTTTTTGTATTACAGCTTTTCACCTGTTGTAAAACACATACATTTTACTGTTAATGCATAATGCAGTAAAAGTTTTCATAAAGTATACAGTAATTAGCTAAAGTATTTTTGAGGGATAAACGATGTACATAGCTACCATGAGATCATAGATTGGGTTTTGAACTCTGATGTGAAGCCTCGAGATTAGCATTTATCATCTAACAACCAACAACTTTTCAAGCACAAGTTATTATCCAGTCAGCATACATGCTATGATTTTATCTTTCATTAAATATAACCTAAAATGAGTAAACTCATAAACTTAGGTGATAAAGGTGAGCTATACTTTTGTTAGTATAAACACTATTCTTTTTCCCATCTGAAGCGTCCATCTAAACATCACTAAAATCGTATCTTTCTCCTAACCATCTCCTCTAATCTAGCACAAATAATCCTTTGCAGTTTAAGAATAACATTAGAAGGAAACGCGGAGCTAAAATAGGGCTAAGGCTGTGATCACTGTGATCAAATCTATTTCAGGCCTGTTTATAAGCTAATCTAGTTTTTAGTGGGATTTTACTGTTATCACGAACTGAATAGGAGATAAAAATGAGCATTATAAAACACTGAATTGGGGTCATTAAAAAACTATAAGACTATTTATCACCAGAGATGGGCAGTAATGCGTTACTTGTAACGCGTTACTGTAATCTGATTACTTTTTTCAAGTATGGCAAAGTGAGTATGGCAAAATGGTCAAAATCTCAACCTGATGTTGCATTTAGATTAGTGTAGGGGATGTGTCTGAACTGGCATGTTCTCATCAGCTCAGTTTTGTTACTGTGGTAAATCAATAGGTATTTAACCTCTGCAGTGGTTGATTGTATTTATGCCATTTGCTTTTGTGTACTGCTCAGAGATACTTTGCTTCAAAGCCTTCAGATGTTCAAACACTGACTGCATCATGAGAGCCAAAGGACACGATCACATGCAGCATGAATTTGACCCCAGGTAATTTTAGAATCTTTTATGATTTTTATAGAAAGGAGTGAGAAGAAACAAGAGAACAACTGTAAGTCATTCAGGTGACAGAGTAGTCACAGAATGATTGAAGATCTTTACTACTGATAGGTTTCTTGAAGATAATGAAAATAGGAGGAACATAAGTTCTGATTACTTGAACAGTCAAAAAAGACTATGAAAATCAACCCGGATTACATTGTCCAAATATTCCCAAATTTAACTGTATAGGCATTTTATTTCATAAATGCAGTTTTCCTGCATTTATGAATACCACCTCTGAATACCACCAGCCAGCCCACACCTGTCCAAAAGCTTTTGAGTAAACTCTTCTGAAAATATGCGTACATGTAATAAGCTTCATGCTTTCTACTCTCTGTGGTGTCTGGTTACATTTTGCAAATGTGTTTTTTTCTTTCTGACAGTAGCTATCCTAGCTACATTGTTAAATTAGGTTGTCAAATACTGTGTTGTCTCCTAATGAAACACACATAACACTAGTTTCACTTTTGTTCTCTGTGTTCCTACGACACTTACAGCTGTGCTTAGCTTATGATAAAGAAGAGTCACATCTAATCTAGTGTTTACTTGCTTATGGTTGTGGTAAATTGCCGGAATAATCACATTAGTACTACACAGATAGAGCTGCAGTACACGTTAACTGTTCTTGGTCTGACATTACAGAATAACATTATAGGCATCAGTGCCAATTTTCAAACCTGGACTCAGTTATAACTGGTCACATACTGCTGCTTAGTCAGGACCTGCATGCATCACATTGCAAACACTGTGTACCCCTTTAGCACCATTTTACAATGCATAGGTCAGAGAGACTTAAATACAGTGCAATCAGCATTTAAAATCATTACAACGATAGTAGAGGCAAATGTGGTACGCTAGCACTATCACGGTCATGTAGAAAGTGTAGTTGCCTTGGATTAGGCGCTTAACTTTGAGGTTTGGATGAAAATACAAACCTTCACAATCTATTTGTAAATCTAACTGAGTGGTTTTGGTTAAAACCAAACAGCAGCAGAACAAGGAAAGTAATAAAAAAAAATTAAACTCTAAAATTACTCTGTGTGTCTCTGTAACACTCCTGTCTCTTGGCTGGAAGCACTATGACTGTGATTGAATTCAATAAACGTCACATTTATTGACAATGTCATTCATACAAGTGCTTGAAAAAAGGCTTTATGGAGCTTGGGTGGCAGCAGGTGACAGGTTTCTAGAAAACAGAAATAAAGAGGTAAATAATATTGTCATGTCAAAAAGTTAAACCAGACAGACGGCAGGGTATGCAATAAGCCTTATCTGTCATTTTTGTCCTTTATTTTTCACATAAAGATTTTAAACTTCCAAAAAGTAGAGCTCTTTCATGGATGTCTACTTGGGTCTGTATGACTATATTAGAGTTTGATTTATTAAACATCAAATTTGTTATTGAAAAACAGTACATTTAACATAATTCTTGAAAAACTAGTAACTTTTATAATTCACGTGTGTTTTTCTGAAGCTTTTGTTGCTTTCTCCTTCTGGTGATTGAAAGATTGCATTGAAAACAGGAACATTAAAAATAAAATGGAGTCAGCTAAATGTAAGTCTTTTTTATTAAACCAATTATAATTTAATTATTTTAGGAATTATGCATGATTAAAAAATTTTTAAATTAAGATTAAAACCTGAAGTAACCACTGCCGTATCCCCAGGGGCTATTTCTACACGCGTTTCAGAAACACTGCACTCTGTGCAAGACTTGCTGATAAACTTTAGGCAACAAACAATTATGACAGCAGAGGAACTTCAGAATGATGGATAGGCAGCATAGAAACAATGTGCCTTCTTCAATACAATATAAATGATTTGTACTGTACCATAATGAGAGAGAGCTCTGGCACACCAGAGGCCAAATAGTTTGGATTAAATGGAATCTAAAATAGGTCAGCTTTTGCCTCCGTGGTCAGATTTAATCAGAGTTAAACTTTTCATAAGATAGAGTGTAATGCCACCTTCAAAATCTATCTAATTTAAAGGAATTACTCATCAGGCCCTGGTCAATTATTTGCTTTTATCAATATCCGCTATCTAAGTTATACTGCATCAGCTTATTTGAATTTCATAACCAAACACTAATATTCTCCCTCATAAGATCATATGAATATTATGTAAAAGGCTTCAGGGAGATCGCACTGCAATGTGAGTTGCTTTCTCTGAAATGGCAGAACGCTCTGAAGGTGCTAATTTTCTTTCCCCAGAGGTGTAGAGGCCAGCAATCCTTTACCTTCATTATAGAGCCGATGCAATGATGAACTCTTTGTCTTGGAGGCAAGTCATTTAACCTCGTCTTACCCCAACCATTCAGTTTGTCACTGCACACTCATGCCATGGAAATGCCAGAGGAGTGGTGGCGCAATGAATGTCATATGAAAGTCAGGGGACTGAGAGAAATTAAGTTGTCAGTTCAAGATACATTTTCCATAATGGAGTTTGTGATTAGAAGGTATTACACAAAGCGCACGACCACTGGGGACTTAATCATATGGAAATACAGTAGAAGATAATGAAGACAAAGTAGCAGAGGACAGAACAAAAAAAGAACAAGAAGATTCCTGGCTAATAATGACATAATGTTGAACACTGGCAAATGCTGAAAGGCTTTTTTTTTATTCCATTGTATCTTTAGCAATCTTTGTTATTCACAAAGTAGTAACTGAAAAATACGGGCGGACACAAATAATACCCCGAGTAATGTTACAGCTACAGCTCTGATCTTACCTCTGAACAGGAAAAAGGTACGTCTACAGAATAGCAAAATAGATCAATAAAATTATTAATGTGACATGAAATATAAAATCGCACTGAAGTGTTTTTGTGTGAATTACTACTTAAAAGTTTATCTGTAATAATAGCCGCAGTTCCCACTCGTGCAAAATTCAACAGATTTTCCAGAAAATCTAGCCGCAAGATTAAAGGGCGAGGTCAAGAGACCGAAGGGTTAAGCAGTCACCATGGTAACTTGGTCCGCTGAGTCAAGAGAATGGTTGCAGCAACTGATAAAAAAAAAAAGGTGTTACTTCCTGCAGTGCCCCACAGTGGCCAAATAATACCTTCCTTGATGATGTGACTTCTGGGACGATCTCAGGAAGGAGTACGTGCTAAGTCTATACACAAAAAGGTTGCTAATATATTCTGTGACTACACGTCTTGCTTGTCTGATGATACTTTTGAAATTCTGTGGCGCCAGATTTGGAGATGATTGAAAAATATTCATGTTTTAACAGCATTTTTCCAAATATTAGCTGGAACCCTGGAGCTCATAACTTGGCTAACACATTTTTGAGAGCTCAACCATCCCCTAGTTGTCAAAAACTTTTTGAACTTCTTCAAAATGGGCACCTGAACTCAGGTGCGAAGATATGACTTACTTATGACTCACTACTTGGCAACCTCCCTGCTGAACACTTTCAGAAATCAAAAACCGGCTAGAAAGTGAATCTTAGTCATCTGTTAATTCTGGTAAAGACTGGAAAAAAAAATCACGTCCACTGAAAAATGTTCTGTGTTGTGTTTAAAACATCCCAGTGGAAAATAATGATGAGTTGCACTGAACTCAGGCGTGTGGTTCAAAAGTTATGCACATAAAAGCACCTATATATAACCTTCACCCACTGGTGGCCCTTATACACGTAAACGAAACTTAGTTGAGAAAGAATTAGACTTTCATAGCATATGGTTGTCTCAGGGCTGCCAACGAAGAAGATAAAGAAAGAAATTAGGAAGAAAAAATGGAAATATGGCCGCTTAAGCTGTTTCACGCTTGACCTCCAATGGATGCATGTTTCCATCCACTTGTATAATGTGAATATAACGAGTTGGCTGCACTGACATAATGAACTGTAAGCAATAAATCTCTATTTTTCTATTGCTGAAACCTTAGCAGAAGATGAAGGCACTGTGAAATTTATTTGTGTTATTTCAGCTATTGTTTGAATATTTTGAGTTTTTTTTGTGTGAATTGATGATTTCACAAGGGTATGGCTCCAGGTTATAAATATTTACATTTTTTGTCCGTGTAAGCACTTATTTTTCTATTAGCATTGCAAACAAAGAGGTCCTCACCTGCTGTCCTCTTTGTTGTATCAAATGAACTGCATCAACATTAAGAAAAAAATATGTTCCATTAATTTTACTATTTTTTCATTTTGAGTTGCATTCTGCAGACAAATCTCAGTTGATGATTATCGCTTCCTTTTTGTTATAAATTTAAAGGGTTTTATACAAAGGTAAAATAGGGCAAAGGCAAAAACACAGGAGCCTTTTTATTCCAAATAGAAGACACATTTTAAAATCTTGAGCACATTTAACACGTTTCTTTCCTTTTCTTCTTTTTTTTTTAATACACCAAAGTCCTTTTGTCATTTAGATTGGCCATCTTAACATTTTCAGATTTTAGAAGGGTGGTATCAGCAACTAGCATTTATCAGTCTACTCAGAGTAGATGTGAGAGAATGAACACATTAATCGTTGTTATCATGACTGCTACTAGTATCAGTCCACTACAGTATGTGGGCTGCATAAATGTGAGGAGGTGTAAAAAGAGATGCGCAGTGTAGCCTATTAAATAACCAGGTTCACAAGAGAAAAGCTGCAGCTTTGTAGGTGTGTATTACCAGGTTATTCCATTATCACGAAATAATGTGTGCGAGAACAAAAGAGGGAAAAAAAGAGAGTTCATGGAGGTTATTATAAAAAATATAAATTGTCACGTTATTTGCCTTGATGATAGAGATGCGAGAGGGTTAGTCTGAAAACACTGCAAAGGAAAAAACAGCCTTGCTGAGCATCTCAGTCTTTTCAACTCGCATGCTGAAATATACTTGCAAGGCAACTGGAATGAGATCAGCACTTACCCGAAAGAGTTAAAGCGGCGCCTGAGGCTATCCTTCTAAGAGAAGCTGAAGTGTTGTTTGAAGTCATTCCAAATAAGAATTGTCTCTAATTTAATGTCTTCAAATCTTTTTATTTTGTCATCGTCCACTTTGCATCAGTATTCTGTTTTTTACACAAAATGTAAAATCTTACACAAAAAGATGTGTGCTATTTTCACTTGGTTTTTTTTTTGTTTTTGTTTTTTTAATCTCTGGAACATGGCCCTGTCAAACTTGCCAAAGTGAATCCTTAATCCAGCATTTTTAATGAAATATCAACAACTTCACCCAAAAAAAAACCGACAACAAATTGCTGGTTTTCTCATCTAAAATGTAGCAAAGAAAACAAACTTGCTTTTGCTTGTTAGACGTTCTGCTTCGCATCAATTACTTGCACCACAGCCAAGATAACCTTTGTAAATCTTAATTTGAAGATCATGCTTGAGCACTGCTACACATTGTGTTAGGATGCACCTCACAGAGGTTGATTCTGTACCTCTGTATCTGTTTGAATGTTGGTCTGTATGTTTTATTGTCAGCTTGATGGTCAGCTTGATGTCTTGCAGGTACAGTGGTGAACTCTTTTAATCAATTCAGATGTGACTAGAAAACTGGAGAATGAGGGCATTCTGGTGAAGACTAGATGCTGGAATTGGTCCTTAAAATAAAGTAGGTACAGAGTGTGACTGCTGAAGAGGCAAGTTCAAACCCTCCTTGAAGAAGAGCAATGTTAGTAAGCTAATAAAGGCTAATAACACTGACAAAAGCACCAGTGCTTTTTAAAATTAATTTATTATTGAAAAACAACAAAATCATAATACACAATATGATGACATTATTTTTCAGAAAAACATGTAAACCTGTTTCAACTCATGACTACGTCATGATAATGAACAACGTGCAATGTTCTTCTTCTTTTAGCTGCTCCCCCCACATCTGATTATGCACCCACTGTCTCCATCTCACTCTATCCCTATTGAGGATGCTGGGGATAGAGTCAGGATAGGATAGAGTTTCTGTCACACCAACACTCTGCATGTCCTCCTTCACTTCATCCATGAATCCACTCTGCAGTCTTCCTCTTTTCCTTCTGCATGGCAGCTCCATCCAAATTCCTCCTTTTCACTGATTCCTAACACACCTTTTCCCTTTCTTCTTCCTTTCCAGCCAAACACAGAACAATCTCTACCAGCCCCCTGTTGGCCAACAGAACCAAAGGGCATTGTTATTAACCCAGGTAACAACAGGTTTGCAGTATGGAAATCCCATTCTTTATAATCAACATGTTTGTTTTGGCTAATATTTTATGCTGTTCCTCTCCATTTATACTAGGAGTACACTGGCTCGTGGCCCGCCGTAGCTGTGATGAACAATGTGGAACATGCACTCTGTTTATTCATTCACAAAAGAGACTAGAGGAACAAAATCGGCCTGAGACTTCACACCTTGATCAAGGCTACAAATTCCCACCATGCCATGCATGAACCAGGTTTCCTGCATCCTGTAGGTTCTTGTAGATTAGTTTGTGACATATTTTTTTGTATAGGTATGATGTTGACTGTCCAATTATGACTTGCAGTCATACAGAATCATTCAAGGTAAGCCCTAATGTGTGGGAAAATGTTCATGTACATCTGATTTTTTGAGTAATCCTGCTAACAAACATTCAAAAAAAAAAACAAAAAAACAAAAGGAATACTGAATATATTTCAAGGGCAATTATTAAGGGAAGCTCAAAAAACTATAACAAATTCCAAGTTACACTATGAACACAAAAGTAGATCTTATATTCAAAGTAGTACATGGATAAAAGCACATGGATGAAAAATTAAAATACTCGTGGGTGAATTTAATTTATCTGCTTCAGTGTGTTTATGTGCATGTTAACATGTCACACACATTTCAAGTTTTCTTAGAAACATGTCAAAACAGGAGCAGTTGTGTTATTAGTGATGCAGTCTCTGATTTTATTGATGTGACAAGCCAAAATGTGTGGTATGAAAAAAAAAATCTACACAGGTCTTATATTAGAGAGACGACTCAATAAAAGTTACATTTTAGATTAAAATCCAAAGTGCAGTTGATGGATTTTCAAAAAAACAGGAAACATTCAATCACTTTAATTATACAAATGCTTTACGTGTAGATCAATATTATACAAACCTCCAGGCTGTAGCTGTCATGCCAAATCCATCATCTGGTAGATGTCACTAAGCCGAAACAAATGCTATAAAAAAGCATATGAGCATGGTGAAAAGTAAAAATGTAAAAATGCTCCGTGCACAGCATTTCTCATTTCTTATGAATGAGCAGAAACCAGATTTGTAATGGTAACCAGAGTAAAACAGGTTGCATGTTAAAATTCCCTCATTTTGTCTTTGAAAAGCCAAGTTTTCCAAGATGCACAAAAAGCGCTTTGAATATTAAGTGATTCATGTGTAATAAACACAAGCAATATCAATATAAATCTTATCAAGTCTGCTGAATAAGAAATGTGTTGTTTGCAAAATGTATTCATTAGGACTTGTGCTGCCTAAAGTGCTTAATGTAGCAGGCATGATGGCAAAAGCCTAGCATGGCTTAGGACACAATTTCAGCATTTATTGCGTCATTAAAATTTACTTGCTCGGGGCAAGGTCAGTCCTTTTTAAAAATATTCTGGAGAGGTCATGAAAAAATAGTTAGGGTCATTAAAATTTAATCAGGTCTCCATTCCCACAGGTATTGCAAACGTTTTATGAACAACCCCGTGCTATCAGATGTGCTATATATCACAAATAGCCTGAGGAAATATGACGCTGTGATGTGCCTCATTCAAAACATACACCAACCAGCCACATTTTAAAAACCACTGAGAGGTCTAGTATGTGGGAATAACATTGATTAGCTTACTAGAGTGGAAGCTACCAATTTTGGGGTTGCATTAGGCAACAAGTGAACAGTTGAAGTTAATTTTTTAGAAGGTAGAAAAATGGGCAAATGTGTTAAGTGTAATCATGGCTAGAGAACTCTGTCAGAGCAAATTCAAAACTGATTGATACTGTGATGTGGGTTGTATTCAGTAGTTGAGAGGAGGTGGCAGAAACACTCAAAACCACACTGTTACTGGGACACACTCTTCGCCAACCTTACAAAGAACGGTTGAACAGCTGCTGCCTTAGCATGCGAGTAGTGTTCATACAACCTGTAACGTTACTTTGAGTTAGGGAGGTAAAGATATCTCAGTCCATGCGTCATTGTGCAATCACATTTCTCCCACACTCTACAGAGGGCAGTGGGGCCTACTTGTGACATCACTAAACATTAACTTAGGTTGTCTTAAAGAGACAGTACACAATACCGACTATTACAGTACCTTACAAAAGTGGTCCAAAGAACCACAAAGCATGAACTGGTGAAATAATAATGGGCACCAAAGTCCTGTGTTATGCAGCTGAAGAGCAAAACCTGGCTGCTGTGGTCGATTTCCTGAAATCCTTAATGTTGGCAATGGTATAAAGATGGCCGAACAAACATACCAGTGCAGGATGTTGCACAGAGGGCTACATAGCCACTGCTGAAAATACCTACACATGAATGTCAGAACTGAAGCATGGAGCAATGCAAGAAGGTGTCTGTGTAATAAATCATGTTTTCTTCATGTGCATCATTTACCTCAGAAAGACAAAGAAGCAGATTCCACATAGAGAAAGTATGAGATCTGCAATGTTCTGCTAGAAAACCTGTCCATTGATCTTGATACTACATAAACACAGATTATACACAGCCCTTTATGGGAACAGTATTCCCTGATGACTGTGGCCACGGTAATGCGCTGTACTACACTGCAAAACAGTTTGAGGAACAAAGAAATCAAAGTGTTGATGGCCTTCAAATTTCTCAGAATTCAGACTGAGCTCCTGCATGAAGCAGGGACAAAAAAGAAACCAACTAAAATGATCTGCTTATAATGTCTTAGAGCGTTATAACACAGAACACCAAGGGCACCAATAGCTCATTCTAATAGTTTTAATTAATACTTGACATATTAACTATTTCAACATTTGTACAGGAATAATGTAAATGTAAATATAAAAATGTAACTGATAGAGAAGAGTACATGCCGCATGGATATATAGCCATAATCCGCTACAGTATGTTATGTTAGTATGTTTTGTGCTGTTCTGTAGAATAGGACGAACATGTTCAGTATCGTATGCTAATCACTGTTTAAAAACGATGTGCAAGTGATGCTTAACTTTACTTTTGTATGCTTGTTGCTCAAGTCTAATTGGGTGAAATAATCTCACTGCAGATCCAGGGCATAATAAGATTAAACATTACCATCAGAAGTGGACTTTTCCAGACTATCAAATTTACACTCCAGTCCCATGCGACCTGTTTATTTTCAATTAGGTTTTGAAAATGAAAAATGTTCTGGCAGAGTGTGGGGGTGGAACAATACCTCTCTGAAAGTCTGCCATGGCCTGCTGCTCATGTTCACACTCATCCTCTGTAGGAACTCCCACTTCCCGAATACAAGCACACACACCAACTACATATTCTGGATTTGCATTTAATTTTATGAAAGACAGCAGTGAGATATGTACAGTCTATATACAGAAATAAACAGCATATACTTCAGCTAAGCTTGAGGTGGTATAGCTGATGTGGATGAGAGGTTAAAGGTGAGTGAATGAATATTTAACACTCTAAACACTAAATAAAAAAAACTCTGAATCTGCCAAAGAACAAGGATGCCTGCAATCAAGTTAAATGTCTTAACATTTGCTGTCTGAACCGAAACATTAGCAGCAAAGTAAAGTACTTCACCAGAGTCGAATAAATGAGTATTATCAACTTGGCAATGTTTGCCACGTCACACAAAGATAAACTGATGTGACGTCTGTGGTGTCTGAACAAGAAAAAAAAAGAAAATCGTTTATCATTTCACAGTGTTGCTCCTCTTGCTGTGGGCATGATCAGTTGAATTACTTGACTGACTCGATATAATTTAGAACTTGAAATACACTATACTACCAAAAAATATTTGCTCATCTGCCTTCACACGTATGTGAATTTCAGTGACATCCCATTCTTCATCCATGCAACAGCTTCAACTCTTCTGAGAAGGTTTTCCACAAAGTTTAGGAGTGTTTATGGGAATTTTTGAGCATTCTTCCATAGGCACATTTGTGAAGTCAGACACTGATGTTGGACAAAAAGGTCTGCCTCACAGTGTCCGCTCTAACTCATCCCAAAGGTGTTCTGTCAGGTTGAGGTCAGGACTCTGTGCAGGCCAGTCAATTTCTTCTGCACCAAACTCACTCATCCATGTCTTTATGGGCCTTGCTTTGTGCTCAGGTGTGTAGTCATGTTGGAACAGGAAGGGACCATCCCCAAACTGTTTCCTATGTTGAAGCATTAAGAGTTGCTTTCATTGGAGCTAAGGCTACGTTCACACTGCAGGTCTTAATGCTCAATTCAGATTTTTTGATCAAATCCGATTTTTTATCTGCTTGTTCACACTACAAATAAAATGTGACAGCAAACGCGCTCTAGTGTGAACCCTCAAAGCGGCCCGCATGCGCAAAAGAAGACGTCACACACAACGCGTTCTGTTTAGACCAAGACCAAACAGTATCGTTTGACTGATGGCCCTTAATATAAAGACTTGTTTCGGACTTTATAACTTAAAGCAAAATTGGGAAACGTAAAGTTCTTTTGTTATTTACAGATGGCCTAATAATTATCGTTATTGCTGTTTTAGAGGAGTGGTGCTTCAAAGGATAGTTGCAGATTTCTGTAAGAATCTGCAGATTATACAGTAAAAATAAAATGTTCACGTTTCTCCAACGTTGTCTTCCCAACAGTTTCCCTGGATGGCCAAGAAGGTTCGCGATGTCTTCTCCGGCGCTGATAATTGGTGTCTGTTTTGTGTCAGTGACGTAGAAGACAGATTTAATGTGACATGACCATTCAAACAGCAGTCGCTTTCTGAAACATCAGATATGTATCGGATTCAGTACTACATACAAAAGTGACCCAGATTGGATTTGAAAATATTGGATTTGTGCCGTTCACACTGTCATACCATGATCAGATATGGGTCGCATAGGGTCAAAAAAAGTCGGATTTGATGCACTTTCGCCTGCAGTGTGAACGTAGCCTAAGGGTTCAAGCCTAACTCTTGAAGAATAGCCCCATACCATAATCCATTCCTCCACCAAACTTTACACCTGGCTAGAGATGGGCAGTAATGCGTTACTTGTAACGCGTTACTGTAATCTGATTACTTTTTTCAAGTAACGAGTAAAGTAAGGGATTACTATTGCAAAAACGGTAATTAGATTACCGTTACTTTCCCGTAGGAACGCTGCGTTACTGCGTTACTAAAACCGTGATTTTTTGCGAGAATGTCTCACGACAGTGACGGAAGCGAGTGCGCCGTTAGTGACAACAGCTGTGTGCAGATCAACAATGGATCACATATCGATTGTGGGAGAGAGTATGAGCGTGCAGCGTTTAAAGCGTGGAAGTACTGACCTTACTTTGAGTTTGATTCCATAAAAAGTGACAAAAACATTAGCGTCCATCGTGCGTGGGAAGAAAACTTCTTTTTTACAGCGAAAAAAATCCCTAAACTTCCAAGCAAGCACCGAGTGCGCAACGACGTAATGGGAAATTCACAGAGAAACTCGCAGATTCTTCCACTGACCGCGGCACACCTGCACCAGGGTAAACCTCTGCCTGCCCTACTCCTGCTTTACAGGTGAAAATAGAGCAACAGGACTGCTGAGTCTTTGACTTTATTTATTTTCTGCTGTGTTTTACTTGCATCTATTTGAAAGAGTGAGTGTAAACACAAAAATATTTTATTTTATGTGCTGGAATGTGCAGAAAATAGGTTTAAATGTTAAACTAATTTATTCAAGTCAGAAAATGTTGCATATAATTAAATTTTTGCTTGATGCATAAAGTTAAAAGATTAAAACTGATAAAACAAGTTAAAAAAAAGAGACTTTTCCATTTGATTACATTTTGTATGATGGATTATGTAGAAAAAGTAGAATTGGGCTGAAAGATCTATCGCTTTATCACCTCTTCAGGTTGTAAATCGTGTTTTTTTAAAAGTAACTAAGTAACTAAGTAATTAATTACTTTTGAAAATAAGTAATCAGTAAAGTAACGGGATAACTTTTTGGGGGAAGTAATCAGTAATTAGTTACTGATTACTTTTTTCAAGTAACTTGACCAACACTGCACCTGGCACATTAGAGCCAGAGAAGTGCTCATGGCAACCATCAAACCCAGACTCATCTATTGGATTGCCAGATGGGGAAGCATGATTCACCACTCCATGATTCACCACTTTGTGTCTGAGTTGCTGTCCATCCCAGTCACTTCCACTTTTTTAAAAATACCATAAACAGTTGACTGTGGAATATCTAATAGTGTGGAAAATTCACAACTAGACTTGAACAGGTAGGATTTTATCACAGTACCACGATGGAATTCACTGATTCCTGAGAGCAACCAAACCTTTCACAGATGTTTGTAAGAAACAGACTGCGTGCCTAGGTACTTGATTTTATATATCTGTGGCTGTGGATGTGACTGTAACACCTGACTTCAATGATTTGGATGGTTGACTGAATACATTTGGCAATATATTAGCAATATGAGCTAAACTGAAGAACTCTAGCTATGCGGTTGCTGAAATGTTCTATCTATGGTCTATTTGGTATCCTAGAGTAAAATCAAGATTGTTGTATGTAACTGTATGTATGTCACTGACTGGGCTTGATCAGTTGCCAGTGAAGGATCTCCATTTCTGTCGGAAAAGCTAGACCACAGGAGGTTACTGCAGCAAACAAAAAATGGCCTCTAGGCATGTAAGAAAAGCTTAGTGGCCATTTGCTGCAGTTTAGTTTTGTATAGCTCATTCAGTTCTCATCGCTAAATGACTCGCATCAGAAATATCCAACATGACTGCAATAATTGTGTTTACTCAGGAAGAATTGTATCAGGGGAGCTAGGTAGGACTACTTAGAGCTGATTAGTGAACAGCTTCTGGTAGTATTCATTACATATTCTGAAATACCTTGACTGACTTCATGTTAGCAACATGCCCAACTGGTCAGGAAGGTATGATACACATTTCCTCTCCTTGTTTTTTGAGAGCGAGCTTAAATCATTTCAATTGACGTAATTATTGAAACAAACTATTATAGCGGACTGAATTAATGTGAACCACTGGAGGGTGTTTCAGATACCCTTTGGCAGCAGAGCAATGAAGTAGTTTCAGTTCAGTTTCAATTAAAAGTTTGTGTTGTGTTGAAGCAAAGGATGAAAATAGTTCATAGGCAGATGGAAAATAACCAGAAAAATCAAAAGAAAACTAGAGAAATTAATGTATTTGGCGATTAGACTCCTATGACCAAGACTGAAACCACGCAGTGAGGAAGCTGATTGGCCTAAAGAAGTTGGGTAAGAAGATGATTGAACTACAATAATGATGACAGTATTGAGATTGACAGCGTGGGAAAGTGGTAGTGATGTAAAGAAGAGAAAAGCAGCCTAACACCCAGGAAAGCAGGCAGATGAGTGATTACAGATCGTCCTTATTGAACTTGTCCATAAGCTTCATATAGTTCAAGTGTATAGTGTAAGTCTATATAGGTCTGACGTAAATAAGAACTAGCAAGTGTTATGCCTTATTCCCACTTTAGCTATTCATTTGATATCTATCCACTAGGGGTGGAGCAGAACCCGAATACGGTATTCGGGAAGGCACAAATAACGTGTTTAATTTTTAAAAAATACTTATTTTGAACAAATACTTTAAAAAATATTTGTATTCATGAACAAGAAAAACTTAATATCAAAAAGTTGAGTTTCCTTATGAGACTGCAATACATGACCGGATGAGTGAGTGACGTGTGAAAGAGGTGAGTGACACAGGCTGCTCCACACAGCAACAGAGACGGCTCAGCTGAGCACAAAAGACTGAACTCCATCACTATTTTTGTTGAATAGGTTTTTTTTGTACGTTAACAATGATGAAGCAGTTTATAACTTTAGCGAAGATCAGGATATTATTCCATTACGCTGCATTATTGACGTCTGCCGTTGGGTGCTCTAATGTTCGTTCTGTTTACATAGGTCTGTTAGCTCGGTCATTTAGACAATAGGCTGTTGACAGAGTAACGTTAATGTTCAGTTTAAAAGGTTAAAACAATGCTTTTGTAGTTGTGGTGAGTTATAACTTGTGGGAGTTATATGGTACGTTTAAGTTACTCTGTCTTTTGCAGATAGGAAGATGTAGACTATTTCCTAGTTAACCTTAGCAGAGCTTCCCATCACTCATTAACTTAGCTGACACTCCCCACATGGATTTGGGCAACCAAACAGAAAAGAGCGTTGCTGCTGCTGAGCCACCTCTTGGTCCTCCACCAGCCAAAAAACTTCTCAAGTTCTGTGTGGAAGCATTTCACAGTCAGTGCTGCAGATGAAACCAAAGTGATATGTAATGTCTTCAAAAGTCAAATCAGCAGAGGCAGAGATATCAAACATCTGTCAACATCTGCTATGCATAATCACATGCACTTAAAGCATCCTCTCCTGGTACTGTCTGCCAACTCCCCCCACAAACACCAACCCCCCCACCAGCACCAATTCATAATCACAACCATGTTCTGCCCCTGCAAGTCAGTTTCGCTGTCTGTTCAGCGTTCTCCAACAAGGACGGGTGGTGGTGGGGTTCATAATGTTCACAATGGTTGGTTTCAACCATGGATGAGGCAATGGCTGTTATGTTATTTTCTTTTCAATGACCTTCCTTGTTACATGTTAATTGCTGGATTTATGGAAAAACATCAACTAATACTGCATATCCATAATTATTATAATGGATATAATTAAAGAATACTTACACTATAACGTTAATTAGAAGTGTAAAGTTAAAAAAAAAAGGATTTTTAAGCCTATTTTGAATTTTACTCGAATACAAATACAAATACAAATACTTTTCCCCCCTCGAGAAATACAAACACAGATACAAATACCAGCTGCTTTGCACATCTCTACTATCCACTTATGTTAGCTAATTACAGACAGTCGTTGCATGTCAGCGTGTAAATGTTTGTTCATGCTGGAAGCGAAAAATAAATTCCTGATGTGCATGTGTCTCTCTCTCCCTCATGCACAATTTTTCTGTGTTTGGGCCACACATTATAGAATAGAATAGCCCTTTATTGTCATTTTACATTGACAATGGAATTTATGTGTACAACAAAATTTATGGAATAAAATAAATTAAATTATGGAGGGTGGATAACCTCCTCTGCCGCCAGATGGCGATGCTATTGTTCATCAGGGGGATGATAGGATAGTTGGCCTATAGAACAAATTGCTCAACCCTAATGTAGTCATTCTTGCATTACAGAACTCCTTCAATCATCTGGGCAGACAGATAAAAAAAAATCACCAACATGCCCTTTTCCTAGGGTGTAGGCATGTAACCTAAGGCTCATATTATATGCTGATAAATACAGTATGGAACAATTCTTCTGAGGTCATGCTGCAGAGTAAAGCAAAAGTAATGTAACTAGTAGTGTAACAAATGACCTCACTTAATGAGCAGTACTTTTAAAACACTAAATTTAAAAAAAAAGAAATTTAGATATTAATCAAAACTACACATGAATATTGAATAGGATACACATTATTATATAGTATCAATATAGTATTGATGTCCTTGCTTCCTCTAGTCGACACACAGCTTCACACAGCGCCTGCAGACAACACTTTAGCAGGAAATTCAGAGGTCAGTAAAGCTACACTGTAAACCCCAACAGTCCACCTGACTTATAAAGTTTGTGGATACAACAATTAAAATGCGTCACAAAGTTGAAACAACTTAAAACTTTTCTGTTCTCTTAACGATTCAAACAGTTATAATTGTACATGGCTTAGAAGTTAAGAGTAAATACTGCTTTTTTAATTATGATTTTTGAGTAAATGTTTTTTTTTTCGAGCTCCGCATTTGTACGTCATGACGTCATGACGTTTTCTCTCTAACCTGAACGACGTTGACAGAAAATTCTGTTCAATATGGCTGCCCTTCTCGAGCGACCGGAGAGCACATTTGGAGAAACTTGTAAGTAAAACGGAACCTTCGTTATGTTTATTTTTTCCGTAAAAAAGCAAGTATATTAATATGTTGCAGCCATTAACTTGTTTTTGAATGCGCCGTTGTGTTAAACAGCACAGACCCAGGTAGTGAATTGTTGTTCGCTGTTGTTCGCGCTCTTTTTCAAACCGATGATATCGTCAGTTTTACAGTTTTAACCGATTAAAACACAGTTTTAATAAGAAT
Source organism: Diplotaxodon limnothrissa (assembly GCF_057381915.1). Taxonomy (NCBI): domain Eukaryota; kingdom Metazoa; phylum Chordata; class Actinopteri; order Cichliformes; family Cichlidae; genus Diplotaxodon; species Diplotaxodon limnothrissa. Next base: position 26,249,411 of record NC_140596.1, read on the forward strand.
TGCACATAAAGAAAGTGTCTTAGTGATATTTTAACGACCCATTGCCAACGCAAGAAAGTTGGCGTTTTTACAACAGCAGCCTCATTGTTCGGCCGGGTTTTTTTCTTCTTCTCATTAGCATCATTCAAAAGTGACTTAGCTAGCAGTGGCAACTTCTATCTTAAGCAGCAGCCTGTAAAAGAAGTAGTTTGTAAGTAGAAGTTCTGTGTAATATTACAAGTATCTCACTGATGTATTATGTACTATTGCATAACAATGTGTCTTTGCAAAGATTTATCCCGCAGTTTGGCTTGGTTTTTTAAAATAACTGCAGTGTAAATTCATATGTATTCTGTGCTTTTTTTTTTTTTTTTTTCCAACTTAACAGAATTTATACATGGTGAGACAATGTTGATTATATGGTAAAAACTTAAAACTAAAAGAGGGTTACTGTTTACCATGACTAAATGGAATGATGGCCTGTGACTTTGTAACATCTGAAATTCTTACCTATGTTTTGGACTGTTGGATGATCGGCCATAGAATTCAAGACTGCACTCAAAGTAAACAGCAGTAATTGTAAGGTTTTTTTTTTACCATGCTAAGTGTTTATTTTGTCATGAAATGTACAGTGTACTTTTGAAATTTTTGAAAGCTGTAATGATGGCTGAGTATATAATTATCACTGACCAGTTCTACGCTGAACTTGACAGACACACACCACGACTTATGGCTCTATACAGACAGAAGGCTGCACGGACTGGCAAGATATCAGAGGCGCTGCGAACCATCCTGAATCATTATGATCTTCAGGTGAATATTGATAATGATAAAATTAACACAAATTAAAAGTTTCACTGATAAAAACTCAATTTTTCCTTGCTTTGAACATCTGTGTTTTTTACAGATTACAGCTCTGATCTGGTATGTTACTTTAAAATACTGTGTAGGATTTTTGTCAAATGAGTAAGATACAGACTCTTTGTCATAAGAGACAGAAAGGTTGTGTCTTAAAAGAAATGTCTCCAAAATTATGTAGAGTCACATGTCATGCAGTTTCATAAACATGTATTCTCCCCAAAAGAATGACACCTGAAAACTTTGTGTTCAATGAACTTTTCTTTTCCCTTTTTAGGAGGCGCCTGATATCAACGTGAAACGCACTGCAGTGCTTCGTGCCCTTCCTGTATACCTGCGGGAGGAGGACCCAGAATTCTTTAAGACATGTAATGTAAGTGTATTTTTGCATCACTTAAATTCTGCCAGTGAGATAAAACACCATGGATTTTTTTTAAATACAATTTAATACCCTAGCAGCTACCAAATTGTACAAGCAAAATACCCTCTCTTTAGAAAACCCTCACACACACACACAGGGTCAGGAGCAGGGCACAGGCGTATCACAGCACTTCGGCTACGCTGCAGGTGGCCCCAAAAACAAGGCTGAAGTCAAGATTTAGTTTCTTTTTGAGATAAAGTCATAAAATAAAAAATGACTTCTTTTTTTTTTTTTTTTAGAAAAATAACAAACATACTAATTATGTAATGCAAGAAGCTAACGCGTAATGTACATTTTTCAAAAAAGTAGAGTACCCTAACCCGTTACAAAGTAACCCACTACACTGCTGAATTTTTTGCTAGATTACACGTCTTGCTTGTCACATTCTCTCAAACCAACCTTACTTATTGATACTGTGTCTATTCCAGGCGGACACATTGGATGAGTCGACCCTCATTGACACTCCAGTTGCCCTTCTCACAGTGGTTACCGACGGCGCTTCCCAGACCAGTCCAGTCCATTTTACTTCCTCAAGCATGGCCATTGTGGTGGAAGGCGACTTGGTGATGCGTGATATTCCCAGATTTGCAGATGCATTTGCCTTATTGTTTGGCTTGATCTATGCTCTGCATTTAGACTACCCCAGGAAGCTCGTTCACACATTTACCTTTGTCCAAAAAATCTTCATGGGGCTTGTTGATGGCAAACCTCTGAAACCCTGCCTACATGCTCTTAAAAATGATTTGTTGCTGAAAGAGTAGTTCTGGAAGGAATATAAGGCAATGTTTGTTAGGACATGCACTCTGTTACTGAGCACTTTGTTTTAAGCACTTTATTTAAAGCACTTTAAGTTTACTACAGACTTTGGGTGGATTTAACTCCATCAGTTTACCTAACTTTGCTCTGGTTATTTGGAAGATGATCATCTTTATTTGTACCCATTTTATAAAATTGTTTTTCATTTCTTTTTCAAACAAAAGTGATTAGTATTTGACTTTTTATTTTGAATTTATGTATTTTGAGAAAGATGCAATTAGGACTGATGTTGTCCTTTGTGATTTTATAAAAAGATACATGTTCTACATTGAATTTATAATGCTCACTTTATGGTGCCAATGTCCATGTTAGTGGTTTTATAAAAACACTAAGTGATGTTTTTACATTTCCATAAAAAATGTTAAATAAACAAAATGTAAAGTAAATGAATTTCTCTAATTTTTTTTACTAGTCTACACTCAAACATTTAATAATAAATTTCTTTTAATTAATAATCATGTAATTTGCGTTTAGTTTGTAATATAATTGCATTGTGTTGGATCAAAATAGTAAACTACAAAAAACACAAAAATATTAAAATTAAAGTATATAGTTTTTAAGTAAAGCTCAATTAATAAAATAAAAATATAATTTAAAATTTTTAAGTTAACAATAAATACAAATCTGGGGGTGGGCGTCCGGGTACACACCGGCTCACTCCTTGGCGGCCGCTTATTGGGGCTCGCTCGGGCCACTTTGGAGGTGGGGTGCCCCCGGCCTCTCGGCCTGGGGCTCGGTCACTCAGGCACAGCTGGCTGCCGGCGGAGCTCACGGGCGCGTCACTGCAACTCCCCCTGGCTTCTGCTCCGCGGCTGCTGAATGAGCTCTCATCTGGGACTCTCCTTAGCTCTTACTGGGACAGTGGCGCGGCTGCCCCTCTGTGGGTCTTCCTTGGTCTCTTGTGTTCTGGGGGCCTCTGGATGTCTGGAGTTTTGATCTCCTCCATACCTGCTTGATACCATAGAGGACAGGGCTGTGGCTCCCCACACTCTCTAGCAGATCATTACATGGAGAAACCTTTGGAATGCAAGCATGCTGATCCACACAGGTATGCACACAGGTGTACACATGGGTATTCACAGATGCGGACTACAGCTTTCTTGGCTGCTGCCTCAAAGCACACTGTGCGCTGTCTATCTTGCGTGCTGCACAATATCGTTTATTATTTAGTAACTATTGATATCTATGACTAGCTAGTTTATTGTGATGGTGCTTTTTTTTTTAATTATTATTATGTTGCTCTTTGTTGTTTGCTGTCTCCCCTGTTTTTTTTTGTTTTTCTTTCTCTCCATACAGGTGACCCAGGAGTTTGTTTTTTTTTCTCTCTTCCCCCCCTTCTCACCGTCTCTTCTCCCCTTTGGTTTTCTTTCTTCCTCTCCCCCTCTTTCTTTCATTCTTTCCCCCTGTCCTATTAAAAAAAAAAAAAAAAGGATGACAAAGGATGAACTGAAGCTCCGCCATCACGTGATGTCACATGCTGCTGTTTCTGATGTCACTTCCAAAAAAAAACAAAAAAAAAAAAAAAAACAATAAATACAAATTTTGAGTACCCCATACTTAGAAAAGATGAGTTTGTGTACTTAAAACTTTTGAGGTAATCAGTTTCCACAAATGTTTTAAGTTCAGTCAACTGATTCGGGTTTACAGTGTACCGTTTCAACAACACTTAAGTCTTGAACACTTTTCATAAACGTTAATCTAGCTAATCTTAACATTAGCTGTTAGCAATTACCTAGTAGCCACATTGGTAATCTGTTAGCATTAACACAGTGGCTAGAAGACTGTAGCTAGATAACAAATGAATAATTACGAAATACTGAGCTGTGACAGAGCGAATTACAGATACACCGAGGACTGGTTGGGTTGCTGTACTAAGCAGCAGGGGAATCAAAGTTGAACTGAGCAGAGTATCCAGAGTGTGGAGAACTAATCTGAGCAAATAAAGAGTGAAACGCGGAGCAGAGCAGCTGAAAAGGGTGGATTTCATGCCTGAGGGGCAGAGTTGAGGAGATAAAGAGCTGCAGACTGAGGCTGAGCAGTGGGAATGATGGATGAGAGAGAGGCTGCAGACAGACGCGGACAAGATGATCAACTTTAACTATTCTGCTCTTACAATAATTTATTCAAATGTGTTTCTTATTTTGTTGTAGCCAGCTGTGTGGTCAGTTTAAAATGCAGGCGGTGTTCAGTTTAGTCTTACAGTATTTTTTTATACCACACTTAATCCAAAATTAATGTTTAACTTGTTCATAATGCTGTTCTTCTTCACTAATTCAATTATTTAGATGTATTAGATATTAGATTGGGTATTTAGATGTATTGTGTTGTCTTTTTTACCCTTTGTTTAGGTTCCAATAGAAACACTTCTCCAAAAATATAAAGTAATGTCAGTGGTCGAGGTGTTCCTGCAGGTGATCAGGTTCCAAGGTGCCGGGCAGAGCGCACAAAAAGGATGCCGAGCCATCCTTAACTTCATTAACACCAAAGCACCCAAAACTGATTAACAACCCTGTTCTACCAAACTAATGACATCAGTACCCTAAAAGATTAATTGACTTCCTTGGTATCAGTATCATGTTTGAAATTTAGTATCGTGACAACTCTACTCACATGTCCAGTTTCAAAACACCACAATGGCAAAAACAGCCATATTTTAGATATAGATTCTGTTTTATTCTGGACTGAAAATTCTGGCAAGTTTAGTTTACTTCACTAACAAAATGACTGTATGTTGTAAAATGAGCATGTTTTTAAGTGCTTTTTTTAAAAAAAGGGAAAAAAAGATGTGAACACTTTAATTTGTTCATCTAAGAGGTCTGAGACATCGCTAGACAAACGTATCAGTGTGCCTCAATTCCTGCATGCTCATGCAACCAAATCCACGTGAAAGTGAAAATCTCACTGAAAGAGCAATGCTTGGCCTCTCTCAGCCTCTATTGATCTGTTCCCTAGATGAGGGCAAGGTGAAGGACACAGCCCTCAATTGGATACAAGGAAGAAGGCAGAAAGAGGAAGAGGACGATGACAGATAGAGGTAAAGTGCTGCAGGAGAAAGAGAAGCAAGCAGAATGGGGAAGAGCTGTGGAGGTGGAGGAGAGAGAGAGAGAAAGGATCTGCAGGGGGCTGACTAACAATGGATGTGCAGCAAGGAATTTAGCGTAAAACAGACAGTGTGATGTACTTAAACTGGATTCAGTTTGCAGATTTAAGTAATGTTTCGTCTCTGCACCGCTTTATTCAATTCTGTACACGTCTTGTCTCACACACTGATCTACTAGTACGTCTACACCAACAAAAGTGTGTTTTATTGATGGCAAAAGCTCATCTCTACACTCTAGAGTGTCAGGGCATCAATGAAAATACATCACAGAGAGGAAGCAGTCAACTTCAGCCTCCACACTGACAATAAATCTGAGGGTGAGAGGGCCTTGTAGGATATGTGGAAAAAAAAACCTCATTCTCGCTGATGAGAAAGGTATGTGACGCAAAAGGACACTCCATCTAAAATGGGCTTCTGTCAGCACAGAAATGAAGGAGTTGGAGCGACAGTAGAAAGGAGAGAGGGAGATTAGCAGTGGATATGAGAAGGACAACAGATGAGCGGTTGTCTCCGCAGCTGAATCACATTCTCCGAGCCTATCAACAAGACACTTGGAGAATACAGTCGAGTCCAGTCTGGGGATTAAAAAAAGAAGGGGGTTGAACAACTGAGAAATAGACCGAGGTGTAAAAAGGAGAAATGTTGAAGAGGAAAATAACAGCTTCCATTGCAGACGGAGGGAGAAGGAGAGCACTGAAAATCAGCTGGAAGATGAATTTCTGTTGGCCTTGAGTTCCGCAGGCAATCCAACCCTGAGCCGACCTCTGCGTGTCTTACCATTTTACTTACCTGTTTTATTTGTGGTAACAATTTATGCATTTTCTGTTGTGGCCCATTTTCTGTTTCTCTGCTTCAAAGCAGTTAAACTGTCTCCAATGTAAACTGAAGAGTCAAACACCATTATTTTAGCACGTCCGACACACAGATTTGATTTAGCTTCCTTAAATGAATATATCAAAAAAAATGATTAAAAGTAGAGGTAATATTGTGCACCCTGCAATTTCTGGACGAAGGAAGAAAAAAAGATGCTTTTAGCTGTTGTGCTGTTTAAATGTGTTGACTGCTGTATGCTTGCTGGGAATGAAGCATATTTTCACAAGTTTTGGTCTAATGTGGTGACACTATTTAATTTTATTCAGGTGCTACATGGACCTGGAACTGTCCAAGCCTGGAATTGCAAATGACTTCAAGCCTTTTTATCCAGTGCATGGCTGACTGAAAGGAACAGGATTACAGGTTTATAAAAGTGTAGAGAATATGTTCCTTCTTTTCAGTCTAAAGAGTTTCGGATGTATGCACGTGTCACCAGAAATTGTTGGTGTACAAGGTCTCTTTTCAAACATTTACACTTTTAAACTGAAAAGCAAATAATGGATCATTCAGTTTGTGGAATTTATAAACATAACTTTGGGTGCTGTCTGCTCTTGGGTTTTTCAACAATACAAACATACGAACATATAAAACCAACAATTTCACATTATTTGGTCTGGTTCTTAACTATCCAACATTTTGTTTAGTTTTCTTAAATTATATTATTATGATTATATTGGACAGCACCTTGTAGAGTCTGCAGGTTCTCCCCGTGTCTACGTGGGTTCTATGGGTACTCCACCTTCCTCCCACAGTCCAAAGACATGCAATTAGTGGGGTTAGGCCAATTAATGATTCTAAATTGCCCACAGGTGTGAACCATCTGTCCAGGGTGTCTCGCCCTATGGCATCCTGGATTGGCTCCAGCCCTCCCACAACTCTTGAATTGGGTCAGCAGAAGAGGATGGATGAATAGTATTCCAGGAACTCGTCTTTATCAAAGTGTTGAGAGTAGGGACACACTGCTGGCGCCAGTAGCAGTTTTTGATACGGGCGACACGGGCGGTTGCCCAGGGCATGAGTACGAGCAATAAAAAACATTGCTCGTACTCATGCTGCCCCGACGTCAGCCAGCGCATATTGGGAATGGCATAGGCACCGATCGGTTTTCTATCGCCCATTTGCTGGGAGTAAGGGTGCCCTCCGTTTGCGAGGTGCGCCTGCTGCTTGCAGCACAGGGAGGAGAGGGCGGGGCGGCGGGGGATTCTCTGGCAGGCTGGAGCAGCATCTAATAACCAACTCGCAAAATAAAAAAAAAATAAAAACAAATAAAAACAAACCAACAAACACGAAAACACCAGACATTATGATACAAACTTATAATCTGCACCAATGTTTTTTCGAAATTCTATACACAGCAAATTCAAAAGTGTTAAATTTTTTGGTGTTAATAGTCTCCTTGCAAAAGTAGAGTTAATTTTACTCTAAGCAGAGTCACATTCTTTTAATGTAACTCTGAGGTGTAAAATGATAGTAGTTAAAATCGAGTGTTAAAAATGAGCGTTTCTCTGTCAAATCTGGAGGTGTTAAAATGGAAACATTAACTCTTGACCTCTTAACTCTGAACTCCTAGAGGGGCTATGACACCAACAGAGTGAATTCACAGACTCCGCCCCCAGCACGGCTCCAATCGAAGCTGAAGTGAAGCCGTTTCAGAACATTTTGCTCTACATATTTGAGTTGTTTGCCATGCTTGGTAAGTCATTTTTTCAAAGATTGTTTCAATTATTATTATGAGCTTTTACTTCTGTGGCTCTTTGGAGTTGAGACAAAGCTGTGTGAAAGGCATTAGCCATGTTGCTCGGTGATAGCATAATATTCTGTTTTAGCTAGCTGAAAGGTATTGTCTGCGGGCAAATGCCACAGCCTTGAAAAAAAGCTTGCATGTGAATTTTCAGTCAAACTTTTGGTCAAATACACCTAAAACAATGTCTAGAATGTGAAATGTTGGTATAATGGTGCTACTTGAAGCCTGAAAACGATCGCCCATAAAAAACAAACAAAAAACACGAGCAAACAGCAGTAGCAGACGTCCTGACTGGGTTCTACGTTAGCATAGATCCCTCCAGAGTTTTGTGCACACGGTTTAGGTAAAAATGAAAAAGGTTGAGGTTTTACATTTAGTTCAGTATTACCTGTTGCCTGTGTCCTTGTCTTTTGGGAAAATACTTTACACAAGTAATGGCTCAAAGAGGATTCCTTTTTTTTTTTTTTTTACTGTGCTGCAATTGTTTACTGGATTATTTGTGCCATTAATTAGTGTCAACTAATTTTTATTCGATCTCCGCACAGGATATGCTTGTGAAGATGGAATATGGGGGAGAGCAGAAGTGCGTTGAAGTTCCACAAAGTGATGAATGAAGGACATGCATATTGTATTGAAGAAATAAGTGTTGAGAATGCTGTTATTTGCATTTACTATGTCAGACCTAATGAAAGTGAGAACATGTACACTGTTACATCTTTCAGAAAATGTTTTGAAATTGTGGTGCACAGTTCAGAATAAATGTTTTTCAAAAACCATTGCATCTTTTTAGTAAATGTTTATTTCCAAAAGAAATTTCTAGAAGTTCAGAACAGTAAAATTCCCGCTTTTAAGAATGAATTAGAAGATAACTCTTACGTAGTTAAACTAAAATACTCTTTGAGAGTTAATATATAAACTCTTAACACCAAGTGTTAAATTATCAACTCCAGACAGATTTGGTGTTTAACACTAAATCAGAGTTAACGTACCAACTCTCCAAAAAGAGTTAAATTAACACTCTCTGGTGTGGACCCATATAGACACTTTAATAGTGTTGAAATCAAATCCGACAGTGTTAATTTGGACATGCTGGATTTGCTGTGTACGCAAAAAGTGAGCGCCTGCTCGCTGCTTAAGTCAAAGTAAACTTTATTGTCATCTCCGCTACATACAGTCCAGTATATAGAGAGATGAGACAACGAAGCTCAAGTTACAGCAGTGCAAGTAAACAAACAATAAATATAAGAAGAGTAAGAAAATATACACTTTAGGACTAGGGGTAAAGGGATCAATAACAATTTAAAATTTATAATTTACAGTTTGATGATTTAAAGTCTCACACACAACCCGTCGACAGGGGAGGATGGCCGGCTGCTTCCAAGTAGAGCACATTTCATTTATAATGTTGTAAATCCAAGCCCATTATGTATTCATGATCAGAATCCTGGGTTGTTCGAAATCCCAGAAATACACCTTAGACAAAGTGAATCTGTGAACTAAGGGTCTAGGTTCATTAGGTTATGTTGTGGTGATCCTCGGGGTGGGGGATGGGTGTTCATACTGAAGTGAAAAATCAAAACCAATGGAAGATGGACAAGAAAAGTTCAAAGCCATCAGGTGCTCAGTTTAGAAAAAAATAGAAAAGAAGAGGAGGAGAAACGAGCAAAAGATACAGGTAAGCAGATGTGTCATTGGGGGGGGGGGGGGCGCCAGAGGGAGTGTTTGCCCAGGGCACCAAACAGGCTAGGACCGCCACTGGCTGGCGCTCTGACATGATGGAAAATATCTGAGATCCTCAAGACCCATTTGGACATTACAACTGAATGCACAGTGCATAAACGTTCATGCTACTGTTTGAGGTTATGATGTAATGCATAAACAATGGAAACTCCAGAAGAAAATCACTTAAGTTTGGTGTGTGTTGAAGTTGCTATGTCTTCTGCTAACTTACTAGCACACTGTTCCAATAATTTCTTCCCCTTTATTCAGTTGAATCTACAACAAAAAAGCCAACAATAAAACAGTTTGAAATAAAATAGTATTTTTGCACCAAAAAGGTGATCCGAAAAGATCTATTAGCAGAAAACCTGGCATTTTTCAGGAGATGAACAGCATCTGAAAGAAATGAAAAGTCCTTAAAAAATAGGAAAACATCCAGCAAAAACCTGACACGGGACCTGAGAGATCCAATTGGCCCTTCACTTGATCCATCTACTATTCACTAAAGCCTCATCAGAAATGAGCTCAGTGGAAGCGTGGCTGTCATTCTTAAGGAAGGGAAACAGGAAGAAAAGGCTGAGCTATGCCAACAAAAAAAGAAGAGTGGCAACAGGTGATGAATCCAAATCTGAAATTCCTCACAGAGAACCGAGCCAACATCCAAAGAAGAGCTTTGAATTTCCTCCAAGAAGGAGAACTATTGCTGATGCCTACTTAACAGAATTAGAAGAAAGCTTTAAAAACAGAGTTTAGGGTGCGTTGAAAAACAAAGGTGGTCAGACCAAATACAGCTCCTTAGAGCTGTGTTTCTTTTTAGCCTTATATAATGTATTTCTATTCATACTGTTTCAATAAACTGCCGCTCGTTGCTTTTCCTGGCAAATCTAAAGAAATGAGAGTTGGATGAAGATTTTATGCGCAGCCACTTACCTCAGATGAACTGCTTGGTAGTAAACATGTGAAAAGATGTTCATTTAAGGCAGCTCAGATAAAATTATTACACAATATAGTACAAGTGAAAAGGTGTTGCTTTATTAAAAGCCCTTCTTTCAGATCAGGCCTGCTAACTATAGTGCCAGAATATTACAACATATTAACATTCTCATTTAAGCCGTGTCCAATTTAATTAGATCAGAGCAAAGAACCTGAGAAGTGAAGTCCATAAATTAGACTCAAAACTTAAAACCATTTAAAAGCATTTCTTTTCCACCAAAGCAAGAAAAAGGAGTTGGCGAGCTGATCCTGTGCCTTAAACCATTTTACAGCAGCCATGTCACAAAGCTCCCTTGGCACACGGTGATTTGTAATTTGTAATTACAAGAATTGATTAAAATGACCTCACTGGGTTACAATTTATTTATTTTTTTTAAATCCAATTATTTAGACCGCTGAGGCCTTCAGTTGACAGATTGCAAATCTGCATTGCATATCTGGGAGAAGGGACACGCATACAGCCATCTCTTTGCAGGGGTCAAATGCTACAGAAATACTGTCTCCCTTGTAGCAAACTGTCTCATCTCCATGCATGTCTGAAACCAGCTTTGACTTCCTCATATTCACTCATGATACCTGCCAAATAAGGTATCGCCGTCCTTCTCCAAAGCCTCTCTTTAATATTCTATTCCTATCAAACAAAAAAGAGACCGGATAAAAAATTGATTCAGGCTGAACATAAAGGCAGAGGTGAGGGAGCTGTATCCATCACTGGCAGCCATTACATTTGTCACCAATTACTAATAGCTCTCAAAATGTCACTCTCCTTTGGTTTTAATCACATCCTGGAGTAACGCTACTCAATTTGTTTCTTAGTTTGTTGCCACAGACTCTCAGTTTGTCGACAGGCTGGCACGCTGTGAGTTATGTGACCCCATTTCAGAGCTGCGATAACTAATAGACTTGCATCAAAATTCATATCTCTTCTAAGGGCCTAAATTATTTGTGTAGCTTTTACCACGCAAATTAAATCTTACAAAGATGTGTGTTTTGCTGCGTGGCTCCATCTATCTTAGTCCGCAGCAGTAATTAGATTATCACTCAGTTGATGAGCTTCTATCACACGGCCACCCATTTAGTCAACTACAGTACACACACACACACACACACACACACACACACACACACACACACACACACACACACACACACACACACACACACACAGTTATAAACACAAACAAAAATCCCACTCAGGCCCGTGTTTAGATGATGAATAGTGAATCATATACATGTATGTGCCCAAGTTTTGTCTCCAAAAAGAAACAATTGAGATGTTGATTTGTAGCTTATGTTCTTTAATTAATTTGATCATTACCCAAAACCTAACTCAGGAAAGCCCTGAGCTGTGCACAATGTGCGACATGCACAGTATAATATGCATGAATTGAACTGTGCCCAGCGGTCGAGAGGGAAAAGAGAAAAGCAGATTGCAAGGGCGAGAGAAAAGTAAATGACAGAAATGAAGAGGAGGTGGCATAGTTAGAGAAGTTATTGATGAATGTGGCTATTGATGAGTCACTCTGTTTCCAACCGGACTGGTTGGAAACAGAGTGACTCATCATCCTTCAGACCGATTTTAATCACACTAAGCTTAATTGATAATCAAAACAGCAGCAAAGAGTAAGAGACCGTTTAAGTCCCGCTGTGTCATATTTTCAGGAATTATTTCAGGAATAATTGGGTAAAATTAAAGTTTAGGCAGCTCATTATAACTATTGCAATTCTTCAGCACCATGAAAAAAAAAAAGAAAATCCTACTTCTGTGAATTCAAAAGCCTGTTTGGAAGGGAAATCGTGTTCGCAAATGTCAGTTTCCCTTTTATTTGATTGTATCAGAAGATTATCTAAAGCTTCCATAAGCAAAAGGAATATTCAGCAAAGACTTCACATTTGTGCCACATTAATATCTGAAAACACTCTGAAGACACAGTGTAGGTCAACACCGGGGATAATGAATAACAGAAATGTAACAAGGAAAAGAAAAAAAGATCTGCAGTTGAAAGGTTAGCGCTTGCAGATAAAACTTTAAAGTAAGATTTTATTCCGAGCAAAAGAAAGTAAAGAGCACTCAATGCCCCCCACCCCCCAAAAAACCCTCCTCTAATCTAATCTACTTGGAAGCAAAAGAAGACGAAGGCTTGGATCACATCTTTCAGACAAGCACTGGGGTCTGATCTGAGTATGTAACTTATTCACGGCGTCATCCCTGTTTCACAGCTGGCTTACAAAACAATCTATCTTCAAACACTGGACAATCTGCCTCGCCTTTTCATGCTGTTCTGTACACACGAGCGAAGAGAAATGCAGGGGTGGGGATGGAGGGGGTGGAGGGGGTGACACATTAGAGGAAGAGATTAGAATGATGTTATCTACATCTGTGCATAGCCCTATCCAAACTATTAATCAAAGATTCATTTTCCTCCTTCATCATGAGGACTGTTAAATCCTTTAGGAGATGAGAGAATTACTACATCTTTACCTCTGTAAGCTCTTCAATTCTGCAGATTTAAAACAGCATAGTGTCAAAGCTTGCAACCGACCAACAGCCTCACTTGGTTCTAAAAGCATTAGTCTCTTAATCTCTCCCTTCTTTTTGTGTGTGTGGCAACAGGAGTGTTGAAACTAAGCCACGACTACTCGCAAAGTTAAAATCGTGAATAAATCATATCCACTCAAGCAGCTTAGAGCCACTGCAAGATTGCAGCGGGCGCCATATGCGAAAGAGTCCACTTCATCTTGTTTATCAAATGTATGAAAGGATCCGGTTTTATGGATATTTTGCATAATGTTGTGAATAGCCAAAACACCTGTCTGTGCTTACTGATCACCAGGTTGTTAGAGTGATGGTAAAGCTTCCTATACACAAGACAAACAAGTGCTGCTGCCTTCCTGATTCCTGTGAGGCTGTTTTTATAGCAATTGTTGAACCAGTCTTAGCTGGAATAAGTCCATAAATGTAGCTGCGCTGTTTCATGCAGCAGTTTGTTAATAATGTTTGCAACAGTCTGTGTAGCCGAACCAATAATTGCCAATTGGAATATGTTGGTTGGGAGCACCTTGAAAGTGATTGTTTTAGTCACAAACTGTGATATGACTCTGTTAACATGTCAGCGCTACACACAAGGACGATTATTTCTATTGGCCATGCACATATGGGGTAGTTAGTCAGCCAATTACGAGCGGGCGCCTCTGTCCTAGATCTTGAAGGATAATAGAGGCAGTAATTATGATGTGTTCATTTTAATGTGGTTTTATTGACAAGCATGGTAGCAGCGCTGCCTTCGCCCCCAATTGCAGCTGCTTGTGAAAACAGCTTTGAGTCAAATACAATGTCATATCTAATTGAGTTGCAAACAGACACAGGTGTAAAAAAAGTGCAGAGGTATGCCGAAATGCAATTCAGCTGTATCAAATAAACTGTAATGGAGATGTTAAAAAGGCGCAGTAATACGATAAACAAATCAAATATCACACGCATACATTAGAAAAACACTTTTTTTATGACCCTGGCAGACGCGAAAGAAAGAAGATGAAGGATCAAAGCTCCTTAGAACAGAATTCACCCATTTATTTTTTTAAAAGCTGGTTTTCAAACGGTGTCCGTTATTTTGCCTTTTGATTTATTCACTTGTTTAAAATATTCAGTAGAAAGGGCCTTTAAGGTCAAATGGTCATATTCTGGTCGTGTTCGTTTCAAAACAATGTAAGTAAACCAAAAAAGAAATGAAAGATGTGCTCTCAACTGTCTTTTCAGTCACCGTTTTCCCTCTCCTTCCTTATGCTTCCTATTAACATCTTTATAGACACTATGATCAGTCTGACACTCTCTTTATCACTGCACTTCACTCTGGACAGTACGCCTTTAACATCCTTTTATATCACACGTCTTCATTTCCGTCCTTTTCTTGTCCCTTAAATCTTTTTATATCCATTCCTCCAGCTTCCTGACCCCCCCTCTCCACTTCCTCCTTTTGTTTTTCCCCTCCCCCCCCCCCCTCCCCCGAGACATTAAGGTCACGGTCAACCATTTATAACCATGTGCTTTAAATGCTGCTAAGTCTTATCTCTGAATGCTTTATGGACGCTTCATGACTGACGGCATAAAGCCACAGTACTCTACTGCCAGAGCTACAGCTCTTTATATCTCTCCTTCTCTGTCGTCCTTTCTGTCTGTCTGTCTGTGCGACTGTGTCTTTCATTCTCTCTCTGAATGGTACTTGTGGTACGCAGTGCATCATGCATCAACCCCACTTCTCAGCACACAGGTAGGCGCGTTACAGCCGAGGCTCTGACAAATAGAGATAGGGATGGCCGATCACATGATTCGGCCAGCCCACATCCCATGTGCTCCCTTTCGAAGGACACTGACGTCATGGGCAGAGTCAGAGCTGGTGCAATGGCTGTGTCAATGTCACCTTATGTTCTGCTTAGCTGTTAGCGTAGTGTGGTGGGAGCCGCCGTTGCTGTCGTTACTGGCCTGGCAGCCTTGAATGTAGCGCGATGGAAGCAGCAGAGTGAGTGACAAGTCATCCTAAACTGCCACTTTAAAACCTGCTGTGGCTAATGATGTGTATCTACAAGTGATACGTGTGCGTGAGTCTGTGTGTGTGTGTCTGCACATGTTAAGTGCTTGTGCACCATTACATCTACGGGTATCACTTTTAATGTGTTTTCATTTAGTTTAGCAATAAAGACATTGTCCATTAACCTCCTAATATAAATTTAATCTATTTTAACCCTTTGGTAAAGGTCAAACCACAAGAATAATCTAAATAATGACCACATAATGTTGTTTTGCCTGCAATTCTTCTTCCATTTCATGAGGATGCCATCCATTTATAATATATATTATAGTAGAGTACATGGTCATGCTGAACAAATATGTTTTTTAGCCTCAAGGAGTGAGTGTTTAGTTACCCATTGTTATGACCCAGGGTCATTATTTGCGGTACGGTGTTGTTATTGTTTGTATTTGTATTCAGTGTTGCTTGTTTCCAGGTGGAGGCCACCCATTGGTGGAGGAAGGAAAGAGGCCAGCTACAAAAGGGGTTGGACTGGGTCGGCGAGCAGACTTCCTGGTTTCCCGTGAGCTGTGTGTCTGGGGACCGTCGTGGTGTGTGACTGCACGGGGCTGCAATATTAATGCTGAAAAAGGGGTTGTACCTGGGCTTGGTAGCTGTAGGGGTGGGAAGCCGTTTTCTTTTATTCCCCTCTTTTCTCCTGTTTCGGGTAGGGAGACAGGTTAGAGAATTGTATTTTGTTTTGGGATCGTGGGAGGTAAGTTAGCTCTGTTTTTCTTTCTAGTGTGTTTTGTTTGTTGTTTTGGCATCGCCCACCCTGAAGCTCGCTACCTGTTCAGTAAATAAATTAACCAACTCTCGTCATTCTGCCGTGGTGTGATTTTTTTTGTCGTTATTATGTATCGGGTTTATCTTTTTGTTGTGTTGCACCCCGGCTTCGGGCCGGTGTGTAACATAAATGGGGGCTCGTCCGTTTGAGGGATTTCGGGGTCGTTTGTGTGTAGTGGGGTTCGTGTGGGTGTGTGGGGTTTTTTTTGTGTTTTTGGGGGTTGTTTGTGTGGGTGGCCGCGGATGGAGTTTGATGTGGATAAGTTTGCCGAGGCGCCTTCCTTGCAGCAGTTGAGTCGGTGTCGGAGGGAGGATTTGCTGCTTATTGCGGGCCGTTTTGATGTGCGAGCGCCGGCGGGGGTGAAAAAGGATGATTTGCGACAGCTTGTCACGGTGGCTTTGAGCGAGCGGGGTTTGCTGTCGAGCGTGCCGCTTGTTGGTGGGACGGGCGGGGCGGCTATGGAGCCGTTGGCTCCGTTGTCTGTTCCTCCTGTGGCCGCCCCCTCTGTGGCTCCTCCTGCTCCGGTGGTGGGGTCGTCGGCGGAGGAGCTCCAGTTGTTGCTCCGCATTAAGGAGGTGGAGTTGAGTAGTCACCGGTTGGAGGTAGAAGCGATGCATTTGAGGGTGAGGGCGTTGGAGTTGGAGCGCGGACCTCCACCGCGTGCCCCTGACTCTACGCCGCCCACGCCTGCGCCCTCTGTGCTCCCTGCGCCGCCGGCGCCTGGTCCCGCCCCGGCTCTCCGTCAGGATTTTGATGTTGGGAGGCACATTAAATTGGTGCCGCCCTTTTGTGAATCAGAGGTGGAGTCGTTTTTTCCTGCTTTTGAGCGTGTGGCTGCCGAGTTAAAGTGGCCGGAGGAGGTCTGGGTTTTGCTGTTGCAGTGTCGGCTGGTGGGTAGGGCTCAGGAGGTGTGGGCTAGCCTGTCAGCATCTGAGAGCTTAGATTATGGTGTGGTTAAGGCTGCCGTATTGCGTGCTTTTGAGTTGGTGCCTGAAGCGTACCGTCAGAAGTTTCGGCAGTGTGTGAGGGGGGGGGATCAGACTTATGTGGAGTTTGCGCGCGAGAAGGGTTTGCTCTTTGATCGGTGGTGCCAGGCTAGTGAGGTTAAGGAGTTTGCACAGTTGAAGGAGTTGATGTTATTGGAGGATTTCAAGGGGTGTCTGCCGGAGCGGGTGGTTGTTTATTTGAAAGAGCAGAAGGTCGTTTCCCTCGCGAAAGCGGCGGTTCTGGCAGATGAGTTTGCTTTGACGCATAAGAGGGGTTTTTCCCCTCCGTTACGTCGGGGTTCTAGAGTTTTGCCGGAGGTGGGGGGGGGGCGTTCTCCCCCGCTCTCGCGGCGTAGCCCTACGGTGGCCGCTGGGGACCGCCGATGTTTTTTTTGTCATGAGCTCGGTCATCTCGTTGCTTCTTGTCCCGTGCTGAGGGCGAGGGAGGGGGCGCGGGCCGACATTTCGGGGGGGGCCGTGCAGTGTTGCTCCGCGGTAACCCGCCCTAGCTTAATGCCGGTTGGCGTCGTTCCGCGGGTGATAGATGAGGTGTTTCGACCGTTTGTTTCGACGGGGTTTTTATCGTTGTCTGGTGATGCGGGGGACCGGGTTCCGATCACCATCTTGAGGGATACAGGGGCGAAGCATTCGGTGGCGCGGCATGGAGTCGTGCCTTTCTCTCAGCAGTCGTACTGTGGTTCTGATTTGCTGGTGTGGGGTATCAAGGTGAGTCTTTTACGCATGCCTCTCCATACGGTTACTTTGACCTCGTCCTTCGTATCGGGCGCTGTGCGGGTGGGGGTTCGAGATCAGCTGCCAATTGAAGGCATTGATCTTGTTTTGGGAAATGACTTGGCCGGGGGAAAAGTGTTTCCGGCTATGCCGGAAGTTATTGAGTGTCCTACTTCGGATCGGTTATGCCAATTCCCGTCGGAGCTGGGTGACCCCACAGTTTATCCGGCATGTGTGGTTACTCGTGCTTAAGCTCGTCGCTTGGGTGGTGAGGTGGACATATCCGAAATGTTTCCGGACGGCTCTGAGCCGCATGATAGTTCTGTTCCGGGGGTAGATGGTGGGACGGCGAAGGTTTTTAGTATGGTGTCGGAGAAGGAGGCAGCAGGTATCCGCA
Organism: Diplotaxodon limnothrissa; assembly: GCF_057381915.1. Lineage (NCBI taxonomy): Eukaryota > Metazoa > Chordata > Actinopteri > Cichliformes > Cichlidae > Diplotaxodon > Diplotaxodon limnothrissa. The sequence goes on from NC_140596.1 coordinate 26,267,381, forward strand.
GGTTTGTGTGTGGTCAACTCCGTGACGAGGCAGACCTGAGCACGCTGACCTTGGGAATTTTAAAAAAGAGATATCAGACACACAACAAATGTGACTCATTAAGGCCAGAAGTAAAAACTTTCATGAAACAGGTGGTGCAAGAGGAACTGATGAAAATGCAGGATAATGATGAAAGTGAAAGTGACTCAGAGACTAAGAAGCTCCAGAACAAAAGGAAAAGAGAAAATGGAAATGACGAGGTCATGAGTGAGAGTGAAGATGAATCCTGGGCAAAGAAATCACAAAATAATCATTCAAGCTCATCATCAGAATCTGAGGTTCAAGAGGACAACAAAACAGAAAGTAAAGAAAGCAGCAATGATGAAGAAAATGCCAAATCTCAAGCTGATGGTGAAGAGCCAGAGGTGAAAAAATCACAACAAAAGAGAAATGAAAATCGTCAAATTGACAGTGACGAGTCTTCTGATGAGGAACTCAGTGAGGAAAGCAACTGCAGTGACAGTCCAAAGAAAATGGTGAGAATGAACGTCGAGACAGTAACCAGCAGTAAAGATGAAGGAAGGAGAACACCACTGAGTGATGCAGGAAACGAATCAGATGGAGACTGCAAGTCAGAAACGAGTGACAAAATTAGGAGCGACGAGTCTTCTGACAGTGAAAAAGAAGATACAAAAGTGGAAGAGAAAACCAGTGACCCAGACTCAGTTTCATCACTACCTTCTTTGGAAGATGAAAAAGAAAATAAGACTGATAAAACAAATGATAAAAAGATGAAGAAGAGTGTGAAGAAAGATGAGAGCACCAGAAAACCAAAGTCTGATGACAAATCGGTGGCGAGGCTTGAACGTTATATTGCCCTCTGCGGCGTGAGGAGAAATTACAAGAAGCTGCTGGAGGACTGCCGCTCCCAGGTGGCTGTTCTGAAGAAGGAGCTTGAAGAGCTTGGTGTACATGGTCAGCCAACTATTCAGAAATGGAAAAAGGTCAGAATGAAGAGAGAGCAAGCTCAAGAACTGGCTGCTCTTGATGTCAACAACATCATTACCACACAAGGTCGACCTACACGCAGGGGTGCCTCAGCAAGTCAGAAACAACAGGACTGTCCGTCCTCTGAATATCAGCGCACTCTAAACTCGGAATCAGACAGTGATCAGGAAAACAATACCCACAGAGGTCGCAGGAAAATGTCCGAATGGGCCAACCTGCAGGGGATCATCAGTGATGACACAGACAGTGACTGATGAGTCTGGTTTCCCCCTAGGAAGTGTTCGATTTGTTTGTTTGTTTTAATGTTTTTGATACTAGGTCTAGCATCTCTCTAATGAGATGCTTGATTTTAGGTGGGGGGGTGTTATGACCCAGGGTCATTATTTGCGGTACGGTGTTGTTATTGTTTGTATTTGTATTCAGTGTTGCTTGTTTCCAGGTGGAGGCCACCCATTGGTGGAGGAAGGAAAGAGGCCAGCTACAAAAGGGGTTGGACTGGGTCGGCGAGCAGACTTCCTGGTTTCCCGTGAGCTGTGTGTCTGGGGACCGTCGTGGTGTGTGACTGCACGGGGCTGCAATATTAATGCTGAAAAAGGGGTTGTACCTGGGCTTGGTAGCTGTAGGGGTGGGAAGCCGTTTTCTTTTATTCCCCTCTTTTCTCCTGTTTCGGGTAGGGAGACAGGTTAGAGAATTGTATTTTGTTTTGGGATCGTGGGAGGTAAGTTAGCTCTGTTTTTCTTTCTAGTGTGTTTTGTTTGTTGTTTTGGCATCGCCCACCCTGAAGCTCGCTACCTGTTCAGTAAATAAATTAACCAACTCTCGTCATTCTGCCGTGGTGTGATTTTTTTTGTCGTTATTATGTATCGGGTTTATCTTTTTGTTGTGTTGCACCCCGGCTTCGGGCCGGTGTGTAACATAAATGGGGGCTCGTCCGTTTGAGGGATTTCGGGGTCGTTTGTGTGTAGTGGGGTTCGTGTGGGTGTGTGGGGTTTTTTTTGTGTTTTTGGGGGTTGTTTGTGTGGGTGGCCGCGGATGGAGTTTGATGTGGATAAGTTTGCCGAGGCGCCTTCCTTGCAGCAGTTGAGTCGGTGTCGGAGGGAGGATTTGCTGCTTATTGCGGGCCGTTTTGATGTGCGAGCGCCGGCGGGGGTGAAAAAGGATGATTTGCGACAGCTTGTCACGGTGGCTTTGAGCGAGCGGGGTTTGCTGTCGAGCGTGCCGCTTGTTGGTGGGACGGGCGGGGCGGCTATGGAGCCGTTGGCTCCGTTGTCTGTTCCTCCTGTGGCCACCCCCTCTGTGGCTCCTCCTGCTCCGGTGGTGGGGTCGTCGGCGGAGGAGCTCCAGTTGTTGCTCCGCATTAAGGAGGTGGAGTTGAGTAGTCACCGGTTGGAGGTAGAAGCGATGCATTTGAGGGTGAGGGCGTTGGAGTTGGAGCGCGGACCTCCACCGCGTGCCCCTGACTCTACGCCGCCCACGCCTGCGCCCTCTGTGCTCCCTGCGCCGCCGGCGCCTGGTCCCGCCCCGGCTCTCCGTCAGGATTTTGATGTTGGGAGGCACATTAAATTGGTGCCGCCCTTTTGTGAATCAGAGGTGGAGTCGTTTTTTCCTGCTTTTGAGCGTGTGGCTGCCGCATTAAAGTGGCCGGAGGAGGTCTGGGTTTTGCTGTTGCAGTGTCGGCTGGTGGGTAGGGCTCAGGAGGTGTGGGCTAGCCTGTCAGCATCTGAGAGCTTAGATTATGGTGTGGTTAAGGCTGCCGTATTGCGTGCTTTTGAGTTGGTGCCTGAAGCGTACCGTCAGAAGTTTCGGCAGTGTGTGAGGGGGGGGGATCAGACTTATGTGGAGTTTGCGCGCGAGAAGGGTTTGCTCTTTGATCGGTGGTGCCAGGCTAGTGAGGTTAAGGAGTTTGCACAGTTGAAGGAGTTGATGTTATTGGAGGATTTCAAGGGGTGTCTGCCGGAGCGGGTGGTTGTTTATTTGAAAGAGCAGAAGGTCGTTTCCCTCGCGAAAGCGGCGGTTCTGGCAGATGAGTTTGCTTTGACGCATAAGAGGGGTTTTTCCCCTCCGTTACGTCGGGGTTCTAGAGTTTTGCCGGAGGTGGGGGGGGGGGGCGTTCTCCCCCGCTCTCGCGGCGTAGCCCTACGGTGGCCGCTGGGGACCGCCGATGTTTTTTTTGTCATGAGCTCGGTCATCTCGTTGCTTCTTGTCCCGTGCTGAGGGCGAGGGAGGGGGCGCGGGCCGACATTTCGGGGGGGGCCGTGCAGTGTTGCTCCGCGGTAACCCGCCCTAGCTTAATGCCGGTTGGCGTCGTTCCGCGGGTGATAGATGAGGTGTTTCGACCGTTTGTTTCGACGGGGTTTTTATCGTTGTCTGGTGATGCGGGGGACCGGGTTCCGATCACCATCTTGAGGGATACAGGGGCGAAGCATTCGGTGGCGCGGCATGGAGTCGTGCCTTTCTCTCAGCAGTCGTACTGTGGTTCTGATTTGCTGGTGTGGGGTATCAAGGTGAGTCTTTTACGCATGCCTCTCCATACGGTTACTTTGACCTCGTCCTTCGTATCGGGCGCTGTGCGGGTGGGGGTTCGAGATCAGCTGCCAATTGAAGGCATTGATCTTGTTTTGGGAAATGACTTGGCCGGGGGAAAAGTGTTTCCGGCTATGCCGGAAGTTATTGAGTGTCCTACTTCGGATCGGTTATGCCAATTCCCGTCGGAGCTGGGTGACCCCACAGTTTATCCGGCATGTGTGGTTACTCGTGCTTAAGCTCGTCGCTTGGGTGGTGAGGTGGACATATCCGAAATGTTTCCGGACGGCTCTGAGCCGCATGATAGTTCTGTTCCGGGGGTAGATGGTGGGACGGCGAAGGTTTTTAGTATGGTGTCGGAGAAGGAGGCAGCAGGTATCCGCAGGTTTGTGTGTGGTCAACTCCGTGACGAGGCAGACCTGAGCACGCTGACCTTGGGAATTTTAAAAAAGAGATATCAGACACACAACAAATGTGACTCATTAAGGCCAGAAGTAAAAACTTTCATGAAACAGGTGGTGCAAGAGGAACTGATGAAAATGCAGGATAATGATGAAAGTGAAAGTGACTCAGAGACTAAGAAGCTCCAGAACAAAAGGAAAAGAGAAAATGGAAATGACGAGGTCATGAGTGAGAGTGAAGATGAATCCTGGGCAAAGAAATCACAAAATAATCATTCAAGCTCATCATCAGAATCTGAGGTTCAAGAGGACAACAAAACAGAAAGTAAAGAAAGCAGCAATGATGAAGAAAATGCCAAATCTCAAGCTGATGGTGAAGAGCCAGAGGTGAAAAAATCACAACAAAAGAGAAATGAAAATCGTCAAATTGACAGTGACGAGTCTTCTGATGAGGAACTCAGTGAGGAAAGCAACTGCAGTGACAGTCCAAAGAAAATGGTGAGAATGAACGTCGAGACAGTAACCAGCAGTAAAGATGAAGGAAGGAGAACACCACTGAGTGATGCAGGAAACGAATCAGATGGAGACTGCAAGTCAGAAACGAGTGACAAAATTAGGAGCGACGAGTCTTCTGACAGTGAAAAAGAAGATACAAAAGTGGAAGAGAAAACCAGTGACCCAGACTCAGTTTCATCACTACCTTCTTTGGAAGATGAAAAAGAAAATAAGACTGATAAAACAAATGATAAAAAGATGAAGAAGAGTGTGAAGAAAGATGAGAGCACCAGAAAACCAAAGTCTGATGACAAATCGGTGGCGAGGCTTGAACGTTATATTGCCCTCTGCGGCGTGAGGAGAAATTACAAGAAGCTGCTGGAGGACTGCCGCTCCCAGGTGGCTGTTCTGAAGAAGGAGCTTGAAGAGCTTGGTGTACATGGTCAGCCAACTATTCAGAAATGGAAAAAGGTCAGAATGAAGAGAGAGCAAGCTCAAGAACTGGCTGCTCTTGATGTCAACAACATCATTACCACACAAGGTCGACCTACACGCAGGGGTGCCTCAGCAAGTCAGAAACAACAGGACTGTCCGTCCTCTGAATATCAGCGCACTCTAAACTCGGAATCAGACAGTGATCAGGAAAACAATACCCACAGAGGTCGCAGGAAAATGTCCGAATGGGCCAACCTGCAGGGGATCATCAGTGATGACACAGACAGTGACTGATGAGTCTGGTTTCCCCCTAGGAAGTGTTCGATTTGTTTGTTTGTTTTAATGTTTTTGATACTAGGTCTAGCATCTCTCTAATGAGATGCTTGATTTTAGGTGGGGGGGTGTTATGACCCAGGGTCATTATTTGCGGTACGGTGTTGTTATTGTTTGTATTTGTATTCAGTGTTGCTTGTTTCCAGGTGGAGGCCACCCATTGGTGGAGGAAGGAAAGAGGCCAGCTACAAAAGGGGTTGGACTGGGTCGGCGAGCAGACTTCCTGGTTTCCCGTGAGCTGTGTGTCTGGGGACCGTCGTGGTGTGTGACTGCACGGGGCTGCAATATTAATGCTGAAAAAGGGGTTGTACCTGGGCTTGGTAGCTGTAGGGGTGGGAAGCCGTTTTCTTTTATTCCCCTCTTTTCTCCTGTTTCGGGTAGGGAGACAGGTTAGAGAATTGTATTTTGTTTTGGGATCGTGGGAGGTAAGTTAGCTCTGTTTTTCTTTCTAGTGTGTTTTGTTTGTTGTTTTGGCATCGCCCACCCTGAAGCTCGCTACCTGTTCAGTAAATAAATTAACCAACTCTCGTCATTCTGCCGTGGTGTGATTTTTTTTGTCGTTATTATGTATCGGGTTTATCTTTTTGTTGTGTTGCACCCCGGCTTCGGGCCGGTGTGTAACATAAATGGGGGCTCGTCCGTTTGAGGGATTTCGGGGTCGTTTGTGTGTAGTGGGGTTCGTGTGGGTGTGTGGGGTTTTTTTTGTGTTTTTGGGGGTTGTTTGTGTGGGTGGCCGCGGATGGAGTTTGATGTGGATAAGTTTGCCGAGGCGCCTTCCTTGCAGCAGTTGAGTCGGTGTCGGAGGGAGGATTTGCTGCTTATTGCGGGCCGTTTTGATGTGCGAGCGCCGGCGGGGGTGAAAAAGGATGATTTGCGACAGCTTGTCACGGTGGCTTTGAGCGAGCGGGGTTTGCTGTCGAGCGTGCCGCTTGTTGGTGGGACGGGCGGGGCGGCTATGGAGCCGTTGGCTCCGTTGTCTGTTCCTCCTGTGGCCGCCCCCTCTGTGGCTCCTCCTGCTCCGGTGGTGGGGTCGTCGGCGGAGGAGCTCCAGTTGTTGCTCCGCATTAAGGAGGTGGAGTTGAGTAGTCACCGGTTGGAGGTAGAAGCGATGCATTTGAGGGTGAGGGCGTTGGAGTTGGAGCGCGGACCTCCACCGCGTGCCCCTGACTCTACGCCGCCCACGCCTGCGCCCTCTGTGCTCCCTGCGCCGCCGGCGCCTGGTCCCGCCCCGGCTCTCCGTCAGGATTTTGATGTTGGGAGGCACATTAAATTGGTGCCGCCCTTTTGTGAATCAGAGGTGGAGTCGTTTTTTCCTGCTTTTGAGCGTGTGGCTGCCGCATTAAAGTGGCCGGAGGAGGTCTGGGTTTTGCTGTTGCAGTGTCGGCTGGTGGGTAGGGCTCAGGAGGTGTGGGCTAGCCTGTCAGCATCTGAGAGCTTAGATTATGGTGTGGTTAAGGCTGCCGTATTGCGTGCTTTTGAGTTGGTGCCTGAAGCGTACCGTCAGAAGTTTCGGCAGTGTGTGAGGGGGGGGGGATCAGACTTATGTGGAGTTTGCGCGCGAGAAGGGTTTGCTCTTTGATCGGTGGTGCCAGGCTAGTGAGGTTAAGGAGTTTGCACAGTTGAAGGAGTTGATGTTATTGGAGGATTTCAAGGGGTGTCTGCCGGAGCGGGTGGTTGTTTATTTGAAAGAGCAGAAGGTCGTTTCCCTCGCGAAAGCGGCGGTTCTGGCAGATGAGTTTGCTTTGACGCATAAGAGGGGTTTTTCCCCTCCGTTACGTCGGGGTTCTAGAGTTTTGCCGGAGGTGGGGGGGGGTTCTCCCCCGCTCTCGCGGCGTAGCCCTACGGTGGCCGCTGGGGACCGCCGATGTTTTTTTTGTCATGAGCTCGGTCATCTCGTTGCTTCTTGTCCCGTGCTGAGGGCGAGGGAGGGGGCGCGGGCCGACATTTCGGGGGGGGCCGTGCAGTGTTGCTCCGCGGTAACCCGCCCTAGCTTAATGCCGGTTGGCGTCGTTCTGCGGGTGATAGATGAGGTGTTTCGACCGTTTGTTTCGACGGGGTTTTTATCGTTGTCTGGTGATGCGGGGGACCGGGTTCCGATCACCATCTTGAGGGATACAGGGGCGAAGCATTCGGTGGCGCGGCATGGAGTCGTGCCTTTCTCTCAGCAGTCGTACTGTGGTTCTGATTTGCTGGTGTGGGGTATCAAGGTGAGTCTTTTACGCATGCCTCTCCATACGGTTACTTTGACCTCGTCCTTCGTATCGGGCGCTGTGCGGGTGGGGGTTCGAGATCAGCTGCCAATTGAAGGCATTGATCTTGTTTTGGGAAATGACTTGGCCGGGGGAAAAGTGTTTCCGGCTATGCCGGAAGTTATTGAGTGTCCTACTTCGGATCGGTTATGCCAATTCCCGTCGGAGCTGGGTGACCCCACAGTTTATCCGGCATGTGTGGTTACTCGTGCTTAAGCTCGTCGCTTGGGTGGTGAGGTGGACATATCCGAAATGTTTCCGGACGGCTCTGAGCCGCATGATAGTTCTGTTCCGGGGGTAGATGGTGGGACGGCGAAGGTTTTTAGTATGGTGTCGGAGAAGGAGGCAGCAGGTATCCGCAGGTTTGTGTGTGGTCAACTCCGTGACGAGGCAGACCTGAGCACGCTGACCTTGGGAATTTTAAAAAAGAGATATCAGACACACAACAAATGTGACTCATTAAGGCCAGAAGTAAAAACTTTCATGAAACAGGTGGTGCAAGAGGAACTGATGAAAATGCAGGATAATGATGAAAGTGAAAGTGACTCAGAGACTAAGAAGCTCCAGAACAAAAGGAAAAGAGAAAATGGAAATGACGAGGTCATGAGTGAGAGTGAAGATGAATCCTGGGCAAAGAAATCACAAAATAATCATTCAAGCTCATCATCAGAATCTGAGGTTCAAGAGGACAACAAAACAGAAAGTAAAGAAAGCAGCAATGATGAAGAAAATGCCAAATCTCAAGCTGATGGTGAAGAGCCAGAGGTGAAAAAATCACAACAAAAGAGAAATGAAAATCGTCAAATTGACAGTGACGAGTCTTCTGATGAGGAACTCAGTGAGGAAAGCAACTGCAGTGACAGTCCAAAGAAAATGGTGAGAATGAACGTCGAGACAGTAACCAGCAGTAAAGATGAAGGAAGGAGAACACCACTGAGTGATGCAGGAAACGAATCAGATGGAGACTGCAAGTCAGAAACGAGTGACAAAATTAGGAGCGACGAGTCTTCTGACAGTGAAAAAGAAGATACAAAAGTGGAAGAGAAAACCAGTGACCCAGACTCAGTTTCATCACTACCTTCTTTGGAAGATGAAAAAGAAAATAAGACTGATAAAACAAATGATAAAAAGATGAAGAAGAGTGTGAAGAAAGATGAGAGCACCAGAAAACCAAAGTCTGATGACAAATCGGTGGCGAGGCTTGAACGTTATATTGCCCTCTGCGGCGTGAGGAGAAATTACAAGAAGCTGCTGGAGGACTGCCGCTCCCAGGTGGCTGTTCTGAAGAAGGAGCTTGAAGAGCTTGGTGTACATGGTCAGCCAACTATTCAGAAATGGAAAAAGGTCAGAATGAAGAGAGAGCAAGCTCAAGAACTGGCTGCTCTTGATGTCAACAACATCATTACCACACAAGGTCGACCTACACGCAGGGGTGCCTCAGCAAGTCAGAAACAACAGGACTGTCCGTCCTCTGAATATCAGCGCACTCTAAACTCGGAATCAGACAGTGATCAGGAAAACAATACCCACAGAGGTCGCAGGAAAATGTCCGAATGGGCCAACCTGCAGGGGATCATCAGTGATGACACAGACAGTGACTGATGAGTCTGGTTTCCCCCTAGGAAGTGTTCGATTTGTTTGTTTGTTTTAATGTTTTTGATACTAGGTCTAGCATCTCTCTAATGAGATGCTTGATTTTAGGTGGGGGGGTGTTATGACCCAGGGTCATTATTTGCGGTACGGTGTTGTTATTGTTTGTATTTGTATTCAGTGTTGCTTGTTTCCAGGTGGAGGCCACCCATTGGTGGAGGAAGGAAAGAGGCCAGCTACAAAAGGGGTTGGACTGGGTCGGCGAGCAGACTTCCTGGTTTCCCGTGAGCTGTGTGTCTGGGGACCGTCGTGGTGTGTGACTGCACGGGGCTGCAATATTAATGCTGAAAAAGGGGTTGTACCTGGGCTTGGTAGCTGTAGGGGTGGGAAGCCGTTTTCTTTTATTCCCCTCTTTTCTCCTGTTTCGGGTAGGGAGACAGGTTAGAGAATTGTATTTTGTTTTGGGATCGTGGGAGGTAAGTTAGCTCTGTTTTTCTTTCTAGTGTGTTTTGTTTGTTGTTTTGGCATCGCCCACCCTGAAGCTCGCTACCTGTTCAGTAAATAAATTAACCAACTCTCGTCATTCTGCCGTGGTGTGATTTTTTTTGTCGTTATTATGTATCGGGTTTATCTTTTTGTTGTGTTGCACCCCGGCTTCGGGCCGGTGTGTAACACCCATAAAAACTCGATCGTCTGATTACGAACTGACAAAAGTAGTAAGAAAAAGAAATAGGTGATCTCCATCCTGTGTGTTTTGAATTACAGGTACTGTTTTTTCTTATAAAGTGTAACACTCTTTCTATATAGTATGTATTCATTCATTTTTTTGCGTGCATCTCTTGTATAGTAATGTGGAAGCATATGTGTTTTAAGAACAAAAACAAAGGGTATCGTGTGAAGCCTAATTGCATCATTATCATTAGCAGTAGTACTAGTAGTAGCAGTATTATTACTATTATTAATAATGCTATTGTCAGGGACACACTCAACATCAAAAAGAAAGCAATCGATAGACGAGTACAGCATCTCTTTATGTCTGTGTGCATACGTGCGCCATGTGTTGGTAAGATGCGAAGATATATGGGCAGCACATGCACATTCATATACGCCTGTGCGTCCGTGTGGTGGGAATACTAAATAACTGTAGCGAAAAGCCCTCGAGCCACTGTCAAAATTATCTTCTGTAGCAAGTCCCTGTAGCGCTGCTTGGCTCTATCAAGGGCCTGTGGGTTGGACTCACAGTTGTGCCTCTGCTTGAAACTTGGACAATCTCACCCATAAACTTACCGCATCCATTGCAGGCAAAACAAATAAGTAGATCAACAGTCCTGAAGTCAAATTTAACAAATCAGTTATGGCAGCTTGTATGGGCCTGTTTCTCCCTGTCTCTTTCTATTTCTGCTTCGCCATACCCAGTTGCCAGGATACCACTGTGTAATGCACAGTCCTAATTGTTTTGACTGAATGACAAGCTGTTTAATAAAGGCACCTTGTACAATGTTGTGATTCACGTCATGCACAAGCTCAGTGGATTAATTTGAGGAAGGAGTGTAGGTGCTAGTTGGTGGAGTCTCTATATGTTCCTCTAAGTCAGAACAGCTATACGCAAGAGACCATCTTACGATAGGCTTACAGCAGCAGCAATGCCAATGAGCTGTCGGACCACGCTCATCATCAGGCACACACTTGTAAAGTTGTGTGACTGTGTAACCCTTTCCACACACACACACGTACACACTGCAACCTTGAACTTTTCACAATGCTACATGAGAATGCAAATGTCCAAATCAGGGGGGACATCTTATAGATTTTACCCTACGAGTTCCCTTAAACAAAGTCGGCACAATGTCAGATCATTCCCAGGTGAAAGTAGCACAGGTAACTGTCCCATGAATTTACAGTGAGCAGTGGGCATCATGTGGGCTGTCTCATGTAAACTCTTCACACACACGCAGCTCTCTTGTCTAAAGAAAGCACACTATCCTCAGTAGTGAGAATATATCTAAGGTGGAGAATCCTCTGCTGTGTGCTACGTGTGGGAAAGGGCAAATGCTGACAATGTCCTGACTTGATTCTCCTGACATTGTCCCAAGATCGTGTTTGAAGCAGTATTTTCTTTTTGCTGCTGTGTTGCTATTTTCTGTGTGTCCATGGACAGACAGACAGACCTATGACCACCTGCTAAAGTAATATTTCTGGGATATCTCCTTTGTGGTTCTTCCCACAGCAAACACACTGTTTTTTCACTCACAAGGTGAAAATAATGCCAGTCTCACTGCTGTGGCTGTTAATAAAAAGGCACGTCTGTTATGTTAGTCATCTCAAACCCAACATGAGTGCAGAACACTCCTAATGTGCACACATGCACTCTCTCATCTGTTCCACTTTTTGACTCGTCCTTTGTAAAGACATTGTCTCAAGCATTGTCTTATCTCATCTTATCCTATCTTATGCAAAAACAGTCACCTCGAGGCACTTTATGTTGTAAGGTAAAGACTCTAATGATACAGAGAAACAACAATCAAACGACCAACTGGGAGGAAGCACTCGGCGACAGTGGGGAGGAAAAATTCCCTTTTAACAGGAAGAAACCTCCAGGGAATCAGACTCAGGGAGGAGCAGTTATCTGGTCCTTAAAGCATTTTCCAATTAAAAACAACATTACATTTCTAGGAAACAAAAATCTATATGTTTAGTCCATATGTTGATAGTTTACATAGGTTTACTACAAAATTTCTACATTTTTAGACATTGGACTTCATAAGTTATACCTTGCTAGTACCAGGTTAGACCCCTTTTTTCAGATGACAGTATTACCAGGCCCTAAACTAGATAAACTAGCCTAAATATTAAAGTACCACAGGTTGGAAGTAAATAAGGCCAGCCCACTTATAGCCCAGGGAGGAAAGTGGTGAGCTGTCCTATGAAGGACAGGTCCCTTCTATTATTAAGATGTCATTAGCAGATGATAGCAGACCTTGGCTGCCAGTTGAAGTTCCCCAGAGAGACCACCATAACGTCACTGGGTCCAGATCATGTTCTAGTACATGGTCATCATTATGACATATATTTAAAAATGCAAAGATGAGAAACTCTATTCTTGTTTATAATTAAAACCTGCTGTTGCTGTTGTCCTAGAAGATCATGTGTTTCTATTGTTTCTATGCAGTAATAAAAATTCTTATGATTAATTACAATTGCTTTCCTTTTTGTGGTGAATTGGGTCTCAGTGGTCTAAACATGCAAATACCACTTATGTATCATATGAAATCAAAGGGCATGAGGAAAGCCACTACTAGCCTTTCTTATTTTGTTGATGAAGAGCCAGCTAGCACAAGACAATGTGCATCCAGGTGTATTTATAAAACATTAAACGTTTTCACACAAAGGGTTACACAGGCTAATTGTTAAGTTTCTCAATTTTACCAAATTATTGTGGCAGCAGGATAAAAGCATCTATAAAAATGTTCCTTTTTTCTTCAATTTTTGTCAAAATAAATAAATAAAGCACAGATGCTGACACATTTTACTGAATCATTCATTATTTTTACTCTTTCCAATTGCTAATGGAAATAATAGTCTTTGGTGTAATTTTTAATCACTGTCTTCTTAGAGAAAAAGTTTAAACTTTTTTTTAGAAGAGCACCATAAACAATGTGCATATTTATGTCTTTAATAAATAATGTAACCTTGTATTTAGAACACCATATGATTAAATTATAAAATAAGTGTAGTTGATTCACCCACTGGCAATTAACAGTGTGAAGTGACAAGAGCAGAGGCATTAACCGTTGTCACTGCACTTATAATATGTCATCATTTTATAAAAAGCCTAATTAATTTGTCACATGAAAATTAAAACAAGTTTACATGGCAACACTGAAATGTGACATGTTTATATAAGCACATGCTATGTCACAACATCGGGTTGAGCAGGATGCTCCCTCAATAATAAGTAATAACTTAACCCTTCTAACCCTGTAACATTGTTTGTGAAAACAAAAACAATAAACAAATGTGCGACTTAACAGTAACCTAACGAATAAGTCACACTGAAATTTCAGCATAAAGCTACTGAACATAGCACTGGCATTTTGAGCAGCAGCGAGCAGCAGTGTAATCCAGAGCAACAGGATCGAAATCTGCAAACAGTTGATTACATCTACACAAAATGCACAACAATTAATAAGTTCAACAAATCTAAATGATATACCATTATAGACTCACACAGACAAAATTAAGGACATTTGCCCTACAGTAAGTCTTTATATTTCAGAGACCCTATTAAGAATTAAATGGGTGTACAGGATAACCTTACTCGTGAGAAAATACAGAACTGAGGCTGTTGAGAGAATCACCATCCATACGTCCATCCAGCCATTCATTCATTCTTTGTCTTGTGGTTCTTTGAAGTTTATTAATAGTGGCAGCAGGTTAAACAGGGAATTCCAGATGTCCTTCTACCAAGCAGCATTACAAAGTCCTCTTGGAACTTTGTAATGCTGCTTTCTGATGTGTTCCAGTTCCAAATAAGATATAAAATCTCTCCCAAGGTCTCCCCCTTGTTGGGCGTGTCCGGAAAACCTCCAAGTGGGCCTGGAGGCTTTCTGAGATCCAAACCACCTCGTGGCTCTACTCCTAGCTCCCTCTGTATGTCTGGGCACATCCTGTCTCTAAACTCAAATGAAAGGGAATCACCACTGTGATGTGTAAGAACTTTTGTCATGTTCATTCATACATAAAGATGGAAAAGGGGATGGAGGGTAGAATTTATTACCAATACCAAGGATTATGATGTCACTATTTTATATGAATCATCCCTAAAAGCACATGTCTGAATAAGCAAGGATCCAAATTTCTGGTACCAGAAATGTCCTGGTTTCTTTTTTGCATTGTTGTTACAATTGACCAATGAGAAGGAGTCATCTGACTGAAGAAAAATGGTGTATATGGAGTGCAAAAAAGGGAGCATGTTTGATAAAATGATATTGTAAAATTATCCCACTTTACTTGAGTAGTTAACCCTTAATTATACTTCATAAATGTGTTTTTATGATGTGGGATTGAGGATACTGTATGAGGCATTACCTTGCTGGGCATTTACACCAATAAAAGTACAATGCTTTAAATATTTAATGCACTACATAAAGTAGTGCATTAAACTGCACTTGCTAATGGTGCTCAGTGTAGTGTGCTACTTAAAGACAGAGCCACTGAAGAGATTGAAGTAAATCTGTATAGTGTTGCGCCAATGGAAAATTACTTCCTGTTTATATATGTCAGTAAGTTTGAGGCTGCAGATGCAAGTGTAAGTGCTGCATGCAAATGACCAGGGTGCCTCTGCCTGGGCTCCATGAGGGATGCTAATGTGAGCATCAAGCTTTCTTTAGAATGCAAGTCAGACTCAATTGACGTGCACGCAAACATGAACTTATACCTGAAGAGGGTAAAGCTGTTATTCAGATGAATCTGAACCAATCAGCATGTGACGGGATTGCAGACTTTGCCCTTGCAGAGTCAGGTGCTTCCTATGGCAGCTTTAGAAAAAACTGCAATTTTCTAACTTGTCACTTTAAATTCAGCTTCTTTGTATTTATTATATTTGCAGAAGAGCAGTTTTTGTTCATTAGAGCCGTGAGCAATAAATTCTTAAACCCTCTTACACTGGCATCAATTTGAAAGTATATATATATATATATATATATATATATATATATATATATATATATATATATATATATATATATATATATATATATAAAAATAGATAGATAGATAGATATGAGACTCGAGAAGAATTACCAATGTGATTCTCTTGTTAAACAGACTAGAGTCTTCTTTATATATAATGCAATAGTGGCAATGACAGGTAGTTCTGCAGCCATAGTTAATGTAGCCTTGGTGCTTTGACAGAATGTGTTTCTATTAGATACTCCAGGGATTTTCAGTATCCTCTCTTTCTAATGAAATGTCTCGAAATGTTGAAGTCATAGTTTGTGAATCACTCCTCCACTCACAGTCGCACACTCACATTACATGGACTGTGGGACTGTACTGGAAGTAGCTACTGAGGCACTGCAGCACATTTTCTTCTTCTTTTTTTTGTCTATGCTTTGTCTTTGTCTATGTTTTTTTGTTACGATGCCATAAGGAAAGTGACTGAAATTATTTCACGTTTTGCATTTTGTTGTTGCATTCACATTCACAGCAACAATTCTAGGATCTGAAAACTTAAAACAAAAAAAAAACACTACTTGTGGAAATTTTATGATTTTTTGCAAGAATGGGAAAAATAGATGCAAGCTTAAATATCTCTCCATCATTGTTCGGAATGCTAAAACGGACTTTCATTCTACCTCAGGTACACACAGACACAGAAACATGCACATCTGTGTAGCCACGCCAGAACTAGAGCCACTGTTTCACTGCTCTACTAAAATAGTTAAAAACTGTTTCTGTAACCTTACTGATGCAGAATTCTTTACATCTTTGGTTTATTAAATTGTAACCAATAAAGGTTTTGCTGAGTGTAATTTTCACACTGCTATATTTTTAAGATATATTTAAAAACTCAGAATATAAATTAATAATTAAATCAGGGATGCATCTGCTTTTACAATGTTAGAAATTCTGTTTTTACTAATAAAAACAATATTTATGATTTAAAGTCTGGGATCAAGGTGTGTTCTTTTGTGCTACAGTCACCAAAGTGAGAGCAGTGGTTGGGAACCAGGTCTGCATTCACTCATGATCAGGAGCTGTGTTTATAGCAACTTGCATCGTGCATCGTGACAGGGATGGAATAGCAATAAGATGGGGTCTGTCTGCCATCAATCTGCTACATTCATTAACTGTGTTTAACTGTAATAAAACTGTAAAAACTGTGAAACTGCTGCTTCACATTTAACAGAAATTCACATGAATTTAAGTCCAACTAGACTCTCATGGATTTGAAACAGAAATGTCTTCATAAAAAGCAAAAAGCTACTATTATAAGTATTTCCAGTTGGTCTGTTGGTCTGACAGCAGAAGGACTGATATGACCAAAGAACCAATTCTGATGTACATGATACATTTTTAAAATGTTTTTATGATCAAAAAGGTTTTGGGTAAGTTGTAGCCTTTTGGGTAAAGTATTGTTTTTTTTCCCTAAACAGTTTTGGCACATTTATTTACCGAGAATAACTAAATATTATCACGTATCACAGTGAATAGTGTTTATCTCAGTTGCTTTGGCATATTTATTTGAACATTTTTGAAGTTCTGAAGATACATTTCCCAAAACAGCTCATTCATGCAGCGAAACACTAGACATAAAAAATACATTTTTGCATCAGCGAATGCTTTTACTAACAAAATGACAAATTCCTTGAACGCTGTGTAAACTATAGTGGTCAAAATGTTTATGCATTCTGACAGAAAGAGTCGACTCTAGAAGTGTCCTCATCTTATTAAAATTTTCCAAATATCTTTTCCTGCATATTCTCTCTGACACTTTTTTCTTCAGCAAAACTATAATTACTGATTTTGCGTATCAAAGTGATTACTTTGAAGGGTAGAAGGTTTTAAATTCTACTTTGATTCTTGCTCATTTCTTTTGTCTTTCTCTTGCTGCACTGCCACACATCCTTACTCCTCTTCCTCTTCGTGGGCAGACGTTTGGCCACATAAAATGTTCATCTCAGCAGGCTGCTCTATGTTCCAATTTGTTAGAACTCTGTTGCACTCAAGTTCAATAAATATGTTTAACTACTATGGCTTATACTTTTTACTTCACTTCATGAGTTTAATGATTACATGGGCTATTGATATGTTGATATTGGCATATGATAACTGATTTGCACATGATAAATATAAATTAATAAACTGAAGGCATAGAAACTAACATTTGATCAATCTGTAGACGGTTGTTCTTAGTCATTTGCCCAAATGGAACAACATAAAGAATAAACTGAGAAAACTTTTGGGGTTTTTTAATGCAAGTTTGAGCTGTTTGGGGGAATCTGTTTAGAACATTAAGCATGTTGCATCAAAGCAAGTGAAAGAAACTTGAGGCTTAATCTCTGACCTTTAAACATTTAACGGAGGAACCACTTCACATCTATATGTGCATTACACAAGAATGATGATGATGCACTGTGCATTATGCATCGCTGTGTATAACACAGCACTTTGAAAGCAAAAATAGTCTAAGCTGAAGCGCATTCCTCTAATGTGCATATAAAAATATCTCTGCAACACTGCAGGATGGATTTAGTGGCCCATTATAGTGCAGTGGATCCACAAAAGTCAAAATATCAAAACAGTGGGGAAAAAACTCACAAAATACACATGAATCAAGTCTTAACTAAGATCAAACTCTTTTAGGGCTTCAATTCCATAACAGGAAAAAAATATATAACAACTTATTTCCTAGAGATTCTTTTTCCTAGATAACAATAGCCAAACGAGCTGATCTAAGAGCAGCAAAGCCAATATTGTCACAGTCATGGATAACCTATATTGAAGTTCTCAATAAGTCCTCTATTGATTTTTATTCTGTTCTCTGAAGATCTCAGAGTATCATGTGTCAGCCTGCACACTGAAAAGACAGCGAGACAATTTCTGTTCAGTTATTGCAGAGACGAAGGATAAAACCAAAGTTACCACAAGTACAAACAATGAATCACAACCCAACATGTACAAAATACCTGACAATGGCAGTAATTCTGTTTAAAAGCACAGGTAATCCAATAAGGGCCCAGGTGGGCTAAAAGGCATCTTTGCAGGAGTGTGCCTTTGCTTTGACAGAGAGACAAGGATTACAGCAGTCCAAACACCTGGCCTTTCAGTCCTGGAAGAGAAGCTATAAATCAAGTGAGGTCACCATTTACTCTGCTCTCTTGTTTTCATCCCTGTCATATATACCCATTCACTTTAGATTGGTGTACTGAGTTTGCACTTGTACTGAACCTGTTAAGTACGTACTGGGACTAAGGAGGGTATGCTTTTGTGATCTATCTATCTATCTATCTATCTATCTATCTATCTATCTATCTATCTATCTATCTATCTATCTATCTATCTATCTATCTATCTATCTATCTATCTATCTATCAGCCTTCTGCTGCTGTAACGCATCAGCTTCAGGGTTTGAAATATTATGCATCCATAGATGCTCTTAAGTTTGTTGTAACAAATGTGTTTTTGAGTTATTGCTATCTTCCTATCAAGCAGTCTGTCCATTCTATTCTCTTTGTATCAACAAAGCATTTTCACCCAGAGAACTGCTGCTCACAGGATATTTTCTCTTTTTTTGAACCATTCTCTGTAAACCCTAGTGGTGGTTGTGTGGGGAAAACCACAGCAGATCAGCAGTTTCTGAAATATTGAGACTAGTGCATCTGGCACTGACCGGCACACCACGTTCAAAGTCTCTTAAATCATCTTTCGAATTCTTGGTTTGAACTTAAACAGCTGCTTGATGACGTCTGAGATATTTGCATTAAGGAGAAATTGATCAGGTGTATCTAATTAAGTGGTTGGTGAGTGTGTTTGCTTAAATGTTTGTTTGTTTGTTTCTTCCTTTTTCTGTGGGTTGAATCTATTAAAATTTGATACAAGTCGTAATTTAGTTTACAAAGGTGAGCTATTTTTGTTTATCTCAGTCACTTTGCAAATGTACACACTATGATAACAATAATAGCCATCTGTGCAGAGTGCACCTGAATATGTGTTCAAAAGCATCTTTGGTGTCTCTCTTGTAACCAGCAGGAAACCTTTAAACAAATAATTGCATCTTATTTGCTTTTTAAAGTCATTTTTGAATAAATTATTGCTGGATTTTTATAAAGCAGATAAATTCTTCCACATAAATATTTTATGCTTTACCTTACTGTTTAGACAGTAGAAGCTGCTTTTTTAATTTTCTATTTTGTTTGGACTTGTATGTTAGAAATTAGAAATGTTCATTTTGAATAGAAGGATGATTCAAAGAGACTTAGGAGTGTCGGAATAAAATTACACAAGCTTTGCAGACAGGGATTCTGAAAGACTGACTCACTCTAATGGAAGGCGGCCTTTAATGAGAAGTACTAGTGATTGTAGGTGGTAATATAAGGAAAGACAAAGGAGGATTGAAGAGTCAAGGGTCACACGTGCTCACCTCTTTGGCTTCTATTTTTTATTAATACAGTGGTGTGCTGTGCTCTGGGAGCTATTTGCATTATGCTCCTGCATCAGAGAAGAGACTCATTTTCTGCCTCTTTTACGCAAGACCTGGGGAAACAGATGCTGAAGGGCTGCATCATGCGCATGTATTTTTGAGGACCGAGTTGGGAGTGTAAAGGATGATGCTGTCGAGGGATAATGTGTGTTTTCGGTTGCTAAGGAACTGTCTGGCAGACCGTCAGAATAAGAGAGAAAGATCAATATTTTTAAAAACAAAACATTTTTAGGATTTAAAAAGAGAAAGAAAAAATTCAGTAAAATCGATGATGATGACTCATTAGACTCCTCACAAAAGAATCTCAAATGAAAGACGGAAGTGAGACTGCGCTCTCTGCTTTTGAATTTTCTGGTTTAAATCCCTTTTCATCAGTGTTCTCGTAAAAACAATGCTATTATTTCTAGTTTGAGTAGAGCTGGAGAACTGTACACATCATACATTAGTGATTACAAATTCTACCTGTTACAGACGTCCTGTATTCTCAGTTTCTTTCTTTACACTTATTTGTTTTCTTAAGTTTTTTGTTGTTTTGATGTTGAGGCTTAGTGCTCCAGTGTCCATTTAAAACACTGGACATAATGTATGTACACTACAATAGGATATATTATTAAAGTAAGAAAGAGCTATATGAAGAAAGGGCTCTTCTACTTTAAGTGTTTTGATGACATTTTAAAAAAGCTGTCTGTAATGTAACAGACAAAAGCACATAAACATTGCTCCTACAGATTGTGACAACTGAATGAATAAATGAATGAATGAGCTTTGTTATTATTATTATACATAGATTATACATAGTACAATGAAACTTGGTTTGGCTTCTCCCAGGATAAAAAACAGTAAATAAATAAAATGAATAAATAAAGAGAATAATTAAAAATAGGTAAGTAATTAGAGGTAAAAATAAACTTAAACTTGGCAGCAAATCTAAAAGAAAGAAGAGACTTAAGCAGCAAACTTAACAAGCATCAACAACAGAGGAGAAAAACAGCATCACTGTATATGATTTGGATGATGTAAAGTGGCACATCAAAAGAAAGAAAAGAAAGGCGGCGGGAGAAGAAGGTGCAATTAAAAAATAACACTTCGTTAAATTTGCATTGGGTAAGTTTTTATTATTCTAATCCTTATTAAACACCACTTAACTGCACAATGTAGGTGCCTATAGAATTATCGCTTAGATGGTTTACCTACAAGAATACAACGCAAACACAACCAAAACAGGAAGATGTGTTTGTTCTCCACATGTAGCTTAGACAGTGACAAGAAAAAGTCCCAGTGTCAAAAGAGGGAAAGAGGGCAAAAAGAGAAAGTGACAGAAACCTTGAGTAAAACAACAGAAAACTGTGGGGGGCATTCACCCAGTAGACAGAGCTCCAAGGTTTGAGATAGCTCAAAGTTCAGCATTATTTCCATGTGATGAATAAATAACAAAATCTGCCCACTTATTAGTCTAATATACAAAAAAAAAAAAAACTGAAATCAAGCCAATCTTTGCAGTTGCACTGGCAAGGGTGTGCAGGTGAAGCTGTGAGTTGCCAAAATCAGCACACTAAACCATCAATATTTAGGTGGTGAAGTCCTTTTACTTTCACTGTTGTGTATCAAAATGCATATCATGCACCTTTAAGGGTAAAAAAAAAGATCATTTCCTGACAGAATGACAAATCCAGTGCATCTCAATAAGAGAAAGGGAGTTTGACACCCAGTGTTCGGTAATCACATGTAAATTATTTTTTAACAACACATCAGAAATATAACAAAACACTGCCAAAATGTCCATAGGAGATCTGAATTGTCTCAGTGGTTCTGTTAATGAGTTTCTGTGCCATTCAACATTACTGATCATTTCCACCATCTTTTTAGCTAAATAACAAGGGTATAACTGGCTCAGTTAAGCAAATAAAATATATAAGGTTAGAGTGAATATGCTAAAAAAAAAAGTGGCCATGATCAAAAACAAAATCACATGGTCTCATATTTTTACAGTAATTCTGCCCATTGAATTATTCTGACCACCTTTTTATGAGCATGTGGGAGGCTCAAATAAGGAGGTCACTGGTGTCTTTAGTTTAGTTTTTTTTTTTTTTTTAAACAAGAGATGTGGTTTGTCACTAAAATGTAAAAGCAGGTAGTTTAAAATGTTTGATTCCTTCGTTTTTAAAAAAGAGAGAGAAAGTTAATAGCGTCATCCTGACATAGACACAAGGACAAGACAGGAGGCGGAATACCTGAATCCTGGCAAACGGAAACCACAACAACTAACGAGGCTGTGCTGAAAACAGCAGAACTGAGAGGGGTAATTTCTGGCAGAGGGAGGCGTGAAAAGTGAACTAAAGACTCAGCAAACAGGAAACACTAACAGCCTGGCAACAAGTGAATTCAGTGATTAGACATGATAAGTTATTGGCTGGAACCTCCAGCTGACTGCAGCCTTCACGCTGGCTTGGGCAAAGGAGAAAGAGAGAGAGAGCGCACAGCAAGAGCCACCTGTGAGCAAGATCAGCACCATGGAGAGAGCTAGAGTGCAGCGTGTTGACATGAGGTCTCTGTCTAAACTGGCTATGAAACTTCAAAGCGAAGACACACAGCAGCATATCACAGTAGCTCTTAAAGTTTCAAAAATAAAAACTGATAAAGACCTATACAGTTTGGTGTTTCATGTTTTGGTGTCATTCAATTTTATGGGAAGTCTCCTTATCAAAAGCATCTGTCCTGATTCATAATATACATATAGGAAAAATAAACTACTCTGCAGTATTCAAAACCTTGTCTGTGAACAGAACCCAGCATCCCCATTAGGTTTGCCATACTTTCCTAAATTAATTTCTCGGAGTTACGGCTGTGTTTTCGACAAATAAGCTACCTAGGCCTCCAAAAATTTGCAAATTCAGTTTTTTTTCAGTCTACATGTTTCCCTGCTTTCTCTCTTTGCCTTTTATCTCCTACCCTCTCCATGTGTGTGTCCATAATAAGACGCCAAAAAATATCACGCTGTGATTTCATGCCTCCTTCTTCCTTTTGTACTAGCAGAAGACTACAATTACATGCAGTGTCCTTAAATTGCCATGTTTACTCATGCTTCTAGCGTGGCCCTCATCAGAGGTCTTAGAGGACTAGAGATGGAAAAAAAATGGTAGACTGGAAGAGAGAAATGAAAGGGGCACAGAAAAAGTAGTCAGTTCATCCAAATACATGTTGTGAGTTTGAACCACTTATACGTGTTGCTTTCTTATTCATCTTCTATGTTTTACAACACAGTCTTTCATATAGGATCTTTTTTCCAGTTTTTGTAGCCATGTTTGCTTGTTAATAATTTTTAGTAGGAATAATTTCTAATATTATATTATATTTCTTATTCATTTAACTCAACAATATACATACTTTAAAAACTGACTGCACCAACATAGAGCAGTCAGATTCTTATATCAAGGAACTGTAATGCAAAAATCTGAAAAGTATTTGAATAAGAAGTAATTGCTGTTACTCAAATGTCAAATTATTTTTACAGTGTTGAGTTTTTAACATTTGGCAGTGAAAATGGACTTAAACGTGACAGCTATACCAAAGAGAAACGGCAGTGAGGCGCTGGTTTTACAAGATCCCAGACAGATTCAATATTTAATCTGCTGAAGTTCAGTCTGCTGCTACCAATCCTGCGCTCAAAGAAACACAACCAAATTATAAGTCGGACCTTCCAAAAATGGAATTAGTTTTAAACAAACATCCCCATCTTCATGAGCAACACAAACCAGAAAATGTCTGCTAATCATGGAAGGAGAGTGCCGTGGCATGTGCGCAGAAAAGCTGGTTATGTGCATTGATGTCTTTGATGGTCTGGAGATGGGTTCGTGACTTTTAGAAGAAAGGCTTATTAGCAGTCTCTAAATACCCCGGCAAATGGGTTCATCTATTATATAAACATGGAGTACTGGCAATTTCTAACAGGTAAAGGGGGATTTAAAAAGGACACATTTGAAGATAAATGCCTGAACACACTGGAAGTGAATTCATAATTTACTTGACATTCAGAATTCTTTATTATCTGGCTAATTAGCTCTAGTTTTTTCTTAATCACAGCACTTATCTGCAAGGCATGACGATAGTGTACCAGAATAGACAATTTAATTCATTTTCTGAGATCCTATTTTATCTGCTGATATACATTATGGTAGCGCAGCTCATAATAACATACACTCACTGGTGACCTTGTTCGTAACAAGTGAAATGTAAAGCAAAGTACAGCAACAGTCTTTTCGTGGCAGTTTTGCTTGATGGGTGATATTAAGCCGGGAGTGCTTATGTTTTATTGAGGTCAAATTCTCTGCAGTGTGGGGTGAAATTGTTCCTAATATTTTGACCAAAGGCAAAATAGAGAATGTGGTTGTGTTATTAAAGGTCTTCTAAATAAAGTGGCTGTCAGTGAAGCAGCGCAGCACTCATGTGTATTCATGCAGCGGGACACAAGAGGCTCAGAAAGGCTCTTCGAGGCTTACCACTAGATGGTGTTAATGTGTTTGCCTTTCCGCTCCTCTCAGCAGATGGATGTTCCATCTCTAATACTTGGGCCGTTAATGTTAAAGATGCAAATGAAACAGAATTGTTTAAAATGTCTGTAGTGAATGTGATGAAGGACGGAGAGAAAAGACTTGACGGGGCTGTGTGAGCTGTGTGCATCTTCTGCATCCACAAAAGGAGGTAATGTGCGGTTGCCATAGACAACCAGATATTAAAGTAAAGGTGCAAAGTATAGAGTGCTTTGTTTTGTTTTTTTCAGCTGATGAGGACTGTGTGGATGCTGAAAACACGGGGAATGGATAATGAAAACAACATAAATTGAATCATTGTAAATAAGCTATTATTACTCAGTCCATTCATCTTAGGCGAGTGCGAGCAGCTCTGGTTCAGTAAATCACTAAGATGCTTGTGGGGAATGCACTGAATGTAAGCACCGCAGTTGATGCTAGTTTGTGTGTGAAACATCACATTTAAGTAGCACCTGTAGGCTCTTTATGAAGTCAAAAGGTTGTCTCCTGCTGTTGTTTACAGTTACTGATGATGAACACAACCCATATGCATACTTCAAGGCCTTGAGAGTGTACAAAGACTTGCAGCAGTTCAGAGGGAATCAGGTGGTGCACTTTAACTTGAGCGTGATGCACATCTAAGCGCGAGCGCCGCGCTGCTCCATCAGGGATGGGCAGCAATCTTTGTTTTGCTTTCAGGCCCTTTGATATCTCCTGGTGGGAAGGTGGAGGGGCAGGCGTTTGCAAGTAGAAGACAGAGGGGGGAAAAACACACGCACACACAAGTGAGAGATGGGAAGGGAGACAAGGCGGTGGGGGCTGGTATCACATCTTGCTTAACACAAAGCAAAAAAAAGCCTCCTGTTTTGCCTTTGCTGTCCAGGATCATAGCACAGAGCCACAGTGGAATACTCAGTACAAGTGTTAGCTTGCTGTTATTTATATACTGTGGAGAGTGAGATGATGAATGTAAAAAAGATGCAGTCTTGTAAACTCGGGTACTGTACGTATAAAACATTTGACTCTGATACCAGTGAAGCCACGTTATGAGCCTTAATGCAACTTTGCTTTTCCTCTGTTTATGGAACATTTCAACATATTTTAATCCTAAACTGCATCGAAAACACATGTAACACCACCCATGGGTTTATGTGGTTCCATACTGAAGCCATCATTCTAGGATTATGACATGTTTTGGCCCGGTGCATGGATGACTAAGTTAGCAATCAGCAAGGAGCATCCATAACCTTTACGGTTGAAGCACACTTTGACTCACAGAAACTGGAAAACAGACTCCTTGGGCAGTCGATATTGTCAGATATTTGCATTAAAAATGGCATGAAAGCCACCGCTGTCACCAACACGGTCGAGAAGTCACAATCAGTGACTTGCTTTAGAAGACAGACGGCAGCTACACCTTTAATCACTACCTGTGCAGTTGTACCAGGCTGTCAGCTGTTGTTCTGCTGTAACATTGGACCTTTTAACATGGGACTCTATGGAGACTAACTCTCCACTGAAGCCTACCCCAAGTGGCCATTTCAGGAACTGTCTTATCTCTCACTTTATTTACTTTTTCAGGATAATTTTTAACAACTATGACCCTTAAGACAAAATCAAAAAATATTTAAAAATTGAAATGAATGATAACACTGCTTTGGATTTGTGGGGTATCCTATTAAGCAGATGTTTGCTAAACCAGCTGGCCTTTTGTATTTGAAATGGGAGAAAACATAAGTCTTCCTCTTTCTACTGCTGTCCCACATCACCTACAATGCTCCAGGTTATATTTGAAATCAGTAAAACTGCCTCAATGATGTATTAAAAAATCAAATCAAACCACAAAGAAAAAAAAATACCAAAAAAACTTATTTTGTAGCCTCTATTTGATAAACATAAAGCTTTACCTATTTAAATTGTAAAAATGGTGAATACCTTTTCAGAGTGACTTGAGAATTCATTCTTTCAGCTGCTGTATATGCAATGAACTCCCTCCTGATTCCTCTTGAGAGCAAGGCAGCTTGATGTGTTGAAGGAACCAAGCTGAGTCACTCTGCATTAATCTCCATACAAGTTCACTGACAATAAAAAAAAAGAGGTTCCAGAAACATTTCAAAGGTCTGCAGAGCTTATCACTGACTCCACACTGCAGTGTCACCCCATCACCTTTAATAGTTGAGGGGGAGGTTACTCTATATGGGTGTTTGTCTGTGTGTCGAGCCACTGACATGCAAGCTGACCGAAGTGACTGCGGACCAGATGGACCCTGATGTGGATGGCTTGATCAAGTGGAGCATTATCAGACCACCCACTCCGGCTGACATAAGCTGTGAGGGATAAGCGTATTAGGAGGCAGGGGGTCCACGGGGACTATGGAGACACTTCAGAGTAATAAACTCATCAGGAGAGAGACAGATACACCTGTTCACTACAGGGTGACTGAGACAGAGGTCGCAGAGAGGGAAGCAGAAGTAGGAGTGGTCGCTGTAGTGCGCAGACAGGGGGGAAAAAGGAAGAAGCAAGAAGTAGCAGTTGAGACAGCGATAAAAAGGAAGAGACAGACATTCTTAGCTACAGAGGGTGATACTGTGAACATCCCTAGAGTCAAAATCGCCTTAGACAAGACAAATTGAGCTGGCCCAGTTGAGTCCAAGTCAAGCCAAACACCAAAGAGGAAATCTCAAATCCTGCCTGCAAATCCCCAATGTGTTAAAATCAAAATGACAGCGCTACCCAGAAGTGGTGTTGAGTAAAATAGCACAATTAAGATATCTGGGCTTAATTCTGAGATCAGTCATTTGATATCCAGCATGATTAATAGTCACTGCACCTGAAACTGCTTGGTTGACACCAAAACCGTGAGCCATTAAAATGTGCTTCTTTTTCTTAAATGAAAAGTTACGGCAGTAATGCCGCAGCTCTGCTTTGACAGGCATGGGCAGCTACACATACTGGCAGGCATGTAACAGCGAGAGAGAACAAAGATGATCAAGTCCAGATATGGTGAGATGAAACGTGAAATAGAGGGAGAGACAAATCCTCTCCCTCACGCCAATACAGTAAACCCTATTCACGACAAATATAGACACTCTACTGGGTCACCTATATAAAATTGGTTGGTAATTTTCAACAATCCTACAACACTTGTTCTGTCTGAATTTCCAGAAATAATGCAGTGACCCACATGATTCTATCTCGGCAGTAGAAAATCACTTTGACCTATTTTGATGTAAAGTAGTCCATGTTCTTATTTCTGTCCTTTACAATATAAATTAGATTAAGCGGATGAAACGGAGGAACAAGTCTGGGTATATTCTTGAACAGTATAGACATTATTCAGTGTCACTGAGAAACACGTCTCCCTGCAAGCAAGAATCTAAGGAAACAACACCATCTGAAATTAGTATTATCTTAGACTGAGATAAGATGGTAAGATTGAGCATTAAACATATAAAGCTGTGCTGGCAAGTTTTTTTTTAACACTGGCAGAAGTATCAGCATCAGTATATCAAATGATCTAGTTTATTGTTTCAGCACAGTGTATGAGTCAAGTGATAAAAAACAGTCCATTTGTGCTGTGTGTGTATATATATTCCTGAAATACTTATGGTTCTTGAATGCACTCAAAGTCAGACTGAGAAAGTATAGTAACAGTCATTTTTCAACAGTGCTTGACATGATATGTGATACTAAGCTTGAAGTTTTTAAACTTTTTTTGACTGATAGAGTCCTTTTAATGGCTCTATGGACTAAAATACAAAACTAAAACATGCATATTTTTGACTTTTTTAATGTGTTGCATTTAAGAGCAAGAAAGATAATAGGTTGAAAAAATAGTCAGGAATTTCAGATCTGTATCCAACATCAATTTGTGCCTTTAAACAGCTTTAATTATAGACTACACACAGTATCACTTTCTTAAGGCCATTTTATGCATTATTTGCCAGAAGCATCATTAGTGCGAACATTCGAATTGCTATCATTTGAATATCACCATCTTTATTGTGATGTCCTTGCTGTTGTGAAACAAACATGTGCGAATGATGGTTTATTAGAGTGAGCAGTTTGAAATTGTCAGCATTCCAGAAAAGAAAAGGAAAAAAAAAAACCTCAGTCCTGCTAATAAGTGTTGATGAAACGCTTTTGCCTGTGACTTGTTTCTCATGGGGCTACTCTATCACATCAGTAAGCCCTTTATGCCGTCTAATAAACACACGATTGTTGCTTTAATTAATCTCTGCTAATATTAATAAGCAAAACCACAGCTTCCCAAGGTTGGAAGCTGTAAGTGGTTGTATCGGTTGTTTTGTTATGTATTCAACAGATTTTCTTTTCACTTTGAAGTGAATAAAAGTCATTGTGCAGGCGTGTGTATATAGGATCAAAGGTATATGCTGGGAGTAACTAGCTACATGTAGCATATACAAGCAAAATAAACTGTAATTGGTTGAAAACATATTAATTTGGGTTAGTAGTCCAAATACTCTGTTTGAAACTGTTTAATATGAGTGTAACAGGGTCATAAATCACATCTTGTTATAATTACACAAACCATTCCTTTTATTCCCGACTTTTAGGACCTCTAAGCCTGTAGTTATGTTCATTATCAGTTAGAGCCCCTCCTCATTATTTTCTTCTTCTTCTTTGGTGCAACCCTATAAATACAGTGTACCCATTTGGCTTCTCCCCTTTTCTACAATTCCCCTGTGAGAGAGGTGGGTGTCATTTCTTCCCAACACTTTAAAACACACATATAATTCATATTTAGCCACCCTGATGTTTCTGATTGCGATTTTAGTTCAATTATTGTCATTATTAAGCCTGTTTTTTGTTAGATGTTATAAGTGTGTAGTATGTGTGTATCATAAATGTGTTTTAGGCGCCATAAATGCTAGCATGAATATATACTCCTTGCTAGCTTGGAAGTTGTGGTGGGTTGAGCTAACCCTCTTCCCCACTGCTTGTATTTGGTTGTAGGAGCTGGAGTGGGCAAATTATTTACTTGGAGGCCTTTCTTTCTGTTACCTTTTTTATCAGGTATGTCGGATTTCATGTTGTTTTTGTTTTATCTTATGTCAAATATCTTACGTGTAAATTCATACTTTATGTTTAATGTAAAAATAAATGCCAGCCCTTTTCTACAATTCCCCTGTGGGAGAGGAGCTGGAGTGGGCAAATGATTTACTTGGAGGCCTTTCTTTCTTTTACCTTTTTTAACAGACACAACGCAGAATCACACCGGTTACATGAGCATCCACCACTGTAACAGTATACATGGAGAGAGTCCGTTTGAATGTCTGTGTTGTGCAAATTTTGCCTTTGTGATCTTTAGCTTTTTTGTATGTTTGCCTCTACAGGCATGATATTTGAGCAAGAAAGGAGCTCGGCAAGGAAAACATGTTACGAGAATCATTTCTTCCACACATCTTGCTGCTAACCAGAAGCTTTCTCTGCGTCTAGACAGGCCCCATTCACTGCCGGAGATTGCATCTTTTGTTAAACTTGACTCGACTTTTCTCGGATAGTCAAATCTTTTTTCTTCTGTACAGGACTCCTACATTTCTGCCCGATTAAAGCCCGCCTGGCAAAACAGAAATGCTCAAAATTGAACTTGAGGAAACGTCAACAGGAGGAGGACATTTTGACTTTCTTACCCACATCCAAATACTTGTTAGACAAAATTAGGAAAATGAATCAAATGTACCCAGTTATTTGATGAATTCATTGAAATAGTTGCAATGAAGATTACTCATTAGAGTAACCCTGTTCAAATTCATAATAAGCACACCAAGGTCTAAAACTGTGGCCATTATTTTCATTAAGTCCTGTCCAAACAATGAGCGTTGATTTTAGGAATCTATATTTTTAAAAAAATCACATGTTCTGACAAACATTATTCCAGTAAAACAATGGTTATACAGTAGCTGTAAAATTACAGAGCATCCGTGTTATTTTCCTATCAGAGAAAAACTAACAAAAAACCACCTGAGAACTCGTTGTTTTTCAAGCTGCTTCACAAGTGAGAATCTCAAAACAAACAAAAAAGCTTCTTCACTGATAAGGCAGAATCATTTACGAGCATTGATCAGGAAATATTTCTCGACCCGTACAAACACTGAACATTTGGTCGACAAACACATTAAACCAAAGAGAAAACAGGCACACAAACAGATTCAGATTGTGCTCAACCACAGTAAAAGAAGCGTTTGTTACACACGGCCCATTTACTGATGAATTAGAAATCAGTAATTAGAAATTCACTATTTTCGTCTATGATCTCGTTTGCATAAATCACTGCTTTGCTTCAGGTTTGATGATACTCCAGGTCGGGGAGCTGCTCTTGCAAGGTGAACACACAGAAACAGTGTTTCCTGTGGCCCAAGCATTACAGAAGTGAGTTAAGCCCACATTGTCCATCTTGCTGAATGGATCAATGGTATCTGACACTGCCGTCCCGCTCTGCTCATGACACGGTTGTAGAACTTGGGTTCTACAGCTTTGATATCTAAAATGAACTTCTTACATCAGGGCTGTGCTTTAAATTACATTTATTAAGACTCAGTGACTCACTATGAATTTAAAAATGTTATCTCCTTTTCAAAATTCATGGTGTCCTTTTCTTTGACTTTTTCACCCTGCTTTTCAATACGGCCACAATTTACCTTAAAAATAACAACGTGTTTCATTTGAAGCATACACACACTTTACCTTTAGATACTAAGGTATTGAGAAAGAACTGCAAGTAAACAGAGAATAAAAAGACAAAAACAAATGAAGCTGAAAGAGTATTATTTTATGTTGCGCATTTTTTTTATAGTTTTTTTGCTGTTCAATTTGAGGATATGTTGTGCCGTTAAAGTGCAGAGAGCTACCGCTTCAACAGCCTCTTTTAGACACTCAGGGATTAACTTGTAAAATATACAGTATTTGGGGTCAAATGCAGGTTGAACTAACTTTCAGTAAAGCGGATCTCATGCAAGCGACCTGTTGGAAAGAGATTAATATTTATAGAGCAGCAAGACTGGGTGGGTGCTGTAGCTAATGTACAGCGCCGAAGGCTTATCTCTTTGAAAAACAAAGGAGACACATTTCCTTAAAAAACATCATCAGTGTGAAGCTCTAAGCTTTCATACCGTCATGTGAGTAAAAACAAAGCCTTACTGATACATCGTTCACCCAATATGGCCATACAGTGGGCTGATAGATACACAGGAAACCAGCTTTTCTCTCCTGCTGAACCCCAGCAAAGTCATGTAAACACCCCCTCTCCTTATATGTGGCAAACCAGATGAACAGCGTAAAGAAGAAAAAGAAGAAGAGAGACATAGATACAGATGGCAACATGGCAAGAATTTATGTGGGAGACAAACAACAGCCGAGTAAAAAGTAGTGGTGACAGAGGTGACAGTTTGCTGCTGGAAAAAACTCTCCATGTGTAAAAGTCAGCTCTGATTTTTTTTCTCCATTCTTCTTCTGACAGAGGTAGCAGAGAAAAAGAACAAACTCTGGCTTCGTATGGTTTAAATTTCTTTGTAGTGGCAGGAGTGTTAAACTTTTCATTGTTGGGGGGGGGAATCAGACTATAGGAAAAGGAGGAAAAGGGAATTAAAAAAAATGTGTTAAACAGTGTGGCAGGAAGAGGCCTTCTTCCTCTTA
The DNA here is from genome assembly GCF_057381915.1 of Diplotaxodon limnothrissa. Taxonomy (NCBI): domain Eukaryota; kingdom Metazoa; phylum Chordata; class Actinopteri; order Cichliformes; family Cichlidae; genus Diplotaxodon; species Diplotaxodon limnothrissa. The sequence goes on from NC_140596.1 coordinate 26,298,780, forward strand.
TTATCACCTGAAGAAAGGCTATTGCCATTAGATTGAAATTTAATTTACAAAATAGGGTTTTAATGCAGCTGTTCACCAGCAGCCCATTCCAAATACGGTTTCTGTCAGTGCATTTCCTGAGGGCCATTTAATTGGGCTAATGAAGAAAGCTGCTAATGGCTGGGTTTATCTCTGGCAGCACTGGCGACATTTCATCAAGGCAGGTGATTTTCCAGACATTCCAGACATCACTACGTAGCATTTCATAGCTGAAAAGCAAAATAAAGCAATCATTTTATTTAGGAAAATTATGAAAAACCCAATGGTGAAGACAATGCGGTCTTGAGGAAAACAACTAATTCGACTTCAGTTCAAGAGCAGGCTGAATTATGTAGAAATTATTTCAGAGAATGCTGCTAATCAATCGACTTTAAAGAAGAAGAAGAAAAAAACTGGCTTGGTACAAGTCCACCACGTCAACTCTTAATTCTGTGAACACCCACATGAGAAAGTTTAAAGAAGGCCACAGTGAGGGAGTGGAAATATGCACCACAGATCCACACAAACACACACAGCGCACAGATAGAGACAATGATGTGACATTTACCTTCATCAGTTATCAACATCTTGACATTAGTACATCAAACCTGCTGTTTAATAATGAGCTTTGGTCGCCATCTGACTGAACGTATCTGACACTTTTGTCATTCCCCCTGTCAGGGAGAAAGGTCAGCGGGAAAGTCAAAGAGGTTGAGACCCATGTATATACATGATTATATTGAGCAAAGCTGACGTGTTGAAATAGCAACACCAAATGAAAGGTTTAGTAAAGCCCTGGCGAAGCAGAAGCTCTGCTGGCGCTGAAGTGATGATGAAGCGATAGTTGAGCCAAAAGTACCACTGAAAATTCTTGACCTGTAATCTGCCGTTTTTGCAGATACACACCAGTTACTAACCGTGGGACGGATGATGACGAGCAACAGTGTGACACAGTGGGTTGATTGGAAAACTTTTTATTACTTTTTTCTAATCAGTTTTTCTGAATGCATGTCCTGACCCAGCTAAGGTGGAAGTGTCTCTGAGTTAGCTTGCAGTTAAAAGCTAATTGTATTATTAATATTGTTGAATCTGAATATTGCCTGAGTTAGTTGTCTGCGATGCTGCTAGGGAGAAAGGCTTTAAAAAATAATAATAATGCACATCACATTTTCCTAAAGTCTGAAATGCTTTATTTAAATTCCTTATTTTGTCTAGCACACATTTAAAAGCACAGATAGTCAACATACTCTTACTTATGACTGAACAGCTTAGCCCTTGTTCCACTGCTTAGGGGACATTTACTGCTAATTGTTCTCGTTTGAAACAGCCATGACAGTTCACTGTCACTATCGAATAGGCTACCTGCTGCAGTCCTTAATTCAAAATGTATCATAAATTCCCATCATACAGTTGCCTAGACATTTAGCAGCTTTAATTACATAGGAAATGATTAACGCAATCTCTGCTGCTTCTCAGGTGGCACGGCAAATAAAGCCTCTAGCTAGAACTTTAAATAAAAACCGCGAAAGGAGACCGGTAATTGCGAAGTGTAATAAGTAGCTCCTAAAACGTGCACTTCCCAAACACTCACAATCCCTCTTAAGAAAACTAAGACAGTTGTGCACCAAAGAACTAAACTGGCGCTTTTACGTCGGGATCAGGGAGGTCTCTGCTCTCTGTACCAGAGAAATTTACTTCCACTGGATTCAAATCTGTCGTCTTGTTATTTTTTGATGCTCTAACGGACACTTCCAACCACTTCATCCTGGCCCCAGTGCATATGTCGGCGAGCCTGCCCCCCCTCCCCAACGCACCGTTTCCTTTATTGTAAACAACAATGAAGTGCGGTTTGAAAAAAAACTCATCCGCCACCGGTGAACTGCAAGCCACCAATCATTTGTAGTCGGTACCCACAGCGGCTTTTGAATCCCCTCCTTCTCTTCCCACCTCTTCAAATTCATTGGCTGCCAGAGGAGTAGCGACAATGTTTAATGCACCATGCGGTGTCCGGAGTTCAGTCAGTGAGAGGAAGCGCTCCGTGGGCTTAGGGCTGTGCTGCGTGTGCGAAATAGTAAATAACGACTGTGCGTGCGTGCTGAAGGAAATCACACATTTCCTGACAGATATAGGGGAGACTTGTGCCGGAATGCGGCGTTGTTGTTGACCACCTCAGCAGCTGTCTCTCTGTGTATCTGTGTGTATATATATAAATATATGTGTGTGTGTGTGCATGTGTGTGTGCGTGGACTTTGACGGGGACGACGGGCAAGGACAAAAATGCCACTACGGGAATCAGTAACTCTGTGCTGTCTCGAACGGCGGAAAAAACACTGACTGCCTTTCAAATATTCACTTTGGATCTACCTTACCACACATCTGGATTTTTCCCCTCCTTTCTTCTTCTTCGTAGAGTATTTCTCAGTTTTCCTTCCTGAAGAACGGTGACTCACTGCAGGCAGAAGGCGAGCCGCTGCATCCTAATCAGACAGCGGAGAGGACTTCAGCTCATTGACATTACAGTCATACTTTTCTGGAGCACTTTTTTTTTATTTCCACTGCGCTGCACTGTAGCCTGCGTGTGCATTGGAGGCTTGTGGCTTTCCCCCCTCTCTCCCTCTTCACAAAGAGGAGAAGGAGGATACGGGTGGCACCTACCGAAGTGGGCTAAGGAGACGAAACTCTCCCTAAACCCTGCTGGAACTGACTGTTTTTAATTTTTGTCTTTCTCCTTTTGTTGTTATTATCTTTTTTCTTTTTTTGTACAGTTCTATCCTTGGACTATTTGCGCAGTTTCTTTTGGTAAGTTATATATTTGTAATCATTTGACATCTCTTCTCTTATTTTTCCGCTGTCTGTTGCTCGTTTCCAAACCTTATCTCGCAACCATCCCCATGCATGCGGATGCAACAGCTTCTTCGTCTTCTTCCAAGGAGCGATGAATCTCTCTCACAGAAAGAGGGAGAAAGAGAGGCAGAGAGCACGAGTGGAGAGAATTACACGGCTGTGCTGAGATGTTGGCAGCTCATTTCTGAATTTTTATAAGGCTCATTTTAAATATCCGGATTATGCGGATTTGTTAATGCGTGTAAGAGGCTCATTTTATACACACTTATTCAAATAGCCGCCACAATAGGCCGTGTTCAGTTGTACGCCTGCAGTGATACCACATTATTGAAGTTGTCCTATTCCAGTTTGAGTTCTCCTAATGTGTGAATGGGCCATTATCGCGCTCGGGTCAGGTAGTCCATTGTACATTAGAGATAGATTGAAAAAACATGCACTGAGGATGTGGTATTTATGGAGTAAATAAGCTACAAGGAGAATCATTATTTGCCCATATATTTTATGCTGCGTGGAGTGTCTTCCCAAGGTTAACTAATTGACAAGCTTCCTCCGTAAATGTCGAGATGAATTACACATGAGCTTTGTTTCATTTTTGGCTCAGAGGTGGATCTGATTTCTTACTGGCAGAATGGCCAGTGCGGCTCAGTGTCTTTTCATTTGAGTGGCTAATTGATTCATGTATATTATAACATCTATATCTTGTTTCTGTTTTCCTTCTTAGGTGGTTTTGAACACTTTGCAGTGACTATTCTGTTTGGAGACTGGATCCCGATTATTGCTCAGATGAGTCTGGATGCTCAGCTGAATATAAATTAGGTGCTCAGCGCCACCGATTGCTCGCAGAGGAAGAGAGCGACAGAGCAAAAACAATCCACAAAGACAAATGTCAAGGCCTCGCATGATGAACAGAACTCTTTATTTTGTCCTGGATAACAGAAATACCACATTTGAGCAAAATATCAACAGTTAAAAGGAGGGGCTAATCTCAACACAGATCATAGCAGCTTTTAACTGAGTGGAGATGTATCTTTCTATTTTCTTTTTCCTGCTCTTGTGGGCTCAAGCCCTGACATTGAAAAACTTGAATTACTCTGTCCCAGAGGAGCAGGGTCCGGGTACAGTGATTGGGAACATTGCCAAAGATGCCAGACTTGGAATTGAACAGACTGGGCAGGGAGGACAGGGTAAGAAAGCCAACTTCAGAGTGCTGGAGAACTCAGCCCCGCATCTCATCGACGTGGACCCACAAAGCGGATTGCTGTATACGAAACAGCGCATCGACAGGGAAACATTGTGTAAGAGAAACCCCAAGTGCCAGCTCTCAATGGAAGTGTTTGCCAACGACAAGGAGATATGCATGATCAAGATAGATATTCAGGACATCAATGACAACTCACCTATGTTTCCTTCGGATCAGATTGATATTGACATTTCTGAAAATGCAGTCCCAGGGACACGCTTTCCCGTGACCAGCGCACATGACCCAGATGCAGGGGAAAACGGCCTGAAAACCTATCAAATAACACGCGATGACTACAATCTCTTTTCTTTGGAGGTAAAATCCCGTGGTGACGGGACTAAATTCCCAGAATTAGTTATTCAACGACCACTGGACCGGGAAGAAAGAAGCCATCACACCCTTATATTGTCAGCCACTGATGGGGGCGAATATCCTAGGTCAGGCACCATGCAGATAAATGTTAAAGTTATTGATTCCAATGATAACAGCCCTGTGTTTGATCAGCCCTCGTATGTTGTGGAAATTCCTGAAAATTCACCTCCTGGAAAAGTCTTGATTGATCTAAATGCCACCGATCCTGATGAGGGGAACAATGGACAAATAGTCTATTCCTTTAGTGGCTATGCTCCAGAGAGAATCCGAGAGCTTTTCTCCATAGATTCAAGAACAGGAGTCATAAAGATTCAGGGTGAAATTGACTATGAAGAAAGCCCAGTTATTGAGATTGACGTCCAGGCAAAGGATCTAGGTCCCAATCCAATCCCAGGCCATTGTAAAGTGACCGTTAAAGTGCTTGACAGGAATGATAACTGGCCATCTATAGGCTTTGTGTCTGTGAGACAGGGGGCCATCAGTGAGGCAGCTCCTCCAGGCACTGTCATTGCTCTTGTCCGTGTCACAGACAAGGACTCAGGCAGGAATGGGCAGCTTCAATGCAGAGTCCTAGGTAATGTACCTTTTAAACTCGAAGAGAACTATGACAACTTTTACACAGTGGTGACAGACAGGCCCTTGGATAGGGAGATGCAGGACGAGTACAATGTCACCATTGTGGCCAAAGACAACGGCATACCTCCTCTGAACTCCACAAAATCCTTCACAGTAAAGATCCTGGATGAGAATGACAATACCCCTCGCTTTACCAAGTCAGTCTACCTTCTTCAGATTCCTGAGAACAATATACCTGGGGAATACCTGGGGTCAGTTCTGGCACATGACCCAGACCTTGGGCAAAATGGCACCGTGTACTACAGCATAATTAACTCCAATGTTAGTGGGGGTGATGTCAACACCTATGTTAATGTAAATGCTGCTAATGGAGCCATCTATGCTGTTCGATCTTTTAACTATGAGCAAATAAAATATTTTGACTTCAAGGTTCTGGCTAAGGATGCAGGATCTCCGCACTTGGAGAGCAATGCTACAGTGCGCATCAGTGTTCTGGATGTCAATGACAACATCCCTGTCATAGTTTTGCCGCTTCTTCAGAATGATACCGCTGAAATCCACGTGCCACGTAATGTTGGCGTTGGCTACATTGTCACCACAGTGAGGGCGGTAGACAATGACTACGGTGAAAGTGGGCGGCTTACCTATGAGATATCAGATGGCAATGAGGAACATCTCTTTGAGATTGATCCCATGACCGGCGAGGTACGAACGGCTCACCCATTCTGGGACGACGTGAGCCCCATTGTTGAGCTGATCATTCGAGTATCGGACCACGGCAAGCCGACTCTGACCGCTGCCGCCAGGCTCATCATCAAGGCCTCCAATGGACGACCTCCTGATGGACTGCCGCACATGAAGGACAATCAGAACTGGGACATGTCTTTGCCTCTTATTGTAACTCTTAGCATCATATCTATCATGCTTTTGGCTGCCATGGTGACCATAGCTATCAAGTGCAAGCGGGAAAACAAGGAGATTCGCACTTACAATTGTCGCATTGCAGAGTACTCGCACCCGCAGCTGGGGAAAGGGAAGAAGAAGAAGATTAACAAGAACGACATCATGCTGGTGCAGAGCGAGGTGGAGGAGCGGGATGCCATGAATGTGATGAATGTGGTAAGCAGCCCTTCCTTGGCCACCTCTCCCATGTACTTTGACTACCAGACACGTCTGCCACTCAGCTCACCAAGGTCAGAGGTCATGTACCTCAAACCCACTGCCAATAACCTCAGCGTGCCCCAAGGCCACGTGGGATGCCACACCAGCTTCACAGGCCCAGTCACCAGCACCACAGACACACCTACTAACCGCATGTCCATCATACAGGTAAGAGAAATTGCACTCCTTCACTGTTGTGCCACCATTTTTACGTCACAGGACTCACAAAGGTCCCACTTCCTGTATCGGCCCCCCACCCCTTGTTTTATAAAATGAAAGAAAAAAAAAAAGGACAAGGACAGGCAGAGAGGCCCAGAAGCACTGAGACAAAGACAAGAAAGGAGGGGTGGGGGGGTGGGGGGGTGAGCATTAGAAGGATTAAACAGTCATTCTGGTGCTCTCATAGAACAGAGCCAGTGACATCAACACAAATCGGTTGTGCTTGGAATATGTCACGGCAGGCTTTTGAAATCAGTTTTCGGTCGCTGTCATCTCATTGCTGTGGAGTCAAGAGCTTAGCGTGTGTTATAAGCAGGTATATATCCTATTTTGGACCATCGTCATAATTCCAAAGAAATGTTCTTGCTTTAATCCAAAAAATTACATCTAGATCAGTTTTGTTTAAATGATTTTTACCTGAATATTTTCTAAATTTAAACATATACAGAGTGACAGCAACAGATGTCTTAGTGATAGTGAAGCTCCTCCAAGTAATGACTGATGCTTTTTCTTTTTTTCTTTTCTCCCTTTTCTTTTGGTGAGACATGAAATTCTATAGCTATATGAGGTTTATTCTAGTGGGTTTTAATTCCTAGAGATTAGGAGATTGTACCTATTTTCACAGCTACTTCATAAGTCTTTGAGCAGAGTACTGGGTGTATAAGCCTCTAATGTGATAACTTCTCTGTGTCTTTGGCCTTAAGCCCATTAAAAGTCTGTCGTGTCAGACAAGGATTAGAGCCTGCTTAAGACATTGGTATGTAATGCTGGGGATAATGGGCAGTCGTGGCACAGTTTACCCTTATTACGATATTTACCCGTTATTCTGGCCAAAGCGGCCGCCCACCCTGATTCTGGTTCTGTAAGTTTCTTCCTGCTAAAAGAACCTCCATCTTCTTCCCCACTCTCTCCAAGTGCTTGTTGGTTTTTCATCTGACAATGCTATGAGAGAACATATACCTTGAGAGAACATATGCTATGATTTGGCACTGAATTTTATATCATAGTCTTATACTGCTTGACACTGTTAGGGCATGACATTTTTGCCAGTTGCACTTTATTAATTTTTAGCTTTTTTCTTTTTTTCTTTTTTCTGTTTTACATTTTTTGCTTCCCCACTGCTTTCAGTGGATGAGGACTTGATCGTGACGGTGATCAGATGTGACATATTCCCACCAGGGAGGAAGACCACTGTCTGTTGTTCTCACTCTCAGCCTCATCCCTGCTTCTATTATGAACCAGCTGCACAGGGCAAGGGTCAGCAAAAAGATCGTTAAGGCTTCCTAATCAGAGAGAGAGAATAATTGCTGGGCCTTTCTGCAGGCTGTTTCTCTGTTAATGTAGTGATGATGAATTGGACAACACAAGGCTGTCTCACACACAGACACACACACACACATACAGTTTGAGAGCTTCCTTTTCGCTCTTTATTCAGACTGTCAAAGGGGAAACTAGCAGGAAAGGCAACAACACATTCCTTGGTGTCTTGTTTACAGACGGTCCCCTTCGACGCATCAGGCGTTCAGGGTGCTCTGTTGTATTATTCAACAGAAACCTGTGTAGAGGGAGATGGCCTGAGGCATTAAGTTTCTTCAGAGGCTTTACAGAAGCGTATCTCATTCCTCCCTCCTCCCTACTCCATCCTCGCTTCTCCCTGCGCGTGGACAGTAAGTAACCTGAGTCGGCTAGCGTGGCTATGGGAAAAATGTCAGGAAACAAAGACAGAATTCCCCTTCTATCGATCCCAAGGCCTCTCAGCCCATCTGTCACTACAGTTGTCACAAAGGAGAGGCTATATGGGAAAAAAATAAATAAGGAGATGGATAAACTTGGTGAGCATATCGCATGGTCAATCACTTTCACAAGGGCACCTCAGTGCCGCTGTCTTCATCTGTACATACAGGTTTACCAAACTTGTTCCAAGTAGAGCCGCTGTAGTTGTCTTCAACTTCCAGTCTTTCTCCATACTCCGGCCTCTAATGATGTTTTATAGCAGTGAGCTGGCAGAAAGGCTAGGGTTGGTTTCTAGCTGGGAGAAGGGAATAATACGAACACATCAGCAGAGCTCTGCTGCCCTTATCATTGTCACCACAGTGCCAGATTCATTTGTAGAGAGAATTCCTGGAATAAGAAGATGGATGATAAGTAATGATGCCTAATTTTGCTTAAGGCGTTGAAGGGAATTACTTAGCGTAGAATCAAGGTTAAGACCAGTCTGCAGCAAATTGTCTCAGTGTTCGGGAAGAAGGAATTACTTTTCATCACTTCACACTTAAGTCCAATCTGTCACGAGCATGCTTTAGGCAGCCATGTGCACCTAGTATGCACCTTCCTCTTTTTTTCCATTTCTTTTACTTTTGTGAACAGCTGACATCATCACTGTAACCAAACAGTTAGAGACACCTTGTGTCATGGCGTTCAAACGGCCCATATTTTATCATATTGATTCGTTTCGTTTCTAATTAGATTCACCACAAAACTCTAATTAAGCAGATTCTCGTCTTAGTGGGAGACCGTTCGCGTTAATAAGGTGCAAGTAATACAAAGGCAAAAAAAAAGAAATGAAAAGGGGGTGTGAGGAAGGCTATAAGAGCTGCCTTTAGGTGGCGGCATTCTGCCTTGTGTGGGGTGACGGGGAGGAACGGGGCTCCAGTCTCTGCTGACTTGACACTGTCACTTGTCATTTGCAAAGAAGACTCCCTGCTGCTCTAATGAGAAATGCCAGACATTCATACACATGAAATATAGCATTTTCTTTTTCTTGTGGATTTGCCAGGCGAGCAGCCGCACTTCTTTGAGTGACAATATCTGAATTTATGGAATTTTGGGATTGAGTTCACACACAATAAAAAGATCCAAAATCCTATTCGGTGAATTAAATATTCCTGGAATAAAAACAAACGTCAAGTGTGGTGACTGTGATCATTTGAAAAGCGTACTTACTAAGAAGAAGAAACAAACAAAATAAAAAATCACTGTTTAGACTGAGCACATACCTGCCAGCAATGTAGCCGGAGCAGATGTTGAAAATTGATGCTTCGAGGAATGGTCTTACTCTGCATAATTTAGGGAGATTGTGTGAGTGTGTGTGGATGTGTGTAGGTTTAACGTCATTGTGTATTCCAGGCGTGTGATTTAAGCCTTTAGCTGGCAGGCTCCGTGACAGAGCCCCTACTCTTTTATGAGCGTGACAATCTTGTATTTGTCCGAACGTTGAAACGCCCTTCCTCCAAGAAACGCGCGCGCTCGTGCACCCAAACACACAGATGCACGTGTGAAGACTGTTTTTGAGGATTCCGCTGAAAAGTCTTATCAAAGCCTCCGCTGTGCATTGTATTGAAATTGCTCCCACACCTCAGTGGCCACTGAGGCAGTGAATAGAAAAGCACTCTTTATTTCATTTCTCTCCCTTCATCTTTAGATAACTACTTTCCTCCAGAGCTTTCTGTTGGAACAAGTTTGGTAAACCTGTACGCACTGAAACCTTGATCGACAGCATAGCAACTGGATGCGCAGGCAGTCATTTCAGGAATGGGAGACAGTTAAAAAAAAAACAACAAAAAAAAACTTTTTGGAATTTGTGTGCATTTGTCCCCCAGTTGAGGCTCTGAGTCACTGGGCAAGATTAATTTTATTTGAGCTTGCCAGTCCTTAAAAAATATCAGCTTACCTCAGGGTATATCTATATATTTCCTCAAATAAACCTGCTGCTACTGTACATAACGCTACACACTAAAAATCTGAATTATTAATAAGCGCTTTTATTTTTTTCTTTATCTCCCCAAAGCTCATATGATAGATACCAGTAGAGCGTTGCCTGAGGGAAGTGCTGTAAATTAGGACATCTCTCTTAAGCCAAAACACAGAAACGCTGTTGTTTATTAGTTGCCATTATTAGCATTTTCATCTGTGGTGCTCGCAAAGGTGCGCACTTCAACAGCGTTGCTGTAGCAGCTCTTGTAATGCACAGAACAGCAGCTATGTTTGCATCCTCTTTCATTAATAAATCATTTAACAAATCAGAGGAAAGCGGAAGATGTCACGATAAGCATCGATGGTCTCTGGCTACGTATTTGTGGAAATGGGCGGAAGACGGTGGGCAAGAACGCCGGCCAAGATGGAAACAGAAGACGCAGACTCTCTGACAGAAGCAGAATTTGAGCGTTCGTTCGCTTCGTTCCTGTCCTTAGGGTGCGTTTCGTTTTCCCCTCTGCTTGTGGGGCTGTGACGCTTTTAGATTTTTAGAAAAGTTACCTGAAAGACTTTAGAAAAGTCCGGTGTGGTAGTAACGCACACATCTGTTGTCTTTGTCTTCCTCGCTCACTGTTAATGTTTTCTTTAGACACAGAAAACATCACACAGGCTCACAGGCATAAAACTTCCATTCGTGCAATTAACAGTTCATTGCAAATACAGATGCTACGAGTATCCGGTGAATTTGCTTGAGATTTCACTGCAGCTGTAGAAGTCAATGTTTTATTTATTGCAAGTTTTCAAAAATCCAAGTAACCCTGCAGAATAATTGAAATGTTGGCCCCTGACTATATGCTCACCGCTACACACTCGCACTCCTTCTCTGTAACTTAAACTCAAGTCAAATCAAACTGTGGATCAAACTGAAACGGATATAGAAGAGACAAAAACAACGTGCTGTATGTATAGAGTGCCACGTTTTGGTGTTATTTAGATGTCCTTTTAGCGAGCTGCCGTGCCTGTGCGCTGCGTAATTTCATTATTTTTAACAGACCCACCGGGGTGACAGTGCAAGGCAATGGAAGAATTGTATTCTCTTTTTTTTTTTTGCGAGGGTAGAGAAAGAAACAGGATGTGAAAACACAAGTTGAGCTCTGTGATAGCCAAATTGGCCGGACACATTAAACCAATTTGCTTGGTTCAGTAGGAAGCAGCCTATTGGAGATGACATGGGCATGATAATAAGACTGTGGCCTGTCAGTAGACATCCACTCCTTAGTTATTGTGTGTTTGTGTGTGCCTCTATGCGTGTTTGTGTGTAATAGAGGTGGAGTGGATGAGCAGCACTCTTCTGCCTAATTCCCTGACACCAGAGCTTCATCTTATCATGTCATTCCATTGAGCAGCAAGTGCCGTTGATTAGCTTGGTTTACTTTTCATATGCGGGCTGGCGACTCCTTTGCGACTTATTAATTACTCTGCTGTTCTGTAATTACAAGGCTGCTGAGACCATGAGCTGATGTTGGCTGCCGTTGTGTCTTATTTTCCTGACCACGCTGACACTGGCAGGTGCACGCCTACACCGTCGATGCTGTCACTTTACAACCATTCTACTGTAAGGTGTTCTTTTTTATAGAGAATACCCTCCGACGTGTCATATTTCATAAAAGGAGGAGGAGAAAAAAAAGGAAGACGGATGATTGCGATAAATAAACATTTGTGCATGTCCCTAGTTACGTTGTTGCTGCTGGCATTGTGCTCAAACAAGTCAGGCACAAGGAGCCAACCAGGCATTAACAGAGCTCCCAAACAAACGAGAACACAACATAAAGCATAACCTTCACAGTGGAGGAATCTAGCATTCAGCTACCATGTGTCTACCTGTGTTTGTGGGGGGTTTGTGTGCGTGCACACACATACCCTCAGAGCTACCACCAGCTGTGCTCTGAAGCACCGGTCTTGCTGGTTCCCTCAGATTGGAATGGGCTTCCCTGTAGTGGCCGCCTGCCCCCTGAAGACTCTTAGATCCCTCCTGGGGTCTTTAGACTTAACGTTTTAGGCAGCGGGGAGTCGCAGCCGCAGCAATAGATGGGTATAGATAAAAGTGACCACACAGTAATGCGCGCTAACATACACAAGCACACCGACGGCTGCGTGCTGCACACGGCGTGGCAATGCATTCTTTGAGCTGCCAGCAGCTGGGTCTCCTTGCTGTAAATCAAACACTTTCAAAGTCAAACAAAGTAGAACTCGCTCGCTCCGCTGTGTCTTGGCGCCGGTCCAACCGGAGAGAGCTTTTATTTCTGCCACATCTTCCTTCACCGTGCCCCCTAGGCATGTGCTGCAGAAACAACACGCAGCCGAAAGAATGAGTTATGCGAATCTGTTCTCACCTTCTATCTCATTAGTATTAGAGGAGTGATTTATCCCGCTCGCCTCTCTCCTTCTCTCTCACTCTCTCCCCATGTCCTTGCCTTTTACAGTTCAGCACTTCCACAGCTACATTAGTAATGAGATTAATTGATTGGAGGGATACACAATGAGTACCGTTTTATGTCCTCTAAATTCACCTAACTGCGTGTCAAAAACAGTCTGTTTCCAAACAACTTCTTTCCCTTTACGCAATCACTACCGATTGGGAGAGTACACTCTCTCCTTACACTCTTCCCAATCAGGAAATTACAATTTGCTGCAATATGAGGAGCATCTTTTTTTTTGTTTTTTTGTTTCCTCACTCTGCCAGTCTCTATTTTTTGCGTGCACGTGCTGTGAATGTCTCTGCGAACGTCTGACGCTCTAATAAGAGCGATCCAGAGATCCCACTGTCTCTTCTGTTCCAGCTTATCTGTAGCGCAGTTTGAAATCTGACTCCCATGTCTAAAGCCCTGCGCGCGTCTGAAGGGAATTGACAGCCGCTGTGTTTTGCAGTGGCTGTTATGTGTTTGTGGCAACAGAGGCGAATGAGTCGGCGCTCTCAGATGTTATTGTCTAAACAAAAGGCCCTTTAAGTGGTGGGCACACAAGATTTGTTGTCAGACGTCGCCTCTGCCTGCTCTTCTGGGTAGCGACGGCGATGCAGAGTGCTAATGGTGTATTGAAAATGGGATATTTGGCCGGTCTCATCTTTTTCTATTGTACTACACAGATGTACTCAATTGGCCCCCCTCTCTGGGTTTATGTCTTAGAAAGAAATCTTTTTGGGGCCTTTAGCATACAGATCAATTGCTGGTTTGCTCCATTTCTTATTGATTTTTGCTCTGTTTGGTACTGAAATACTGTTTTTCATTATCTATCGCTCTGAGCATTGTTTAGTAAAAGAAGAACTCGCGCTCGCTCGCTCTTCCCTGGCTTTCCCGTGCTTTCTTTCTCTCCCCATTTTAGGGTTCCCTTTCTTTCTGCTCTTGTCATCTCTGATAAGCGTCGCGATTGCTCATGTTACTGACGACCCAAGCCAAATTCATAATGATGAGATTATCTTGTCAACAGTACAGGGTGTATATGTCTGGCGTATTGATCTGCGCACTGTCCTAATAAATGAAGTACCACGATGGAAGCGTTGGCTCAGTGATGACTCTGAATGCGTCTTGCTTTTTATACACTCTCAACGCTGCTGAGATGATGAATGGAACTTTGTCTCCTTTTCTCCTGTTTCCTCTCTTCTCCCTCTCCCCTCGTCTCTACTCCCTGGATTGATGGGGTAAAATGTCTCTCTTCACACACACACACACACACATGCACATACACACTGTCTAAAAATGCGTCCTCTTCTGAGGTCACGTTGACATGCTGAGTCGATGTACTCCCAGGTGGAGAGACATGGGTGCAGCCGTGGGAGAAACCAATCAGGTAGTCTGCAAGGGAGGGTGAGAGTGGGGAGGAAACAAATTACCAGCACTGGTGCCAGGGCCTGTGAGAGTGTGTGTGCGTGTGTGTGTGCGCTTGCCTCTGCGTGTGTCTTTAAATGACTGTGGTTTGAAGGGGAGTTCATCTATGCATTTGAAGAGAAGGTCACCGGGGTTTAGAGCGCGAGATTATGTGCGATTGTTTCTTCTGTGGGCTCGTTGATTAATACTAAAGCTGCTCTGACAGATTCTTAATGCACCATAGACACACTTAAAAGAGAGCGAGAGAAACCAGCGTCCGGAACTTTGACAACGGAGCATTATCCTAAAGCCTTTCCTGTCAGCCTTTACCCAGGTGCACGGACAGTATCCTTTCTGTCTTCCATTCCTTCCTTGGCTAAGCTGCCTCACCCCCGCTGACCCGATACATGTACAGGTCACCTTGAAGTGAAACATAGTCCATCTGCAGCAGACGGGGAGAACCCAGGTGTGTGTATGTGCACTTGTGCATGTATTGATATTAGACATATGCACGCATTCTGTGCCTTTTTTTCTGTGTGTGTGTATTTATGTATCTGCGTCTGGCCTTGGTTTGGTGCTTTGGGGAAATATCTAAAATCCTTTCATCCACAGAATGGCTCTTCCTCCATCAATTCAAATGGAATAATTTGCTCTTTAATGATTTTGTTCACAAGCGCTCAGCTTCTGTCTTGTTAACCCACAAACAAGACCACAATTTGTGATGGCTTGTTTTAGCACTAAATTACAAAAAAAGCTTTTTCTTTCTTTCTTTTTTTTCCTAAATAAAAATAGAATACATGTTGGATAAGTACACGATGAGAGGGTTTAATAATTAGTTGGAAAATGTGAACATAAGCTGAAGTCAAATACTAGCTTATTACAAATGACTCCAAAAGCTGAAGGATACAGACTTGGTGAGTTTATTTTATGAATGTCTTTTATGTATTCTTGAGTGTTTGCCCTACTCTGCAGATATTTCTAGTTACTTGTGTAAATCCCCATTATTTAATTAGATATTAAAGAAGAATTATTTTCTTCCCCATTTAGAATGAACTTTGCATAATAATTGCAGCAGTTCCTGACAATATTACCAAAATATTAGCTTGAGCCTCATTTTGACTGTGTGCCATATACAAGTATTTTAACTAGGTGTAGGTGATATGCCTAAAAGAAACTGCTTTTGTCATTGTCGTATGAAACATGCAGGTGAGGGTGGGGCTATCCTGGGGCAGTTTACAGTTTCAATGTAGTCACTTTAAACATAAACACATGGAGATGGTAACTTACATAGCCTTTGTCTCTGGCTGTTGCTATTTGCTAACTATTTCTTGCTATAGCAAACAGACTGTTTGCTTAACTTAGCTTAACAACTGTGCTTGGCTGGACTGGCTCTGTGCATCCCTTTCAATGTTATCACCCCTTTAATAGTTATTATCAGTAATCATACACTCACCAGCAAACTTTTTAGGCACACTTTGGTAGTACCGGGTTGGGGACAATTTTGCCTTCAGGCCTGCCTTAAATTCGTTATGGCACAGATTCAAAAAAGTGCTAGAAGCACACCTCAGAGAGATTTCTGTTCATATTGACGTGCTGCAGATTTGTCAGCTGCACATCCATGATATCAATCTCCTGTTCCACCACATCCCAAAGGCGCTCTATTGGATTGGGATCTGATGACTATGGAGGCAATTTGAGTGCAGTGAACTCATTGTCATGTTCAGGAAACCAGTTTGAGATGATTTGAGCTTTGTGATATTTTGTGTTATGCTGTTTGAAGCATCCATCTGAAGACTGGTCCACTGTGGTTATAGTGGGATGGACTAAACCACCAACAATGCTCATTTGGTACTAAGGGACCCAAAGTGTAGCAAAAAAACCAAAACCAAAACAATCCCTGCAAACATTGCACAACCAACACCAATCTGAACGGCTGCAGGTTAGATCCATGCTTTCATGCTCTTTACACCAAATCCACCCGTCTGTTGTCTAATTCTGGTGAGCTGGTGTGGTCTTTTGCTGCCGAGACTCATTTGCTTCAAGTTTTAACATGTTGTGTTTTCAGAGATGCTTTTCTGCACATCTTGGTTATATCAAGTGGATTTTGGAGTTAATGTTGCCTTCCTATCACCTCCAAGCAGCCTGGCTATTCTCCTCTGATCTCTGGCATCAACAAGGCGTTTTCACCCAGAGAACAGTTGCTCACAGGATATTTTCTCTTTTCACTACCTTTTTCTTCAAAGCCAAGAGATGGTGGTGTGGAGAAAGTCTCAGTAGATCAGCAGTTTCTCAGATACTCAGACCAGCCATATCCAGAATTGCTTAAATCACCTTTCTTCCCCATTCTGATGCTCAAGACCAGAGTGCAGGCCTAAATGCACTGAATTGCCGTGATTGGTTGATTCGATAGCTGAACATTCAAGTCTTGTTGTCACCATAAAGTTCATATTTAGTGAACAGACATTAGGGGGCTGTCAGTCTTCTGAACCAAAACAAACAAGCATATTTATCAAGCTGTCAGACTTTTTACTTCAAATTGAAAAGTGCTTAGTGCTCAAATACTATATTCCTGCTCCTTCCTACACTTAGATATGAACAGTGTGTTAGCTCTGCTTTAGATTTTCGGGCTGACTTGGCATTGGAATAATGAGTTAAGGAAGGTCAAAGCTGACTCATGACTTCAGTTAACTGCAGAGCTTTTGTAACTATTGATGAGCAAGTACTGAATGATTAGTATCTAGTGCATCAAGATCATCATACACTACACACCTTTTCTTTTTTTCATGCTTTCCCCTCAGTTTCAAAGGTGTATAAATAATGTAGCTTTAGCTAAAGTCCTCTATCTCCCAATCCTCATTCACTTTTCTTTTACCCCAAGTTCACATATTTTCTTTTATCAATAATACTAAGACTGGTCCCAGCTGTAAGCTTCCCAGACCAGCTGGTTAGTCTACATAAAATGTCTCAAGCATTGAGGGAAAACAACACTGCTATTTTAGAAAGCTGGCAAACTGCTGCGTTAAGGGTTTTTGTGTGTTGGAATAAATATGTATGCCAAAAGCCACATTTATCATTTACTCCTGAGGCTAAACTGCCACAGATGTGGATTGTGTTGATAGAAGAACAAACATGCCGTGTTGTGATGCCCCTCCTCTTCAGAAAAGTTTTCTGCGAGCTGGCTGCAGAGATGGCAGCTAAGACTGGGCCGTATCATACCGTTCACGGTAATACTGGTATAATGTTGGGCAACGATAAGAACATGAAATATCGCGATAGAATATGGGTAAAACACACATGCGCAGTGTCTTTGTTTTCATACGCACATGGCGAAAAAGGCACGGTGGCGACGGAGAATGACAAGGGCGAAAGCGGATCGTTGAATGAAACGGATGAACCAGAATTGGTTTGTAAAAATGCTGCAACTTCAGTGGTGTGAAACTGGTTTAGCTTTCGTCCATCAGATACACAACAGAGCACTATTTTTGGTAGAGCATGCCAGCGGGCCGTCGTTATTACCGTGTTTTTTGGAAAATACGGCACACTTAAAATCAATCATTTGATTTTTCTGAAAATCGACAGTGCCCCTTATAGTCCCGTGTGCCTTATGTATGAATTCTGGTTGTGTTTACTGACCTCAAAATGATTTTATGTCGTACACGGCGCTCAAAAATCTGTCAAATGTTTTAGTACGACTTTGCTTAGCTACGAACCCGCGCCGCTTGATGGATTGACGGAGCATTACGGCTATCGTAGGCAGGAGCCTCGCGGAGTGATACGTACGGTGCTTCAACATAATATTACCGTATTGTGTGTATAAACTCTTTTTAAGTTTTGTGGATATTATACTTGGGTATGCTGAGGATATGTCGGCCAATTTCCACTGGAAATGCCTTTTGGTTAAACTGTCAGCAAGAAGGAATTTGCATTTGTAGTGTTACATTTTTATATAAATTTAATGCAAAAAAACAGCTGCTTGTTTAAGTGAAAATACATTGATGGGTTTTTTTGCACTAATAAAATTGTGGAGTTGCAAAGTATTTTGTCTAGTGTCAATTATCGTCAGTTATATCGTTATTGCAAATTTTCAAATCTATATCGTGATGAATATTTTTGTCATATCGCCCTGCTCTAAACGGCAGTGCTGGTAGGAACTCCATCCATACAGTAATACTGCAGAAGATGACTGCAAATTTAACAAGGCCTTTAATTTTTGAGTAAGATTAGAACAAGGCGTACTTTTTGGAAAATAGAGATATGGTCACAACATGTTCCAGTCTGCCTCTTTTTTTTTTAGGAGGCTGTAATTTAGGGCAATTTTATTTAATTTGCAGGTCCTATATAATTATTTTTGGCTTGGTATTTGAGTGCCAACTACCGAACAGGCTGCCTCATTATACTGCTCTGCACATAACTGCGACTGCACTTCATTATTCTGGCTCCAGAACAGTATATGAATATATACTCGTCTCAGTCACCACTTCATTCACATACGTTCACTGCACACTTTATTAGGGGAACCTGTTGAGCTCCTCGTTAATGCAAATATCTAATCAGCCAATCACATTATAGCCACTGAGCATCAGAATGGGGAAGAAAGGTGATTTAAGAGACTCTGAACCTGCCTGGTATTAACAGGTGTGCTGGTCTGAGTATTTCACAAACTGCTGATCTACTGGGATTTTCCTGCACACCCATCTCTAGGTTTTACAGAGGATGGTCTAAAAAACGATAAAATATTACAGAGCTGATACAAATGCAGCATTAACTCAAATAACCACTCAATACAACCACGGTGTGCAGAAGAGCATCTCGATACAGAAGACCGCACTTAGTGCCACTCATGTCAGCTAAGGCCGGGAAAACTGAGGCTACAGGTCATAGTGGCTCGCCAAAAACGTCCTATTATTTTATCTTTTCCACGGCAAAATACAGTAAAGACTATAAAAACTGAGATGAGAAAACAATTTAATCTCAAACCTCCTCCCGCCTACCCTTAGAACACCAGAACAAGGATATAAACATACTTAGAAATGACTGATATGTTTTCTCAGTAATATATAAAAATAAGCAGTCATTTTATCTAACACATCGAGTACACTAATAACTTTGGGGTTATGTGTTAATAAGCTGCCATACTTTTAACAAAAGATATGAAGGGTTGCTAGGTAGCATAGCATAGAATTTCCCAACAGATCCTCTAATGGTGTATCTGATCTTTTGAAAGAGCTTTTGAAATGACACATTATTTATCTGATCAGATGAATGAACTATTGTCGGTGCTGAGTCTCAGTTTCTGCAGTTTTCTTCATTTGGATGGCACGTTTTAGAATTTGGTGTCAGCTTAATCACTCTGTGCACCCATCTTCTTATGGGCTCACATCAGGCAATGACGGCAACTAAATCAGGAGGAATCGTGGCAGTTCAGAAGAAAAAATTGGGTTTATCCCAGTATGAGCAAGATGTGCCTAATTCCTAACTGTTTATGATATGATATGATAAAGCAATTAAATAAACATGTTGAAAATTGGTGAGTTTGGTTTTGGAATGACATCACTAAAGGCACACTTACTGGCTAATAAATATATTCCTTCACTGGATCCACACACACACACACACACACGCACACATTTTCCCACGGTGGGACATTTATACTGACTTAGATTCTTTTTTGGCAGACCTACCCTACTCGCCTAATCATAACTTCTGTGGCCCTTTGAGACACAGTGTGCCAGCAACACCACTGAGCTCTGAAACCAATAATTTTAAATGGCTTAAGCGACACCTCAACAGTTTGTTGCTGTGTTGACCAAAGCACACCTGCAGTAAGCGCTGTCATGAGTTTGTGGACTCACAATGGTCAAAGCTCACATTGCTTGAACTTTGACCTCTGTTCATGGTGTCCAATACTTCAGGGCCATTTAAAACAATAGCAAAAATGGAGTAAAGGCTGATATGAAATCCTTCAGTCATGAGTTTGTGTTTATATCAAAACACTGGCAGGAAAATCCAAGTTTCAGTCCATGTGGGCATATCAAGCAAACACAGTCTATTGGCTAGTAACAGCTTGGATTTATTATATAGTTTATAATACAATGATCTACCTATTTAGGTCTGAGTTTCTCAACTTGAGTTAAATATATGCAGTTTTCATGGACTATGCTATTGAATTTGTTACTTAGGTGCCCTAGAACTTGTAAAGTATAGCCTTAAACTGAGTTTTGCCCTTTAAACATGAATTCATTTAAGTTAAGTTTATGCTAACCTGCTTTTGTCCCCAAAAGATCTGTAGGTACTCATAATGTGGCTGTGTAAACAGTGTTATTTCCTCACAACATGGATAATACAATGACACACACATGCACAGATGAACACATACACTGATACCCTGACACATGTAGAGACCAATTCCCCGGTCTGGTAGAAGAGGATTATGGCAGACTTCTCACTCAATTCCAAAACCCCACGGTCAGTCATAGGAATTCACTCAATTTGAATTTAGTTTGCAGCTTGTTAGGATGTGAATTGTGCCAATGCCACCCTTATGAAACTGGAATTAATTTTACTGCTTGAATATCCCACTTGCATGGCATTTCAGCAATCCCACATTTGGTTTGCCTAAAGACAAATGTACAGCAGCTGGTGAGCAGGCAGTGCAATTTTACAATATTGCATTCTTAGGGGTTTTTTTTGTTTCTTATGTTTGAAAAATATGTCTAGAATGATTCTATTTTTGGGGGATGTTATAGGTAAACGAAAAAAAAAAAAGATTAAAAAAATGACAAAACTGTCATACCTCTGATTGGCAGTATTCGCTAATGCCTAATGGAGTAACTACCCCACATGGTATTATAGTACTACTAGTATCGCACTACTGGCTTTTAAGGTATGCACCTGTATACACAAAACCTCCAGTGTCTGGATTTCAAGATTTCTAACATGTATAGGAAGAGGATGCTTTTATTAACATTAAATATTTATTAAGAGTCATTTGCATTTCCCTCATTGATGGTCTGATCAGATCAATCTTCTTTATGAATGGAGCATTTTCATACCACAGATGCATCATAAAGTGGGTCACATTCATTTTGTTTACTTTCATTTAGGAAAAGGAATGAAAAAAAAAGAGAGACACTGACAGTTTGCCATAGTACATAGCATGTGTTGTGTGTTGCCAGTGTGGCAGATAATTGTAATCTTTCCCCAAGGGGATGTTGGTCAGCATTATTGTTGTTTATGAAATGTTGTTCGTTTTAGTTAGATAAGGATGATTCGCTCAGTACGGGCTTAATCAGCCAATTAATAAAACAATTACTTGCAAAGGAGTTAAAAACTGGTAATTATATTTATATATATGTATTATAATTTTGCGGTAAACAGATTGTTCTCTATCACTGCGTATTAAGACACAAGCCGTCTGTGGCGTTTTGTTTATGCAGGATGTAGTTTACCCCATCGTTTGATTTTTCATGCATTATAAAACAGGCTAGGTTGTCAGATCTCCTGTACCTGTGAGAGTGTGTGTGTGAAGTTTGTGTGTAAGTGCAAGCCAGGGAAACAAGTTCAAGGATATGCACTCTCTCCAGAGGTTTGCATTTTCTTATTGTGCGTGAGTTGATTCTCAAGATGATAATGACAGGCTTAAGAATAAGATTTTAACAATGCTTTGTTGACCATCTCTTAGACTCAGGCTGCGTTTATCCCCCAGAGTGTTCTTTTCATGCTCTCCAAGTAATTTAGTCTGGAAAATTAAACGACAAACATTATTACAAATAGATGAATGTGCTTTACAAAAGCAGCTCTTAGAACTGATAGACTCTTTCATAGCTGTTACTCTTAAAGGCAGATGCAGCAATCCCAGTTGCACATAAAGATCCTACCTTAGAAATGCTACCAAAGTAGTCATTTGTAGACAGAAGAGAAAATTATATATATTATGCACTTGCTGAGGCTCTTCTTCAAATGGAATGATATATCATCAGTAATCACACAGGCTGTCTTTCTATTTTTCTTCTCACCTATCGTTGATTTTAGTCTTTTATACTATGGTGTGGTTTGAATAACAATTCATCTCTTTCTTTTCTGTTTTCTGATTTCTTTTCAGTGCAGCGTTTCTTAAATAAAGACTAAGAATAATAATTTTAAAAAAGCCCTTGTGCCAGTTGGGCGACTCCATGCACTCTGCTGGGCCCCTAATAGTTTCTCTAATGCTGCTGTATGGTCAACCAAAAATAATAGACAATCAATCAGAGTGGTTGCATACAAATTATGAATATTGTGTGTTTGCTGGCGAGGAATGAATATGCAATGGAGAGGTCACGCTGTTTATGCGACTATACATAAAAGCCTCTAAAGTGCTACTTAGCCCTATCTAATGAAGAAAAGCCCCCACTCCCACTAAATGAATATGAACAATAAATATAAAAAATTATAAATGATAAGAATAAAAAGAAATGCATTTGTTATGAATAATGAATTGCGGCAAACCATGATTAACAAGATGAGACTATTGAGTTGGATTAGAGCTGTCTGAGTCACCAGCTACATAATAAACCAGCAATTTTACAAAAAGCCCTGTAGTAGTTTTAATAAAACACAGTATTTCAAGGCAGTGGCACCTTTAACACAGTGGCCAAGTTTATTCAGCCCGAGTTTATTAGATTCATGGTACTGAAGTGGAGTTCAGTACAAGAGATTGGAAGGCTGTCGGTAAAGATGCTTTAAATGACAAATCACTACAAGTGGGACAAATAATCAATATATTCTGAGATAAGCCCCACTGATATGTTTTTGTTGTGCTGCCACTGATTTCACAAGATGTACTCTGCTTTCTTCTCTTCCTTTAGAATTTCTGAAAAAACAAATCAAATAAAATGAACCCTCTTTCATAATGCATGGACAAAAGGATGCAGCATTGTGAATGCAGGAAATACATATAGTAATGTTCAAAATTCTTCAGTCAACCTTCATTTCCTTATGATTTGATAGAAAAATGGGAAATAGCTGCTGTGATTTATTGAAATACACGCAAACATAGATGTTAATACAGCATATAAGACAAAAACAGAGCTTGTACAATTGTAACGAGCTTGACAGTCAATATTTGGTGTGACCACATTTATTCTTCAACACAGCCTGAACTCTCTTAGGTATGCTTTCTTGTAATTTCTATAAGTAGTCTTCAGGAATAGTTAGTAGTAGTAGTACTTTTTTGCATTCATATTTGTCAATCCAGCCATCCAGTGGTCCAACACCACTGGTTGAAATGCAGCCCCAAACCAGTCTCCACCATGTTTTACAGATACCCGTAGATGCTTACTGTTGATCTCTTCTGTGCATATTGTTTAAACTGAAAACTTTAAATTTGGATTCGGCCTCCATAAGACTTGTTGCCACTGATTCTCAGACCAGTTCTTGTGTAATTTGTGTACCTCAGCCTTCTATCAGTTGCTTCTTGACACTCCCCTCCCAATGAGACAATTTCTGATGAGACTTTTTTGAAAGAGTAGGTGGATAAACTGAAGGGCCAGATGCATTTCTCAGGTCCCGAGTCAGGTCTAGGGCTGTGCGATATGACTAAAATCTCATATCCCAATATAAGACGTTTCTCATCCCGATAACGATACATCTCAAAATAGTGCATTTTTGTTCCTTCTCATCTGTAAACTCTCTCCATACGCTTTCACGTGATTCTTGTTTAGGTGGTTGAAGAGGTTTGTCGTGTTTGAACTTGTGGTGGGGATCAGTTTGTGGCATAATTTGCATAGTACAGTTTTCTGTCCATGTCAGACTTTTCAAAACCAAACCATGTCCATGCTGCAGAGGTAGGAATAAGGTCCTCGATTTTTTGTGACTGGTCCTTCTGTTTGGAGCTACCTGGTTCTGCCTCATCTTCACTGTCCATGCTGGTTTTCTCTGTGCCTGCATCCACGTGGTGACCATCTAAACGATGAAAAAATATTGCGATACCATGAAATAGGGCTGTGCGATATGACCCAAAATTCATATCTCGTTATTTTTTAGCTGCATGGCGATATAAGATATATATCTCGATTTTTTTTTTAAAGCCATAAGTTAAGAACAAAAAGAGAGTTCTTAGTCACACTGTGTCCCAGATGTCACACGGGCACTTTTATTTACATACAGCGTAGATGTACATGAAGAAATTACTCAAAAATAAATTATCAGCATTTATTAAATAATCATGGTCCATAAATAAAAGAAAACAATGTTGTTTTTGTGCATAACAAAAAGCTCACAATTGTGCAGTCAAAATGTAAACTAGAAGACGCTGAGCATAATAACAAAGAGACAGATTTCACAGCTGCACCACGTCTCTGAACAGGTGCCATTTGTGGTCCTTATACACACACAGTACGGTAATATTACGTTGAAGCACAGTACGTATCACTCCGCGAGGCTCCTCCCCGGTAGCCGTAATCCTCCGACAATCCATCAAGCGGTGCAGCTCCGTAGCTTAGCAAAGTCATATTAAAACATTTTTTGACAGATTGCTGAGCGCTGTGTACCACATAAAATCGGTTCGCGGTCAGTAAGCACAACCAGAATTCATACATATTGCGCACTGTCGATTTTTGAGAAAATGAAAGGATTTTAGGCCGTGCAGCCCTTCCGGGCTGCATGTCGTTAGCGCGGTTAGCTCGCTAACACGTTGACGCCGTCCAGCCCCACACATGGTAACTCGCTAACGGAGATTTTCCGCTTTCATCTTGTCATTGCCTGCAGGTGAAGCTATGGGGGAGGGGGAGTTGTGTTCAGTGAAGGAGAGGCGAGGCCGAGTAACGTTGCGTAGAGACAAAAGTGGACGAAAGAGAGGCAAACCTGCGGCTCCACAAGTATAATTATAACGTAACATAGACTATATCGATATAAACGATATTGTCACATCTTATATCTCGTATGAAAATATATCGATATTTTAAAAAAACTCGATATATCGCCCAGCCCTACCATGAAACAAACAATAGTGTATAATACGAAACGATAGATATTTTCATTTTGTCATCCGATATATTTCGTCATATCGCACAGCCCTAGTCAGGTCTAGTCAGGCTGCGATTTTCAGATACTATTCATCTGCTGTGCGTAGTTTTCAGGGTCACCACTTCTTCTTTTGTCTTTCACTGCTCCACTTTTCTCAAATGCACACCATAATGAGACATTATGATGTGCATATGGTTTTTAGCTAATAGCTTTTTGAGAATTACCTTGTTGGAGCAGAAATAGTCTTTTATGTCTGTGACACTGTGTTATCTTTGGCTTTTTTTTAAATAGATTTTTATCAAGTCAACTAAACAAATTGCCTTTTCGCAACATTTCTACTGGTAACAAAGTGGCTAAAGATACATTTAAAACTGTTTTTTTGCTAATGTGTCTGCTTTATGTAGACAAAACACTGATTCTTTTCTCCACTTAGGTGCCCTTTTTTGTACTTGAATGATTCATAGGTCAGTGTTGTGGCTCAAACAAAACGGTCAGTTACAAGGACTGAGCTGAAGTTAGTGAAAAAGCAGCCAGTGTCAAAAGAAATAACTTTGAAAAGACCTTCAGAAAGTCTTTAAAATTTTGGCTCATTGGAAGCAAAATATCAAACCTGCTTCCCAATATGTTCTTATAATCGATGTGTTTTTGTTTTCATAAGAAAAGACAACCACAGGGTTTCTTTTCATGTGTACACATAATCAGCATATCTGTAAAATTAAAGTAGCTGAATTCAAAGGTTGCTGTACTAGAGGTGTGGCAAAATAAACAACAACAGGCCAGGTGTGAATGCCCCTTCCTGATGATTCACAGCACTGCATAAAGAAACCTTTTTTTTAGCCTTTTCTCTGCTTTATACAGAGGGCTGCTGAGCACGCATGCTTGATTTTAGCTGTGCCTCGTGTCATTTATACAGCTGCACTCGCTCACACATGGGAGACACCAGTTTAACTACTGCTTTGAACTTCTGTCAACAGCACGGCTCACCCGGGCACCTTAGAATTATGCTAGAGGTTGTATTTAAGTGTTTGAGTGCCGCTGACGTGTGGTAGAAATGCAACCAGCGGAGAAATTTACAGAGTTTTTTCCTTTTTGCTTGTCATTCTGAGTAGAGCGACTTCAAAATAATTGCAAAGGATTTTTCTTTTGTCCCTGCATACATGAGATGATTTGAGACCTCCATATAAGTGTGATTTCCCCCCCCACAAAAGAACTAAATCAATGGCACATATTTTTAATTTGATACAATTTAATTAATAATTACATTATTACAGTTACGTTTTTTAGGTCAGAAGGTTCAATAAAATCTCAGGTTTCCCCCCAAAATGTGAACTTTCTAGCAATTATTTCATGGTTGAGGCTTTACAGGGCTAAATCAAAGCCAAACTAAAAGCACTTACATTTAAAAAAAGATATAGAGTTGAAGAGTGGAGTCAGATAGGTCCGTGTGCAACATACCATAAAACGTTGCAAAAAGATGTTTTCCCTTAGAGAAAGCCTTCATAGTCCTATCGAAAGGCATATTTTCAGCCTGCGTATCGTGCCTGCGCCACATATGTCTAAAGAATGCCATGTCACCTTGAAATCCAAAATTGTCTTAATGTGAAAAATTCTTCTTTCAAAGACTATTTTATGATGATGTTTATACATTAGAGCAGCCCATTACCAGGGGGGAGGGAGGGTATGGCATTTTGCGTAGTAATGTGTAAAACTATAAGAAGCTTCTCTGTATAACTGAAGGAGTGCTATTAGTAAAGATTTAATCGTTCTGACTATATTAATGAGGGCGGTTTTGTAGATGACTGTATCTGCATACAAAATGCATCTCATTTCATCTGAAATTGTAATTTTTTACTGAAATTTTTTTTGAATGCAGTGCCTCATTTCTTCAGACATAATGCTGTAAATGACTTTAAAGCACCAAACTCTGGAGACAAAGCCCCTCTGTGCCTCTGGCTGAGGGACTGTCATTATTGCTTCCTTATTCAGGAGTGAAGCTATTTCCTCCTCCACTGCCAGTCTCTGTGGTGTCGAGGGAAGAGCGGCACGTGGAATGCTGTCGAAAAAGGTGGAAGCTTTGTGGCAGAGTTGTAATGCGTAGCACTCGCACAACGTGCTCGTGGAAGGGGGATGCTGCAGATACGCACCCCTCTCTGATGCTGCGAGCGCTGCTTCTTCTGTCTGTGGTGGAGAAACCTGAAACCTGAACTCTAGTGTAAAATAACCTGAGTCTGATATGGTGAAAGGCTCTGCCATCGTTGGTATATTATGATTGTTTTTATTCTCTCTTGTTCCTTGTTCATTAGACTATGTACACACAGAGCCTGCAGGTCACTCACCATTACCTGTGTGCTTGGTAGTTAAAAAACAAATTAAAAAAATGTATCAAAAAACCTTTAAATTTGCAGTGTTATATCGGACGACCTTCTCTTTGAGATTAGTCACAGAAAGTAACAGTCCAGTGGGGGGTTTTTTTTGTATCACATAGCAAAAAGAGGCCTTTCTTTACACTAAACATCCATTTGCACAAATCACCAGTTTGTTGCTGAAACAATGTTAAAGTAGTATCTAGACTCACACGGGCTAACTGTGGTTGTTGAGTTGTCATTGGTTTACTTGTTTGGACTGGACCCCTTTTAGGTTATTTAGAAGTTAAGTAAGAGCCTTACTTAACTGACGACTGATTGATTGATTGATTGATTGATTGGTTGATTGTCTCTAGGAAGATATTTGGATGTTAAGTTGATCTGATCCCTTGTGCATCTGAGCCAGTTGATTATCATTGCAGTGTAATTATTGTCTCCACCCCTTTCTTAAGATGTTTTTCCCTTTGCTTTTATGCCTTTCGTTTTCAGTTTTTATGGGCGAGGCGTCCACCGTCTGCCTGTTCCTGTCACTTTACCTCCTGGGTAAAGTTAAGATGTTGGTGAAACTTGCACACAATGATCAACTAATTAGCCTTTATTAATCAAGGTTGCATTTGTTGCTTCACAGGAATCACTGCTCCCCTACAGGATTGGTCAGATTTTAGTGAAACGAGATAAGTTTGTTGTGGACATTGCTGTTTGCCAGCCTCCTTGACTTCTCGCTGGATTTTAGTTCTTATTGGTGGGCGCAATAGAGCCAAAAGACAACAAAACCTGTAACTCTGTGTTTGCACTTTGCACATTACAATAACCTCTAAATTGTGATGAGTCATGAACAGAAAGAGCTACTATGTTACTGACGTTCTGTTTTTTTTTTTTGTGTGTGTTTTGTTTTCATGTATTTCCAGCTTCCACTGCACAAAAATGATCGGTTCCTTTAATTTTCTCTGTTTTACATGTTTTTTTTTCTGTATAGCTTTAGCTAATCCGCTCTAAGTTTTCCAGTAGGAATGATGTCACTCAGATACATAGCAACGCATAATAACAGAGGGTTTATCTTTTAGCTTACAGAGAAGGGGTTGAGTAGGAGCCACTCGCACTGCCTGATGTGAAGAAACGCATGTGCTCACAAGCATACACTGAATGAGAATAATGTGTGTTTGTGTGTGCGTGTGTGTTTTCCTGGCAGACAGTAAAGGACAAATGCATGTATCATACCTAACAGGGTAGGTGGAGGGAGGGGGTGTACTCTTGTTCCTGTGAATAAAAGAGAGCAATCCATTGATGTGTGAAAGAGAATCTGCAATTTGTCCTCGTTCACCATTCCTACCTAAGATATCAAATACACACGCAAACACACACATAGGCTGATATGCACAAATATAGCCCCATAGAAATGAAGAGTGCCCCAAAATGCACCAGCATGCCCTGAGAATAGAATAGCACTCCAATATGCTCGTCCCATTTGTCTCAATCGGCCGGCTGTCTGAGCGGTCAGTCTTGGGACCTGAATGGGAATACAGAATAGAGTGCAGCTTTTTACACTTACTCAGCCTCACTGTACTCAGTATCTTTCTGACCTCTGTGGCCTTGCTACATGGAGCAGATACAACGCATCATTCACTTCAAATCGACAACATGCTTTTGCAATTTTCATCCACGCTACCAAACAACCTAACCTCTGATCATATCTGCACAAAGTAGATCGACCCAGAACTACTGAATTCATCTCGCGTTAAATGGGTTCAGTGCTTCTCTGAGCCTTTAAGGTCTAAAACTCATATTTTAGGCCAGTAAATGAGTCAGATTTTTAACCATCATAGGCCAAATATACAGATACTGCAGTTTTGGTCAGTTTAGTTCCACTCAATTTACTTAGATTTTTTTTTTCTTTTTATTCAGATCACTTTCATGAGGTTTCACATTTGGGAAACACGCAGTATGAAACAGTCAGCTGCACTTGTAATGTTAAACTAATTAATTAACTCTTTGATA
Organism: Diplotaxodon limnothrissa; assembly: GCF_057381915.1. Lineage (NCBI taxonomy): Eukaryota > Metazoa > Chordata > Actinopteri > Cichliformes > Cichlidae > Diplotaxodon > Diplotaxodon limnothrissa. The sequence goes on from NC_140596.1 coordinate 26,328,125, forward strand.
CAGCGTTTAATAATACTACTAGAAATCATAACAGTAAGATAACAGACATGATCCACTTTTTATCACCTTCCCTCAGATTATCCTGTATTCATTGCGGGCGCTGACCGGCTCAGTACAAAGCATCTCGTGCCGGCTATTATCGACCCATTAATTGGAAAGGGGCCCATTGTAGTGAAAGGGTTGGGCAGTACAGACAGGCAGGAAGAGATGGAGCCTTAAGATCAGCCTGGAATAGTTGGCAGGAAACAGGGTCCTATGAAGTGGCTTAATGTGCTTTTTATTGGCTCGTGCGGGGTGGAGCATGTAATTTAGGTGTGAAATGTCTCTTTTCCCTTTTTGATAACAAACCAAACAAAATACCATCGTATTTACCGTGCAATGGGGATGTGCATTTCCATTCATCGTGCTAATCAAAGCAAATTTAATGCTAATGTACAACAGACCGTTGACATTTCAAGGTTTTTTGGTCCATGTGGATGACAAAAAATAACTTTTTGAGTCTGTTGTAATAATGAAAAAGTAAAAGTTCTGTTCACAAGGATATTATTTGTTTTGTGTGCACAGGTGTGGAAAATAAATTAAACCATATAACCGGCAGGAAAACTATTTTCTGTTAATGTCCTTTCCTCCTGCTCAGTGCTAACATAGCTGAGTTGATTGAAAAATATGCCCAAGGTTGATACCCTGGTCATAAAAGTACAGAAGGGGCACATCAATATAAAAACTCCCAACTCTCTTTTCCAAAAAAAAGAAAAAAAAAAACGCAGGCTGTTATCATTTCAATGCCAAACGATTTCATTCATTCTTCTCCTTACTTCGTGGTCAGATTCCAGTCTTTGATATATTCTGTGGGTGTTTTCTTTTAGTATTGGTTGAAGGCTGAGGCAGAATAAAGTGTTTAGGTAGAGATAAAGGTGCTGGCGAAAGCATGGAAGGTCAAAGAACTGAGGTGGCCCGCCTGACCTTCACACACCCTTTTTCATACCGAGCCACCGCTGCGCACGGATGACATTGAAATACTCTATCGACTGTGAGTCAAGCTGTGCATGTGAAAAACTCTGGCACAAGTAGACATTACTCACTAAACATGACATTTAACCGCCACGAATTCAAGACACAGAGAGTTGTGCACAACACAGGGTAATTATTTGTGTTGCTGTGATGAATACTGCTACAACACTATGAAAGCTATATCTCTCAAAGACATTTGTTTCCGCCATTCCTCCCTACCTGAGCATGACTTGGTTTATATCCTCGCAATAATTTCGCCTAAATATAAGCATATAACTTTCCCTCTCCCTGTGTTTTTGCTGAGAAGTCTATATATCTTGCAAGTTTTTTTCATTTTTTGTAACTTTAGCTATTTCTGGAAATTCTGAAGATTTTCCTTTAACATGATCAAAACCACGACACTGATCTACCCTGTAAAACTTCAAGTCATACGGTGCTTTATCCTGTTTATGCAGTAGGGCTTCTACCAGTATTTCATTATACTGCTATGCTTTATCACAGACGTCATTCTGTTTCTTTGCATCCATGTGCATGTGTTTTAGTTTCCTATCGATTCACGTTAGTAGAAGGCCCCTGTGTGCGATCGGGTTACCCATATGAAATAAAGCACCACAGGGTCCAGCACATGCAAGATGCGCTTCCTCACAAACAATTTATTTTTGTGCACAAAAATAGAAAGGACAAAAAAAAGTGCAGGATATTCTTAGAGTGTCAGCAGATTCCCGTGGAGATGTTGTTAAAGGAACAAGGAGCAAATAGCATTTTAAATTCTGCACAAACAGTCCGACTAGGACTCCAGAACCGTATCGGCAATGTTCTCTATTTTCATCGAGACTGTTGTCCTAGCGCTCATTGATTATATGATGTCTGCCAGATTTGATGTTCAGCTCTGTGGTTTACTCTCAAATGGCTAATTAGCCTGCCTTATGTGGTTAATGAAATGCTCAAATCTTGGCCATGTAGGGCTCCCTTTTTTTAATTTTATAGCTTTTATCACCCCTAATCTGTCCTCTGCCTTATTTTTTTATGCATAATTAATCATATGTCACTAGGAATTCTTGTTTCGCAGCAGGACTCATTTCTTTCGTGCTTACAACATACTTTTGTCTCTCTCTCTTCTCAACAGACGGACAATTTCCCCACGGAGCCTAATTATATGGGTAGCAGACAACAGTTTGTTCAAAGGTAAGGGTTGAGATCTGTGGCCTTGACTAGACATCAGACCCTTGTTTGTTCGTTTTTTTCAGCTTTATTTTATTCCCCACAAACTACTTTAACATTAACTGCGCTGACAATGAACTGTAGTGAGTAATAAAAGGAAGAAGACGGTCGTGTACATTAAATTAGCTTGAAAGTCGGTCACTAAAAATATTCTGTGTTACTAGAACATTATCACACACAGGATTGGACTCAAAGCAGACAGCAAAGCTTGTGCAGTATTTTTAGAAGCATTTTATTACATCCTAAATCCTTAAATCATTATAATAATGTTCCTTGCTTGGCATTCAAGAATGGTGTCTCTAAACTTCCTTGGAGGGTTAAAAAACACCCACTAAGAAATCCTCCACCACACTCAGCACTCACAGTCCTTTTTTTTTATTTGTTTGTTTGTGTAGTAGTTCAACATTCAAAGACCCTGAGCGAGCAAGCCTCAGAGACAGCGGTCATGGTGACAGCGACCAGGCTGACAGTGACCAGGACACCAACAAAGGCTCCTGCTGTGATATGTCTGCAAAAGAAGCCCTCAAGCTGAAGGCTGCAGGCGTGAAACCACCACCCCTGGAGGAAGGTGAGCCCTTACCGGAAAAAAATGTGATTACACGAGAAATAAAGGAGCGTCGTGCAGGCCAACACACTTGAATAAGGGAAAAAGAAAAAAAGGACTCAATTCGTTTTCTGTGCTCAGCTCAAGTTATTTGTATTAATGGTTGAGCTTTTGACTTGCCTGAGCGCTCCCAATCTGAACTTATACTTGGCTACTTTATTTCCCCTACTTTGTTCTCTGCACTTTTCACATTTAAAGTGCATGGGGGTGTGCGGTTGTATCGGAGGGTGTGAGCGAGTGTGCATTCTATACACGTCCTCAGTTTATCAAAGCAGACAAGCCCATTATGTTTTTATAAGCCCAACTACTTCAGCTTCTCCATTTAGTCCCCTTCCTCGAGCACCCATCTCTGAAACTTTGATAATGTAACATGGAAAATGACTTAGTGAGCGGCAGGCGATGTAGCTTTGTACTGCGGTGATTAAATATGAATAATTATTCTAAGCGCTGCGGGTCGGGCAGATTACACATGACATGTGTAGAACAATAACTCCCCAGATATGAGTTGTTGGGGTCCCTCGCACCCCAGCGACCTCACATGATTCGTGCAGGGTCAGGGGAAGGAAGCAGGAAGTCAAGATCACACACGGGTGTGGTGTAAGGTGATAGGGCGGGAAGGTGAAATTCTCCCTGTGGTTTCAGCCAGTCGTGTACATCGGCGTGCATCATTACCTGCTAGGAAAAACACAGATTCCCACAGAGATACAGATTTCCCAAGTCTGGCTGACAGGATGCGGCAGTACAGTCCTGTATCCTGAACATGGATTCTCAATAATGACGCTATTAATCCAGGGAACAGACGGGCTGTTTTTACTTCTTGCGGAAGGACAATGACAATTTGTGCAACACTCTGTGCTGCAATATGCATGTCTCACTGGATAGCGTTTTTTTTTTTTCCTTTTCACTGGTTTTTAGAATGGGAAAAAAAGCCCACACATGTTGGCAAGAGAAATTGGACAATTAAAAAGCTCCATATGTTTCTCATTTTGAAAATGTTCTCATTTAATTGTCCAAGAGGGAGTAAATGGATCGCATTTCTACACACAAGACACATGACAAAGGGAGACGAGAGAGTTTGGGGCATTAGTCGGCGTGCAAAAGCTGTTGCTGGTGGTGTCGGACGAATGTGTGCTGACCCCGTCGGCCTTTGCGCCAGCTGCGACCCGTCCTTCCGCCCTTCCTGCGTGTTGCTTCGATCAGGAATGTCTTGTTCTCGTACAAAAGATCGCATCAATACGCACATATACGCGCGAAGGCCAGCGGTGCTGGAAGCTCAGTGAAGGGCTATAAACTGCCTGTTCTCGCTCACTTTATTCTCACCCTCTGCTCTGTTTTCAGCCCCGCTCCATGACTTTCGTTACACTTCTCTACCGCTCCTTGTTTGGGGAAATCGATTGATGTGAGATTAGACAGTTAACTGGCTGCAGCTGGCTGTGTTTTGCCAATAACATGCAGGCTTAGCTAGGCCTGTGGGGGAGGGCTGGAGCAGGAGGCCAAACCCTGGTGCTGGAGTGGTAGTGAGAAGTGAGGTGTGGTACACATCGCTCTGGCGGTGTTCCAGCTTGTCTTTATTAACTTGCAAAAATACCAGTTGAATGCTGAAAGGCCTCGCTGTGAGTTAAACCACACCTAAATATTACACGATGCAGTCATGGTCAGTCACTCTTAGTGCTACTGTTGTCTTTATTGGTACTGAATCATTTTATGCCTAATTGATGAGACTTTCTTTTAAAAAAATAACCAAAAATCAAAGAATAAATGCAATAGAGGAAACTCAAACGTGAACTATTAAAAGGGAATATGATGTGGCCACAGTCAGGTTCTGCCTAATATTTAAATAAAACTCTGTGTGTGTGTGTGTGTGTGTGTGTGTGTGTGTGTGTGTGTGTGTGTGTGTGTGTGTGTGTGTGTTTGTGTGTGTGTGTGTGCGCGCGCGCACTCTCGTGCTCCACATGGAAGGACGCAGGTCTGTCTATTATCAGATGGGAGAAAAAAAGGAGAAAGAAAAGGGAGATTGTCATTGGTCACTGTCTCTGGGGTCGTATTCCTGCAGGCTTATTTTCTTCAGATCTCAGCACTTAGCATCTCCTTCATAGGTCTCTCTCTCTCCCTCTCTGCCCCCCTCCTCTCCTTCCCTCGTTCATCCCATCTTAAGTCCTCTGTTTCCCTCTAAGCGTAGCCCTCCCAATTACTCTCTGTAGCTCTCTCTGCTTTCCTGCCAGAACACTGCGGCCTCATTCACTGGCTCCGTATAAACAGAACTACAAGTGCACAAAGCATGTAGTTCAAGTCCCAATCAATTCCCAACCCTGTTTTAGTCATAGCCCCTATACTTGCTAGGTTGTAGCCTACAGCGTATCTACAACTGTGTCTTTGTTTTTTATTTTAATTTCTATTTTTAACATTCTCGTTGGCTTTTTTCCTCCTTTCTCCTCTTTTTCAGTAACTGCCACGAGTAACATACATTAACCTCGTACCGTCCGTGCAATCCATCGCCTCCTCTGATGCCCAGTGTTCAGCAGTATCCTGCTAGACAACATCATCTGGACATCTTCGCACCACAGATCACTCTCAAATTGATTAATTAGCTCCGCAAAAGTGGTAGCAATGTATTAATTAAGCTTATATTGAGCTTATAATTAAGCGTATATCAAATGCATTTTTTTGCCAGTTTTAAACGCCGATTAATTGATGCTCCAGCGTGCCTGCTGCAGCAGACATTAATGTGGGCTTGTCTGGCTCTAGCGGAGTGGCTGGCAGCACATCGCTCGCCTCTGTGGAGATGACTGCCACAGTCGCTATCACGAACAGACAGGCGGCAGTGGTGTTGGGAGATGTTACCCACTGATATAGCTGTCCGAGCAAATGGAGAAAGAGAGAGAGAGAGAGCTGATGATTGAGGAAGAGCAGAAAGAATAGAAGGGGCCGGATGCTGTTTAACTGTACCAGCTGACCTATCCTAATTAGCTGCGACTGGATTATGATAATCAAAACGCCTCTTGCCTTGTTTTAAAGAGAGATACTCGAGTGTGACAGAAGAGGAGGGGGTGGGGGGCAGGGGGAGGATATGATACTACAAGGACAGTGTGGGTACAGTGAGGGAAGACAGCGAGAGACGTGTTTCTGTGACGGCATGGTAGAAAGTGATGAAATGTACTTTCCTCTGTTATTTGTTGAGGGGTGATAAAAAATCCCCACCCCCACAGCATCCCACAGCTCGTGAATGTCTCAGAATAAGGGGAAATGTCAGACTTTTGTCAATTTTTCGCACGCACACAAACTCCTGGCACAAATATGACTAAACAGTGATGTAAGTGCACGCACAGATCTGCTACATAAATAAATGATGATGCCGTATTTAGCTCTTTGTTTCCAAGATGGTTGTCTTCTCTGTAGGTGTTCAGCAATTTATGGTGATGAGAAGAGAGTGAGTCCTGGGAGCTGGGAGGCGAACAGTTTATATGTATAAATATATATATAATGGGTACATTTTATGAAATTGGATTGCCTCCCTGGTGGATTTTAAACATTTTCCTTGCCTAAAAAGTTGGTAAGGGATCAAGAACGTTACAATTAGAACCCAAGAAATTTGAAGTTGGTCAGCATTGGCTTCAGATTGACTTCATCTTTATTGTCAGTACTCATACTATGTCTTGGTCAAGGTATTTGCTGCTACAGTGGCTTAGTAGGTGGCTAAATGAATGAATGAATGAATGAATGAATGAATGCTTTATTGGCCATATGCAGGTTGCCCCACAGAGGAATAGGACCCCCCCCCCGACTTACACACACAACAACAAGACAACACAAGGGAATACAGCTATTCAAATAGACAGTTGAATAGCTAAAAACATACTCTGTTATGTTATGTGAACATAATGTGCATAATGTGGGGAATATCTGCAATTTCAGTATAAAAGTATATAATGAATTCCTTACTTTTATACGTATAGGATATCATAGAGTCCTCACTATGGCCTTGCAACACTTTGGAGATAAAAAATAAAAGAGGGCATGACTTTACATTTTTACATCCGAAACAATCAGGAGGAAATTAAGTCTTTTAAAAGTTATGTTGTTGAATAATAAGCTTTCTCTTCCATTGCACACTGGAAACAAACTAACTATTCAGACTTCAATCCATCTTAAATATTCACCCATCTTCCCCCCGTGGCAGCCTTAATCTTAAGACTCCTGCGTTACTGTATTTTTTCAAAGGGTCTTGATTCCCCACAATTTCCTTCTTTTTTTTTCCTTTTTATTCGGAGCAATTAATTTTGAATCGCGAGTGAACCTTTTGATAAAAGAAAATGCAATTCCAAGATTAATTGACTGGTCAGAAGTCTGATCAGATGCCCTTTTCACACTTGTAGCCATGGCAACCTCTATCCTTCTCACTCTGGCCTTCAATAAACCTTTATCTGACTTGTGGAAAAGGCCGTTCCATTCAGCATCATTCATATTTCATGGACAGATAAATGCAGACACGTTTTTCATAGGGTGGGTAGATGTGTATTACATCTCTAATTTGAATCCTTCTGAAATTGTATTCAGAATGCAGCTCAGTAAGTACACTGTCTGTTCGCTATGTGCACGTACATTATTGATACAAATAGTGAATTTTGGCCAGTAAACGGTGCCTATTGTGCTTACAGTTTTTTTCAATCGCTAACAAGCGCCTACCCATACTTCAGATACTTTTCTAAACTCTTAACACAGGCTCACACCTACAAAACACAATTGGCCAAATGGATAATTTCCTTCTCAAAAATACATTTTGTTAAATATATACTAACTCTTCATTTCAAAACAGAACACATCTTTCTCTGCACACACTAACTGTACAAAAACACTATGAATCTGACTCAAAATGAAATTAGTCTGTCAAAGAATAACACTTGTTTTCACTTCACAAGGTACATGCAGTCAATCATAGTACACCAGGTTTCAAAATACTGGCTATTATTGACATTACAAAAACTGCATAGACTTTTATGTTTCAGTTTTACAGGTATTTGCATGCGAAACATGCAATCCACCATTTTGACACCAGAAATGTCTTGGTTGGTAACTGTATGTCCACATGTACAGTAATGTTCACATTCAAAAGCATTCCAGTAAAAAGCAAACAAGTTTTTGTTTCTTTACTGTTTACTACAGGAGGTACAGTAGAAACACGGTATGATAGGACAGAGAAAGTTTTACAGTATTGCTTACAGTGAACAAAATATCCATGAAACACACAAGAGCATTCTGAACAAAAAAAACAACAGCAAAAAGCCAAGATAAAAAGGGGGGGAGGGGGGCTAAAAAAAAGGCAAAAAATTTGCATCTAATCTCTGCGATCTTCAGGGTTAGGCCACATGTTTTCATCAACATCACATCTGATGTTATCCAAGTCGATGCACCTGGGATAAAACCGCCTGGTATGTCGGATCCACCCTTGGCAATCGTCAACTGTGATGTCCCTGGAGCCAGCATCCATGGCTTCAAGGAGGGACATCTGGTCATGTGGCTGATGGTCATAAACCTTCCACCGCCATGCAGAAAAGAACTCCTCTGGAGTTGAGGAAAGGTGAATAGGGTGGAAGGAAGAGACTTACCAGTCTTGGGTGGACTTCAAACCATGTTGTTATTGCTTGCGAGTGATGGAAAGCCACATTGTCCCAGGTAATTACAAAGGTCCTCATGTTTTCACCCTCCTGACCTTGCTCTGGAACCAGGCGCTGGTGGAGATCATTGAGAAAGGCAAGCAAGCGCTCTGTATTATAGGGTCCAACCTGACATCTGTGAAGGAGTAATCCTGCATTTGCAATTGCTGCACACATGGTAATGTTTGCCCCTCTCTGTCCTGGCACATCAACTGTGGCCCTTTTTCCAATTACATTTCGTCCACGTCGACGCCTTTTGGCCAGATTGAATCCTGCCTCATCGATGTATATGAATTCATGAGGGGCCTGGTTGGCCTCCAATTCCATAACTCTCTGAAACAAAGTTTATGTAAGTCATGTTATTACTGTATACCATACTGTACTGTAACCTAGTATTGTGTAGGTTACCTACTTGCAAAGTGCAAAGCTTATAGAACTGGACATTGGATTGAATATACACTATACCTGGACATATTGTCGTCGTAGCTCCTTGACCCTCTCACTGTTCCTCTCAAAGGGAACAGTGTAGAGCTGCTTCATCCGCACTCTGTGTTTGGACAATGTCCGCGTAATGGTTGTGAGGCTGATTCTATCGATATTGTCAAATATCTCATGGTCCGCCACAATTCTAGTTTGAATTTCACGCAGTTTTATTGAATTATTTGCAGTAACCATTTCTACAATGGCAAGCTCCTGATCATTACTGAGGAGCTTTCCTCTTCCCCCAGAGGGTGGAAGACGTTGCATTCTTTAGAAAGACAGACAATTCAACATATGCATTACTGTATGACCATATTGACATGTCAAGTGAGAATAGAAACAATCCATGTAAAATGCAATACTTACCTGTTGGTTTGTTGAAAGATGCGTATAATGGAGGCAACCGTTGACCGCCTCAAATTGGGCTGCACTCTTTCACCAGCCTCTCTTAGTGAAAGACCATGGTTGATTACATGGTCAATGATAGTGGCATGAATTTCATCACTGACTACTGTTCTTGCAGCCCTTGGAATGCCACCACCACGCATTCTTACACCTATACCTTGCCCTCTCCTTGGGCCTTCTCTTCTCCCTGGGCCCCTTGCTCTTACTCTTCCTCGACCAGACATTACAGTGTTTGTCTTTTTTTTGTTTCCAAAAACATCACTCCTCAAGGTCTTGCCTTATAAACCCCACTGAGTCTAAGCCAGAATGGAAGAAGCTGTGGTTGGCCCAATTTACCCAACATAAATCAGCTGTGTGTCAATTATTCAATTGTTTGTTTATTATCAGCTGAGATATGTTTTTGATATTGATATTGTTTTTGTACTGATATCATTGCAGAAGCAGAGGTTTTTATACTGTATCTAAGGTTTGGAATATTGTTTTTGCTATTGTGGGATGCTGTGTGTTAACATTCGTAGATACTACAAAAACAGTCCATAATTTTGTTGGGAGGTATAGCTTGTCTGTTAAGAAAATGTAAGCATTGTGGAAATGTGTTCACTGACTGCATATTGGGTGAACACGACATGAAATGTGTGAATGGTATGGCCACAACAGACCGATGCTGTGCTAATTGTGTTTAGAGTTTTGCAAATGTGACAACTGTTTGGACAAACGCTTGTTAGCGACTGAAAAAAACTGTAATCATGATCACAGTGTTTATGTCATTTGAAGATATTCATATTTAGCCTTTTTTGTGGCCAACTAATTCTACAAGGAACAAAAACACTGCACACACATATTACTGAGATATCATTGTTTTCTTGGTTGTATTTGTTAGCGCAAAGTTTTATTATAAATAGTTATGGTGAATTACGGTTTGTCACAGTCTGATGGATGAGTTCATGCCACTCTTTTTTTAAATAATAATTCTTTTGTGGGTTTCCTTTTAGGGATGAATTGTTGCTTAGAATAAAAGTAAAGTTTTCAGTCAAAGTGAGTGAAAGACGGAGCAATCAGAAAGAAAAAAAAGTCATAAAAAAAAGTCAAACTGCTGAAAGACAAGCTGCTTGAAGATGCATCCTTCTCCTTGAAACATTTCCGCTGGGCATTGAATCCAAATTGGAGTCTTGATGAAATTACGGCACAGCCAGAACGTGACTCCGATTTATCGGATGAAACTAAAAAGCAACAGCGACGAAGGAGCTGAAAAATGATGACTCAGTATCAGAAAACGTGGTTAATGGTTCACATTCCTATTACTAGATCCTCCATACCTGTGATAGTTCTACACAGTGTAGCCTGCACCTAACTTAACCCCTGCCCAGTACTCTGTTTGTCCTGCATGAGCTGCTCATTAAAAGGTTTAACAGGCAAAGGCAAAAATGAATATTACAATTGGATATACTCACAAAGGGCAGCTGCAATCCTTCTGGCCTGTCAAATAGTGGGCTGCTTAGGTGTGAAGGGTTTGAGCTTTAGAACTCGCTGGTTTTCAAATCTGCTCTTAATATCACAGGCTTTAAGAAGCATGAAGAATACTCCTGAAGACTGATTTTGCATCATATTCTGTATTTCAATGTATGTTTGCACATATATGTGTTTCAGTAAATGAAAATGGAAACGCATATATATATATATATATATATATATATAGATATATATATATATATATATATATAGATATATATATATAGATATATATATATATATATATATATATATATATATATATATATAGATAGATAGATAGATAGATAGATAGATAGATAGATAAAGCTAAACTTTAGTGTGCACCCTGAGAGAAGGGGCATTGTTAATATGTTATTCTTCACACGATGTTAAAGTCTTTTTTTCCTGCAGGTTAATGGACAAACATCTGCTGAGAGAGAGGCTTCGTCAGAGACTGTTGTAATTAGTCAGTTTGCAAACATTACTCCAAACAGGTAGCATATGGAGGAGTCATAGTTTCGTGTGATGCCGTCACATCTGTCTTTTTAAACATGATTAATTGAGGCCATCGAGGTATGTTTACACCCAGTGCTTTGTGTCTACACCAGCAGAGACATGCATGTGCATGGTTCTGATGAACTCTTGCAGCGTGAGCGTCTTTTTTATGCCTGTTGGCTCTTTTCGTGAGTAATCAGTAATTTAAAAAATAACAACAACAAAAAAACAAGCAGAGTTTTAGTTTCTCCTTATTAAGTATCTGTCCTGTCTTAGTATCAGACCACTAGAGAATCCATTTATAAGTGTGTAGCATGGCCTTGGGTAGTAGATTAGAAAATCGACCGTCATCTGAAAACAGCAGATGCTCGTGTTTCTTCTTACTGTTTGTGCAAGCCATTGAGAAGCGAGGATTTGTCTTTCATCTTCTCGTGCTCCTCGTCTTCTCAGCTTTCTGTGTCCTGTCCCTGACTGGGCTGATAGTCTGATTCATGGCAGCATCACCAACCACTTCCCTTGTGGGGAAAATGAGAACCATCAGCAATCTGGACTTCTCACTCAAAGTCAAATAAGATTTGTGAGTGTTTGTGTGCTCATACACATGTGCCAGATCCTGTGTTCACCCCGTTCTTAGAGGATGTGGCGGTATCGCACAGCAGTGAGGCGATTTGCAGCTAAGCTAGTGGAATCCTGTTGAAAGCCTAAAATCTTGTGGGGTGAAGGGAGGGGAAATATCACAGTCTTAGGATTTCTTCTCTCTCATTACGGGAGATTGAAAGGGATTATTCTATTTTCCTCAATACACAAAGTTTTATTAAATTCCACTGTTATGATTGCAGTTCACGAAGGGTAATGTCCGTTCTTGTGTCCTTCCTCTCGAGCTGCAGCTGATGAGCTTGGCTGCAGGAGTGCGAGTTCCACCTCTAAACCTGGGCCCGACTGCATGGCGCATCACCCCCTGATCCTCATCAGCTAGTGAAGCCTCTCTCAAGCACTGTGGCACCACAGTGTTGGAGAGGATTGATGAATATCTCAGACTCTTACCACTCGGGCCGTAAATCTCTGACATTATCCCTTTCCCCTGGTAGCCGCAATGAATAATTACGGCATGTTTATGGAAGCAGTGAGTAAAAATATGTCTTATTTCATTCTAAGCACCATTATAACCTCTCGACATAGCATGATTGGACTTCTGATCTTAAAAACTCTGCAGGAAAAAAAGAAAAGAAAAGAAAAACAACACAGGGAATGCGTTTCTCCCGCTGAACCTGAATGCTTACAGGTGCCCCGGCCCCTCTCTCCTCGCACCGCTGTGTAATGAGAACATGACAGGGCATTAATCCAAGTGTGTGCCCGCTCATAATACATCGAGAGGACACACAAAGCCGTTAAACACTGTGAGAATGTTACTGGAAGCTTGATGAAAAAAATGTAGGTGCCCTAAGTATAGGGATTAGAGTCATGGAGATTTAAACATAATCACACTTCAACCATATTGTTAGGGCTTCATCCACTGTCAGGCCAACTGCAAAACCTCAGGGACGATACCGAGTATTAAAACACTCTGTAACATTCAACTGTTAACCCAGAACTGCTTCTATCTTCTTTGTTTTGTATCAGACGCCACACCTGGCAGATGAATTTGTATGTGTTTGTTTTACTGCCTCATTTGAGCGTAATAGAGCTCAGAAAGCTGGGCTGGGCGGTTTGAATAGTTTGCATGTTTCATATTTACAGTTTATACACGCACACAGTCTTGCTTGCTGTAAACACACTAGTAGCTCATATCATCATCGTCGTGTTCATCATCCAGGGAGCGTAGGCTTTCATTCTGCAAACGTAACAAAAAAATAACTGCCACACGTGTTTGCGCTCTACACACCATCACTCACCCTGCGTGCGTGCACGAGAGAGAGAGACACAATCCAGTTATTTATCAGTTCCATCATCGTGACAGACGTGTCTCCTCTCCTAGTTGTTCTCGTTGTAATCACATGAACAACAACCTTGTAGATGTAGTGTCTGTACTGTAAATTAAATTAACATTGTGTGCCTGAGCCCCATGGCTGTGCAGCTCTTTTCTTTTTTCTTTTTTTTTTCCAGGCGATAACCTCTCCCTGGAAATTAAATTTGCGATTACAACAAACACAATTAGGGTATTATCTTTTCTAACTTTTGATTCAAAGATATTTTAAGATAGAAGATCTCGCACGCTAAATTCACGGGGTTCTGGGGTTTTTTCAGCTCCTGGGTGGCACGTGGAGTATTCGTTTAGCGAAAAACATCCGACAGGCTTAAACGGTTATTCGGAAGTGGTGTGTGTCTGTTAGATGCACAGACTGAAGGGCAGCAATAACTCCTGTCACCCTGGTTTGCAAAAGGCTGATTTAGTGGGTTTTAGAGCGGGCAGTGTATTACAGTCAGACCGTCCTTGTGGCTTTCTTTTTCTGCATTAAAAACAAAATCATCGATCATTGTGTGACACTGAATTGTGGGCTGCAAAATGATCATTTTTTCCCTCCACACCCCCAACTATCCAAAAGTTAAACAAAAGAACAGTTACGAGGCAAGTTTGTTGTCACAGCGCCACTCTTGGAGTATGTGCTGCAGAGCAGCAGCAGAATTGTTCCAGTATCTGCTCTCAGTGGGTGAAACATGTTGTCCAGCACAGCAGTAGGGAGGATACTACGGAGCAGATTATAATGATACAGAACATCGTCACTCCCTGGACCAGAGCCACTCCGCGGCCATCTGTCCTCTTTCCATGGACAGCCGGGCATTTGTGCTTTTGTGTGTGTGTGTGTGCGTGTGTGTGTGTTAGAGAGTTTCCGATGTAATTCTAGACATTAACCAAGCTCTTTTACATATGCTTTGATAGCCTCTGCTTCCCCCCTATCATTTTTCAGCCGTATACATGACCATTCTCATCTCTCTCTCTCTCTCAGCGCTCTCTCGCGTACACCTCTGGGTTTCCAGTTTTGAGGCACGCTAGGGTTTTACAAAGTAAAAATATCTAACTTGTACTGTTAATGAGCAAGGCGCTGCTTGTTTTGCTGCTCTTCAAATCATTATACATTAGATTCAAATGGAAATTAATTAACTGACTAATTGACGGTTGTCATTCTTTGCAGTGCTTACAGGCAAAAGATGAGTTTGTTAGTGGGGGAAAAACAGTCCTTGAAGGTTTACTGCTGTTGCAGATATCTGTTGCTATCTTGGCACTCAGAGCAGTGCTGGCCTCGGGAGTTTTTGCCTTTTTGTTTTTGTGGTAATTTATGACCTACTTCCACTTTGGAAACATTTTTACACCAGTGAAATATCCAGATTTGATTTGATTTATTTTTTATTTTTTGAGGCCAAAGTTAAATCTTTTATATGCCATCTTACAATAGCTTCCTTTAACTCTTTCCAAGTCAGCAAGCACCTGCAAAGAAGAAAAAAACAAACAAACAGTTATTTATGAAAGTAAATCTGACCTTACCTGTCATTAAAGAAAGCTCCTAGACTTCAGGAACATCCTGTATAACTAGTATTAACCCTACATGCTGTTACCTGCCAGCCGTTATGCTCTTAAATGCACTGCACACGAACTTAATGATAGGGCTTAATATAATTTCTACTGTGCTGTTCCTTTGCTATGGACAACACGAGGTGAAAGTAAAAACTCGCTCTCTGCAGCTGCGGCATGGCCAGGCAGTGAGTCGCAAACACCAAATGAAAAGCAGTTGTTTGCACGGAGATAATGATAATGTCCAGAGCTGTTATAAAAAAATACAGTTGAAGGCCTCAGCGGAGTACAGTGGAACCCCGACTTAAAAAAGTAATTTGTTCCCGAGGGTCTTTCGTAAGTCGAAAATTTTCGCAAGTCAAAGCACCCATCGCGCCTTTTGAGTGAACGATAGGCTATAAGCTAATTGCTGACTGCAACAACAGCGAAGCGCAAGTCACATGATTCGAAAGGTATTGTGGGCATTCTGGGCTCAGCCAATCAGAGCCAGCGGATTTCGTTACGCGGGCATTTTGCCGTAACACGTAGGGCTGTGCGATATGACCAAAATCTCATATCCCGATATAAGAATTCTATCGTCCCGATAACGATATAAATCACAAAAATTGAACATTTTCTGTAAATTCTGTGAATCTCGGGCAGCTCGACTTGAGTGAAGTGTTTCCAGCTGCGCGTCGTGTACCTGGAGTCGAGTTTTTTAACAGATGCATGAAACTATACATTTTTAGACATAAGTTGTAATGGCCGCCGTTTTCTTTGTATTTATTACACGGCGTGCTGCGGGGAAAAGCCTGTTCTAACGTTTGAGTCTAAGGTTTATTTTTTTAGCACCTGACGGCTTTTTTACTTCTCATCCGTAAACAATCTGCTCTTTCACGTGATTCAGTTTATTTTGAAAAGTCTCAACAGGATTTTGAGCTTTATTGTGAAAGGTTTACGTGGAATATAAACAAGCGGACACGCAAAGGTGTTACCGTTGCTGTTGCTAACGACAACGCATAAAAACAGGCGCTTGTCCGTCCGTAGTGTGGTTATATTACATATAAGAGAAAGAGAGAACTTTAAGAAATGAATATAGCCACTACAGTGACCATCAGAACGATGAAAAAATATTGCCGTAAACAGTTTATTTTGCGACACCACGAAACAAACGCTAAACGTAAAATGAAACGATAGATGTTTTTATATCGTCATCCGATATATATTGTTTTATCAAACAGCCCTAGTAACACGGGCAGAAATATTGCCGTTAAGTGCCTTCGTAACTTTAATTTTTTGTTAAATGGGGTATTTGTAAGTCGGGGTTCCACTGTATATGTGAGTAGAATATGATAGTGAGTGACAAAGTGAAGGTTATGTTTTTACTTTAAGTTAACATCTATCAGACTGCTTAAAAAGAATACTGATTTGATTAAACTCCCACCTCCAGCGAGCGTGATCGCTTTCAAATCACGAGAAGCTAAAGAGCCGAGAGGATAAAGGCTATAAAATTTGAGACACATTACAAAGGTCACAGGAAGTGACATGTGACAGTTCATGTTTTAGTTTTTACGATCATATAATTGTATTTACATGCTGTGTTTTTGCACTTTTTTTTTGTCTTCAGTAAAATACTAGAAATTGGAAGTTGTGCCTTTGACAGCAAGAGTTGCCTGTTCTGGGTACAGTTCGTATTTTTAATGGGCTGAGGATTATTCTATGCTTTACTTTAGCCCAACTTTATGCTATGGCTTTAAATGAAGCACATATAACATCTGCCTTCGTTACAGAGTGACTGACGGAAAGAACAGCTTTTACCTTTAAGCGGGGCCGTGTTACATATGTCAGATTCACACCTCTAGACAGTTCACACAAGTAGAGATGCCCGTTCTCTTGTCAGCTTTAACAATATCGTGGGAGGTAAAGCTATGGGTTGCAGAGATCTTTCTTTTTTTCCACATGACTTTGTTTCTGATCTCACCATCCTGCTATCTCTTAATGAATTCTTGTCTCATTTAAGGCAGAAGCTCCGGTGCTGGATTCGGAGACTGCAGATATTGGTGCATTTTTTTTTCTTCTGCAGTGATATCTGCTTTTACTGACAATAATAGTCTGAACACTGAATCCCTCGTTTCTAACAGGTGCATAGTTTATTTGAGGTTCCAGGTCTGAGTTGGTGTATGTTTTGCATGTTTCATGTCCTCTGAAACGTAAACATTACACCGGATATCTTTTCTTCTGAAAGTATTTAACTTAAAAAAACAGACCCGGCTTAAAGAGGGCATCTCAACATGATGTTATAATACCAGTGGTTTTGTGCGTGTGCGATTTAATTGGGTGGTCACAATCAGTTGACTAAAATGTTTTGTGAGATTTGGATGCCACAATGCTGTATAGTTGGACTTGTATTGTGCTCAGTTATACAATATTGAGTGAAGTACCAATATAAATTATAAAAACAACAAACGACAGATTGTTTGATCAATTCTGTGCAGTCGGCTACAAAGTGGGCGAATTACTCCGCTTTGATTATGTGAAAATTCCTGCAGTGAATTCTGCACATCTTCCTCTGAATCACTGAGATGCGAGTGCGAGTGCCCCTCTGTCTGGGCTATTTTCTTGGCTGATGTAAATGAATATCTGTGGTGCCCTGGGGCATTGTTTCCCCATGTTACACAGCATCAGGAACCAGGGAGATAAATGGGCTTGGCCTGTCCAAGGCATCGGGACTTCTTCTCTGCTCAACCATAACTAGTAATGTCCTTTCATCCTCTGCCTGCAGTGCTATAGATAATGGAGTATTTGAAGAAGAGGAAATGCTAAAACAAAGAGACGAGATGTGGTTTATGTGATGGCAGTGGATGGGATAATCAAAAATGTCAGAGGAGAAGCAAATGTGATATAATATAGAGAAATAGCAGTGGGGTTTGAATGCATGAAATATATATATAGACAAATATAAATGGATTAAAATATAGGAAATCTAAGAAACAGTTGCCGAAAAGGAAGGAAGAATATCTCAGGCAGTTGTAAATAATCAGAGGATGAGAAAATCTCATGGGTGGTTGGATGGAAAGATGGATGAAGAGGGGCGGGACAGCAGGCAGGCTCCATGGGAGATTGGCTTAAGTAGCATGGTGCCTGGCTCCCCTGCAGTCACTGAGCCTCAAGTTCAAATTCAAAAGAAAGAAAACCTGTCAAAGCAAACACATGCCCTTCTAACACACGCCTAAACCCAATCACATGCACACAAAATCAGGAAGTTCTTTGGTGTCACTGCAGCAGCATAAAAAGAAAGAGCCCTGATAAATGTGGGATGAACCATTTGTAACATAAATGTAACTTTGTGCTGTTTGCCCTAGTAGCCGCAAGAATTTCATCAAACATCTTTTTCACATGCTTGATGGCGCACTATAGCTTTCCCTTACCGAAGGAGATCGAGAGCATGTGTATATGTGTCTCTTTGCGAGCATGTGAGGATGGCGACTGGGAGTGTTTTTCTCCGATAACCTCAGTTTGTTACTTTTTGATCCTGCTAAATTAAGATAAGGGGCTTGGTTAATTAAACTGTCACATGGCAATACCTTGAGGAATTGCCAGGCCAACACAGATTTAATTGGGTGGCTGCAAATGTCCCCGCGTTGCCTCTCTTTTTCGCGAAGCAGCCCCACAGATGGGGAGAAACACCCTCATGGCTACTGGCAAAAGACTCACGAATGACAGACATGAACATTTTAATAAAGAGGGGTGGAGCCAACGAAAGGTTGATCTGATTACTAATGTGCTACTGTAAATGCTGTTCCCATAGCTTCCTGCTTTACAGGGTTAACGCTAGGTTAGACTTAACGGGACAGATTTTAATTGCTGCTTGAGTATGCGCGAGTGAGATTTGTGTAATTCTTCTGTACATTGCAGGCGTCTCCTAAGTGCATTAGCTGCAAGGGTCTCCAAAGCCCGGTGGACAATGTCAGCAAGCTTAAGATGCATCTGTAATCACCAGCAGCCAATTAACAAGCTGACCTCACCTTCCCACCTCAAACCACAACAAAGATCTATTATGGAGATTTGGAAGGCTTGCAGTGTAAACAACTAAGTGCGATGGATCTTCCTACAGTGCTTATGGGTGTTTGCATACATGTGCTTCATTGAAATTCAGAGCCACAGTGAGGTAGACGGATTGATGTTTTGCTGATGTGTAGGTTTTTCTGTAACAGGTTTAAAGAAAGCATTTGATCAAAGCACATATCCCCCAGATCCATTCAAGTTTTGCTTTTACTTTAGGGAGCTAAAAGTATTTACCAGAGTGTCCTATCACGCATAAACACTCAATGTTACTCATTTTAAAGGGAAGTGGCAGCAATTTGCGGACACACAATGAATGACGTTAATTGAAATGTTTTAATCTGATGCCGTTTTTAGAAAATCAGCACCGCTGAGATTAGTGTAGGCTCTTTAGCGGCGTTGTGGGGTTAGTGTTGCTGGAGGACATTTCCTTGATAGCGTAGCGCCCATTCAGTGGCGATGTTTTGAAAACAGTTGTCCATCTGCCCCTAGAGGTGATCAAAATCTGCCTTGATTAACAAGTGGGAAATCTCGGTAATGGTCCCTTGTGCTGACTCTCATCCCCTCCCAAGTGGGGATCAAAGAGGATGAAGTTTTGAGCCCAGGGATAATCTAGTTCCCTAGATTGTGATAATGCTGCTCGGGATGATCGTGTGGATCAGAGCGGGTTGGGGCGTGCTCGTGCCTGTGGGTTTTATGCTTGCATGTACTTGTGCGCCAATGTGTTGGTGCTTAAAAGAGAAGAGGCAGACAATAGCAGAGTGAGCCACTGGAATAGTACACATAGCCTGATGGAAAATAGGATGTTGCTGTATCTAGGCAACCACATCAGAATTCAAGACATATCAAACAACAGGTGATCGCCACCATCTTCCTTTTTAATTTTAGGCGGATTAATTGTGATCAGATATTAATTGATGGTTTGCAACAATGCAGCTGTTTACAAACAAATTGCAGTTTGACATATTTAGACAGGCAGACATACGTGGGTACTGCTCTTTGATACAGCACCTACAGATGAAGGTGAAGGACGTGTACTCATGAGACTACAAGGACGGTTATCATTTTTTCATTTATTCCACAAAGTTTCAATAGATGATGTGTTACTATGTGGATACAATTAATAATAATAATAATAATAATAATAATAATAATAATAATAATAATGGATACTTTATTGATCCCCATGGGGAAATTACTTGTTTTTCTCTGCATTTGACCCATTCACTCAGTGAAGCAGTGGGCAGCCCACTAAGCAGGCGCCCGGGGAGCAGTGTGTAGGGACGGTACCTTGCTCAGGGGTACCTCAGGGTAGCCGTTAAGTGGATTCGAACCGCCGACCTTCCGATCATGGGGCGACCACTTTACCTATCCTTTTCGAAGAAATTACCCCTTTAAAACATTTTTCACAAGTCTCTACAAGTCTCTGACATTGACTGTGCTTCACTTGTGAGATGTTAGCAGGTGCTGCCTCTTCAAAAGCATTTAATTAGAATTGATAACTTGGCCATTCATAGCCAGCTTACGATTCAACAAAGGATGACCCCGGGTTAAATTTAGCACTCATAACATAATTTCTAGTTGAATCAAATGACTGCAAGTTTTAAAAGTCTGTGACACTGCCTGTGCAAAGATTCAGAGTTGGTTTAAAGCGGCTCAATTTTGACAAAAAACTATTGTGATCAGTATCTTCATCTTGATTTTTTCACATGATTATTCATTTACCTAACAAGCAATATGGGGTTACTAAACTTTAAAGTATGCATTTTCATGTGCTTCATTTCCTCCTAACTTTTAACTTAACTGAAGTGCACGAATGAAAAAAAAAAGGTTCACGTTATATCGAGTTTAACACCTGCCAAGCACTCATTGCCCCCTGCAACTATCTTTGATTCATCTGTCCAGAACACATTATTGTAAAAACGCCTGGTTTGCATTATTCCAATCTGTAATTTAGCTCTAATGGGTTTTTTTGGCCAACAAAGGCCATTTTTGTGGCACATGTCCCAAATACATCAGATTTGCCAAATTTTGTTCTGACTTTAGACTTGTGTGCCTTGACATCATCGACTAAAAGAGTTAGCAGCAGATCCAATCGTTTGAATTTTGAGGGATTCTTATGAGCTTCTTGGATCGTCACATGGTCTTGGAGTTTCAGCGTCTCTCCAGTAGAGCTGAATAACAAAGTCTTAGCTGTGCTTTGGCTGGTTGGTTGGTTTGTTGGTCTTGTTGAATTTGGAGAGGGGACCAATACCGGATCAGATTGGCAGATATTTGAAATCTTAAGGATCACAAACTTTTGAAGATCTTAGTGATTATTTGAAGTGTTTGGGATTAGACTGGATGACTGAATCGTCATCAGGTTCTCTGGCTATTCTAGTTACGACTGCAGCAAGTTCAGTATTTAAACCGATTTAGCAAAAAACATAGATTTTAATTTGAAATGATGGAAAGCTGCTAGTGCTAGCAAACACTCACTTTGCAAACCAATCTGTTGTTGTGTGAAGCTTTAAATTGTGCTCAATTTTATTTTGAGTTTTCGGAGTGTTTTCTCAGTTTTACATTCGATTTTTTTTTCTTTTCCTTTCTTAGGAAATAAGTTGGCAGGAAAATCACTAAAACAGAGAGCTCTTCTTCTTCTGCCACGATGGCACCACATGCTTTAAACCAAAAGAGATTTAAAGCACCGAGGCTGTATCTGTCAGATCCTAAGGAGCTATTTATTAGTTGCCCTAATATGAAACACATAATTGTAATCTTTATGGCTTTAAAGGTATCCAAAATTTATATCAATTAATTTTTAACAATTTATTTAAATAATGAAGATGGTGCCATTTGCTCAGGAGCATCACTGTTATTTCTTGCCATTGTTTTAAAAAAGTTGCAGTGTTTGGTTGTTCAAGTCTGTTGAAAAATTCAACAGTTTATGAGATGTTATGTTCATCCAGTGCACCTCTTTTGGTAGAAAAAACCCCCAACATTTGCAGTGTGAAACAGCAACAAACTGGGACTTTGTTTATGAGTTTGTTTGGTTTTTTTGCATTTCTTTGCGACTTACAGTTTGCAAAATGACAGTAAGCTTAAGCTCTGCTGAATCTCATTTAGGTCTTAACTTCCCTGTTGTTCTGCATGGTCTCCTCCCACCCTGATCTGTGTCTGGTGTTGGCGTCCAGCTGTTCCATCAGCACGACAAGTGGTTCAGGAAACTCCCTCATTGTTCACTGACCAATCGCAAACACACCAGAATGCTGTCAACGAGCATTTTCCACCCAGTGGTTTGCATTTGCCTGCACCTGTGGTTTCGGCCCAGAGGGCATGGGATGCATGAAGGGGGTGGGGGGCAAAAAAGGAAGAGGCTGGGCACTGGCGTGGAAAGGAAGTCAGATTTCGGATTAGACTGTCTTTCTGTCTGTCGAGATTAAACGTAATAGATTCATTCTGAGTTTCCCTCTTTTTGTTATGTTTTCCTCAAAATGGATCAGAGGCCAGCTAAGCCTTACTACCCACCCGTATTTGCATTTTCGCAATTTGCATGAACTCATTGGAGCTCGGAGGCAACTTACGGTTGTGTGTGCACATGTGCAGGCATGCGTGCGTTCCTGGCATGTGCTTTGTACTTTGACAAGCAAAATAAAGAACTAGTCCAAACAATCTAATAAACGTGGCCGAAAGAAGCTGCGCCGCATTCCCTGGGTTCTTGGCCCCAAATCACCTGGAAATACAAAGCGTTTATTTTCCAACATTTACTGGAATGTTAAGAAATTACATTCACCGCCCCTCGCTGACTTATCACATGTTGTTACACTGTATCACACTGCAGCTGAGAGCCTACTGAGGAGAGTTACTAGGATAGATGCTCAGTCTGCACTGCAGTGCTTTGCTAGCCTGGGTTGTGAATCTTATCAGGCAGAGTTGTGGTAGTGGATTGTGTGTGTGTGTGTGTGTGTGTGTGTGTGTGTGTGTGTGTGTGTGTGTGTGTGTGTGTGTGTGTGTGTTTGTGAGTTTGTGTGCCTGCGTGTGTGTGTCCAGGCCCCTCTGGAGTCCATTAATCCCAAATCTAACAGACTTACTGCAGAGGCAGCCTTTGATGTGTGCTGAATCCCTCTCTGGAATATTGGATGCTGCTTCCATAATACCCACTTCCCTCTCTCTTGTCAGGAATACATTGTTTTGTTTTTCCCCCCACGACGCTGATATTGTCCGGCAGGACAGGTGGCTGCTGTGTTATGAGTTTGTTTACAATTCAGGTGTGTTTTTAGTGGTTCTGTGATCTGTAATTTTACATCTCTGAGCTCCTTTAATCCCATTCTTATCTTGTGTAAGCCTTCTAATCTTTGACCCTAATCTTAAAGCGTCACATAGAATGGGGCAGTGCAGATTGACAAGAGTTGTTTTTCTCACCTTCAAATTCAATGCATACATTTGTCAGCGAGAGCTGGGGTCCTCCAGCCTTGGGGTTTTCTGTCTTATGAGTTGAGTCTGAAAGGTATTTATTGTTATATATTTCTATTTATTTGTGTTTTATTGCAGTGGCCGGGACTTGAACCCAGCCTATTTTAAAGCCTCGCGCTTATAACCCTCTAGTCTCAGGAGTGAAACAGATGGAGAGGCAAAGAAAGTATAAATTAGATAGTGAGATGGAAAACACATTTCTATTTGAAATGATTATCCTCCCCGACGGCTATACTAATAGACTGTTATTGCATTTCCGTCAGTTTCTTTTAATCTAATCATGCTTATAAACAGATGAGTGAGAGTGTTAGTGTTTGCGTATATTCATCCATACAGAGACATAAGCAACCAGTGTCTAGACGGCAAACACCAATTTGGCTGGCGCATGGAGGAACATCAATGCTAAAGCAATGCTGCTGAAACACTAGGCATGTTCTTCTGCATGGAGAGGAGATTGCAGTGACAGACAGAGAGCGATAGGAGGAGGAGGAGGTGGCGCAGCAGAAATAGAGAGGCTGGCAGAGCTCGCTGTTGCTAATACATCCAAAGTGTGTCAGTTAGCTCTCTAAATGTGTTAGGCCCCGGAGCTGAGAAAGCCAACACCATCGACTCAACCTACCGCACTTCACCTTTCCACTTAGCCTCTGTTCAACACCCGCCAATACCCTTGGAGGGGGTGGGTGGGGTGGGATGGTTGGGGGTGTGGGGGTTTTTCCAGTGCTGCTCATTGGCACGACTGATCAGATGACTCGGTGCTAAAGTGTACAGTTTTCCTATTATACATATTAGTCTCATGAGTACACGTCCTGAAGTGCTGAATTTAGAGAAGGTAGGTGGTATGCAGCGTGGCAGGTAGCTTTACAGTTGGTGTGCTTTCACACTTACTTCCCTCCTTTGGCAGCTTCGCTCCAGTGTTCAGCAGGCAGTCGGGGTGTGGGTGATCCCATTTTATGACAGTAAGTCATCATACTATTTTTTATATGACAGATCATGCATACAGAAGAAGTCATTTTAACTTGAATATATGCCATTTATTGTGTAGCTAGTATTAACTTGTGCCATAATATTTAAAAATACATGTAAATGGTGTACATTCCTGTAAAGAAATTACATATATATACGTATATATACGTATATATATGTATATATATATATATGTATATATATATATATATATATATATATGTATATATATATATATATATATATATATATATATATATATATATATATATATATATATATATACACACACTGAACAAAAATATAAACGCAACACTTTTGTTTTTGCTCCCATTCCCCATGGGATGGACGTAGAGACCTAAAATTCATTCCAGATACACAATATAACCATCCCTCCCAAACAGTGGTCACAAATCAGTCCAAATGTGTGGTAGTGGGCACATCTGCTATATTGAGATAATCCATCCCACCTCACAGGTGTGCCACATCAGGATGCTGATCTGACATCATGAGTAGTGCACAGGTGTACCTCAGACTGCCCACAACAAAAGGCCACCCTGGAATGTGCAGTTTTTTGCGCTATTGGGGATCTGGGGACCCAGAACCGGTCAGTATCTGGTGTGACCACCATTTGCCTCATGCAGTGCAACACATCGTCGCATGGAGTCTATCAGATTGTCAATTGTGGCCTGTGGAATGTTGGTCCACTCCACTTCAATGGCTGTGCGAGGTTGTTGGATATTCGTGGGAACTGGTACACGCTGTCGTATACGCCGGTCAAGCACATCCCGAACATGCTCAATGGGTGACATGTCTGGTGAGTATGCTGGCCATGCAAGAACTGGGACATTCTCAGCTGCCATCTGCCCTGAACAATGTGAACCATGATTCATCCGTGAAGCGCACACCTCTCCAACGTGCCAGACGCCATCGAATGTGAGCATTTTCCCACACAAGTCTGTTACGGCGAAGAGCTGGAGTCAGGTCAAGACCCCGATGAGGACGACGGGCATGCAGTTGAGCGTCCCTGAGACGGTTTCTGACAGTTTGTGCAGAAATTGTTTGGTTGTGCAAACCAATTCTTCCAGCAGCTGTCTGGGTGGCTGGTCTCAGACGATCTTGGAGGTGAACCTGCTGGATGTGGAGGTCCTGGGCTGGTGTGGTTACACGAGGTCTGCGGTTGTGAGGCCGGTTGGATGTGCTGCCATATTCTCTGAAACGCCTGTGGAGACGGCTTATGGTTGAGAAATGAACATTCAATGCATGGGCGACAGATCTGGTTGACATTCCTGCTGTCAGCATGCCAATTGCACGCTCCCTCATTGCTTGTGGCATCTGTGGCATTTTGCTGTGAGACAAAACTGCACATTCCAGGGTGGCCTTTTGTTGTGGGCAGTCTGAGGTACACCTGTGCACTACTCATGATGTCAGATCAGCATCCTGATGTGGCACACCTGTGAGGTGGGATGGATTATCTCAATATAGCAGATGTGCCCACTACCACACATTTGGACTGATTTGTGACCACTGTTTGGGAGGGATGGTTATATTGTGTATCTGGAATGAATTTTAGGTCTCTACGTCCATCCCATGGGGAATGGGAGCAAAAACAAAAGTGTTGCGTTTATATTTTTGTTCAGTGTATATATATATATATATATATGTAGTGCATATATATATATATAGTGCATATATATTGTGCATGATCTCATATTCTCGTGTTGCTGTTCTTCCTACGCCATCATAGTAATGTTAGTTAAGCATCAACATCGCAAATGACCAATGATGTTGTTAACCAGGAAGTTATCAAAAGCAAACCCAGCATTTACTGCATTTTATTAATGAATAAAGCAAAAGCTTAAAGTGTTCATCATTTCTTCTAAAAGATTTCTTATATAAATGAGGGCCTTTTTCTCTATGACATCAGAACAACATGACTAATGTTGGTCCTGAACCAACATTATTATGATGATGCAGGAACAACAACGACAACACGGCGATATCAGATACTCCGTATGATGTAACAGCTGATCCATCCCTTATTTATTTCATCATTTACTCCAACATTTTTGCACTCTGGACCTTTGCGCATATAAATAGACAATAACAATATGTAGAGCATATGTCACGCTGATACTGTCCGTATCCGGAGGCAAGTTCCCTGTATGTGTGCGCGT
The DNA here is from genome assembly GCF_057381915.1 of Diplotaxodon limnothrissa. NCBI lineage: Eukaryota > Metazoa > Chordata > Actinopteri > Cichliformes > Cichlidae > Diplotaxodon > Diplotaxodon limnothrissa. The sequence goes on from NC_140596.1 coordinate 26,354,624, forward strand.
ACTTTGCCAGTAAAGCCGATTCTGATTAAAGGAATTGTGATTACACTTGATTAATGTAGACAGACTGACTTTCTGTGCTCCAGTGAGTCAAAGTGGAAGAAAAATGAAAATATTATGCACACTCTAACAAGCAGGCTTGGTCTGTCAGATTAGTCTGTTTGAAAACATCTGAGTGGTGTCATGTCAGGTACGTGATTAAATTCACAATTATTATTTTTTTTTTTTTGTGGGGGGATTTTCACCCAGGGGATGCTTTTAGTTCAGCCGAAGTAATGTAAGAGAAATACACATTTTTAAAAGTGTCACTAAGAAATGCGAAATGCTCTGGTTGGTTGGTTTTTCAATTCTGTAGAATTTAGTCTGAGAAAAACGAATGTCATAGCAAATCACAAGGGTTTGTCCTCCATCGTCATCTAGTAATATTTAAGGCTTCTTGCAAAAATTACGATTAAAAAAATTGTGATTTGCAACACCGATACTGATACTTGGTAATTGAAAAATCTGATAGATTGCACAAGATTTTCTTCTTTCACACACATTAAACAAATTTCCAAAATATTTATCAAGTATAATTATTTATGAGTTCTTGCTATGACAACATAACAATGCGGTTCAGCTAATATATAATATGTATTGCTGATATTATTGATCAGGCTCTGCTGTTTTACTTGCTAAGGAAACAGTATTGCTAGTAGCAACAACCTGTCGAATATCCACAAGGCTTGCAGAATTTTCCATTTGCCCTTCTTTTGTATGATAATGCATTTTATCTCAGACTTCGGTTGCAAAGCAGAATAGTGCTATCATTTGATATGAGGGAGAACCATGTCCTAATGCAATAGTAAGGTTAGTACTATTCTGCTTTATGCTGTGTGTGTAAGTGTTGTATTACAGTGATGGTTCTGTGGAGACAGAGCGTCAGAAGCACTTTCCCTAATCCTGCTAAAGCAGCACACATGGGAATGATTACTTGCACAAAGCCATGACACTCTGAGTTGTTCAAATCCTTTTGTTCAAAAGAGAGCGACAAACAGAGGGGCAGACAGAGAGCGGGAGACAATAAAAGAAAGTGATTTAATTCAGTAAATGTGACATCATTTTATGTCTAGTTGATCTTCTTGTTGTATGGGTTGCCCGAATGAAGCCTCCACAGTTCTTCGTGTTGTTTTGGGTCGGCTATCAGGACAGGGCCGCGGCGCTTTATTTTTAGGCAACAAATCGAGTCAGTTTAAGAAAAGATCCCCCAATTCTAGAGCAATGGAAGTGGATCATTAACGCAGCATGGCTAAAATGTAAATATTTGTCGGAGGGAAGCACTTCAAAAGATGACCCTATGTGAATTAGAAACAAAAGGTTTCCTTTCATTCTTTCTTTAATAGGGTGTTTTAAACCTGTTTTCTCCTTGGATAGAAACAGGATTTCTGTAATGAGCTGGTGAGTCACTGATTCTCTCGGCTTAATTTTTTTTTTTAATTCCCTGCCTCCTCCCTCTTTTTTTTCTCTTTCTCGCTCTCACTTTATTTCTTGTGCTCACTGTCTCTCTAAATGGGCCAAGGCAACTTTCTTTGCCGTCTACTGGGGGAAGGAAGTAGATTAAGGCTGTTAACAGGCAGAAGGATGCTGATCAGCCTTTCTGGTCTCTGCTCTAATGCTCGGTCCATACTGTGCTCTCCTCCTCCTGAGGATCCTGGGCTATAGGCTCCCTTTGAACACATTGCGTTTGTTTTGAACTGGCATGCGGTGGAAGAAGTGCTGTTTAACTGAAAAGCCCATTTGATTCGCACAAATATACCCCGAAACGATTTAAAAGTGTCATGCAGAGACGAAGACAAAAGAAGAGAAAAAATAGAGTGCACTGTCTTCACATCTGCAAACAGTAAGTAGTAGTGAGTAGAAATAAAGCATTGTGCAGGCCTGCTGTGTCTATTTGTGTTGCTTATGAGTGAACATGCTGTGATGCGCACACTCTAAAGACAAGGCACACACAAGTACGCTATATTTAGATGACAAACTGCCATAAACCCAGGCTAAAGGGGGAAGAAATAAACAAAAGAGAGAGGGGGGGAGAGAAGCAAGGCGGTCCAGAAGCATCCCCTGTCACGGTGCAATCCCCCATGTCCTAATTACACAGGCTTAGAGGAAACGGAGGATTAGCCACTGATTCACCACACTTCTCGCCTCATCTTCTAATAAGTTCCTTTCTTGTCTCCTTGCCACCCTTTGTGCCACCCTCCATGTCTTTCTCTCCAGGTAAAGGTAGCAAGATACTATTGACTTGCGGCTTTCTCTCTTTCTTTGTTACATCTTGTCGGCATGCCAGGCTCAGAGAGCATGAGCATGTTTTACTTTCAAACACGTCGCCATAAAGAGTCTTAAAGAGGTGTTTGAAAATATTACTCACCTGTGGATCTGTTTTTGAACATTTATGTAGTTCTACATGCTTTCAATATAAGAAAAAACATTTAAAGATTATTTATAGTACAATTTCTATATTTATTTTTACAGATATTTAAAATATTTTTTGTAATCCTGTATTTATATGACTTTATATGGCTTATGCCAAATGCATATTGATAACCCATTGCAGGATGTTTGTGAGGAATTGTCTTTAAAGTCCTCTGGACTCTGGCAACATTAAGATTTTGTTAAATTAACTTATGATAAACACATTGCATTGGAGCTGATTAGTGCAGAGTTGTTGTAGAGTTAGCTTGTATAAACAATGGCTAATGTTCTTCAATGCTATAGATTTTTCAGATTTATTGTTTGCTAGGTATAAATAGCTTAATGACAGTAGGATAGATGTCTGAGGGCTGTTCCTCTCAGACATCTATATCTAATAGCTTCCCTGTGGCTACTCTCCTGAAATTGCTCCACCATTAAAACACTTACAGGGTGAAAGAAAGAGGAGCGATCTATAGCCAGAGGAAATGTGAATTATACAAGGTCTTAAGTCACAGGTTGGAAAGGAAGACTTTTTTTTCGGGGGGTTGGGAGGATTGTCCGTGGAAAGAATCTGTCTTGACTGACCATACATATTTAGTGAGCGTCTCTGACTGCCGTGAACACAGAATACTCAGAGCTGCTGCATGCTCGATAATATATATTTTTTCTTTGTTTATTCTGCGGTTAGCCTTCTTTTCCTTTGTTTCTGTGTCTCCAGCATTGAAAATCTCTTATTGAAGAACACGCAGAACTTGGCTGAGCGGGTTTCTCAAACACAACAGTGGGAACTTTGTCACATGTCGAAGATGTGGTTACAGATAAACAACAGTTTGTCTGTTCTCAGCTCTTTTTTGGCTTTGAATAGGTTCCCGTGGCCGTTTATTACTGTGGAACCTGTTCTTCTAGTCTGAGATTTGCCTGTCAACAAACAGAGAAATGCTGACATTCACCTCTTTTTTATCGCACTTGTGCGTAGGCTGACCTTTGCTAACAATTAAGCGGGTGGAAATCTTCTGTAATTGATATTTTTGTCAGGGAGCTCATGGATTGTGTGTGAATTGCAAGTCTAAAACATGTTCTCAAAATGCACTAAATTCAGGGAAGTCTATTCATATTCGAACTGGGTATATTAATCGAGGTTCATTAAAAACCAATCGATATGTCCTCAAGTTGCCTGCACACTGGCACGGGAAAACTGTAAGTGGTCACTCCGCAAGGACGTCAACAGGCACACACATGTGCGCTCACAAGCAGCAGCGGTTATAAAACCACGTAAATCATTTGCAAACACATTTGTATTTATAAGGACTGCATCCCACATTTTACTGCCCTCATTTCTGCTTTGTGTTAAAGGAAAAGTGCTGTTTGAGCACACCGTGTCATTTAAGCTAAGGAGCATCCGCCTGCCCTCATCTACACAACCCACAGACCCTTCTTGCCACCCACTGCACACAGCAGTGCTTGCTCATCATTGATTGGGCTTTGTGTGTTTGTTTTTGTTTGAATATGAGCTTATGCTCCTCTTCCTCTTCCTCTTGAGTTTTTATCCCTCTCTCTCCTATGCACAAAGACTCTTTCCCCAAGGTGTTCTTTGAACAACTTAGCCAGGCATTAGCTGACGGAGGGACTTGTAGCTCATGAGGGAACGCCTGAAGAGAGGACGTGTTTGATCCTAAGATATCTGCCCTTGATTCTGTCTCTTCTGTGCCAGCCACCCAGTGCTCCCCACCGCCGCTGCCAAGCATTTCTGCCTATAAGTCGGCATTCTTATGCCTCCAACTGAGATAAAATCTATCACGCTGGAGAGGACTACCCTTCTCATTGTGCAAAGTCACCCACTGCACATGAAAAATAAAATCTACTCACTCAACATCTCTAAGGTATGCTTTACATCGACTCCACAATTTAGCAGGAACATAAGTTAAAGAGGAGCAAAAAAGTCTATTTAAACATTCAGCTTGCTCCAAATTACCAATTTATATCACATCACAGGCAAAATTTAGTGTTGTTTTTGGTTTCAAGCGGAGCAGTAGACCGGCGTAAAATGCTGGTCCCCTAGCAAACTGTGATGAGTACACCAAAGCAGCAGTTTCATGGAAATACTATTGTTTTCCAGCCTCTTGAAATTAAGTTGGCAAAATATACTGGCCAACTGTAGAGAACAGCCAACGTTCCCAGCACAGCTTTGTTTTAGATTCATAACAGTATCGGATGCAGTAATTCACTTGAGTAATGTCCTCATTTTCAACACAGCAAAACTGTGCTGCTAAAAAGAAATATAGACTGACTTTAATCTGGAAGAAACTAAAGCATAACAGGTCTGTCAACAACTTAAATGACAGAGGCAGCATAAAACCACTTCCATAGATTTTAAATGCATTTACATTAAAATCTATTTCATTAATAATCATTAATTAATACTGCTTTCTTTTATATATAATTTATTTTCTTGTGTAGCCCCTCCAGTCTACCTTGACAACTGAATTCTTGACAAGATAATGTAGCACAGTCGGCTCACTAAGGCCCAAAGTCTGAAATACTCTATTTAAGTACTGTTTTTGGTCGACCGGCGACCTGAGAAGTCAGATATTTAGCAGACATTAGGCTCAGTCAGAGTGGAGACTCTCTCATCTGTGCAGTCCAAATATTTAGTTACCCTGATTGGCTGAGAATGTGGGAATGTGTGTGCGTGTGGGGTGGGTGGGTGTATACGGATGGATCAGCTGGGCTAGATAGAACTAGGTGAGGAGATTAAAAGGAAAATGACACACACACATGCACACCTAAACCCACACTGCGAGCTCCCCCAGGTGAACAGGTGCAGTCATGGTCTGTCACAGATGCTCTGCGCGATTCGTCAGCTGCCATTCCTCCTGTCCACCTTGGGTGGTATGGGAGAAATTCACCACAACACAACCGCAAATATACACAAATGCACTGACTGATTTTTTTTTTTTTTTTAGCCTCATAGGCTACTTCTGTAGCTTATAGAGCTGTCTAAAGACTCCCCAGGTGTGACTGTGAGGAAAACGACTGATGAAATTTATGATTTGTAACTTTTTAACAAGTTCTTGAACTTAGGGAGCACTCTAACATGCTATGGATTTTCCCAGTGTTATGTTTTTGCTAGCCGCAGCCTTTGAGTACACCTCCCTCTTGGTTCACCCCTCCCTTCTCAGGAACCACAGTGTGTGACAGTGGGACATTAATCACAGGGCTGGGTAATAAAGCGAGGAGGGATGGGCATGTAGGGCCAGGGGGGCAGGCGTCTGGAGGGAGAAAAGGCTGTTTAGGGAAATCACACCATGCTTTATGACACACACTGATACACAGGCGCACTTTTACACTCACAGGTTTCGTTGCACACCCTGTGCACATCATATTGAAAGCATCCAGCCTAAAACTTTGAAAAATTAGTTGAAGAGGAGAGAAAAAAAAACAACTCATTATTTAGAGAGATGTGACCATTACCTCTCTATTAGTCACTGCTTTGCCTGCTTGTGTCATGTGTGTGGTCCGGTTCTTGTTAATGAAGTGTTAATTTAGAAAGACTTTCTTTTTGTCAGCAAATGAGAGGGAGGTTTTTGGTTTTTTTGCAATTTAGAAAGACTCAATAGGTGTTTGCGGCTCATTAAAGAATAACACCTTAACTGCTGCTGTGCTGCTGAGGTGAATGGAAATTTCTGTTAAGCTGAAAATGTGAAACAGTAAAAGAGTGTGAATGCATGTGATCACTTACTAAACGATAGCACGACACAGTTCTTTAATCTACTGGTTGTGTAACTTTTCAGCCTCTTTTTTTTTTGGTAACATCATCTTCATTCTTTCTTGGCTTTTCACTCTGGAAACTCGATTGTTATTCATGTAGTAGGTTTATGAAAGGTTCCCGATTATAGATCCTACACTTCTGTGAAACACAGCTTCAGCCCGGTAGATCCTTAAGATCGACCTATTGAACTGACTGAAAGCAGAAAAAAATGTAAACCAAACTTTTGGACTATGTAAAGACTCTAATTCAACCATTACTAATAAATCAGCTTTAAATCTTCCTCAAAAGACGTGTTTTTTGCGATAATTCTTAAATTCTTAAAACTTATTTACAGTACATGGATTTCCTTGGAAAACAAGGCCAAGGACAACATCACAGAGGAATTCAAATTGGTGTTAATAAGTATTAATCATATACAAAATGTTCTGTTCTAAATTTGATCAAATGTAGCATAACAAAAAAGGGTAATGGCTAGCTTTCAGTTTAGCTAGCTCTCAGAGAGATTTAGGCTACGTTCACACTGCAGGCGAAAGCGCATCAAATCCGATTTTTTTGACCCTATGCGACCCATATCCGATCATGCTATGACAGTGTGAACGGCACAAATCCGATATTTTCAAATCCGATCTGGGTCACTTTCGTATGTGGTACTGAATCCGATACATATCCGATGTTTTAGAAAGCGACTGCTGTTTGAACGGTCATGTCGCATTAAATCCGTCTTCTATGTCACCGACACAAGACAGACGCCAATTATCAGCTCCGGAGAAGACATCGAAACTGACAGTGAAACTGTTGGGAAGAAATCGTTGGAGAAACGTGAACATTTTATTTGTACTGTATAATCTGCAGATTCTGACAGAAATCTGCAACTATCCTTTGAAGCACCGCTCCTCTCTAAAACAGCAATAAGGATCATTATTAGGTTATTTGCATTATTATGTAAATTTACATTATTATGTAAATAACAAAATAACTTAAAGCAAAAATTGGGAAACGGAAAGTCCAAAGTCTTTATATCAACGGCCATCTGTCAAACAATATTGTTTGCTCTTGGTCTAAACAGAGCGCGTTGTGTGTGACGTCTTCTTTTGCGCATGCGGACCGCTTTGAGCGTTCACACTAGAGCGTGTTTGCTGTCGCATTTTATTTGTAGTGTGAACGAGCAGACAAAAAAAATCGGATTTGATCAAAAAATCAGAATTGAGCAATAAGACCTGCAGTATGAACGTAGCCTTAATGCTCAATTCCGATTTTTTGATCAAATCCGATTTTTTTTTGTCTGCTCGTTCACACTACAAATAAAATGCGACAGCAAACACGCTCTAGTGTGAACGCTCAAAGCGGCCCGCATGCGCAAAAGAAGACGTCACACACAACGCGCTCTGTTTAGACCAAGAGCAAACAATATTGTTTGACTGATGGCCCTTAATATAAAGACTTTGGACTTCATGTTTCCCAATTTTTGCTTTGTTATTTTGTTATTTACATAATAATGTAGATAACCTAATAATGATCCTTATTGCTGTTTTAGAGGAGCTGTGCTTCAAAGGATAGTTGCAGATTTCTGTCAGAATCTGCAGGTTATGCAGTACAAATAAAATGTTAACGTTTCTCCAACGTTGTCTTCCCAGCAGTTTCACCGGATGGCCAGGAAGCGTTCGCGATGTCTTGTCGGGTGCTTCTCTGGCGCTGATAATTGCCGTCTGTCTTGTGTCAGTGACGTAAAAGACGGATTTAATGCGACTTGACCGTTCAAACAGCAGTCGCTTTCTAAAACATCGGATATGTATCGGATTCAGTACCACATACGAAAGTGACCCAGATCGGATTTGAAAATATCGGATTTGTGCCGTTCACACTGTCATAGCATGATCGGATATGGGTCGCATAGGGTCAAAAAAATCGGATTTGATGCGCTTTCGCCTGCAGTGTGAACATAGCCTTAATGATGTTGTGGGTTACATGGTGTTACTACTGATCATTAGGTCATTTTAAAGACAATAAAGTTCCTTCATTCAGCGTTTTTTTTTTTCTTTTCACCAAACGTATTATCTTATTCTGGCTCATCTCACAAAACTGATGTTGACAAATAAAACAGTGAACACGAATCATGTACTTATTTGCTTTCTTTTGAAACATTGTGTCCTTTTGCTATTGCTGAAATATTTCTTAGAGCAGCTTTCTGACTTTTATATCCATTTTAATGTGCTTTTAGCATTGAAGATAACTGGCAGCTACAGAGATGTCCTATCAAAGTCACTGTCGCGCATTCTTGAAATTTTGCCCGTAAGTAAGGCAATTAACCCTGCTAAACGTAGCAGCTCTGTTTCTCTTTAAGAAAGTATTCAGAAGTTTAAAAAAAAAGGTGTGTGTGGAATTAAACCTTTTTGCTGGCAATAGAGGTATAATACATATCTGATTTCAATAAAGGATTCAGGTCAAGAGTCTACGATATGGCTACAAAGATACAAAAATCAACCCTGCCTGACTTTGACTTGGAATTTTGATAAGTGTTACAGTCCCACTTTCCCTTGAAGCTGCAGCTGAATCTTACCTCTTCTTTCTAACGATAAGATGTTCTAGTCATCAATCGCACATTTTTTGCTAAATATGAGTGGATCACCCTCCTGCCTTTCATGGATTCCCATTTATTTCACAGACACTGTACTGGCCTTTTTGAGACTTGAATGTAAGATGAAGTCTAAAAAAATATATATATCTCTTTATAATGTCAGTGCCTGGTGTTTAGGCCAGTTTTGTAAATGAGTGAACAAAGAAAGATAAAAAAAAATCTCTGTGCATGGTGAAAGTATATATTAATATCTTCATTTTCATCTCAAGGTTTTGATTTTACAACAAATATCTAGAATACCGACTTCAAATTGAAGATGCCAAACGAGTGCAGGTATAAAGCGGTGGAGATATAATGCAGGTAATGTGCTTCCTCGATGATTGGCTAATATAAATAGGAAATATTTATACTGCCGTATCAGTTCAGATGAGCAGATTTTCAGTCAATCGGTGTAGCTTATATTGGACCACATAATCGCAAGAGAGAACCTGCTGAGCATGCCCCTGGTGGCCATATCAACACAGGCAAATGTGTCCTTGATCCAGACATCTACTGCCCTTCCCAGAGAGCTGGTGAAGCCTAGGTGAAGAAAGTGAGAGAAGGAGGGAGAGTGCGAGATGAATGTCACCTCTGCTCTCATATGTCATATTGGTAGTCATAGATATGAGGAGAACGCCTCAAGGTTGAACGTGCAGCTGAGACATGAATAATCTATCAGAGGATTCCTCCAACTAAACAGAGGGAAATATGTCAAAATGGATTATTTATAATTTAATTTACACGTGTTGAATGGACAATCACGAGACATTGCTGAGGCCAGATGAATTGTTTGTGTCTGGAATTCACACACTGGTTTGTTAACCAAGCGTGGTTACATGTATTCCCTGTACGCTGTAGCTTGGTGATGGATCACAATAACAGCGCGTTGTCATTAGAAAGTGCATTCAGGTTTGTTTTTTTGTTTTTCATGCACAAGCTTTGGACCGAATCGCTTTGACATGTTGTTTATACTTTCTTACCCAAATCACTTTTTGCACAAAACACAGGCACACACTCTCCCATTTCTCAGTGCGTGCAGACGCATGCACTCACCCCCACACTATTTAAATGTAGTCCGTCTCGTACTGGTCTGGCCTCTGCTTTCCAGCTCACCTTATTTCTTCTTCAGATGACTGCTTCAGCATGGGAAATGTCAAGCTCTCTTTGCCAGCACTGTTTGGCTTCTTCAAACATTTGTGAAGTGTTAAGCTCATCTCTACAGCTTAGGAGGGCAGTCTCTTAGGAATCTAGACTGCTGACCCGCAACACAGCAAAGACAGCCTAGCCAAGTGCACTCAAGCACATCCACTCTGCCTGCTCATTCGCATCAACCAAAGATTGTATTAGTCCCAAGTTTGTGGTCTCTAAAGCAGCACTCTCACCATGCTGCAGAGGTTCATGCATTGCATAATGGAATTGATGGGGGTAGCGTCGCAGCTCTTAACAGCAATGTTGTCTTTTCACATTTAGTTGGAAACAATAGTGGAATGCTGCACTTAGTAGCCTCATTTTAACTGCAATTAATGTTGCCTTTAAAACAAAGCCAAAGCAAACACTCTCCTTGGTAACAAATTCATCTAAATTCCACCTACCGATTTGCATTTCAAGAGCTGAAACCACAACAGGCTTGTTAGACGAAGATAAATTACGCTGATTTTTAAAATGTGCTTTGGTTCCAAACTTAGTGTGCAACAATGAAGAAATCAAGGTTTAAATCATTAACAGTCAGCCAGTAGGGTTGCCAACCGTCCCTTAAAATACGGAATCGTCCCGTATTTCGAAACAAAAGTACACGTCCCGTATTGAGCTAATAAGGGACGCACTTTGTCCCGTAATACAGTGAGAATCAAAAGTAGTCTATAAATGTTTATGGAATTAACACTTTGTTTGAAAACATAATTCCCAGCCCCTCTCCTGCTTTGTGACCAATGAGCTGACAACACACTTACGAGTATGACAATTCAGATTACCACTCATCTCATTGGTCGAGGAAAGGTCGCTTACGGAGAAAATACCGGAAGACAACAAATGACCACAACAAGAAGCATGGCCAACAGGGGAACAAACGCCGACTCTGCGGTGCAAGTCTCGGATGACAGTACACCTAAAGCTGGGCAAACACTGTGCGATTTTTTCAGTCACGTTATTCAGCTCCTGCTCAAACTGCACGATTGACTCGCAGTTGGTAGGTCACGACGCAGGTCTCACACTATACCGCCCGATGCTCTGATGCGACCTGAGTGCTCACACTGTGCCTCCATAAAATGAAGGTTATAACAGAAAATCTGTCGCGCTCTCTCTCTCCGTCTTACACTCACACAGACACACACACCACCACCATCAACTTTGCTAAATTGCTAATGAAAAACATTGATTGGGCAGCTGTGACTGAGCAGCAATGTAAATCCAACTATTTTCACGGTTGTTGTGGTCGTGATAATTTTGTGATGCCACATCGAAAAGGCTCGGATGAGCTTTCCAAAGTTCTACAAGTTGTGCCTCCATCGCTTGTGTCCAGATCACACGCTGCACAGCCGTGCTGCTCCATCTTTTTCACCGACGTTTACGTGTTTGCGCGCGAGCAGTGTGAGCGGCTGTGGTGACACCCTCACGAGCGATTGATGATCGGGAGCTGGTCGTGAGGTGTTAATCGCTTCTCGTTACCCCACGTATACTACACGATGCACGATGAAGGCCAAAATCGGTCCGATCACTCAAAAATCGGCTCAAAATGGGCCAAAAATCGCACAGTGTGAGCCCAGCATTAGAGCAGCAATGTTTGTTCCCCTCAGAGAAAGGGAAGAATGGGAAAAGGAAAACACCTGGCTGGAAAAAGTTAATATGGGCATGTGCAGTGAATATCAGCGCTATGTGGCCAGAAGTGTGATAATATAATTTATTTTGTGTAATAAACAACTGCAAGAATAGATGATTACAACAAATAGATGACTAATACATAAAAGTAATACATAGATGAATAATGATGATGAGTTATGATGCGTAATCATCGGAGCAAGTGGGTTTACAAACAGGAGCAGCTGATTAGCTTTAGAAAAGCTGAAATAATACCTCAACTGAAGCCAATTGTACTAAATGCACTAAATGTGCACTGTTACAAGAATGTTTTTCTTTCTATTGTTTTCTATTATTTTAAGTTAAGCAGGACAGAGTTCTTTTAAAGAAAGATTTACTTATATTCTCAAAAGTTAAGCATGACAGGCTTCTGTTTAAGAAGGAGACCTGTTTTATTGTGTTAATGTTGTCATTTTGAGCTAAAAATAAATGGCTAAATGATCATTTGTTTCCCATGTGTTCATATCACAAAGAATACACATCTACTTAAATCAAATTCAAGTCAAATGGTTAAAAAAATAATTTCACACACAAAAAAAGAGCTAGAAAATTCACCACACTGGGAAGGGTGAAGACAATTGGGTCGCCCGGCCCTGGCCACGAGGTGTCCCTTATTTATTTTTCAGGGAGTTGGCAACCCTATCAGCCAGAGAGGTGAAAGAGGTGACAAGCTGTAATGAAAATGAGCAAGAGAGATGGCTATGTTCAATTATTTCTGTCTGCCACCTGTTCTGCTCTCACTTTTACTGGGCTACATAAACAGATATGAAAATCCTGTGACTAGAACTGCCTTGCTTCTCTCCCTGGAGACAGCTGCCTTAGTGTTGCATTTCTGCAAGAAATTGGAAATATGGTGTTTACCATATATGGTTCCACAAACAGAAAGAGGCGCATGGCGTATCTCAAAAGTAATATGCAATTAGCTTGAGCTCTTTAGACGTCTGTGCAAATAACCTTTTCTATTATACCGGAGATGGCTGTTAAATTTTCCTGTGTGTTATAACATTTGTGAGATTGCCCCAACCTGTCCCTTTTTAAGTTTATGCGTCTTTAACTAATGGCGTGATAATGTTTTTCTGTCACATTTACAGTATATTTCACGGTCACATCTCATGATGATGGGAAACAAGGACCTATTTGTGTTCATTTTATTTGTGCTCTTGGAACTGTTCAGATATTGTCTTTCTGTGTGTCCTCTTGATTTCGTCCCACCCAGCCAATGTAGAAATTCCATTTAGTATGGGACAACAGATGCTTTTTTTTGGTTGTTTGTTTTGTTTCATTTTTCACATTTTTTTTTCACTTATGCCCAAAAGGAGGGGAAAAAAGTGCTTCTTCTTTTATTATTATTCTTTTTAAAACCAAGTTCTGGATCCGTTTGACACAGGCATGAACACTCCCATAATCAGCCAGAGTGTGCATCCTTCTGCATAGAGATGAAAGCGGGGAACACACACACACACTTATACACACATGCGTGCACACGCCAGCAACAAGAGCACACAAATAAACAGGCACAAACACACAGGGAAGAAGCACAAGCCATTTGGCACAGCCTCTCTGTCTAGGGAGGGCTTCAAAGCCCACTGACATGAATTTATGATAACGGCACTATGCCTTTGCCAAACCTCAACTGTTGTTGTTTTTCCTCTTGCTCCCTCCCCATCCTTTCTGTATGCTTTGCCATCCCCTTGATCAGGGCTTTGGAAATTGCTAGCAGGTGTCCCCCAGTCCCCTTGAAAAGCTATGTGCACGTACTATATGTGCATGTGTTCATGAATATAAGTGTGTGTGCATGCGTGTTTTGATAGGGGGAGCCTGATCGGGCACTTCCTTTTTTGCATCATTTCATTAGGACTGGCTCTAGTTCTAAGACTTAAGGCTCCAACTTCCTGTGCAGCTCAGTTCCATGATACTTCTATGAATCTTCTACCCTCTCCCTGTGTGGTTGTACTCAATTCTGTGCTCACTACTGACATAAAGATCACTTTCTTCTCCGTCCACTCACTCCTTCTCCCTTTTTTTCTCTCTGCAGATGAGGATTGTCTGAACTGTACAGAGGAGTGCCGAGTACTCGGTCATTCTGACCGCTGCTGGATGCCCCAGTTCCCCACTGGAGGAAACCAGGCAGAGGGTATCGACTACCGCAACAATATGTTTGTGCCAGCAGGGATGGAGACTGTGCCAGAGACAGAGACCTACGAGACTGTCAACCCCAATGGCAAGAAAACATTCTGTACTTTTGGCAAGGAGAGACGTGACCACACCGTCCTGGTTGCCAACGTCAAGCCCTACTTGAAGGCGAAACGTGCTCTCAGCCCACTGCTCCAAGAGGTACCCTCAGCCTCCAGCAGTCCTACCAAGGGCTGCTTCACCATGTCTCCTTGCTCCTCAGTCAAAAGCCCCGCCGACGGGGCCGAAGGCAAACCACCTCCGGCCACCTGCTCTGGTCACTATGGTCCTCCTGATGGTCAGTACCTGTCACCCACCAAACAAACCAGAGAACAGGGGGTCTACCCTTCCTTGCCTCCTTCAGACCCAGTGGCCAAGGTGCTCGCAGAGGCTCGCTCTAGGATCAGCCAAGAGGCAGCAGGTGAAATGGAGTGTGTCCTGGAGCAGGTGGAGCCAGATGCAAGCCGTGACGGAATGGACGCTGACCAGGTGGTGAGAGACATCGACAAACTATTGCAGGACTGCAGGGGAAGTGAAGCCACTGGCACACTCAGGAAGTGACACAAAGAACTGCAGCAAAAAGAAGTCAAGACGGTAGAGAGAGGAGTAGGGTGCTATTCCACAAACTCTCATACCAAAACTCTCACCAAAACAAACTGAAAAAAGCTTAAATGGCTCTTATGACAGGAGCTCTTTTCACTGTATTTGTCGTAAGAAAACACTGAACATTTAATATATCAGTCATTCAGCACCAGTTTCGGTGCTGAGATCCCTACCAACAGAAAGGAACTTGGTAACAAACATCTGAATTCTTCTGAATTTATAAACTCTTATGTTTTGGATTCCTAAGCAAATTGCAGAGGTTCTCGCCTCAGGCACCTCGCAAGCTTATTATCTAAGTGCCCACCAGCTCATAAGTGTGTTGTTCATGGTCTCGTGAAATCCTACATATTTAAGTGTGTAGGTGGATTTCTGTTATGTGTGATGGACATGAAAAACGATCGAAAAAGGACTATTTATGGTCAGATGCGACAATCGACGCGGACGCAGAAACAAATTCTAATCGTTTTGGGGCAGTCAAAAGACCGAAATCCACAAGCCGACCTTATCCTTTTTGAATTTAATCTAAGTGTTTGGATCCTGTGTCTGAAAAGATTGGTTAATCAGGGGTGTGTTCGCAGGGGTTTGTTATGAACTGAGGGGTCGGAGTGGCTTCAGTGTCCCGCTGAAGGTGAATTATTACCAGTGTAACCATGCTTCTTCTGTCATCTGTAGCTACATGTGTAAGCTGTGTCTGTCTCACACCTCTATTTAAATGTTCACGTTGCTGACCGGTGTAGCTGCACGCACACAAGTTTACACACGTGCACTACACTTTGCGCAAACATACGCTGACACACGCACTGATGCCTCACCACACTCAAACAAACACACACACGCACACATAGACACAAATGCTTAAACACAACTGTCCATCTGTGGAATTGTCCTATACATGTACGTCATCAGCTTTCAGTCCCTTGTGTACGGTGAATTATCATGTGTGTGGCTCTGCCTTAAGGCAAGTTGTAAAAAAAAAAAAAGGGACATTTTTCCTCAACTGTGAAAAGATGATATCTATATGATTATATAGATGACTGTATGTATGAATCCATGTATAGTGTCCAAATATTAACAAAAATATTTATACATTTTGTAAGAAAACGAAAAAAAAAAGAAGACGAAATGAGGAAACTAAACGAAATGTGTCCTGGCGTTAAGGTCGAGAGCGGCGTATTAACTGAAAGAACTACAGAGGACACTGCCATTGTTTCGAAGACAAATATCCAAAAATATAAGCGAAGAAGAAAATGTCCCTTCACATTCTCACTATACATAATATCATTATATGTGTAAATGTATCCAATTTAGATGTGTTTACATCAAAAAAATTGACATATTTTTTATTGATTTTACTGCAATTTCTGTGCATTTGAGCCAAATTGTTATGTGTACAAAAGCTATATTGTGTATTTTATTAAATTAATATATAGTTGTGTTGCAATATACTTGGGCTTATATTGTATTTGGCAAAAGTTGCCTTAGTAGTTGTCGAACTCTGTGAGTTTGCTTTAGTTTGGGTTTTATGTTGGTGTTTTCTCTTTTGTTTCGTTTTTTTCCATCTCTATTCTGCATCTTTGCAGGCTGGCTTCAGTGCTTTTGAGATGTCGCCTCTTTTTACCCTGAGATCCAGCTGGATCAGATACAATAACTGTTGAAAGCTTCATGAGCCAGCTGATCTAGAATACGGTTCGAACCAACGACAAAAAGCAACAACCACAAGAAAAAAAACAGTTCAAATATTTTTGCTGAGCAGATTTTTACAGGGCAGCTATTTTCTTTAACTAGTATACGTATTTTCTGTTCATTATGTTTTTACTTTATCTCCAAAAAAAGAAACCTGCCATATGGAAAGTGGAGTGGTTTCCTTGGTGATCATAAAACTGCCTTACTGTCTCTGCAGAGAGCTTGTTGTATCTGTGGAGCTTGTGACTGCTTATAAAGCCCTGGTCCACCAGAATGTGCATTTTCTATAAAGGACCAAACGAGGTTCTTTTTTCAGCAGTCTGTGTTGTTTATGTATGTACTCAATACCTGTTAGAATTATCATAGTTTGCAGAGAAACTTGACATCTAAAATTCTATCTGAAGTTCTCTTTTTTTTCCTTTTTTTTGATGTCTTTGCTGTTTAGGTACATGGTTTTATAGAGCCATGTGACTTCGCATTCAGGCTTTCTTAAGAGGAATAAAAAAGATACAGACATTTATTTTTGAAACAATTTTGGCACATTTCGGCCACTCTCTGAAATAATAGCGGGAGGTGCTTTTTCTAATATTCTCTGGTGGTAAAATACGCAGAACAGTAGGCTACTAGATTAGATGTGTTTTGGAAAAATGTGACCACAATCACCAAATGTATGTGGAGATGCAGCCATGAGAGGGAACAGTGACTTCAGATCCATACGACTCCTGGTACGTTTAAGAGCTGAATGGGAATCTCAACAGCAGATATAACACCCTCAGTCCTGTGAACACATCACATCCGAGTTCTTTTGCTTCCTTTTTCTTAATTGAGATGCATGTTTGGACATTCTCTTGTCAGTCTGCCATTTTGTTGTACCTACTTGCCATGTTTTTTTACATTTTGTGCATTCTACCCTTCATTTGCTTACTTTTCTCCTCCTAAGCCACTGGCTTTCTCGCCTCTGTGGAGCAAAGTATGCGTTGCCTTTTTCTCCTCTCTTTCATCTGCAGAGTATTTGGTTTCGTCTTACCCTTGCTCTTTTTCCTGGGAGATGGCAGAGGCTGTTTTTAGAGAGGACTTGGAGGATTTTGACAGAGGAAGAAAATATTTATGGCTCTTTTTAAATGAGTTTTTTTCCTCTCTCCTTGTTGTTATCTCTTTCAAATATCTGGATAAATCAAGCAAACCTGACATTCACAACATACAAACAGTTAAAATGTGCTGTTCTACGAGCACGCTACAACTGTGATCCATAAAAAAAGTCTTGTCTCACACACATACACAAAAATAACACCAAGGCACTTCAGCTACACACTGCCTTTTATTTAAATGCTAGCCCCTTGGAGGTAAAGGCTCAAAGAGAGGGCAAAACACTACCCAGACAAATGTGACACTTCCACACTTTTCTTCATGCTTTATTTTTCTTTTTATCTCTTTGTGCTCAGTCTTCATGCTCGAACAAGCTTTCTGTGCGTGTGTGTGCGCGTGCAGAATTCACTTTCATGCCTTCATATTTTGACTAAACACTCCTTGATTTCTGTTCCTTCTTTTCGAGAGGTTTAATTCGCCCTTAAATTAAACCGCTTTTGTTGCACTGTCTCTTTCTTTTTTTCTTTTTCTTTTTTTTTTACTTTGACATTCACTGAACAACAAAGGTCAGAGGTCATCCCAGGATTCTTGAGCCCTGCTGCTGAAAGTGCTGTCCCCTCTAATGGCGTTCCACAGGCCCAGCCACTGTCTGTACGCTCCCAAACGTGAGGGCAAATGGGGAAATGAGCTGGGTTCAGTGGACAGAAGGTATTCTTTAAAGCCATGGCCCCTCTCTCAGGCTTTTTGCTGTTTAATAAAGCAGAGGCTGCTGCTGAGGTCAACACATAGTGGGAGGTGGAGCACAATGTAAGGCCTTTCATTGTTGTCTAATTACACACTGTTGGCATCATACACTGTTAGCAGTGCATTACTGAACTCTAGAGTGGGTTATTTTTGCCCACTTGAGACTGTTGGTTTTATCAAGTGATTAGGACAGGGCCTTGTTGAATGTGGCTAACCACCTCTGGTCTCTGACTCACACCGACGCAGGTGCACATGGACTCAGACAGCCACTGCTTCACACACACAGACAACATGCCTTTTTTTTTTTGGTAGTTACAGCAAGCACCCAATGTTTGTCAGTGTTGTCCCCTCACCCTCCAGGCCCGCACTGATAGCATAGGACTCCACGCTACAATGGGCAGCTGGTGAAAAGACCAGAGACATTCATTTGTATGGATTATTTCAACTGCTATTGTCTAAAGGCTGTGTTCATTGTGATCTATCTGAAAAAAAAAAGAAAAAAAAAAGATGAAAAGTTCAAATAAAAAAAGCAATTACTAATAACGTTTGCTCTTGTCCTTTTATGAGCCGGTTGAGGATTGGTTAGTCGCAGCTTTGTTTTGATTTCCCCTTCGTCTCCCGAGCGATAACCTCGCATGTGCGTCCACGGAGCCAATCTTTTTCTTGTCAAATAGAAATGCATTGTTTACTCAGCGAGTGCCAGATTAGTTTGGAACAGATAAAAGACTTCAGAAATATTTCCAATTGTGTTCTTCAATGTTAAATTCACATGCGCAGAGCAAATCCTACCAAAGTACACACACATAGAAACTTGCTGTGGGCAAATGATCCTCGATTCATTACATTAGTTCACATTTTCACCACATAAAAATTACTGCTCATGCCTCTTTTTCTTTTTTTTTTTTGAATTGCTTAGAGGCAAACAAATTGGCGGTTGAAATTATGTCTACTACTGCTTCTCAAATAAGATTTTGTATTCTACCCTTCAGCTAGATTTTCATTCAGCGGCCAATTTGATGCCTTTTCAATGCTGGTCTGGTTAGATATACCACATTGCTCCCAAATCTGGTTTGCTTAATTCCTAATTTGTTTGTGTGTTACGTTAGAGATGCTCCGAGTGGCAGGTTTGACCTTCTTTTTAGTGTTTAGTGTAGACAAACTTTTTTCTTTCTTTTGAACTGCTGACTGGTGCTTAAAGTATTATTGCTTTGAAATGGGTTTTTAATGTCTTATTTCAGTGTTTCCCAATACAAAATGACAGACCATGGGAGCTAATGATACACCATTACATTTATCTAAGGAACCTATTCCATCATTACTGTTTAATTGCAGAAGTACATATGGCTCTTTGTGTTTGCGACTCCACGGATCCATCAGCGTACTGCTGTCTAAGGATTCGAGTCAGTAATTTTCCAGACTGCGGTCCTTCTAAGCATTCACACGGAGATGTCCTACAACCTGAAAGTGGATCATTTCTCAATGCTGATGTGATAAAATATCACGATTTTTTTTCCCCACATACTTGCGTTTTTTATTCTAAATACGCTAAAATGAATTGTATCAGTAATATCGATCTGTGCAACATTTCAATAACAAAAAGAACAAAAAAAACTTTTTTGAATTGGACTCAAACAAACTCTTTTTATTTTGGCCACAGAGAGAGTGTTTTACTCCAGCCTGGATTTACAGACCATTGGTATGCACCAAAGCTTTTTCTATGTTTTTCATCTAACTAGTTGCCTCGAGGCAGATATTAATTAAAAAGATAGTCGAGGCGCTCACACACAGCTTGTAGGACTGCAGTGGCTGTACACGCATCGCATGGTTGTCTCATTTGGCCCAGTGATAAGAGTTTCCTTTCAACCTAAATTGTACCTTCCTACCTATATTATATGTGCCAATCGTTTCTAATCAGAATTTCTCCGAACTCACACAAGTTGTTATTGAAACTGCAGTAAAGTGCGAAACAGTAATGACGTGATGTAATACGCGATAAGTAGAAGCCACAAGTGCGCAATGTGACTGTAACTGAGGTAAAAGACACCTCTCAGTGTCTGTTAGTACATTGTGTACACTGTATTTCACAGCATGCATGAGTAAAAAAACAAACTGATGTCAAAGAGAGGACAGAATCATAAATTCTATTTATAGCTTCAGTAATAAGAACAGGAACATGGTGTTTCTATTTGTTTGATTGTTTGCTCGTTTTGTTATATATATTGACCGCAGTCACTAAAATGAGTTTGTGATTTAAGCCTAACACAAGATAGCAAACTCATATTTCAGCATTTTAATCAAGGTCCTTGATCCAAATAACTGTGCTGATGGGATTTAATCAAGTGCTGTTCTGTATTGAGCTGGCTAAAAGGGCAAATGGAGAGAAGATCTTTTCAACATGAAGACAAGAAAGTATTCATCATATTGTATTGTTAAAGGACAAGGATCCTCCTTTCATTTGTGGTCAGGAAGGTACTGCAAATTGAAAATATGTGCGTTATGTGTATGGCTGTAACTGTGTGTGTGTGGTTTCATAAAAGAGACGTGAGGGACCCTGGTAATATAAATGTATGCCTCACAACACAACCCTGTCACCTAAAAATGATGTTCCTATACAGTTAAACTGCTTTCCTTTCTTGTGCTTTCCCAGCTTCAGCTTTACTGGAGTCAGCCAGAGAAGGTTGTGTTGGATGGCAGGTTTACAAAGTGCAACACCTTTACGCCTTAAATAACAGTAATTGTGGATTTATTTATTTTTTAAAACCAGATGACCTTTTTCTAACTTTCCTTATTTCCATTATATAACCTAGCGAAAACCAGCGCTACGGGCTGTTTCTGCCCGGCATGCATTAAACTCAGTTACAGCTGAGAAAAAGAAAATGTTTATTTACTAACAATTTGGAAACGTTAGAAATGCAGTAGGAAAGTATAACTCAGGAGAAAAGAAGGAGTGGCAATGGCCCCATTCTGTACGTGTATATCATCGTTAGCTATTTACGCTGATTGTTATACATTTCTTTTCTGTTATTCGGAAGCATCAATGCACCTATAAATCATTAGCCTTAATAGCTTCATTGCCACCAAATTACTACTAAACATGATTTAAACATGACTTCATATGAATACTTTTGGAACTGCTCACGATTCTTTGACCATAGCATGCAAATGTCCGGAAAGATTCCCGTCTCTCTGCCGTCTGTTGTGACCGTTTTTCACCCTCAGTTAATGTTAAAAGTTTGGCAGATGAGAAAAATTAAAACTTGCCAATTGTTAAAACTCAACTTTTAAATGAAGTGCAGACTTTCAGTTTTAATTCAAGGGGTTTAACAGAAGTATTGCATTTACATTTTAATTTATTTTGTTCCACTTTCAGAGGCTGAAAAATAATTGGACAAACTAACATCATTTTAAATGTGAACGTTTGTTTTTACCACTTGGATAAAAATCCAATGACTGCCTGACGTCTAGAATCCACAGGTATCACCAAAATCTGCTTTTTCTCCAGTTGCTGCCTGCTTGTGTGTCTCGCTGCCTTCGTTTTTGTCTTCAGTAACTGAAAAGCATGCTCTATTGGGTTGAGATTAGTTGGTTGCCTGGGTCACTGAAGAATATTCCATGTCTTTGCCTTGAGAAATTTTTGGGTTGGTTTTTGCAGTATGCTTTGGCTCATTATCCATTTAAGTGCTATTCCACTTTTGTACACTTTAGGAGTCAACCTGTTACTTTTGTTATCAATAAACATTAGTGAGCCGGTTTCCCTGGCAACCATACATGCCTATACCATAATGCTGCCTCCACCATGTTTGACGGTAATGTGGTATGGTTCACATCATGAGCAGAATCTCTCCTTCTTATCAGTCCCAATCATTCTGGTACAAATTATATCAAGTTGATTATTTCCAAATGTTTTTCCAGAACTGAGCAGCCTCTTATTGATCCTTTCTGGCAAAGTCTAATATGGCCTTCCTAATCTTGAGTATAACCAGTTGGTAAACCCTCTTTATCAGCATTCATGGTGAAGTATTCTGATTGGAGAATGATACACCTACCTCCTTGAAAATGCTCTTTCCTTAACCAAAGAAAGATTTCTGTGATTCTCTGCTTTTATTGTTTTCCTTGGTCTTAAAGGCCTCTCAGGCTTGCTGAACTTGTGAATGCATTCCTTCTTTTTAAGATGTATTTGGTTATTTGTTTGTTTGTTTGTTTGTTTGTTTGTTCGTTTTGCGGGGGGGGGGGGGGGGGGGTGTAGCCTTGTGGTGGCCTCCTTAATTTTCTTCAACATCTCTTTGGACCTCATTCCAATGAACAGCTGGAGTCTTTTATCTGCTTAGTTTGTCATGAAATAATGAGGGAACAGGCCTCAACTGGCTGTGAGACTGCTGTCAGTCAAATGAACAATTACTTTTGAGCCTCTGAAAATGGGAATATGCATGAAAATAACTGTAATCCGTTCACATTTTGCAAAACCCCTGCAATTAAAGGTAACAGTCTGCACTTCAATCAGAGCTTGATTGTTTGATTTAAAATCCACCGCGGTGGCGTCCAGAGACAAAATTACAAAGACTGCATCATTGTGTAAATACTTATGGACCTGACTGTACTTATTACTGCACCCAGTACCTTAGACTGTCGGTTCTCTACACATGAAAACCCTCCTTTCAAGTGTGTAAGTGTCCACGTGTTTCTTACCCGGAGCAGAATCGAAAGCAGCAAAATAATGGCTCTAGACAGCTTCCGTGAAGGGGCCAGCTCACATCAGTGAGGGAAAATGCTAGATGAAAAGGTCAATAAGCAACACGGGAAACTTAATATGAAGTAGACATATGAATTCCATCACATGGATTAGCGCCCCTGGCAAAGTGCAGGACTGACTGACACTGCTGAATCAATTCATAAATATCCAATGTCTCATGTGTAAGACACTCAAGTGTTAAGAGGACCTTTCACTAAATGCCACCTAGACTTTTAAAGCAATGCTGTTCACCTATTTTGTTTTATGGGTACCCATTATGGGTATTATGATTACTTCATTTTATCTCATTTATTTATTTATTTTACTTTTTGATGTTTCAGCTCAAGTTTGAGAACTCTGAAGTTGTTGGAGTCTCTGAATTTCTTGCAGTTTCACTACCTACTACTGTACATATGGATGTTTGAACATGTGGTCTTTCATGTTTGTTCACATTTATAGCAGATAGAAAGTGGTGCGTTCCACTAAACATCTGCAGTACACTGCTGCCTGTAATCTGTAAATCTGTGGACATGATGACAATTTCCTTTCACTTCCTTATTGCATTATGCTCGCACCGTTATTTTAACAGTGAACAAGCAAGCGATTTGGTTGTTAGGCTTTGCGGCTTTGTTGATAGCTTGCCACAGAGGCCATCACAGAAAGGATGTATTGGATGAAAGAGAAGACAGATACCTAAATGGCTGGACGATAACAACAGGATGTGATTTGGACAGAATGTCAGGAGGGAACAGGAAGGTCAATATTACAGTAACAGAATATGACCTTCGGGATATTCTTCTTACTACTGAAGCTTTTCTCCTTTGGCACAGCTGCACCATTGATCCTATGCTCTAATATCAATTAGCCATGCCATCATTAACTGAGCCTTACCACAATGTCATTTTGACAATGTTCCTTGGAATATATCCTGAGCTACCCACTCAGTGAACTCTATATTTAAACTTTCTTTGTCCAAGAGTCATCTTTGTGAAATAAGTTCCCGGGTAGGACTAAAGACAAGGTTAGAAATCTTTAAAAAGAACAAGCATCATCCAATCTGAGGTCAGCGCAACACAAAAAACAAACCGTGCACGACGCTGAGTTAAATTTCACTCAAATATGTATGCAGGCAGAAAAGCAAACACACACACGCATACTGAAGTGATTCCATACAAACTCCAATTATGTTTTGTTGCACAATAAATCTCATGATAAGGAAAATAAATTAGTGGGGCAGATAATTAATTTTAACTAGCTTGTGCTCTTTATCTGCCATATTGACTCTCTTTGTTAAAAGTAAGAACATGAATGACATTTCCAAGCAATTATACAAATCAGTGCTACGAGTTCTGTCTGGTCTGTGGGCTTTTTCCTCGCCGGCACTGCCGCTATCCTGAAGTGGCCTATGCAGGGTAGTTGGTAGAGGGTGTGGCAGAGAAATACATGGCAAACCATTAAACAGAGATCCACTGATCCAGTGAAAATATGCTTTGCAGTTTTAAACAAAATGTTACACATTTCCTGTCATCTATAGAGTGGAGAATTTATGGCAGCTCATTGAAAGTCTGCATGAACTGCATGATGAATGGTTTTACCAGGAAAATTCTTCACTGTGTTGGCTTAAGGCTTTGGCCTTGAAACCCAACTGTCCGCTGAAAATCTATGAGACATTTGTCTGTTGGCACATTTTCAATTGTTCTATTTCAGTGAAACTACTGGCTTTGGTATGCTATAGCGTATACAACAATGGCAACGGGCAACTTTTAGTCGGATGAAACCCCTATTCTTCTGCCTTGCACCATTGTTTTCAAAGTTTATGTATATCCAGTATGAGCACAGCAGTGGGTATCATGCAGGGATGTCGGCCCCTCTCTGAACTCAGAGGCATGGCTGACAAAGGCGATTAAAGCCTCTGACAGCATGCCTGCATATGATTAGACCATCCTTTAGAGCTTTGAACCCCCCCAACTCCACCGTCAACTATTCCCCAAACTTATACAATGAAACACAATGAATACGCAGTCCACATCTAGGAGTGAGAAACTGAACGATCAAATAAGAATCAGCAAGGGAAAAACAAACAAAGAGTTGCTAAATAAGCAGCGCGACAGACAGAGGCCTTTTCCTCGGCTAATGGCTATTGCAAATAGAATGGGCCTTGTGGGATTTAAAGGGCTGCGGCTGACAGTTAAAGCAGTCTAAAGCTGATCTCCAACAAAGTGAGAATGTGATGAATCCGCACAGCACCAACCTCGACAGGATGAGAGGGTGTAAATAACAGGCACTCCCCAGAGATGTGTGCCACATAGCACAAAGGCTCCCTGGTTTGGGTGTTTGATTTGTTTGACTGCTATCTGACATTTACTTAACCAGTTGCACGGAAATTATCTTAAAAGATTCTCAGTTTGGCTCAACAATAGTAAAATCATTTTACCATTTGCCTGTCTGTGTTTGAGGTTCCACTGCACAAATGTCTGCACTGCATATATTGGATTAAAATATCTTGCACATAATGGGTAATGCACTGCACATACAGTATTTTGCCTGTATTTGGGCGGGGTAGTAATTCAACTTTATATGAAAGCGCAATTTAACACTGAAGCACTGCTGCAAGCTGTGCATTAGGAGTCACAGTTAAGTCATGTTACCCTTAGGTTATCTGTGAAAAAAACATTGGTGCATCTCCATTTATGTCTCTTTCTGTGCTTATCTGGTCAAACATCCTTGCCATCACATCTCTGTTACCTTAATGGAAAACATTAGAGATGCCCTTCTAATGTTTCACCCTTCAGATATACTGCTCTTTTCCTGCCTCTCTTTGCCTCCCTCCTCCTCCAGACCACCCAGCGAACGAGTTACGTGAGTGTGTAACTGTGCGTGTGTTGTGCATCTGGGCTAGTGTTACAGCTCAGATCACAGCCCAGTGCACATCTGAACACCCTGTTTTCGAGTGTCAGTTGAGTGGCAGGGGGATAGTGACAGTGCTGTCTCAGATCCTCTGCCTGTGTGACACAATGTGCCTGACACCCGTTTACAATAAGGTGACACACTGTGCGTCAAAGCCTGCGAACGGGGATAAATTAATCAAGCCAAATGGCTCATTTTGAGTCTAGAACTCATGTGTAGTTCTAAGTTGATTAATGTATCAATTTATTGACCAGATGACTGCTCAACAGATGGCACTATTGATAAAACTACTGATTGTTTTCACACTAGATTCACATACCCAAGCTGCCTAGCCCATATTTGCTAATGAGACACATCAATATACCAGTGTTTTGCACATAAACATATTTCTACAGAAAAGGAAATAAAATCCTTCTAAAGGAGAAACTAGAAGCAAAGAAGCATTGGAAAACATTATCATGACCTTGTTTTTCTGCCTCTACACTTTGTATAGCAAGTCTTATATGCATATACTGTATTATGTAAATGCATATAACATGTGTTTCTTCTAACCATAGAGTGATCAATCTTACTTGTCAGTAATTACCATAACGAAGTAGCTTTATATCTTAATCATAGAGGTGGCAGATTAGACCACACAAAATGACCACTTCATTTGTATTCATATGACAACTAATCATAATCATAAGTCATTTCAGTGCAGTTTACCTACAAAGGTCAACAATACAGTACGAGACAATATTATAGGAGAAATACGATTATTCCCCTTTGAGCATGCACTTGGAAACAGTGGGGAGGAAAATATCCTTTTAACAGGAAGCAATCCCCAGCAGAACCAGCCACAGGGAGGGTAACCATCTGCCTTCACCGGTTGGGGTGAGAGAGACGCAGAGTGAGAAAAGATGAAAACTTGAGAAACAACAAACAATGAACACTTGGCAGGGTGGTGGAGCCAGTAACCACATATCAGAAACATGCAGTTCTGGAGGCAGAGATACCTGCAGAAAGAGACAGGGAGAGGGCGAGCGGAGAAGCAAGAACTACTTCAGAGAGAGGAAACAAAGGTGCAATAGAGGATCACTGGGTTATTGAACTGACAGCAAATCTTATTTGATTTATACATATGTGAACTGAAACTCAAATATGATGTTTTAGAGATGAAAGAAATAAAAAATTGTAAAAATATGTTAAGATGAACTTGGAAAAGCAAACAGCCTTAAAAGGTGACAAGTTGGCTCTGTGTAACATGTCCAGTGACAGGGATTCAGATTTCGTGAAGCACAGAAGGACAGATATGACATATAATTATATTTAAAAATAAAAGTGTGGCAAACATTTAAACGACAACACCCTTTTTAATTTTAGTGTGACAAACTGAACTATGTGATCAAGAAGCATAAATTATAAAATAAAAAAGGGGAATTTTGCACTGATCATGTTGTCCATTCATCACCTCCAAGGTCATTTTGACATGCAAACACTCTTTAGAGGGCCAGATGGTTCAGACCTGATGTACACGAACCGTTAAATTTTCAAAGGTTGAGATGGTGCCACGAGTGGCAAAGCTGCATCTGGCATGGTAGTGAGAGGCCTGTGCGGTATCTAGACCACATCCATTCCTGATGGCACCAACCACAGGGGTACAGACTGATGCCCAGTGATGACTAACAGGGTCATTTAAAGCATTTCCCAATGCCTGCATGCCTGTGATGTATGTACATATGTATGTATGGTTGTATATATGTCCAGTGCTTATCTGTCATAAAAACAAAATACAAATATTTTAGAAATCTATCAAAAACTTCTTTGAAACTATAAATTGTAGGTTTTTTGTTTTGTTTGCTTTTTAAAGAAAATAACTAATTTGCGCCGGCATAATGGACTTCTTTAAAAAAAAGTCATAAATTAATCAAGCATAACATTCAACCACTAAAAATATTTTTTTTGTTCTGAAATGCAAGTAAACAACCAATTTAGCATATTAATTAAAAGAATAATCATGTGTTTTACTATTTTGTCAGCTTTTCTTTGGGTGAAACAGTTAATATGAAAATTAATGGATAACAACAACAATAATTAGATTTTAGCATTATAAAAATCATTTTTATCAAAGAGTTTGAACATGCTGGTAGATTAATGATTATAGAAACAATAAATATAATTTTGGTAATTACCAGCACTGTTAATTTAGGGCAGCTGTGACATAAAGTTTACATGAGGTGGTAGTTTGTAGCGTTGTATGCATGTATTTGTAGGAATAATGTATGTAACACTACCAGTCCAAAGTTTAGACTACCTTCTTTAATGGCTTTTCTTTATTTTTAGCAAGATATATGGACTTATATAGCAAAGGAAAAATTGATAAATAACTATGTCTTATATTTTCCTCAAATTACTCAAAGTAGCCGCTCTTTGCTGTCAACAAAGGTGTTGACAGCTCTTTGCTGTCAACACCTTTGTGTTGACAGGTGCCTGAATTTCTTGCCTTCTTAATTGGGTTGGGACCATCAGTTATGTTGTGCAGAAGCCAGGTTGGCAGCTGACAGCCCTATTTGACAAATGTTAGAATTCATATTATGGCAAGAACCAGTCCAGTCAGCTAAGTACATGATGACCACCCCAGGAAAGGAAGACTGAGAGTCACCTCTGCTGCTGACGAGTCACCAGCCTCAGAAATGGCAAGTTAACAGCACGTCAGATTAGAGCCCAAATAAATGCTACACAGAGTTCCAGTAGTAGACACAGTAGTAGTAGAGACATCTCTACATGAACTGTTCAGAGGAGACTGCATGAATCAGGCCTTTATGGTCAAATAACTGCTACGAAACCACTACTAAGGAAAACCAGCAAACACAAGAGATTTGTTTGGGCCAAAAAACAAGGAATTGACATTAGACCAGTGAAAAACTGTGCTTTGGTCTAATGATTCCAAATTTGAGATCTTTGGTTCCATCCGCCATATCTTTGTGCGATACAGAAAAGGTGAACGGATGGTCTCTACATGTGTCGTTCCACACCGTGAAGCATGGAGGTGAAGGAGTGATGGTTTGGGGGTGTTTTGCTGGTGACACAGAACCACCATGGCTACCACAGCATCCTTCAGTGAAATGCCATCCCATTAGGTTTGCATTTATTTGGACCATCATTTATTTTTTGATATGACAATGACCCCAAACACACCTCCAGGCTGTGTAAGGGCTATTTGACCAAGAAGGAGAGTGATGGAGTTGTGCACCAGATAACCTACAGTTTCCTAAATCCAGTCAAGATGGTTTGGGATGAGACGGACCGCAGAGTGAAGGCAAAAGGGCCAACAAATGCTCATCATGCACATCTCTGGGAAATCCTTCAAGACTGTTGGAAAACCATTTCAGGTGACTGAAGCTCATGGAGAGAATGTCAAGAGTGTGCACAGCAGTAATCAAAGCAAAAAAAAAAAAAAGGCTATTTTGAAGAATCTAAAATATAAAAAATGTTTTGAGTTATTTCACACGTTTTTGTTTACTACATAATTCCTGTGTTTTCATCCATAGTTTTGATGCCTTCAGTGAGAATCTACAATGTAAATAGTCATGAAAATAAAGAAGAACCATCAAAAGAAAGTGTGTGTCCAAACTTTTGACTTTTTTTGACAAACTTTTTGGTAGTGTATGTGTGTAGCTTTGTTTTAAGCTATATTCATACTGGGATGATCATATTGATTAAAAACAAATAATTTCATAATACCTTGTAATAGTGAAAGTAATAACCAGATACAATTAACTAAGGCAAGGTAAAAAGGTTATAATAGCCAATGGAAATATCTGGATAATAATAGAAAGCGAGGTAAAATCAATACCAATAGTATTACAAGAAGTTAATAACTTCTTACCTGGAAATACTTGTGGTAGCCTTTCATAAATCACGCCTGTAAATTGGTAAATATTAAATTACATTACCAAAAATCAAAAGTCCTAAGGCAAATTGCTTCTTTAATTAGCACAGCCCTTTTTGGTTATGCTGGCATAATTGGATTTTTTTTTTTTTTTTAAATCAATCAGCCTTTTAACACGATATACTTGCATTAACAACACACTATGGTACTTGAAATCTTTATTGTATTTTTGTAGGGTCTTTACCTTACAATATAAAGCGCCTTGAAGCCACTGCTTTTGTGATTTGGTGCGATGTGCATAAAACTGAATTGAATAACTACCAATTTCACATTTCTGGTCATTCTAACTTTAAATGCACAATTACATTCCACTGACCTCAATTAAAAGTAACTCTTATCATCACACTTTCAAAACCTTGGCATTTTACACCCAAAACTGTCTGCGTAGATCTTCCTTAGAGAAGCTAAATATTATGATCGCTGTGAAGTGGCATTTCACTGTGTACCTATAGCTCAATGAATAGGTATTTTGCACATTAAATTGCATGAGCTGCCAGTGTGTATGGAACACAAAACTTTCCCTTGGATAGCAGACAGCACTCAACAGACGACTGCTTGTTGTCACATATAGGTTATGTAGGCCAGGATATGTAGACTGGAGAGTACACAGAGTGAGAGAGCACTCAGTACCTCCCCCTAAAAACTGTTCATAAATACTGCAGCGTGACGCTTTGTCTTGCTGCTGCACTAAACCTACCCTCACTTACAAGACAGCTGTGCTTTGGCAATGTTCTTCCCAGCCAAACACAGCATACAGCCTGACAGCCACCATATATTCAGTTGTATAGTTGTTAAAGTTTAAACGCTTTTACTGTCACGCCAATACAAAAACACGGTAATGTACTTCCCCACAAGCATGAGATGTAGAAATGGAAAAAATAGGGTGTGTGAAGCCCTTGGAGATGAGAGTTTGAATATGACTGATGAGACTGCACAGACCCACAAATCTGACATCTTTACTTGTGGAATTGCAGCATTTCGCCGGCATTATTTATCTAGTTTGCACAGGTGACAGCATAAAGCTTTACATGCAGAGTACAGCTCCGTGGCGGAAGCAGAGATGTTGTGCTAAGCTCTTTAAGGTCAAAGCAGTTTCAAATAGCAAAGAAGGTGAATCACACAGCAGACACACCTGATTAAAAACTTAAAGCTCTCTGCCTGCAGGAGATGTTTCTTCGTTAGAAAAGGTGTAATTTAGAGAGGTGGGAGAAAAAAAAAAGTCTGCTTTTGACAGGCGAATGTTGGCGAGGTTTGCTTTTCAGCACGAAGCCTGACACTTGTTTACGCAGTAAATTCAAAACTGTCCAGCTTACAACGTGATACAGCTGCTTATTTGGATGGAAAGTACCCCATAAAAACATTTATTTGCATAAAACCTTTGATTTAACACAGATGAATGCGCAGAAGAAAGCAACAGCCGCTTTGTTGAGATTAGAAGACTTTATTTGTCACATTAGTCAGAATTACCTGTGTTGGTGTCAGCTGTGTGGAGAAGGAGCAGCACAGGAGGTATGGGGAGAGGAAAGGTGAGAGAGAAGCACTGTAGGGGAAGGTACACAAGAGGGGGTGAAAGGAAGAAAGAAAAGGAAGAAAAAGGTGCAATCATTCAGCGCCTCATTGCCTTATAAGGTGCTCCCTCACCTTCTCCTACTGATAATAACTATCTTTGCACACTGAGAGCCACAGGAAAGAGGAAAAGCTCCCTTTGCTCCTGCTTCCTACGTCCTAGGAGGGCTTGATGTGTTGGAGAGCATCTCTGCTGGACTCAACCTCTTCTCTCCTCAGTGTGGTGGCTGGAAAGATGTCTACTACAGCAGCTGGAAGTCTGTTGTGATGAGGGAGGGCTGTGGAGTTAGATAAACTACCCACTGATGTCTGCTTTAGAAGGCAGCGGGCTCTGTGATACAGCCACTCACACTAGCAGACTGAACTCGACTGAGAGATAGACAAAAAGATTAAAGAAGCGGCATGTGCGTGGAAAGGAGCGTGTTGACTATAATATCTGTTTGTCATCTGGTGCATCTTCTAACTTCACTTTTTGACTGAGGCGCTCGTGAGGTTCTGTGCCAGAATCGTAGAGGTCACTGTAAACGCTGCATGTAAACAAAATGGAGAAGAGAGGGCAGATCATCAAACAGTCTCCACTCACATGTCCTGATTCTTGTTTCTGTCTTGGCTGTTTTTTCCAAGAACAGATGCTAGAACAGATGAACACCATGACACTGAAAAGGTCAAGCCATCTTAGCCCCGCTGTAAAATTTGCAGTAACATTTGGCTGACCAGGCTAACTTTGTTATTATTATTAATATTGTAATAATGATTATTATTATCATTACAACTGGATTTCTACCTTGACTAACTCAGGTTTACCTTTAAACCAAAAATTTTGGTTGCCAGTCATCACTTTTGATACCTTTCAAACGAATCCATTGCCTGCACCTGGATTTGGTTTAGCGGATAGAAATACCGATAGTATTGATACCTACACTGGTATTGGTATCAGATCGATAATAGCACAATAGGATTGATACTTTAAGTACTAAGTTCAGTACACAGCAGCCCACTGAAATGTGTTAAATAATTATGTATTTATTTTTGGAAATATACCTCAAACAAATCAGTTTTATTTATATGCTGTAGCACATTTAAACAGAAGCTGACTCCAAGTGCTTTAGAGACAGGAAGGTTTACATTTCAGGTCTACACGAAAAAAAAGATTTCAAAATGAATTAAAAGCTAAACGTTTTGTTTTGTTGTATTAACTAATTAATGTAGCAAGTAATCACAGTAATCATAGTAAATTACACTGATTTAGTAGTCATTAAAATATGTTCACATTTTGTAAATTAATGAGGATTCATTTCATAAATGATAACTCACTGCTTTTCCCTGTATAAGCTTTATATTGTAAAAGTATCAGTATCAGTATGAGTACTGGTATAATAATGACCCTGCGTTTACTTGGTATCAGATTAAAACCTAAATTTGCAGTATGGCACAACACTAGCTTGTTTCACCTCTTCTTTTATATCAGTTGCGTATCCAAACCCTGGTGGGATAGTTTGATAGACTTCCATGAGCAGTTTCTGCCCTTGCCTATGTCTAGACCTCTGCTTATTCTAGCACAAAATAAAGCAGGCTATACACTAGTTAGCTGGTGTTATGCATCACTCTGCTGATGCTGCAATCTCATTTGAGTTTCTTTCCTCCCTGTTATTTCATGATATTTTTTTTTGTTTCTGCTTCTCTTGGCTTTAAAGTCTTTTTGCCAACTTTTCACTCTCATCCCCCACCCACCCTGCCACCCTCCTCTCTTCCATTATATCTCTCCTTGTCATACAACTCTATAACGATGTCTTGCTATGCTTCATGAATTGAAGTGTTTCCCTGAAATTAGAGTCCCATGCTGCCTCTTATCCAAATATAAGTATGTGGCAGGCCTCCATATTTAGGTGTCAGTCAAAGCTACAAGCCTCCACTCATCACAGTGTCATAGGTGCTGATGAGA
Organism: Diplotaxodon limnothrissa; assembly: GCF_057381915.1. NCBI lineage: Eukaryota > Metazoa > Chordata > Actinopteri > Cichliformes > Cichlidae > Diplotaxodon > Diplotaxodon limnothrissa. The sequence continues at coordinate 26,387,671 of NC_140596.1, forward strand.
AAAAGACTGTAACCTGTATTCTCATACGAGCATTCGGCAACAGCTCAGCGGCCCCATCAATTCTGCCTCCATCAGCTTGACAGAGCCGTAATAACACAAATCGCTGCAACTTTCAAATGCAAAATGAAGGCATATCAGTAGTCTGCTCACATCTTCTGCCACTTTCACAATGATACAAAAAAAGAAATTAGGCAAGGTGATGTTATGAATTATAAAATGTACTTTGATGGTTACAGTATAGTATCTTAAGACAGCTCTTAAAAAACAAAAAACAACCTGATTTTCTAATGTCGACTTAACAAAACGAGGCAAGGTAAGAGTCACAGCAGGCAGCCAAAAGCTTGCGAGCCTGACACCCACTCAGGGTTTTGCTCTCACACTTGGCCAGTACCATTACAGGTTTTTCTATGTTGGCAACTATGTAATACCCCCAGAACAGCTGATGCTTCAGTGCCTTGCTCAACTGCATTTTGATGGCTGCTATTGAGGGTAAGAGTGGTATTCACTCAGCTTTTGTAATCAGCTCAGATCTGGCAAATTTTCAGTCAGACTGCTGTTTCTCTAACCTTCAAACCTCTAAAAAAAAGTTAAGTGTGTGCAGTGCTAGAAACTCTGGTTGGAGGATGTTTATCTTTGTTTAGTCAGGAAGTCAGAAAGCTGAAAAAATAATAATAATATTATTTTAATAGGACAATTTTTTTTTACAACAAATAATTATGAAATAACCAAAGCAATAACCGATTAACTAAGGTAAGGTAAGGTGAAACAAACTGTGCATGTTTTTGTTTTTTTTATTTTAGGTTGCTATCTGCCAAATATTAAAAAGTCTTAGAACTGAAAACTGATGATGATGTATTAAACTTCAACGACTATCTGTTTTATTGTTTTCTTTTCTTTTAATGATTAGTTTAGAGAATGGATGGATGGATGGGTGGATGGATGGAAAACCTGTTTTGAAAATGTCTATCTTAATGCTGATTCAGGAAGCTGGAATAATAATGGCAGATTAGGTCACGAGTTACTAGTGTAGAAAACCTGTCTAACACGGGTTTGTAAATTGTACTTTTTAATACCATACTGCAACTTACTTTACAATTATCCTATCCTGTTTAAATCACTGAACTTTGATCTAAACAAAAATCACCTATCAACAGGTTTAAGCATATACTAGAAAGGCAGTAGACTTCCAGGCAGCCAGTAGCAGCAATCATGAATCCATTGCTATTGCTGTACTGCAGTGTCTCATCACCTTTTTGACCTGCTATCAAAAAACCAAGAGGGGATTCATACCAATTTAAATAAGGTGTAGTTTTTGATTTTTGTTGGGCGGTTGAAATAGTAAATCCATTTTTTAACACTTATCAACTGAGAGAGAAATGTCCAGAGAGTTATCTTTTACGATTTTCTTACAGTACTTTCAAATTTTGTCGATGTGCACTCTGGGTTTATTGCTTGTCTTCCATCCAAACATGTTCAAATCAATTTTCTCCTAAAAAACAAACATACCCAGAGTAGATAACAGGAAATGGAGTCATCGCGCAAAACATCTTACAGTATTTGGCATTTTTTGTAATACACAGTGAAAAAAGGAATATGTAAAATTGTAACCAAGCTTTTGATTATACTTTAAGACTTTTTGATTTGATTATACTTTGAAATTTGACAGCTAAATTACTTAACTTTTATTTAATTCAAAATACATTTTACTGGAAAAAAAACCTCATCTGATTTCCTATATTTTTATTTGTATGTTTTTTATAAAGGAAAAGCATGGAAATCTCCAAGTGATCCTATGTTTCCAAGCTAATGATGAGCCATGGCTCACCGAAATAACCGCACACAATCTACTGCAATCACTGCCATGTAGGTGCATCCTTTAACTGCAGTAATGAAGCCATCTCTCATTTTTATTGCATGATAATGTCACATACCACAAGGCTAAGTCTGGCCAGAAATGGGTACACAAACATGACAAACTCAGCACACTGCTGCCTTCCCTGTCAGTAGATGCTATCGCATAAGCAGCAGGCTGATTTAAGTAGGGAGACCACCCTTCAACTGTAGTGCCTGGTTTCAGTACCCTGTGACTGGAGGCCACACAAAGACTGTCTTTAAGCTTGTGCAGCGTCACAGACTGTATGGGCTCATCAGCAGAATAATTTCCCTTTTCCACTGTTGTTAGTGAAATGTGACCAAAAAAACTGGGTCAATATTAAATGAAGATTAAATGCACTTCCAGTCTTCACATCGTATTTAGTCAATTTAACACCACTGTAAATATAGGAGTCACCATGAGCCTGTGTGTGTGTGTTTTCATACCATTCGCCATCTGCACTGCAGTTAACTAAGGCCATTTTGAGGGCAAACCTCAGTGTAAAAAGATTATCTTCTATATTTGTATCTTTTGAATATATTACACATGTTGCATCATAAAACATCTGCCAGTAGTACTCAGATAATCACTGATGCTAAATATAGATAACCCTGTGCTGCCAGTTTCAACCAGCAGAGAGCTATCAGGGGAAAGAGGTGTTTAAGGGAAGCTTGCCAAAAGTGATTTCAGACAGAAATACACTAAGCCAACTATTTGGGTTTAAAGTGCACAAAGGGCTGCTGCAGATGAATCAAGCTGGAACGGTTAAGTGGAAGCACCGAGCTGCCCTCCGCTTTGCAGTATTTTTCTTCATTTGACATCTTGTGTTTTTAAATCTATTATTAATGTACTGTAAATCATGTGTGCTACATTGCTTCTGTTTGGATGGTAACAGAATAATAGAATGAATGGATTGTCTCCTGTTCTCCATGCATGAAATAAGGAAAGCGAAACAAACAGACCATGTCATCCGTGGACAGCTGTATTGAAAAATTACTGAAGAGGATGCAGATTTTGAAAATGTCTGCATTGCAGTTAATGTACACCCAGCTTAGAGAGGCTACATGATGGCAAATCAGAGCTTTTTCAGCAATTTAATTCTTTATTAACAGAAATGGATGTGAAGCAATGACAAATTTCACCTCTAAATATTTGCCCTTTGTTGTTGAAGCTTATTCCCAGTGTACTTTGAAAAAAAAGTTACTGCACAGCTCTGATAGTGACATTATGTTCAAATAGTAAGAGGAGGACAGTGCTCACATCTATTAAAGTAAAAACATATTTAAAATGTGCTGAAATAGAAGACAACTTCATTAAGTTTGCAGACACAGACAGTTGGAGACATCACAGATGAGGAGTCATTCCTGTTATATTGCTTTGACGTCAGCTTGAAGTCTGCCTGATGAGTGCATGCGCAGTTGGTGCATTGTAATGTAAAGTCTAAACGGATAATTCTGCACACTCACAGAAAATTGGGACGGCGACATCTGCTCAAGCGCTCTGTCTGAAGACAAAATTGGCATCACCCGGGCCTAAGTGGAGCCTAACAATCTCACAGATGCGGACACTATAATATACCTCTCATGCTGGGAGGAAGAAATTTATGTATGATGTTACAAAACATTGTACTAAGATTATCTTATCCGGATTCAACTTCCAGACCAGCAGTTACTACAAACAAAAACTCCTTCAAACTCAGTTGCCCAGTTAACGTCAGCTCAGGGGAATTTTTTTGCTAACAACAACAGATTTCCAACTCGGAAAGTTCCGATTTCATAATTCAAAATGGCAGCAGTTTTGGCAAAAAACAAGAAAAAAAGCAGGCATTGTGTGAAATTACTGCTGATACATACATGGCTCTTCTTTGCTTCGGAGCAAAGCAAATCCTATCCTGCAGAAATTCACTATGGTGGATGTAAAACTTAAGCAGAACATGAAAGAAAACTAACCTTCAAAGAAAAAAAAAACAAGAAATAAAAGAATAGACAACTAACATTATAGACAATAAATATGAAATCAGAGGTTACAAGTCCACAGATGAAACAGAAGGAAAACAGACAGGAAATGCTAAGGAAACTACACACATGAGAAGGAAAAATAAAGTCTGCACAGGAACACCCTCAATAAAATCGGAAATTCATAAAAATTAAATATAAAACCATTAAAGTGATCCAAAAAGGATCTCAAAATGTCATAAAAAGCCCCATCAGAACTCAAATAATACCACAAAGCTCAGCATTGGTAAAGACAGGAATGAAAAGAGGAATCCAGACCGAAATCCAACACAAAAGCCTGTGTCTCCTATTATTAATTTTGGTCTTATTTTGTTATTTGGATATGCAATGATGATCACCTTGGAGTTCTCTCATATAAAGAGATCTCCCTTTATTGCCTGTGTCCTTACTATGATGCTCAAATTTGGAAAGTCATTCTTTGGCTTCGCTCTTTGCTCTGGCTTTAGACGGTGTGTTGATGTTGACGGGATGCATTTGCCAAACTCCTGAGCAAGAACAGCTGTAAGCAGTTTCAAAGTAATAGGTTTTTGGCTTTAGAAGCGTAAAGGGACATATGGTGAAGGTACATTTTCAAATGAATTCCTCTCATATTTATGGACAAATGCTACAGCGAGACAATGCCAAATTATGGCTGTCAAAATCCCAAAGCAGATTTATGCTTTGACTTACAAAGAGCGGATAACAAAACAGCAGATTGTCACAAAAGCAAAGTGTTTATTTTTATTCATTGTGCTATCACTTCAGATTGGATTTATTAAATAAGAAGAGATAGGAAGAATACTGTGTTTCACATGCACTTTACATGTGCACTTAATTAATCCTGATCATCAGAAGCTGTTGTGCATATTGGTTAACTTTATGCAATGTTAAATAAACAGAAAAACAAATAGGAAAACAAATTGATGGATTTCTAAATGTTTCTAATGTCCTTGATTGCATATGCTCTTATTCACATGCCTGTAAACAAGATCTTTCAATTAACCTAAGCAAGTAGTTTTGGTGTGTAAAATTAACCAAACCACATCTGCAGACAAAGTCCTGGGAATAAATCATGTGTACAGGGAGTGCAGAATTATTAGGCAAGTTGTATTTTTGAGGAATAATTTTATTATTGAACAACAACCATGTTCTCAATGAACCCAGAAAACTCATTAATATCAAAGCTGAATGTTTTTGGAAGTAGTTTTTAGTTTGTTTTTAGTTTTAGCTATTTTAGGGGGATATCTGTGTGTGCAGGTGACTATTACTGTGCATAATTATTAGGCAACTTAACAAAAAACAAATATATACCCATTTCAATCATTTATTTTTACCAGTGAAACCAATATAACATCTCCACATTCACAAATATACATTTCTGACATTCAAAAACAAAACAAAAACAAATCAGTGACCAATATAGCCACCTTTCTTTGCAAGGACACTCAAAAGCCTGCCATCCATGGATTCTGTCAGTGTTTTGATCTGTTCACCATCAACATTGCGTGCAGCAGCAACCACAGCCTCCCAGACACTGTTCAGAGAGGTGTACTGTTTTCCCTCCTTGTAAATCTCACATTTGATGATGGACCACAGGTTCTCAATGGGGTCCAGATCAGGTGAACAAGGAGGCCATGTCATTAGTTTTTCTTCTTTTATACCCTTTCTTGCCAGCCACGCTGTGGAGTACTTGGACGCGTGTGATGGAGCATTGTCCTGCATGAAAATCATGTTTTTCTTGAAGGATGCAGACTTCTTCCTGTACCACTGCTTGAAGAAGGTGTCTTCCAGAAACTGGCAGTAGGACTGGGAGTTGAGCTTGACTCCATCCTCAACCCGAAAAGGCCCCACAAGCTCATCTTTGATGATACCAGCCCAAACCAGTATTCCACCTCCACCTTGCTGGCGTCTGAGTCGGACTGGAGCTCTCTGCCCTTTACCAATCCAGCCACGGGCCCATCCATCTGGCCCATCAAGACTCACTCTCATTTCATCAGTCCATAAAACCTTAGAAAAACCAGTCTTGAGACATTTCTTGGCCCAGTCTTGACGTTTCAGCTTGTGTGTCTTGTTCAGTGGTGGTCGTCTTTCAGCCTTTCTTACCTTGGCCATGTCTCTGAGTATTGCACACCTTGTGCTTTTGGGCACTCCAGTGATGTTGCAGCTCTGAAATATGGCCAAACTGGTGGCAAGTGGCATCTTGGCAGCTGCACGCTTGACTTTTCTCAGTTCATGGGCAGTTATTTTGCGCCTTGGTTTTTCCACACGCTTCTTGCGACCCTGTTGACTATTTTGAATGAAACGCTTGATTGGTCGATGATCACGCTTCAGAAGCTTTGCAATTTTGAGACTGCTGCATCCCTCTGCAAGATATCTCACTATTTTTGACTTTTCTGAGCCTGTCAAGTCCTTCTTTTGACCCATTTTGCCAAAGGAAAGGACGTTGCCTAATAATTATGCACACCTGATATAGGGTGTTGATGTCATTAGACCACACCCCTTCTCATGACAGAGATGCACATCACCTAATATGCTTAATTGGTAGTAGGCTTTCGAGCCTATACAGCTTGGAGTAAGACAACATATATGAAGGGGATGATGTGGACAAAATACTCATTTGCCTAATAATTCTGCACTCCCTGTATAATATATTATTCATTATTATTGAACTTCCGGACAGTTGTTTGGTTTTTGCCTCTTTGATTGCCTTGCGTCTGCTTTCCTTCATGTTCTAATCTGTGCATTGGTGCATTTGAAGCCTGCCTTGGGCATAGATTTAAGTGCTGCCACTGCTGCACATTCCACTTCTTTCTAGCATGTCGTTTGGTTATTTTAATCACTTCATAATTTATTATCTTATCTGGTATTTTATCGATTTTCACGACCAGCTCAGTGAATTAAAGACGAAAATTTTGAAATTGACAATGTTTGCTAATCGTGTATTTTGTGCGCTGATTGGTTTGGGAGGTTTGGGAAGTTTTTCCTCTGCTCATGCATCAGACCAACAACATACCCATCAAATATACATTAGAGGGTTTCCTTTCTGGTGGGCAGGATATTCCAGTTCTCCTCCAGCCTAACCCAGATTGCCCTTTCCTGTCTTATCTGCCCTTCGGGTGTTACTATTGAAACATTTTGTTTCCAAAAGGTTTCAGAATGTTCAACAACAGAGATGTTGGTTTTTTCCAACTCTTACTTTACAACCAATTGTTTAATATATCTAGTATTTCTGTGAGCTCAGATTGTTGTAATTAGTCATTGGAATTCCAGGTTATGTGATTGAAAACAAAAATGAAAGTCAGTATTTTTTATGACAACTTTTACTTTTCAATACATCCTGAGCTCTCTTAGCAAGCTTTCTTGCATTTTCTTTCAGTAGTCTTCAGGAGTAGTTCTCCAGTCTTTTTGAAAGACTTTCAAAGCTCTTCTCTGGATGATGGCTGCACTTTGTTCTGATCTCTGTCAAGATGATCCCACACTGCTTCAGTAATGTTGAGGTCAAGCTCTGGGGAGGCCAATTCATAACTGATGGTGTGTATTAGGGCTGGGTATCGTCACTGATTTCTAGAATCGATTCAATTCCGATTCACAAGGCCCCGAATCGATTCGATCCACGATTCGATTTAATTCGATTCGATTTAAATCTGGGAAATTTTGACAGTCAGAAATATTATAATTCAGATCAGTACATTTACATATTTTTGTATCAATAAAAAGGAAGCTGACACACGCAAGACTTTATCACAGGTGTGAGCATCACAGCAGAGGCCTTTGTGTCAAAGTAGCTGAGGATAAAACACAGAAAAACATGAAGGTGATTTTCCTGGCCTGGGATTTTATAAAAATATTCTGCAGTACATCAAAAACGAAAGAAAACCATTAATCAACATATGAACATCACCTCTGAAGTTACAGCGGTTTTATTACAGACACAGCGTTTTGCATTTTGAATAATTTTAAAAAGTTTAAATTTGTTCAGTATTGAACAGCAGAAATGAGGTTTTCTTTTCGGAAGAATGTAAAAGGGAAAAAACAGCGGCCGACAGCCTGTAAACAACAGTAGACTTGTGCGTAACAAGCAAGCGAATAATGAAGAAAGGGAAACTGTTCTTGAAGTACAGAGAGAGAGCTGTGCATCGCAGTGGAAGCAAAACAGTAAAAGTCTGAGTGAATTCATGACGATGTTTATGTGAAGCGTTTGGATCTTCTTTTGCTGCTGGTTCGGTCAATACTGTTTGGAGAGAGATCAAACTAACAGCTTTAGAATCGGCTCATAAAGGGCGTGAACACAAAGCGCAGACCCGCCGACAGATCAGAGTCAGCGAGCTGTCGGCTTTCAGCCCCGACTGTGAGAAAAGCGACATCTAACTGATTCTGATCCGCGGGTCCCGCTGTGTGTTTAAGTCTTTGTGCAGAATCCGTGTTCCTGCTCTCATTTACTGTCTTAACTGTTTGGTGGTTCTTGAAATTTTGTGAGATTTCACCTGAGATTCTGGCATTTTGGGCAAAATAAATTTATATTAAAAAATCGATTCAGGATTTTAATGAATCGATTTTACGTTATCCAAGCCAGAATCGATTTTAATCGATGAATCGATTATAAGAACCCACCCCTAGTGTGTATCATTGGCATGCTGTAAAATGAAGCCTCTGCCAATCAAATGCTTTCCAGATGGTATTGCATCATGGCTTAAACTCTGATGGCAATTCTGTATGCTTATTTTTCTATGTTACTTCCATTAATATTGACAAGATCAGTGGTCAGTGTTAAGTGTCTTAACAAACAAAGACAGACACTCAAGACTGGACTGAAAATGAGTGAAAAAGCGACTATTATCCAAAGACAACCACCTTCAGAAACCCTAAAGAGCTATTGCTCAAGATCAGTGCAGACAATTACAAGTCTGGATCCTTGGGTGGGGAAATAAGGAAATGTGGAAACACGTGGCTCAAGAGTTTTCCACAGTAATGTACCTGAAGCTTTTGTTGTCTGATCAAATACCACATGAGTGTAAATGCCATCACCTTCCTCAGCTGAATGCCTTCAGCTGCTCTTTATAGATTCCTGTGCACATAATGGGCTGTAATAAAGCACTAGGATATCTTAACAATACTGCAAAAGTAATAGAAATCATTACTGAAATCATGGTTTTCTCAGTTATCTAATATCTCAGTGTGTTACTATTTGGCCTTACTGAGCCACAGCCCAGTTCCCATGGTCATCTAAGCAGATCATTACTTTGGTTTAAATTATAAGTGTGAAATGTTTAGCACTAATCCTTGCATCTGTTTTCCAAAAAACAGTTTCAACATCACTGCCCTCAACAGGCTTCCCCCAATATTAACCATTCTCTCACATGCCAACACCCTGCACTCACTGTACAGTCGAGAACTTAAAATCAACAGGCCATCTGTGAATAGATAGCAGGGAGGGCTGGGACGGGGCAGCAGTAATTCTCCATTCCAGATGTGACCCTGCGCCAAGCTTGGCAGGATTAGGGCGTTGATTCGAGGGGAGGGTTGGAGGGAAGGTTATGGAGGTAGGATAGTGATGGGGCCTGTACTGAGTGGAGAAGGGCAAAATGGTTATGTGCACATGGCAGTCAAGAAGAGGGCACTGAAAAATATAACGACTAGCTTTGGGGCCGATGTGGCACCACAATAAGCACTCAGAGGCAGCCAATCAGTGGTTGGAAAAACAAACTATGGTAACTGAGGTGGGAAGGCAGATGGGGCAAGAGCCAGGGCCAGCCGAGGACAGCCATATGTGAGAGGCAGCTGACGTGTGAAGTATTATGCCCAGCAGTCGCTCTCTCTACACACTGCTGTGTATGAGGGCACCTTGGCCCCCTCAGAGTCACATAGATAAACACTATCCAAACCTCCTCATTTACAGCTTCTCATTAGTTAGAGTAGGGAGGAGGAGGGGGAGGAGTGTGTGTGTGTGTGTCTGCCCGTAACCCTGGCACTCCCACTGGAATGAATTAGTATGTTTCATATTGTGTTGTGTTTTAAGGTAATATTTTATTTCAGAGCTTGCTTGACCTCTAGATTTTCATGGACAGCTAACGAAGGTTTTTAGGCTGACTCTTTAAACGTCCATCAGTCCACCTCATTGTTATTCATACAGAACATTACTGAGGAACATTCATTTGCTGTCCTTTGGAAAATGTCCTTCTGACTTGTCTTTTCTTAAAACTGCAACTTTGAGGCCAGCTGGGCAAATGTTCAGCCGCTTGCTGTCCATTTTTCTTCTGCATTTATAAGCCTTTAAAAAAAACACTTTGGGAAATTGTTTAGCTGTATTTATCTGTAGGACTGCACAGGACAGGCACTCAACATTTAAAGACGGACATATTATGGCAAATACTCTCTTTATCATGATTTGTTAAAGACCTGCGCAAAAAACCTGTAAAAAAAAACCCCCAACTCTCTGTGGTTTTAGTCCAAGAGACCCACTCCAAATGAAAGAGTTTAAGGGTACTTTCTCAGAAGCTTCCTGTCAAGGAGATGTATAGCCTGCAAGAGTAATAAAATTTGCAAGCTATTGGGTTGTGTAACTATCAGTTTTACATTTTATTACATAGAAGAACTATAGACTATATATAAGCATGTAAGTTATGGCAGTTCCCTCAGAAAGTGATGCTACTATTTAGAAGTTCAGGATAGGCCACTTGGAAGATTGGGAATTCTCATACTGGAGCGATTGTCAGTACTGGAGCACTGCTGCAGATGTAACTGTTTTCCTTAACTAAGCTGAGCACAAAGCAATTAAGACAGTTTTTAAAAAGGGTAATCATCTTTAAGTGTGAATATGAAAAATTAAAAAAGAATGTACATTTGTTAATTTTCTTCTTGACTACTAATCAGATCCTTTTCACGTTTTAGCCTGTGAGGCATATAATATTTAACAGCCAGTCGTGCAACATGAATTATTTATTTAATACTTACTCTGCAATCTAAATGAACAGGTGAACATGGCCCTAAAAAAGACAGGGAAATGCTGGAGCAGAAACCATCACGACCAATTAGAGGTGGAGTGTTAATTGCAGGCCATAGTCCATTCATAACATCATCATGAACTACTTCATTCAATTTAGTTAATATCATATTACAAGAAATAGAATTAAGTGCATGTATGTTGCATAATGCACCACATTAGTTACAACATTAAAACCACTGACCAGTGAAGTAAATAACACTAGTACACGTTCCTGTGCCTTTGTTGCTTACAGTCCCTATTCTCATTCACTGTATGTTTGATGGGAGAAATGAGTGAGCTAGTGCCAATGATGATGATAATATCACTTCAAAGCAATCTATAGGGAACCAAACTTTTCACATGACCAAACTCATTATTTAGTTGCAGTATATTCACTCGAGGCATGTCTATATTTATTGAGAAAATATCGGTAATGGAACCACTCGGCTGAGCGTACTGCTTTTATTGTTAATGAAAACAGGTGAATTAACGGGTCAAGGCTGGTGTCAATCCCTGTCATGCCCACCTCTAATGTATTCCCACTAATCTCAGCCAGTGTCAAACTCCCTCTCTGGCTGTGGAACTGGTTGTGGAACAGTGCACATACTTGTTTTTATTTTTGCACATCCCACTCAGAGTAACAAAGCCCTGATGTTGAATTTTCAGTACAGGTGCCTTTTCAAACAAGCCAGTTCTTCATTTCACAAAGTCCCTTTTTGACCTTGTCTGAGTGCAGTTCTGAAATGTTTCTGATCCTTTGAAAGATGCACTGTTCCAAAGCACTTGCATCCTACACTAAAATTAATGAGACTACCTGTTATCTTGATTTTTTTTTCAACCTAAAGCCTTGCATGTGTGGGAGTAGATGTCAGCTTTTGGTGTCCAGGCTTTCAGACCTTCAGATTTGAAAACTAGAAAGACTCTCTTGTTGTGAATAAAGACTCGACTAGTCTTGTTAAAGCATTTAGGATAATTTTGTAACTACAGACACGGCCTATAAATATATATTTGTATATCTCATTAAGATATCATTAAGAACTGCAGCTTTATCACCACTTTTATAAACAAATTGAAATGCTAAAAGATTCACAGACTGGTTGACATTGATGTGTTTTGTGTGTATGTGTGTGTGTGTGTGGGTGTGTGTGTGGATGTGTGGATGTGTGGTTGTGTCATGTGTGTTGTGTTGTGCTTATCATGTGATACTGTTATGATCTTCTGCACATGACCAGCCAAGGCACTACAGATAAAAATGAGCTTAAGCTAACTTTGGTACAACACGTTGAATGGCAATTACTGATAATAATAGCAATAATAGCAATTATACACACAATTACACGCAGGTCAAATATAATCAAAGAATTCATTCTTATGCTTTAGTATTATTCATTTTATTAATTCCAAACTATTTCATTTATACTGACTTTGTCTGGACTTTGTTAGAGGTAGTCTCAACATACTTATGCATGCAACCACAAGCCACTGTTTTTCTGAAATCCATGAGCTCTGAGAGCAAATTTTGTCAGCATACATGAATCTCACATGAAATCTTGTTATCCTTGTGTGCAGGTCTGCTTTTAAATTGAATTATCAGTAGATTTGAACAAGTCATTCAATTCAGTGTCATTGTTGGGAATAAAACATGAGGTGTAATATCATCCGTGATGGAAATTCATGTATCACTGTTATATTCACTTATCATCATCTCCAGCACTTCCAAAATACCAACATGTACAGTTACTGTTGCTGCACGCCTGTACAGTTACACTGAATGCGGCCTGACTCACTTTGCCATTCATCAACACGCTCCTCAGTCAGAAGTCACGTACCAACAGCTAGTGAGTCTGAAAAAAAACATCTTATTGGTTCAACTTTATAATCTCGCTTTTATCAATCCATTATACTGTATGTCAGATGTATAAGACATAAACCACTCTGTGGGAGGTCACTTAATTGATTTAAGTTAGATTCCTGCTGTGTGCTTTTAGTCCAGTGAAAGGCCACTGGTAGAAAAATGTTCTGATCGTGATTAAATGATTGCCTTATGAAAATGTCCCTGGTGAAAAATCATTAAGAAACAAGAATTAAATTGTTAAAACAGAATCTGCAAGACTTGTTGTTCCTATACATCTCATATTTGATGTAATCACATTTTGCAATATTTTTTTTAATAGCAGCATTTTATGTTTTTAAGGTTTTTGTGTTACAGAAAATTTAAAATAATGTCTTCTTCTACATATTAGTGGGTGTGTATGCATGTGTCAGGCTAAGTAAACAGTTGATTTGCAACTTTCCTTCTATTATTGCTGTTTATATGCAGATGGTTGTTTGTATTTCTATACTGAAACCCAGTAGCATGCATTATCAATTCTTATGACTAAATGTACTGTCCTTGGTCCATTTGTAATTAAGCAATGTGAACACAAACTGGACCTGAGTGGGCAATTTATCTTTTTTGCTTTCCTTGCTGCAGACAACACAGAGCTGACTTGACTTCTGAGGACAGATTTAAGCCCAAGAGCCACTACTTTTCAAATGCATCCTCATTCTGAGTGTTTAAGCCCCAACTTGATTTCTGTCATAGACAGTGTATGCACACTCACACATATAGATATATGTATATTAATGTACAGCTTGCAATATCAGAGTCTTTCCTTCTGGAACTCTACCCACACTTTCTCCTTTTCCAACGGTATTCCCAGAACTAAGCCTCTGATTGCGCCACACAGACAGCTGGGGTAGACGTACGTGCAGACGCATTTTAAGCAGAGCAAATAAATCTATATCAGCTGCTTTCTGGAGCTCTCAAGTGTGTCTTAAAAACATGTATGTATGTCTTCTTGTCAGAGCCTTGGGTAATGTGCTTTGGTCCGGTCAGGCAACTGAGCACAACATGCTTGACATGCCCCTGAGAGGACAGTGTGTAAATATACCCAGTATGTGCGTGTGTACATCTCTGGCAAACCATCTTCAAGGTATTCTGTGAAAGCTCTGGATTCACTAGATGAAAAAAAAAATCAATGAACTAAGATTTAAATATAAACCGTCACTGATTTGATTATCTGTGACATCACAGTGTTACACAGATTTGTTTTTGTTGCTTTCTGTGCAACTAATCAGACATTTTTCTATTGTGTCTCTGGGGAGAGTATCCCCCATTCAAAGTATCGCATCACTGACAGAATGCCCTGACCATTAAAACAAAGGAAAGCATAAGTATTGATTGTCACTTGAATCGCCACCTTATCGTGCTGGAGTAGACCACTCTATTTAGAATAGACTACACATTTTATTGCGTGTCTATCTGTCTATCTACTCTTAGACACCAAACACTTTTGGGTTGATTACTGAAAAAGTAATGTATTGCACATTACTCGTCCCTTTTGTTAAAAGTAATACTGTACATCTTATACTGTGCTTAATTATTTCCCAAATAAAGTCATTTGTTACACTGCTTTTGCATTACTCAGCCACATGATCTGAAATAAGCTGTTTCACTAGCTGGGCCCACGTCCTCATTTTAGGTTTGACAGCATTTTAGTAGGTAAAGGTGAATGAACTGAGCTGCGGTTTGGGGAAGGCCTCGAAGGGGCCTGGCGACGGCTCCCAGGCCTGGCAGATCCCCATGTACTAAATAGGAGTAAAGAAGTTAAAGAATCGAGAACAAGGTGGGAGGGTGGGGCACGTAAACGAGAATGAACAGCTTGCAGAACCTATATACACTCAACAAAAATATAAACGCAACACCTTTGTTACTGCTCCCATTCCCCATGGGATGGACGTAGAGACCTAAAATTCATTCCAGATACACAATATAACCATCCCTCCCAAACAGTGGTCACAAATCAGTCCAAATGTGTGGTAGTGGGCACATCTGCTATATTGAGATAATCCATCCCACCTCACAGGTGTGCCACATCAGGATGCTGATCTGACATCATGAGTAGTGCACAGGTGTACCTCAGACTGCCCACAACAAAAGGCCACCCTGGAATGTGCAGTTTTGCCTCACAGCAAAATGCCACAGATGCCACAAGCAATGAGGGAGCGTGCAATTGGCATGCTGACAGCAGGAATGTCAACCAGATCTGTCGCCCGTGCATTGAATGTTCATTTCTCAACCATAAGCCGTCTCCACAGGCGTTTCAGAGAATATGGCAGCACATCCAACTGGCCTCACAACCGCAGACCTCGTGTAACCACACCAGCCCAGGACCTCCACATCCAGCAGGTTCACCTCCAAGATCGTCTGAGACCAGCCACCCAGACAGCTGCTGGAACAATTGGTTTGCACAACCAAACAATTTCTGCACAAACTGTCAGAAACCGTCTCAGGGACGCTCAACTGCATGCCCGTCGTCCTCATCGGGGTCTTGACCTGACTCCAGCTCGTCGCCGTAACAGACTTGTGTGGGCAAATGCTCACATTCGATGGCGTCTGGCACGTTGGAGAGGTGTGCGCTTCACGGATGAATCATGGTTCACATTGTTCAGGGCAGATGGCAGCTGAGAATGTCCCAGTTCTTGCATGGCCAGCATACTCACCGGACATGTCACCCATTGAGCATGTTCGGGATGTGCTTGACCGGCGTTTACGACAGCGTGTACCAGTTCCCACGAATATCCAACAACCTCGCACAGCCATTGAAGTGGAGTGGACCAACATTCCACAGGCCACAATTGACAATCTGATAGACTCCATGCGACGATGTGTTGCACTGCATGAGGCAAATGGTGGTCACACCAGATACTGACCGGTTCTGGGTCCCCAGACCCCCAATAGCGCAAAAAACTGCACATTCCAGGGTGGCCTTTTGTTGTGGGCAGTCTGAGGTACACCTGTGCACTACTCATGATGTCAGATCAGCATCCTGATGTGGCACACCTGTGAGGTGGGATGGATTATCTCAATATAGCAGATGTGCCCACTACCACACATTTGGACTGATTTGTGACCACTGTTTGGGAGGGATGGTTATATTGTGTATCTGGAATGAATTTTAGGTCTCTACGTCCATCCCATGGGGAATGGGAGCAGTAACAAAGGTGTTGCGTTTATATTTTTGTTGAGTGTAGATGACAACCGGAAGGAGCTTGTTTGGAGGCGTGGCGTTCCTGAAATTCCGATACATAATCTCCAATAGTTCCAGATGCAATCGCTATTTTATATGATCTTTCTTTTAGTCTTTACATGTAACAACAAAAATGACGACACAAAACAAAACTGAAAACCGGTCCAAAGAGACAACACTGCAGTGATCTTACTGTAGGAACATGCACAGGCTACAAGAATGACATCTTCGTTACCTGTTAAAGTCTAGTTTCAAGCTTTGCGGCTAGGTTCTTTGGCAGCTATCTGCTAGCATGCTTGAAAAGAGCCAATGTTGTGTTCTTTCGCTTAAAAGGGAGTTTTTCCCTCCTACTGTCACCTAGTACTTTCTCATAGAGGGCCATGTGATTGATGATTGGGGTTTCATTCTAATATTGTGGTGTCTTTAACTTACAGTTTTAGCAGTTGGAATCAATTGTTGTTGTGAATTGTTGCCATATATAAATAAAATCTATTTAATTGGATTGAATACACCTAACATTGATGAGGATCTACAAAATACTCGACATTATTTCTGATAAATTTCAGGACATATTGTCAGTTTTATTTCACAGTGATAATGACAGACCTAAGTGCATGAAAATCAATGAGCATCCTGGAAAACACTGTGCAAAGTGGAGTGCAGCAATATTTACCCTTGCCTCGTGTTGTTGTTTCATGTTCGTGAAGGTGGTGTAGAGCTCATGAGCGTTTCCAGTTTGATCACTGCCATTTCTCATGTCCTGTCATTCAAGCTTTGCCCCTAAATGATTAATCTCAGATCATTCGCACCTGCAAATAATCACGGCCAACATCATTAACCTGGTTGACCCCCTGTTCCCTGTCCAGCTCATTTTTCTCGACTGCTGAGCCTGTTATTCTGTCATTCATCACTCCACTCTGACATCATCTCCAAACACCATGAGAGGAGAACAGCATGTCTTATTGATCTACCGTCATTGCCTAGAATTGACCAAGACGAAAGTGATATAATACTCAGACTTTGGTATTACGGTAAGTGTATAAAAGAGGAAAAGAGAGACAGCCCTTTGTTACTGAGTATAAAATCCTTGCCTAGAGAAATTATGGTGCTAATAAAAACGTATATGATGCTTTCTTAATTTTTTAGGAAACCGTTTCTACTTTTTGCATATTTGTGACACTTTCACACTTTCAGATCATCAAACAAAGTTTAATGTTAGAAAAAGATAAATACAAAATATAGCTTTTGAATGGTTAAACCTACCTGGTCCTATGTGAAAAAGTGTTACGCCCTCATACAAATTTCCATCAATTCATACAGTTCCTGAAGCAGCGACACAGCCCCCGATGTCACACTACCACCATCACATTTGTCTGTTGGTATGATGCTCTTTTTATGAATCTTATGCCAGATGTAAGCAGAACCAAACATTTCTGACTTTGTTTCTCGGCTGTTTCTTCAAATTGTGGCAGGATGTGTTACTTTTTGAGATCTTTTAGCCCACTTTACTTTGTCAGACATGTTCTGTCTAACTGATTTCTTGATTTAACAGCTCTGGCAGTAATCAGGCCTGGCTGTGGCTAAAGACATTTAATTCAGTTTTCCCAAAAATGTGGTTCATCACAATTCTTAACTATGGGGCCAATTCGTTTTTCACATCTGGCCAGGTAGATTTGGATAGATTTTTTTCCCCTTAATAAATGATCAAATAAATTGACTTTATTTTTGGATTATCTTTGTCTAATATTAAAATTTGTTGGATGATCTGAAATATAAAAGTTTGTCAAATGCAAAGAACTCAGAGTTCTTAATTATATACAAATCATAGATGGTAAGAGTGTTCGCTTAAACGAGGACCTCAATAGAATTTTGGAGATGTGTGTTTTAATGTAGTGTTCCATTCATCTTTTTTTCCCACAAGAAACAGCTATGAACTATTTTTCTTGCCTGTTACATTTTTCCCCACTTTTAACACGAACAAACAGAGATGATGTGATACTGAGCTTCTTCAACTGACAATGTGCTGATAATGTATTCACAACTTCACAAAAAGCTTTATTTCTTCTGTTTCTGCCAGCCTTCTGCTTCTGGTGTCCTAAAGCTCCATTCACACAGGAAGCAATTAGCAACAATGTGGTGACCAGAGACATAGAAAATGAGCGATACTCACCGACTTCAAGTGATGACAGGCAGTTCTTTTCCACAAGCGGCGGAAATACCTAATCCATAATGATGCTGTACATTTTCACTGAGAAATATCAGGTTATATACAGGTTGGCACTGGCACATTACTGCAAAATGACGTAAGTTGGAACCTCTGCTTTATGATGGAAAAGAAGTAAAAACAAGATAAGAGTGCAAACAGTAACATCGAGAAGTCATGGTAAAAGTCGAGCTGAACCTTCAATATTTAATATTCAATTATGAAAGCGATTTAAATGCAGGACAAATCTCAAAGGCAAAACAATTAATGAAAAACAGTCTGTAATGACCCTCTAGTCAACCTTCTCCCTGCTGGGGCCCAGTGAGCAGAGCTGTACTGTTAGGGAAATTCAAATTACTCAGTCTAAATCCACAATGTGAAGAGGTGTCAGCCAGCTGTCTGTAACCCAGTGCTTACTTTGTCTTTAGGTTAATATTCCTTTTGGTTTTCTAAAATTCTTTGTAATAATCACCTCTAACATATTTGTCTAGCCTTGAAGTTGTGAAGACACAATAGCACACTGGTATTGCTTTCTCTATTTTTGATAAAGACTCTGGCTATGGACTTTAAATCTATTGCTTTCTAAATATTTATTCAGCTCACCGTATAATACACAAATGCTTCCCTCCTTGAAAAATAAACTTCAAACAGGACTTACTCATCTTCATGCTCTAAGGCAATGTTTTAATTTCCTCTGTCTGCACCAAAAACTGTGTGCACAAAATACTACTTTTAAAAGACATCTGTTGTAGAGAAGCACAGAAAATGAGCATTATAACATATTTTTTTCAAGGTTTGTGTTGAAGGTGAAATTTCAGCTGTTGTGAGACTAAGGTCATGCCTTTGTAGAACAGTTCTTCAAGATATACGGTCCCTTCCTTTCAAAACTTTACTAAAAGAAATACTTGTCAAAACATGTTTCCCATTTGTTAGTCTCTTTTTAAAAATTGAAAAGCATTGAGCAAGCCCAGGTGTGATGACAAAATACATCTTAGGATAGTCAGAGAACTGAGCTTTTGTTTCTCTGTCGTATACCAGTCAGCAGGCATGTCATATTTGTCACAGTTTATATGGTACTTTCTCTTTCAGTCATGAAGCCTTGTCTCAAGTCTCCAGAGCTTGTGTGGGAGTAATTGTCCCAAACAGGGAACTGAAGTTTCTGTCATCAAGACATCAGACCGGATAGCAGCGGCTTCTGCCAGACATCAGTATCTTGGGCTTAATCAAAATGGGTTTGATGGCAGAGCTATTGAGTTTCACAGTTATATCAGTTACCACATACTTGTCGAAACCATTTGGGCATTGCAAATACTGCACCTACTGAATTCTATATGATCTGTGTTAGTTATAACTACTGCATGCATGCTGCACTTGCTCTGCTTGACACCAATGGCAAACTTGAGGGGCACAAAAGCTAATGTCATATTTTGCATGTTTTTCATCTCTCTGCCACATTTCATGGTATTTTCATGGTGTTTGTGATGAAAGCTGTACATATCAAAAATCACATCTAGAAATGCACAACTGTGGCAAGGTTAACATGTAGGCAGACAAACGTCATCACATGTCTTACCCCAACCTACACGTGAATGTTTTTCCCTTACGTGATCAGATAATTTGGTATTCTTGCTGATTTTTAAATAAATTGGTAAATCTAATGGAGTAAGATTGTCATTGTTTCAAGCTGGAAAGATGATTTCTATGCATGTCAAAATATGACAGAAGCCACAACATTTTTATCATAATGCCTAAGAATAACCTAAAGCGCTGACCATAAAACTGACCTCTGGAAACTGGCCTGATCAAAATAACTTATACTTACTTACCTGTAGTTTCCTATTTAACCAGCACAGATTTGTGAAGATATTAAGATAGAAAGAAGCTTAATCATTAAACTATTTTAATCATTAAATTTAATCATTAATTATTTAGATACAGATACAGGAAAATGAAGAATGACAAAAAGGTTTTCTCACTATTTTAGGTCACGTGTTATATGATTCTTTTTCCCCACACAAAATGATCCATATGAGTTCCACCTACTCTAGTCAGATGATCTAGGAAGACCTATAAAGAACATAAAAACTGTAACAGTAAAATGCAGCATTGCTAAAATAAGAATAATAAAGTATAAAAGAATAATAGAGAGGTGTGATCTGTGGCTTGGCTGTAGGTCAGGGTGGTGCAGTAGGTTCAAGGGATCTTGACCGGCGAGGCCAGCAGCTATCATCTAATCATGCCTCCCCTATTTCTGTGGCACACCAGGACCTGGAGGAAAGAACTGAATCTGGGACTGTAAATAACTAAAAGGACTGTTAAGCACTGAATATATTTATTTTATATTTTCAATTTATGTTGATATTTTTTTTCCAATGTAATGGCGGCACTTTCAGAGTCTGACAATTCCGCATAGCCTAATAAAGAGGATGTGGAAATTACATTAGTTTGAAATTAATTTTATTTATTCTTGGTGATAAACGGTTTCAATCTTCTAATCTGCGTGATAGTATCTGCAATTCCAGGAATGTAAAACAGATGTAACAGCAGATTAGATTGAACTACGAAAATATTTATTCATTTTTTTTGCATTACCAACTGAATGCATACGAATTCCAGTGAAAAGGTAATGCACAGTTTGTGATGCTGTAACTTTACAGCTGGGGTTCATTTGGTTGTTTTAGTGAGGCCCAGCATAAGTTGCACATATAAATCATATTTGCCAAGCAGAGAACCACTGAACCCATGCAGTAAATAAAAGAATTTGCACTTGTAGCAGATTCTAAACCAAAACTCGAGCATAACCTGTTCCCATAGTGACGTAGAAAAAAAGCCACTGTCGTGACACTGAAACTCTGGCTTTAAGCTCAACGTAGCTCTCTAACTCTTTAATCTCACTTTGTAGTGTGCACCTCATGGCTTCCTCAGCCCTCTTAGACTCTTCCTTTTTTAGTGTGTAGCTTCTTCGCCCTCGTAGCTCTTGACCTCTTACCTTTAATGCTCTCGCGTTTTTGCCTTGCTTTTTTCACTTGTCCCCATGTTGGTCTCTTTAATTTCATTTTTTCTTATCTTTCAAAGATTTTTCAGTATTTGTTTTGCAGAAATTAATTTTGATGTGCGCTCTCCATGTGGATGTTTTTCTTTATTTTTTAATAAGTTAAAGCCAAAAACCATGCCACAGATTCTATTGCTCCATATAGATAAGGAATGTAAAAACACAGAGATTAAATCACAATCAAGGAATCAAGGACTAACAGCTTCTTCCTGCCAACCACTTTTTCCTTGACAAGTCAAAATCAAGTGGCTGTGCCCTGGCTGAACCTGCTCCATCTACTCTGGCCAGACTGTCAGAGTGTCTGAAAGGCAACTATAAATGAAGGCCTCCAGAGCTTAATTAGGAGAAGATGTTCGTGTCATTGTCGGTCATCTTCAGCACAGAAGGATGTGTTTATCTCCCAAGCCAGCTTGTGATTTCAGCAGTAGGCAAACCAGTTTAACTTCATCTGCCTCGTGGTAAAAGTAATGTCACTGGTACACTGAAAATAATCATCTGAAAATAATAATAAAAATATATATATATTGAAATTGCTTTAAATTACTCTGAATAATTTATTCAGTCTCAGAAAAATGTGATTAACTTCAATGGCTCTTTATTTTATTCATTTGCAACATGAGATTCAAATCTATAACTTTCTTTTTTTTATTGCCTCATGAGTTTATGGCACTTTGCTCATGTTTCTTTCTAAGCTCGAGCATTCATCTGCTCATCGCTTCTCCTTGAAAATATCTGGTAACATCAATTATTGCATTCTTGTTCCTTTTTTAGATAGATCCTTGTAAATACACATATTTTACACATTTATTTTTAATTCTTGTGTTTTTTTCCTTCATGCAGAGGTTTAGAAGAAATCTATGAACTGGCCAAAGATACCTTCTCTGGGAGATACAAGTGTGTGTACAGTATGACATGCACTAAATAAAATGGCTTGAAAAAATGTAAAAAAACAAAATTTCAACTTGCTGAGCAAGAATTAAGCAACAAAGTTGAGTTTTACACAATAAACCTTCTTAAGAGTTGTCATCAAAATAGCTTACAGGACTTAATCATTCAGGATTTCAACCAAATAAAGATAATATACCAAGTTCTGACTGAAAGATTTCTAAAAACAAACAAAAAAAAAAAATCATACATTTGGATGGAAATGGAGATAGACAACTAAGTAACTAAAGAGCTATGACTAGGATAATATGTATATATTAGCACAGGTAAGATGAGGGTTAAATTGTTTTCAATTAAAGTTCATGTTGAGGGTCCCCAGAGGACAGAGATCATGTGGCAGAAAGAAAACAGTGAAAATGGACCAAACGTCAACTAATAAATTACTCACTATGAATACGATTATTCACTATGAAAAAGTTTGGATTCTGAGCTTATTGTTCAAACTGAAATCTTAGTCCGCCTGAGAGTAATTATTTTCTGAAGTGTTTAAATATTTGGTGTCTGGGACACTGAGTTATTAAACATTTAGCTTTAAGACGTGCTGCACATGAACAGTGCTAAGCTAGAGAGGCCATCAATGACCACATATCTTTTCTTTTTTTAATTTAATGGCTTGTTTCTATTAAATAAAACACAAAGCAAGTGCAGGAGTGCAGGAGATGTTCGGGTGTGGAAACACAGTCATCATTTCATCAGCACAACAAGTGGATAAAAACCTGTTTTTTCTTTAGCTTTTCTAAATGTGGGAACTAAAAACCTCTTAATCAGAGTGTGAACTGGAAGCAGTGTTGTAACACTTTTGCTGCCTACTTTACCCTACCAGTAGAAGAAAAACAATGAAATGTAAGTCACATGGACACCTTCTTATAGGTCTTTGGCTGTCACTGGACTCCCCCCACTCAGTCAGACTGCTAGAAACTGTTTATCTTTATGTGAATTGTGACACCAAATACTTTAAAGGAAATGTATTTAGAATTTTACATTTAAAAAGTCATACTGTCAATCTTTCACAATCATTATCAGCTGAGGACTAAAGCAAGAGGAGACTCCAAGAACAATCATATTATTGTGTATCTTATGAAAAGGTCTTGTATCAAATGGCGTGCACGTTCTCATGTGGCAGACATGGTGATGTTAAAAATGACACTGTGGAAACAAGGACTTCTCTATTGGAAGTTTCAGGCCTTTTGTCCTTGTATTGCTTTCTTATTTTTAATGAGCTCCTGTGTGTATAACCTGCATGACAAAAATGTTATAGTAAAGCAAAAAATTAATTGTGATTTGGAAACTTAAAGCCACTAGTACATTTGAACATTTATATAAATGTAGAGAGACATGTCTGAACCTGCATTTCACCTTTATGAAACAGTCCGTGCTTCATGGTAGTGTTAGCACACTCCACCATACAATCACTTTCAGGCCCCATCTTATCTTAATGACCTTGTAGTACCATATCACCCTATTAGAGCACTTCGCTCTCGCTCTGCAGGCCTACTTGTTGTTCCTAGAGTATTTAAAAGTAGAATTGGAGGCAGAGCCTTCAGTTTTCAGGCCCCTCTTCTGTGGAACCAGCTTCCAGTTTGGATTCGGGAGACAGACACTATCTCTACTTTCAAGATTAGGCTTAAAACTTTCCTTTTTGCTAAAGCATATAGTTGGGGCTGGACCAGGTGATCCTGAATCCTCCCTTAGTTATGCTGCAATAGACGTAGGCTGCCGGGGGATTCCCATGATGCATTGAGTTTTTCCTTTCCAGTCACCTTTCTCACTCACTATGTATTAATAGACCTCTCTGCATTGAATCATATCTGTTATTAACCTCTGTCTCTCTTCCACAGCATGTCTTTTATCCTGTCTTCCTTCTCTCACCCCAACCGGTCGCAGCAGATGGCCGCCCCTCCCTGAGCCTGGTTCTGCCGGAGGTTTCTTCCTGTTAAAAGGGAGTTTTTCCTTCCCACTGTCGCCAAAGTGCTTGCTCATAGGGGGTCATATGATTGTTGGGTTTTTCTCTGTATCTATGAAGCGCCTTGAGGCGACTTTTGTTGTGATTTGGCGCTATATAAATAAAATTGAATTGAATTTAATTGAATAGCTAAAAAAAGACGCTCAAGAACACAGAATGCCCACTTAATCAGTGATTGCTCCAGAGAAATGGACTTGCTGACCACATTTACAATATTGTTTGACCACAGGAATTAAAATTAATATCCTCTATTTGTTTCCATTTAAAAAAATAATTTGCAAAGATTTAAAGAAATTTTTAAAATGCTGTATTCATAGCAAAATGTAAATGAAACGTTTCTGTGCACAAAAAGACAAAATCAGACGTGCCATGCAGAAGAGACAAGCAGAAGAGTAAGAGTTCAGTCATCACTTTTAGCTTCCTTTCTGGTGCCATTTATCTAGCGAAATTAAACTTTTCTGGCCTTCAGGTTAAAAGCTTCAGTCTCTGCAAGGTTCCCATATGGATTACTATCAGTCTCCACGGAAACTGTTACAATAACTTTAAGTTTTATTACTAACCTCAGCCACCTCATATTGGACTGCATCTTTGCACATTGTCCCCCTGGCACACTTACGGCAATTACATCAAGTTCAGTGGTAGAATTATATATCCAACCTACCCAGCAGATGTAACCCATCCCATGCCATTAAGGCCAAAAAACTTTTTTTTTTCTTTTAATACTTGACGATAATCTATAGTATTTTTTGGCATGTGAGTAGCTCTAATAATGCAAATCAGTTCAAATAATTCAAACAGTGAATGAATTTGCATGAAAGTGATGGAAATGTTCTCGTGCCCTGCCTTTTCACATACCCCAATAATTAGGTAAAACTTTTTCATTCACATTTCTACATACTAACATGAAGTAATAACAATGGCAAACACTGTAACAGTCTAAAGATTTTTGTGTTAATGTTCTCACTGTGAGCATCTGGCATAAAGTACTGCTTTGAATAAACAGACACATTATCAGAGCTGTAGAGTTTTACCAGGTGATGACTGAATCTTTGCAGCTTGCGTGACTGAAAATATCAAGTGTCAAAAAGAACCCACCTTACACACGTTAAGTGCCCTCAAATGGATGTGGTTTTGCTCAAGTGCTTTGCTTAAAAGACTTTATTCAAACAAACATGTCTTTGGACTGTGGGACGAAATCAGAGAACCTGAAGGAAAACCACACGTGGAGAACATGCAGACTGTGCACAGGAAGGCTCAAGCCAACAAGAGAAAACTTTTAGCTGTCAGGCAACAGTAACCACTACATTATTGTTCGGTCCCATATGAGATTAATTAGTTTTCAGGGCCTCAAATGGAAATGTGTGTTGTGATGTTTCACTGTCGTTGTAACTGCACTGTGATTTTGCTTTGCTTGCACGTCCCCAAAGTCTGAGGTTAGAAGGATTATGTCTTGGCAGGATTGTGTTCATCCTGTAATGCACAAAAGGTCCCACTATTTATTGAATCAAGGTTCAATTTTCCAATTCGAACAATGTATGAGACTTACAGAATTCAACATGCAAAATCAATCTGTCTCTGTGTGGGACTGGAATCATGCCTTTATCACAGCTGAAGGGCACAAAGTGTGTTCTAAGTGTTCATTCTATTTGTTCAGCTCTTTGAATAAATTTTCTGTTATTCCAAGAACAGCTCAGGTCTGTGGCATGCTGGCAGAGGTTATTGTTGGAAGCAGCTGCAGAGTCCAGGAGTGACAGGCGCAAATACAGGGAACATAAAGAGGCCTTTAAGGTGCACAAATAGTTAATGTGGGCTAAGGGTCAATGACCTCTGCTATTGAGCAACCATGCCTGGTGACTGCACAGCCTTTTGCATGGGACAGAAATGCTATTACATATTGTATATGCATGTTTTCTGCACTTTCAGCATCTGAATCTGTTTCCCCTTTGTGGTGGGAATTGTCTGGTTTGTCAGCTTGTTAATTATTCTTTAGAAAATCTGTATTTATCTACATGTCACACTGACATCATTCACTTTGAGCTTGCAGTAAGGAGCATAGTTTATAAAATGTTGAGCTCGTTTAGGAGATGTGTGAATTTTAGCGCTGAAATTTATAGGGGCAGATTTTCATACTGAGATTTTTATACATTATAAAAATGAAGGGGATCCCGTGGGAGTGCAGTCAGATTTCTTCATACCTAGTCAGCTTTAAAAGCCTACTGCTTTGACATATGCGCAGCTACAGCCTCAGAATTCACAGAACTTGGGCCCTTCGATGCCATGTGTTTGTGTAGAGGTGAAAAGTAAAAGAATTTTAGAGCTTTGTGGAGATTTCACTAGTGTGCCATTTATAGAAACCAGTTTACAGTTTGCTGCTGGAAACTGAAGAAAACGTCTCAGAATCCTGCAGCTATATGTCAATAAGCCCATAATATGCATTAAAATGTAGCCACAACACCCTTTTCTCACACAATCCCATCAATGAACACAACTGTAGTTTGACATTTTAGATACGAACTGATAGATAACCCAGCTCTTATTGACTGTAATGGGAAATGCAGGCAGCATTTCATCTGTGGTGCATAATACTTCATTTTTTTCTCAAGGTCAGCTAGCCAAGCTTTAACTACAAAGAGAAGATATTTGTGATGCTTTATAGTACCACTGTGAGTAGCTCAGAGGATAAGTTCTAGAGGATCCATCATAGTTTTTGAGTTTTTCATGTATGCACCCATACACAGTAACAATGAGAGCTAGGCAGTTTGCTGATTTCATGTAAAACACAAAATTTTAAATAATTTCAGACAACTTTCATTAGTGAAACATCTGCACAAATAATTTCTTCAGTTTTCTTTTTTTTGTCACCCTTGGAAAGTTTGATAAATGCCCTCTCACTCGTCAGTTCTCCAGATCAAAATGAATAAAACTAAGAGATTCAGATGGTGATGCTCAGTGATGTTAAACTAGCAAATTATACAGATAGCTCTGTGAAGATCTGCATGTAGAGGCAGCAGCCAAGGAGCAATTTCGCAGCATGATTAATCATGCCGATTCCATGGTGGGCTTCATTTTGAGGAAATAAAATATGTTCCTTCTGTTCAGTTTAAAATGATATTAGGGTTAATTTAGTGTTAACTAACATGAATATAAGGATACGGGGGTGTCCAACTTTCACTATACAAAAGTCTATGTATATACCAAGCACACACAACAGATATTTAATAAGATCCCCATGTCTACTGTATGTGTGTGTACTAGCTCTAATTGGGATTTAGAGAAAGTACTTTTAAATCTATTACTAAAACTACTAATATTGAGTGCACGGGGGTCAGGCCAAAATGATAATTGGATGATAAAATTGATTCTCACTTCTGTTTTATTTGCTTCAGGCCAAGGTTGTCCTATTTCTATTTCTTTTTCTATCCATCCAATTTCCCTCCATCTGTAGTAGAAGCTGGCCACCATCGGAGTGTGGAGGAGGTTATTCAGCAATCGTGCACCCACTCAGACGTGAGGGAATAAGCGGGGCGGAACACAGAGCTATTTTAGTTTAGCTCCTCTGTATCTAGGTCTAAGTGATTAAAACAGAGGCTTCCACCAATATTCTTCTCAATGAAGGTGTTTTTAAATCGTCACTTCTCTCAAAGTCTCCAACAAAACTTTGAAAACTATTTTCTTTTATTGAGGATGGCTCCTTTTTGTTTGTTTGCTTTTTCCCCCTTGTACTGTCAGTAACACTGACAAATTATTATTTCCTCTACAGTATTTCTTGTCTTTTTTTCAGCTGGTACCCAATGCATAGTGCAAATGCCACATTGACTCTCATGGGCCTCACATCTAACCCAGATCCTTCTTTTAACTTGAAAAATTGCTCCTTGCGCTACCCACAAGGGACTGCAAAGAGGAATGTCTGGTATGCCCACCCTGCTCTATTAGGTTACTTATTGACTTTAGCATCTCTCTTCATTCTGCCTTACTTCATTTTCCATGTCTTACTCCCAGAGTCCTTCCTTGTTCACCCCTTCGATTCCATCCCCCTCCCAACCACCATACAGGTTGGCCAGTTTCAGCTTCAGCTTTCCACAGTCAACACTGCAAAGAGGTTTGTTATGGAGACCTAGTTAAAGCAGTGAGCACTGGGGCAAAGCCTTCTGGGGTTGGGCTGAATGGATGAGCTGTCAGGCAACCAGCTCTGTGATGAGAGACCCAGACTTCATGCAGGCTCAGATGGGGAAGATACTGGTTTCTGTCAAACCCAGAGCAAAAGAGGGGCCCCACGTCTGAACTGCCCTGAAAAAAAATGGGTGTGAAACTAGGAGGGGCGGGAGCCTGGAGAAATGCTAAGGGGCTGTCTGGGGAATATGGATATGGACTTCGTCTTCACTTTATCAAGTCCACCTGTGAAACACACACATCCAAAGCCACACAAGTGTACATATTCACATTGTTCAATGGGTACTTCAGTGTATTTTAATTAGATGGTGTTACATCCCAGTACATGTTACTGAAACATTTCATTGTCAGTGCAATATTCTTGATCCTCCAGTGTCTATATTCTTTTTAACTCTGTCCATATTTCATTTCCATCTCTGGATTGTTTGTTCCAAGATGTACCGCTGGGAACTTGGGAAGTGACAAGAGACTCCTGAGGAAGAAAGAGAAAGTAGGAGGGGAGAATTGGAGAGGAGTATGTAGAGGGAATAAGGAGACAAACAGGGTTCCCAAGAGAGTGTGAACAGATGAGAGAATGATGGTGTCTGAGAGCAGGACGTGGAGTGACAACATAGAGAAGAATTAGTAGAAAGAGCAGAATGGGAATGAGTACAGAACTTAGAAAAGAGAAAAAAAAATGACAGTATTGGGCAGAGATGATTAAAAAATATTCTGAGCACATGTGACTAATATAATGCTGTTTTTTGTTGGTTTTTACTATTTTTAGCTTCACAATGACACTGATTATAACTTTCTCCTGATATGCAGCATAGTCAGTGATTACAAAACACCTCATTTTATTTGAGAAACGATCTCATTTTATCTATCTTTGACGTTACAGTTTATCTGTTTGAAGCTAGAGACAGGATGTAAGAATTCTACAAGTATAAGTTTATAGTCTAACTTTCGAGTCTGAAAACAAAACAACCCCAAAATAGATCCTGCTGAAATGAAAAGCCTTACTTCATTAGCTGTGATGGACGTCAATGCAGCAGTTGAGATTGTTAACAAGCTGAATTAAATGCAGAACCATGAAAGCTGTGATGAGAATGTTTTGCATCAGCTTTTGGAGTATATACATATATGCACAGTAATAACTGAAAAAATCTTTATTTAAAAATCTGTGGATCACAGTTTGGTGAAGTTAATGATAGTTGAAATAAATATAACAAATGTTTTGGTATTCTGAATCCACTATCAAATGTGTCAATATAAAAAAAACCTGTTTAAACTGTAGAATTAAGATTGCTGAGTAGATAGATACAGTTTTAAAAATAAAAAGCGCGTGCTCTAAAAAGCGTAAAATCATACCCTACTTAAAATGAGATGTTATCCTCAACATGAAAAAGTTGCAAAAACCAAGGTAAAGTGCATACAATAGTATTATGACTTCACTAGAATAGTCAGTGACATCTTTGAATCTTGATTTATTTATTTACTGCAAAATAGTAATGAAATGAGTGCAAATAACATGCACATGAATTCAGCAATAGGCTAGAATAAAGGGGCACAAAGTAGCAGACGTATTGAGAAACTACACCACGCTTGAAGACAGGCAGGAGAGAAAAGTAGAACTGGCAGAGTTGAGAGGAGCAAAAGCAGGAAAACATCAGTGGAGAACTCATCACAATGCAGTGCAGCAGAGCAGCTCCCGGCCTGCACCACAGGAATCCCATCTTCAGGGCTCAGAGCAGGTAATAGGAATGCTCTAGCCATTAATGCTGGGAGAAGAAGAACAGGAAAAACCCTGTGTTCTCTGTTGAAGCCTTAGCCTTTCTATTGCCCACCTCTGATTCAGCAGCAAGCCACACCAGCACACCTAAAAGAAATGGATTAAAAGCAGTTCAGAACTCAC
Source organism: Diplotaxodon limnothrissa (assembly GCF_057381915.1). Lineage (NCBI taxonomy): Eukaryota > Metazoa > Chordata > Actinopteri > Cichliformes > Cichlidae > Diplotaxodon > Diplotaxodon limnothrissa. Next base: position 26,417,819 of record NC_140596.1, read on the forward strand.
ATTGTGCCCAACTTACATACAGTGTCCTGCAAAACAAGACAGTGAAAACATATAAATACACCTTAAAAATGGGAGGTATTGCTCCTGCTTTGTTTCAGTTGTAAGACCATACATGGAACCCTTGTTTATGCAGTCTTCTGCATATCTATCTACGGTGGCTGGGAAGTGCAAATCGCAACAAATTAAAAAACCGCAACAAATTACAAAAACCCCACAACAAATTACAAAAAGCCCACAACAAATTACAAAAAGCCCACAACAAAATACAAAAACCCCACAACAAATTACAAAAACCCCACAACAAAATACAAAAACCCCACAACAAATTACAAAAACCCCACAACAAATTACAAAAACCCCACAACAAAATACAAAAACCCCACAACAAATTACAAAAACCCCACAACAAATTACAAAAACCCCACAACAAAATACAAAAAGCCCACAACAAATTACAAAAACCCCACAACAAAATACAAAAACCCCACAACAAAATACAAAAAGCCCACAACAAATTACAAAAAGCCCACAACAAAATACAAAAACCCCACAACAAATTACAAAAACCCCACAACAAAATACAAAAACCCCACAACAAATTACAAAAACCCCACAACAAATTACAAAAAGCCCACAACAAATTACAAAAAGCCCACAACAAAATACAAAAACCCCACAACAAAATACAAAAAGCCCACAACAAATTACAAAAAGCCCACAACAAAATACAAAAAGCCCACAACAAATTACAAAAACCCCACAACAAAATACAAAAAGCCCACAACAAATTACAAAAACCCCACAACAAAATACAAAAAGCCCACAACAAATTACAAAAAGCCCACAACAAAATACAAAAAGCCCACAACAAATTACAAAAAGCCCACAACAAAATACAAAAAGCCCACAACAAAATACAAAAAGCCCACAACAAATTACAAAAACCCCACAACAAAATACAAAAAGCCCACAACAAATTACAAAAACCCCACAACAAAATACAAAAAGCCCACAACAAAATACAAAAAGCCCACAACAAAATACAAAAAGCCCACAACAAATTACAAAAACCCACAACAAATTAAAATAAACCCGCAACAAATTAAAAATCCTTGACGGAAAGGGATTGTCTGAAATACCGGAAGTGACACAACGATTAGGCTTACTCCATATTTGTAGCTCAGAAAAGTGATTCGGGATGTAAACAAACGTCGAGAAACGCACTCCTCACAGCGCTTCCTCATTACCCTGACCGTGCTCGCTGCACTAAAAATAGATGGAAAATGTTTTGTCCGTTTTGTGGCGTTAGCTTCTGCCTCTTCACCCCTTTTTGTGCTTCCTGTGGACGGTCTCTGGAGCTTTTGCGGGACACAGACCAGGCCGAAGGATCAGACAAGCTACAGTGCTGCATTAAATATTTCAACGAAGGTCACTCATATAGTGTTATCATGGACATGATGTTAACTTTGCATGGTGTAAAGATGAGTTTAAGGAGTCTTAAAAGTAAACTCAATAATGCTGGACTTTACCGAAGAAAACATTTTCACTCCAGAACAACAATCATTAACGCAATCAGAGCGGAGCTTCAAGGACCTGGGCGATTGTTTGGGTATCGAACAATGTGGCAGGTACTTAAACAAAAGCATCATCTTAAAGTGAAGAGGGATGATGTGATGAAAATACTCCGGGAGCTTAATCCTCATGGATGCCAGATGAGAACACGCAGAAGATTCATTAGGAGAACCTATCATTCGCTGGGACCCAACTACATGTGGCATGCTGATGGTTATGACAAGCTCAAACCATTCGGTTTGGCCATTTCAGGGTGCATTGATGGATTTTCACGCAAGGTTTTGTGGCTAGAATGTGGACCAACCAATAATAATCCAGTGGTCATAGCTTACTATTACTTGTCATGTGTTGGGAGCCTTGGTGTTGTACCGATGAGACTGAGAACTGACTGTGGGACAGAAAACGGCATTATGGCTGCAGTTCAGTGCGCACTACGTCACCATCATGATGACCACTTCAGCGGAGAGTCCAGTCACATGTTTGGTTCATCAACGAATAACCAGCGAATTGAGTCCTGGTGGTCCATATATCGAAAAGGAAGGTAAATATAACATTTAAGTTTGCCTGATATTTAAGTAACAAATTTGAATGTTGTGCAAAAGTTGATTTATAGTCAGTCTGCCCCAGGGCAGCTGTGGCTACAACTGTAGCTGCCTCCACCAGTGTATGAATGTGAGAGTGAATGAATACTGGAATTGTAAAGCGCTTTGAGGGCCTCGAAAAGTGCTATATAAATGCAATCCATTATTATTATTATTATTATTATTATTATTATTATTATTTCAGTAATTCAACTTAAAAAGTAAAACCGATATTAAATACTCATTATTTGCCAAACTAGACATTTTTAGCCCATTTAGTAATTATGATGATTATGATTTTGAACTTAAGAAAACCCAACTTCAAAACCAGAATATTGTGAAAAGGTTAAATATTTTAGACTTAAAGTGCCACTCTACTATGAGCTAATTAATTCAAATCATCTGCAAAGGGTTCCTGAGCCTCTAAATGGTCTTTCTAATTTAGGACGACTCACAGGATGGACATGACTGCTGTCCTGACAGCTGTGGGGAAAAAAACACATAATTGACACCCTCCATAAAGAACACCTTAAAAGACGTTGGCTGTTCCCAGAGACTATCAAAGCACATTAATAGAAAGTTTTGTCCAATGTAAGTGTGGATGAAAGGGGTGTCACATAGTGTAGTGGCTAAGACCGCAAGGCTGCTACTGAAGCATCCTGGTCTTCCATAACACCTCAACACATCCACAGACTGATAGCATCCATACCACGCTGCATGGAGGCAGTAATTTATGCAAAAAGGACCCAAACAAATAGAACATGTTTTTCATAAGTTCTACGTCTTAATTATTAACATTATAACAAATACTTGAAATGCCTCACTTTGTATGTAATGAGTCAATATTGGTAATTTCACATTTAATTTGAATTACTAAAATAAATGAACTTTTGCACATTACTCAAATGTTTTCGATTTTTGCCTGTATGCAATCCCTTTCAATAGAAAACATTTAAACTGACTGGAGTCTATATATGATTCAGTTAAAATGAACTGTAAAGTGCCATGCGATGACATGTTGTGAAACGATGCCATGTAAACTAACTAAACTATTTCTAAACAATTTTTTTTTAACAATTTCTGTAGGGCTCAGTTTTGGTTGGAGCTGTTTGCGGATCTTCGAGACGCTGGATACTTCAATGGAAGTCATGAGCATCAGTGCCTTTTGAGATTTTGCTTCACTGACATTGTTCAGAAGGATCTTGATGAATGTGTGAAGTTGTGGAACACTCATCGGATTCGTCCTTCAAGAACAGCTTCATGTCCAGGAGGCGTGCCAAATGAACTGTACTACCTACCCCACAGGTAATGGATAATAATGATCAAATAATTACTTTGTGTAAACCTATATTAATGCAATTGTCTTCCATTGACCACAGATACGGCTCCAGGGACTGTGGATTCCTGATTCAACAATCTGAACTGGACACTTTTCCTGAGTCTAGGTTGTCAGTAGTTGTATGTGGGGACTCAAACATACAGGAGTATCTGGATTTTGTAATGGAGCAAAATCATTTTCAAAAGCCAGTCTGCTGGGAGTCTGCCACTGAACTCTACATGAAGTTATTAGAAATTGCAAATTTCTAAAAAAAAACCCAAAAAAACCAACCTTTTTTTTTTTGGTTTTTTACCAAAACCTATAGCATATGCTGTATTTTTGGACTAGGCTACATGAGTTGGCTGAAGATGCCAAAAGTTTAAGTTAGTGTTTGTAAAAGCACATTCTTACTGCAATGTCTTGCAAATTGTGATGCTTGTTTAGCTGATGGAAGTTGAGATACAGTCCTGAACATTTCGATAAATAATAAAATCAAATCTTGCACTGTATTGTGGGTTTATTACAACTTTTAAGAGTAGAACACGGTGCACTTTTAAATGCCTTTACTTTTAGCGGCACTGTCAAACCTTTGAACAAATCAAGTCAAGCCATTGTATTTTCAATCTCCTTTGAACATATGTACCTACATTTTAGAATAAAAAAAAACACGCTCAAATACATAACTGATTTCTGGATAAGTCCTGTATCAAAAAAACCTACAGAATTTACAATGTAATGCCAAGAAGAAGCAGCTGTAAGTGACTGGGTTATCTAATAAAATTACACCTGGTAAACCAAAATGGATTTGTGCTGTACCACTAGTATGTCTCACCTTCTCCTATTCATAACATATTTTTAAAAAATCTTGACTTAAAAACTAGAGAAACAAATCAACAGCAGGTTTGAAATACAAGGCCAGACATCCTAGAAACATCCAAATCCTGGGGAGTTTTGAATTCCAAAATCCATGTTGGATTTAAACACAGAATATGAGGTTGTCATGGGTAGTTTCAATAAGTTTAAGCATGTATTTGCCATCGGGAATAAAGAGTCATCCAGGAACTGTAGGCTTGGTAGTGGATCTAATCCAGAAGGTGGCAGTGATGTTAGCCCAGTTGCAAACATCAGAACATCGCCCACCGACACAGCAGTTTGTGATTCTGCAAAGAATTTAAAAAAAATAAAAAAATTATATATGTATATGTGAATTCAACACATTGTCTTGTAATGAGTACTAAAAGAAATACTGGTATAAACCTTCACAGTCCAGCAGATAGTCTGACCAGTAGCCCACAGTTTGACTTTCCAGATGTCTCCTGTTACTTCCAGATGGGCTGAAGTCAGGTTTGAAAAGTCTCTCAAGTTCAAGAGCTGTGAGTTTCTTTTCCATGTGACACAGGACCGGGGAAAGCAAAGTAGGGTGTTGCTGGAGCGCACTCAGGAAATTAAGTGCTGAAAGACCCTCTTTAAATCTAAAGAATGAGGAGAACTTTGTGTCATTTACCAGTTCATAATACATGCATAAACTATGGACACACTTTGAACTTTGGAAACCTTGGAGAATGTAAAATATTTCAGTTGGAAATTATAGAATTATTGTTATGACGGTGTTGTGCATAGTCTCTTCTATAATAGTCTTACCTGTCAATTACAGATGAGTTTCGAGCAATTATATACCACCGGAGATAGTCAGACACAATGTCTTTCTTTTCCTCAACTGTGGAAACATGCCTTAGACAACCAGCCACCTGTAGCATAGTACTGTGTTTTATGACACAGTCACGCAGGACATCCACTGAACCAGCACTGTCGATCTGAAAAACCCATAAAAATGGACATACACAATGTAAGCTTACGTGTCTGATTTTCATTCCTGTTTTTTTCCCTACACAAAGAAAGAAGATTTTAATTTCATACAGATGAAGAAACTATAGTTCTATCCTGCATTCAAATCCTGCGCTGTCCTCACCTCTAGTAAAGCTTTCCCTATGTCGTCATCTGTGACTGAGGCAACTGTTGCTTTTACTGAAGTCTGGCCTGCAAGATAATGTACCAGCTCTTCTGACAGGAAATGGGGCCCTGGACCACCATGCACAACTGACACAGCTATCATCTTTCCTGCTAGGTAGTAGTCATCCTCTCTTACAGCTGTGAATGAATACAGTAAATGTTAAACTCTCTCACACACACACACCTCTCTCTATCAATCGATCAGAGCCGATCGATGTCAGATCAATCGACCAGATAGACATACTAATGCTGTGTTGAAATAATCCAAAAAAAAAATGAGTTGCTTCTGATAATAATTAAAAACAAATTGATTTACAAGTCCCAAAAATGTTTTTAAATTAAGTTTATCAAAGATCTGATCATTGCATACCCTTTGCATTGTAGACGAGGAATCGATGTCCTTCTGGTCCATCAAAAATGGGACGATCTTTCATGTGTTTCATTAGCAGACTCAAAAACTCTCGTTTTGGGCCACCTGCATCAAGTCCTTCTTCTAGAATGCCAGCATTATCAGTAAATTTAACCAACATGTCATTGGTTTCAGAGTATGACAACCGCCTGAAACCTCTGACTGCTCCATCCCAGACATTTGCTCTTGAGATGTTGAATCTGCTGACACTTCCATGATGAATAGCACTGGATAAGTTTGCAATGATGTCAGGTAGAGTAATGTTAACGTCTTCCCTGTAATCACAAAAATGAAAGACAGAATGCAAGACTATACAATTTAGCGTTGTTATTTGAAGTATTATTTGATATTTTACAGTGTTTTGGAATCCATCGGTGAAGCAACTTCAACCAGCTCTTCATCCTCGTCCTCAATGCAGGGGGCACACAGGTCTGCATATTTACTGTTGAGAAATTATAATTCCAACATTAGAAAAACTTGTGTTGACCCTATAACTATCTTTACCCATTTCACAAACCCAAACGTGTACTGTAGTTACAGGTTTAAAATTACGTATAAGACACAATTTTATTTACCTATAGGGACTCATGACTGGATTTGTTTCGTTTTGGTGATCAAGATCCTCTGTATCAGATATTACAATCTGAAAAACAAGAACAACAAAGATTGCATACTGTACATAAACATACATAGCATTGTATTATTTCAACAATAGCAAAAAACCTCATGCTGACATAAATTGCCCAAATACCTGACATGGCTGTATGGTAGATGAAGGTCCTGGAGCATGTCTGAAACAGAATTGGAATTAAAATGTCCAGATAAGAAGCTCATACAGTTTTATATTTTTTATGATACCAACATTATAAAAATGCTATGAAACCAATAAATATTTGTATTAGGGCGGGGCAATAAAATAACAATATGTATTGCACTATACTTTTTTCTCAATGGAAATATGAGACTATTGCAATAGAGCTATCCATCCATTTTACATGCTGCTTATTCCTCTAATCCCTCTTTTTTTTCATTGACATAAGAATAGTCAATCCTTATCAAGTTGCGCAGCAACCAATTGCTGCAGCACAGTGAAGTAGCAACACCACCCGTGGAGATGTTTGGGCACCATTTACATCTAAACAAACCATTAAAATAAATATACAAGGAGAGATTAGGAGAATTTGCTTTTATTTCTGTCATGGTCCTGGGTCGTTGACCCAGCGTTTTGTGTTTATTCTGATTTTGTATTAGTTTAGGGTTGAACCTGAAGTTTGGTGTATATTCAGCCCTACCTGTGTCTGTCCTTGGTGCTCTGTTCATGTCCCCGTGTTGTGTTGTAAATCAGTCTGTGTGTTTCCTGCTTTACTTTGAAGGCTCGTGTTCTGGATTTCCTGTTCTATTCTGACGGTCTGTGTCTGTTATTGTGTTCAGCTTGTGTCCTCCAGTCATCATGTGTATTCAGATCAGCTGTTCTTCCCTCCTGTGTGCGATTACCCGATTACCTTGTGTATGTGTGTGTGTATATAGTGGGTGTCGGTCTGTGTTCGTTGTCGGCTCGTCTGCGTTCTATGGTGTTCCGTTCCTGTCTCTCTGCCCCGCACCCCTTTTGCATGGTCTCAGGTTTGTCATTTAGTTCTCCCAGTTTAGGTTTCTGCAGTTGTTTTGTCATGCCTCACTGCCTGTTTTTGCCACTCCACCACTTGTAAATAAACACTCGAATCATCAGTCACTGCCGCATTTTGGGTCCTCCTTTTCCCCCACACCACACGGCTCACCCCGCCAGCCGTGACAATTTCTTAGCTTATTCATATGATATTGACAAAAACTGTCAATTTTATGTCTGTTCTCCTGTAAAACTTACTGTAAACTAAGATTTATTTTTAGAATCATTCTTTTTGGTTTTTAAATGTAATTGACCAAGCAATTGAGTGATATGGTGTTTGTTGTCTTTTGAAACTGGAAATCTTTATCCCTGACTTTTTATCTAGTTTTTAACATGTACCTTTTTTTAGTTATCTGAAAGGAATGTAATATGGTAATACATCTGTCTGTCTGAACGTATGACAGGAAATAAATATTTAAATCAAAACAAGCTTCTGAGGATTTCACATCTTACTTATGAGCAACGGCACATTTAATATGTACAAATCTAGCTGTTTATATTGTGATGTATATCAATATTCCCTGAAATAAAACAAAGAAATATTGTGACATATTGTATTGCCCAACTCTAATATATAGCAGAACAAGCTCTGAAATAACTTACTCCTTCTCTGCATGTTTACCATTAGGGGTACTCTGGTCTTGTGGTTTGAAAACCTAAGATGAAAAATATGCACTTTTCAAAGCTTTCAACAACTTCGTATTGCATTTAGTTCATCAAAATAATAATAATAATTTTTTTAAAGAACATACAATCACACAATGAAAATAATCCACCCATGGATGTTACAGAATTATGATCATTATAGAGAAAAAAATAGAGCACTCAGCCTGGGCCACTCACAGGCCTCTGGCATGGTGGAGGGGGAAAAAGGTACACACCAATGTGTCTGCCTGGTTGAACTCAGCTGTGCTTCTTGATGTAATCACAATCTCAGGGTCTGAGTCTGAGGTACCATCCTCTGCAATCAGAGCTGAGAAAATAAACACATTATTAGTTGTTGTATATGTAAATACATCAAAATATAAAATTAACAAACCTTGTTTGAAGTGGCTCTCTGGGCAAATGAAAAGAGAAATCCTGTTGTAGTTCTTTCCTATTTCATCTTTGTAGTCTGCCAGTCGGAATGGCCTTTCTGTCCCAGGCACATTTATCACCTCTGTGCAGTCGGGATACAAAAGGACATATGGTCCCTCCACCAAGTCCTTGTTGAATGTTATCATTTTTTCTACAGCCTGCTTCAGGAGGTCAGGGGCTGTAATTTCGGGGCTAATAAATAAGGGCAGTGTTTTCCCTCTTAGCGGTTTTAAGTCCGTTTGTTGTTTCGCCATTATTCCTATATTGATCTAGAAACAAATAATAAAAGCAAGATCACTTTAAGAATAATTGCCAAATCCTCGTTTATAAATTTACCTGTGATGGCTTACCTTGACAGGTTTACTCTGTTGCTTGAGTTTTAATTTTGCTCCACAGTTGAAGGCTTGACGCTCTTTGGATTTTGATTTTTTGTACTCCATGAACTGCTTGTATGACGGACATGTTTGTTCTGGTTGAATGAAAAACGTTTAACATCAAAACGGGGTTATAAGCACTCTCCATTACTAAACGTAGACGAGAATACAGTATAAGGAAACATAAAAAGAAACAAAAGCCAAAATGGTAAATAAACGTGCTATTTAACTGAAATAGTATAGACTGAAGAGAAAAAAAGTGAGTAATATATCAAAATTACTTTGTTCAGAATTTTTTGTATGTTTTGATGTCCCTGGGGAGTCTGATCCTTCGGCCTGGTCTGTGTCCCGCAAAAGCTCCAGAGACCGTCCACAGGAAGCACAAAAAGGGGTGAAGAGGCAGAAGCTAACGCCACAAAACGGACAAAACATTTTCCATCTATTTTTAATGCAGCGAGCACGGTCAGGGTAATGAGGAAGCGCTGTGAGGAGTGCGTTTCTCGACGTTTGTTTACATCCCGAATCACTTTTCTGAGCTACAAATATGGAGTAAGCCTAATCGTTGTGTCACTTCCGGTATTTCAGACAATCCCTTTCCGTCAAGGATTTTTAATTTGTTGCGGGTTTATTTTAATTTGTTGTGGGTTTTTGTAATTTGTTGTGGGCTTTTTGTATTTTGTTGTGGGCTTTTTGTAATTTGTTGTGGGGGTTTTGTAATTTGTTGTGGGCTTTTTGTATTTTGTTGTGGGCTTTTTGTATTTTGTTGTGGGCTTTTTGTATTTTGTTGTGGGCTTTTTGTATTTTGTTGTGGGCTTTTTGTAATTTGTTGTGGGGGTTTTGTAATTTGTTGTGGGCTTTTTGTAATTTGTTGTGGGGGTTTTGTATTTTGTTGTGGGCTTTTTGTATTTTGTTGTGGGGGTTTTGTATTTTGTTGTGGGCTTTTTGTAATTTGTTGTGGGGGTTTTGTATTTTGTTGTGGGCTTTTTGTAATTTGTTGTGGGGGTTTTGTAATTTGTTGTGGGCTTTTTGTATTTTGTTGTGGGCTTTTTGTATTTTGTTGTGGGCTTTTTGTATTTTGTTGTGGGCTTTTTGTATTTTGTTGTGGGGGTTTTGTAATTTGTTGTGGGCTTTTTGTAATTTGTTGTGGGGGTTTTGTAATTTGTTGTGGGGTTTTTGTAATTTGTTGTGGGCTTTTTGTATTTTGTTGTGGGCTTTTTGTATTTTGTTGTGGGCTTTTTGTATTTTGTTGTGGGCTTTTTGTATTTTGTTGTGGGCTTTTTGTAATTTGTTGTGGGGGTTTTGTAATTTGTTGTGGGCTTTTTGTAATTTGTTGTGGGCTTTTTGTAATTTGTTGTGGGCTTTTTGTATTTTGTTGTGGGCTTTTTGTATTTTGTTGTGGGCTTTTTGTAATTTGTTGTGGGGGTTTTGTAATTTGTTGTGGGCTTTTTGTAATTTGTTGTGGGGGTTTTGTAATTTGTTGTGGGCTTTTTGTAATTTGTTGTGGGCTTTTTGTATTTTGTTGTGGGCTTTTTGTATTTTGTTGTGGGGGTTTTGTATTTTGTTGTGGGGGTTTTGTATTTTGTTGTGGGCTTTTTGTATTTTGTTGTGGGGTTTTTGTAATTTGTTGTGGGCTTTTTGTATTTTGTTGTGGGCTTTTTGTATTTTGTTGTGGGCTTTTTGTAATTTGTTGTGGGCTTTTTGTAATTTGTTGTGGGCTTTTTGTATTTTGTTGTGGGGTTTTTGTAATTTGTTGTGGGCTTTTTGTATTTTGTTGTGGGGTTTTTGTAATTTGTTGCGGTTTTTTAATTTGTTGCGATTTGCACTTCCCAGCCACCGTATCTATCAGTTTCTTGAAGCTCACAGATTAAGCTGGAACTACAAATAGAGGCATGTTTACACTAGCTCTTACTATGCTCCAGTTATCTTCAGGTTGACATTGTTGAAGATTTCAAGGAACACAATACACAATCTCTTTATAGTGTGTGCTTTCATCTTTTATTCTAAAAAGAATTACCAGAAAACAATTTCATGAGGTTATATTTTTCGAGATCATTTACAAGGAAGCCTTGATAAGATAACCCCATTTTCAGTTCTCTGTAGCTCCTTTGAAAGAAAAACAAAGAAAATTTAAGTGTTTTACATTTTAAAAAGTCACTCATGGGTGGGCTGTATTGCGTGTCTGTGCATTCTGGGATTAAAAACAAAAAAGGATTTAACAGATTTGATAGTTATCTAAATCTACTGCAAATTTGTAATGTCAGTGTTGAGATAAGTATAGCTGGTAGGGTGCCTGAAAATATAATAATATGCAGACTCACCAAATCTGTTCAGTTTAGCTTAGCTTCCTCAATGCCATATTCAAAGAAAAAAAAGCATAACTACCTCATCTACCTCATGTTTCACTGCAGATTCATGTCAGTCAAGATACTGATCTGTTTTAGGGAGATGATTTTTTTAGGGAGCCACAACCATCTATTTCCTCCAAATTATTAATCTAAGCAAAACATTTTCTATCAGAACAATGTAAAACAAACAATTAAACAAATAAAAAGACCAACTTGTCCAATTTTCTCGAAATTATTTAAGACACTCAAGATATGTAAACACTTTACCAAGGGTGATTTTTGTTGCTGTTTTGGTTTTTTTGGCCTCTTTTGGTGTCTGTGATACTTTAACTCACAAAGATCGAGAGGTTACAGCTGCAGGACAGGGGATGTGGCACCAAAGCTGTTATTTTGCAGACATTTTTGTGTTTGCAGACAGTTATTCTATTCATTGCGCAAAGCCTATGTTTATTCAACTATTATACATTTCCATCAAACATGCCTTGTCTATGAGAAAGGGCTTTGTTTATTCATATTTTGGTGGGCTAACTAACTGGCTTAAGGCGTGCAGCTCTGATCATGACACCATCTGTTTGCCTGTGTTCAAAAATGTTAAAAGCAAGGAGTCAACATGCTCACGTTTGGCAAAAATGGGCCGATGTCTTTCAACAATACCTTCTACACCGTCTTTTTCTAAGAGTGCAGTGTGGTTTTTTTCCCTTAATTTGGGAGGTACTTAGGTGTCATTCATAATTAAACTTTGACCAAATTGCTAGGTCAGACACTAAGTCAGTTGTTCATTAAGAAGGCATCTTCGAAATGAAGATGCTTGTCTCTCTTCCTGCTAACTAATCAGCAGCATAATCAGCTCAGTCTGTTTCATGGTCCTTTGTGAACAGTGGAGTTGAAGCCATGTATGCCAGCTTTTCTAGGTGGCAATCGCCATCACTCTGTAAGTAGATCAATTGTTATTGAGCGAGTGTCTCTCATTGCTTTTCCATATTTGTGAAATCCTGGCATGGATTTAAGTTTTCCCTTGGACCAGTTCATCTGGTCATAATCAGATTTTTTTAAAATCAGTTTTCGTTCTTGAAGGTTAATATTACCTCCAAATCATTTCTGTTCTGTCGTTTGGGTTAACGTTGACTTAATGCGTGCAGCTCTGATCCTGACACCATCTGTTTGCCTTTTCTCTGCTTTGCCTTTTTCCCCCCTCACAGCCAACAATATGCAACAGCTATTTTCCTGCAAGTACAGGACAGTCACAGCGTGACTAAACAAGATTTCACAGAGACAATAGTTATTTGGCCCAAACATCAGCTAAAAATCAGCCGCAACTGCCAGCTTCTTCTTTTTTTTTTCTGTCAGGGAAATGCTGCATTCTGCTGCACTGCACATAATAGCTTTTAGGTCATGGAAAGATATTCATCTGGAGCTTCCAAAGATTAGGAAGCCAACTGCTTTGCTATGTCTTATGGTAATGAATGGTTGTTTTTAATAAGCTGCCTCTCTCTCAGGAAGTGAGACTAATATCTCAGCCTAAGTAGCAGGGTCACTCAGGTCAAATCCAGATGAAATTGCTGCTCACTTTTAATTCCAAAATCTTATCTAATGAAACATAAAAGGAAAAAAAAATTAAATATTAAAACCTTTTCTGTGGTATTAGAGTGCCAACGTAATGACTACATTATGAAACACACTGTTCTTTAAGTTAAACTTGCGTTGAACTTAAATATTTGCTTTCATGGTTTGCAAAAAAATGTTTATTTTATGAAAATGATTAGGTCCAGTCAAACATAAAAGTCCCAGAGGTAACATTTCCACTGACTCTAGGTTAAATGTTAGTTGAATAATAGCATTAGATGAAGGATCAATCTCCTCTTCCCAATAAAGCTCATCAAACACTACTTTAATTAGCAGATGTGACTTATCAAATACATCTTTGAGACTAATAAAACATTATTTGCATGTTTTAATAGCTCAAAGTGCACTAAATTGAAGGTTATTCTTAAAATATTCATACCACAGCTTAATGAGCAGTTCATTTTCACCCAGGCTTTACCATCTCACTGGCAGCAGGTATAAAAATAACTAAAGTGAACATAGGTTCACTAGTGGGGCTGCTTTATACTTCAAGGGCTGCTCCAAAGCTCATATACTATTCACATTTTGAGTGTTGTACTCAGCATTGAGGAGGGAAGTCACATCTGCCCCAGTGTTTCCCTTCTCAACCTTCAGAGGTCCATCCCCTCTATTTCCAAAATTAAGCAAGTATGCAAGAGGGACCCCAGATCGATGAACACTCATCAGCCTCGCCATCTGGCCCCAGTTTGTTTTCTTAGCAAATGAAGCTGATTATTGAGCAGGGCGGCTAATGGCATTGAAATCTACTGGGCTGCTCCTGGTTTACTTGGCCATCTGAATTTTCCAGAGAAATTTGTATAATAACAGGTATTGAAAGAGCTTCAGATGCAACCCATTTAGTACGCAAGCATAGCGACATAATGGCTGATAGTGCATGCAGGTGTTTTTAGTCAGCTTTTTATCGCCCACACATAACTGATTTGGGTGTGGTTATAAGTGAAATATGCTTGAAAACCTCTACAGAGAGCTGTACAGCTGCAGTTTTTTTCTGGCCTCGTGTGAGCTAAAGTTACAATCTCTTATCACCTGAGAGCAGGACAGCAATATGGCCGTGCCTACCTCATCGTGTAGTTCACCCAGAATTGAAATACAATGAAAATAAATGAATTGTTCATGGGATCTATTTGTATGTCGGATTCTTTAAGTGTGCTGTCTCCTTCTGTTTGTCAGCTTTATGTTGTTGTTCATGCCACCTGTTTTTGACAAAAGTCTAAAAAAGCCAAGATGACTTCATATTCTGATTTAAATTTTATTCTACTTTACCAATAGTTAAAAATGTTTCAAGAAGGAGCATTGACTGTATAACTCAGTGTCCAGCACAGCTATCATTTCTATACATTATATACAGATACTGCAGCAGATGGTTTCTTCCTGTTGAGTCTTTCTTTCTCACTGTCGCTAAGTGCTTCATTGTAGGGGGCTGTTTGGTTGGTAGGATTTCTATGTATTATTGCATGTTCTTTACTTTACAATATAAAGTGTCTTGAGGTGACTCTTGGTTTGGTTTGTCATTCTATAAATGACATTAAACTGAACTGAAATGAATAAAGTATGAATAAGTAAGAGTAATGAAGTATGAATCGAGTAAATAGAACAGTGGGGGTTGTTTCCATAATTTAAGACATCCAGACATTTTAAGGTTATCTGCTCATTTTTACCAACTTTGAAAAAAACAAAACAAAACAGTTCTTCTGTACTCCACCTGCTTTACACAGGGATGTAAATTGTCAGATATGCACTGTGGTGCTAAATGCTGTATTCTCCCCAGCCAGAAAGACCCCTCACCCCACACAGATGTTCATCCAATTCCCTGAGTTCAATGAAAGCACCCAGAGCAACCACTAAGTCATGATTGCAGTGACAAGGACACAATCCTACAACACCTTCACAAGCACAACTACTGCTAGTTCTGTTGGATTAAATTTATGATGAAGCTTAACCTGACATGACAGATGGTTTATTACACAAAACCATCTGAGAATTTAACCTTGAAAACTGGAATGGGGTGGGCATTTTCAAAACATATTTGGCAGGTGTTTGGATGAGCCATCTGTCTATCACAGGCTACCTTCAACCAATTGCAAGTGTACCCTATCATACTTTTGTCAAAGCCAGACTGAAAAAGAGCAAAAGTAAATGTTGAAGCAAAGCCAAATCAAGTCAAAATCCAGCTCCCTTGCAGGTGAAATAAGACACTGAAGTCATTTTATTAACTACTATAGAGGGCTTATTTTACCTCTGTGATATTCCCATAGCCCATTTTCACTAAAGGGGTGTGGGAGTAACGCAAAACCCCCTCTCCTCTTGAACAAGTATCCCATTAGCTTCATTTTTAAGATGCGGTTTTAGGTCTAGTGGTAGTTCAGTATGTTTTAACTGAAGTTTCTAAAGGTCTGAAATAGCCAAATATTCTGTGCTTGTGCTATCAATCACTTGTCTACTTAATAGCAAATGAATTGGAAGAGAAGTTTGTCTAACATGTGGTTAACATTATTAAAGGGTGTATTTTGACCCAAATCATGCACTATGCCTAACCAAGTTATGGCTAAAGACGGTTATACTGAACATTTTTCATTTATAATATCTAAAACTGCTAAAATCACTGTTTATTTTGGCTTCAAAATATTACACTATTAGCAGATCAGTCTATCTTCTCCAGCTAACTTTCAGTTTTACATTGTGATGTTGACTCTCACCACAGTCGGCAGACAGTGGCAGGCACTCGTTGTTGCATTAACGAAGCTGAATGATCTGATTTCCTCACAGAGAAGAGAGTTCTCTCCGTGAATACCACTCAATTAGAGTACTTCCTCAAATATAATAAGAACTTTATTTTATTTTTATTCTCAAGAAAACTCACGGAGCCAATTCATCACATGGCTACTGAGAAATATATGCCTTTTTGGATACTCATGCTGAAGGAAAACAGACACGTGTAACCCGGTACCTGAGTTACCAGTGCAGACATGAAATGCACTTCTAAGTACATTATATGTGACTCATAGACAAGGAGAAGTAAACTTCCATACTGTTCATGCTTCTCAGGATCCCTGGGAAGCATACAAACAGCAATCTATTGTGTGATGTTCAACAGGCCCCATTTCAGAGAGTGTTGCTGGCAGACCTTTGTGCTGTGTCATTCATTTGATGTAGGTGGTCCTCAGCTAGAAAAGCTGATGTCACTGCTGAACACCAATAAGGATTTAGCATTTTTTGAAATAAAATTGCTGTTATTTTTGTGGGCCTGGTGGTTGTGTTGCCAAGTAACTGTTAATTATTTTCTCAAATATTAATTAGAATGTTGTGTTTTCAGCTACTGAAAGCAAAGGACTTGTCGAACAGGTTTTTTAGGTGCTAACAAACTTGGTTATTGTTGTACTGCTTATACATAAACACATCTACACATATATACTCACTATCACATGCATATATTCAGTCAACAAAGTGTGTATAAAGTATAAAGCCATGAAAACCATTAGGTTCTTGTGAGTTTTTTCTGTGATTAAATCAACCAGCTGCAGTTTTACTTTGACTTATTCCAGACAGCCCAACCTCCTCCTTGAAATGGGCCACGTGACAACCCTTAAGGAAATAAATGCCGTTGAAAATTTAACGGTAGAAAGTGCCCATCCCCCAAGAAGTCTATTGACACTACCCTCTGGCCGGTGCCTGTGTTTGTGTGAAGCACACGCCAGCAGTCCAGCCCCTCCCATTCAGAAAGATATACTTCATTAGCTTTCTCAATACCCAAGCTTCTTTTATTGCTCTTTAACCCAGCTGCCTGCCTTTCAAAACTGTCCATACAAATTCAGTTGTGTAACTCAAAAATTATGGCCTTGAACGGCTTTGACACAATAAAAAGAGCAAGTAATGTATCAAAAATACATTATTATTATTATTTTTGACTAAATAAAGACAAGCAGTCTTTGCCGGCATACTCACAGAGTTCTGGATTTTTTGTTAGAAGAGATTTTGAACGTACGCTCGTGAATGCTACAAGATATCTACTAATCTAATGCACATACATCTTTATATGTTTTTGTGTTTATCAGTATATAATGTGATCATACAGTGATCTGAAAAACACATCCTCCTTTATTTTGGCACATTGTTATAAGTGTCTGACTTCTGTTTAAGTCATTACGCAGTATTTATTTTTGTGCTTAAAATCACTTGTAAATACTGTATAATCAGATGGTATATATACGCGATTTCTGCATAGTACTCATTCTTCTCCAATATAAGAGCATTTTAAATAATTTTCCACAATATCTTTATTTTTAAATGTCCTTTATCATCTTGGGAGAGTGATAGAAAGTGGTTGTATATCATATAGAAAATGTAAATTCATACAGGGATATTTCATTGGTCAAAACAGCTAAACACTATGAAACGTCATGATGTGATTGGTTGAAATGCAGGAATCAGATTTTTGGTCCTGTTTGAATGATGCAGCCGCCAGATGCCAGGGTTGCTGGGGTCCCACTCACAGCAGAGTATTGCCAAGAAAATCTCTTCATCCGTTAAAATACCGTGAGGCCCTGTAACTCAAGATCAATAGCTCTGAGACAGGATGTGATATAGTTCTCCGGTCAGCTGATGCACACTGTGTGAGTGAACAATTCCAACAATAGTGAGAGCACGTGCCCCATTGTTGCAGTGAAACTGAGACATAAGGCCTTTCCCCTGGGGTTTCCTTCCACCTCCCATCTGTCTTTGTGCCTTTGATTGGTAGACAGCATGTGGTTCCAACGGTGTCTAAACAATGTCAAGACCTTTGGAAATGTTTTGGTTTAAAAACCCACAGCCAGCAGAATTTATTCGCACACAGTATGTGGCTGTTTTAACTAGACCATAAAAGTATAAAATATGCTGCTGCTGAGCAATACCACTATGTTGCTATTAATGGAGAGCTACATTTTTTTGTTTTGTTTTTATTTTAACGTTTTTTAACCTCAAATTACAAAAAAGTCACAATTAAATAATACATGTAAATACAATTAAATATAAAATAAAAATGTACATACTTGCATATATATACAGAAATAAATCTGATAGCTTGCATTTGAAATACTCCCTCAGAATCGTCCTTTGCTTATTGTTACTTCAGTTTCACCTCACTTTTCAGTAATTAACATGACCATCTGCTCAATGAGAAAAGTGTGTTCAAATTCATCTAGAACACTAAAACAAAAATGTAACACGTTTGGGGGACCAACTTCCGTCAAAAGATGGATCTCAGAAATCCATTTTTTATTCACATTACACCATAGTAAAACATGTGTTTGGACACAGAAAATTTACAATGATAAGAATTAAAAGTGTATTCTAAAGTTAAAACTTTAGAAATTGATGGTAACAACACATAAAAAAAAGAAAAACGTTGGAATAGCATCATGTTTACCACTTCTTCCCTACTTCTTTTAACAACAGTCCATATATTTCTGGGAACAAAAGAGCATTTGCTGGACTGGTCTTCAGTCTGCTCAACAGTCCTGTTTAGCAGTTCTGAGTCTTCTTGTATTTTCAATTTAATAATCCTCTAAATGTTTTCAGTTGGTCAGTTCAGCACCCAGAGTCCTCTACTACAAAGCCATGCAGTAGAGCAGTGGTCCCCAACCTTTTTTGCGCCACGGACCAGTTTATTCCAGACAATATTTTCACGGACCGACCTTTAAGGTGTCGCGGATAAATACAACAAAATAAAACTAGTATTAGAATTTATTTATTCATAAAACACGTGAAAAGACCCAGGAAAACCGTGTTAACGATAAAAACAATAACAAAATAATGCTGAAAACCGATAAAAACCCTGAAAACCATACATTTCACACCTGAGCCTCAACTCTACCAACTCAACGGTACCAAACGACTCACGGACCGGTACCGGTCCGAGGCCCAGGGGTTGGGGACCGCTGCAGTAGAGGGTTTAGCATTGTTGTGCTAAAACATGCAAGGTGTTCACAAGACCTTCGGAGAGAAGTCATTTGGATGGGAGCACGTGTTTTTCTAAAACAGTGGAAAGTCACCATCAATACCTTTCAAGATTCATGGTGCTCTTCCTCATGTACACACTGCCAATAGGAACCAATGTACCCCCATACCATCAGAGTTACAGGCTTTTGAAGTAAGTACTGACACACCAGATTTTCTGTCTTCTCTTTAGTTTGAAGGATGCTGCATTTTCCAAAAAGAATTTCAAATTTCAATTTGTCAGATCACAAAATAGTTTTCCACTTTTCCTCGGGCCATTTCTAGTGAAATGTGCCCCAGAGAAGCTGCCCTCTTCTTTGCCTGATAAAGCGTTAACCTGTATTTTTGAATGAGATGGGAAATTGTGTTCAAAGAAAAGTATTTGTGGAAGTGTTCCTGAGCCCATGTAGTGATTTCCATGGCAGAAACACACCAGTTTGCAGTAAAATCTTGGCATCCAATACCGATGTTCAACCTTGTGCACAGAGATTTCTCCAGATTCTCTGAATCTGTTGAAGGTATTATGAACTCTAGATTATGATTAATTATAGCATTCGCACTTTTACGTTTATTCTGACATTGTTCAACAATTTATAGATGCAGTTTTTGCAGATCAGTGAACCTCTGCCAGTCTTCACCTCTGAGAAACTCTCAGATGCTCTTTTTACACCCACCCATTGACCTGTTGCCAGTTAAATTAATTTGTTACAAAGTCTTCCAACAGTTGTTTCTTTTTGATACTACTTACTTTTCCAGCCTTTTGTTGACCCCAGTCCCAACATTTTTTGAGCAAAGTTGCTACCATCAAATTCAGAGTAAGCTAATATTTTTCTTAAAATGATAAATTATCTAGGTTCAAACATTTCACATAGTTGATATGTTTTGCATTTATGGTCTGTACCACACTTTTCACAAGTGTTTTCCAGAGGGGGTCACGAGCTGTTCCTTAGGCCTGTGTGACTGAGGTCAAAGTCATTCTGTTGTGTTTTGTTTATTTCATCTTAATCTGTGAGCATGGAATAACTTACCTGTAGCTGCATGCTATTTATTTTCCAGACTATGTTTTTCATTACAAGCCTGCCCTATTAATCACTACAGTCCCTAGTCATTGCCACTTCCAGCATTAACCCTCTCAGGCTCAAATTAAACTTTTCGTTGTTAATGCACAACCAAGTCCTGCAGTGGTACTTCTGAGTTAAAAAAAAACAAACTCATAAAATATGTATGTGGGGTAATCAGGTTGTTAGTTTTTAACTGTTGCAAATCGGCAACGCCTGCCTTGAGATGGTTAATGAATGGCTTTATACTACTTTACCAGCATTAGTTTTAAAAGCCAAAGACATGTAGATATTTCTCAAGACTGATGGGATTCTTTATTTCCATTCAGTTTTATTTACATAGCACCAAATCACAACAACAGTTGCCTCAAGGTGCTTTAAAGATCCTACACTAACTTGGGGGGTAAAAATGCAAAATACTGCAACTCAAATTTATGTTGCAAATTAATTGCCAATGTGACTGTCAATCTAGTTTTATCAGAACCAAAAGTGCAATTTGGATATTTTTTCTTTCTTTCTTTTCTTTCTTCCAGAATCTTGTATTAGCTTGTTGGTGCACTGGCTTCAGCTGTTGAGTTCTACATTTGTTCATGAGCTTTTTTCCACACGCATTCAGACTCTTGTATCTTCACTCTCACAAGAGGAAGATACACTTTTCATTATTCGTTAGCTATTAACAAAAACACGAGCGTGTTCAAATAATTGTTTTTAAATCTGCACACAACAGCGAGACTACAGGAAAGATTCGATTTTTCTAATATGCAAACTATATATTCTCTATTCATTAACACGTCACCATGAAAGCAAAATAAAAAAAAATGGATTTCTTAGTATGTCGAACACAAAAATTATAAATCTTTTTTTTTTTTTAACTTTGGTGGACTGATGCAGTCTTCTGGCATTTTAGCCCTTCAGTGACATTTGTTTGAGTGATATTATTTGAACTGGGTCAGAAAACGTTTGTGTTCCAATACAAGCTCTTAGGGAAATTAATGGGTCACATTTGTTCACACAAGTGCGCGTTGTCTGGGAGGCATCTTGCCCTGGTTTACCTCTGGGTGATGATGGAATTATTTGATAAAGTTATCAGCCACAATGTTAAACCCACATACAATATTCTTCAGGTGCCTTGTAAGCCACTAAGACATCCCTGAACATGGGCCTCGACCTGCATGTGTAACACTTGTCAAATTCTCAATCAAATTGAAATCTGGGAATCATGACCTGAGGGTTCCTAATAGATCATTGAATTGTAACACTTTGGTCCTTATTGTTCATTTAACCTGGCTTTAATATTGTGTCTGATTTAAATGCTTTTCCTTCTGTATTTTTCTTCTTCTTGAATTCTTGAAGCGTAATGCACAAACGTAGCCTTAGATTTGCTCCAGCTGGTTGCTGAGAGTATTTTTCTCTTTTGTTTGCTTGTTTTTGGTGAAATAATTGCCTCACCTTAATCTTCTTTTTCTTGCAACCAGCAATTTCTGGGTTATTTTTGTTATCGTTGTTGTTGTTTTCACTGCTGAGAGTTTTTATTTAACCGTTGGCACTTTTACGTACCCATCAGTATTTTTATCCACACTTACTTCTGTATAGATTGGGAACTCCTCCTGCACTAGTATGATGTGTTTCTTTCTCTCAGAACATCAACACAAACCTTGTTAGATATATTGTGCATTACATAAACTAATATAATGTTGCCAGTGAGAACCCTTCATTGCGTTGTTTGTTCTATCATAGGGTTGCTACCAAACTATAGATGCCTTACTGGCATTTGAATTAACTGTCTGTGGCTTGTGGGTGTCTTACCCTGAAATGAAATTTGTATATTCACAGAATATACATTTTTATTAAAAAAAAACCAGTAGTTGTCATAATTTGTGGGAAAACTATCACAAAGTTTTTGTAAGATTCAAATCTTAGCTGTACCACATTCGTATAGATATATCTCAACCTACAATTTGAATTTACCCTGCACATTACACCTTTACTATATTGCTGTTAGGCATCCGGAAAATCCAAATCCAGTGGCGTGAAATGGGACAGTCTTATTGTGTTGCAACGATTATGCCTATATGTACCTTCATAGGTCATACTGATATGAAGGTAATTGAAGGTGCTGTTGTGGTGTGAAGAAAGACTTCATCTATTTTGTATTCAGTACACTAGAGTTTGTTAATGTTTTTTTAAAGCCGTTGATGACAAATATAATTAATAGTCTGAATCATACTTTTAGCTCCCAGATATTAGTCTGGGAGCAAACAGAAACAGTCATACTGGTTCAGATAGCAGGAATACTATCTCTTCATCCAAATAGTTTCAGTCTGATTTGGCAAGGGTCGAAGATGTCTAGAGTAGATGTCTGCCATTGCTGCAATACAATGTCTCACACCAGTGAGTCCATATATTAAAAAAGTCAGCAGCATTCCAATATGTTCTTGTTTCTGTTATTGCAGAGACCTATAGCTTGATTACTTTTTAAAGAAAGGCACTTCAAGCTGATGTATACTTTATATCATAAAATGGAATATCAGAAAAAGGTAACTCTGGGTCCAGGATTTATTACCATAAGATAAGACTGGCATTGTTTTTGTTTTTATTACTTTGCTTAGGATAAATAATCATTTTCCCCAAAATATTTCCTGATTGTAATCTCTCATTTGGGTACCCCTGTGAAATATGTATTGTGCACTGTATTGCATGCATGCATATGCTATCTAACAAAGGTTTCAAAATGTTGTCTGTTGCTAATTAATGAAATAAAGCAATGATTTTTTCCATATTTTTAACTATGTAATGTTTTATTAGATAATATACTTTTACATAAAAGCATTTATTCTCTGTTTATTTTGTTATACCTTCATTCTTATTAGCTGACGTCCCAACTGATACAAAATTCTCAGAAATATCAATCACAGGCTTTGCAATTCATACTTTTTTCCAAGCTAATATTACCTTTCTCATCCCAAAATGCAGAAGCAATAATGAGTAGAAGCATCAATCTAACTTTCTGACACTTTACGCTTGAAGAAGAATTTTCATGTCAGGCAATAACTGCTAGTGAGCCTCAGTGGCACAAGCTCTGGGTCTGTGCCTACACCAAAGCCTAATGGGATAAATCAGCTCTTGCATAACTGGGGGCAATCACTCACTTCGTCTCCTTTCTGACAGGACTCAGTTATGGCTTCTGGGTAATATCATTTCTGTTATCTTAAGATATCAAATTTCTGTCTTTATTGGGAAAGACCTTAGCAAATGGAAGACAGTTTGCTTGCCTTGGCAAGGCAGGATGAAAAATGAAAGCATATTTATCCACCTCACAAGCCACATTTAGGATTGAGAGCTCAGGACTTTAGTGACACATTTAAGGAATCAAAATATTTCACTAACTTTGGTGTTATGGCTCTTTTTTAAAGGCTTACTTATACTGCCTAATAGATGCAGAACTTCTCTAGAGACCTTCAGATTTATGATAGTAGGCCATAGGCCATGAGAATAATTAAACAATAGGCTTCCCAAAATTTGTTTTTTATAATAACAATAATAACAATGTTGATGGTGTGCACAAAATAGCAGTATAATGGATATATGGATTTTATCAATACAGTTAAGTATGGACTTAAAACTTAAAAAACATATAGTTAGGGCTGGATCAGCTGACCCTGGATCCTTCCTTAGTTATGCTGCAATAGGTGTAGGCTGCTAGGGGATTCCCATGATGCATTGAGTATTTCTTTTTCATGTGTTAAAAAGAAATCATTGAATCATACTTGTTATTAATCTCTGGCTCTTTTCCACAGAATGTCTTTTATTCTTTCTTCCTTCTCTCACCCCAACCGGTCGCAGCAGATAGCCGCCCCTCCCTGAGCCTGGTACTGCCGGAGGTTTCTTCATGTTAAAAATAAGTATTTCCTTCCCACTGTCGCCAAAGTGCTTGCTCATATGATCGTTGGGTTTTTCTCTTTATGTATTATTGTAGAGTCTAATTACAATATAAAGCACCCGGAGGTGACTGTTGATGTGATTTGGCACTATATACATGTAAATAAAACTGAATTGAATTGAGTTGAACTGAAAGAGATTTGTGTGCTTGAGAGGAGTTTTGTCCAGATGACCACTCCCTCCCCTTAGATTTACATATACATCCAGCTACACTGCATTTGACTGTAAAAAATTTAAATATGATACATTTGCTATGTTCTTACTTTCTCACCACCTATCCTTTTCAGGAAACCAAACATGTTAGAACAGGCAGGCCAAGACTTCCTGGTAGCTCAGAAAATGCCTGGTAACCTGATTAAGGTTATGCTATGATATGATATTTGAATCCTAATCATTATCTTTTCCATTCTCTTCTTTAGATCTAACCAAATGCAAAAGAATAATAACTAAAAGTCTAAAAATCCTGTTTTATAACTGCAGTCACAGTCTCCTGTATTAATATCTTATGGATTAGAGCTCCACCACCCTGCCTGCCTACCTCCTTACCTGAATGTCATCTGTCTTTTAAACTGTAATGTATTTTGTCTGAGAGAAAATACACTTCCTTTGAAAAAAAATGTGAAAGCTCTTTACCTGTATGGAAACATTTTTAGGAAACAGGACTGAACTGTAGACTGCCGTATTCTAATTTAGGCAACTTGTATCTATTCCTACCTGATGACTTTGTGCTGTTTTATTTTTATTGCCATAGATGATGTGAAGCAGTGGAACGAAAAGGTAAAAAAGGAAAAACCTCTGAAGAAAGTCACTGTGCAAAACTATTAATGCCGCTGGCTTTAGCACAGCAAGAAAGCCTAACACACTGATCAGAAGACTTATGGTTCATCAGGAAAAATCTACTGATGTCAGATCTACCACTGTGAATGAAATCAGTTGTGCTAACACTCTTTCCACACTTCTTTTGGCAGGACAGAGTGATGCTTTGGTGTAAGAGTCCAAAAACATAACAGAAAAAAACTGATTTCTTGCAGCATTACAGATAAAAATAGAATTAGAAGTAACTATTTGGAGAATCCTGCTGAGTGGTGTAACTCCCAAAAGGGATAAAACTACCATTCAGTGAAATCTTGTCAGTACAAAAAAGATAAGAAGTGCGGAGATAAAATGTTGGAATTGTGTTTTACAAGAGGTTACATGGTGCTGCACCAAAAACACTATTGTGATTCCTTTGATTGCAACCATCCAACCAATCTGGAAAAAAAGCACAAGGAGGGTTTCATTTCAGCACTGTATACAGTGGGGCAAAAAAGTATTTAGTCAGCCACCGATTGTGCAAGTTCCCCCACCTAAAGTGATGACAGAGGTCAGTAATTTGCACCAGAGGTACACTTCAACTGTGAGAGACAGAATGTGAAAAAAAATCCATGAATTCATATGGTAGGATTTGTAAAGAATTTATTCGTAAATTAGGGTGGAAAATAAGTATTTGGTCACCTCAAACAAGGAAAATCTCTGGCTCTCACAGACCTGTAACGTCTTCTGTAAGAAGCTTTTCTGTCCCCCACTCGTTACCTGTATGAATGGCACCTGTTTGAACTCATCATCTGTATAAAAGACACCTGTCCACAGCCTCAAACAGTCAGACTCCAAACTCCGCCATGGCCAAGACCAAAGAGCTTTTGAAGGACACCAGGAAAAGTATTGTAGACCTGCACCAGACTGGGAAGAGTGAATCTACAATAGGCAAGCAGCTTGGTGTGAAAAAATCAACTGTGGGAGCAATCATCAGAAAATGGAAGACATACAAGACCACTGATAATCTCCCTCGATCTGGGGCTCCACGCAAGATCTCATCCCGTGGGGTCAAAATGATCATGAGAACGGTGAGCAAAGATCCCAGAACCACACGGGGGGACCTGGTGAATGACCTGCAGAGAGCTGGGACCAAAGTAACAAAGGTCACCATCAGTAACACACTACAACGGCAGGGAATCAAATCCCGCAGTGCCAGACGTGTTCCGCTGCTGAAGCCAGTGCATGTCCAGGCCCGTCTGAAGTTTGCCAGAGAGCACATGGATGATACAGCAGAGGATTGGGAGAATGTCATGTGGTCAGATGAAACCAAAGTAGAACTTTTTGGTATAAACTCAACTCGTCGTGTTTGGAGGAAGAAGAATACTGAGTTGCATCCCAAGAACACCATACCTACTGTGAAGCATGGGGGTGGAAACATCATGCTATGGGGCTGTTTTTCTGCCAAGGGGACAGGACGACTGATCCGTGTTAAGGACAGAATGAATGGGGCCATGTATCGTGAGATTTTGAGCCAAAACCTCCTTCCATCAGTGAGAACTTTGAAGATGAAACGAGGCTGGGTCTTCCAACATGACAATGATCCAAAACACACCGCCCGGGCAACAAAGGAGTGGCTCCGTAAGAAGCATTTGAAAGTCCTGGAGTGGCCTAGCCAGTCTCCAGACCTCAACCCCATAGAAAATCTGTGGCGGGAGTTGAAAGTCCGTGTTGCTCGGCGACAGCCCCAAAACATCACTGCTCTCGAGAAGATCTGCATGGAGGAATGGGCCAAAATACCAGCTACTGTGTGTGCAAACCTGGTAAAGACCTATAGTAAACGTTTGACCTCTGTTATTGCCAACAAAGGTTATGTTACAAAGTATTGAGTTGTATTTTTGTTATTGACCAAATACTTATTTTCCACCCTGATTTACGAATAAATTCTTTACAAATCCTACCATGTGGATTCATGGATTTTTTTTTTCACATTCTGTCTCTCACAGTTGAAATGTACCTCTGGTGCAAATTACTGACCTCTGTCATCATTTTAGGTGGGGGAACTTGCACAATCGGTGGCTGACTAAATACTTTTTTGCCCCACTGTATATCTATATGACCAGTCACCCTGCGACTGCCAGCAACCTTTTGCAACCATTTGCCATTTGTTGGGGAATACATATTATTCCCTAGTCACTAACAGTCAGGGGGCCACTAAGTGGTGACTGGGGCCTTAGTAAGAATAATCAGTGCACCTGTTTTCAAAGATATTCAAAACAGAACACAACCCCCTTCCCACTTTAACACAACAATAGCGACAGACTAATGGCCTCAGTAATAACGTTTTAAAGTAATGGAAACTCACCCAGAAATGACCAAATTGATTGGACGTGGGAGGATTGAGAACTGCTGGAACCAGTTTCAAAGGTACTGCTGCTGATAATTAGGCTCATACTGTGGTTCTGTAACAAGCTAATGCCAAAGAGAAAAGCCTGACTGTTGTTGGACTGTTGATGCTAAAAACTGCCACTGAGCCTTGATGATTTTTCTTTTGAAAAACACAATTGCTTCTTCTAAAAGGTGGAATGTTGTATGAAGTGTAAAATGCAAATTAAAACAGAATTCACCTACTGACAGCAACATGTTGCAAAAGAACTGTGCAATAATGCAGAGTAAAAATATATAATGGTGAAAAATCTCACAACTAATTCGTTTATTTAGTAACATATAGTACAAGAAGACAAGAAGAAGAGACAAGTAATGGAAATCGTGCATGAGGTCATGAGCAACTCCACTATCAGTGACCAAAGTTGCACACACAATGCAGCTTAAAATTTTGAGATGCAAAGATAAAAAAGATATGCAAACAAAATTCAGAAATGGAAATAACAGCAGTGCCAGATGATCTTAAGTGAGAGATCGATCAAATTGAAAGGTATTTGATCAGCTGCCGCAGAGGTTAAAGTGGGCTGGAATAATCAGGAGTGGTGTTCCAGCACCTTCAATTAATGATCAATTAATGATCATTAACAAAAAAAAAAATTTTGTGCCACGGACCGGTTTAATGTCAGACAATATTTAATTGCGTTACTTTATTAGCAGCGTCCCCCTGAAATGCGCCACAAAACATTGAGAGTAACATCCTCCTCTCTGCCACTTAATGCTCTCAGTTCGCTATGGGAACGCGTAACTATTCCTTTCAAAATAAGACACACAACTACAACACGGGAAAAAACCCAGAGAAACCAAGTTAATGATAAAAACTCTGACAACTCATTTCACACCTCAGCCTCAACTCTGGCGGGCCGGGGGTTGGGGACCGCTGTTATAGACAGTACTGCTGAATGAGTTACTTATAGTTTTTCATGTACTCCCAGCTGATAGCATTGAGAGACTTGCTGAGTAATAGGAACATTATAACAAAACATGACCTGCTTACACATCCTCCTTCCTTCTTAGTCCTGTGATGTATTCAAGGTGCAGATGGAAAGTTGCAGTCAAATTACACTACCAGTGCAAGTCTGGACACACCTTCTCATTCAATGTTCTTTTCTTTGTTTCTACTGCTTTCTACATTGTGTACAGTAGAAAATAAACCAGTTCTGTGGTTGGTGGGGATGTACACAGAAACTGAAGGAAGTTTACCATAAAAAAAAAAGAAATAGTTAGCAAAATGTGTTAAAGGAGGAAGAACTAGTTATAACAACACTGTTAGATGATGTTAACTGCTTCCAGTTACAGAAAAAAAAATTTACATTTCTTTGGATCTGTTAATAGCATAATTTCTCTGTGGTAAACTTGGTTATCTAAATAAATATTTAGTTATATTCTTTTTATTTGAAAGGTTAAATTAAAGATACATAATTGAATTAAATGTAACTGACAAATAGGTCATGTCCATATAACTTAACCAGATCACCTTAAGCGACCGTGGCTCAGGGGGTTGGGAAGTGTATCTGTAACCGGAAGGTCGCCGGTTCGATCCCTGGGCTCTCTGTCTTGGTCGTTGTGTCCTCGGGCAAGACATTTACCCTACTGGTGTTGGCCAGAGGGGCCGATGGCGCGATATGGCAGCCTCGCTTCTGTCAGTCTGCCCCAGGGCAGCTGTGGCTACAACCATAGCTTGCCTCCACCAGTGTGTGAATGAATAGTGGCATTGTCAAGCGCTTTGGGTGCCTTGAAAAGCGCTATATTAAGCCAACTTAAGCTTTTAAATTGAAATATGGTGGCATGATAAAATTACATTCATTCAACAGATTACTTTTTTGAGTGTACAAATCAGACAACACCCTGGAGCAAGCATATGGCGACTCCTTTTTAACAGGAAAAAACTTCTGGCAGAACTAGGCTCATAGATCAGGGTCAACTGATCCAGCCTTAAGTATCCGGTTGTTCAGTCTGACGTCACTAGCCGTGTCTGGGTCTAAACTCCGCTGCAGGTCCATATATCAAACGATCACTATGGCATTACTGAGAGTTGAAAAACTGTCTAAAGTCTTTCATCTTTAATAAAATGATCAGCGTTCTGCTCTACCAGGTGTAACAATTGAGTTTAACATCCAGGCATCCATGAAAACGGAATTTATGACATTTAATGGAGTTAGAAGTTAGCAGGGAGTTAGCTCGCTAGCTTCTAAATACAATATAGCATGTCCTGACTGCGGGGTTTTGGAAACAAATTAAAACGTACAGCTCTGCTATCACTTCCAACATAAATGAAGACCGAAAACTAAACAGCAGTGACGTTTGTAGGGTTACTGAAGTTTGGCTAGCTGGTATATAATGATGTGCTACGTGACCGCTAGCGACACAGCTATGTTAGCATAATATAAACAAGCTAACTTTTTTTCCACTCGATAAAAGTTACCGTGAGTGTTCTCGGTGGTCAGGAACAAATGTAATCGCATGGCAGGATGCTGTAAAAGGACCAAACTTCAGCCAGGAGAACAACTGAGATAATCCATCCACAATACGAGGTTAGTCATTCATATACTGCTGCATGGGCTGGGCTGTAGTTACATCCTAAGGTTTTAAAAACTGAGCTTAAATAAATGATTAGCGGTAATAAAAGCAGAGGGAGGTCAACAGTGATCACTGACTGTTTTAGGAGCTTTTTGAGATCAAATAGAAGAAAATACATAACATTAAACATGTTAACAACACAAAAGCCATATTAAATGCAGACTACTTTAGACCCGGAAGTAGGATTCGTCGCGTCATCACTGAACAACCGGATAGGCTTTATCATAAAGTCTTAAGCTTAATCTTTAAAGTAAAGAGGGTGTGTGTTTCCCAAAATCCAAACTGGGAGCTAGTTTAATAGATCTGTCTCTGTCAATATTCTTGCTGCTGTATTTTGGATCAATTCCCTTTCAGGGAGTTTAAAAGACAAATTGATAATAATGAATTATAATATTTGTAGAAAAGTCTGTGTTAGTGTGAACTACATTACCCAGCAGCCTCTGGGCAGTCATGGAATTCATGGGACTCCTGAGATAGCCTGACTTCATTCCTAGGCTAACGATGTAGGAGAGAGCTGCTGGGAAGAAAAGCGAATTGTCACGGCGAGTGAGGTGAGCCGTGTGGAGGAAATGAAGGAGGATCCAAGTGCAGGCAGTCGTGAAGGTGTAAAGGTGGTTTATTGAACATGAAAGTAAATACAAACGGAAAATGGAGCTGGAACTAAACTATACTGGGAAACAACTAAACTACAAAGCACAAACCTGAATGAGAACGAGCAGAGGAGAATGACGATGGACAGCAGGGAGAGCACACGGATGTGACATGGTAGATACACAGATGACGCAGGGTGGAATACACAGACGGACCAGCAACAACAATGACTGAAGACATGACTTAAATACACAGAGAACCACAGGGGAATTACACACAGGTGGTGCACAGCAAATCCAGCATGTCCAAATTAACACTGTCGGATTTGATTTCAACACTATTAAAGTGTCTATATGGGTCCACACCAGAGAGTGTTAATTTAACTCTTTTTGGAGAGTTGGAAGGTTAACTCTGATTTAGTGTTAAACACCAAATCTGTCTGGAGTTGATAATTTAACACTTGGTGTTAAGAGTTTATATATTAACTCTCAAAGAGTATTTTAGTTTAACTACGTAAGAGTTATCTTCTAATTCATTCTAAAAAGCGGGAATTTTACTGTTCTGAACTTCTAGAAATTTCTTTTGGAAATAAACATTTACTAAAAAGATGCAATGGTTTTTGAAAAACATTTATTCTGAACTGTGCACCACAATTTCAAAACATTTTCTGAAAGATGTAACAGTATACATGTTCTCACTTTCATTAGAATTTTGTTTATCAAAAGGTCTGACATGGTAAATGCAAATAACAGCGTTCTCATCACTTATTTCTTCAATACAATATGCATGTCCTTCATTCATCCCTTTGTGGAACTTCAACGCACTTCTGCTCTCCCCCATATTCCATCTTCACAAGCATATCCTGTGCAGAGATTGAATAAAAATTATTTGACACTAATTAATGGCACAAATAATCCAGTAAACAATTGCAGCACAGTAAAAAGGAATCCTCTTTGAGCCATTACTTGTGTAAAGTATTTTCCCAAAAGACAAGGACACAGGCAACAGGTAATACTGAACTAAATGTAAAACCTCAACTTTTTTCATTTTTACCTAAACCGTGTGCACAAAACTCTGGAGGGATCTATGCTAACGTAGAATCCAGTCAGGACGTCTGCTACTGCTGTTTGCTCGTTTTTTTTTTTTGTTTTTTTTTATGGGCGATCGTTTTCAGGCTTCAAGTAGCACCATTATACCAACATTTCACATTCTAGACATTGTTTTAGGTGTATTTGACCAAAGGTTTGACTGAAAATTCACATGCAAGCTTTTTTTCAAGGCTGTGGTATTTGCCCGCAAACAATACCTTTCAGCTAGCTAAAACAGAATATTATGCTATCAGCGAGCAACATGGCTAATGCCTTTCACACAGCTTTGTCTCAACTCCAAAGAGCCACAGAAGTAAAAGCTAATAACAATTGAAACAATCTTTGAAAAAATGACTTACCAAGCATGGCAAACAACTCAAATATGTAGAGCAAAATGTTCTGAAACGGCTTCACTTCAGCTTCGATTGGAGCCGTGCTGGGGGCGGAGTCTGTGAATTTACTCTGTTGGTGTCATAGCCCCTCTAGGAGTTCAGAGTTAAGAGGTCAAGAGTTAATGTTTCCATTTTAACACCTCCAGATTTGACAGAGAAACACTCATTTTTAACACTCGATTTTAACTACTATCATTTTACACCTCAGAGTTACATTAAAAGAATGTGACTCTGCTTAGAGTAAAATTAACTCTACTTTTGCAAGGAGACTATTAACACCAAAAAATGTAACACTTTTGAATTTGCTGTGTGGACACAGCTGGGAATAATCAACAAGACGAGACAAAGGTAAAACTGAACACACTCACATGAGACGCAGACCTTCACAATAAAACAGGAAACAAAACACACTTTACTAAGACACAGACTAGACAGAGACAGACTCGAAATGACATATGAAACTAAACCCACATCTTAAACCCAGATAAACAGAACATGGAACTCTAATAATAGACATAAACATTACCATAACACGACAAGAGAACAAGAACACAATCCCTGATGCAAACTTAAATCAAAACACAATAAACTCAAAATACTGGGTCCAACGGACCCAGAACCGTGACACGAATAGCCCATTTGTTGTGAATGGTGTGTGTCATATAAACAAACCACACCATATCACCCCTCCACATCCTCCTACATTATGCCATACCTGATTGTACCATCAGTCTGAGTGCAAATAAACCTCACCTATTACAATCTACTCACTGGATGTAGGCCTCTCCTTCTGACCGAGAATAGTTATTGCAGCACAAACCAGCATTAACTGACGTGCACCATTCTGTACAATAGTCAAGTCTAGAAGTAACAAATGTTCAGCATCACTCTGATAAAGGGTATTTCTAATTTTAGAGATAAATGCAAGCAAAAAAGTCACATTTGATGTACAGTGTAAATAGAATTTGTCCTAGCATGGAACCCTGTGGAACTCCATTATTAACTTTAATGTGTGTCCATTTACATACAGAAATTGGAATCTGTTAGACAGATATGATTCAAACCATTGCAGAGCAATATATTTGAAAAAACTGCATGCTCTGATTTTTGTGATAAAATATTATAGTCAACGATATTAAACACTGCACTATCAGAGGACATAAAAAGATCACGTGTACCTTCTCTTCAGATGTTTCTGTAGAGTGATGGATTCTAAATTCCAACAGAAACTCAAGTAATAAATAATAAATTAATGAGAATAAACCATTCCTCTGCAGATAATCAGTTATCTCTTTAACAGCTAGTTTTTCAATATTTTTTGTGAGAAAAGAATGGTTGCAGATTGGCCTATAATTAGCTAAGGCAGCTGGGTCAGGTGATGGCTTTTTAAGTAATGGTTTAATTACTGCCACCTTATAGGCCTCTGGTATGTAGCCCAGTATTACAGATAATCTGATCATATTTTAAATCAAATGATATTTTAAATCAGACCTAAATGCAGGCACACGGAGATGAGGGTGGAGAGCAAAAGGCAAGCCTTTATTTCTGGCAGCAATAACACCACGAACAAGAGGTGACAAGAGGATCTGAGAAAAGCTAACAAAACCTAAACTGGGAAAAACTAAACCTAAGGACATGAAGAAACCAATAACGAAGAACCAGAGACTTGTGAAAACCTGGAAAATAACGCAGAGGAAACACAGAGGATGACAAGCAGTTGATCCAACGAGGAACAGGGGGCAACACACACTATATATTAGAGATGGACCGATCCGATATTACGTATCGGTCCGATACTGACCTAAATTACTGGATCGGATATCGGAGAAAAATAAAAAATGTAATCCGATCCATTAAATATCACGAAAGCAGCTCACAAAACTTGTGACACGCCATAACTCACCTCAGAACGTTAGCACGTCGGAGCAGTATGCATCACGTGATAGAGCGGCTGTGGCATGCAGGACCGGTCTGTGGTCTGGATAGCATTTGGAGCTTCGCTAGCAACCCGGCATTTCATCTCCGACAAAGTTATCCCGAGAGAAGTAAAGCAAGTGTGTAAGTCCATCTCTGAATGTTTGTAAAGCATTCCTGCATTAAGCTTAACAAGCGACTGCCTCTTCTTGCTGCTACTTCAATCATGAAACTGCTTAACGATCAGCTGATCGGCTTTTCTGTCGCGAGTCCGTGTCTCTAGTTTGCTTTTGGCCCACTTTGCACCAGAAAGAGGAAACCAGCGGATAAACAACAGCAGCACGTTTAAGCTTGATAAGCTGTTGTTAGAATTTATTTAATATTACTTTCTACTCCAGGATCTTTTTCTACGTAGCTGACGCTGGTAACTGTGCAGGGGCGGATCTAGCAAAGTTTAGCCAGGGGGGCCGATAGGGCATTAACAGGGAAAAGGGGGCACAAAGACATACTTTTCTTTCTTATTCTCATTTAAAATGTCTAGCTTTTAATAAATAATTATCTGACACCCAAAGTTTTAATTTGATGCAAAATGAATAGAAGTCCATTACTGTATATAGTGACTATTAAGTCTAATATATATATACTGTATATACCCTAGTAAGCTATAGTACTTTTTCCTTTGGGAAGGTACCATCTGTGCAGTCTGCAATTTTGTTGAAGAAAGATGTTGAATCTATTTAATATTTCTTGAAAAATAATTGATTTCTGTGCATTTTTTTTCACACTGCATCAAATTAAGGTTGATTACGTCGATTAAGCATCATGAGGTGGAGCGTGAGGGGTGGTTCCCTATTTTTTATTTATTTATTTTTGTTGTTGCTGGGAGTTGGAACCCTATTAGTTAGGTTGCTTAATATTTATGCTAAGTACTCTTTAAAATACCAGAATAGGGAGGATGGTGTAGGTTTAAGTTTATTAGATTGATCAGTATTGCTGAACTATGAAATATTTTTTTTTGCATACAGGTATAAAAGAATAGCTTTAGTGTAGTTGTTGTTTTAAACTTGAGTATGAACTTATACAAAATGCAGCAAGATATTTAAAAAACAGCTTTGTTGATTAAAAAACACTATATCGGATTCATATCGGTATCGGCAGATATCCAAATTTATGATATCGGTATCGGTATCGGACATAAAAAAGTGGTATCGTGCCATCTCTACTATATATACCCACAGAGGGTTATGAGGAAAATAGGAACAGCTGAGACTGATCAGACATGATGAAACAGGGAGAAGAGCCAGTAGCTGTGTCCCTGCCTCGGTGGAGTTTAATAAAATCAGCCGTCTGCTCCTTGCTATCTAAAATATAACAGGGCACTGGCATAAATTCTCGACCATCTCACACTTCTGTTTAATCAGTTTTCTGTTTGACGTTTTTTCAGCTGTGTGAAAATCCTGGAGGAACCCACCCGATGGATTAATAAAGTTTTATTTCATCTAATCTAATAACTTTGATCTCAGCCAAACTGATTTGGGACAGCCTTCGTCGCGTCGCTGTGACGTAATCGGCCTACAAATGCGGCCTCAGGAGGATGCAGCCTACGTTTTTGGGACACAGCTACAGAATACACTGACACAGGACACGGACTGTCAAAGTAAAACAGGAAATACGTGAACATAGAGACAAGAATGACTGGAGGTAGCACGAAGGAGGAAAAGTAACAAAACCTAAAGACTAGAAATCACCAAACACTAAAGAAACCTAAAGAAAGACTGAAGGGGCTTGAAATACAAAACTAAACCATGGAAACCCACTAAATCACAGAATTCAAAATCTAACAACACCAAACACTGAGTCTTGAGACCTACTAAGACTTTGGCATGTCAACAGGAACACAGCTGGCAAAAATGTGCTATGGGATATCAATTCTGTGTGTAAAGCCAAATATCTGTACATAAAACAAAATTGATTGGTAGACTAAACTTTGCAACTGTGAAGAGTAAAATAACTGTTCACTTCCTTTAAACTATTTTTTCATAATGTAGAAAAGGAATATATGGAATCAGCGATCTCTATTTAATAGATCTGTTTACCGATCTTGCAGCAATCATGTTATTTGTCAAGGATGGAGCTCTTTCTGTGGGCTGACACCCTTTGATGTCTTCCTGGTTGTTATTTAGGCCTAAATACCTTGAACTCCTTCAGGGATAAATACGTAAGTTCCTCAATCCTCCCCTCACATGCTGCCACAGAGGATAAATTATACACAGCTCTAGTTTTACTTCCTCTCATCATAATAATATGCTTTGCATGGCTTTTCCACTTCATCTAGAATCATGGTAATCCCTGTGCTTCTGTGTAATTATCTATCCTCTAGGCTGATCTCAGTGCTCCTCACCTGCTCAGCCTAGTCACATTACCTCCTCACTTTTATCTATGACTCTCAAAGCTGCTGCCAAGGGTCCTCTTTACTCACCCCACAACTTTCCCCATTGCAACCCCCTTCTAACACACCCTTCTCTCAATGTCTCTGTCTTCTAACCCCCCCACCCACCGTCATTTCTCACTCTATCCTTCAAGAGGAATGTGATTATTAGAGAAAAAACTGTGCTTCAGAGCCAATTTGTATTGCGGATATATCCCTCATTAATTTCCCAACCATTCTAATAAGCAGAATGAAAAGAAAATAATGGAAATATAATTTGCTAAATTGACAAGGAGTCACTGGGTACCTGGGGGAACAGAGGCTGTCCTTTTCTGTTATGCTTACTGTCATACCATCCTGGCCTATGCTTGTGGCTGACACCAACTATTACTCAATGAGAAGATTTTTCTCTTTTCCTCTGTTCACCCTCTTTTTTAACCAGGAGCCTTAAAAAAGTGTTGTTGTTGGGGTTTTTTAAACATTTTCCAGCAAAAATTACATTATTCGTGATAATAATTTTTGTTTACTAGACCAGGGGAACCTCATCTTTTTTCCTCACATGCGTCTTCCAATATCAGTCAAAAAGATAAATATTACAACACTGATGGGTAGCAATTACCTTCAGAAAGTGGAAATTAGGGCTGCACGATTTTGCATAAAATGAGAATCACGATTTTTTTGGCTTAGAATTGAGATCACGATTCTCTCACGATTTTCTTTTCCAGTATAAATATTTATTGCACTTATTAACTGCACATCAACTTCGCAACAGTTGAGACTGAACATAAAAACAATAAATAAACATAAAAACAACAAATGTCTCACGTTTTGTTGTTGCCGCAAAATGTTGTACTGCTTGAAATTCCGTCTCCACCATTGCTCGACACTGCGTGAGCAGGTAGTGCAACAATAGAAAAATAGTTGCGGGACGGCACTGTGTAGCGTTTGTCTAGGGTGTTGATCATTTTCCCAAATCCCTGGTTTTGCACAGTGTTGATGGGGGCCATATCTTTGGTCAGGTGATAAGTGATAGCCTCCGTAATTTCTTTGCGCCTGCGGGAGTTCGACGTGAAGCGCTGTATAAGGTTCCCGTTATTGATGTTTGGGTGGTTGACCGGGACGGATTTTCTCCTGTCACTTTCTCGTCATCCCTGATGTGCTCTCCGTTGTTTTTTCCCTCCTAATTTTAGCAGCCAGCTTCTGTATCACGTGGTATAAGGCTCCGCCCTTGTCATTTGTTGAGCTGGGCCCTGTTTCAGGAAGCCGGTTTAGAAAACTCAGAGTGAAAAACGATACGCAGGGTTGAGTAACCCCGAACTGTCCAACTCAGAATATTCGGTTTCAGAAAGGCTGATAACAATTAGTTCAATCAACGCGGAGTTGCTTTAACCCCAAGTTAAGCACGCGCACGAGGATACATAAAGCCCTGATAAGCGGAGCACAGATTAAGCGAGTCACCATGGAGACGGAGGGAAAGAAGGCGCGGTCAATGTATTTTACAGCGCTTGAGGCCGAAATTCTGATGGCAGTATATGCCGATAACATGCAAATTCCGCGGAAAAAAGTAACACAGCCACAGCTGCAAAAGCATGCATGGCAAAACATAGCCGACAGAGTCAATGCGTGAGTGTTAATTTAAACATTGATCGAGGGATTTCCACCCATTTAACACGTTATTTTATTATATTTTATTTGTTATTTTATACATTTTATTTTGTGATGTGATGTGAGCGCAGGTGCAACCCAACAGGCCCCAAACGTTCCTGGCAGCAAGTAAAAATGAAATATAAAAATATAGTCCAAACAGGTAAGGTGTAATTGTATTATGAGCCATAGTGCTTGGTCTGTTTGTCCCATGTAAATCAATTGCAGTTAGAGGCTACATTAATTTTCTTTCTGTAAGCACTTATTGAAATTATCTGAGCACATTACAAGTACATATTTGCTTACTCTGTATGCTCAAATGTGACCCGTTATAGCCAACAGAAAAAAAGCGGAGGCCCGAAAAACAGGTGGGGGTCCTCCACCACCACCACTCACAGAGGCTGAGCAGTTGGCCCTCAGCCAAAACAGTGGGCGCCCTGTGGCCGAAGGCATCTCTGCGGGGACATCCTCTGAGTCAATAACCCCGCAAGACACAAGTGCCTACATAGGGGGTAAATTCAAAATAATACATGGTGTGCATACATCCTTTCTTCACAGTCACCTTTGCAGTGCGACTCATTCATTTGATAAACTCTTCACCATAATGAATTTGTTTGTAGTGAAGTTATTTTCCTACTGATTTTGCCTTCCCTCAGCCTTGGTTGTCTTTGAGAGCATAATGACAATGAAGTGTAAGCTGAGTGCTATATGTTTGTTAATTGCCATTTGGTCCCTTGTAAGTTATAAGTGACCTGTATAAACCTCATATTCTATCAGTTGATGGTGGTGGTGTACTGCATCTGGTGCAGCCTCCTGTTGAGCCAGACCAACATGCAGTTGTGAGTAATACTCCACAGATTATATGAGTTCACAGTAGAACAGCAATGTTGTCTATTTCTTTACTACAGGAAAATAATGAAGAAACATTGACAGCTGTTACAGAGGAGGAAGCAACAGAGACACTTTATGAGGTTTACATCTTTTAATACTTTGTGTACAGGAAACACAGGTGACCAATAAAGCCAGTTGAACAAAAAATCTGTTTATTCTTCTTTCAACATGTTGAGGTGATGGGTCAAAGGAAATGATTGTGACATATGGTGTCTCTGACTGCGCTTCCATCTTGTATGTCCGTGGGAGGGTCAGGATGTTCATGGTTTGGATCACTGCTGATGTTTGGTTCAGAAGGACAGTGTTCTCCTCTAATTGTGGCAATGTTGTGAAGAATCACACATGCCACAATAATGTCACATGCCCTTTCTGGGGTGACCCTGAGTCTTTGCAGGCACTGGAACCGGGCCTTAAGCATTCCGATAGTCATTTCAATTCTGGCTCTTGTCCTGCAATGAGCCAGGTTATATCGCTGCTGTGGGCCCGGTTCAGGGTCAGGGTAAGGGGTAAGCAAATAGGGTAAACATGGATACCCCCTATCACCAAGCAAGTAGCCAGTGAACTCTCCTAAGACAGAAGGATACACTTCAGTTCAAATGTCCCTGAAGCAATTGGTCTTTATATATTTTAAAGTATTCTCAACTCACCATGTCCAAATTTTGTGCTCAGTGTACATTCACGGAATATTTGTGAGTCATGGACAGAGCCTGGCCGCTTGGCTTCCACATTTGTCATAATGTTGGCAGCATCACATATGATCTTCACAGTGCAGAGAACACAAATTAGCATCCATTACTATAATGAAATAATTTGTTAGTTTGAAATGCTACAGGGAACTATGTACCTGTACATTAATGCTGTGGAAAGACTTCCTGTTCACATAGTCTCCTTCATTTACTGAAGGAGCAATGATTGGAATGTGAGTGCCATCTATACAGCCACTCACGCCTGGGAACCCTGAAAATAAATGTAGAATTTAAGTAGTAGTCCAAGTATCACCACATCATACATTAAGTTTTGGTCACCTTGATACCTGCAATTTTGTGGCATCCCTCTTTGATAAATCTTGTGGGTCTGTGACCGGGGAACACCACACACGAGTACAGGAGACGTTTCAGTGCAACTGTAACATTCCTGACTGCCCGACAGACGGTAGCCTTGGAAACGTGCTCAGCGTCACCAATATTATACAGAAAGCTCCCGTTTGCAAAAAACCGAAGTGCAATACAAATAATATGTACAGAACTGAGAGGATGTCCGCGATGTGTCACATGCGTAATATATGGCCTGAGGATGTTATTCAAATAAATTATAGATTGTGCTGAAAAACGGTAACGTTCACACAGAAAATCATCAGGAAATGATAAAATGTCCAAACGCGCTCTGATCACTCTCTCCCGGCGGAGAGCTCTGCGGAGAATTTGGGCTTCACGATCTACTGGCTCTTCAAGGACGGGGCACGCCATGTCTGACACTTCCTACTGTCAGGTTTCCGACAAAGGGGCGGAGACAGTCAGGGTTAGTTGTAGTAAACCTGCTAGGGAGCAGGTTAGCTTCACGGCGTGTGTCGTCATAGTGACTCACTCAGGCTTCAGCTGAACTCGCTTTGTGAAACCGAAAAACCAGAGTTTTCGTTAACTCAGGGTATACTTACTCAGTTTTTCCACTAAACCGGCTTCCTGAAACAGGGCCCAGGAAGAGTGAGCGCTTGTTTTCATGCAGATTACGTCCCGGATCAAAATGCGGTACAATCGTCGTCGTCGTCTTTTTTTTTTTTTTTTTTAAATCGTTGTCATTTGGAAATGAGATCGCACATAAGTATGAATCGAGATCGCGATTTTCTAACGATTAATAGTGCAGCCCTAGTGGAAATGCAATTTAAATCAGAATTGCTACATGTTTTTGGTTTGGAAAACATTCTGTCAAGAACATTTGAAAAACTATCACAATCGATAATATGATTTAATCTAATAACTGATGAATAGAAAATTAATATTTATTTGGACAGTGACACATTTGTTGCACACTTGTCTTTGTATACCACCATGATAGAGTGGTGTACTTGTAATTCTGAAACACTTAATGGAGCAGGTTTATTAAAGCTCTTGAATTAAAGCTGAAAGTCTGATTTTCAATTGCATCTTCACTCTTTGATTGAAAATGTACTGTGATTGTGTAGAGGAAAAATTAGAAAAACATGTGTCCAGATACTACTTGTCTTAACTGTATACACTACACATTCACTACTAAATTAATTTCTAAGCATGTCAAAGATTTCCATTTGCAAAGTGACATATTTTACTGACATGCATCTACGTTTTGGACTTGTAACTTATCAAGTATTATGCCTTCCTTTAATTTTTCAATGCTTAGTCTTTGAATGCCATACTGAGAGAAGACCAACAGTGCCTGGGGGAACAGAGTCAACACTGACTGGCTGGACTGGAGGCAGAGAGTCTCCAGACAGACATGAAGTCTGAACTTGGACTCCTGTCATGCATTCGGCATTTTGATTAGAAAGCACAAACCTAATTTTGACTGTTGGTCAGTCGCTGATGACAATATTGCTTTATATGTTCTGTTGCTGTAACACAATGGCATACAACAGGGAATGATCAGAGATACCAGAAATCCGACGTGTGACACTCAAAGAATACTGGAAAGATGTTGAAATCCATATACTGTATATAAAAGACAGATGTAGCTACACTGACATTAGGTTAAGACCTTATCCATACTTGGTGTACCAAGCACGGGTCGTAACTTGTGCCTGCCCTAAAGTATATCCCACTTTATTATTGTTCTTGACAGTAATGTGTATCGTGATTTTAAAAAATGATAATCTGCTGACATGATACTAGCCACTGAGACCACAAACTAATTAGGAAAGTGTTTACGGAGGACATAAACCAAGTAATAAGTAAGGCTGTTTTCCAACTGACTCTATCATCAGAGTTGCATTAGCAGCCAGAGCAGTCGCCTCCTGTTGGTCATTGAAAAGAATGAAAGTCTTGGCCTTTTGGCTTTGCTTTTCAGACCAGGAATGTACATCCATCTTTTAAATATGGTCAGCGGGAGAATTCCATATGGCATTTTGGCCCTAATGAGCCAATCATGTGCCATATAACAGCTGAACTAGGAAACAAATAAGCTAATTATATTTTCAATACTTCCTTTGTGTAAAGTTATGTTCTGGGGGGCATAAAGAGCTCATGAAAAAATTAAGGGTTATGAGCATTACTACTAGGTCATACTCCGAGGGCCGACGCAACAGCTGCCTGTGAGAAAATACACACAGTCACAGCAAGACTTCAGACACAAAACCCCGAGGCTTTCATTATTATATCTGGAGACTTTAACCATGCCACACTGGACTCTACTCTGGCTGCTTTTCACCAGTTTGTGAATTGTCCCACAAGGAGCAACAGGACAATTGACCTACTGTATGCTAATGTGAGAGATGCATACAGAGCCACCCCCCTCCCCCCACTAGGGAAGTCAGACCACAACCTGGTTTACCTACAGCCACAATACACACCCCTCGTCCAAAGGCAGCCGGTCACAACGCGCTCCATCCGGAGATGGACCCCAGAAAAGGAGGATGCTCTGAGGGACTGTTATGACAACACAGACTGGGATGTGCTCCTGAGCCCACATGGTGAGGACATAGAGGGGGCGACACACTGTCTT
This sequence comes from Diplotaxodon limnothrissa, assembly GCF_057381915.1. Classification (NCBI taxonomy): domain Eukaryota; kingdom Metazoa; phylum Chordata; class Actinopteri; order Cichliformes; family Cichlidae; genus Diplotaxodon; species Diplotaxodon limnothrissa. The sequence goes on from NC_140596.1 coordinate 26,460,213, forward strand.
ACAGACTACCTCAACTTTTGTGTGGACACGGTCGCCCCTGCTAAGACGGTACGGTGTTATCCTAATAACAAACCGTGGGTAACACAGGAAGTCAAAGCTGTCCTCAACATGAAGAAGAAGGCTTTCAGGAGCAAAGTGAAGGAGGAGATGAAGGCAGCACAGCGGGAGGTGAAACGCTGCCTGAGGGAAGCAAAGGACACCTACAGGAGGAAGGTGGAGCAGAAGTTGGAGAGGAACAATATGAGGGAGATCTGGAATGGTGTGAAAACCATCACAGGCCACAACACCAAGAAAAGCACAGTGGGGGGGACTGTGGAGAAGGCAAACGAACTCAACAACTTCTTCAACAGGTTTGACCAGCCCACAACCCCCCCACCCTCACCCTCACCTTCACTACAGAGTCCAATCCCCACTCTCCTACCTCCCTCGCTTCCCCCCCTTCCTGACACCATGACACCCCCCTCCTCCAATCCCTCTCTCAGCAGCAAGACATCTCCCCCCCTCCCCTCCTCCCAAACATCTCCCAGTGTCACAGTGGATCAGGTCAGGAGACAACTGAGGAAGCTTCGCCCCAGAAAGGCAGCAGGCCCAGACAAGGTGTGTCCTAGGATGCTAAAGGCGTGTGCTGCTGAACTTGGGGAGCCGCTACAACGAGTCTTCAACCTCAGTCTGCGACTGGGGAGAGTGCCCGCCCTATGGAAGACATCCTGCATCGTCCCGGTCCCCAAAAAGAACCGGCCCAATGAGCTGAATGACTTCCGACCGGTGGCACTGACGTCACATCTTATGAAGACTCTAGAGCGGCTCTTCCTCAACCTCCTCCGACCACAGGTACAACATGCCCAGGACCCACTACAGTTTGCATACAAGGCGGGTGTCGGAGTGGAGGATGCCATCCTGTACCTCCTACACAGAGCCCACTCACACCTGGATGGGGGGAAAGGCACGGTCAGGATCCTGTTTCTTGACTTTTCCAGTGCCTTTAATACCATCCGGCCCTGTATGCTTCAAGAAAAACTGAACAGGATGGAGGTGGACCCCTGCCTGGTGGCTTGGATCTCCGACTACCTCACCGACAGACCACAGTACGTCAGGCTGAAGGACATCACGTCTGACACAGTGGTCAGCAGCACAGGAGCACCACAGGGAACTGTGCTGTCCCCTCTTCTCTTCACCCTGTACACCTCTGACTTCTGCTACAACTCTGAATTATGCCACATTCAGAAGTTTGCAGATGACACAGCCATCATGGGGTGTATCTGGGATGATCAGGAAGAGGAGTACAGAAGTCTGGTGAGGAACTCTGTCGCATGGAGTCACACAAACCACCTGCAACTCAACACCTCAAAGACTAAGGAACTGGTTGTGGACTTCGGGAGGTCTAGAGCAGGTCCACTGCCGGTTCAGATAGAGGGGGAGGAGGTGGAGGTGGTCAACAAGTACAAGTACCTCGGGCTGTGGGTGGACAATAAACTGGACTGGTCATGCAACACAGAGCACCTGTATAAAAAAGCCCAAAGCCGACTGTACTTCCTCAGGAGGCTGAGGTCTTTTAACATCTGCAGGAAGCTCCTGAGGATGTTTTACCAGTCGGTGGTTGCTGGAGTACTTTTCTATGCTGTGGTGTGCTGGGGGAGCAGCACAGCAAAGAAGGACTCATCCAGGCTGGAGAAACTGATCAGGAGGGCTAGCTCTGTGGTCGGCATGAAGCTGGACACTCTGGTGACAGTGGCAGAGAAAAGGACATTAAAGAAACTGATGGACATTATGGACAATGCCAGACATCCTCTGCACACTGCCATTAACAACCAGAAGAGTCTGTTCAGTGACAGGTTGCTTCTCCCAAAGACAAGAACTAACAGACTTAAAAACTCCTTTGTCCCACACGCCATCAGACTGTTTAACTCCTCCCTGGAGGGGAGAGGGAGGGGAAACAGGAGGACAAAGGAGGGGGGAACAACTAAGCTGTAGTGCCTCTTCACCTCACTGTGCAATACCTTTTGTGCAATACTTTTGTAAATAGTCAACAGTGCAATAGACTCAATACTTGAAATGTGCAATTCACTTGTATTTTTATTTTTATTCCTATTTATTCTATTTATCCACTTCGTATATTTTATTTATATTGTCTCTGTATTTATATATATATATATATATATATATATATATATATATATATATGTGTGTGTGTGTGTATTATATATATATATATATATATATATATATATATATATATATATATAATATTCTGTAACTCTGTAACTTCTGTCGGTGCTGTGCTTTTTTGGAAATCGAATTTCCCAGAGGAACCCACCCGAGGGATTAATAAAGTTCTATCTAATCTAATCTAATCTAATCTAATACTCTAAGAAGAGATAGGGCACAAGTTCAGAATCAGAATCAGAATCAGAAAGGGGTTTATTGCCAAATGTTGAGCAGGTTTACAACATTAGGAAATTGCTGCGGTGCTTCAGTGCAAACATAGTGTCATAAATAGCACTTAAATAGACATGAAAAAATAAAAGTAGGGATAAGAATTAAAAGTGCTACGTAGAAAGATATGTGCATGAGCTATACATGAGATATATACATGAGAATAAGAATTAAGAGTGCTACGTAGAAAGATATATACATGAGTGCAGGTGGTGATCAGTGCCAAGCATGGAATGATGCAGTGACACAGCGTAGGGTCATGTGTTAGTGGTGGGAAGTTGTCCTGTATAAAACTGTGAATATTATGCTCTTTGCCTTTTTGATGGAACTAATATATTAACAAAGCAGGCAAATCAGAGAAATGATCAGTAAAAAGCATTTCACAATCAGATTTGAATGCTGACTCACTGCCGTGCTTTAAATGCACATTTATTCTGCTTCCTGATCAGATTAAAATAGAAGATGGCTTGATTAGCTCTTTAGCTTTATAGCTAAACAACATCTGCCGGGCTGAGCTTTGCAGATGTAATACCACACAGTTTGGGGATCAATCTTTTTTGCTGTTACACCACAAACAAACAGATAAACAATAAAACCACCAGAATCTGTTTGAGACTGAATAGAGACCATATTTTTTTAAAAACTGCTGGGGCTTGACTGGCAGTTTTCTCACACACCCAAATTAACCACACTAATTGGGCACACTGAGCAGAGTTTGTTTGAACCAAACCAAGCAGGTTTGATTTGCTTCAAACATATGATTTTGTATTCACAAAGCAACCGTTTTCACATGGATTCTCCAAATTTTGTTTCCATGTATGTTCCAAGTCACTTAATGTTCTTTCTTGGAGAACTAATATTCTTCCCTGTGCCTATATTTATTGCAGCTGTGTAAAACTTTCCATCAGAATTACGCACCACTGTGGTTTAGAAGGACTCTCCTCAGGGACAACACAAAGGGCAGAGGTGTTAATTATTCTACAGATCAGCAATGTCAGCAGAACTCTCTCATTGCGGCTAATTGTCCCTTTGGGGGTGCTCAGGTCCTCATTATGAGAACACTTTGTAATCCACTGTTGTTATTTAGCACAAGCATTTTAGTAGCATTTATGAATTTTAAAATGTTTTAAAATATTTATTGGGAAATATAATTTTAGCCATTCTATTTGATAATTTAAAGGTTATTTATTGAAATACACAAGGCCTTTTTTTTTTCAATGTTGTTGACTGGAAAAATAAATAAATGGAGAAATGTAGGAAAGACTCCCAACAACAACAAAAGCTCGTTTGCCTAATGAATCCAGTGGAGACTGTGCTAAACTATTACTGGCAGATCTTTCATGAATAACTGTTTGAATGTGCTTCACTGGTTCATCCTGCTAACAGAGGGAAGCTCAACCACCCTGAGACTGATGGACACATTGTTCAGATCTACACCAAAGAGTCAAATCACAGTAGGACACACTGGAAGTTCTATTCTCTAAACCTTCATATGGCAAACTTAAGAAAATTCAGAAAACTGCTCATGTAATTTGTATTTATACATTATAGATAGATAGATAGATAGATAGATAGATAGATAGATAGATAGATAGATAGGAAAACATGCCAGGAAACATGTTGACATTGTGAAAATGTTAAGGAGTACAGTAATTGTGTGACAGTTTTTGTAGCAGTTCCACAGTGGAGTCCATTACTCTCGCTTAAACCCATGACAGTAACATTCATTTTATCAACCATTTCTATAGAAGACTGACATTTTTTCTTACTATCAAAATGCCATGTGTGCAAATCCCACAGTTTGACAAAGAAATATGAAACATATTGTAAATGACGGATTGTATCAATTCAGATGTCAATTTTTATGTTAAAATGTTCCATTCATATTAAAAGAAACAGTAGTGCACAAAAGTGGCTGACAGAAACAGGATTTTGTTATTGCAATTCGTCAACAGCCAAACACTATCAATCGACTTGTCAAAAATAATGATTCTGCTGCCATCATTTTTAGATTCTAACAAACTGTTCACGTTCTAAATTACTGACATGGTATTTTTTTTCCTGTTTCAGCAACACTGGGTAAGGCTGCTGGCTTAGTAATATTTTGCCCTGATGCATATCTACAGTTTCAAAGGCATTCTTCCCAAACCATGCATTTGACAGAATGGTTTATTAAAATGTATGATTGCTTGGTTTGTTCTGCATTGCAATTACTCTCGTTCCTCGTGCACATTATAAACACCAAGATAATATGAAACATAAATGTCAATAGACACTTGTCTATGAAAGCAAAATAGAATATCCCACAGTAATATTGAATAAAGCCAGTTGAGGCACACTATAGGTTACTTTTTCCTTCTGAAGTCAATAAGCAGACAATCCTTTGGGCAAGTGAGAGATCGAACATTTTCTTTTAAATATGAAGCTCATTTTCTTTTAAATTCAGATTATAAAAAGTAATTTTTTCTATCCTTTGAGGTACCGATATCTCTCAAACTACCTATTGATTTCAGTGCACTGTGAAGAAAATCCACTGATACCTTCATTCCTCCCTTTAATCAAGACTGGTAATATAAATATCAACCAGTTGTAGTGTTTAATGCAGATTGTAATTGATTTGGGACTTACTATGTTGAAAGAGAAAAAAAAACACTTTATGAACAAATATTTTGGACAACACTACTTTGAAATCAGATGTTTTCAGTCCCATTGTGGCAGGTGTATAAAACCCATATAGTATATTTTAAGATCAAATCCTCAAACTTGAACCATAGGTCATTTTTCCCTATTGTCTTTGTAGAACATACTGGACTGGACCAAAAAATCTTATCTTATATTTGATTGTTTTATATTGAGATGTTCTGCACATAAACCATAAAAAAACAATAACCATCACTACAACAATGTGACACTATTTTGATAAGTATTTTCTATTGTCCTATTATGGCTATAAGAAACACATATTAGTGTGCTGGAGTATTGGCAGATCTCTCTGTTTCTCTCTGTGCTGCTTACCTTCTATAGATTCCTAACACTGTTTCATTTTCTCAGTCATTCAGTTCATATCAAAGCACATACTACTGTTTTTGTATCACTATAAGTCTTTACAAACACGGAGTTATCCCAGTTAATATGCTGCTTTTGTAATTAATTGTCAATGTAATGACAGTGACAGAGATTGCGGATAAATTATTAACTTAGAACAAAATGTGAAGGCTACATCTTTCCACATTAAAACAGCTGCCAGGTTTTCAACCAGTTATGACTTTAAGATTGTAAAACTGGATTAAATATAGGTTCTGGTGAGTTTTTCAATACAGGCTGCAGGTAGCACAGCCAAGCAACTCTTTGAAATGTACAGAAGACATTCAAAGAAGCCTGAACCTAGTCAACTTTTCTAAGGGAATATGCACAAAACACAGGGTCTAACATTGCAGGTTCCTAAGAAAACAGTCTCTTATATTATATTTAATTCATACTTGTAATTTTAATTGCATTTGTTTCCCATTTGGCAATTTGCAATGGGTGACACATTTTCTTAAATCATCTGTCATTTCCTGCTTACATTTATATATGTTTTCAAAGGCATTGTATTTAGAGCATTGGTTTTCTTGCATGCCCCACTTCACAAGCCAAAAAGTGCATACCCCACACTTTTTTTTGTTTTATTGAAATAAAGAGTAGCACAGAAGCATCAGTAAAGTGTCATAGTCATTCACCTTTCATACCTGCCCTACCTGCAGTGGCTCTATTCTATATATAACTGATTTAGGGGAATAAAATAGCCAAAAAAAGAAGAAGAAGAAGAAAAATAAAGGATGTTGGCTTACATACTGTAAAATGCAACTAGGCTGAAAAGTCCATGGGTGAAATATGCAGCCAATTAAAAGACCTGGGTCTGGTGAGAAAGTGCAGTTCCTCAAAAGCCCACTTGAGGCTGGCTAGCAACAATGCACACGAGAGTGGGAATAAATATTTATAAAAAAAAATACTTTCAGACTGGTAGAAAAAAAAAAGTTTTGTCTTATCGAGCTATCCACTGAAAACCATACAAGAAGTTCATTTTAAAATAACTTACTCAATTTAAAATGTGAATTCTTAAAGTTATAAATGATTAAGGAAGCAGCAACTTTAACTAACTAAGATTTCAGTTTTGTCTTGTTCAGTACTGGGTTATATCATGCGTCATATAGTTGGCAATTTATACCCATATATCTTGTGTGTCCTTCACTTCCAAAAGGTTGTTATCAAGAATTAATAAGAGGATGTGCAGACAAGCTTATAATATAATAATGTGCCAGTAGGATATTTTATAACCTGATAGGTAATTTGTTTTAGAATGCTGAAGGACACAGAGGAATTCCTAATTTCTCTTATTGTGTGATCAAGTGGATAAATAAAGGGACCTATACAAGCAACCTGTCTTTTGAAAGACAGTTAATACCACAGTATTCATTAAAATATACAGTGGGGCAAAAAAGTATTTAGTCAGCCACCGATTGTGCAAGTTTCCCCACCTAAAATGATGACAGAGGTCAGTAATTTGCACCACAGGTACACTTCAACTGTGAGAGACAGAATGTGAAAAAAAAAATCCATGAATCCACATGGTAGGATTTGTAAAGAATTTATTCGTAAATCAGGGTGGAAAATAAGTATTTGGTCAATAACAAAAATACAACTCAATACTTTGTAACATAACCTTTGTTGGCAATAACAGAGGTCAAACGTTTACTATAGGTCTTTACCAGGTTTGCACACACAGTAGCTGGTATTTTGGCCCATTCCTCCATGCAGATCTTCTCGAGAGCAGTGATGTTTTGGGGCTGTCGCCGAGCAACACGGACTTTCAACTCCCGCCACAGATTTTCTATGGGGTTGAGGTCTGGAGACTGGCTAGGCCACTCCAGGACTTTCAAATGCTTCTTACGGAGCCACTCCTTTGTTGCCCGGGCGGTGTGTTTTGGATCATTGTCATGTTGGAAGACCCAGCCTCGTTTCATCTTCAAAGTTCTCACTGATGGAAGGAGGTTTTGGCTCAAAATCTCACGATACATGGCCCCATTCATTCTGTCCTTAACACGGATCAGTCGTCCTGTCCCCTTGGCAGAAAAACAGCCCCATAGCATGATGTTTCCACCCCCATGCTTCACAGTAGGTATGGTGTTCTTGGGATGCAACTCAGTATTTGTCACGGTCCAGGGCAGCGGCCGTGTGAAGAGTGGAAAGGAGGACTCAGATGCAGCACTTACTCAGATGTGAAGGTGATTTATTGACAATACTGAACATAAAGTGGAGATGGCAAAACAGAACTAAGGACGAACTAAAGTGGGAGAAACTACACAAAGGGAGTGGCAAACCTGAACATGAAGGGAGAACAGCAGGGAGAGCACGCAGGGGATTCACCGGGTATGAACACAGACGACGCGACGAGGAGCAGAGGAAATCACACACTATAAGTACACAAAGAGACACTGGGAAATCACACACAGGTGGGGGAAACAGCTGGACCTGATTAACCTGACGAGACAGGGGAACACTAACACCAGGGACCAACAGAGGGAGCACAAACCCAGAACCCAGTGTCTAAAATCCCAAACACAAACCATCCCAAAACAGCCATGAATAATAATGAAGGCCGGACCAGACGATGATGCAGACACGAAGGCCGGACCAGACGATGATGCAGACACGAAGGCCGGACCAGACGAGGATGCAGACACGAAGGCCGGACCAGACGAGGATGCAGACACGAAGGCCGGACCAGACGAGGATGCAGACACGAAGGCTGGACCAGGCGAGGCTGATGAGGATGCAGACACGAAGGCTGGACCAGGCGAGGCTGATGAGGATGCAGACACGAAGGCTGGACCAGGCGAGGCTGATGAGGATGCAGACACGAAGGCTGGACCAGGCGAGGCTGATGAGGATGCAGACACGAAGGCTGGACCAGGCGAGGCTGATGAGGATGCTGAAGCGGAGGCTGGACCAGGCGATGCTGATGAGGATGCTGAAGCGGAGGCTGGACCAGGCGCAGTGGGTGAAGATGAGGATGCTGTGGCCGAGGATGCGGGCACGAAGGCTGGACCAGACGAGGATGCAGACACGAAGGCTGGACCAGGCGATGCTGAAGCAGAAGCCGAAGCCGGACCAGGCGTGGATGAAGCTGGAGATGAAACCGGGCCAGGCGTGGATGAAGCCGGACCAGGCGTGGATGAAGCTGGAGATGAAACCGGGCCAGGCGTGGATGAAGCCGGAGATGAAACCGGGCCAGGCGTGGATGAAGCCGAGGATGAAGCCGGACCAGGCGTGGATGAAGCCGGGCCAGGCGAGGATGAAGCCGGACCAGGCGATGAAGAAGCTGTAGCTGAAGCCGGGCCGGGCGAGGACGAAGCTGTAGCTGAAGCTGGGCCGGGCGAGGACGAAGCTGTAGCTGAAGCTGGGCCGGGCGAGGATGAAGCTGGACCAGAACCAGGCGAGGCTGAAGCTTCAGGCTGAGGCGTGGCAGTAGCAGGTGGTAGCGCTGCAGGTGATGGTACTGCAGGAGGCGGCGCTGCAGCCACAGGTGGAGAAGCAGCCACAGGTGGAGAAGCAGCCACAGGTGGCCCGACGGGATCCTCGGGCCCCCCAGCCGACGTGGCAGTCAGTGTGGCATGAGGCTGGACGGGCTCCTCGGGCCCCCCAGCAGGCGAAGCAGGAGGCTGGACGGGCTCCTCGGGCCCCCCAGCAGGCGAAGCAGGAGGCTGGACGGGCTCCTCGGGCCCCCCAGCGAAAACAGCCGCAGAACCAGTGGGCACCGGGGCCCCCGGCACACATGAAACAAAACCAGTAGGCACGTGGGCCTCTGGCACACATGAAACAAAACCAGTAGGCACGTGGGCCTCCGGCACACATAAGGAGGGCTGCAGCTGCGCAGAGCACTGACCCTGCTCAGGCAGTGACAGCCCGGTGCAGTTCACAGCTGGCATCTTGGCCTCCAGGGGTCCAGAGTAAGCTGAGGGCAGTAACCCAGCCTCTGGGGAAGCCCCGGAGTGAGCAATAGTCTCTAATGTAGCCAGCTTTTGAGGAACAGGTCCGTAGTGAAACAGTTTGTCTCCCTGCTCAGAAACAGCGGTGGAAAAACAGTGTGAAAATTGTGGCTTAAGGGAGGCTAATGGTTGAGCTACAGACTGGGAAGCTTGTGGTTGGACACAGAACTGAGCCGGAGAATGGCAATAAAGTCCTGGCTCAGAAGGAGCGGCAGAGACACAGTCTGTCAGTTTTGCAGCGGGTTTGTACACGCCCACTTGGAAAGGATCCGTTACCACGAAGGTAGGTAAGCGATCCATACAGTCTCCCATCCCGCTCTGAATAGCCCCAGAAAACAAAGTCCCGGAAACCGGGGAAGGCAATGCATCCCGCTGACTCACCGCATCGGGCTGCTCGAAAGTGAATGCAGACGGGGGGTGAAGTCCAAGGTCCAAAAGGAGAAACTCCCGCTCCCACGAACAGAGCGAGTCCAGCAGCCATGGGAGACCGGTCACCAGACGCTGTAGCCGCCTCTCTATAGCGCGCTGGGACGTGCCACCCGGGCTTTCCAGCCACAGGTCGATCAGCTCCTGTGTGGCATCGATGAGCGTCTCCCGTAGCTCCCTGGACGGATTAAGCGCTGCTGGGTCCATCTTGTGGTCGCGTCGTACTGTCACGGTCCGGGGCAGCGGCCGTGTGAAGAGTGGAAAGGAGGACTCAGATGCAGCACTTACTCAGATGTGAAGGTGATTTATTGACAATACTGAACATAAAGTGGAGATGGCAAAACAGAACTAAGGACGAACTAAAGTGGGAGAAACTACACAAAGGGAGTGGCAAACCTGAACATGAAGGGAGAACAGCAGGGAGAGCACGCAGGGGATTCACCGGGTATGAACACAGACGACGCGACGAGGAGCAGAGGAAATCACACACTATAAGTACACAAAGAGACACTGGGAAATCACACACAGGTGGGGGAAACAGCTGGACCTGATTAACCTGACGAGACAGGGGAACACTAACACCAGGGACCAACAGAGGGAGCACAAACCCAGAACCCAGTGTCTAAAATCCCAAACACAAACCATCCCAAAACAGCCATGAATAATAATGAAAGTAATAACAATAAAGAACATAAACATAAAGTCACTGAGTCATGGTCGCAGGACCATGACAGTATTCTTCTTCCTCCAAACACGACGAGTTGAGTTTATACCAAAAAGTTCTACTTTGGTTTCATCTGACCACATGACATTCTCCCAATCCTCTGCTGTATCATCCATGTGCTCTCTGGCAAACTTCAGACGGGCCTGGACATGCACTGGCTTCAGCAGCGGAACACGTCTGGCACTGCGGGATTTGATTCCCTGCCGTTGTAGTGTGTTACTGATGGTGACCTTTGTTACTTTGGTCCCAGCTCTCTGCAGGTCATTCACCAGGTCCCCCCGTGTGGTTCTGGGATCTTTGCTCACCGTTCTCATGATCATTTTGACCCCACGGGATGAGATCTTGCGTGGAGCCCCAGATCGAGGGAGATTATCAGTGGTCTTGTATGTCTTCCATTTTCTGATGATTGCTCCCACAGTTGATTTTTTCACACCAAGCTGCTTGCCTATTGTAGATTCACTCTTCCCAGTCTGGTGCAGGTCTACAATACTTTTCCTGGTGTCCTTCGAAAGCTCTTTGGTCTTGGCCATGGCGGCGTTTGGAGTCTGACTGTTTGAGGCTGTGGACAGGTGTCTTTTATACAGATGATGAGTTCAAACAGGTGCCATTCATACAGGTAACGAGTGGGGGACAGAAAAGCTTCTTACAGAAGATGTTACAGGTCTGTGAGAGCCAGAGATTTTCCTTGTTTGAGGTGACCAAATACTTATTTTCCACCCTAATTTACGAATAAATTTTTTACAAATCCTACCATGTGGATTCATGGATTTTTTTTTCACATTCTGTCTCTCACAGTTGAAGTGTACCTCTGGTGCAAATTATTGACCTCTGTCATCATTTTAAGTGGGGGAACTTGCACAATCGGTGGCTGACTAAATACTTTTTTGCCCCACTGTAAACAGCTAATTCACAACAACTCCCCCTTATGTCTACAGCTCATAATATCAGTGTTCAGATTTCATTAGCTATAAAAATGACCTCAGTCAAGAAACCTTTGCCTTAACCATGCTTATTATCCAGTGCTTACATTGCATAACTGTTATTCACAGAAATTGTAGGAATAATTTACTAGCAAAGGACACTTAAAGACATTTCCATTTGACAAAATGCAAGGGTTGTGGAGAACATACCAACCACCAACAACACTTCATAAATACAGTAAAATTTCCTAGACATACCATATATAAATGATTATGAATATCCTTACCCAAGAAGTGTGAATACATAACACAGCCAGATGACAGCAGACATAATACACTGCAACTAATTCAATCTTTCACTACACGTGAATTTTCACAGGCACACTGTTTCACTGCATAAAAAAAGCAAAAAAGGGGGTTTTCTTTAAAACTGCGTTATTACCCTGAAATTTGTGCCACAGTGGTAGTAGCAGCACACATAACCCCACACATCGACCTGTCTTCAACACCTTTAGCACTGTACTGTTAAATTCATCAGCACTGCATCCAAACTATGAAACTCCTTCTTTTAAAAAAAATGCTTTAACAACATTAAAGTTTTCCTCGAAGCAGATGGGTTTAACCTGGCCTATATTCAGGGTGATGACATTTTTCTGTGTCTTGTGAACTTCGCAATGTTTGTATGTGGGATCGCTGTCATTTATTGCGGCAGACGACCTGTCGTCTTTAACATTTATCGGTTTTGCTTTAAACTGTTTGTCAGATGGCATGCTTTTAGTTATTGCTCTGTAGTGACCTTGATTCTGATGAAAGCAAGCCAGAAAAAAATATGAAATGCATTATCTGTAAGACAAACTACTAATATTGCGCAAGGCCAATAGAAATTGTCTCATACAAGGACATGTGAAGATTGTAAAACCTTAAATTCCCCTAGATATACCTTGAAACATAATCAGATTGTAAAAATACTATTCATAATAGCATTTTTTGAAGCTGTAAATGCATGGATGGTGTTAATAAATGGCAGCACTCTGTAATAGGTGAATACTACACACACAAGACAATCGAATCAGGCGAAATTGGTTGCAACCTGGAGAGGATCCTTGTTGCTTTTTTGCCAACCTGTGATGTCCATCCTTTCAGTCCCATTCTCATTTGAGTGCAACCTCTTTCCACAACACTTTCTCTTTTAAAAAAAATCAGAAAACCTCTCTCCATCACTTAACATATCCTCTACCCCTCTCTCAATCCTCTCTGCAAAAAGGCTTCTCTTGTCCTCATAGCGTCTGGAAAAAAGGAAAGCCTCAGTCAGCCACTCTCTTCCTGTCTCACCCATTGAAACATCGCTCATCTGTCGGCCCAGAAAATAAGCTGTCAGGATGGAGAAAGCCACTTGTCTAAGGATCATATTTATGTAAGAGTTGTGTCTGCTTCCAATTTCACGTAGGTGCAACATCTTTCACCTTCAGACGCCACTCCAGGAAATTCATGTATTTTCTCCATGTGATTGCAAATTGCTCCTGCACTCCACGTCCCTCGCTCTTATTTCTCCTGCTGCTGATGGATCAGGTCTGTGGTTACTGGCAGCTGCATTTTCCATATGGATCAATAGCGCTGTATGCATTGCTGATCACAGAAGACTATGAATATTTGATGCTGCAGTATTATTTTGTTTAGAAGACATAAATCTTACGTAATCTACAATCAACATTCACACCACAGGCATTTTATTTGCAAAACTTGAGCTAGAATGAAGAAGAAAAGCATGTAAGTAGTAATGGGAGATTTGGATGGCAGGTTGATGAAAGTAGCATGATTATGCTGCCTGTTTGATTAAGTGGGCTCGGTTTTGAGTCTTACAGCCTATTGGAGAAGGACTGTTGCGTGTGTTGGGGCTTAAGAGGGAGAGGTCAGGCAAGAAACCAGTGAACTCGCAAAGGTTATACAGTGTTAATATATTTGAAAAATAAATAAATAAATAAACAAACTGTTGATTGAAATGTGTTCAGTTTTCAATTTTTTATTTTATCAGTTTCTGAGAAAAAAGTGAGCTTAACTCATCAATGTGAAAATGTGTGTATCAGGGGGCTTATGTTGGATGCTCCTCAGTTTCCCAGATTCATGCCTGATTAGTTCCCGTATCATGGATAGTATATCTAATACATGAAGAATGCTACTGAAGGCTTGACAGGTCCCTCCCTAAATATACAGTGTTTAAGCTGGATAAAAGATCATTTATCCTTATGTCGCATTATATTAATTTTTAGTGTTAAGAATGTAGGGTTAGGGTTATTCCACAACTTATATCATATAACAAAAACTGATATAACTCTAAATACATGTAATCATTCTCCCATTCTCTAGTTTATGTGGAACTTACATGAAGACACATTAACCTAGATCAAAACCACATGTGTTTAAAACCTAATACATTTATATAATGTCAGTTAACACTGCATGAGCTTTGTCTGTGAAGGTTCTCAGTCATCCAGGTCATCGTAGTCTAAGGAGCTGGGAAAGAAAAGCGTCTGGACTTCTTTAAGTTGCTTGAAGACGTTTCACCTCTCATCTGAGAAGCTTCTTCAGTTCTAAGAGTCAACTGAAAGAAAATAAAGAAACAAAACTTTCCCCAATAGTGGATTGGTAGAATACTTAAACAACTACGATTTAACAAGTTAATATTCTTATATCTTTGTTCTGTATCAGTCATTAATAAGAGCAAAAGAGCAGCAGAAGCAACACAATTTTCTTAGTGACCCAGTTGCAAAACAATCTTCTCTCTGGGAGAGTAATGAGGAAACATATTACATTGCACTTATAACAGAATGTGCAAACCCTGCATGTGGACCGTGCATGTGGCTAGAGCTATGTATGCACAAGTGAGAAAGCAAACCACTGGGTCATATGTGAGTGACTGTTCTGTAGCCACACTTTGATGTAGTGTTTTGTCAACCCCCTCCTGATGCCACCCCCACCCCCACCCCATTTTTTTTTTTTTTTTTGCTTGTGATAAACGTAAGCTGTCTCTATCAAAGCAGCCCAGCATGACGCTGTTCTGTGTGTCCACTGGGCCCCCAAAAGCTTTAGATGGTGTGAATAGTGCAGTCGGAGTGGGCAGGGCTGGTGTGTTACAGTGTTAGATAAAACGAACGTCACAGTGGTGGTGTGAGCCTCACACGGCAGGAAGTTAAATAACCATGGCAATGAACTGAACAAGCTTTGAAGACAGCGTTCCACATTGCATTGGAAATATGTAAAACAAAATCTTACTTTTCCATGTTTTTTTCTCCACCTTCTATTTAGATTTTTCTAAACTGCTTTTCAACATTGCTCAACATTTGGTTGCAGATCAATGATTTCACATATTTTTATTTAGTATTTTTTTAACACATAATGACAGTCAGCTGTGATCTTGCATTTGGCATTTAAATCATAACCCTTGCATTGATGTTCATAATCCACCTATTATTATCCTAGTCTGTCGCATTTCATGCTAAATAAAGCTGTGCATTGTGTAGTTTTTCAAGTTTTTTCCACTTTGCATAATATTCCCTTTGTTAATGTGACACCAAGGCGGAGTAACAAGTAAATCCTAAGAGCTGAACTATATCTAAAATCTGATTAGGACAGTTTGGGAGGAAAAGTCTGTTTTAATAAGGACGTTTAAGTCACATTAAAGTGCCTTCACATGCTGTTCACTTTATGTGTTATGTTTTGTGGAGAAAGACCATTCACTTTTTTGCTGTGTGAGTGTGTGGCTGCAAATACACATTAAATTGAAGAGTGCATTTTCAGTAACAGTTAGATATCCGTCTGATCTTGGAGTTCATAATGGGAACTGTTTTAATGGTGTAAAAGTCAAACGATAGTCATCTCTTTTTCTGACAAAAGCAAGCTCAGACCTTTGATCATGTAGTATCTCAAAGTAATAATTATTAGGCCTTAACATTAAATAATGGAAGAGACTTGAAGTGGAAAAAGCAGTTTGAGGATTGTTTGAGATTACTGTAAACCATTTCCAATTTTCATTTTGCTCTCTTTCGTAAATCTGCAAAATGTAATAATAATTTTCACTTCCTTTACATTGAGCTATCAGTTCCAAATGGCTACAGTTACCTGGCATAGTTTTATACTGCTGCAGTCACCCGAGGTGTGTTCTTACAGCACAGTTATATCCTTACAGACAAAATCCCTCAATACTGTGAAAGCCTGCTCAGTAAATAGTGGTCTTAAGAACTTGGGGTACTGCCTACTTTGTCTAGACTTAACACCACTGTGACATGTACATGAGCACTGTGGGATAGAGACAAGCTGAAGCGGGAAGACAGACAGAGGCCAGGAGACAGAGATTAGAAGCAGGACAGCGAAGACAGATGCAGTTGGGGGGGGGGGGGTTAATCCTGTCGGTGAGTGAGTGATCATGTCCGTCCACCCAGCTGTGGCGCCATCAGGGGCCACAGGGCTTGCTGGAAGTCTGATGAGGCGTCACTGCCGTCTGCTGTTGGAGAAATCTCTCACCCAACAGTTCCTGTCAGCAAGTGGAACAGTCAACCAGGTAGGAGGGGAGGCAGAGAAAAGAGAGAGACAAGCAGCTGGAGTTGGTTAGAAGGAACACGTCGGTTTTAGCCATAATTGTTGGGATTATTAAAAGAAAAGATCCTTACTGTTCACTTGTTGTCCACCATGTTCTTTTTTTTGTTGGTCTTTTTTTCTTGCCACCTGAATGTGAATAGGGGTTTAAAGAATTAATTGCTTTTTATAATGAGATAATTAAGGCTGGTGTGATTAATTGCAGTGTGAGGTTATCTTCAAGGTCCCTACCTAGGCATTAACGAGAGTCTGTCCCAGCAGGATATCACAAGCGTGTCACCTTTCACCTGCCCAGTAGATGGAGAAGAGAACACCCAACCCAGAGTAGTTATTTTAAAACAAATGATTTTAAAACTGTAAAAAATACTCAGTGTTTTGACATAATTTGATTCAAATTCAAAACAGATGCTGACCATATTTCATTATCACTGTCCCTGCCATTCCACATAACTCTACTTGCTCTTGAGGTGACTCTTGACATCACCTTCACACAACCTAACAGCATTATGAACAACAGCTCTCACAGGTATGTGCTGTATAGGCTGGATATCATGTGACACTCACGTAACACATCACTTTTCATCGGTAAGCAAAAGCAGATGATGACAGTGCAACTAAGGTTCTATAACAGGAGCAAAACAGAACCGTATGCTAACACTGTGTGTGAGAACAATAATAAAAAAGTGAAAAAAAAAAGTGCAGCATTAAGATGAAACAGTATTTATAATTCAGACCATTAATGCTTTGGGTGCCCAGAGGATAAATTGCAGCTCATGAATCTTTTTTTCTCCTGGCAAAATAATATTCTTGGTTTGACTTTACTAAATTCCAAGTTGTTTGTCTTAACTCTCCACCAAATTCCCCTTAGGAGAAATGAGGAATAAAACCAAAGATCAAGCTTAGACAAATGACCTAAGTACAGGGAGTGCAGAATTATTAGGCAAATGAGTATTTTGTCCACATCATCCTCTTCATGCATGTTGTCGTACTCCAAGCTGTATAGGCTCGAAAGCCTACTACCAATTAAGCATATTAGGTGATGTGCATCTCTGTCATGAGAAGGGGTGTGGTCTAATGACATCAACACCCTATATCAGGTGTGCATAATTATTAGGCAACGTCCTTTCCTTTGGCAAAATGGGTCAAAAGAAGGACTTGACAGGCTCAGAAAAGTCAAAAATAGTGAGATACCTTGCAGAGGGATGCAGCAGTCTCAAAATTGCAAAGCTTCTGAAGCGTGATCATCGAACAATCAAGCATTTCATTCAAAATAGTCAACAGGGTCGCAAGAAGCGTGTGGAAAAACCAAGGCACCAAATAACTGTCCATGAACTGAGAAAAGTCAAGCGTGCAGCTGCCAAGATGCCACTTGCCACCAGTTTGGCCATATTTCAGAGCTGCAACATCACTGGAGTGCCCAAAAGCACAAGGTGTGCAATACTCAGAGACATGGCCAAGGTAAGAAAGGCTGAAAGACGACCACCACTGAACAAGACACACAAGCTGAAACGTCAAGACTGGGCCAAGAAATATCTCAAGACTGGTTTTTCTAAGGTTTTATGGACTGATGAAATGAGAGTGAGTCTTGATGGGCCAGATGGATGGGCCCGTGGCTGGATTGGTAAAGAGCAGAGAGCTCCAGTCCGACTCAGACGCCAGCAAGGTGGAGGTAGAGTACTGGTTTGGGCTGGTATCATCAAAGATGAGCTTGTGGGGCCTTTTCGGGTTGAGGATGGAGTCAAGCTCAACTCCCAGTCCTACTGCCAGTTTCTGGAAGACACCTTCTTCAAGCAGTGGTACAGGAAGAAGTCTGCATCCTTCAAGAAAAACATGATTTTCATGCAGGACAATGCTCCATCACACGCGTCCAAGTACTCCACAGCGTGGCTGGCAAGAAAGGGTATAAAAGAAGAAAAACTAATGACATGGCCACCTTGTTCACCTGATCTGAACCCCATTGAGAACCTGTGGTCCATCATCAAATGTGAGATTTACAAGGAGGGAAAACGGTACACCTCTCTGAACAGTGTCTGGGAGGCTGTGGTTGCTGCTGCACGCAATGTTGATGGTGAACAGATCAAAACACTGACAGAATCCATGGATGGCAGGCTTTTGAGTGTCCTTGCAAAGAAAGGTGGCTATATTGGTCGCTGATTTGTTTTTGTTTTGTTTTTGAATGTCAGAAATGTATATTTGTGAATGTGGAGATGTTATATTGGTTTCACTGGTAAAAATAAATAATTGAAATGGGTATATATTTGTTTTTTGTTAAGTTGCCTAATAATTATGCACAGTAATAGTCACCTGCACACACAGATATCCCCCTAAAATAGCTAAAACTAAAAACAAACTAAAAACTACTTCCAAAAACATTCAGCTTTGATATTAATGAGTTTTCTGGGTTCATTGAGAACATGGTTGTTGTTCAATAATAAAATTATTCCTCAAAAATACAACTTGCCTAATAATTCTGCACTCCCTGTATAAGTAGAAGAGGACAAAAAATATATTTAAAAAAGGGGAGTGAGAGAAAGAGAAAAACAAAACTGTAAAGAAGAATCTGCTCTGGGGATGATGGACAGCTGTTTTTTCTGTTCATTACCGGTGCTGTTGGGCACTGATGGGATTTATGTTCACATTGAACACTTGTCTGTTTCGAATGAAGAGTTAGACCACTTAACTGAGGTTCAGAGATAACCGACTGATAACATTCGGCTTTTTTAGAGTGACTTTGTATACAGTACTGTGCTAAAGTCTTGAGCCACCCATCATTTCTTTATATTTGTGTCAAAAATTTTGGACTTTCTTGTAGTTTTTTTGTACAACAAACTGTAAGCGTTCCTGAGCAATAATTCTCAGAATCAGAATCAGAATCAGAATCAGAATGGGTTTATTGCCAGATGTTGAGGTTTACAACATTAGGAAATTGCTGCGGTGCTTCAGTGCAGACAATAAGAATTAAAGTGCTATGTAGAAAGAAAGATATGTGCATGAGATATACATGAGATATATACATGAGAATAAGAATTATGAGTGCTACGTAGAAAGATATATACATGAGTGCAGGTGGTGATCAGTGCCAGACATGAAATGATGCAGTGACACAGCGTAGGGTCATGTGTTAGTGGCGGGGACAGTCATGTGGTTATTGTTCATGTGTCCAACAGCAGAGGGGAAGAAACTGTTCTTGTGGCGAGAGGTTCTGGTGCGAATGGACCGGAGCCTCCTGCCTGAGGGGAGCAGGTCAAACAGACTGTGTCCAGGGTGAGAAGGGTCAGCTGAGATCCGGGCTGCACGCCGCAGTGTCCTGGAGGTGTACAGGTCCTGCAGAGATGGGAGTCTGCAGCCAATCACCTTCTCAGCAGAGCGCACAACACGCTGCAGTCTCTGTTTGTCCCTGATAGTGGCTCCAGCGTACCACACGGTGATGGAGGAGGTGAGGATGGACTCGATGATTGCAGTGTAGAATTGCATCATCGTCCGTGTTGGCAGGTTGAATTTCTTCAGCTGCCTCAGGAAGTACATCCTCTGCTGGGCTTTCTTGATGACGGAGGTGATGGTGGGCTCCCACTTCAGGTCCTGGGTGATGGTGGTACCCAGGAAGCGGAATGAGTCCACAGAGGTGATGGGGGTGTCAGTCAGGATGATGGGGGGGAGTGGGGCTGTGTGCTTCCTGAAGTCCACAATAATCTCCACTGTCTTCTGGGCATTCAGCACCAGGTTGTTGTGGCTGCACCAAGACACCAGACGTTCAACCTCCCTCCTGTAGGCAGACTCATCCCCGTCAGAGATGAGCCCAATGACGGTGGTGTCATCTGCGAACTTGATTAGCTTGACAGACTGGTGGGTGGAGGTGCAGCAGTTGGTGTACAGGGAGAAGAGCAGAGGAGAAAGAACACAGCCCTGAGGGGAGCCGGTGCTGATGGTCCGGGAGTCCGAGACATTCTTCCCCAGCCTCACATGCTGCTTCCTGTCCGTCAGGAAGTCAGTGATCCACCGGCAGATGGGATCAGGCACATTCATCTGGGAAAGCTTGCCTCGGAGATGGTCTGGAAGGATGGTGTTGAAGGCAGAGCTGAAGTCCACAAACAGGATCCTGGCGTAGGTTCCTGGGGAGTCCAGATGCTGCAGGATGAAGTGTAGGGCCATGTTGATGGCGTCGTCTACAGACCTGTTGGCTCTATATGCAAACTGCAGGGGGTCCAGGAGGGGGGCCGTGAGGGTCTTGAGATGGGAGAGAACTAGGCGCTCAAATGACTTCATGACCACAGATGTCAGAGCCACGGGTCTGTAGTCATTTAGTCCAGTGATCCTAGGTTTCTTGGGGACAGGGATTATGGTAGAGGACTTGAAGCAGGCAGGCACATGACATGCCTGCAGTGAGGAGTTGAAGATGCCAGAAAACACTGGGGCCAGCTCGTTTGCACAGTGTCTGAGGGTGGCAGGAGACACACCGTCTGGGCCGGGAGCTTTCCGAGCATTCAGACTCCTAAACTGCTTCCTCACATCTGCTTCATGAATATGAAGAGTTGTGGTCGGAGGAGGTGGTGGTCCAGGTACTATTGTACCATTTCACAGGAAATGTATTTTCAAGCCACATAATACTGACCTATTATTCATTAAACCATGACATTGTGTTGTTCTGTGTTGTGTCTACACACAACTTTGCAAAACACCAAATTCTCTTTGTAACTAGCAGTCTGTTGCAAAAACATATAACTTGTTCCCATTTCTTTTGCTGAATCTAGAAAAAAAATTCGAAAAAATACCAAAGATAACAGTCTGACAGGCATAAAATTGTATTTTTGCACCAACAACGTAAAAAGCCAAAGAGCTATTCGTTGAAAACTTGGCATATCCCAGTGCGAGACATGCACAGATTGAAAATAGATTGAAAATGGATAGATAGAAAATAGATAAATTGAAAATGTTGGCAAAAGAAGAAGTAGCAGATCTAAGAAACATCTACAGCAGATGAATCGTATCTGAAAGCCATGTTCTTAAGTGAAAAATGGAGGGGAAAAAAATCCAGCAAAGACCTTACACAGGACGTGAGAGATGCATATTGTCCTTCAGTTGATCCATCTGCTGTTTACCAAAGCCTCATCAGAAAACGTCTCTGTGGAAGAGTGGCTGTCAAGAAACCACTCGCAAGGAAGGAAAATATGGAGAAAAGGCTGAGGTAGGCCATATTACCTAAGAACTGGACTGAAAAATCAGTGTACAACAGAGCGTGTCTGGTGGAGAGTCTACCATCAAAGTTTGATTTGCCATGCAAAACCATCTGATTGGCAAGCTTCATTTTGTCAGCATTTCACTGATCCCAAACACACTTCAATGCAGTAAAAGCATACCTGTTCACAAAAACACACAATGAAACATTGGTCTCCCCAGAGCTGGGACCTCAACATTACTGAAGCAGTGTGGGATCATCTAGACAGATAACTGAATAAAAGGTAGCCAACATTCAAAGAAGCGTTGAATGTCCTTCAAGAAGCCTGGAGAACTACGACTACTGAAAGAAATGATATGAAATCTTGCCTGACAGTGTTCAGGGTGTGTTGGAGAATGAAAGGTGGTCATACCAAATATTGACTTTTAAAAGATCAGCCATGGTTGTATGAAGAAACACTATAAACCTACTACTTTTAAGATTTAAGATGGCGGCGCGCACAGACGCAGCGGCCCGGAGCTCCTACACTTTTGCACTTTTGGTGGTACTGTGTATTATTTCACACAGTCTGGGGTTACTTCAATACAACAGAGATGATCTACTACAACTAAGCCGTGGAGATCTTCAACTAACATCCGAGTATCTCATCCCCCCGGAGATCGTTAAGCAACCCCCGGGGCTACCCGCAACAGCAAGCCGCAGGAGGAGACGTTGCGAGCGGAGGCAGAAGAGAGGCAAGCGGGGAGGCCTGTGGGCACGGCTAAAGACTAGTCCGTTTAAACCACCACTCCCGATCATATTCCTCTCCAACGCCCGTTCAATCCGTTACAAACTGGATGAAATACGACTGCAGATCGCCACTCGACGGACTTTTAATAACTGTTCGTGCATGATTTTCACTGAAACCTGGCTGGACAGCACCATTCCCGATGCGGCTATCGATCTAGCAGGCCGCACCGCCTATCGAGCCGACAGGTCTGCGGACTCGGGTAAGAAGACTGGCGGGGGGCTGTGCATCTATATTAACAACCTTTGGTGCACGAACGTCACGGTAACGGAAAAACTGTGCAGTACAGAGGTAGAACTGTTGGTGTTAAAGTGCCGTCCATTCTATCTCCCTCGGGAATTTTCTGCCGTTTACATCTGCGCTGTTTACATTCCACCAGATGCTAATGCTAAGCTAGCGTTAGCACAATTGAGCAGCAGCATCAATAACAGCCTGGTAGCACACCCGGACAGTGTCTTTATTGCGGCTGGGGATTTTAACCACGCGGACCTGAAATCTGTACTTCACAATTTCCACCGTAATGTGAAGTGTGCTACCAGAGGAGATAGAACGTTGGACCAGGTGTACACCAACATGGCGAATGCGTACAGAGCCCAGGCTTATCCCCACCTGGGTCTGTCAGACCATCTCTCCCTTCTGCTACACCCAATATACACACAAAAGATCAAGAGCACTGGGATTACAACCAAAACCGTGAGAACATGGCCGCAGGACGCTATTCCGATGCTTCAGGACTGTTTCCACTGCACAGACTGGGATGTATTCAAGGTGCAGGACACTGACAATCGTGTCGCATTGGACAGTTACACCTCCACTGTCTTGGACTACATCTGTTTCTGTGTGGACAATGTAACAACTTGGAAACGATTCCGTGTGTTCCCTAATAATCCACCCTGGATGACACACGGAGTTCAACAACTTATTCGAACGAGGAACAACGCTTTCAAATCCGGGGACCAGGAGGCATACAGTGCTGCCAGGGCCAACCTGAGAAGAGGCATCAAGACTGCCAAGCAGCAGCACAGGAGGCGTATCGAGGCCAGGTTTGAGAACAACACAAACCCAAGGCAGGTCTGGGAGGGCATCAGGGCTATCACGGACTACAAAAGAAGAACACCATCACCCTCAGCCGACAGTTCTACTCTGGCTGAGGATCTAAATCTCTTTTATGCCCGTTTTGACAGGGAGAACACCGACCCTGTCCTGTCCCCTCTCCCCTCAACCGACCCTGCTCCGGTCCTGAGCACTCATGAGCTGAGGCGTGTGTTCCGGAGCATTAACACCAGGAAGGCGGCCGGGCCGGATGGAGTGCTGGGCCGGGTGCTAAAAGACTGTGCTGCGGACCTGGCGGACATCTTCACCTCTATATATAACACCTCGTTGTCCTGTTCACTGGTACCATCCTGTTTCAAAGCAGCAACCATCGTTCCCATCCCAAAACAGTCAAATGTCACATGTCTGAACGATTTCAGACCTGTGGCACTCACCCCCATTCCCGCCAAATGCCTGGAGAGACTGGTCATTAAACACATCAGAGCTGCTTTTCCACCATCCCTGGACTCGCACCAGTTTGCATACAGGGAGAACCGGTCAACCGAGGATGCGATCGCCACAGTGCTGCACACATTACTGAAGCACTTGGAACACAGGAACACCTATGCACGGCTCCTCTTTGTAGACTACAGCTCGGCTTTTAATACCATCCGGCCATACAAACTCCGTCCCAAACTCCACCAACTGGGACTTAACTCCTCTCTGTGCAACTGGATTGTGGACTTCCTCACTAACCGTAGACAGAGTGTCAGAGTGGGTAAGAACACCTCTTCCACCCTTGTGGTCAACACCGGTGCCCCTCAGGGGTGTGTTCTGAGCCCTCTGCTATACACTCTCTTCACCCATGACTGTATTTCCTCCTGCGCGTCCAATCTCATTGTTAAGTTTGCAGATGACACTACAGTGCTCGGACTTATATCCAACAATGATGAGACAAACTATAGGACAGAGGTGCAACAACTAGAGTCATGGTGCCACGACAATAACTTGGTCTTAAACACCAAAAAGACCAAGGAGATCATTGTAGATTTCCGGAAGAGGGGCCATAACAACCATCTGCCTCTCTTCATTGGCAGTGAGGCGGTGGAGAGGGTGAGCAGTTTTAAATTCTTGGGGGTAACTGTGACCGAGGACCTGTCCTGGGGCAACCATATCACCTCAGTTGTACGGAAGGCCCAACAGCGCCTCTACTACCTGAGGAGACTGCGGAGCGCACACATTCCCAGATCTCTGATGTTGAACTTCTACAACTGTGCCATCAGCAGCGTTCTGACGTATGGATTTCTAGTGTGGTTCCCCAGCTGCACCAAGGCCGATCAGCAAGCACTCCAGCGGGTGGTGAAAGAAGCTGGCAGAATTATTGGAACAAGTCTGCCAGAGATCAGTAATATCTTCCCCACTCGCTGTCTGAGGAGGGTGCACAGTATCCTGCGGGACCAACATCACCCTGCGCGCCACCTTTTCCATCTGCTGCCTTCAGGGAGAAGGTACAGGTCTATACAGGCCAGAACATCCAGACTGGCCAACAGCCTGTATCCACAGGCTGTGAGGCTCCTGAACTCTCTGCCCCCCTCTCACGGACAATAACCATATCCAACTTCTTAATAGCAATGAACTGGTCTGCATTGGTGCATCATATCTTTATTCTCTTCCCCCTCCTGCCCCCCCCCCCTCTTTCTTAAATAGATAACTATCATATCTGATATCATATCTCACAGTACAATAATATTGAATGGGTTGCATTGTTGTATTTTGTCATGTTTCTCAGGTCTTTGTCTGAATTTCTACGAACATTATTGCTAAGGATTGTCTTATTGCATTGGAGTCACACTGGGTTAAATATGTACATTTGGGTTTTAAGGGGTATTTATTATTTTCTTCTTTTTTTGGGGTTGTATGGAAGCCCCAAACGCAATTTCATTGTTCTTGACAATGACAATAAATAAATAAATACTAAATACTAAATACTAAATGATTATAGGAGGTCAAACTAAATTCTAAATTTTTGCATTCATAATAAATAGAATAGAATATGATTTTAACAACCGTCATTATTTTTCACTAACATTTGTTGTTTTGACCATTTATTGTTGCTATAGCGTGAACTGTGACTTCTGTTTTTTGTTTAATCAGTAAGCAGAGGTCAAACTGCAGTATCTCCACTTTTCCCCAAATTCTCTCTGTAATTTTTTCCCTCCCTGTAGTCATTTATCTGCTCTCCCGAAGCTTTGAGAAAGCTCCATTTCTGTCTGTACCAGAACATCTTTCTGCTAGGCTTCCCTAACATATCCTGAAAATGTACACATAAATGCCATCAGTGCCCACACGCAGCCAGATTGCCCCTGTCAAGCAAACACACCCAACCCAGACAGTCTCGCTTACTAGACGCCAAGCAGACTTGAAAACTGAAGCAATTCAGAGATATTGTAACCCATAAGAGACTCTGGTTCATAAAATGTTAAAAGGAGATGTGTTATAGTCTTGGTGAAGACAGGATTTCAGTTAACTTTGTGGTTCACTGAGAACTGTTGTATTTTTTAGTATGTATACACTATTAAACACACACACACACAAAGAGTAACAGCATCAAAGCTACAAAGAGTTTTCCAGACCAGAAAGTGATTTTACCAGGGCAAGAGTAATGGATATTAATGCCATTAGACAGCATGGTTTTCACTTCAAACAGATACTTTATTATACGATGGTGGAGGGGTTTTGCTACCTAATAAACCCATGCACATTTCAATACAGACTCACTGTTGTTACATTTTTTACATTTATATGAAAGCTTCTTGCGCCCTCTCTCCACAGGTCATTGGTCGCATCTTTGTGTAGTTGCATGCTTACAAATTAAATTGCTATAATATATTTCCACGCCTATTCAAAGTACTAAATAAAGGCATAAACAGATCATTAGTTTTCTTCTGTATCACATTCTCTCAAACTGTTCTCCAGCCATGTCTCCCTTTCCAGGTCAGTGAAAGAGGGCCACCCCACAGAACTGCCTCTCTCGCTCATTAATTAGGTGTGATAGCACCTTTCTCCACAGGATCAATCAGTGTGTCTAATACAGTCATTGACCTAGGACCTTCTCCAACTGCGCCTCCCTTTGTGCTCCCACCAACCCTCTTGAACAAGGAGGATGTCAGCCTGTCAGAAACACTGTGCCTACCTTTCCACCGGGAGATGAGCTCATATTGGCATGAACGAATATGCAGCAATAAAGAGGGCGGATTGCAGATGGCTGTCTCCAGTGATACAAATAGACATCTACCTCATTAGTCAAGCTCTTGACTATGTATCTGTTCTTTTCTAGTGGCTTCCTCTTCTTCTCATTTTTTTTCCTACTGTTCAAAAGCCACTTTCATCTTCCTATTCTGTCTGCTAGCTCTCATGTGTTTATCTTGAATAATCTAAGTTAACTCAACTCAACCACGCTGCTGATGAAGATATTAACTCTTCTTCTTTCCTAAAAGTATAAGACTATTTCATCTCTTAACCTCATCTCCATTCTGGTCAAAGGAAAAAACTTTTTACACATCACTTTACTGCGCACTTTCTTTTACATCATTCCCTAATTGTCCATCCACACACCCACACATCCATTTCTGACATCACACTGATTCTTTAAAATGTACTAGTGTTAGTGCAGCTTTTCAACAGCAATTATAGCTACAGTCTAAGGGAAGCCTCACTGGATTGTACATAAAATCTATCAGAGATAGATAGATTAAATCAGTGCTTGTAACTCACAACTAAATACATGCTAATGCTGCTGAGTAATATTCATAATATCAATATATTATATTGTACCTCCTTATAAGCAGTGGTTTAATGCACTGTGGTGATCCAACAGTTATATTCTATCTTCCCCACAGGACTGTATGTGTTTTTACAGTAATTAACTGTTGCTTTGGATTATAGTAGGCACACTGCAAAATAAAAGTTAACATCTGGAAGACGTAGGTGTTGGCATTTACTGTAATCTAACAAGGAAATTTGTCACAGTGTATGTTATATAACATTTCCTTTCTGTCATTGACCCCTTTTTTCTTTCTTTCCTCTCTGCTTCTTTGTATAACTAATCTCTTTTTCCCCCTCTTTGTATCCCTCAAATTCTCTCTTCATGCAGAGCTGACATAGCCAAGTGGACATGTTGAGTTATTGTGCTGGAGGCGGTAGTACTCTGCTGTGCTTCACAGATGATCATTTCCCAATTCCACAGCCGAGGAGCGCAGGCCTGCAGTAATTGCTGCAATGCATCCAGCAGCCAGTTCTTATCTGATGCTTTGACAAGAATAGGCCCCATTTTATTGGTCTCACACCCTATGTAATTCAGTAGAGCTTGCATCATTTCCTGCAGAAGAGATGACCATGATGGTGTGACCCGGGGGTGCTTGATGCTGATTGGATGCACGGCGTGGCCCTGAGCAAATAAATCACTTCTCCTCTGTTCAGAGTAGAAACATAAGCCCTATGGGTGACCAACCATTCTCATCACTGCAACACACACGCACACATGCACACTTTGCTTCGCACAAACAATTACAGCCTTGATTCCCTAAGCACTAATCAGAGCCAACACAAGACACATGCAGCATACTGGTGAGATCATAATTAAAACCTCTCTCTTGGCATATTATGTGGCATATCCCAGAAGGAAGACTCTGTGACTGTAAATATATATCACACTAAACGACCAACAACACCAATTAGGCCTTTGGTGCTAATACTCACACTGGGATACACTGGTTTTGATACTCAGGATCCATGCACACAATTTGCCCTCAACTTATACCAACATTTATTGTAAAAAAAACAAAAACAAAAAACAAAACAAAAAAAATCTGAAATTAAAGCATATAAAAGAAACTGCCATCTTTTTCTATTTGGGGTATTTGATCAGTTGAAATGATTATTCAGTCAGTGCTTTTTAAGCCAATGGAAACAGAGTAAAGCTTTAATTCTGGCAGACCACAGAGTCAAGCTCAGCCAGCTATCAGAGCAGAAGAGTTGCAATCACTGCCAGCTCAGAAAGGCTGATAGGTCAGCTGATACTCATCTGTGCATCCTATTGGCAAATCTGCTGTGAATGCCATTTAGCTGCTCCAGCTTTGCTGCTTCCTCTGCAAGCCACTTTGCAAGCCCACCTCCATCCACCATTTCATATTTTTCATTGTATTTTTTTTAATAACCAATATCATGCATGTCTATGCTGTGAGTTGTTCTCGCTTGCTTGCTTTTCCATATGTACTCATGAAAAGGAGGGGAGGTCCCAGAACATGGTCATACTGTCCAGTATAAGATAATATAGGTAGAATAACAATCCTGATATAATTGTTCCTGACTTACAACACATTAACATGCATGGTTTCAGTTGCTCTCCTACATGATCTTAACTCAGGTTTATATATCTTAAAAACTGTTTGTAAATAATGCCCCATATGTACAGTGAAGGTGAAGTATAGATAGAGAAATCCACAAACAATGACAGTGGTTTCTTCTTGCTGCCAATGTATATATCCTGGATCTGTTTTTCATATTACCATTATCGGTACACTTGCTTTTCTTAAACTTGCAACTCACTGTTTTGTCATGCACGAGTGCTACTTTTATTGGCTGCACTTAATGCTAGTGTATGAAAAACAACAATGATCCAATAGTGCAGCTAAAGGGTAATGAGGTTAGGAAGGTTAAATTGACTGGCCATTTCCTTTGCTCCCAAATCAGCATCCAACAAATTTATCTTCTCCACATGTTGACGTCAAAGAACTTTCAACAGTAACTCCCAATGCACTGACAATGCAGAAATTAAAATACAGCGATACAAATCTAAAATGTAAAACTATAAATGTACTGTATGTGTGTGAGTCTCTAGTTAAAATTCTCATGTTATATATGCAATAGATTCCCATTTGGGAGAGAAAGAAATTAGTATTTTGATCCTTAAAGGTAGCGAAACGAATGTCAGCAGTGACACATCTCTAATAATGTCTATTTATTATTGTATCACAGGAACCACACCTCAGCCATGACATGCATAAAAAACCAAGAACTTAATACTTCCTTAATACTTTAGTTAAAACAAATACTTTTGCAAGATTTTAAAAGTTTTGAAAATAAGACTTTGAAATGATCTTACAGATTAAATAGCAAATGAAACTTTTTTTTCAACTCGAAATGCTTGAAATTTCAGTGTTCTGCAAAATTATATTTTGGGCATATGAACTTTATAAATGTTTGTTTTCACAAAAGTCACCTCTGCAAATTTAGCTGAATGCACAAATATGTTTAGTCACTTCAGTTTAAGTGTTGCCAATTTTAAAGGTTGAGACAGCACATTTAAAGATGTTTTTAGTTTTAAAAAATCCACGTAAACATAAAATGCATCCTAGACAACTACTTTCAGTGTACACTCACCAGCACTTTACTAGGTGCAGCTGGTTGCTACTTGGTTGAACAGTTTTTGGGGGTTTTTGCCTTTAGAACTGCATTAATTCTTCATGGCATAGATTCAACAAGGTACTGGAAATTCCACAGGGATTTTGGTCCATGTTGACATGATAGTGACAGTGCCGATATATGATGTATCTTCCCTATTCCACCAAATCCCAAAGTACTCTATGGCGGTGGTTCCCAAACTTTTTTTGCTAGGCCCCCCTTTGTTTTACAAGAAAAATGTTTGCGCCCCCCGTGCGCAAAACACATCCTCCAACCACACACACCCATATTTTGTTTTCAAACTCCATTGCGGTTTATTTCACACCTCAAACATTTAGTGAACAATTAAGCAAATACAAGTAATCTGCAATAAATTGCAGGTGGTAATAAAATAAACTACTAACTCTTTTACGCTACGTCCGCACCTACACGGGTATTTCTGAAAACGCAGCTGATTCGTCCACACATACACGGCGTTTCGAATCGCGAAAAACTGAGATTTTTGCGTTTTCGTGTGGACAAGGAATACAGAGCTCGTCACGCAACGTCAAAGGTATGTGCCTTTTTTCACGTCACGCTGTGCGCACGTTATTGTTTACATGAGATGAATTGCAGAATGGCAGATAGAGACAAAATACTGTTACTGTTAATCTTACTATGTTCAGTTTTTAAACGCTTACATATGCACGCGGTTACTGTCCCTCCATTTACAAAGGCAGAGGCGTCATGGTGTGATTATTTTACATGTAGTTGTTTTTTTCCTGTGTAATAATATTCAACATTGCCATCAATACATTTTTCAAAAAATGCTTTTCTGTGCAAAATGGGTTTAAAAACATAAACAGCTGTGGGACAATGTTTGTCCGTGATTTAGACAGGGGGAACAAATCCTGGCAGGATCAGCCTGATATTATTTGTATCCCACTGTAACTTTACTGTATAAAGAGCTAACGTCTCCAAAATGTCAGGAGTACTTATTTATTACAACAAGTGTTGGTGAACTAAAAATCAAGAATGTGGGATAATGTTTGTCCGTGATTTGGACGCAGGGAAAACCAATTCTGCTGAGGAGACCTACCTCAGCACTTGTGCAGGTGAAACCAAAGGGAAGATATGCTTCACCAGATTTTCTAGTCTTTGGCTTAGAATGAAGTTGGTTTGGAAACATATTCAGCTATGCTTCATCTCCTGCTTTGCGTTTGTGTGGCCGCCCCGTGCTAGCAGTGTCCAAGATAACCATGCCAACCATAACCATAGGGGGGGGGGGGCAATGGCGCTGAGCCATTGCCATTGCCCCCCTGCAATGGCTCAGCGCCGCCCCTAGGGGGCAGGCGCCACACTTTGGGAAGCTCTGCTCTATGGGATCAAGATCTGGTCGCCTAGAACAGTGTGCCATGGCTATGGTTATGGTTGGCATGGTTATCTTGCTTGAAGCAGCCACCTGAAGAATGATAAACTGTGCCATAAAGGGGTGGACGAGGTCAGCAACACTATCCAAGTAGGCTTTAGCATTTAAACAATGCCCATGTGGTACTAAGAGGCCCAAAGTGCTATCATATTAATGTATGCCCCATACTATTACACCACCAACACCAGCCTGAACTGTTAATACATAGCAGGATGGATCCATGCTTCCATGCTGTTTACACCAAATTCTGACCCTACCATTCGAAATGTCTCAGCAGAAATCAAGAGTTGGGCACAGGCCATGTTTGTCCAATCTTTTATTGTTGAATTTTTGTGAGCCCTTGTCAGGAGTGGCACCCAGTGTGGTCTTCTGCTGTAGCCCATCTGCTTCAAGGTGTTGATATGTTGTGTATTTAGAGATGCTTTTCTGCACACCTTGATCAGAAGAGTTAGTGTCACCTTCCTATCAGCTTGAAACAGTCTGGTAATACTTTGTCGACTTTGGGCAACAATAAGGTATGTTCCCTCAGACAACTGCTCCTTACTGGACATTTTGTCTTTTTTTTTTTAAGACCATTCCCTATAAACCCCAAATCCCTGATACCAGTAGATCAGCTGTTCCTGAAATACTCAGACTAACCTGTCAGGTATCGACAACCATGAAACATTCAAAGTAAATCAAATCACCTTTCTTTCTCATTCAATGTTTGTTTTAAAGTTCACCAGGTTGACTTGGCCATGTTTGCATATCTAAATGCAGTGAACATTGCACTGAACAATTGCACCTAATAAAGTGTACAATGTTGCCATGTGTGTTTTGGGTTTTTTTGATAGTTTTAACAGTATTTATTTATTTATCTATTTTAGTTTTGTCAGTCCTCTTTCGTTCCTATTGACACAGATGGTGAATGGCCTCATTTGTGTTTATACGAATTAATAATCAGAAAGAAAAAAGTTAGATAAACATTGGAAGAGGACACAATCTGCTGCTTCTGTATTTGTATCTGCCAGTTTGCAGTCTTTGATGAAGAGGGCTCCTGTAGCCTACATGTCAACATGATTAGAGAGGACAGCTTTCTGCATGTACTATCAGTTCATATCAATGTATATAACTTTTTTGTGTGTGTGTGCACATGTGTGCGTGTGCACGTGTGTGCGCGCGTATACACACACACACACACACACACACACACACACACACACACACAGAGAGTGAGCTAGAGAGAGCGAGAGATGAAAAACAAAGCGTAACAGAAAGATAACATAGTTGAACAGATGCCCAAAATGCCTAAAGGATTAGATTGCTCCTTTTTGATCAGTCGCTCACAACATGCACTAGTGTTAAAACACCATGCTGTTGGATTAGTTTAGGTTTTATCTGTGAGTTTTTCTTGTTACTGGAATTATTTCTATTTTTTTTTTTTTATCTGATTGAAAAAGATTATCCCGGTATCTGAAAGGCTTATTGTGGTTTGAAAATGGCTAAAACAAAAAAAAAAAGCTGATTCCTAATAAATCACATAACAAGATATAAACATGCAATTACTATTTGTACTCATGATAACTTAAAAAACAAAATAGAAAGTGAGATTAAATAGGGAATTATTTTGTACTTTGTATTACTGAACTTGAACACCATGAGCATCCCCTGCTACCACTACTACAACTACTAACACCACCATAACTTCCACTCCCAACCCCCAAACAATGTTTGCACCTGCCCAGCAACATCCTTCTTTCCAACCATGTAGTGAATTATTCTCCCAGTATGCCTTCCAGCTCTTCCTGGACATTCCAAGATATTCTAAAGCCGCATGGGACATATAATTCCCCCCCAGCTCTGCCCTAGGGTTTCCTACCATTTGGATGTGCCCAAAATACCCCCCCCCCCAGGGAGGAATTCTACCAGATAGCTGAACCACCATAAATGGCTCCTTTTAATGTGAAGAAGCAACTTTAAACTATTTAATTTTTCTTTAAGGTTTTGTCGTTCTCATCTTCTCTCTTTATGCTTTCATATTATGAGTGGTTACCACTGACAGATTGTGATGATAATCTTCCCATTTAAGATATTCTATAATTTGATCACTGTGGAGTCAAAATCAGAACATCAAACAAGTAGTTCAAAACAAAGCAATTTACTTTGATTCATGTCTGGTTACAGTGAAGGATGTTGTAATGAGGACTCCGTAGAATTTCATAGAGATTGTGACTGCTCAGGAGACTGCTCTTGGAAGTTTCAGAGGTTCCTTAAGCTGAGGTCACAAAGGAAGTTAGAAAGCTGGAAGGAAAGCTTTGCTGTATAATAGATGTGTCCTGAAATGTGGGAAAAGGATGTGTATGCTGTTAGCTAACAATGCATGTCTTTTCATCACACACCCTTCCCAATTTAAAGTTAATGTAATGTTAGGTGTTGACAGAAAACACAAGTGTATGATAATGCCATTTACAGAAGAAGATGAAACAATATAGTTTGAGGATCATCACTGTGGAATATTTCTTTGACCTGTTTCACATTTAATAATTTAAAGAATTAAGAAAAGATGAGTCATCATGGAGGAAGTTGTCATTCTACTGATGGACAAGATGAGGAGTTGCTGCTCAGTTTTTGGAGAGCTGCTAGTTTTAGCAGAGCTGCTGGTTTTATCAAAGTGAGAAATTTTTAAAAATGGAAAAGGTTGAGAAACACAGACTGGGATGAGAAACATCTAGCAAGATCCATGAAAAAAAGAGACAACCAAGTGCAAAGTCTTAACACTGCTTTCAGTCTTTGGTAGGGAGAAAGAAATCACTCTGGCATCACTGAGCTAATGTCCTGCAGTGTCTTCCATCAGTAGCACCCGAGATCTGCCTCTCCCGTCTATTCTATGACCTGGATGACTGAGAACCTTCACAGACATGTCTATTCTATAAACTTTTCATGAAGAGGGAGGGAAATAATGTGGCTAACGGAAAATGGAGAAAGGGGAACTGCCCAAAAAGAAAAAAGGAAAAGA
The DNA here is from genome assembly GCF_057381915.1 of Diplotaxodon limnothrissa. Taxonomy (NCBI): domain Eukaryota; kingdom Metazoa; phylum Chordata; class Actinopteri; order Cichliformes; family Cichlidae; genus Diplotaxodon; species Diplotaxodon limnothrissa. Next base: position 26,494,191 of record NC_140596.1, read on the forward strand.
AAAAAGAAAGGCAGCAGAAAGGAGGGAGAGACAAGACAGACTCTGAAAAATAAGATAAAGGAAAAATGAGGGAGGTTGAATTAAAGGAAGCATTAAAGGGGGAAAAGGCATAAAAAATTGGGGAGGGGAGAGAGAATCTGTGAATAACCAAATAAGTAAAGACAACAAAGAGGGAAAAGAAACAAAAAAATAACAAAAAAATTGCATAATTAAAACAGGGTGCCAGTATGTTGCTGTTTTCGGCGTGTGCTGGATAGAAGGACAATAGTGTGCAGAGAGCTACTATCCGTTTTGTTTTGTTCCATATTTTGCCAGAAAAATTGGAAACAGGTGTAGCGATATACTGAAACTGCCACTTTTTGTGTTGTGGTGAACAGGAGAAAAGGGCCAAAATTTGGATTCTCAGGACAAACATGAATTAACAAAAACTAACCTGTATTCAGGCAGACAGATGAAATTTTTTAAAAAACAAAACCAAAATACTGTGACGAAACAAGGAAACCTGGGGCAGGAACACAGGCAAGGAATGCAGACAGAAAGGCAGGCTAAGAACATGGGCATGCAACACCAACTGACAAAGGACGCTAAGTCTTAAATACAAGAGGAAATGAGGGAAAGAGAGGCGTACGGCTCAACTAATTCAGACAGCACGACATGGAGAAGTTAAAGTAAAAGCAAGACACATTGCCACATTCCAGATACCTCAGAATGAATTTAGTGCATTCCAAAAAGAGCCAAGAAAACTAGGATTTGCTTTGGTTCTTATCAAGGTAGAGACATTCTGGTATTACTAGCAATACAGCACAATACCTGCTTTTGTTTGTTTTTTGTTGTGCTTAAAACACAGCTGCAGTACATTTCATGGATAAAGCCTGGTCAGTATGGAACGCCAGGACTGCCATAATGAATTAATTAAATACACCATTAAATAATTAATTAAATGTGGCAATAATTAATTAAAATTGGAATTAATTAATTAAATAAATAGTTATGACACATGTAATTAATTAATTATTGACACATTTAATTAATTATTTATGTATTTCACATTTTAATTAATTATTGACACATTTAATTAATTAATTATTGACACATTTAATTAATTATTTATGTATTTCACATTTTAATTAATTATTGACACATTTCATTAATTATTGACACATTTAATTAATTATTTAATGATATATTTATTTATTTCATTTTGGCAGTCCTGACGCCTGGCTCTCATCATGAAATAATTTTATCTGTCAGCCTCACCCATCAAACTCAGGGGGCGGGGTTAACGCTGATCGAGTCAAAACCATTGCTTTGGCCTGGTGGCCATTGTTTCTAGCACACAACAACCGGCATGTGGAAGCTAACAGAACTGAGCTTTGAAAAACCCTGTTTGTGTGTTACCAAATACCGTTTTAATATTTTTTTAGCCGAGAATGTAGTGGTTTAATCTTCATGTGTCTGGTCGGTTTGTCAAGATACAGCCTCTTTGCAAAAGTGTTTCGATGATTTCGGAGATGTCTGCCCAGTCTCACGGCAAAGCGTGGGATAGACCCGCTCGCCTCGCAAGCAATCCCACCGACAAAGCGCAGGCCCCGGTACACAGCTGTAGTAACCCCCGCTGACTTCTTTTACTGAGGTTATATTTATCAGTGTTTTATTTCCTGATGTTCTTATGTGTCCTACGTGTTTCAGTCGCCAATTCTGAATTATAACTAACATTAAAAACATGTTTAAGGAGGAGAGAGAGCAAATAAATCTGTTTAACATCTGATCTTTGGGTTTTTGTTCAGTAATCAGCGTGACCTGTGTATAAACACATAAAAGAGATAACGTTGGTGTTTCCGTCATGTAGTAACTGCTGGCTTTAACTGTACAAAGGTTGTTCGACACTATGAAACACATACAGACTTCATGATGTTCGGCTAATATTTTTATTGTGAATATTAATCATGCTGACCTCGCTCTGTACACCACGCAGCGAGGTCAGCATATCCACGATATCCTCAGCTCCATGAGTTAACACAAAGTTTCCCAGCTGACTATCTAACTGCCAACTATTCCAGAGACGTGAAAATATACAGCATAAAGAAAAGTGTAAGAGACTCAGCAGCAGATTAGAATAACAGTTATACATTTAATAAATCACCAAATGAATCCAAGAAACGAGCAAACCTGTTCCGACAATTTGAATTTGTATTCCCTCAGCTGCAGACTCGCTGCTGTTTAAATGTTTGAAAAGGAAGATTAGATATAAAAAACGTCAAACATAGACTCAGTCTGCCTTCACATTTGATATGAGGCCAGCACGTATAGTGGCCTCAGCAGGCTATTACTGAAATACACGTGCTATATCATAAACTATGATATAAACAGGGAGGTCCTATTAACATGTTTAGTTTTAAAGGACACCTTCCTGCCTTTAGTCTCATTCATGAGCAGTATTAGTTTTCTTCTAACATCCAGAAGTCTGCACAATGTGTTTCATAGTTTGTAACAAGCCTTTGACAGGTAAACATAACATGACCGAAAAAGCAAAAAAAAAGAAAAAAAAAGAGAGAGAGTGTTGACATAAGAAGAGAAAATTCTCTCAATTATGGAGACAGACAAATGGTTCATTTATGTTTGATGTGTGTTTATTCCTCCCTAAATATCGTCGGTGAAGTTCGCCATGCATGTCAGATTTTCCTGCGCATTTTTATACCTCTGCCAACAGAGAGAGAAAAAAAATCACATTCTAACAGACAGCTGGTGCTTAGAATACAGTTGAATAACTATTAAAAAACAGATGATATTTAGATGATAGTTCAGTCTAACACATGTGCCAGTGAACCATTAAACGTCTGTGAAACTATGCAGTTATGAAACGTAACTTTAACCTCAGCCAAACCGATTTGCTCAGTTGTAAATAAAACAGCGAAGTAAACGTGACCCGACAGACAGAACCTGAGTGAATGAAGTCCAGCGTTTAACCACTGAGAGCTAAAACTCAGCTGAGGTTTGAAAGCTGTGTGCCGGTGATTGGACATCAGCCGCTGATAAAGCTGTTCGCCTATAAAGTGCTCTGTAAGGAAACAAGCTCCAGCAGCTCTGCGCTCGGGGAAAACACTATATTTACTTATCTTGTGCAGAAAAATGCGCTGACATTGCTTTATATCGAGCACCGGCTGCCCAGTTAAACTGTGACTATCACCAGGTAACTAGGCGTGTTTCTTGAATTAGCAGCAGGTGTTAAACAGCTGACAGATGAGGAGGAGGATGCATGCAGGTAAACTGAGGGTCTGTTGAGCTGATCGCTGGTTTCGTGAGAAAAATGTCAGCTCGTTCTTTATGTTACAGAAGCACAGAGACACAAGACCAGGCGGAAAGAGACGATCGTTCGGTGAAAATGAGAATCTGCGAATGCAACATGTGGAACACGGAGAGTGGAATATGTAAACAAACCGGTTAACGTAACCCCCTCGGTGCACTCTGCATGCTAACTGTTAGCAGAGCTAGTGAAATCTCTGAAAACATCTGAGCACTTTTGCAAACATGTTCTATGTTGACAACCTGACCAGACATACGTCGCGACATTCGCGGCTAAAACACTGTTAAAAGTGTAGCTGGTGACAGAAAAACGGGGTATTTTAAAACTACACCACCACCATTGCTGCTTGTGATTTGATCTGCATTCTGGGATAACTGGCTGCCCCAAGTCTACACAAGCAATCGATTTTCTAGGATCGACCTGTTTTGACTTACTTTGCACGGCAACCAATCAAATGTTAGAGAAGCTGCATGGGCAGCGTTAACCCCGCCCCCTGAGTTTGATGGGTGAGGCTGACAGATAAAATTATTTCATGACGAGAGTCAGGCGTCAGGACTGCCAAAATGAAATAAATAAATATATCATTAAATAATTAATTAAATGTGTCAATAATTAATTAAATGTGTCAATAATTAATTAAAATGTGAAATACATAAATAATTAATTAAATGTGTCAATAATTAATTAATTACATGTGTCAATAATTAATTAAAATGTGAAATACATAAATAATTAATTAAATGTGTCAATAATTAATTAATTACATGTGTCATAACTATTTATTTAATTAATTAATTCCAATTTAAATTAATTATTGCCACATTTAATTAATTATTTAATGGTGTATTTAATTAATTCATTATGGCAGTCCTGGCGTTCCATAGGTCAGTGCTTTTGTCTGTGCTATTGCTTATTTAGTGACTCACAAATACACGATAGTGGCAGTGCAGATTAAAAGTTTTACATTTTCATAAGTGTTTATGTTCAGTGCTGCTATCTTGGATTGTTAATGCTGGGTTGGTGGGGTTGCTCCAGTTTTCTGAGCGTGAAATCTGAGTTGAGGGGACATTGCTGATTCAAATCTGGGAACTCAGAAAATCTGACTTCCGACTTATTCGGGAACACACGACAAGACAAAAATGACTGTCAAAATAAAACAGGAAGTAAACTAATCAGAGAACATCCAACACAGAGTTACAAAGGAACATGATGGACGCACAAAACTGTAAATAAGAGATGTAAAGACTAAACTGAGAGTTTAAAATAAGTTCTATCTAAAAATAATTTATAAAACTCAAAATGCTGTAAATGAAGGAATTCAAACTTGGCTAAGAATAAAGCAAAACCAATATCTAAAAAAGTCAAAGTACCAAGGAGGTACAAAGGGAAATCTAAACAATAAACTGAAAGCCAAGTAGACGATACACTTTAATTCAAAGTCAGGGCCATGACAGAAGCATGTGCAAACATACATGGAAGTACACTCTATTTGGCAAAAAGAGTTTTTAAAATTTAAACAAGAATGAAAATCAATATGTGGTATGAGCCTAAATGGTTCTCCAGGTTTCTTGAAGGACATGCAAAGCTCTTGTTTGGATGTTGGCTGTTTTTTGTTTTGTCTTCAGATGATTCCAGACTGCTTCATTAAACTTTGTTCTTTGCTAAGTGTCTGTTAAGTGTTATAGTGGGTCCTCCTTTGATGTTTAGACACACAAGAAGGAGCTACATGTTTTTGGTTTTTGTTTTTCAATATAATTCAAGTGACTAATGTAGTCACACAGTTTTAACACAGGAGCTTCCATTTCTTTGAATTTTAACATCATTTTCCAGCAAGTTGGAAAGAGCGACAGTTTGGCCTGTGTTCATTATGTTTACCTTAACAGCAGAGGTTACCATTATAATAGTGATGCACAGAAAATAAAACATTTTGACAGAGAGAGATATGTGAAGGTATTATACATACTGTGGTTGGGTGCTTTTATGGGTTTGGTTTCCACTGTGAGCTGTGGGACTAGTTATTTTCAAGGAAAATGTACTGTGTAACAGTTGGGGACTTTTAAAAGGGATTCATATTAAAAGTGTTTTATGTCAGTTGGTCGCACGCTGGTTTACAAATGAGTCGTTCTCTTGCTTCCACACATTCCTTTTGAAAATAGCCCTTTGTATATGTATATCAATACTTTTCTGGAAAAATTGCATTATTTTTTTTGAACAAGTATTTAAAAAATTTGATAAATGTATTAGATAGCTGCACTGCAGTGTTTATGCTTTCATGATCTAAAACAAAATATACATACTGTAACTGTACAATCATAAGGAGATCAACTGTCATCATGTATTTCATATTGTCAGATTTATTGACTTTAACGTAAAATTAGATAAAGATGTAGACGACATAGGTGTATAAAATGATAATTACATTTTAAAAATAAAACATAATTATTGCACTCATAAGCCTGTGCCTTAGCAGAGGATTTGGTTCTTTCTTTCTCTAACACACAGAAAGGAAAGAAAAACAAGCACCATTCTTCTAATTTAATTACCAATTATACACTTCAATTGAATGTTTAGTGAAAATTGCATGTCTAGTTTGTTTAGTTTGAAGATCATTAAACAAGGTCATAATATCTATAATGCTATTTTCATAAGCAATATTATGTTTATAAACTGTGAAACATGAAAAGAATATTTGATGTGTACTTTTGGTAAACTAGTTAGATTAGATATATGAGTTTTGGATATCCATGGCTACTGTTGTTGTATTGTGAAAAAATACCAAGACCATGCTTCACAGACCATATACAAGAACCATATCTCATCTGTTTCAATATTGTATAAAGCTCCCAGGCTCATACTGCCCTAATACCTTGAGGCTGCAAATAGATAAAAATGACATACCTTTTAAGTTCCCTGTGGATAAATGCTTGGTTAGGTGTTCTCTCAACCAGGATATTGTTGGCTGGTAAAGAAGATTTGTTTGATATCAAAAACAATTTACTCAAATTTGCCCGGTACAAGTAAGACACAGTACCTGTTCACTATCACCAGTTTATTTATGATCAAATTACAGATTCTGTCTGTTTTGAGGAGAAAGTAAAAAAAAAAAAAAAAATTCACACTGTGTTGCCTTAAGCTGAGCTGTCAGCAACAGAAAATTAAAAACAGCATTAAAACCATTTGCATAATTACCCTTATGCTGCAGAACAGTTGTGACTCTTTAGCGCAAGTGTTGGTGGTTTTTGGCACCAGAACAGTGGCAGGAGATCTTGTGGGTTGTGCAATGGGGTTTTCACGGACTGGGCTTTTTTCAGTGCACTGCACAGATGCTACATAGGCTTGGGGTGATGAAGGTTTGAAGGGTTTATCAAGTCATTCCTGAACATGTTTTGCAGCGTGACCAGTCCTGCTGGGTGAGGCTGCCGCCAATGGGAAATGACACATAGCATTGCATGAGGACACAATGACAATGTCATTAACTTACCTGTCAGAGGGCGTAATGTTGTGCCTAATCACTTCTTTGATGTTCTGCTTAGCTTGATCTCAATAGAAAAGTGTATAATATCCAGTAAATGTTACAGTAGCTGCTATATTGAACCTTGACAGACTAACATAAGTAATAATAAGTGAACTCATAGCTGTAACAGTTTCTATGCTGCAAACTGTGCTTTGTTTTTTTATTCGAGTGGGACTTCCTGTACAATGGCCAAGTTCACTGTAATGCATTGTTCTGTGTCTGGCTTGTAAAAAAGGATTGATTTATAAAAGTGCAATAACTTTGCATTTAACCATACAAGCACAATTAATTTCAACAAACATAAGTCTGTATAAACAGAGAAATGATTGAATACTTTTAAAAATAGGACACATTTTTTGTCTTGCTTGTTTGTTTTATTTTGTTTTTGTGTTTTACAAATAATTGAGTAATGTAACTAGGACTCTTTTATTAGCAAATGCATAAACTACAAAGCTGTGGCCTATAAACAGTTATGCACTCCATATAACTAAGACCAAAGCCTATCAATGACTCACAAAAGCCTATACCACTACCACAAGAAATTCTAAACTGCGATTGGTGAGAGTAGAAAAAGACAGGTTCAATATACACCTCTAAAGCAAGTATTTGTTTGCCATTCTAAATGAATATGTCATGTTAAACTGTAGGTAAAGACAGCAACAGCTAAGCCTCATCTAAAGAGCTCGGAGCACTAGTTATTTGTCTAACAAACAAAATTTAAAAAACAACTTAGAAAAACTTCTCTGTGAGACAGAGGAAAAGTGTGTCTGATTTGCTTGAATCTGGAAGTCTAACTATATGACATAAATCAATAATATTTATCCTGTGGATGAAGGTAGCAGAAAGAAGGCAGGGGGAAATCCACAGGAGAAAAAATAAAACTAAGGGTACCTTTAAGTACCTTTACTTTAGTGTCATAGCTACTTCGCTAAAGTGTGGCAACCCTTACACATGCAGTATCGATGTAGACAGCACTGCCAGCCCAGAGTGCACAAAGAAATAACAAAGGAAAAGTAGGTGGTTGTGCAAGTGTCTTGCACAGGTAAGGTATGCAGTGTGTCTCTTATGCAATAATGGACACAGTAAAATAGAAATGTAGCCTATGCATGTGGGCAGGACTAGCTATAGCCATTTAAGTAGGCTGATTAGGATTAGCCTCAGCCCACACCACTGCAGCTGGAAGGATAGATACCTACCACCATAAGATGGTAAAGTAGTAAATGTGGCATGATTAAAAGGCTGTAGTTTGTCAGTATTGTTGGTTCTGGAGCCAAAGATTTAGGGAGGATTTTGTTTGTTTTTTTAAAGCTCTTGTGACAGCACTACCCTTAGTTCTGCTCGTTCTGCCGAATGACAAGGCTGAACTTTGCATTGCAGAAAGAGTGCTTGTTATCTTATTTCATATTATGTAGCACAGCACATCACTATTCTTTGTCCCAGAGATCAGCATCTCTTTTGTTTTCAAACTTGAAGCTCCATCTGAAGTACTGAATACTATTTCACGAGAATGAGTCCAGTCCTACAATACAAAAAAAAACAAAAAAACATACAGCATATTTTGCAATCCAGGAACTTTAACTTCAAAAGAGATTGAAGTGCTGGATGAGATCCATCATGGTCAAAGACTGTTGAATTTTACTTGTTAAAACTGAATACGATATTGGAATAAACATAGTAAAAATACTAATAATCAAAGGCTGACAGAGTATGACTAGGTGTGGCACCTTGAAAACACTGTCTGTGGCTACTTAGAAGATACTGAACCCCAAGTTGCTCTACAATACATTCATCAGAGTATGAATGTGTTTGACTGTTACAAAGACAGGACTTGGGTGTAGAAAGAAATGTGCTTTAAAGTATTTTGAGTAGAAAAGCGCTATATAAGAATCAGTACATTTACTTTTCCATGACAGTTCCCTTTCTATACAACCCCCAGTTCCAATTGAATTGGGATAATGTGTAAAATGTGAATAAACACAGAATGCAATGTATACCTTTCAGCATTGATGTTGCCTTTCTGGAAGTACAACTCTATCAGTTTTATACAGTAGGCTTTTTAACTGGGTGGTAATTACAAGCTGGACAATCCCACTCCTCCTTAATCCAAAGGATTGGGATTCATGTTTTCCAACAGCAATTTCAAATTTGTATTCATCTGACCGTAGAACAGTTTTCCACTTTACCTCAGTCAATTCTAAACAAGCTTTGTTCCAAAGAAGACGGTGGCATTTCTAGATCATGTTAAAATATGACTTACACTTTCACAACAGAGTTTTAACCTACTTTAACTTTTTGTGGATGAAAAAAAACAAATTTTGTTCATGAACAGTACTTTTTTCTGGAAGTATTCCTGAATCCATAAAATTATTTTTGTGACACAGTCACGTCTGTTTTTAATTCAGTGCTACCTGAAGGCCTGAAGATCACAGGGATTCATCATTGATTTTTTTTTTTCCTCTCTAGATTTCTCCAATGTCTTCAAATCTTTTGATGACATTAAGTACTGTGACTGATAAGATCTTTAAATTCTTCATAATTTTGTGTTGACAGATATTATTCTGAAATTATGGTGCAATTCGTATACAGGTTGTTTTTTTGGGGGGGCAGAGAGAGGGGGGGCGGGGGTTACAGATTGGTGAAACTCTGCCTCACTAAGATGTTCTTTTTTATAGCCAGTTGTGTTACTGAACTGTCGTCAAGTAACCAAATTAGTTTCAAAATGTTCCTCCAGCTGTTTCTTTTTAGTGGCACTTACTATTCCAACCTTTTGTTGTTCCTGTGCCAAATTGTTTGAGATGTGTTGTTTGCATCAAATTGATCAAATCAAGTCAAAATGAGCCATTATTTTTCATGAAATATATCAAATGTATTACTGCAAACATTTGATGTTTTCTATATTTTATTGAGATTTTTAAATTATTGCCTTCTGTTTTTATTTACATTTTAAACACCCCGACTTTTCAGGAATTGGGGTTGCACACATTGTATTGCATACATGAGATGCTAATGATGACAGTTTAGACTTTTTTGAGTTGCATGATCCTCGTTCATGGAGTCAAAATGGCTAAATGTGTTGCTTTTCATTGTAGTTTGTTTTGTTTTGTTTTTTAACCGCCTTTAGTCTTTAGCTGTTTTTAAAAGATACCCAGATAGCTATCTGGTAGTGCTTGTAGTGTGGTTCAGTGGATCACATAACTTGTCTTGGAAGATTTCCACCAAACCAGCTGTAGAAGTGCAGGGAGTTTTCAGACAGTTTCACCCTGTGAAACCGAGAAAGGGATGACACTCACTTAACATCCTCTGTGGGTTTATGTGTAATCAAATATTGATAACGTCTAATGGTTCAGTCTTACATTTTCTTATGTGCCTGAAAGGTGTAGCAGCAAGGATGTCATGTACCCGACAGTATATGTGGTGAATACTAGATGAATTCTTCACTCACTTTAGCACAAATACTTAAGACTGGTTGACAGGGACTTCAGGATTTCACTGATATGCTGTACTAGACCATAGTTTTCTTCACTGTAGCAACACAATACAAACCTTCTACCACAGCTTGTCACCTCTGAATATCACATTCCTAAATTTAAATACATGTATTCATTCCTATAGATTGATATTTTCTATTTATTACTTAATTTTACATTTAAAACAGAGAGTTTTCCTCAAGATGCTTCCTCAGTCACTTTTGGACATTTGCTACTTTGGAAAGTTTATCATTATTATTCTGTCTTTAACCCTTCCCTGGTCCCCATGTCCTGGATTAACAGCTAAGTCAGCTATTGCCAGAGGATGTTAATTAGAAAAATCAACAAATTAATCAGCTCAGGCGGGATGCGTGGGTGAAGGTCGGTCGCTGTTGTCTATCAACAAGGCCTTTGCTGTTCATTTGGCAAGACAAGCAAATCCCCATGGCAACTCACAGGAAAGAGGGCATGATAGAGCAGATGGCTACCCTTTTACTCTCTTCACCCGTGCTTGCCAGACAGACGATGCTACAGGTGTGCAAGATGTCCATACTGGATGAAGGCCCAGTCCCAGGTGTTTACCACCACATTCACTCTTCCTCCTCCTTTCGCTGCAGTTTCACCCAAGCCAGCCTCTTCCTAGATTTGATACTCCCCTACCACCGCCTTTTCCATACCATTCCTTCTCTCCTTGTTCACCTTATGCCACAGATCAGCTGGCATGAGGTGATTCACAAGCAGGTAAGGAGAACTGCAGCCAAGGAGAAAGCTTACATATCTGTTAGCCTGAGGGGCCTGTCCAGGTGGCTGCTCTGGTAGGTAACATCAAGTTTGTGTGAGATGATGCAGATATGATCTTTTCTAAAGCCAGTAGGAGATGCTGCAGGTGTACTATTCCTATAAAATGAGTCCAAATTGTTTGTTTGACAGATGACGGTTTTTAATTTACCGCCAAATCAACCACAAAAAAAAAAAAAAAATCTGATTATTTTTTTAATTACACATCACAACAACTGATGAGAATTCTAAGAGTGCTTCTCAGACTGACTCAGTTAAGGTACAGTGATGTTTTGAGCTTCTTGGCTTTTAAACGTGCTATTAGTCGCAAAGATTTGGAGCAATTCCATTATTTTAAACATAATAAATTTCTGATTATGGCAAAATGTGATGATGGATAGACAGTGGATAATCAGTGCAAGAGCTGTTGAGACTGTTAAATCTTGACCAAAAGTGTTACATCTCAATGCGTCTAAATAACAAGAATGATTCCAGTTGCTCATATATTTTTGAAGTTGTGGTCAAAGTTGTGAACTAACTAGTAGACACAAGCCTCGTCAGAATGGGCAGACCAAGCTAGTAGACCAATTGTGTGAGCAAAGTGACAGAAAAAGCACTGGTCTTAATTAGGAAAGAGACCTGAAGCCAGTTGCACTGACTGGTTTTTACTAAGCTTGGTCCAAACTGCATATGTATTATCTGACATGTAAATATAATAAAGACATCTCAACTTAGGGAGCTTATTTTTACTTGGGTTTTTCTCTCTTTTTATCCAGCTGTATAGCTCAAAAGAAACAGTTTCAGTTATGCAGTTATGGCTTACAGCTCTCTGTGTATATGTGTGTGTGTTTCTTTGTGCGTGTGAGTAAGTAAGAGAGAAACCACACTGAGCATAACAGATATGACTGAATAAAAGTCAAATATTCATTTGTCAGCATCAAGGAAATAAAATGTATTAAAAATGCATTTGCTTGTTATGTTAACGTTGGTATTGTTGCTGCTAAACAGCAGCATGGCCTTCTTCCTTCATTAAAATATATGAAAGATGGTTGTTTCACTTCAGATGCTCTATTTTTAGGTGTCTGACTTAACACCATGAATAAATGTCAGATAATTTATCAGAAAAATTAGAAAACGTGTCATTTTATTTCTGCCAGTGACAAAGTAAACAACATAAGTGAATGTGAATATCAGGGGCGATTCTAGGATCAGAGCTTTGGGGGTGCTGAGCACCCAGAGCTGCTCAGCCAGGCAAGACAAACTTTACTCGTCACGATGATACTTCTTCCCTGTCTCTGTCAGTCCCTGCATCCTTAAATGTCTCCAGTTGTCCTGAGTTCTCTCTGACTGTCTCCTTGGTGCATTTAAACCCCTGTTCCTCCCTGGCCTCATCATCTGTTGTCTTCATCTCCGTTATCAGTCATCATAATTTTACCATCTCTGAGTAAGTTTGTAAATTTCTTTATTAAATAATAAGATTCTTAAATTCTTCAAGTCTCTCTGTGCCTGTGTCCTCGTCACAAAACATGACATCACTGTTTTGTACATTTTAACACAATTTAATCCCCACATTTGTGAAAGAAAAGCAAAAAACTTTTATTTAAGTCTGTAACAAAACCATCAAATCTGATCAAGGTTATTTAAATGCTGCAAACAAAGAATGGATTGGAATTTTAAAAAAAAACAAAAAACCACACATCCTAACCTTAATTACTGTGGGAAAATGATGAATGGTGATCATAGTGAGTAAGAAGTAAACTGAGTACATTTTCTGGACAGAGATTCACTTTTAATGTGTATGTATAATACAATACAGATATATGAAAATAGGCTCCAAAAATAGAGTCCTTGAAATGTACAAATTATTGATAAAAAAAATTTATAAAAATGGAGGCAACTTTGCCTATGGTACAATGTATGAAAATATCTTTACTGGAAAAACTACTATGGCTCTGCAGATTTATTCCTTTCATTTTAACCCATGTCGCCTCACCTTGAAGTTGGCAAATACTTTTGGTGGTCAACTGTCTCAAGCAGTTTAACAGTTTCTGTTGTGCCTGTCACTATTCCCTGTCTGTTTTCTTACCTGGTTCTTCCTGACCTTGCACTTTCTCCTCATGTTCCCCTCTTCCCTCTCTCCTTCTTTGGACTGACAATCATACACAAATAGATTGTATTCAATCAGATGAAAAAATTACATTAATATGAAAAAAATACTATTAAGATCACTAATAAAAAGTCCTCTCTCAGTGTACTTTCAAACAAAAGGCAAATAACCAAACCACAAGTACATCTAATAAAAGATATATCCAACATTATCCTTTATTGATGGATCATTTGTTCTTACACTTTTACCTGAATGTTGCTCCTGGGTTTAATATCGGCACATGCACATATGACAAAATAACCAGCTTCTCTCATTCCATTTCAAACAGGACAGTGGTAACAACAGCAGGCTACAGACAAGTTTAAGTTTTAGATTTTAAATAGGCTGTATACATTTCATTGGGAGCAACAGGACGGTCAGATGTCGCTGATTTTACTACACAGTAGGATGGATTGTAGGGTAGCAAACATTGTCGCAAAACACGTTTTCAACACTGCAGGTTACCTGGGTGTAATGTTTTTCAGCTAAAAAGAAACATGGCCTGACTCCTACCTAACTATATAAAGAGTAACTGAAGGTTAAATGCAGCTAACATGTCCTGTTTTAAGCCAGGCACTTACACCTCTATATATACTTTTGTTGTTAAAATGTTACATCTCAACCAAGTACTGCATTTTTTTTTTATATTTTCAGTAGTGTGTCACACAAACAGCAAATATTGTCAAAAAAAGTAAGAAATCTTTGGGGGTGCTTTGGGCTAAAATCGCCCCTGGTGAATACTAAGCAAATGGCCACAAATTACCTTTTAGTCTCCAGTCAGCTAAGTCTGAAATATCACCATGGCCACTCTTAAGCACAGCAGGTGTTAAAATCTTGCTATCCCTTTGACAAGAAACCAACCGGCAGAGGACTGTAGAAACCCACAACACTGAGTGGCACTTCAAATGGCAACCACAGCTAACAAGGCTGAACAACATAACAGTAGTTGGTCCTTAATGGAGCCCAAAGCCTAAGCAGTGATTTATGTTCGAATATAAACAGATGTAGTTGCGCTGGAAAGGTTAGTGCACTGAGGCTTCTTTGGTCTCTGTCTATATTTGTTTCAGCCTCTGTACACAATTACATTAAAACAGGAATGGTATTATTCATTTGCTTGAAATATTGCTTGATTTAATATCACATCATAGTTTGAATTTAGTTTGAAGTGTTCTGACAGTTGTTCTCAAAAACAGCATTCCGCTTGATTATCACACACTTTACATTGATTGAAGTAAAGTACCCTGATAGTCAATGATATGCTTGACGTAACGCATTTGGAGAGGAGGGTGAATTATTTTTTTTAATAGTTTTACATTTTTGGAAAAACTAATTAGTGTTTTTTCTGATAGTATTGAGGCATTTTCCACATTTATTCTAAGGGCTAGCCATTTCTTATTACCTGTTACTGATGCCTTCCTCTGTGGACTCCTGTGAAATAAGCTAAAGGTAGGTGAACTGGAAGTGTGCACAATTACAAACTGATTCTAATCTAAAGTATTTAATACAAAGATGCATCTTGCTTAGCTCTGTAGTTAAGGGATCTTTTTATCATTTGCGGATTTTAGCCAAAGTCAAGTCTTACCTTTGCAGGAACGATCTAGAAAGAGTGGTCCATGCTTTTATTACTTCACGGCTGGACTACTGCAATTCCCTCTATGCTGGCCTAGATCGTTCCTGTCTACATCGCCTTCAACTGGTGCAGAACGCTGCCGCTCGCCTGTTGACCGGTTCAAAAAAAAGAGACCACATCACTCCGGTTCTCTGCTCTCTCCACTGGCTCCCAGTTGCCTTTAGGATTGATTTTAAAATCTTATTGCTGGCTTTTAAGGTTTTGAATGGCACTGCACCTTCTTACCTGTCAGAACTCCTTAGTACTTATCGCCCCAGGAGATCTTTGAGGTCAGCCGACCTGATGCTTTTAGATGTTCCCAGGTATAAATTAAAGACAAAGGGAGAGAGGGCGTTTGCTGTGGCTGCACCCAGACTGTGGAACAGTTTACCTCCTCACGTCAGACTCTCCAAAAGCCTAGAAACTTTTAAAACCGCTCTTAAAACTCATCTCTTTTCATTGGCTTTTAGAAAGGTTTAATTTATTTGTTTTATATATTTTTATTTTATTTTTATCAGCGAGGTGTTATTACGAAATTGTGTTCTATTGTATTTTTATCTGTATTTACTGTACAGCACTTTGGTCAGCCTTGGTTGTTTTTAAATGTGCTCTATAAATAAACTTGACTTGACTTGACTTGCTTTAAGGATTTTGAGGCATGCGTAGTGTATAGTGTGTGCATTTGCTCGTCTGTCTTCTTTGACAGACTTGGGACATGCTGTCAACTTGATGGCTTGATTCGATTTAAAAGAGACAATCTCTTTGGAGAAATGATTCAGGAAACTTCTGATCCATGCATATACGGTCCCTGACTAAGCATGGAGTTCATCACTCTTTTTTTTTTTCCATGTGAACACAACAACCATCTTGACCAACACCTGCTTTGATTTTTCATGTCTCTGTGGATTACATGGGAGTGGAAACAAGAACCTTAATAACTAACAGCTGTTGAGCATTTTAAGACAATTATAGTATTTACTAATATTTATCAGTACGTGAATGAAATGTAGGGTTAACAGAAAAAAACAATTCTTTGGCATCTCATTGTTGTTCTTAAAATTCTAAGATAATTTCCAAAATAGCAATGGTGTCAGGGGCAGAGCGTGGGGGTGGCTTACTGGGCTTAAGCCCGGGTTGTTTTGTCAGAAGCCCGGGGTCTTTTGGAGTGTAATTTTTTTCATAGTTAGATGCCTGGCTGACAACTGTATAAAACAAAAAGTACACACAATATTCGAAGCACATAGTGCACACTGTGGGAATTTATGACTGTGCATGAATCCCCCCTGATATTGGTATGATCCAAGCTCAGGCACTAAGCGACTGAGCGAGAGGGCGGGGCAGCTGCTGCCTGTGAGTGCGCTGTTGGAGAAACGGAGCCAGCCATACTAAGGAGAGCTTAAGTTTCACCAGGTACCAAAGCAAATCATTCGTACCGTACAAATAATGTAAATATGACGGTGCATCACGAAAGATTGATATCAAACTGATCACTTGACCCATATTACGTTACTTGCTCTTCAAGTGAATCAACAAATGGCGAAATGAAAAGCCGAACAACAACAATGCTGTTTCTTTAGAGAGTCTTAGCTTACGTGTGTTTATTTCATATTTTCAGTTGTTACCCTCCACGGCTAAATAAATCGGTTTCAGTAATGCACTGATATACAAGAATGGACATAAGGGGCTTCTTTCAAAGAAAAAACTCTGGCAGTATTTTATATATTATGCTTTGTATGTTGTTCAGTATATTTCTATGCAAAACAAGAGGAACTTCAATAAATAGCAATATATTCACAGTTTAAACCAGTTATTTACATACACTTTATGGAAAACACAAGAACATTTTTTTACTGTACAACATCAATTTAGAGTAAACTTGTTTTGTTTTGGATAAATAAATATTGAAATATCTTTTGAATTAGTTAAATGTCAGAATAAAGAGAGACAGAGCTTTCTATTTATTATCACTTTCATTAAATTTAGGAGTACATATACACTAAGTTTGTTAATTAATAAGAAAACTCCAGACGATTCCATTCTGAGCTGAAGAAGCTTCTGATAGGTTAGTAGAGTCCATGTGAGTAAACTGGTGGCACAGCTGTGGACGCATATAAGGCAAAACACAGAGCCTGTTTCTTTAACATGGGAAAAATCAAGAGATGTCAACCAAAACACCAGAAAAAGAACTGTGGAGCTCCATGAGTGTGGCTCAATTATGAATACAATTTGGTGCCATTTACAATTAAGAAATACAGACAGTTTCTCTCTTTACTCTTAAAGTTAACAAATATGTTTTTTATATTTATCAATCTAAAAAAAAAAACATTTAGTCTGATTTGATGTTACAATTAAAAAAGTGTTTGTGTTTTGATCTGAAGAGTGTAAATATCTGGTTTCAACTGTATATTTGATGATTGTCAGCACAAAGAGGGAGAGAGAGGAACAGAGAGGGAGAGAGAGGAGAATGAGGACAGAACAGAGATGGAACAAGAGCAGGTGAGACACACATGTTAGTCACATGGTTGTTTACCAAAAGTATCACCGTATCATAGGTACTCATGTATCTCGTACCTAGTGTTTCTTTTTAGGTTTACTATTTTTCAAATTCTACATTTATTAAGTTATGCATGCTTGTTTGCACAACAAGGCTAAATAATTATATAAACTTTTCTCAGTCTAAATAGTGGACTTTGGTAGAATTAAAAAAATAAGTGTAGTGCAGGTATATGATGATTTTTAGTGCTACTATCATCTAGTTCTGATTCTGGTTCTGTCTTGGTTAAGTCCTCAGTAGTCCTGATTTTGAACTGTTGTGGGGTTTAGTCCTCGTGTCTTGATACAGCCCGACCTTGTTCTGCCTTGCTGCTTAATTAAAAAACTAGTCTAAGGTGTCCTGCATATGTGATATATTTTTTTCCTATATGAAGTCATTCTTTTTTGAACAAAACTCAAAACAGAGCCTACTAATCTTTCAGTCATTTCTAACCCCCCCCCAAAAAAAACAAATCCCACATGCACACTACCCTTTAGGGCTAAGCCCCGGGTGTTTCAAATGTCTGGCTCCACCTCTGAATGGTGTCTCCCAATGTCTCATCAAAAACTGCTACTGGTGGGTTCTAGTCTATAGGTATCCAGCTGTTTACTTGCATTAATCTGCATTCATGCACTATGCTATGTTGTCTGAAACCAGCTGAATTGGCTTGACAGGTCCTCTGTTATTCTTCCACTAAATCATGTGCATCACTTTGAGCAGGATCTACGAGAGGATGTTCTTTTGTTGACCAAACAAAAAATTAATGGATATGTTTTTACCAGTTGCCTGTTGAGTTATGTTGCAATTGCAGAATGCCATCTCCATGCTGTGGCGAGAACAGATTTTAACAATCCATTGTTTGTATGCAAAGACAAATGATTTTCTACGACAGCTTTTGCTATATTTTCTCCAGTCCCTGCTGTCAAAATGGGGATTAATCAGCTAGGAATCAAATGGTAGGGGGGGCTGAAATGCTTTTAAGTGGGTAAAAGGCCGCTTTGACCTAAATAGCCAAAAGAAAAAGTAGACTCCCAAACTTCTAAAAGTCATACCTTTAACCTTTACACCTACAGGATGAAAGCTGAGTGGAAGAACATGTGTTCATGGAAGAATAAGCAACCTTTAGGTCTGCAAACACAAACCAGTTCCCACTGTCAATACCAGCTGTGCAGCAAATGTAACACAGCAGCAACAATGAAGCAGCAGATGTGCTCTCCACATATGTCACAAGAAAAATACATTTGAGGGAACGGCATTAACTAAAACTGAAGAACCAGATCCATGACGCTAAAAATGTGGCTAAAGTGATTCTTCAGGCATAAGAACATCATATATATTTCCAATTCTGAAGAGCAAAACATACTGAAGTGCATGTCAAACCCATGTATGTTATACTTTATTGATAAGTAGCTACATAATATACATGATAATTTTCTCTCTCATGGTAACTGACTCCAGGAATCTTTTTTTTTTTTTTTTGGCAAATCCAGGGAAAAAATATATTTCATCGTGTGAGGTCTCAATAATGGAGAGACAAACAAACAGCAAGTACTGACATAACCGCTTAAGAACAACAGTGAATTGTTGAGGTTGTTTGAGTTGTTTGGGTACTGTTTGTGGACTTCAGCTCTGCCTTCAACACCATCCTTCCAGACCATCTCCGAGACAAGCTTTCCCAGATGAATGTGCCTGATCCCATCTGCCGGTGGATCACTGACTTCCTGACGGACAGGAAGCAGCACGTGAGGCTGGGAAAGAATGTCTCGGACTCCCGGACCATCAGCACCGGCTCCCCTCAGGGCTGTGTTCTTTCTCCTCTGCTCTTCTCCCTGTACACCAACTGCTGCACCTCCACCCACCAGTCTGTCAAGCTAATCAAGTTCGCAGATGACACCACCGTCATTGGGCTCATCTCGGACGGGGACGAGTCTGCCTACAGGAGAGAGGTTGAACGTCTGGTGTCTTGGTGCAGCCACAACAACCTGGTGCTGAATGCCCAGAAGACAGTGGAGATTATTGTGGACTTCAGGAAGCACACAGCCCCACTCCCCCCCATCATCCTGACTGACACCCCCATCACCTCTGTGGACTCATTCCGCTTCCTGGGTACCACCATCACCCAGGACCTGAAGTGGGAGCCCACCATCACCTCCGTCATCAAGAAGGCCCAGCAGAGGATGTACTTCCTGAGGCAGCTGAAGAAATTCAACCTGCCAACACGGACGATGATGCAATTCTACACTGCAATCATCGAGTCCATCCTCACCTCCTCCATCACCGTGTGGTACACTGGAGCCACTATCAGGGACAAACAGAGACTGCAGCGTGTTGTGCGCTCTGCTGAGAAGGTGATTGGCTGCAGACTCCCATCTCTGCAGGACCTGTACACCTCCAGGACACTGCGGCGTGCAGCCCGGATCTCAGCTGACCCTTCTCACCCTGGACACAGTCTGTTTGACCTGCTCCCCTCAGGCAGGAGGCTCCGGTCCATTCGCACCAGAACCTCTCGCCACAAGAACAGTTTCTTCCCCTCTGCTGTTGGACACATGAACAATAACCACATGATTGTCCCCGCCACTAACATATGACCCTACGCTGTGTAACTGCATCATTTCATGTTTGGCACTGATCACCACCTGCACTCATGTATATATCTTTCTACGTAGCACTCATAATTCTTATTCTCATGTATATATCTCATGTATATCTCATGCACATATCTTTCTTTCTACATAGCACTTTAATTCGTATTGTCTGCACTGAAGCACCGCAGCAATTTCCTAATGTTGTAAACCTCAACATCTGGCAATAAACCCATTCTGATTTCTGATTTCTGATTTCTGATAATTAAAGTCAGTGTATTTGACATATGGCATTTTTGACAACCTATCAACCCACTAGGTTAGATGTTTTCTGGAGTGGACAAAGTAAAAATAAATGTCATTCAAGGTTGAAAATGGGCTTTGGTATCTGCTGTTTTCTTGTAAGGTACAAACATAGCTGGACTGGCCATCGGGCATACTAGGCACTTGCCCGGTGGGCCGTTTGGTGCTGGCTATGGTGGAGCTTTCACAGAGGCCAGCAGGTGGATGAGGGAAAGGGGAGGCAGGAGGAGGAGAGACCTGAGGCGGCTGCTGTTCTGAGTGTCAGGTGAACTGAACTTCAGGTGAGAAGTTAAGACCTGCAGTCTATCTGGGTCAGATATAAACCAAGTTTAGGTGGAGTTTATTTTGTTTGTGCTGACTTTTTACAGTCAGTTACAATAACTCCTGCATACTAGCTAGCATGGCGGAGTTTCTATACAGCTGGGTGGGTGCTATGTTACTGACAGTGAACTTTATTTTATTCATAAGGTTAGTTAGTAGAGTTGCTAACCCTCCCGTAAAAAACTGAATCGTCTCGTATTCAGAGAAAATATTACACGTTTCGTATTGAGCTGAGAGGGAACACAGTTTGTCCCGGACTTCAGCTAGAATTTAAGAAAAGACAAAAGCTGGAGTTATTCTGTGTCTTTATGCTGTCAACTGCCTCTTCTTCTCTCATTCTCTCCCCTCACTCTCCTGTTGCTACTTCAATCATGAAACTGATCAATGATCATCTGATCGGCTTTTCTGACACAAGTCCCTCTCTCTTGTTTATCTCCCACTTTGCACCAGAAAGAGGAAACCTGCGGATGTCACGCTAAACAACAGCAGCACATTTAAGCTTGATAAGCTGTTGTTAGAATTTATACATTTGTTAGAATTTATTTAGCTGATGTTTGCTGGAGCCACAGCTGTAAAAGCTGCTGGTTATGAGGTCGGTTTGGATGTATAGTGAGAGGGAAACATGAAGATAAAACCAGGAGATGTCCTTACTGAATCATCAGAGCTGTGATGGAGAAACAGGTTTACCTTTTAGGTGACATGAATAAGTTCTAGGGAAGTTATGAACTGTTTCTGAGAGAGAAATAACACCAGGATCCTTTTCTAAGTGCCTCACAGCTGGTAACTGTGCAGGGGCGGGTCTAGCAAAGTTTTGCCAGGGAGCCAGGTAGGGCATTAACAGGGAGAGGGGGGCACAAAGAAATACTTTTCTTTCTTATTCTAATTTAAAATGTCTAGTTTTTAATAAATAATTATCTGAATTTTATAACCAAAGTTTTTATCTGATGTAAAATGTATAGAAATCATACATATACCAACAAGACAGTGCACATCACTGTCACAACAGCGTTTGTTTTCATTCAAAGGCTTTATGGCTTTTCGTATAATACCTGGTGGGCTGGTCTCTCGTCAAAATGCCCGGGCCATTTTTTGTCCCAGTCCAGCCCTGAATACCAAGGTTATTATTGTTAACGAAAACTAACGAAATAACGAAAACTAGAAGTGAAAAAACTTTTCGTTAACGAAAATAAAAGTAAAAACAAGACTTTGCAAAAAAAGGAAAACTAACTAAAACTGTAATGAGTGTTCACAAAACTAACTAAAATTAACTTAATTTATAGCGAAAATGTGTTTAGTTTTCATTGATGTGTGTGTGTCATACAATAGTCAAGGGTGAAAATGAAGTTTAGTTTCCAGGTTTTTTTCTTGCTGTGTCTCATTATGCCAGCAGATAGTAAGTACATTAGTCGAGTCGTCTGTGCTGCAGCAAAAGTCGGGAGAAATGCCAGAGTCCAATTTCAGATTGTGTTTTAGATAAAGCAAGTGTCTCACAGTGGAAAGAGACAAATTATGAGGGACATTTCTAAAGGGAAAAAAGTCCCAGAAACCTTAAAGTGCACTTGAAAAGCTCGCACATGAAGGCTAACCTAGCTTACCTTGAGAAGGTAAGGGAGCACACTCAACCCTCATCCCCAGAAAACAGAAGCTATCCCCAGGCAAGGCAGCGTGATGCATCCCAAAACAACTGCACAAAAAACTTTAATGCAGTGCTTCCAACAGTGAGCCGATGGCTGCTCATTGGTCAATTCTTAGGAACATCACCAGCGAGAGGAAGCATTGGTGAATATGTTTATTGAGACTGGGATATCTACACAACTGAGTCAATTGCCTTCAAAAAGTGTAGCAATTCACTTGAACCAAAATTACGAACACCCGGTGCTGCAAGAGTTAATAATCTCATTGGGGCAAAGATATATCTTTTATAGTTGCCTGGTATCAATGGTTGTTCATCTGCCTAATTTTTTATTATTATTTTTTTAAGAACCCATTGGTTCCCCATAGGTGAGAATGTGAGTTGTCTGTATCTGCGTATTAGCCCTGCGACAGACTGGCGACCTGTCCTGGGTGCAGGGTATGGTAGCTGGAATAGCAACATACCCAAGGATAAACAGAAGAGCATGACTAATACTGGGATTTTGTTACACTTAATTATTGCAAACACAACTAAAACTACAAGTGAAACTAATCAAAACTAAATTGAAACTAAGGGTTTTCAAAAAAAATAAAATAAAACCTAACTAAACTAGCAAACAAATGGTAAAAACTAATTAAAATTGATAAAAAAATTGAAAATCTGAAGCCAAAACTAAATAAAAATAGAAACTAATGAAAATTGCAAAACTATTAAAACCCTGCTGGGTACAAACATTAAAAAAATATTACCATTTACTTCCATTACGTTCATAAAGAATATAATACATGAGCATGGGAAAAACAAGAATGGCATATAAACCAAACACAGCCCAGTTGTTTGTTTAAAATGCTAAAGAAATCTGTCAGGTATGTGTTTTTTGGTGACTATGAATGCTAACTCACCAAACAGATTTTTCACTCTTAGTACATAGTAGTGTACAAACCTGAAGGTTATCATTTTAAACCAAAGGTTGCACAAGGCCGTGTTTGAGAGAAATCCCCCACCTTAGGTCCAGAATCCACTGTGACACAATACTGTTAAAAAGTTAAAGCAATGTGGGTTAGCAAGGAGCGAAGTGCTGCAGTACTACTACACCTGAGACCTTTATCTCATCAACTCCCTTTATATCTCCCCTGCTGAGTATCAAATGCACTCCTTAACAACATCTACGTTTATATGGGTTTATGTGAGTATAGGTGATATGTGTGTAGCCCTTCTGAAACAACATTCTACCACCTGAGGTGGACTCTACATTTAAATCAATATTGGAATTATGGATTGCTTGTTTAGTTGGTACGCACTGTATATTCATTCCAAAGTCTTGGGTCATTTCTTACCTACAAGCGCTTGACCTTTATCAAATTTATTCAACGCAAATTGAAAAGTCAAAGAAAACTGAAGTAAAAGTTTTTTTGTACATTATAGTGGGGATGACAAAACATTACAATGCATTAAAGTTTGTTTAAGCTAAAGTTATCATCCAATGACAACGTGAATGTTTTCTGGGATTTGTAATTTTACATGTAGGTCCATATAAGGTTTTGTCAATCAATTAAATCAACATTGAAATAATTGTTTGAATTTTTTTTTTTTTTTTTACATAGAAATTTGATAAGATGGGAGAGTATAACAGAAAGTTAATATCTCAAAAACAATTACAAGATTTCCACTTCAGTGCATGTACTGTCTGAAAGTTGGACCTCAAAGCAACAAGTATGGTGAAGCTCAAAAACTGAAAACAGAGAATCTCTTTGGGTGGTTGCATTGGAAGCAACCAAACTGAATTAACTCAGCTGCAATTTGTGAATGTCTAAACTATCAGAGCGAAGGATATTGCAAGGATGTGTATGTATGGGGGACTGGGGATGTATGCACATTTATATAAAAGCCATTTGACTCCCATCACCTGAATGTAAAAGGACTACATCAATCAAAATTGTACTATCAACCCAAAGGGCAGACCTCTATGATTTGATCTCCAGTCCCTATACATTACCTTAAACACATTAATGACTCTGGCTCTTATAAAAGCAGAAGTATTACTTTGGATTGATTATAAGCTACTGGAGTCTTTCATAGGAAGAAAGAGACAAGTGAAGCTTGCATTATTTGAATATTCAAAGACCTGATGCAAGTGTGTGTCCTTGAGCGAGTGGTTACATGTATATATGAATAACAGCATAGCTTTTATTTCTCTCTCTTTTATTGTGGTTGTTTTTACACAGACATAGGAAGCCAATAGCAAACTGACATTTTTATTTTTTGGGGGTTTTTTTGCACACAGACTGCAGTACAATTTATACCATTTATACACTTCCTCTGCTGGATCCACTGAACATGAAAGAATTTACCAATGTTTTGTCTTGTCTGTTTTTTAGAAACTTGACGCAGTGTGATTTAAGGATTTATTTCTCACCGCTCTTCACTTCCATTTGGACAGATTGAATGCAATGGTTTCACTGAGCTAACAGCAGATAGTATTTGACATTTATTCAGGGGCATTACAGTGTGAAGGTTATCGGTGGAATTCTTTAGGCTTGTGCCATATCTGATGACTTTCTCACAAGTAAGACTTACATTTGACTTGAAAGGCATGTTCCTTCTTGTAGTTAGAGATCAGCTTCTTTCTGTTTCACTGGGCTGGCAAATGGCTGTGATGCTGCAGACAATAAAGTAGGCTTTGTCACCGAGTGAAATTAGAGTTATGTGATGATTTATATTTACAAGATGTTCTTGTGTTTCAAATACTCGGGCGAGATGTGGATGCCAGGAGGTCTGGCACTGTGCAATTCTTTGAACACCTCTTTTTTGCATTCTTTGTGTGGGCTGGAATTAAAGTATGCAAGGCATCAAAAGCTATATTCTATTGAAGTCAGCAATGCAACACTGTGTTGGTTTTCTATCTTTAATTCTAACAGTTTTAGAAACAAATTTCTGTTAACAGCACCGTTATTTCTGTAGATCAGTAATTGTAACCTACGCATTAATGCATTATTTCCAACCTGAGTAATGTTTTGTGTTGCCGATTTGTCCTTTTGGGATATTTGGACCCCTCCACATAAAAATTGCAGCTTTGTTTGGATCTACATCCTGAGGGTAATAGCAAACTAAATGTTCTAAACTTTCTACTATATTAACTAGCTAGTTGGGAAAAGTTCAGGTAGTGTAGTTGCTATAAACAGCTACCATCAAGAAAAGAGTCCTTTTCCAAGCTCATTGTAGTGTCTCTACTCCCTCCTCCAAACATTGTGGTTTAGATAGTACAACAGGATTATAGCTTGTAGAAAAGGTTTTCTTCACAGCGAACATCCGTCACTGGTGGCAGAATAATTAGGCTCAGGTTATTTTGGGACTGGCCGTGATGGATACATATGCAGCAGTAATAATAGAAGCTTAATTTATGAAAACAGTAAGGGGACATTTAGATGGTCCAAGTCTGTCTTTAAATAAATATCCACAGGTATTAATTCCCCAGACCTTATGCAAAGCATGATTAAGTGTAGAAAGTGAGGCGCTGGCACACAAAATAACATGATGTTGAATAACAGTCTCTGATAACACGATGTAAACGGTATATTGACCTGCTTTTATTGGACAAAGTGTCACAAGAAAACTGCTAATGGCTTTGTTAGAGATCTGGCTGCTCATAAAGAAAACATGAACTTGTAAATGTTTTAAATCTTTTAAATATATTGGGGGGGTCACAGCACACATTATATTGTGTCAGTTATCAAAGGAACTGTGGCGAAAATAAAAGTAAGGGAAAAGAGAGGAAATTGAGACAGCATGCAGTTTTCCAGCTTGCTGTTTGTTCACCTCGGCTTTCTTTTTTCCCCCGTTTGTGTAGTCTTGACCCTGAAATTTGTTCACCACATTTGCACATAAGTAATGACTGTAACACAGCAGTGCATACAGCTGCTACCGCCTCACGTCTTTATTCTTTTGTCCCTCTCCACGCTGCTGCCTCCTACCTTCTTTAACTGAACAAGAAAATTATGAGCATTGTTAAGCTGATCATTTACCTTAACCAAAAATGAACATTGAGTCTAAGTCCACCTAAATCAAGTCATGTTTCAATGCTACTGTGTTGTTCAGATTTTACAGATTGTCTATTGAAAATCTTTGAATTTTTTGGTTTCAAAGATGAAAAATGAAGGGCCAGTGTCACAGCCCAGCTCATGTGCCATGAAAAATAATAGGAGATACATTGCTTTAAATAAAATTCAGCAGTGTATTAACTAAAAGGAGCAAAAAAGTAGCTCTAGAACAGCAGTCCCCAGGTCCCCGGGCCTCGGACCGGTACCGGTCCGTGAGTCGTTTGGTACCGGGCCGCGAGAGTTGAGGCTCAGGTGTGAAATGTATGGTTTTCGGGGTTTTTATCGGTTTTCAGCGTTATTTTGTTATCGTTTTTAATCGTTAACTTGGTTTTCCTGGGTCTTTTCACGTGTGTTATGAATAAATCTTCTTTTTTTCGGTACCGGTACTAGATTTATTTTGTTGTATTTATCGGCGACACCTTAAAGGCCGGTCCGTGAAAATAATGTCGGGCATAAACCGGTCCATGGCGCAAAAAAGGTTGGGGACCGCTGCTCTAGAAGATGTGTTCATATTAGTTGGATAAGTATTTCAATATTTGTTGTATAGTGTTGTGAAGTGTAAAATGTAAAATACCCAGGCCAACCAAAGAAATAGCATAGTGCTGTGTGCATGAACAGTAAGAGAAGACTGAAACAACGAGCACTTAAATTCTCCCAGCAGACTGTCCACGTGATCCCAACTGCACTAATGAACTCCACCTATCAGGGACATGCAAGACAATACAAAGCGCCAGACATAGGAAACAAACGGCAAGCCCAGCTAAGAGCTGTCAAACCCCATTCGATAAAGATAGATCCTTAACTACAAACCAGTTTAAAATTGATAAATTACATGAGACATTCTAATACTGCTGTTGACTTTTCAGCAAACATCAGCAAACATTAACTACAGAATTTCTGGCTTCAACCAGTGAAACATTTACAAAAACAAAACTAACCTTTGTTTTGACCATGCCGACATTCCCTCAGCAACCTGGTACCAGAAGGAAGCAAATAGGAAGAAGAGACAAAGATTTGAAGAATTAAAATATTTAATAACTATACTATTAAAATAGTATTAAAATTAACATTTCAATATTTCTGTAGTTATCTAACTATTTGATATTAGCTGACACTGTTAAATGTGGCGTTAAATGGGTTAATATTACTCCTTCAGATGTTTAGTGCTGAGATTATTTTAAACACTTCATATTCATGATCTACAGTAATGTATCATATTCTATAAAATCATACATTTGAAGTGTGTTTCCTGTGAGGACAGAAACACAGGCCAACATTTTGATTTCAAAAAGTATGTATTGAATATATCAATATAAAAAAATCAGAGCTGAATTAAAAGGCTTGAGTATTTGACTTGTTAGTTGTGTACATGGGATTAAACATTAACCCTTTAAGTTCAAGGTTCAAGGTTCTTTATTTGTCACGTGCATAGTTATACAAGTATAACACACAGTGAAATGTAGCCTGACACGCTCCTCGACATGTGCAAAAATGGGGGGGGGGTAGAGGAAGAACATTATATATATATATAATATATACATTGGGTGAATGTGCAGTAGTAGCAGCAAGCAGGTGAATTCTGTACATTAATATGAATAGATATCTGACTATTTTACAGAATAGACAATATTTAAAATTAAAGGAATTTGGAATGTACATTGTGCCTGGGTTTAGAGTGTCTGGAAGAGAGTCCTGTCTCAGTCAATTATAGATGATGTGAGAGGGCGGGTGTGTGTGTTTAGGGCCCGGATGGCTTGGGGATAGAAGCTCCTCTTGAGTCTCTCTGTCCTTGCCCGGATGATGTGGAACCTTCTACCAGATTGCAGAAGTTGGAACAGTTTGTTGCCAGGATGGGACGGGTCCTTCAGTGTCTGCGCTGCTCTAGTCCGGCATCTCCTGGTGTAGGTGTCCTGAAGCGGGGGGAGAGCAATCCTGCAGAGAGAGCTTATATTATATTTTTACATGCTGTATTTTTGGGAGCATTTTAAGTTGCTATACATCAATACAACCATTATAGCCCAAATTTTAATAATATGTATGCATTAAGTGCATAGTAATTACATAGATTGCAAAAACTACAAAAAAATTGAAAATCGTTTTTGTTTTTTTTAACATATATTTCTAGTTAGAGAAATTTAAGAGGCTTATCCCTCAAAACTGTAAATACAAAAAAGTTGCACAAAATAGTTTCCCACCACAGGAAATTTATTTTGAGTGTCTTCATAGTTTTATTTTTTTTAAATACACCAATTTTTATACACTGCAGGAAAAACGAAAATAAATATTATAATGCAAATTTCCAAAGAAAACAGCATGTGCATCAAAATAAACTATTTCCAGCAGTGCAATTTGACTTCTAAGCATCCCAGAAACAACACAGAAAGTCATAAAGTCAAACATAACCTTTAAAAACACCAGTATTTGCTTGTATAGGCCCTGAAGGTAGAGAAAAAACTACATTTCCGCCAAAATGACATCACTTCCGGTTTCGGGCAGACAACTAAAGGCATCCTAGTAAATACCAATCTGGTTCCAAGGTGTTGGGCAGTGGGTACAAGATTTACGTGAGGATGCTGAGCCCTCAGGCTACTCTCATTACTAGTCTCTTTCACACTGTTTGGTAAGAGACATTCATACCAGATGCTCCCTGGAGGTCATTTTGTAAAGTTCTGCCAGTGCTCAGCTCTTCCTCCTTTCACAAAGGAGCAGATACCAGTCCTGCTGATGGGTTAAGGACCTGTCCAACCCTCCTAAGTTAACTGCCTGCCTCTTGGAAATCTCCTCCATGCTCTCGAGATTGTGCTGGGGACATAGCAAACCTTCTGGTAGTGATACCTGCTGGAGGAGTTGGACTACCTGTGGAGCCTCAGTAGGGTCGAGGTATCCCTTTATACTGTCAGTATGACACTGACCCTAATCTTGTGGAAAAAAACAGAAACGATGAGGAAAAATATATCAGTGGCCTCCACCTGCAAAAACTTTGTTTTGGGAGGGTTGTCTAATTGTCGCCCTTAGTGCACCTGTTGTTAATTTCATTAACATCAAAACAGCTGAAACTTATTAACAACATCCTTGGGTATTTAACTGAGGAGATCAATATCCCAGAAGTTTAATTGACTTCATGCTATACTCTAATTAAAAGGTGTTCCTTTGACATTTCACATAAGACAGTTATGAAATTGTATGAGCATGAGGCAAACAGACAATGGCAATGAGAAGAATATAACAGCAAGAACAAAGGAACATTATTTGTCATATACATTGTTACAAGCTACATCAAAGCAGAGTGTTTGAGTTGACTGAGTTAAACCAGTAGTCTTTTATGATGAAATATATTTCATATATATAAATAAATAATATATTTATTATAGACCCAAGTGTCAACCTGAAATGATACTAGTTTCATGGACTACATTAGCTAACTGTTTACATACATAGTGTTTACATTACTTTTGGCTAAAGGGGCATAGGCTAAGAAATCTTGTTTTTACGTGGCCAGGGCCTTCTCTTGTCTTGAGAAATCTGAGATTTATACACTAAGGCAGGGGTAAGGAACTCCAGGCCTCGAGAGCCAGTGTCCTGAAGGTTTTAGATCTCACCCAGGGTCACACCTGAATCAAATGATTAGTTCATTACCAGGCCTCTGGTGAACTTCAAGACATGTTGAGGTGGTAATTATCCATTTAAATCAGCTGTGTTGGATTAAGGACATCTAAAACCTTTAAGACACTGGCTCTCGAGGCCTGGAGTTCCCTACCCCTGCATTAAGGTCAGACAAAATAGATAAAAAGTCTAGGTTGTTTTATTCGACTGATGCAGCCCCCTGAATTAGGACATAGCGTTGGTGTGAGACCTCTCAGTGTTTCACAAGGAAAAAAATATATATATTATTTAAATCATTTTTATCCATCCATCTATCCATCTATCTATCTATTCTAAATAGTATATTTAGATTATTTTTGCCTCTTTATATTAAAATGTGAGAATATATCGATATATAGATATATGCGCAAACTGACAAACTGAAATATCGTCACAATTTCCTTGATTTCCTTTAAAACTCAGTGATGGTGCGACAACAACACAGGGGGAACTCAAAGGAATTGAACTGACCTCCAGACTTCCCAGATCCACTTTTGATCAAGCATCTATGGCAGGGGTGTCGCACTCCAGGCCTCGAGGGCTGGTGTCCTGCAGGGTTTAGATTAGAGATGGACCGATCCGATATTACGTATCGGTCCGATACTGACCTAAACTACTGGATCGGATATCGGAGAAAAATAAAAAATGTAATCCGATCCATTAAATATCACGAAATAACCTCACAAAACTTGCAACACGCCGTAACTCACCTCAGAACGTTAGCACGTCGGAGCAGTATGCATCACGTGATAGAGCGGCTGTGGCATGCGGGACCTGTCGGTGGTCTGGATAGCATTTGGAGCTTCGCTAGCAACCCGGCATTTCATCTCTGACAAAGTTATCCCGAGAGAAGTAAAGCAAGTGTGTAAGTCCATCTCTGAATGTTTGTAAAGCATTCCTGCGTTAAGCTTAACAAGCGACTGCCTCTTCTTGCTGCTACTTCAATCATGAAACTGCTTAATGATCAGCTGATCGGCTTTTCTGTCACAAGTCCGTCTCTCTTGTTTTTTTTTGGCCCACTTTGCACCAGAAAGAGGAAACCAGCGGCTGAACAACAGCAGCACGTTTAAGCTTGATAAGCTGTTGTTAGAATTTATTTAATATTACTTTCTACTCGAAGATCTTTTTCTACGTAGCTGACGGCTGGTAATTGTGCAGGGGCGGATCTAGCAAAGTTTAGCCAGGGGGGCCGATAGGGCATTAACAGGGAAAAGGGGGCACAAAGACATACTTTTCTTTCTTATTCTCATTTAAAATGTCTAGCTTTTAATAAATAATTATCTGACACCCAAAGTTTTAATTTGATGTAAAATGAATAGAAGTCAATTACTGTATATAGTGACTATTAAGTCTAATATATATACCCTAGTAAGCTATAGTACTTTTTCCTTTGGGAAGGTACCATCTGTGCAGTCTGCAATTTTGTTGAAGAAAGATGTTGAATCTATTTAATATTTCTTGAAAAATAATTGATTTCTGTGCATTTTTTTTCATACTGCATCAAATTAAGGTTGATTACGTCGATTAAGCATCATGAGGTGGAGCGTGAGGGGTGGTTCCCCATTTTTTATTTATTTATTTTTGTTGTTGCTGGGAGTTGGAACCCTATTAGTTAGGTTGCTTAATATTTACGCTAAGTACTCTTTAAAATACCAGAATAGGGAGGATGGTGTAGGTTTAAGTTTATTAGATTGATCAGTATTGCTGAACTATGAAATATTTTTTTTGTATACAGGTATAACAGAATAGCTTTAGTGTAGTTGTTGTTTTAAACTTGAGTATGAACTTATACAAAATGCAGCAAGATATTTAAAAAAAAACAAAAAAAAAAGTTTTGTTGATTAAAAAACACTATATCGGATTCATATCGGTATCGGCAGATATCCAAATTTATGATATTGGTATCGGTATCGGACATAAAAAAGTGGTATCGTGCCATCTCTAGTTTAGATCTCACCCTGGGTCAACACACCTGAATCAAATGATTAGTTCATTACCAGGCTTCTGGAGAACTTCGAGACATGCTGAGGAGGTCATTTAGCCATTTGAATCAGCTGTGTTGGATCAAGGACACATCTAAAACCTGCAGGACACCGGCCCTCGAGGCCTGGAGTTCGACACCTTTGATCTATGGGATGAGCTGGAACAAGCTGTACCCATTAAGGCTCCATTAACTCCCTGAGCCATTCCAGTGTGTCTTTACTTTATGCTCCCTGCTGATAAGTGAATCATCATCCCGATCTACGGTCATGTCTGAGATTCAATCAAAGCTTTAAATGTTTTCCATGAAAGTGAAAGAAAACACCTGATTTAAACTGACTGCTTCCCCTGGGATGAAGTCTCCTTAGACAAATTGGAAGTACTTCTAATTTGGCTGCTATTTTTTTTACAAAACTCCCATTTTTACCCCTTGCACTTGTGCATGTGTGCATCTCCTCCAGGGTGACAAAATGGTGACTCTCTAACTGGAACTTCATTTTGGGAGGTGGCTGAAAGCAAAATCTGGTGAGTAGGTTGGCTAGTGAAGATTAAAAACTGTATTGCTATGTCCCCAAAACACTGATTGTCACACTGCTCAGTCACTGGCCCTGCACATGTGTGTGGGGTTTTTTTGTTTTGTTTTTTTTATTCACTAACCTCCACGCCCCACCTAGAGCTGTCCAGTTGGATTGTATGGATTCGGTGCTTCCAGAGTGGTTCAACCCATTTGCTCCCTTTCTTATGAGCCAGCAGGAGAGGACCCAAATGCAAACTCACGGGAAACAAAACTTGAACTCAAAATGCAGCTTTATTCGCTGTAAGGGAAAAGGTGATACAAAACTAAACTGGGTTTAAAAATTCTAAAAATAACACACTTGGGGAAACACGGAGAGGTACACAACCATGGGGGAGGACGTGGACATAGGCTGTGTCCCAATTAAGAGACTGCACGCTTGAAGTACACGCACTTCGCGTACTACGCGTACTACGTACGGTGCGTACTATATGTACGAGAAGTGCGGAAGTGAGAGGTTTGTGAAATGGGACGGTATACGCTTCGTCGCGCTGTTCAGGTTGCCTAGCAACCATGATACTAACCGCGAGACGCGTTACATACAGCTTTGTGTGACAGAAATGAAGGAGAAAAATGTTTTGTTGGTCATTCATTTTTGTCATGACATCACTTTGATTAGTTGAGTATCTGAGGCTGAGACCACGGGACTGTAAAACATGATTGTTGGGCTTCATTTCTGTGCTGAACAGTCATTTAAGATTAGTTAGTAAATAACAATTAGTTAATGTTGTTCATGAGACTAAAGTCAACTCACTGTGGCAATGTAAATATAATATGGCCAATATTATAGTATTGTCAGATTATTATGAGATATATAGATATATATATATATAGATATATAAATATATAGATATAGATATATAGATAGATATATATAAAAAAAACACCCAGCACGCCCCTGCGGGCGGTTTATCCTTCAAGCTCGGGTCCTCTACCAGAGGCCTGGGAGCTTGAGGGTCCTGCGCAGTATCTTAGCTGTTCCCAGGACTGCGCTCTTCTGGACAGAGATCTCCGATGTTGTTCCCGGGATCTGCTGGAGCCATTCGCCTAGCTTGGGAGTCACCGCACCTAGTGCTCCGATTACCACGGGGACCACCGTTACCTTCACCCTCCACATCCTCTTGAGCTCTTCTCTGAGCCCTTGGTATTTCTCCAGCTTCTCGTGTTCCTTCTTCCTGATATTGCTGTCATTCGGAACCGCTACATCCATCACTACGGCCGTCTTCTTCTGTTTATCTACCACCACTATGTCCGGTTGGTTAGCCACCACCATTTTGTCCGTCTGTATCTGGAAGTCCCACAGGATCTTAGCTCGGTCATTCTCCACCACCCTTGGGGGCATCTCCCATTTTGACCTCGGGACTTCCAGGTTATACTCGGCACAGATGTTCCTGTACCCTATGTCGGCCACTTGGTTATGGCGTTCCATGTATGCCTTGCCTGCTAGCATCTTGCACCCTGCTGTTATGTGCTGGATTGTCTCTGGGGCATCTTTACACAGCCTGCACCTGGGGTCTTGCCTGGTGTGATAGACCCCAGCCTCTATGGATCTTGTGCTCAGAGCTTGTTCTTGTGCTGCCATGATTAGTGCCTCTGTGCTGTCTTTCAGTCCAGCTTTGTCCAGCCACTGGTAGGATTTCTGGATATCAGCCACCCCCTCTATCTGCCGGTGGTACATACCGTGCAGGGGCCTGTCCTTTCATGATGGTTCCTCGTCTCCCTCCTCTTTCTTGGGTTTCTGCTGCCTGAGGTATTCACTGAGCACTCGGTCAGTTGGGGCCATCTTCCCAATGTATTCTTGGATGTTCGTTGTCTCATCCTGAACTGTGGTGCTGACACTCACCAGTCCCCGGCCCCCTTCCTTCCGCTTAGCGTACAGCCTCAGGGCGCTGGACTTGGGGTGAAACCCTCCATGCATGGTAAGGAGCTTTCTTGTCTTTATGTCAGTGGCTTCTATCTCCTCCTTTGGCCAGCCTATTACCCCAGCAGGGTACCTGATCACGGGCAGGGCGTACGTGTTGATGGCCCGGATCTTGTTCTTACCATTCAGCTGACTCCTCAGGACTTGCCTGACCCTCTGCAGGTACTTGGTGGTTGCAGCTTTTCTAGCGGCCTCTTCATGGTTCCCATTCGCCTGCGGGATCCCCAGGTACTTGTAACTGTCCTCTATGTCTGCAATGTTGCCTTCTGGTAGTTCAATCCCCTCAGTTCTGACTACCTTCCCTCTCTTTGTTACCATCCGACTACACTTCTCCAGTCCGAACGACATTCCAATGTCATTGCTGTATAGCCTGGTAGTGTGGATCAGTGAATCGATGTCTCGTTCACTCTTGGCATACAGCTTGATGTCATCCATGTACAGGAGGTGGCGGACAACTGCTCCGTTCCGTAGTCGGTATCCGTAGCCAGTCTCGTTAATGATCTCACTGAGGGGGTTCAGGCCTATGCAGAACAGCAGTGGGGACAGAGAATCTACTTGGTCGATCCCGCACTTGATGGTGACTTGTGCTATAGGCTTGGAGTTGGCCTCTAGTGTTGTGCGCCACATCCCCATTGAGTTCCTGATGAAGGCTCTTAGGGTCCCATTGATCTTGTACAATTCTAGGCATTCCAGTATCCAGCTGTGGGGCATTGAGTCATAGGCCTTCACAGGCAGTGCACAGGTTGGTCAGTCTGGTCTTGCAGTCTCGGCTGATTGTTCTGTCTACCAGTAGCTGGTGTTTTGCGCTTCTGGTATTCTTGCCAATTCCTTTCTGTGTCCCACTCATGTATTGACCCATGTGCCTGTTCATCTTAGCCGATATGATGCCTGACAGGAGCTTCCATGTAGTACTGAGGCATGTTATTGGTCGGTAGTTGGAGGGGACCGGTCCCTTCTTGGGGTCCTTGGGGATCAGGACCCCTGGAGGGGACCGGTCCCTTCTTGGGGTCCTTGGGGATCAGGACCGTCCGACCTTCGGTTAGCCATTCCGGGTGTCTCTCGTTAACTAGCAGTATTTCTTATGCACCTTCTTTGTCGCACCTTTCTGCAACTCCGTTAGTTGGCTAACCTCCCTCCGTGCTACTTTGATCTTGCGCTCTAGCCTCCTTCTCCATGGAGGGTACTGCCCCTTGTGGCTGTTCAACTTGTAGCCAAGCATCTCACTGATCACTGCTGCCGTATTGTAGATCAGCTTGTTAGTGTCGGTAATCGTGGTTGTAGGTATTGTCCGTAGTGCTGCATTAACATCATCTAGCAGACCTTCTGAGGGTACTTCACGTAATCTTGGTAACCGGCTACGGGGGATCCAGGTTTCAAGCTTGGCCATGATCCTATCTTTCAGGTCAGTTCCTCTCGCACTCAACGATCCTTCTCCTATCGCACTTGGGGCTATGTACCCAATCTCGGGTGGGGGTGATGATATCCCCCTGACCTGGCGTCCTGACTCCTCCTTGCCGTAGCATTTGTGTTGTACCTCGTCAATCTCTAGCTGTGAGAGCAGCCCCTTCTTTCGAATGTTGGAACACTGAGCTACTAGTTGTTTCGCCGTCATTGTGGATGTTGGGTATCGAAGAATAGGGACCTGACACCTGAAATGATGACTAATGATGGCATCTAGTACCAATATTTGTGTATGTCTTCAATTTTTATCTATAAATAACCCAACAGTTTAAATTTAACCTTGATCTGTGGTCTGTTATCTTAGAGCTTTTTGTCATCAAGTGCTCCTGCAAACCTTGACTTTGGTGTTCTTTTAAACACAATCCCAGTGCTTCACATACAATATCACATCCAACAGCATCTGTATAACTCTTTTATTTTCACTTAGCTTTCCCAAAGTCATTTCAGAAGAGTCAAGGTAACTGACCCTGTTTTTGCCAAGGCAGAAAATGCTCTGCGGTTCCAAGTCACACGTTTCACAGTTACCTATTTATTTATTTGTTTGTTTGTTTGTTTATTAACATATTTATTGTTTTTGCTTTTCAGAATCACATGGATTCAAGCACTCTATTGTTACTGGTCTTTTTGTGGCAGTAGGATATTGACACAGATGTAAAACAGTCAATCACTATTACAGACTGCAGATGTGTCTAGAATATGGTTTCTAGATAGCAGAATTGGCTTACTACGTTTTCCCCTGTCCCCCTTTTCTCTGTGGCTTATTCCACAGGACCTTGTTTTTTTTGTTTGTTTGTTTGTTTTGTTTGTTTGTTTTTTATTTCTTTCTTGGCTTATGTTCAATAATGTCCTGTGTCTGCAGCTTGAGAATGTTTTACCGCTGAAATTACAGCAGGCTAAGCTCCAATATCTTTCGTTAACAGGAACTCTTAATTATGGATAAATAACTGCTCATACAGCACATGGACATACTTAGTGTCAAAACTGATCAGTGAGACCCTACTTGGTTACCTTCTCTCTTCTTGCATATGTCAGACTGAGACAGACAGGGGTTTTCTGAAGAGAAATAGGAGCCACCTCAGACCAACAGGAACTATTACCAGATCTGGTCGAGTGGTGAGACCTCCTGAAAGACTGGATGTGTAATTCTCTGAAGTTATCCATTCATGCTCTATTCAAAGATGGGTTAAGCTGTTAGAGATGTTTACAATAATATGTTTCGTTTAAATGTAAGTGAACAAATGAGGGATGTGTATAATTTTCACGTCACGTTTCATGATGCTCCGCATTTCTGTTCTAGTGAGCTGTTTGAGTCGTTATGAAGTATGTCTTTAGCTAAAAGGAGGAGGTGTAGCGGTAGACTACTGTTCCCATAAGGCTGTGTGGGGAGAGCTTCCGGGTTATGAGTAAAGTTGGAAAACATCACCCGAACGCGCTGCGTCCAGTGTCATCATTTATACGCAGACTGCACAGTTCAACCCACTTAAACACGAATCCTCAGGTTTACAGCTTGTTCCACCATTTCTGAGCATAGTTCATGTGTTACATTGCCAGCTGTATCTCGAAGTGATGTAAAGACAACTGCAGTTCAACCATACAATCTGCTTTTCACATACTGAAGTTAAAAGCAAACAGCTCATATTTTCAACATCATTGGGAGAGAAGAAAGAAAAAAAACATTAAATCGCCAGCAACTCATGACACACAAATGAAACCTACTATTGTGTGATGACTACAGCCTTCACAGAAAGACGCAACAACATTATAGATTTCTTACTCATCAAAGCCGTCAGTGCTGATGGGTCACCACATTCATATACTAGCCCATCAGTATTCCTATGGACATCATACCACTCCTGCCATCTCAACATGTTAGTGTTGTGCCAATAAACTACCAGCTCACATGTAAAACCCGTAGAACTGTGCCTGCAGCAAATTATATCAAAAATACACCAGCCCTGCAGGAAAAAGGAGCCCAATGTCTATAAAAACAGCTTGCCTTCTGAACACGACCAAAATTCTAACCACCTGTATGAGCCCCTTATAATTGTTTGGATTTCAGACTTACTTCAAATCACCTCATCCCCGAGGACTCATGGGTATAACCTGGTATTAAAACAGCTCAAACATGTTGAATCAATGAAAGAAATAAAGATAAAATATGTTGAATATGTCCCAGCGAAGGCATTATAATGTAAAAATGTTTGAGTGTAAAGAAAATATCACTAACGGACAACTGAGGGTTGAACTCTAATCAGCATCACAAAATAGTGCTACACTATTAGCACTATTAGCAAGGGAGCCGAGGCTAATGCCATGCTCATTAATCTATGATAATACTATAAAAACCACCACTCTCAACATGGGAATGGTGATTAACTCAGTCATTAATTCTAACTCATTAGTCTTTTTGGTCTAACCACTACTATTCCAAACAAAACACACACACAAACATGCAGAAGAAATGTTATTGAAAGTTAAAAGGATGAATCCTATGTGTGTTTTAAACTGCATTAAAACACAAGAAAAGTCGAATTCAGTAAGATCTGATTTATCACCTGTCAGCTCTTGAATGTTTGTGAAACACCAGAGACATCTATTAAGAGCACAAGAAAATGGCTCATTACAGTGTGGTCTGTGTCTCTAATGGGGGTGTGCTTTATGTTTGCTGCAGGACAAAAAGATTCTGCTAGCAGACAAGCATAAAGATGACAATATGTTACTCGAGTAATTTGTCCGTTATTTACAAAGGCAGACTCATCCAATGACACTGTTAGAGAAATAAAGTCCAGTGAAAATGGTTTCCTTTTTAAAAGAGACCCACGTTTGACAAAATTGTCTATTTTTACGCTCATTAGAGGACAGTTAGGACAGTTGCCTGAGGGAAGAGGGCAGTTTTCATTTGATAGAGTCATGTTTGGATTTTACTTGAAACAATGTTCCTCCCAGGATTAATTCAAGGGACAGTACATTTAAAAGTACCTGACATCTAAAATATTCTCATTGCTTTATAAATACAGTCAACCCAATGCTATTCTCACAGAGTCAAATACTGCTAAGTGTCATATCCCTGGTGCATGAGGTTATGGCAACAGTGATATCTGTCTAATCTCTCAGTTATGGATGCTTGTTAAAAAATGGTAAATGGCCTGTATTTGTATAGCGCTTTTCTAGTCCCTAAGGACCCCAAAGCACTTTACACAACCAGTCATCCACCCATTCACGCACACATTCACGCACACATTCACACACTGGTGATGGCAAGCTACATTGTAGCCACAGCCACCCTGGGGCGCACTGACAGAGGCGCCCCAGGGTCAAATCCCTTGACAACTGGGTTTTTTAATGATGCCTCCACTTTTTCCAAAACCAAAGCCTAACCAGGTCACCAGATTTCTGATGGATCAACCTTACCAACAAGTGACAGTAAAGGTTAAAAAAACAAGTGGGAATAAAACCAATCAGTGAATGAAAAGACGTAGAACGTAACTGAAGGTTATGCAAGTTTAACAAAGAAGATCTGCA
This sequence comes from Diplotaxodon limnothrissa, assembly GCF_057381915.1. Classification (NCBI taxonomy): domain Eukaryota; kingdom Metazoa; phylum Chordata; class Actinopteri; order Cichliformes; family Cichlidae; genus Diplotaxodon; species Diplotaxodon limnothrissa. The sequence goes on from NC_140596.1 coordinate 26,533,577, forward strand.
TACACTCATGGGCCTGGATTCCCAAATATTTGGCCTGGTGATCTGTTCTTTATAGCACTTCTGCTTTCCCACACTGTCAAACTCTGTTCTATCATCATCACTTCATCAAAATGAAGATAATCACAGACACCAGAGTGGGAGACTGAGCAAAATTGTTGGTGCCGCTGCTCCTCTGCTCCCTTGAGAGGGAGAAAATTTGTTGTAAAGAGCTCTGCCATCTTTCAAAAGCTGATAGAAGTAATTGTATTGATCAAACTATTGTGTTATGGCAAAAGTTTTCAACTTAGCATTAGCTAATCTATACTTTGTTTTCTAAATCCATAAAGATTTCAGACTCATTAACATGATCCATAACTACCTGCTCATGTACATGTGCTTGCCATGGTATCATCGGTGAACATCCAGGGAGTGGACATTGAGATAGTGGACTCTTATAGGTACCTGGGTGTTCACCTGAATAATAAACTGGACTGGAGCCACAACACTGATGCTCTTTACAGGAAGGGCCAGAGCAGACTCTACCTGCTGAGGCGGCTGAGGTCATTTGGAGTACAGGGAGCGCTTTTAAAGACCTTCTATGACTCTGTGGTGGCATCTGTCATTTTTTGTCATACAGTGTTGTATGTTGGAGCAGCGGTTTATCGGCAGCTGAGAGGAAGAGGTTGGATAAACTCATCAGGAAGGCCAGCTCTGTTCTGGGATGCACCCTGGACCCAGTGCAGGTGGTGGGAGACAGAAGGACTCTGGCCGAAATAACATCTCTGATGGACAGAGTCTCCCACCCCATGCATGTAAATGTTGCTGAACTGCAGAGCTCCTTCAGTGACAGACTGCTGCATCCTAGATGCATAAAAGAGCGTTTCCGCAGGTCAGACTGTACAATCAGAACTGCTCCCAACAAACATAGATGTTTACATCTGCAATGTAACTGCAATAAGTTAATTAACCGATTCGCACTACAACCTGGTCTGCCTCTTATCTGTAGTTATTTTTATTTTATTTTTATTTAATTTAATAAAACTGTACAGTACTCTCTGTATATAGTAACCATTGTCCTTAATGTAAATATGTAAGAAAAATAGTTTCTGTATTTTTCTGGTCTGTGTCCTGTGTACTCTTTGTTTGTATATGTGTCTTTTTGGCTGCTGTAACAACCAAATTTCCCCTTGTGGGACAATTAAAGGATTATTCTATTCTATCATAGGTACTGTAGCTGTATCCATCTGAGCAGCTGCATCAGTCTCACTTTAAAAAAGCCCATCACTTCTGAATTGCTCAGCTGACTGAACTGGTAGATTGTCAGGTTCCTGTATGGTCACAGTTTGCTTTAAGAGGCTACATCAATTTCTCAAAGTGATTATGGTGAAAATAATTGCAGACACAACATTTAGTTAATTAACAGATCAGTGCAGAGAACGCTTGTCTTCTTCCGTCACCACAATTCACCGCACACCATTGACATTGATATATATCTGTTTTATATTAGCAGCTTCATAAAAAAGGCAAACTGACAAACAATTTCACTTACAATCTTTACATAAACATTGTTTTTTAATGCAACTCAAGAAAATGTTTAAAGTGATCCAGTACTCATAGTAATCATAAAGTTGTAAACAGTATTAATTGTTAAAATACATAAGTGTTGCATATGTTAACCAACTCTAAACACACACCTTGAATTGTGAATTAGATGGACCAAAAAAGCTGAGGATCACACTGGATACCATTCCTATCAGCTTGCAACAGGAAACTGAGGCTACACTTCACACAGTGTCATCCAGCCTGCTATCACTGGTAGTGGTCATGTAATGGTGTGCGAGCTATAGTCAGCAAACTTTGGACCCCTTAGTACTAATTGTACTTTGTGAAAATGTCAAAACCTTCTTCAGTATTGTTGCCGACCATGTCTATTCCTGTATGAGCACAATTATCCATCTTCTGATAGCTGCTTCCAGCAGGATAACAAGTCATGTTACAAATCATCTCAAACTGGTTTCTTGAACATGAATGAGTTCACTGCACTCAAATGGTCACCAGCTCTCAATAGAGCACCTTTCGGATGTGGTGGAAGACGAGATTCACATCATGGATGTGCAATTGACAAATCCGCAGTAGCTGTGTGATGCTGTCATATCAACATGGACCAAAATCTCTGAGGAATGTACTCAGCATCTTTGTTGAACTGAAGAAATTACTGCAATTCTGACGGCAAACGGGGATCCGGCTCTGTGCTAGTGTGGCAGGATGAATGTTATCCTTCGGTCCAACCCACTTTCAGCCTGGCCCATTAGGGGGCGCTGGTATAAATAGTGGCCATTTGAGTGTCTCTGCGTCGCTTGCCTGTGATCTCCTTTTTGGTCACCTGACTTCCCCTCGGTGTGGTGGAGATCATTTGCGGGTTATTCTTCTGAAGCCTCCATCGCGGCTGGTCGTAGCTATAGAAGCCTCCTCTGAGCTATTCTGCTTACGTTCTGTGACCCGGCTTATTTGGAAGTGTGGGCCTTAGTTTTGCGCCAAGCTACGCGAACTGAAGTGCTGCTGTTTTGCCTTGCTGTGCTTTTACCGTCTGTTCCCGTTGTGAGAATTCTTTCCCTGCTGCTGTCAGCTTTTACAGTGGACGTCGGCGTGGACAACGGCCATATGCATGCCGGTTATCGGAGTCAGCTGGCGTGCATATTGATTGACTGTTAACTTATCGTCGTGTGGACGGCAAGTTGGAGCAGTACGGTGATTCCGTTTGCTCCAGATTTTAGAGTTTTATTCAGATTGTATGTTGTTTTATTGCTTTTTGATTTGTAGTTTGGATTTTCTGTTACACCACTGGTGGGAGGCCCTTTTTCTAGCTGTAGATCACCAGTGTGGTCCTGCAGTTGGGTTATCCCCCGGTGCTACACATTAGTTTGTTGTAATATATTAACATTTTCTTTGTTTCTTTTATTCAGATGCGGAGTGCCGACGTGGAGGAGACTAGGGTGCCTTGGTGGTGGGATCCCTTGAGTGTACACACCTGCCTTGTCTAGTTTATTAGTGTGAGTGTGTGATAGTGTGTTGCACTTGTGTTTTGGTGTGTTTTCTTTCTTTAGTTGTGTGTGGCATCCCTGCCCCTCCACTGGTAAGCCTCAGCTCTGAATACCTTTTTAAGCATATTTGTATTTGAATATTCATGATTATGTTTTTATTCGGTGTTTTAAATAATTACCAATAAATTGTCAATTTGTTTATTATTGAACCTCGTCTCTGGATTGAGTATAGCGAACCTAAGTGCCTTTTTGGTGATTTAGTGTCATTTCCAGTATTCTCTGGGTGAAATTCCCAGGGTGGCGTTGTCGTTCTTTAAAACTGAAGAGTATTTACTTTATATCCCAACCTCGTCTCGCCACACTAGCAAGGTGCATCTGACAATGTGGCTTGTGAGTGTAGCATTGGGGTACAATGTAATAGTACTATCAGTGTTGGGAAGGTTACTTTTAAAATGTATTCCATTACAGAATACAGAATACATGCCCCAAAATGTATTCTGTAACGTATTCCGTTACGTTACTCAATGACAGTAACGTATTCTGAATACTTTGGATTACTTAATATATTATCATGCTTTTTACAACAACGTGAATGTACTATTGCCGTGTGATTTATTACTATTACTGAAGGTCCGCGACTCCGAACTGTAGTAAAGGGACCTCTGACTAATACGGCGGGGTCCCTGTCGGCTCGTAGCCGAAAACTAGCTTTACTTTGTTGTGTGGGTCAACTTTTCTTGTGAGAGACAGAGAGAGGCGTTGAAAGGCTGCTCCAACGGAACTTATTGTTTTCGGAGGAAAACACGAACACGGTGTACAGTCGAGTCTTAATAGCTTACTTACAACTAGGCTCGTCAGGCACTCTTCTTGGCTGCAGTGGTTATTATTATATTTACATGCTTCCAGCTCCCGTTTTTCCTCGATGACAACTCGTACCTTTCCACTCCCCTTTTTCTCCCTCCTCGCGCTCACAGACCCACAACGTGTATGACAGTCCATTCTCCCTGCAACACGGACTACACTGCCCATGATGCTACATTCTTTAGAGCTTGTAGCATTCTGCCTGTTAGCTTAGCACAACAACAACAACAGCGAAAAGGCGCTCTCTCACCCAGGAAACACACAGTCGCAGAGAGAGAGAGAGAGCGTCGCCCTGTAACCTTGGCAACCGTAACGCTGCCGCCTGGAACAACAGAACGTAGCTGTCAAACAAAACCCAAACAGTCCTGACCCGCGACAATATGAAACAGGAAAGTACCCCAGTGTAATCCATTTATTTCAACAAAGTAACTGTATTCTGAATACCACCTTTTTAAACGGTAACTGTAACGGAATACAGTTACTCATATTTTGTATTTTAAATACGTAACGGCGGTACATGTATTCCGTTACTCCCCAACACTGAGTACTATTCATGTGTGCTGGAAAAAACATCATGCTTGTAGAAAATGAAAGGATTTTATGGCCTCTACATCTTTTATTTATGAATCTGTTGCATGTTTTCATTACTAGTGTTGGTCAAGTTACTTGAAAGAAGTAATCGGTAACTAATTACTGATTACTTCCCCAAAAAAGTAATCCCGTTACTTTACTGATTACTTATTTTCAAAAGTAATTAATTACTTAGTTACTTAGTTACTTTTTAAAAACACGATTTACAACCTGAAGAGGTGATAAAGCGATAGATCTTTCAGCCCAATTCTACTTTTTCTACATAATCCATCATACAAAATGTAATCAAATGGAAAAGTCTCTTTTTTTTAACTTGTTTTATCAGTTTTAATCTTTTAACTTTATGCATCAAGCAAAAATTTAATTATATGCAACATTCTCTGACTTGAATAAATTGGTTTAACATTTAAACCTATTTTCTGCACATTCCAGCACATAAAATAAAATAAAAAATTGTGTTTACACTCACTCTTTCAAATAGATGCAAGTAAAACACAGCAGAAAATAAATAAAGTCAAAGACTCAGCAGTCCTGTTGCTCATTTTCACCTGTAAAGCAGGAGCAGGGCAGGCGGAGGTTTACCCTGGTGCAGGTGTGCCGCAGCGGTCAGTTGAAGAATCCGCAAGTTTCTCTGTGAATTTCCCATTACGTCGTTGCGCACTCTGTGCTTGCTTGGAAGTTTAGGGGGGTTTTTTTCGCTGTAAAAAGAAGTTTTCTTCCCACGCACGATGGACGCTAATGTTTTTGTCACTTTTTATGGAATCAAACTCAAAGTAAGGTCAGTACTTCCACGCTTTAAATGCTGCACGCTCATACTCTCTCCCACAATCGATATGTGATCCATTGTTGATCTGCACACAGCTGTTGTCACTAACGGCGCACTCGCTTCCGTCACTGTCATGAGACATTCTCGGTTTTAGTAACGCAGTAACGCAGCGTTCCTACGGGAAAGTAACGGTAATCTAATTACCGTTTTTGCAATAGTAATCCCTTACTTTACTCGTTACTTGAAAAAAGTAATCAGATTACAGTAACGTGTTACTGCCCATCTCTGTTCATTACACAGAAGGCAGTCACACTTTAATAGTATACTGGGTTGACGTTTCAAAATCCCCAAGGAAACGTGATGGCCTTAATGACACAGCCACAGTATACAGAGCAGTTTATGTCCTGTAGCACATAAGCATCTTTTTTTCACTTTTTTTAACTTGGAATCACATATCAGGTTTCAAAATTTTCAAAATGAGGAAGTGTAGTTCAAGACATAATTCACATCAACTAAAAACTCATATAATTAACTATCAAAATGCAAGTTAAATATATATTCAGTGATGCTTGGCTTAAATTTGGACCATCTTGGTGAGGTATTCCTTTAACAAGCACAAACAAGTCTGCCACAGACTTGCCAGAAGTGAAAGTAAACACAAGGATGCCCTTTGTACAACTTCTTGGATGCCCTTTGTTCTTCTTATGAAACATGACATTTTACATGTATTTTTATCTTTTAAAATGCATCTAATCATCCAAAAGCATTTACCTATAGATATTCAATTTTCTTTGTTTTTCAAGCCTTAATACAGAGGATAATGGCATGAAATGCATGCTTATCTTCAGAGAAGAAAAGAAAAAGTGTCAAATAGGAACACTGAGATGAGTCAAACATTCCTATCATCAGTTGCCATGGTGAGCAGAGACAGGAGCTTTCTTTTGCCTCAAAAGCAGCCCATTAAATGGCAGAAGAGAGTGCCCCTTTGGTTTTGCCCACACTCAGTTTTCAACCCTTTACACCGACATTTGCATTGTTGTTGGTTTTTGTTTTTTTTATCATCTTTAGGTCAGGTTAATGTGCAGTGTTATTCAAACTTGGGGGAATAAAGTTTAATTTGTACAAAGACAAAAAGGCTTTTACTGAAAAATATGCTGGCACCCAAAATGATAGTGGGGCTGTTAAGCATTTTTGATATGTACTCTGAACTCAGTAAAATAGCAGTGGTTGCTTATTCGAAGACTTAAAAAGATCTACATGCCATTTAACCTTCTGGTGGAATTCCAGCTATTCTTGGAATACAATAAATTGCTGTTTTTCCTCAGAAGCAAAAGTTCAAGTAGAATGGCATTATCACACAGAGATGAAGGTGTGGTTGATGGCTCAGTGCTGACTTTAGTAAGTCGACTTTGTTTTCTTTTAACCATGGCTGAACAGAAATTTCCTGCATATTTTAACAAAAAAGATTAACATATTCAGAAGTAACATCTTTTTTGAAGGCTACAAGTTGCAATTGTGGATCGACAATGCTGAACAAACATTCAGCCAACTAAAGCTTTTCAGTAAAATTTGGTGAAAGAAATGTGCTTTTAAATAAAAATGGGTCAAAATGTAACTGTTAAAGCTACATAGACATACATATAGACATAAGTCTTCTCCTACTTCCAACGAAGTGCCTAAACATAACCAGTATAAGTTAGTATAAGTATTTTACTTAAGTAAGTATTTAAGTATTCTACTTAAGCACAGTATAATTACTGTACTTTATTGGTATCTGTACTTTAATATTTATTTTTGTATCTGGCTCGGTACATCCTACCTGGCGAGGAACAGCTGGAGTGTCGGACTCCAGCTTGCTGGTCTGTTGAACCACCTGCCTCCTGACTCGAACAGACACAGTTATCATTTTCAGGCACAAGATGGCGCTATACACGATTTTAAAACTGTAACTTTAAATACTTATTTCTTAAATTAAGCTAGACAGACAGAGTTAAATGTATGTCTGTTTTTGAGACCAAGGCTCCATAGTGTAAATTAGCCTCTATACATGTAGCGTTTCATGTCCATTTTAAGTTAGTAGTTTCATAGTCTGGCTGTTAACATGCTGCTGTTTTAAATAAGTATTATTTATTCAATGCTAATATATCTCATGATCTTATACCAATTTATATATCAACTTGCCAAATACACTATATGAGTGCTTGACGATCATGATCTTATTGGAAAATATAGTGTATGCAAATATATTTAATGGCACAGAGAGTACATAAACATGATTTCGAGGAGAAAGCTCAGGTTCACTATCACGTAAAGTGATTATGTGCACTTGTGAATTCAAATCCTCAACCAGGAAATTTAGAAGTTACTAATTCACACATTTTATTTCTCAATTTGCAACAAAATGTCTTTTCCTACCCTCTACCCTCCTGTGCTTCCTTGCCTCTTAAGCCTTTGACTGCCTTTCTGTTTGACAGATACTTTAGCTTTTTATCTCCGCCCTTTGTCTTTGGTCCTTTTCTTTGTCTGCGATCTTCTGCACTTGTCTAATATTAAAAAGCTGAGCAGAATGGTTGTGCTATTGTTGTCTCTCACAATATTCTGTGTCACAGCTTGCCCCAACTCTGCCCCTATTCTGTTGAATAGACTTTCACTGCTGTGCCCTGCCAATCATTCTTACTGACACACAAATGAACATATTACATTCCAACCAGTGACAGCAGTTAGTTTTAAAGGCAGCCTATAAAATATAACTTGTATAAGCTTTTTGAAAGCTGCATAATTAGACATCATACTTTCGGCCACCACAAGACGTAGGAGCTGCAGAGACAGTTTTAATTCTTCATCAGATCTTCTGTTTTTACATAAGATTTCTGTTGACATTATTTTACAGTCAAATGTAGTTGCTTTTTCCTTTGTCACCTGAATGGGTTAAAACAACAACAACAACAAAGAACTGATTGTGACTTTTTTGCTGATTCCCATTTTCTATGTTTACTAAGGACTATAACTGATAGCATGTAATAAAAAAAAATTTTCCTTCAATGCAAAATATTGTTTTCATAATAAGTTATTAAACTTAAACTTATTAAACACAATTTCCCTCAAACTGTAGGCAAAAATTTGTCACTTATTCCTACAACTTTGTCCTTTGCTCATACCAAGGCTGCTGGCTTCTTAACTGGATCTGAGCTCTGATTAGCTTTGCTTTTAACCACTTTCCTTCATTAGCTTTCCTTGCATAAGGGTGATGCAAGCATAATATTAGGTTTGATGTTAAGAACATTTTTCATGGTGGTCCTCAACTTCTTTTCTCACAGTGAGAATCATCCCAAGTCACATGTTATAGTCCAACACAGATCATGAGACAAGGGTTACTCAGAGAAAATGTGAGGTTAGGGAAAATGGCAGTAACATTTTCATTTACATCAGCAGTGTCCCAACCTTTTAAAAATGGTAAATTAATTTTACTTCAGGACTTCAGGAAGCACACAGCCCCACTCCCCCCCATCATCCTGACTGACACCCCCATCACCTCTGTGGACTCATTCCGCTTCCTGGGTACCACCATCACCCAGGACCTGAAGTGGGAGCCCACCATCACCTCCGTCATCAAGAAAGCCCAGCAGAGGATGTACTTCCTGAGGCAGCTGAAGAAATTCAACCTGCCAACACGGACGATGATGCAATTCTACACTGCAATCATCGAGTCCATCCTCACCTCCTCCATCACCGTGTGGTACGCTGGAGCCACTATCAGGGACAAACAGAGACTGCAGCGTGTTGTGCGCTCTGCTGAGAAGGTGATTGGCTGCAGACTCCCATCTCTGCAGGACCTGTACACCTCCAGGACACTGCGGCGTGCAGCCCGGATCTCAGCTGACCCTTCTCACCCTGGACACAGTCTGTTTGACCTGCTCCCCTCAGGCAGGAGGCTCCGGTCCATTCGCACCAGAACCTCTCGCCACAAGAACAGTTTCTTCCCCTCTGCTGTTGGACACATGAACAATAACCACATGACTGTCCCCGCCACTAACACATGACCCTACGCTGTGTCACTGCATCATTTCATGTCTGGCACTGATCACCACCTGCACTAATGTATATATCTTTCTACGTAGCACTCATAATTCTTATTCTCATGTATATATCTCATGTATATCTCATGCACATATCTTTCTTTCTACATAGCAGTTTAATTCTTATTGTCTGCACTGAAGCACCGCAGCAATTTCCTAATGTTGTAAACCTCAACATCTGGCAATAAACCCATTCTGATTCTGATTCTGATTCTGATTCTAATTTCTTGAAAAACAAATTCTAATATATCAGTTATCTGATGTGAGGAGTGTGTGACTTTGTGACCCTACTGGTCTGAGTACTTATTAAATAAAGCAGAAATTAATGTAGGGGTTACGGCTGTACAAAAGTGACCCAGTAAACAATAGATAAGCTGGCAAACAAGATAATGTGTGCAATCAGTGAACAGTTTTTCCAGACATGTTCAGCTCAGTTGAATCATTTATAGTGATTTAAGATAAGACAGTGACCCGCGGCAGTCTATGTCCTGTAAGAAGAATTTCTTCTCTTTCTTTCTTTTTTGTGGATTGCTCTTGTCGACTTCAACAGTCAATCCATCCATTCATTATCTAACCTACTTATCTTGTTCAGGGTCAATGGGGGATCAACCCTATCCTAATATGGTGTTTGTAAGTAGTGGACAGACAGGGTCAACAGCAATGTTGTGCCATACACAATCACATTCACATCTACAGGACTTTAATAGCAGTTTTCCTGTCCTAAGCAAAAGTTTGAGCTTTAAGACAAAAACCTGAGGCCATGCCCAAAATCTGCCCTTGGTGAATTTTTTTAGGTCAGAGAATCCATAATTGTTTACCCACTGTGGAAGGCTAGTGTGCTAGTGTTCCTGTTACTCTCAGGGATGCTGGAAATTATTGCCACTTCTTTGAGGCGCTCCCAGACAAACCCTAATAAACAGTGATAGTGCGTGACAATCAATGAACGCAATGGGAGAAATCATATCTGAAAGGAAGTGCAATATCAACAAAATCACCCTTTGAAATAATTTGCCTTGTGGCATGTATTGTGAAATTTCATTTCTTGTTCAAGACGACAACTGGGATAAAAGAAATTCGTGTAATCAGTGCATTTGTATGATTATGTTTGTAGTGTGAACACAACAGTGGCACCATACAGGAGAAATTGTGTAGGTAGAGCAGTTCAGTGGTTTACAGATTCCTTAAAGTCTTGTTTTCTAAGCTTGGCTAAACCTGCTTATGTCTAAACTGGAGAAGGAAATCCATGCAGACTCAAATAGAACAAACAAGGTCCACATTGAAAAACTCAAGGCAGAATTCAGCAAAGGACGTGAGCGACTGTGCCACAGCAGAACTCCAAGGTTCGGATTAAAGAAAAAACTTTATTGATCACCTAAGTAAACAGTTCTTCCCCATTCTTCAGACCAGACAATGAGACTAATCAGATCGACCGAATACATCTGTGGTACCTCGCTGCTGTTCTGTCACTGAAAGGCTACAAGAAAATGGGAAGAGCAGGCCTCAACAGCAAAGAAGAGACATCACCACGCAGACATGGGAAAAAAGGAAAAGAAAACAAAAATGCTCAAAGAAACATGTTCCTGACTGTGGCCCTGAAGTGAAGTATGGCATTTAGCCATAGGGAACAATATCTTTCTTGGCCTTCGTACATTCTCCAGACAACTTTATTCTCTCTCAGTGTATTGTTTTTCCAAGATCCACGAGGAACATCTAGCAGACTTTGTGAGACAATTTCTTCTGTAACCAGCATTTAAGCAATTCAGTAGAACAACTATGTCACATTAGTATTTATTCTATTGGATTTATTCAAATATAATTAAACTTCATTCTATAGAAATAATACAAGGATCATCATGGCTTTAAATATAACAGCGGTGCATTAGCGTGGTCGCCCCATGATCGGAAGGTCGGGGGTTCGAATCCATTGAACGGCTACCCAGGGGTACCCCTGAGCAAGGTACCATCCCTACACACCGCTCCCCGGGCGCCTTATTTGCAGCTGCCCACTGCTTCACTGAGTGAATGGGTTAAATCCAGACAGAGTAATTTCCCCACGGGGATCAATAAAGTATACATTATTATTATTACTATTATAAAGAATCTCAAAATATATCTATTGTAAGGACAAACATTCAATGAAAATGCAGCTGACGCTGGTAACTGTGCAGGGGCGGATCTAGCAAAATTTAGCCAGGGGGGCCGATAGGGCATTAACAGGGAAAAGGGGGCACAAAGACATACTTTTCTTTCTTATTCTCATTTAAAATGTCTAGCTTTTAATAAATAATTATCTGACACCCAAAGTTTTAATTTGATGCAAAATGAATAGAAGTCAATTACTGTATATAGTAACTATTAAGTCTAATATATCTACCCTAGTAAGCTATAGTACTTTTTCCTTTGGGAAGGTACCATCTGCGCAGTCTGCAATTTTGTTGAAGAAAGATGTTGAATCTATTTAATATTTCTTGAAAAATAATTGATTTCTGTGCATTTTTTTTCACACTGCATCAAATTAAGGTTGATTACGTCGATTAAGCATCATGAGGTGGAGCGTGAGGGGTGGTTCCCTATTTTTTATTTATTTATTTTTGTTGTTGCTGGGAGTTGGAACCCTATTAGTTAGGTTGCTTAATATTTACGCTAAGTACTCTTTAAAATACCAGAATAGGGAGGATGGTGTAGGTTTAAGTTTATTAGATTGATTAGTATTGCTGAACTATGAAATTTTTTTTTTTGCATACAGGTATAACAGAATAGCTTTAGTGTACTTGTTGTTTTAAACTTGAGTATGAACTTATACAAAATGCAGCAAGATATTTAAAAAAACAGTTTTGTTGATTAAAACACACTATATCGGATTCATATCGGTATCGGCAGATATCCAAATTTATGATATCGGTATCGGTATCGGACATAAAAAAGTGGTATCGTGCCATCTCTAGTAAATATTAGCTGTGTCTCTTGTAAGCGTCCGTTCATAAACAAGTTAGTACTTTATCAATAGATTGAATTATTCTGTTTTACAGAAACCTGGTTGCAGATTGCAAGTCATGCAGATAACCCAATAGCTCAAAAACGAATTTATCCTATGCATAATAACCTTAGGAAACTGTTTTTCTGTCTGTAAAAGCTAATTAGCCTCTAATGATGGTATATTGGTGGAAAAGCTAAAATCTGTAATAAAGATGAAAATCATTAAGCACAGCTTTATGCTCAGTCATGCATTTTGTTAAGAACTGCAACACATTTTACAATTTATTATTTTATTCACCAAAGAGCCCCAATAAATGAGACAAATGTGAAAGGTACACAGTAAGAAATGGAAAGAGTCGACAGTAAGGTACAGTTTGACTTCAGGAACGTGAGTTATTTATGAAGTTATGTAAAACCAAAGGTGCAACCAGAGTCCTGACACAGCACTGCACAGCACAATCTGGATAAAGGATGGAACAGGTTGAATGCAATGAGTAAGAAAAATACAGTATAAGCGGGCGGAGTCTGGATAGGCTTCTGCAATGGTCATTGCTCAGTTTCAGGCAGTAATGATGTATGAAGACAGTACAAGCTGGCAGTAGTTCTGTCTAAGATACACAGACATACAGCAAAATAATACAACACCCAAAATATTAACATTTAACCCAAAATTGCACAAAATAACATACAGTGTTTTTCCCCCCTCGAAAAAACAAAATAAATTGCACAATACATTTTTAAGCAATAGTGTTAATCAATAAATTGCAAAAGAAATGCCAGATGTAGCAAATGTGACAGAAATTAATTATTACTGATTTTTTCTTAACTTGTCAGAAGGTAAAATAAACGCTCCATTTAAAAAATTGAATTTTCTGGCTATGATTTCATGGTTCAAACTTTAAAGGGTAAAATATTTCCCACTTTTCCTACACCGAGTCACGCATTTTAGTACAAAGACGAGGTTACCTCTTGGAAATGACCAAATATCTTTGTATTTAGTCCTTACCTACTGCTCTTCCATGTTGTTTCGCTTTGCTTAAATTATTACAGAGGATGCAGAGTAAACCACATCACAGACAAAGAGGTAAAAGTAAAAACACTGTATAAACATTATTTCTATTACTTTGGAGAAGGAGTTCAGCAAATAGAAAGGAACAAACAAACACTCCACCTTCACCACCACAGATCTGAATATAGCTGAATGATTTGGGATTGCAAATGACCAAACACTGCCTATATTTGGCATTTACCAAAATAAAATCTCATTTTGTTTGTTTTGGAGAAAATGCATCTACTCTGAAATAAGCTGCGATGCTATTTCTTTTTGCTTCCTGTAAACTTATTGGGCCAGAAAGCACTTCTGTAATATATATGCCATTTTCCTCCACACCATTGAGGAGGCAACAATGTAGTTTTTTTGGGTGAGGGAGGAAAAAGTACCTGCTGCGGGGTTTTTGAAAAACCCAGCCACCTATCAGAATATTTCAAACGTCATCTCAGTTGTTTCGGTCTTGCAGATCCACAGTTGCAATGACTGTGTTGGATTGCAATCACGATAAAAGATTTGCACAATAATCACGTCACCTTGTGGTCCAGGTAAATGCTACATTTCAATAGAAACAGAAAGGCTGAAAGGGCTGATTCAGGGATCCACTCCCATAATTATTCACACAATGTTATATCTGACCCAAGTTCACACAGTGGAAAGGTGGCTGTGACCTATCTTGTAGCCTGTGTGGAGGATGCGCTTTAGTGTTGTGTCTGTACAAGCTGTTTTTGCATCCTCACTGCCTTCATCCTGATTTGGACAGATACTTTTGACTCTGGCATTTTCATTGTTTTAATGACCACGGCAAGTAATTGAATCATTATTTTAGATTTTTTACAACAACTGGACATTTGTGAAGGCAGGGGATGAACAGTGACGTAAGGACAATTGGGATTGATGGCTGGAAGGAAAATGGACTGCAAGTTCAAACACCAAGAAATTCCAGACGAAGAAGTCAACAAACACACTATTTGCCGCTCAGAAGAAGCGAAGAATAATCGGCCCAGGCTACAGTCATTTTCATCCCATGCTGGGTGACCTTAAAACATCCATTTTAAAAAAAAATGTGTTGTGAAATAATGAGATGTGCTTTTGAGTACATAGGGAGATGGCACAACAGACAAGCCAGTGAAGCAGTTACAAGTAGTAAGAAGAAGGAGGGGGGTCACAACCAAACAACAAAACGCATCATTTGCTCTTCAACATGAAACATAAAAATCACATTTTCACAGAGGATTTCTGTTTTACTTGAAGGGATGCTGAAAAACTGCCCATAACCCAAAGACCATCTTATATGACAGCTTGCATTGAAGCTGGCTTGTCCTGTGCAAAGAGGAGAAAGCCATTAAAAGATTTTACATGACAGTAACTGGAAAAATAATCAGCAACAACATAATGAATGGGTAATAGTACGTTTGCCACCATTTTTCGTTTTAGTGATTTGTACTAACATCGGTAGTTGTTTACATCACCACACATCAGAATTTAAGTAAGTAGGATGAGGGGATAAAATTCAGTTTTATGAAGCTTACTATCAAGGGACTGTTTCGATGCCTGTTTTAGTTTTGCATGATCCCCAGATCACTTTTCGCTCATTGATGGTCTGGAACCTACCTATTCCTCTGTTATCGCAGCCATCTTTTTTTACCTCCTGCCCAGAAAATGCCATGTTTATAGATGGAGGGCAATCCACAGTCAGGGCACGTTCAATGAGTCATTACTGAGGGAAGGAGGGAAGAAGTAGATAGATGAGGACCAAAGTGATTGAAAGGTAAGAAAGAAAAGAAGGATGGAAGCGAGGTAACGTGAGTCACAGAAAAAAGGAAGACAAAAGCGTGCTCTCTCCTCTCCCTTAGCCGAATGCTTGAAAGCAAGGAAAGAAAAGGTTAGTGTTTCTCAAATTGCATGAAAGTCTAGTTTTCTTCATCTTAAAGCAGCCTGTGGTTAGAATCCATCAGTCCAAATAATGAGCTCTTTAAAAAAATCCCAACAGTCTCAATCTGTCTCCATTTCTACTCCTTTCATTTGTCAATATTTTTTTCTATTAATCTTCTAAGACTTAAGTATGGCATCATTAACGTGAAAGTTAAACTGTAGGTACATGACATGTGGGACAAATTAATCCTTAGGTTTCAAAATATAATAATTCTATATTCAGAAAGACCAGTAAACAAGTATGCATCCACAGCCAGAGACAGAAAATCATTTAATACTGTGTTCATAATGTCAGCCTTAATAAACTCAGAATTAGGCTCCCTGAGCATCTGCTTAGACAAGTGGTATAGTTTCTGCATTCAGTTTCTAAACAATCACCAACCTAAAGGGAAATATTTTCTAATGAAACTCTAACTCCAGGGTCCCAGTGAATCTTGCTGCTTTAAAAAAAAAAAACACTAATAATTTGCAAGGGAATACATTTTTGGTCCAGTAAGCCCACAGGTCTTCATACATAATTCTATTTTTTCTGACTCTACCTCGAATGTCTGAAGTGTAAACAGTGTTGGCTGTAGGTGCAGGCCTGTAAAGAAAGAGATGTAATTGTTTCTGCACAGGGATTATTGACATATGTGTGTTATTGTGTTATTATATGTGTGTTAGTTTTCACCTATGGTGAAAACATCTCATGAGTCTCTTCATTTTGCATATTGTGAATGGATGACATTATCATTTATATGCTGCAGAAAGGTTACTCTCATCTCATCTGAAGTTGCCAGCTTGTGGATACTGACTACCTGACAGCCAGGCCACAGTATGTGAAACTGGACATCTTCTGTGATGTGCGCTTTGGGAGCTGCTACACCTTAGACTTTCACTACAACTTCAGGTGTTGCCACCTAAAGAAGTACTCTGACGATGTGATGATTCTGCAGCAAATCTATAAGTGATATGCAGGACGAGGAGTAGAGAGAACTAGTAGATGACTTGGTGGAGTAGGCTGGAAGAAATCTTCCTTATGTAAATAAAACCAAAGGAAAGGTTCAGCTACATAGCCTGTGTCTAGCCTCGGATGGGATGTTGATGTGGTGGAGGAGTACAAGTCCCAGGGAGGACCAGCACAGAGGCTATATACAAGAGGGGATGAGCAGGCTCTATTTCCTAAGGAAGCTGAGATCCTTCAATGTGTGCAGCAGTCTGTTATGATGGGTGAAGTGTACTTTGCTCTGCTCTGCTGGGGGACTAGGATCCGAGCTGGTGACTGAATAAACTGACTAAGGAGACTGGCTCTGTGATTGGCTGCAAACTGGACACATTTGAAGCCGTGGTGAAGAGGAGGTCACTGAACAAACTGTTATCCATCACGGATAATCCTGACCACCCTCTGCACCACTTACTGGACAGGCAACAGAGTACTTTCTCTAACAGATTGATTCAGCTCTTCTGCCACAAGGACAAATATAGGCAATCTCTCATGCCACATGCGATAACTCTCTCTAATGCAACACATCTGAATAGCAGAGCATCATCTCTCCTTCCATTTTAACATTTTCACAACATTTTAAATTCTCCTTTGTTTTGTGTAGTTTGAAAAATGATGCTTGATTTGTTATTATTATTATTATTATTATTATTATTATTATTATTATTATTATTATTAAACTCGGAAGATGTAGACACTCAGTGCCGTTTTTTAACAAAGAACATCATCATGCAAAGATCTTGATCAAAACTAAAGATAACTAGGACAACTACTTACTGTTGAGCTCATGTTAATTTTGTGTTGGACAGTTTTGAATTTAAATTATTGAAATGAGTTAAAAGTGGGCAAGAATCCAAAGCTATCAAAACAACAAGTGGAGTAATGGTGTCATGAATTGCTGTGCGGCAGGCAGGAGTTGGACCCAAAGTGCAGGACTCACAGACTCAGGGAGGTGAACTCAAAACTCAGATTTATTTGCTGGCAGGGAAAAAACATACAAACTAATCTAAACTGGGAACGTGGAAAACTCACAGAGAGACACACAGGGAGATCCACACAGCATGAGGGACGACGCGACACTGACTCAGAGAAACACAGGGTTTAAATACACAGGGAAGTAACGAGGGGAATGAGACACAGAAGGAGGGCACAGCTGGGAGAAATCAGGACTGACGAGACAAGCAAAGCAGGACGCATTCACATGAGACACGGACCATCAAAGTAAAACAGGAAGTATCACACAGAGACGCGAACTTGACACAGTGGAGACAGCAACTAAGAAATACAGAGACATAAACCATAAGGCAGAGGTCTAAGAACCAAAATACACAGGGAAATACTCAGCTGGGAACACAAGAGACTAGACTAGAGAGAGTAACAAAAAACCAACCATGAGAACATAATGCACAATGCAGAGTGACAGAAAACAAGAAACTCAAACATGCAAAGACACCATTACACAGAACAGAGGGGACACAGAGAGACATGAAGGGCAAGGGATCAAAACTAGAAGCCATAGAATAAATCACACACAAGTACAATAATACAAAAATCACAAAGAACTAAAAACGCTGGGTCAGGAGACCCAGGACCGTGACAAATGGTGAGCAAGTGTTCTCTGGGAAGTGTGGCTAGGTGTGTATCGACTATAAAGTAGGTAGGCCGACATTCCCCCACAGGTAACTGATTACAGGCACCAAACCTACAAAATCACATTCTGAGTCGTGACTATTCTTTCAGATCACATGACTTCTAACTCTCATTTTTGGTTATCCATTGCCCCTGCAGCTCATGTCACTTCAAACTACCAGAAAAACAGTGACTTTCTTGAAATGTAAACGAAATGAAGCAAACTGGTAATGGTGCACAAATAGTTTCTTTATAAGCCTAAGCCTTAAAAGTCTGAGGCTTAATGAGTTTATTAGTATCAGACCTAATTCCAACATGAATATAAAGCGTAGAGACCCTAAGATAATATAGTCAGTTAAAAAAAATACCACTACATGTCCAAATGATGATATATCTGTCTTTTATAAAAGGCACAAATTGCTATCTAATAGTTGATACAGTGCAAAGTTGCCATAAACAAAATGCCAAAGCTTTGCATTAAAATATGTGGCAATTTCTCTAGTTTGTGCTGCTTGTGGTATAATGCTGGGCAGTAATGAAATGAACTGGCTGTGCCTGTGTTAATACTGTAAATCATTTGACTGTTAGTAGATCACCATAGGTATGGTCACGTGTAGGTATGTCTGCAGGTCATCCACTAACTGATGGGTTGGTATTTCAATCACTAGCTGGTCCAGTCTGCATGCCAAAGTATCTTTGGGCAAGATACAGAAACTCAAGTGACCAGTGTTGGATTTAAGTAATGTGTTACAAAGCAATCACATCACAGTTTTCAGTAATGTGACATATTACTTTACTAAATTCTGTCATTATATTACAGTTACAACTATATCGTCATTTGCGTTACAAAGGTTTTTTAGTTATCTGAACGCTGGTCGGATAAAAACATTTTCTTCCTGTGCACATGTGCTACATTCAGCTAAATCAAGTCATTTATTTTTATTGCACAGAAGGACAAGAGCATAATGCTAAAGTAAATTGCATCCAGGACAGAAACAACTACATTGTACTGTTAACACAACTTCACAGACAGCATGCTAGCCAAGAACCCAGAGTGATGCTAAAGCTTAGTGTTTTGTCGACCCCAGCCCAGCAGCCAGACCCAGAACTTCATCAGCTAACAAAAGCAGCGATGGATACTCAGGCTTGCAGCTTCCATTTCTAGCTGTTCATGTTTCTAAAGTACAATCACTACAGCAATGGTTTTAAAGTCTCTTTGTGCGAGGTTTCATCTTTGCTTTGTCTTGTCAGCTTTGTGTTCACACCTAATACTAAAAGAAAAATTGTATGTCTGTCCTTATTAGGATAGGAATTTGTTTTGGTGTGTGGGACTGTAGCCTATAGGTTTATATTGTTAAACTGTAATTATGAGTCGGTGATTTCAGTCATTTTGCAGGGTAAAAAGATAGTAATGTAACAAGTAGCATAACTAATTACTTTCTTACGCAAGTAAGTAATGTACTGCATTACTTTCAAGAAAAGTATAAATAACAACACAAAACTCTTCTTGCATAACAACCCTAAATCTGCATATGACAGAGTAAGTAAATACATTGGAGGTTTACTTCGGCAGTTTGAACATCTGCTGGCAAGAAGTCATCAGCTACAAAACTATGTGTGTCTGTGTGTGCAGACTCCTTTAGTTAATAACTTTGCATTCTGCATTTTCATCCATACAAAGTGTATTCTGATTCAAAAAACCAACATGGCAGTGCCTGTATGGTTAGAAGTCATCAAAGATATCATTTTAGTGTTTTTGTATAAAGTATAATTCTGGCTGGATATTACACCTGATGCTCTTCATTCAATCCAAGCAGCAGCATTGTGTTATTGAATATAAAGCAATCCTTTATTGGCTGAACTGTTATGGAACTGCTGACCAAAAAGTATTTTTGGAAAATGCAAAAAGAAAAAGGCATGATACATCTACAGTTTTTTCACCTACATATCCATAACAGTAAATCTCCTCTGCAAGCATCATCATTATTAAAATGTAAGGTTACAGGGTGACATCAGCCAATAGCAACCTAGAGTCCACAAACTGATCACTTGATTTGCAAAGCTCTATGTTTTATTGAGGACATATGTAATATCATGTTTTAAATTTATTAACAAAAAATACTAAACTTCTGAACTTGAAACTGTAACAAAAGAGCGATTCAGCTATCTTCTACGGTTAATTTGCAAGCACTTTTCCAGAACTTCTTCTAACGTTTAAAAGATCATTATGACTTCCTATATAAATTCTGACCTTGATGATTCATTTACAAACACATTTTGACGTATCGGTGAGGTGCATGTGTTATGCCACTTAATGCATTCATTGATCAAAAGGTAAACCGTCATTATAGGAATCATTTGCAACTACCCTGTCATGCTGTCAGGAAAGAACAATTACATTGCTGACATAGCAAATCTCTTTATTTTTTTCACTTTTCATCATACGTCACCTTGGATTATTTAGTTTATATGAGTCATCAGCAAATATTGCAGACAGTTACCAATTCTAAAACCACAGGGGGAAGAAGCTTTCGAATCTTGTACTTCGGTTAAAATCCAACAATGCATGATTATTCTATTTCAACTAAAGGTGTTGCAAATCTTTCTTAATGTAAGTAAATACAGAGAAGTTAAATATAGTTAAAATGTTAGAATGAAAAGACTGACTTATTGCATTTGTAATGCTGAAGAATCAAGGAACAGGGTACTGCTGCTGAAGGTGAGGCTAGCATGAGCTATTTTATATGCAATTTAATATACAGGGACGCCAAAAACGTTTTCGTACGATGATTAATAGGGGAAGAAGACAAATCTGCTTCCAGTTTCCTTGCATCTGAATTTTGGTGAGATACAAGATGATCTGAAAAGTCAGAAAAGAGAAAATTACTTTTCATGGCGCTAACAACTCCCAGTCATCATTAAGACCTGACCCTGGGTATAAATAGCTTTTTGAATTCAACCACTAGTTACATTTTTTTTATATATATATATTTGCTTATTCTGTATCATTCACTGTTTAAAAGTTTTACATCAAACATAGTCATTAAAGCTGCTAAATGTATGCATTTCACTATATGTCTCTATATGTCTGTAAACAAATAAAAAGTAGCATCAAATGGAAATACTAAAACTTTTTGTATATATATATATATATATATAAAAAAAAACACCCAGCACGCCCCTGCGGGCGGTTTATCCTTCAAGCTCGGGTCCTCTACCAGAGGCCTGGGAGCTTGAGGGTCCTGCGCAGTATCTTAGCTGTTCCCAGGACTGCGCTCTTCTGGACAGAGATCTCCGATGTTATTCCCGGGATCTGCTGGAGCCACTCGCCTAGCTTGGGAGTCACCGCACCTAGTGCTCCGATTACCACGGGGACCACCGTTACCTTCACCCTCCACATCCTCTCCAGCTCTTCTCTGAGCCCTTGGTATTTCTCCAGCTTCTCGTGTTCCTTCTTCCTGATATTGCTGTCATTCGGAACCGCTACATCCATCACTACGGCCGTCTTCTTCTGTTTGTCTACCACCACTATGTCCGGTTGGTTAGCCACCACCATTTTGTCCGTCTGTATCTGGAAGTCCCACAGGATCTTAGCTCGGTCATTCTCCACCACCCTTGGGGGCATCTCCCATTTTGACCTCGGGACTTCCAGGTTATACTCGGCACAGATGTTCCTGTACACTATGCCGGCCACTTGGTTATGGCGTTCCATGTATGCCTTGCCTGCTAGCATCTTGCACCCTGCTGTTATGTGCTGGATTGTCTCTGGGGCATCTTTACACAGCCTGCACCTGGGGTCTTGCCTGGTGTGATAGACCCCAGCCTCTATGGATCTTGTACTCAGAGCTTGTTCTTGTGCTGCCATGATTAGTGCCTCTGTGCTGTCTTTCAGTCCAGCTTTGTCCAGCCACTGGTAGGATTTCTGGATATCAGCCACCTCCTCTATCTGCCGGTGGTACATACCGTGCAGGGGCCTGTCCTTCCATGATGGTTCCTCGTCTCCCTCCTCTTTCTTGGGTTTCTGCTGCCTGAGGTATTCACTGAGCACTCGGTCAGTTGGGGCCATCTTCCCAATGTATTCTTGGCGGAAGGGGCTACATGAATAGGATGAGGGACCTATATATATATATACATATATATATATATATATATATATATATATATATATATATATATATATATATATATATATATATATATATATATATATATATATATATATATATATATATATATATATATATATATATATATATATAAGACAGTACTTAGGTACTGTCTTCCATTTGTTTTAACTGCATATTCAGTATCCAGTTCCCTCTCTCTGTGTTTCATTTACTTCAACTGAAGGGGGATATAAGACAGTAAAAGACCAGAAAACCTCTAAAATAATAGTTTTACTGATTAAATACGTCGAGGATTACCTTGCAGATGAAACCAAAGTATTACAAAGATTCTGGCTGAGTTTTAAAGTGTCTGAGATCCCCTCCCTGGTAGAAGTCGCAGAGAGGGTTGTTTCTGAATTTAGCACAGTTAAGACAAAGGACTAATGTAGTGGAACAATATAGCAACTGAGAAACCATGCTGCTTATGTCTGACTAAACTATAATGTGTTCACATACAGGAACTCAATGCTGTGAAAAGTATTTGCCCTCTTCCTGAAATCTTACTTGTTTTTCCATATTTGTTGCACTTACATGTTTCAGATCATGAAACAAATTCTTATTTTAGACAAAGGTAAATTAATCAAATACAAAATTCTCCTAGGTGAGGTGTTCCGGGCATGTCCCACCGGGAGGAGGCCCCGGGGCAGACCCAGGACACGCTGGAGAGATTATATCTCTCGGCTGGCCTGGGAACGCCTTGGTGTTCCCCGGATAAGCTGGAGGAGGTGGCTGGGGAGAGGGAGGTCTGGGCCTCTCTGCTTAGGCTGCTGCCCCCGCGACCCGGCCTCGGATAAAGCGGATGAAGATGGATGGATGGACAAAATTCTGTTTTTAAATGATGATTTCCTTTATTAAGGGAAACAAAGCTATTCAACTCTACATGGCCCTATGTGAAAAAGGTAATCCATCCATTTTCTTAAATGCTTATGCATTTCAGGATCACGGGTGGGCTGGTGCCTAGCCCAACAAAAGGTGTGGTACACCCTGGAGAGGTGTGAATGTGAGCGTGAATGATTTTCTGTCTCTATCACTTGAGATACGTTTTTACAAGTTAATTTTTAGCAGGAATGTGTTTATCTGATATTTGGATCAGATACTGGACCGATACCAACTCAAAACGCCGGTTCTAATATCAGTGGCAACGAGCCAAGCTCCAAACCTTTCAGTTCAGTTATGATAGCAGCACTTCATTGCACAGTTGTATGGCAAAATCTACCAGCTGAATGCGAGCAGTTTGGAGGCATTTTATGCTGTTATGTTAAACCAACAGCTTCAATTTTTTCTAACTGCAAACTGTGGTTACAGAGATCTGACAATAATGCTTTTTCCTCTATCGCTCATTCATTATCTTTCACTCGTTTTCTTCGGTCAGACACTTTATCTAAGAAGCTAGACTTTGGGTGTAACACTTGTTGGTAAGCTTTTATTAGACAGTGCTGTGAAAAAAAATTGCCTCTTCAACTAAGCCTTCCGAAAACATTTTTAAGGATCTGGGACTCCAGAAAAGTACAGTGAGAATCATTATCTACAGAAAACTTGGAACAGTTGATTCATGCAAATATTGGAACCGTGAATTCATCTCTCTAAAATCCTGAAGAAATTTCTGTGCTGAAGCTCAAGCATACTTTGTTTATGCAGGATGAGAATAATCGGAAACCAACTATCTGACAAAAATTAACCTATTGGCGTGATCTAGCCAAAGTCCAGACTTAACCTCATTAAGATGCTTTGGCATGACCTTAAACTGGCTGTTCATGATGGAAAACCCTCCAATCCGGCTTTTATTAAATCATTTAATAACTGTGTCAACATTAAAATTTGCTTGATGATCTTATGACAAATACATACGTATATATCCTCCACTACATCTGGAGAAAGTCATATGCTAAATTTCTACCCACAGCTCATCCATCTTCAGTATGATTCCACAAATATCCTAAAAAGTTTCCCACTGCTTGTCCCTCACCAGATGACTTCCAGCACTGAGGCAAACCTCCTGTGGCTTCCTCCCAGGGGTTATCATCTCCCTATTCACTCTCCTTTTAAATTCATGAGATATTTTCTCAAACATTTTCCAACAAGAGCTGCCAGACCGCCTGACCATTTGGTTCAATATTTCCAACAGCCTAATTTTACCAGAAGCCGGAGAACTGAGGTTGCCATGAAACATGCCATTTTCTGCATTTTTTCCCTGCTGTTTTGCTATAAGTGTTGGAATAAGTCACCCTGTTGCAATTTATCTACTGTCCAGCCCTCTGTTACAGAGGTAGGTAGGAGTGGGAGGCCAATCAGACCTTTGCAATGCAAGAAAATATCAGGAATGTGTGACAGCACATCGACAACATTTAGATTGTTTTTTGTTTTGTTTTGTCTAATGCTGATGTTTCATTAAAGTAGTTGAGAAACCAGTGGGTGACATCATATTGCCTAGTGGCTACTAGTATCATATTTCCTCTCACAATTTTATTACTACTATTGTATTTGAACAAAAATAAGACATGCCATTAAGGCCCTGACTCTGAACATGCATAGGCCCTATTGAAATATTTAATGTAATATTATTAGAATATTGTGTTTTGTTTAGCATGTTAAGTTAAACTGTAGGAATCACATTTGCTGTTCAAGTTATTTAAGCACAGAGTGTTTAAACTTGCATGAAAGATTGGCAACATTCTTGTTTGTAAAATTATGTCCCCTGAAGCGTTGCATGCTTAACTGCTAAGAACATTAAGTACGTGATGATTTTAGCATGTTAGCTTATTACTGTACATGTGTTTTATTAAGAGATGGAGGAGTAAGCAGCGTGAATCTGGTTTCTAGGGCAGTGGTGTTTTGGATTTATGACTGTTATCAGTAAAAGTGAGAATCTGAAACTGTATATTCTGAAGTTAGAGGATGTAGGTCATGCATTAAATAAAGGCAAATAGATTAAACAGGAACAGCTTAGAAAGTATTACAGTCCACACTGTAATAATAACTTAAGGAATAATCCAACAAATATGCATGATCCGATCCACCAGCTTTCAGTTCCGATCTGATACCAGTACTTTGGCTGTGGGTATCTGCCAATACTGAGTACTGATCTGATACCAGTGTTGAATTAATAATCTGTATCTTCAATATGAGGACAGACTGGGAATCATTCTTTATGCATAATTAAAAATAAGGCTCAGCTTGGAGCTTTCCTAAGTTTGTAAAATAAATTGCAATAAGTATAAATTGACTGAATATTTGGTATTTATTAATAAAATAATAGATTAAGGATAAATACAGTGAACAACTAAATAACATATTTGTATTATTCATATATTTACATGCATTGGTGCATCTTGAATCAAAGCGAGACTCGTTAGGCTGTAAACAGCTGTCATTTACAGTAGTTTCTCCCTTTTTTCCTCCTTACACCATAGTATGGAGCTGACAATCAGCGGCTAAAGTGAAAAAAATATTTAATCACATTGACAAGAACATGTTATGTTGCCCTAAGTGTAATGAAAGCTTACCAACAAGTGTCATACCAAACAGCCTAGCGTCTTAAATAAAGTTGCTGACTGAACCTTAAAAAAGTGAAAATAAATGAGCAAATTGATTCAGTCGTTGTCACTGGGTCAGCGTACTTTAATAGAAACTATCTTGTCTCAACTGATAGAAACAGCCAAATATTAATATTCACATTCACTCCTGTCCAGGGTGTACCTCACCTTTCACTGGGTCAAGCTTTAGCCCAAATGTGACACTGAATTAAATTAGCGGTTAAGAAAATGAGTGAATGGATGGATGGGTGAGAATGTAATGTGTAATATCCAGTATTATTATCTAAATATTACAAGCACACAAAAGTATCATAAAGCATTTTTACCTTTTTTCCTCATGGTTAGGCACATTTACACAGTGCTATGAGCTACCACCGCTCTGCAGATGATGTGGTTCTCTTGGTGCTGTTCTCTTGCTTTACAGCCAAGTGCAAAGTGGACTCACCTCCAAATTGAAGGCAATGATTCTCTGCTGGAAAATTGTGCATTGTTTCCACACTGGGAAGGAATTAATGTATGTTTTATGGTCTTGTGGATGAGCCATAGAAAGGTCAACTGGTGAGGTCACAACAAGAGACACCTATACCCAAATGTGAACCCTTACCAATGTTCCTCCATAGCGTGGTCGTGCTTAAACTTAGAGCTTTGGCATCTGGGAGGACTTTGAGGTATACCTGTTGATTCTCCTTCCCGTTGACAGCTTCCAGGCCACCTTGCCTTGGAAGAAGACCTGGTCTGGGAGAGCACCAGACCCCCAAGTAGGAACTGGAAGACATTGATGTATAAAAGAGTGTGTGGAATACCCTGTTTGTACCTAATGTGTTTTCATATTAAAAGATGAGAATAGATGGAAGGATAAATGTATTTACATTTACACTGAAGGTATTACACTATATGTCCTCTAGATTCTTTAGATAAAATCAAATAACTGCCATTAATCTGTACTTCCACTTATAGTCATCAGCTTCATTAGATCAAAATGTCAGAGGGTGTTAATTAATGTATCATTGTCAATACATGTATAGTGACATACAGTGCTGCCAAACTAAGAACAGTGTTAAAACAGTAGATGTCAGAATGACCTCTCTTGTGATAGTGTGTGTGCGTGCGTGCGTGCGTGCGTGCGTGCGTGCGTGCGTGCGTGCGTGCGTGTGTGTGTGTGTGCGTGTGTGTGTGTGTGAGAAAAAGAGAGTGATAGGGGTGCTGCAGCTGTGGTAAAAATTGTTCCAGTCAGTTAATTGATGCTGAGACAGGGAACATGTCAGAATACAGTGTCATCTGTGGGAGACAGCTAATTAGATCACACTGTAGGCCTTTTTCTCTCTTATTTCCCTGCTCCTCTTCCTCTCTTTCTCACCCTGTATGTGGCTGCCCCACCAGCTGCCATGTGTTAGTATTTCTTTTGGAGTCACACTGCACACTCAGGCACTTCTAAATTACAAGAGTCCGAATGTACTGTTTTGTTTGTACCTATTATATACTTTTCAACAGTTTGCTATTTAATTTGAGTGCACATTTTAAAACTGTCTTCCCCAGAAAACAACAATTTGGGTAATTTTTGCAAGCTGTTATTATGGCTTGCAAGAATGTCTAAGTGCAGTCCACGAGCCAGTAGTTTTATGTGAAGCCCAAGCACAGCAAGGAAAGAATGCTGTACTGTACATTTGGCCCGACTTCATGTCATACTGTGGGAAATTAGTAAAGGATGAGCCTTGTCATACAGCAGCAGACTCAACCTTAACTTTGGGCTGTTGTCAAGAATTAAAACAGCTTCATCATTAATGGTTGAAAACATATAACCACCACTGAAATGACAATTACGAACATCCACTGAAACAACTAAAAGCTTTATATGATGCATTAGCCTTCAGGCATATGTTGATTTCCTAACTTGATCATCAAAACTTTGACATTTTATGGTCTCTGTTTTAAAGTTAAGTGACCTCCAGCAGCTCTGCAGACAAGTGTGAGAACTATAAATCATGTTAAGTGACCTCCAGCAGCTCTGCAGACAAGTGTGAGAACTATAAATCATGCTTTAATGTTAATTCCTTTACATCAGAAAACTGACTTTATTTTACATTAATTCATATGCTTGTGTTTTTGAAACACCAAGTAATTTGTTTTTTGTACATGAAACTCAGAAAAATTTTTGTTGCATAGGCCTAGTGGAAAACAAGAGTAAACTGCAAGTCTGGAAACTAAAAATAGTTCCCAGGCAAGACTCATTGTGGCACATTCCCTTGATGCAGACTTTGCTGGTCTTTAGAAGTGGAAACACTCATACATCATCTCAAAAATGCTTGAGGCGACTTTTGTTGTGATTTGGCGCTATATAAATAAAATTGAATTGAATTGAATTGAATTATTTGGGTGGTAAAAGGTGGTAGAAACAAAAACTGCTTAGGTGGAGGACTTGTTGCAGATTTCACTTAGCAAATATTATCTCTATACCTTATCTATTTCTCTCTTTCTTTCTCCCTCTCTATCTCCGTGGATGCTAGGTGGTGGAGGGCATGGTGAGTCTGGCTGAAAGCTTTTGTTTTATCTACAGTACATTATTGCATGCTTGTCTTGTAGTTGCCCGTGGCATTGGAAATGTAAGTTGGTGTGTGTTGCGTAGTAGTTTTGCAAGCAGTAAGCAGTGTTTTTTGGCTGAGATGGTGTCCTCTGAGATGCTATCCCTGTCTGGAGTGTGAGTTCAGCTTGGCCAATCTGTTCTAGTAGAGATGGTTCTCCTAGCTGTGGGAGACTGTGTGGTGCATGCCAATCTGCCCTGTGCTTCCAGGATTAATAGTGGTGTGGTTGTTGTTCTAAAAGAGGAGCTTTTTATGGTTAATAGTGAGTGGTGTCTTTCTGAATGGCATTTATCTCCAGGTTTCCCTGCCTGCTCTGCCTTTTGCCCAGGTCTGATATTTCTATTTATTCCCAGTTGAAGCTTTTGGAGATTTTTGGTCTGTGAAATGGTGGAGCATGTTCAGCCTTTCAAAACTGAGGCACTCGTTTGTTTAAATGTCCAACACAGATGTTTCTGTGTAGAATTTGCATGTTCACCTTATGTTTGAGCTTCCAGTAACTCTCGTTTCTCTCACGATCAAAAAGCTTCCAAGGTTAAATCTGCCAATCTGAGACATGGAAACCACCACAGAAAAAGATTATTGATCTCAATACTTCCACTTCCTGGTAAGAAAAGAAGAGGTTGAGAGGCTGTTTTTTTTGTTTTGCTTTGGGGGTTTTTATGTTAAGAACATGTAAGAATCCAAATATCAATGTATTTATTTATATTTAATTATTGGGGGGGGGGGGGGATCAGTGGGTCTATGTGAAGCTTTCTGCTCTCGAGCCTGTGGAGCCGTATACAGCTTTTACACTTAGTCCTTTACTCCAGTGCTCATTATAAACAAATAAAGTAATACAAAAAAATAAAATGTATCTATTTAATTTATTATCGAGCTTCATAGTTACTGTATTTCAAAGTGGGCCTGAACATGGTACAGTGTTAGCAGTTGTTCTCTTTTGTTGGTGATAATTTTTTCTTTTTTGAAAAGTAAGATATTGTAGTTAATTTAATTCTGCCAATTAATTAAAGAATAATATTATTCTAATAAATATTATTCTAATAAACATACAAATAATCGTAAATGGCTCATAAACGGTATCAAATAATCATAAATGCCTCACTGCATTTGGTAAAAGATTGTTTGTTTATATGTATGGCTATTCTGCCTTATAGTAATGTTAAGGCAGAATTCGCTGGTCAAATATTGCTTAAAAATGACTCTTTTGATAGCAGTTTGAAACCGATTGTGCATGCTTCTTCCAAGTAAACTCAAAGTGGGCTAGAAAGTGATATAACAAGAACAACTATACATCCACCGTGTCCATGGCCGTCCATGCCTCAGCCTGAGGCAGGAGGGAAAGATAACAGGCAGATGATTCAGAAAGAGAGCCAGTAATTGATGACAGCTTGGCTGTCCTTAGTGTCACAACAGAATAAAGACAAAGAGTGAAGAAAGTTAGTGGGCGGAGTGGGGAGAGCAGTGGGAAAAGGTTGGCAGCTGAATCGCACTAGAGTTGGGCTGCTGGTGTAGAGATGAGGGGTTACTAAGCGCATTTTTATGGAGAATGAAATAACAAGCAGTTAATTTGAACTTAAAATATTTTCCAGATGCTGAAAAATACATTAAAAGCATCTTTACCCTGCAGCAAGGCTGTGGTGTTGATTAAAAAAGCGCCTTCTGCCCAAAAAATCATATAAGTCTTATTTGCTTAAGAAAAATAAATAAAAAGATGCATGCAAAATCACCACCAAGCTTAACACACATGCACACTGGCTAATTTTGTTCTTACTGCTAATGTTACTCATTTTGCTCATTCTAAATGGACAAACTTGTCCTTGTTGCCTGCAATCTGCATGCTTCATGCAGCCACACCCCATTTATTCCATTATATAAGGAAACGTCTTTAGCGGGAGGTGAAGTGGAGAGAGAAATGAAGAAGGAGAAAGTCAGATTGAAAAAACCAAAACAATCAAATGCAAAGTCCGAGGAGGAAGCAGGAAAAGGGGTAGGTTTCCAACGTGTTTCAAGTGGAGTGACGGCTATTTAAATAAATAAATAAAAAATGATGCCCTGACACACTCACTGTGGCTCAGGGTAAAGTTTGGACATTAAGGTTGATATTTAAAAAAAAAAAGAAGACAAGTACTTATAGTACAAACAAATTCAGGTATGAAAATATTAACAAATCATTGATTTGTGCATGAAACATTCATACGTGTGATTTTCGCAGAGATTTTAGTCAATAAATGAGGCCCAGTATTGTCCATGACACAAAAAGCTTGCGTCACGAACCATGACGCAAAAAGCTTGAACACTGGCGCCATGACAAGATGGCGCCAGTGTTCACGGCCAGCCGTCTGTCCCTTCCAGTGTTATTGTTTGCTTTTGTTTTACTCGCTTCAAAAGACGCTAACGCTCTGTGTGCTTACGATCGCCAAACGCTTTTAGATTTAAGATTACCTTGCTTGAGACGTGAATCTTACTGGAACCACGGAAAGCAGAAATTTCTCCCTCCACCGTTTCTGCCCGCCGTTCCTGTCCCAGCCTGCCTCTGCTTTGCCTCAAAGCTACCCCAATCAACCGGGCGCCGCTGGCGCCGGGGAAGACGAAGCGGTCAACTGGTGAGACTGAAGGCTTCCTTCTCACGTCCCGGGAATGATCAATACTTTGAGGCGGTCAGATTTGACTATGTTAAACACCGGACCTCCCTGACCATGATCTACCTCTGTTTGGTTCCTGTCGCTGGGATTACTACAATAAACCCACGCCTGCGACCTCCGCGACATCGTCGGAGAGGAGTAAACTTCCAGAACCTACGGACGCTTCAACGGGCTCCTATTTGCACTACTAAGCCTTCGACTTCACTAAGGATTAGCCTTGCTAATGTCCGCTTGTTAGCTATTAAACCTTTATTTTAAAGGACTTTTTTTACTTACCGCGATTTGGATCTCATGCTCCTAATGGAAACTTGGCTGAGACCAGGTGAGCTCAATTTCTTTACTGAACTCCTACCTTCTGACTTGTCCTCAGGAAGAGACTAACATATAAACAACTTTCAACAGACTTTTACTCAAGCTTCGAAATCCTACTTTTTGAATTGGGGAACCCACGCCCAACACTTGTTGGAGTAATATACAGACCTCCAAAATATAACAAAGATTTTATTCGAGATTTTTCTACTTTTTTAGCAGGAATCATCCCGAGTTATGATCAAATTTTAATAGTAGGTGATTTTAATATCCATGTATGCTACCTCCACAACCAGCTGGCTAAAGACTTTTTAAATTTGATTGACTCTTTTAGCCTCATCCAGCTTGTATTGGATCCAACACACATACAGGGCCACACGTTGGACCTTGTGTTGTCTTTTGGATTACCAGTTGTTAATTTGGAAATAAGTGATGCAATCTTTTCTGACCACTGTCCATTAGTCTTTAATATACTTTTATCTCATTGCCATCTTAAACCTACATCCTCAACACGACGTTATCGTGTTTTTAAACCAACGGCCACAGAACAGTTTTCCACTGCCTTTGAAAGCCTGTCGAATTCTTCCCTTGGTGATGGTATTGACCAGATGGATTCGAATTTTAATAATAAATGCAAGACTATTCTTGATGTGATCGCTCCATTTAAATCGACAGCTTACTCAGACCCGTGGATAAACGACTCAACTCGATCAGCTAGGCGATAGTGCAGGAAGGCTGAACGAAAATGGAAAAAAGACAAATTACAAGTCTCTTTCCTGCTGCTGAGAGAGAGCCTATCTAGATATTAAGTCATTGTAAAAGCTGAAAATCTAAGTTTCTTGCAAGCATTATTGAGAACAACTCTAATAACCCCCGAACTCTTTTCTCAGTTATGGATTCGGTCTTGAATACCTCCCCCGCTTTCCATATAGATAGCTCCATTGAAACTTGCAATAGGTTCTTGCAGTTTTTTATTAATAAGACAGAAAGGCTTCGATCTACATCTACCCTATCTCTGTATAATGTTTAATTAACATATACCTCCTCAACTGCTTTTGACCAGTTTGAGGCTGTATGTCTTAACCAGGTGGAAGATCTTTGCAACACCAAAAAGACATCATCCTACCCTTCAGATGGACTCCCCACCCATTTTCTAAAAAAGATTATTAAGGTAGTCAGTCCCAACATTTTAACTATTTTTAATAGTATTCTCAGCTCTGGAGTAGTACCAACTGGATACAAGCACGCTGTAGTGCAGCCAGTGCTTAAAAAACCGAACCTTGATTCTTCTATTCTTGCTAACTTTAGACCTGTTTCCAAGCTTCCGTTTCTGTCAAAATTTTTAGAAAGGATTGTATTTGAGCAGCTACAAACCTTTCTAAATAGTCATAATATTTTTGAGAAGTTCCAGTCAGGCTTCAAAACCCACCACAGCACAGAAACTGCCCTCCTAAAAAATACTTAATGATATTTTATTAATCACTGACTCAGGAGACCCAGCTGTTCTCCTGCTCCTAGACTTAACTGCAGCCTTTGATACTGTTGACCACAGCATTCTGATCTCCCGTTTGGAGCAATGTGGTTTCAAAGGTATCCCCTTGGAATGGTTTAGGTCGTACCTCTCCGAGAGGACTTTTTCCGTGAGCCTTGATGATTTTATTTCTTCCCCAGCTCCTTTTACTTGTGGTGTCCCGCAGGGTTCTGTATTAGGCCCAATTCTTTTTTCAATCTACATGTTGCCCCTAGGCCTAATCTTTAGGAAGCATAACATCTGCTTTCACTCATATGCCGACGACACCCGGATTTATCTTCGGTTTAATAGAAACACCTCCACGCCCATGGAATCGCTAGTCAAATGTCTTAAGGAAGTTAAAACCTGGATGGCCTCAAACTGAGGTAATTATTTTTGGACCGAGCTGTAATTTCAATGCCCCAGATTTGGACTTATGCAACCTAACATGTGCTGTTAAAACGCATGTAAAAAACCTGGGGGTTTTCTTGGATAGCAAACTTACATTCGAGAAACAAATTAATTCAGTTGTCCAGCGGTCCTTTTTTAAATTCAGGCTCCTATCCAAAGTGAGATCTTTTTTATCTTTTAGAAATTTGGAACGACCAATTCATGCGTTTGTTTTATCTCAACTGGATTACTGCAATTCACTATATGTGGGTGTCAGTCAGTCCAGCTTGGCCCGGCTCCAACTTGTACAGAATGCTGCAGCTCGCCTTTTGACTCGTGTGAAGAAACACCAACATATTACTCCGGTGCTTGCTTCCCTTCATTGGCTTCCAGTGCGTTTTAGAATTAAATTCAAACTCTTACTTTTGACTTCTAAAGTGCTAATTGGCCAGGCACCGGACTATTTGTCTGACCTATTGCAGCTTTATACACCCTCTAGGGCCCTTCGATCAAGCGATCACCTGCTCCTTACCTTACATAAGTCTAGGATGGTTCATAGAGGAGATCGTGCATTTGCGGTTGTGGCACCGAAAATGTGGAATGATCTACCTCTCCACATTAGAAAGGCCCCAACTGTTACTCTTTTTAAATCGCATCTTAAAAAATATTTTTTTACTCTGGCTTTCGAAACTGTATGAGAGTTACCAATTCTTTTATCCTAATTTTCTTTTAATTTTCTTACCTGTCGTTGTTGTCAATGTCATTGTTTAACTGTTACTCTGTACAGCACTTTGGTCAGCTCCCTGTTGTTATTAAACGTGCTTTATAAATAAATAAATGAAATGAAACCGCTTCCTATAAAGAGTTTGCTGCTACTCTGGGCCAAATGGCTCCGCTTGGAGTTTGTGGTTTGCCTGCAGATATTTATAAGCCTTTTTGAAAGCATTTGGGAGCTGACCTGTGTGATGTATTGCTCTCTACTACTGTTTTCAGAAAGGCATGAACGTCTTGTCTGGCATTAATTCATTAGTCTCCACTAGTAGTGTGTAATAAAATGAAATGAAGTGAAAGATTTGTAAGAAGTTTCTCAAAATTCAAACTGACCCTTCAAAAAGCTTAAAAGCTCTTTCTGAAGGTATAAAATTTAGGTAGAAGGACCTTTGTGCATGAGTGAGTAAATGCTTTTTGGCATTTTTCAGAAAAAAACATTTTTTCACCAAGATACATTCAACATTAGAAATTAAGCTTACGCATAAGCTCAATCAGGAAAACCTGTAATCATCTACTTGCTTTCCTGGGTGTTCACCTGCCAGTCTTTACATAACTACTATTTTCCCACTGTGTCAATCTTACTCACATCCAATCATCTTCTTGTCTGCCTTCTGTGAGCCAATCAACTTCCACTCTGCATGGTTTCAATCTCTGCTCTCTATAGTGCTCCCTTTCAGATTTTCATTCATTCACCCACCTCCCCCCCATCTCTATCTCACCCAAGTCATTCAAAGTTCCTTCCAAGCAATGTTCCCTCTAAGCTGCGCGCGTGCACAATTGCGCACTGCAGGCACGGTCTCTGCGCACAGAAAATCTGCATTGCGCACAAAAAAATCTAACCTGAATTGAAATTAAAATTAATACTTTAACAATTCTGTTTTGCAGTGTTAGTCAGTGAGTGACTGGCTGCTCCCGTAAGGGATTACAACGATGCCACCTTATCCCATAGTCCAGCCAATAATGCGATTCACATTCGTATATACGCAGCTAATCAAAGTCGTTGACAGGCAATGACAGCGTCTTTATGTGCCGACACCGGTGTTTTAGCACACCCATTGGAGATGTGAGCAGGACAGATGGAACAATTGACGAAAAAAGTGCGGACTTTATACCAGTTTTTAAATTGTGTTGATAGGCCACATAAAACCAGAGTTGTGATAAAAAATATATGCAATGTCTGTTTTTTTCCTAAATACTATCGTTGTGTATATTTAATTGTTGCAGCTTTTAGGCAGGGATGACTCCGAGAGTTGCTTTCTCACTGCATATGCTTTATTTCACAATCAGATCGATAACAAAAACATACAGCAGCTCCTCTCCAACTCCTAGCCCTTCGCTGCGGTGGAAAAAGAACGACTCCAATCCCCTTCAAGGAACATACGTACAAAAGAGTTTTCCTGACACACCAATGGGGCGTTCACTGCCATCTTGTAAATATGAGTACTCTGGCAGAATAACAGTTCAAATGAAAAATACACCAGAACAAACAAGCAAACAAAAAAAGAAGTGTGGGGTACCTTTGAACCAATGAACAAAGTATAACAATTTATACTTTTTAACATAACCCGGCCCCGTCAATATGTGTATCTCTCACATAATGCAGGAAGAAACGGTAAAAACGGCGTTTTATAAGGAAAACACTCTAAAGCACTCTCCGCCTGTGAGCAAAAATTAAAAAAAACCCACCCATTCCTATTCGTCGAAAAAAGTACCATGTGAAATCAAAAAACAATATGGCAACATGGCATTTAGATGTTTAGGGAGGGGGAAGTTTTAGGAGTGACGGCGGTGTTTTGAGATGTGAGAGATTTGCGACGTTTAGCGCAAATCTTGTGTAGTCAATAGTTTTCTTGTGTGTGTCAGAACAATGAATGACTACTGAATGTTACAGGTGTTACAGGAGTGATACATCTCCTGTTGTCAGGCCTGCAGGTATCAGGCTGTTGTTCTACTTTATCTCATAGTGGACAGAAATTATTTTTTGGAGTGGCACAAATAATTTCAAATTTGTGGCTTTTCTATGGATTGTCCATGATTTTTGTGATATCGTAAGACGATTTGTTTTGGAAGGCTGTTGTGCGGCACTACATTGCCTGGCGGAAGGGCATGTGATCAGACACACAGCATCGGGGTTCAAGAGTGGTATGTTGGTCACATGTCCGTCTGCCAGGCAACATAGTGCCGTACAAGTAGCGCGAAAAACAAACTTCAAAGTAGCGCTATGCGTTCAGTGGGAGGCGTGGATGATGAGCGGCGATAAACTTGCGAAAAGCAAGTTATGCCCAACTACACCAGTGGATTCTGACAGCGTGGAAAAGTGTGAAAACATCCACGATCACCGACGGATTTCGAAGGGCTGGACTGCTGCATGATGGAGAGGAGGACACCGCCACAGCCCTTCTGAGGGTGTTCGACTCTGACACTGACAATGAGGATTTCTTTGGTTTTGAAAGTGACAACAAAGGAGAGAAGCTGAGAGTGGATGACGAAGCCATCCTGAGCCTGTTTGTATCCGACACTGGAGAAGAGGACTTTGGTGGTTTTAGTGCGCAGGGAGAAGAGAAAGATGGTGGTGAATGACTGACTTTTCTTCTTGTTAAAGCCGTGTCACTGCACCTGAGCCTAAAAGGTAGGCCGAATCTATTTTTCTGGTGTGCTGTAGGTTATTGTTATGTACCACATTTGTTACTCGTTTATGAAGCACAGTACATGTTTCGTACTTGTAATTACCGGTACTTGTACATATACCCTAAGAAGTTATGCAAATATGTACCCCTAACTTGTTTTTCAAAATATTAATAAAAGGGGTGTGTCTCCAAACAGCCATCTCTTTCCTGACAATTCCCTTTGTGCATATTCTCTTACATATGATAAGTCAACATTGAAACACCTGCGGCTTTTAGTCAGGTGCGGCTATAGTATGTACAAAACAGGATTTTCCCCTGATTTTAGCTTGTGCGGCTAATATTCAGGTGCGCTTTGTAGTCCGGAAAATACGGTAAATTGCCCAATATTGGTCATTATATACTGTATTTTGCAGACAGAGTTACAGGACTCTCTCCCAGACCACAGACTCATACTCATAATACAAGTCAGAGCTTTATTAAATAAATAAAAAATAAATAAAAATAAAGTTGTGTTTTCAAAATTAGAGTTCAAGTTATTTTTACTTCCAATAGTGTTAACATACTACACAGGTCATGAACAAGATTTTTTTTAATTTTCATTGTAAGTGGGAAAAAGCAGTTAAGTAAAAGTAGTCCGACATAAATGTAAATGGTGTAATTTGATTATTTTAATAAACCATGTAACTTGGATGGATTTGATGCCGGCGTGACCACAGTGCACACGTCTAATGTTGCTCACAGTGGTCCAAGGGACCGCTCAGGGAGTTTGTGTGTTCGCTCAGACACATGAAAAATTAGAGGGAACATTGCTTCCAAGCCTTCCAATTTGGGTTTCCGTTCTGCTATGATGAGTCATAAAGTACAAACAAACAAACAAACAGAAACTTATTGTCAAATAAACGGATGTCTATATTCCAACAAATTAGGTTAACTTTTTTCAGATGATCTCTCCTTATTGAAATATGACTGGGATAGGTAGACAGAAAGCAGTCCCCTTTAAAAAAAAAAAAAAAAAAAAAAAAAAAAAGCATTTACTGCCTTCCTCGTAATATTTTGTATTCTATTAAGTAGGGATGTGCTACTAGGCACTGCAGAGTGTGATGTTCCTAGCACTTATGCTGCAGCTTCACAGCAGCAGCTCTGATGATCATCCGCCTCCTCCAAGTGGTAGGGGATCACACATCCAACCGTTCGCTATAACCCAAACTAGAGGATCACGGTCTAGTCTTGGAAGGCTTGGTGGGCAGAGAGGTAAGAGCAGAACACGTTCGCGGTCACCCCATAGGCCCCAGGAAGGTGACTCTTGATGAAGAGAGGTGAATACTGACCAAAAGATATTCCTGCTAGCAAGATACCCCTGGTCATATACTGGATCCCAGCAGTAGCTACAGCCCACTTGACCTGTTCAAACTGTTTTTCTTTTCTTTCTTTTTTTCACAGAAGCCATGGTAAGAACCCTGTGTACAGACACCAACCGACAGGCGTGGAAAAAAAAAACTTTCAAAAAGACGAAAATATCCCTGGGCAAGACCTCACTGCCAGCAAGTTCTACAGATATTTGGAACTCGATTTATATGCTGCAATCCTGAAAGTGTGAGTGTGCTTGTGTGTGTGTGTGTGTGTGGAGGGGGGGGGGGGTTATCCGCTGGTATTGAAGGCAGACTCCTATTTCATATTTTACTGTTTATTTGGGATTTATTGGCACTGTAAGGACCTGTGACAGGTTGTGTGTAGCATCCTGAAATAATTACAGGGAGTGCAGAGTTATTAGGCAAGTTGTATTTTTGAGGAATAATTTTATTATTGAACAACAACCATGTTCTCAATGAACCCAGAAAACTCATTAATATCAAAGCTGAATGTTTTTGGAAGTAGTTTTTAGTTTGTTTTTAGTTTTAGCTATTTTAGGGGGATATCTGTGTGTGCAGGTGACTATTACTGTGCATAATTATTAGGCAACTTAACAAAAAACAAATATATACCCATTTCAATTATTTATTTTTACCAGTGACACCAATATAACATCTCCACATTCACGAATATACATTTCTGACATTCAAAAACAAAACAAAAACAAATCAGCGACCAATATAGCCACCTTTCTTTGCAAGGACACTCAAAAGCCTGCCATCCATGGATTCTGTCAGTGTTTTGATCTGTTCACCATCAACATTGCGTGCAGCAGCAACCACAGCCTCCCAGACACTGTTCAGAGAGGTGTACTGTTTTCCCTCCTTGTATATCTCACATTTGATGATGGACCACAGGTTCTCAATGGGGTTCAGATCAGGTGAACAAGGTGGCCATGTCATTAGTTTTTCTTCTTTTATACCCTTTCTTGCCAGCCACGCTGTGGAGTACTTGGACGCGTGTGATGGAGCATTGTCCTGCATGAAAATCATGTTTTTCTTGAAGGATGCAGACTTCTTCCTGTACCACTGCTTGAAGAAGGTGTCCTCCAGAAACTGGCAGTAGGACTGGGAGTTGAGCTTGACTCCATCCTCAACCCGAAAAGGCCCCACAAGCTCATCTTTGATGATACCAGCCCAAACCAGTACTCCACCTCCACCTTGCTGGCGTCTGAGTCAGACTGGAGCTCTCTGCCCTTTACCAATCCAGCCACGGGCCCATCCATCTGGCCCATCAAGACTCACTCTCATTTCATCAGTCCATAAAACCTTAGAAAATCAGTCTTGAGATATTTCTTGGCCCAGTCTTGACGTTTCAGCTTGTGTGTCTTGTTCAGTGGTGGTCGTCTTTCAGCCTTTCTTACCTTGGCCATGTCTCTGAGTATTGCACACCTTGTGCTTTTGGGCACTCCAGTGATGTTGCAGCTCTGAAATATGGCCAAACTGGTGGCAAGTGGCATCTTGGCAGCTGCACGCTTGACTTTTCTCAGTTCATGGGCAGTTATTTTGCGCCTTGGTTTTTCCACATGCTTCTTGCGACCCTGTTGACTATTTTGAATGAAACGCTTGATTGTTCGATGATCACGCTTCAGAAGCTTTGCAATTTTGAGACTGCTGCATCCCTCTGCAAGATATCTCACTATTTTTGACTTTTCTGAGCCTGTCAAGTCCTTCTTTTGACCCATTTTGCCAAAGGAAAGGACGTTGCCTAATAATTATGCACACCTGATATAGGGTGTTGATGTCATTAGACCACACCCCTTCTCATTACAGAGATGCACATCACCTAATATGCTTAATTGGTAGTAGGCTTTCGAGCCTATACAGCTTGGAGTAAGACAACATGCATGAAGAGGATGATGTGGACAAAATACTCATTTGCCTAATAATTCTGCACTCCCTGTATATGTGTGATCCCCAAAATAATTACAAATGATGGAAAAAGACATTTTGCACCATCATCACATCATCATTTGAATAAAACATATTTTTACTCAGGTCCAGGTTCATCACCAATAAAGTCGCTAAGACGATTTAAAAACAGTCTACTTGTCACTTGTTTACCCAGGTTAACCCTGTCGTATTTTCATAGAGTACAAAATACAAATGGAAGCTGTGGATTTATTAGGTGTCGATTGTCCAGTCCTATCTTATTCTGGACAGCCCGTTCCAAGACCCTGAAATGGGGCTGCATCCTTTAATGTAACCTTAGTGTGGTCCATGTGGGCCTGAGAAGATTTATTTCTGACAGGAGATTTCAGTTGCACAGGAAATCATCAGGTACATAGGAATCATGTTGAACCTCATGCTGCCTCAAGCCATGCAATCAAGCTCTCATTGAAACGCTTAGTTTGACTGATCTGGAGGGAAGTGCATGTGGAAGATACATAGCACACATTAGTTCACAATGACAAATGTTTTTTGATTGATCTAAGCTGTGGGTTTTGCTGTCATCTGTACAATAGTGATCATGGCCTTTGACTCCTTCTGCAGTGAGTTACCCACAGTCATGGACTTAGGTGTAGACAGCACACCACAGCAGAGCGTGCAGTGATGGAAGGCCCATTTGATATATGTACTCTTAGTTTTATAAAGCTTTCTGGACTGAAGTAAGAGAAAATGACTTAGAAGTCTTTATTGAGAGCTTTAATAACTTTTTGCCTCGGGCTCCAAGAGAGTAGCTCTGACTTTGTTGTCAGAAAATAGCATCCTTTAGCAAAGAACTCACAACTCGTAGACAAACTTTTGTCTGAAGTCCCAGTTTGCTTTGTGGCCAGTAGCGGTTTTAGATATGGTCGACACGGGCAGTTGCCCTGGGCGGTTGCATCGTGGTGGGGGGCGGCATCACGGGCATCGGCAAAAAAAAATAAAAATGCTCGTACTCATGCTGCCCCGACGTCAGCCAGCGCATTTTGGGAATGGCATAGGCACCGATCGTTTTCTATCGCCCATTTGCTGGGAGTAAGGGCGCCCTTCGTTTGCGAGGTGCGCCTGCTGCTTGCAGCGCAGGGAGGAGAGGGCGGGGCAGCGGGGGCTTCTCTGGCTGGCTGGAGCGGCATCTAATAACCAACTCGCAAAATAAAACAAAATAAAAACAAACCAACAAACACGAAAACACCAGACATTATAATACAGACTTATAATTTGCACCGATGTTTTTTCAAAATTCTGTACGCGAAAAATGAGTGCGAGAGCCCTCGGTGCGCCTGCTCGCTGCTGAAGTCAAAGTAAACTTTATTGTCATCTCCGCTACAGTCCAGTATATAGAGAGACAAGACGACGAGGCTCCAGTTACAGCAGTGCAAGTAAACAAACAATATATATAAGAAGAGTAAGAAAATAAATATACACTTTAGGACTAGGGGTAAAGGGATCAATAACAATTTAAAATTTACAGTTTGATGATTCAAAGTCTCACACACAACCCGTCGAAAGGGGAGGGGGGCCGGCTGCTTCCAAATAGAGCGCATTTAATTTATAATGACGTAAATCCAAGCCCATTATGTATTCATGATTTGAATCCTGGGTTGTGTGAAATCTCAGAAATGCACCCTAGACAAAGTGAATCTGTGAACTAAGGAGTAGGTGTGTTAGATCATGCTGTGGCCTTGGGTTGAGGGATGTGTGTTTGTACTGCAGTGCAAAATTAAAACCAATGGAAGATGGACAAGAAAAGTTCAAAACCATCAGGTGCTCAGTTTAGAATAAAGAGAAAAGAAGAGGAGGAGAAACGAGCAAAAGATACAGGTAAGCAGATGTGTCATTGGATAATGGCAGGTCATCCTGAAACAATCAGAATACTTTATTAATCCCTAAGGAAATAATGTGGGTTACAGTTGCTCCAAGAAGAAAAGGTAAAAATAGCAACAGTAACAGACTAAACTCCAAACAATACATTATGCTACAGATTTTATTATCAATTGTTGATTTGTCCTGTTCTCATTGTATGACGAATTATGATGGCTGTTTGGTAGCCGTTTGCATACTATGCATACTCTCTCTTTCTTCATATGTGTGTGTGTGTACAACAGCTTTATGCTAATGTACAATCCTTAATATGTTTTGGGGGGGCGCCAGAGGGAGTGTTCGCCCAGGGCGCCAAACAGGCTAGGACCGCCACTGTGTGTGACCATCAGGTCCATTGTGATAAATGTGTCGCTGATTGAAGGATTTTTTTTCTAAGTCTCTTTCTTTTTGGAAGTAAACAAAACATAAAGTTGTAAAACAAAAAGGTAGATTAGTTCATTTTAAACCTCTGAAAAAGTCTCAACTAAAAAAGTGAACTATACCAAGAATGAAATCTTTGCAGTGGGAGGTTTATCTTCCTAAGTTACCAGGAGGACTGAGCCGTGATTGATGACTTGTTGAGCATCCATTTGTGTCGCTCTCCAACTCTTCATGTTTATATGTTTAGGTTGGCAATAGACCTGGTGCTTTCAAGTTGGAAATGTGCCAATTGACTGCTCAGGGACCAGTGTTGGTTAATTTTCAACGTGCTCAGACTGGACTGGTGACCAGTCGGTGTGGCACAGGCAGATAGTCATGTACCACTGTCATGGTCCCCGTGCCTCTCCGGCTGGCTCATGATGGCCACAGGTTTTGTTTTGTTTTATCCCACTCCCTCTCTCCTGCTTGCCTGGGCGGAGCTCTTGGCCCACACACCTGCGGTGATTGCCACCGCCTGTTAGTGATCTGCTGGTGTTCTCTATGACTATTTAACGCTGCGGCACAGAGCAGTCGTCGCTGGAACGTTGAACCTCCCGTGTTCGTGCTCTAAGCTTTCTCTCAAAAAGACTCTCTGTGTATTTTTGCCTATTGGTTCTAGTCGAGCTCTCTGTGTATAGAGAGAACTGGTGGTGGACCCTTTGCTGTGATCCCTGAGCGTGTCGGCGTGAGTGGAAATCGGAGCGAGAGTGGATGAAGAGGAGTGAGTGTGTGTGGAAGAGGACCGGCGGAGATTGTACTGTGGAGAAGAGCGAATGTGGATTTTCTTCTCTCCACCCCCTGGACCCCTGCCCCACTCACTGTATATATACATATCATACTGTGGTTTCACTTTTTGTAAATAAATTGTCACCTGTTGCTTGCCAGAACGCTGTTTGCACTTGAGTCTATCCGTTAGCCATGACACCCACATGCTTACATGTCATAAATGCCAACTCAGCAAGAGCCTCGGTATGAGCAAAGGATACTGGAAAATTAGTGACATTTGTTTTGCCATGCAAATCTGTCGCACCTGTTTTTGTTTAGTAGGCTGGAAGGGGAGCACTTTATTTTCAGTTTAAGATAGAGAGTCGAAAAATGTCTTTCATTATAAAATTAATATTTTGCATTCAAGAAAAGTAGATTTTTGCTTATATATGGTGTCAGTTATGGAGTTAACAAAAAATCGGAATTGGTCAAAAAATAATTGCACTCACAACAAAATGCTTAACTGCATACCTGTAATAAGTGCTCGTGCTTATCATAGTAGTAATCATGCCTCACTGTTTGATAGGTCAATTCAGTTGATGACTGACCACTCACTCTCTCTGATTAATTCCACCTGTTGAGAATTTCTTTATTCCATTGCTCATCTCACAACTAGGAGTCAACATCTGGAAGCTCAGCCTTGATTGAATAATGCCACCAGAATACTCAGAACGGTGCACAGAAAAGCTGAACAAAAATGGATTTTTAAAAAAAGGATATACTTCTGGTGGCTTTTGATGTATTTAGAGAATTTCTATTAAATTATCAGAAGGTTGTAAGAGCAACGCAAAGAAATTAGATTTCTGTGATTGTGGCTAACAATTGTCACAGTCCCAGTGTTTCATTTGGTATTATTAACTCAGTTATTAATTCTTTCAGTGCTCCCCCTCTTGTAGCATCTAAAGCAATGTGCCAGAACTTACTGAAATTCTTTGTTGATAGCGATTGCTTATATTAGGTCTCATATTATCCCCCCTGTCACTGACCCATCAACCTACGTTGCTTTTGACCACTTCATGCGCATCTTTTTGACTGCTGAATAAAGCAGTCAGCCACTTGAAACCCACGAGATATCCTCTGGATATTGTTCCATCTCGCCAACTGAAGGATGTTTTGACACTGTGGAAGTACACACTGTGAGTGAGCTGTCGATTAACAAAAGCAGTCTTCAGTCTAGGTGTGTGCCTGCTTATTTTTTAAACATGCTGTTTCGGAGCCTATTCTTAAACAGCAAGCCTGGATCCAACAG
Source organism: Diplotaxodon limnothrissa (assembly GCF_057381915.1). Taxonomy (NCBI): domain Eukaryota; kingdom Metazoa; phylum Chordata; class Actinopteri; order Cichliformes; family Cichlidae; genus Diplotaxodon; species Diplotaxodon limnothrissa. Next base: position 26,577,617 of record NC_140596.1, read on the forward strand.
TTTTACCCAACTTCAGACTGATTTTCCTTTTATTTACAAAGTCCTGAGAAAGTTGTCTTTCTTCAGCTCCAGACCTTTCAAATAGACTCCACTGGAATGGTTTAAATCTTATTTAACCAATAGACGTTTTACAGTTAGGCTGGGGAATACATGATCAATTCATATGCTCACTCTAGGCTCATTGGAAACAAAAACCATTCAGCAGTCCAAAAGATGTGCATGAACTTAAATGAACAGAAAAAAAGAGCTCGCTGCATTTAGTGCGCCTGAGATTTATTTTTAAAAACCAAACAAACCAAAAAAACAATTTTCTAGGAAACTGCACGTGATTTTTGACTTATCTAACTTAACAAACACATTCAATTCCTGTTAAACCTTGCTTCTTTTTTCTTCTTCTTCAGAGAGTTTGAGAGAGCTAGCCATATCTTCATTTTGTCTCAACTTGTCTACTGACATAGTCTTTATTCAGGTGTCAGTCTGTCACTGCTTAGATCACTATAGCTGGTCCAAAATGCTGAGGTGCATTTAATAACTAACATGCAAAGGCAAGACCACATATTCTCCATATTGGCTTCTCTATACTGTCTGCTAATCAGTTTTAGAATAATTTTTAAGATTTAACTCATAAGACATTGTATGGATTGTCCCTTTCTTACTTCTCTGATCTTTTAAGTTTGCACACATTAGATCACTGAGTTGTGTTGAGCAAATGCTCGTAGCTGTCGCGAGGTTCAGATTAAAGCATAGGAAAATCAGGCCTTTCCAGGAGTTGGTCCAAAACTGTGAATCAAACAGTTCTCTCACATCAGGATCTCCCCAACAATGACGCTCTCAAAACCAATTTTTATCCTGTCTCAGCTCTGAGTTCCAAGTACTTTCATTTGTGTTCTTTTACTGAGCTTTTTTCACTTTGCTGTCTAGAAATTTAGAATTTTATTGTATGTTTTATGGTTTTGGTGATTTATTATATATAGCACTTAGGTCAGCAGCTGTTGTTAAAACTAGCTTCTTGACTTGACTTGAATATTTTACTGGCATATTAAAATATTCTGATGAAGCAGATCCTTTCCCTCAACTTCACCTTAAAATACACCCAACTGAACTGACAGGACCATTGCTGGTCTCTAAACCTGCTGCATTAGCAGATTGAAAACAGTAATTTAGGCTGGGAATTTAACCCCATCCCAGGCCACCCTGTTCTCATAAACCACCAGACCCTTGCAAGCTAAACCTATGTGTTTCTAGGTAATGAGTACCCTAGTAGTTTTTGTTGTTGTTGTTGTTGTTTAATATTTAGTCAGCATGTACATCTTGACATCTGGGAGTAGATTAATCTACATTAAACCATTTTTTTAATGGCATTGACCAATGAGCCTGTCATGAGCATCTATGGAAGAGCTGCTAAGTACAAAACCTTTATGAATACACAAAAAACCCAACAGATAAACAGACAAATATAGTAATATAAGAAGACCTTTGTTCTGTTTTGTTTTGATGTTTGTTTGTTTTGTTTTTTTAATTATGCTTCTCACACTTCTGCATTTTCTTTTCTGTCTATTATAGACTCATACCTGGTACAGAGCATCCAGTCAAACTATTCTCATCCAGTATATGTTATTGCTGCTCCTGATGCTTTTTCATCACATACCTACAAGACTGTCAAGCCACCAGGGAGCATTCAAGTGAGCCCAATATGATACCCTCCTTTCCATGCTGAATAGAGAGGCTTTTTTTTTTAATGTCTCGCTAAAAGAAAGTTGAAGAACTTTATTTTTAGACAATGTAAAATAAGTGCATTTAATTCCTGTTTTTGTACATTTCTGTACAAGAATCATGTTTTTTAATTTAAAAATTCTGGACAATTTGTAAAATTTAAATAAAAGCAGGCTGTAACAATTTACAGTTATACCTTATTCACAACATAGAAAACATCAAACTGAAACTGAAAAAATTACCGTATACAATGTTAAGAAACTCAGAAGCTCATTTTGAATTTGATCACAGCAACACATCTTAGCGAGTTAGGAGAAGCTAAGTTTACCACTTCAAAAAGAAAAGATCCATAAATGTCTGAGAACTGAGGAGACCAGTTGTTGGTTCTTTGGGAGAGTAATGTTGTTACTTCCTTCTCCGATGTAACATTATAACTCTCCTCTTTGATGTATTTTATATTTCATGATGCTCCAAATGTTTTCACTTGGTACAAAGTCTGGACTGTTGGCCCGTTCAACATCTGGACTCTTCTACTATGAAGCCACGATGTTGTAATATATGCAGAATGTGGTTTAGCATTGTCATACATTACTCTAAAGTCTTCATATTCATATCTTTTACCAGTGATGGTGCCTTTCCAGATGTGCAAGCTGCCATTTGCACAGACACTTCTACAACCCAATGCATAAGAAGATGAAGGTTTTTGAACTAAGTGCTGATAACAAGTTGATAGCTGCTCTTCACTTTAGTGTGGCATCCATGTTTTGCAAAGACATTTTTAATTTTGACTCGACTGACCACAGAGGAATTTTCCACGTTACCTCAGTGCATTTTCACAGATGTTCAGATATGTCGCCTTCTTTGCATGACAGAGCTTTAGCCTGCATTTGTGGATGGCACAATGGACTTTATTCATTTATGATTTTTGGAACCACATACAGTGATTTCCATGACAGAACCATGTCTGTTTTTAATGTAGTTATAACAGGGTCTGTTGATCGAGAGCATCTAATACTGTATTTATTGAATCGGCCTTCTCCCTTGCATACAGAGATTTTTACAGATTCTCTGAGTCCTTTCATCATATTATGTTCTGAATATGATAAGGTATCTTTCCTTTGCCATTTTATTTGATTTATTTTACATGCTTTTTTCAGATTTGTGAACCTCTACCATTTTTCTTCAAATGGTGAATTTTCTCCCCTTATATTCTGTGTTCTGTTGTAAATAAAATATGGGTTAACATGATTTGCAAATCACTGCATTCTGTTTTGGGGGGTTTTAAATTTACCTTTTACACAGCAGCACATGTTTTTTTGGATTTGAGGTTGTGAATCTAGACATTCAGTCTGGTATAAATAACTCTGATTACACTATGCATCTTCAGACAAGATTAAATGTACTGGGTGTGCAGTGAAGGAGCATCTCATCCATCCTTGTCAAGTGAAACCTGAGGCCAATGACAGGTGAACCTGTGGCACAGAAACCACAAGTAACTGAGGCTGCAATGCGTAGTAAAGAATGAAACACTAAGAGCACAGCAGAATAAAAAACAGAAAACAAAAACAACACAAAAAGCATAAAACACTGAGATCAAAGGGGGCAAAACAGAAATGAGAACAGAATACAAGTCTAGGGCAAGGTTATACAACAATCACACATTGATCCTGAAGCTGCACAAATACTCGTCTTTTTGTTGGCAAGGAAAGTGAAATAGTAACAGCTAACTTTTGTAAAGACAATAGGAAAAGAAAAGTTGTATCTGTGGCAGTCCACTTGAAAAGTGAATGAAGCTGGATTCTTCAGCTTCCTCTCAGTTATGGGCTGTCAGAAATAGCAGCTGTTTTAGTATTAAAAAAAAATCTTTAGTCACACAGAATAAGCACTGAATGTTATAACTGAAGACCTAATTCTTGATTTTAAGCTTTTCATCAGTTCAGTTTCTGTCAGTGGTTTTCAGAAATATCCAGTGTGCTTAATGGAGAAAGCTTTCACTGATCCAGACGACCTTGATCCCAAAATAGTCCTAAAGCCTAAAAATCAGTTAACAGTTGCTAAATAAGTCTAGTAGTTATTTTACTTTGTTTTTCTTTAGTTTCATTCCTTTTTTCGTTCCGTTTCACCACCCCCTCTTTTGTGCTATGGGTGATATAAGAATAGGCAGCCCTGAACTTAAAGTGAGCCAGCGATGAAAGACTGTGCTCTTATAAAAAGCTAGATGTTATTTTTGTACAGGAGAAGCATAGTTCTGTTGATAATGATGCTGACTGAAGGAGAGGTTGTCTAGTGAAACTTTTTAAATGCACAAAAGAAAAAATCAGTCTGTCAAATGTGAAGAGGTCATTGGGGGCCATCACTATAAAATAGTGTGTGTTATAATGTGTTACTATTTATGCTGTAGTTGTGGGAATGGGGAGATGACCCTTTTTGATGTTTTAAATGACGTTATTAGGAATTGTAAGAGGACAGGATGGATGAATGACAGATGCTTCACTATTCCATAAGCTGATCGCTCCTTCAGCTGGATAAGCTAAGAAGGGCCAGAGATTTCAGACTTCAGAGCCTAAAGCTTGACAGGGGGCAGGTGCTGACTGTATATACTGCAACCACTGAGCATGCTGTCAGATTCAGGAGTAATCTGTTTACCTGTGCACACTAAGGCATGGTCAGTGATTCAGAGGTTTTGTAACAGGACAGTTGGACGCTCTCATGAACTTCATGCCAAGAACAATCCCTCTCTTTTCCAGTCTTGAGTTGGATTTGCACGTACACCATTCCTTCTTCTAAATGGGGATTGTGTCACTTTTTATACAGCCATGATCAGTGTTGGTCAAGTTACTTGAAAAAAGTAATCAGTAACTAATTACTGATTACTTCCCCAAAAAAGTAATCCCGTTACTTTACTGATTGCTTATTTTCAAAAGTAATTAATTACTTAGTTACTTAGTTACTTTTTAAAAACACGATTTACAACCTGAAGAGGTGATAAAGCCATAGATCTTTCAGCCCAATTCTACTTTTTCTACATAATCCATCATACAAAATGTAATCAAATGGAAAAGTCTCTTTTTAAAACTTGTTTCATTAGTTTTAATCTTTTAACTTTATGCATCAAGCAAACATTTAATTATATGCAACATTCTCTGACTTGAATAAATTAGTTTAACATTTAAACCTATTTTCTGCACATTCCAGCACATAAAATAAAATATTTTTTGTGTTTACACTCACTCTTTTAAATAGATGCAAGTAAAACACAGCAGAAAATAAATAAAGTCAAAGACTCAGCGGTCCTGTTGCTCTATTTTCACCTGTAAAGCAGGAGTGGCGTAGGCGGAGGGTTACCCTGGTGCAGGTGTGGAAGAATCCGCGAGTTTCTCTGTGAGTTTCCCATTACGTCGTTGCGCACTCGGTGCTTGCTTGGAAGTTTAGGGGGTTTTTTTTCGCTGTAAAAAGAAGTTTTCTTCCCACGCACGATGGACGCTAATGTTTTTGTCACTTTTTATGGAATCAAACTCAAAGTAAGGTCAGTACTTCCACGCTTTAAACTCTGCACGCTCATACTCTCTCCCACAATTGATATGTGATCCATTGTTGATCTGCACACAGCTGTTGTCACTAGCGGCGCACTCGCTTACGTCACTGTCATGAGACATTCTTGCAAAAAATCACGGTTTTAGTAACGCAGTAACGCAGCGTTCCTACGGGAAAGTAACAGTAATCTAATTACCGTTTTTGCAATAGTAATCCCTTATTTACTCGTTACTTGAAAAAAGTAATCAGATTACAGTAACGCATTACAAGTAACGCGTTACTGCCCATCTCTGGCCATGATATAAAAATCTAAAAAAATTTGGGTGTGAGCAGGGCTGGAATTTACATCGACTGAAACAGCTGGTAATGGTGTTAAACACAGAGTTGCTATGATTGTGCCTCGTTTTTTGTTGTTGTTGTTTTGTAAATGAAAAGGCTGAGTCCTATCTAGGAGTGGGTGGCAAGCAGAACATTGATATATCAATGTTCTGATTTAGCCAGACTATAGTCTGGCTAAATCAGCCAGTAAAGTAAGTAAACTGAGACCAAAGTGAACAGTAACTCCAGTTTTGAACATATAATACTGTGCAAAAGTCTTGATCTAACGCTTCAGTGCCTAATGCAGAGGTTCCCAAAGTGTGGGGCCCACCCCCTAGGGGGGCCGCAGAGCCATTGCAGGGGGGGGGGGTGAAAAGAAAAAAAAAGAACGCTTGGACACTGCTAGCATAATTGACAGGTTTTTGACAGAGCTCCCACACAAACGCAAAGCAGGAGATGAATTATCGCCAAATATGTTTCCAAACCAACCTTTCAAGCCAAAGACTAGAAAATATGGTGAAGCATATCTTCCCTTTGGCTTCATTTACACAAGTGTCAAGGTAGGTCTCTGCGACAGAATTAGTTTTCCCTGCATCGGGTGCATGCGCTGGGCTCTCCAAATCACGGACAAACTGAATCCCACATTCTTGATTTTTAGTTCACAAACACTTCGTATAATGACTAACCACTCCTGACATTTTGGAGATGTTAGCTCTTTGTACAGTAAAGTTACAGCGGGATACAAATAATATCAGGTTGATGCTTCCACAATTTGTTCCCCCTGTCTAAATCACAGACAAACATTGTCCCACAGCTGTTTGTGTTTTTGAACCCATTTTGCACAGAGAAGCATTTTTTGAAAAATGTATTGATAGCAATGTTGAATACAGGGAGTGCAGAATTATTAGGCAAATGAGTATTTTGTCCACATCATCCTCTTCATGCATGTTGTCTTACCCCAAGCTTTATAGGCTCGAAAGCCTACTACCAATTAAGCATATTAGGTGATGTGCATCTCTGTACTGAGAAGGGGGTGTGGTCTAATGACATCCATCCATCCATCCATCCATCCATTCGCGTCCACTTATCCTTTTCAGGGTCGCGGCGGCGCTGGAGCCTATCCCAGCTGTCATAGGGCGAGAGGCGGGGTACACCCTGGACAGGTCGCCAGTCTGTCGCAGGGCCAACACACACAGACAGACAACCATTTGCACTCACATTCACTCGCACATTCACACCTATGGGCAATTTGGATTAACCAATTAACCTATCCCCACTAAGTGCATGTCTTTGGACAGTGGGAGAAAGCAGGCAATCTACAGCAGGCGGTGCTGGACCAAGGCCAGGAAGATGGTGAAGGACCTCAGCCATCCCAACAACAGACTGTTCTCTCTGCTGAGGTCAGGAAAGCGATTCCGCTCCCTGAAGACCAACACAGAGAGACTGAGGAGGAGCTTCTTCCCGCAGGCGATACGGTCTCTCAATCACACCACCACACAGTACTGACCCACACATACAGTTCTTACACACACACTGGACTTTCTGGACATTGTTTTTGCACACATTGTTTTTTTGCACAACACTGGTCACTATATTCTTCATTTCCGGTTAATACTTGTACAGCTGCTGTTATTGTGTATATATTTATTTATATTTAGATTTCTTCATACATTCTTATATAGTTCTATATTGTGTATTTTGTTGTACAGTTATTTTATTTTCAACTTTAATTTATATATTTTATCTTATTCTTTCCCAGTTAAATTTACCCTTCATTCTAATTTGTGTTGTACAGTTATTTCATTTTTAACCTTAATTTATATTTTATTCCTTCCTAGTTAAATTTACCCTTTTTAATTTTTCATATTTATTTCCTTTCTTATTCATAGCCTTTTCCTTTTTTGTTTTCTTTAGGTCACGAGCAGTTGTCCAAGCATTTCACTACATATCGTACTGTGTATGACTGTGTACGTGACAAATAAAAATTTGAATTTGAAATATTTAATATGAAATAATGTCAAATTTCCACATAACAAAATACTGCTATTTTAAATTCTGATTTAACTCTGTTGCTTGGAAGTTAATACATATGTGAGAATAACTGTGTTCAGTAGCATTTTTTAAAGCATTATGGACTGCAAGTAAATGATGATCAGATTGATCTTTTTGCTCAGGAGCGCATCTGCTTTTTTCTCTTAGCCCATCACAGCAGCTACACCAATATTTGTACACCCCACAAAGCCTGTGCTTAATTGTTCCAGAGACGTGTTTCATAGCAAGAGTTTCTAACTGCAGGATGCCGCACACAGCAGTCCTTATGTATACCTCAAATTTGAGGTATACATAAGAAAAAGCTGCAGATCTCAGGGGGAGGGGGGCACAAAGGTGAGATTAAAAAAAGTAATTTTTATCTCCACCGGGATAAAAATTATTTCATGTTTTACAAATGGATGGAGTCTATAAAAACATTTGGTTTGCATGAATGTGCTTAACTTGGACTCTGTGACTCTGGATTTAATGGCTGTTTTTTTATCATGTTCATTATTGCATAGTTTAAGATTTGAAACAACTTTGTGGAAAATCCCTCTTTCTCCCCCCTTTCTCTCTCTCTCTCTACCTCGCGACCTCTCTCTCACAGGTTAATTTTCTCCCCGCCTGCTTTAAAGTAACACCAGCCATGAAACAGATAAGACAGCAACACAATTATGAATATATTTGCATTCTGCTTTTAATTAGAACTTTTGTAATTGCAGTAGCTAACCTATTTTGTACTGACAATTTTAAAAGTTAAATCAATTTGAACAAGCATGAAAGTGGAAGGGAAGAAACAGCCGTGCCTGAATAAATAAATGAAAGAGAGCCACTTGAGTTTTAATTATAAAAGGCATCACCATGTGTCATCTTTTGAAATAAAGGCTGTTGAGAGATTGTTGCGATAACAAGCCAGTGCCACATTCATGCAGGCTTGCTCTCCCTTGACAGTTTAAGACCAGAAAGTCTTGATAGACCAGCGAGCTATGCATGCGTGTCAGCGCAAGTATGTGTTTAAGTGTGTGGGCAGTTGTCTGCTGGTCCATGTTTGTTCTACATCCTCCTCTTCCTTAGAGTGGGAGGTCACATGTCATGAGGCGTAGTAACACACAAAGCACTAGAGAATCAAAGAAAAAGAAATAACACTATGTCCGTGATCAGTGAAATATACTAAAATACACACACATTTGTGCGCATATAAATTAAATGTCACATCAAGACAGGCATCAAAGGCACAAGTGGCTTTGCGGAGTTGTACGGCACCATGATACCATGCATAATTCACTAACCTATCGATTGAAGGCATTTGGTTCAGCAAGCTGTTTGGTGTTGCATGCCTCTTGGCTATTCTCACCATGGAGAATGTTCCCAAAATAACTGCATCGATTTTTGATTTGGGTAGCAGTCTAACTCCAATGAATCTTCCAGGAAAGGGAATTCAGTACATTTTGGGCTGTAAAGCATGGACAAGATTCCAGACTGTCCACTTATGATCTTGGTATTTGTACTTTTGAGCTACCGTTCAGCTTGACTGATGCGAATTAAAGCATTTCTCAAGTTTGCTGGTGTACATTTGCTATATAAATGCATAATAAGATAGGGGAGGCTTGACAAACAGTTGAATAACCATTTTTGCATTTTCTAATTCTGAGATGAATAATGAAATATAATCACATTTCAGCAAATGGCTACATACTTTATATTCAAGTTCTTGTACGCGCAATGTACCTAATTTTATCTAACAAAAGAAAAAGAATCTGTGCATTTTTTGTGTCATGTTGTGTCATTTAAGCATAGTCGTCATTGGGCACTGGTAGCACCTAAGATCCCAATCTTATTTAAAACAAAAAAAGCCCACAGCAGATTCTTTACATAACTATACCTGAAGTTCTTTTCTATGATTGAAAATATTGTTTCTTCAGCTTTTATATTAATAGTGTTCACAACAGTCATGTAGCCTCTGAGTTGCTCAAATAAAAGCATCTAATTCGAGAGTGTCTACAATAGACAACTTAGCAATTTTAACCAATCTTTCGTCACGCAAGCAGTCTGTTGAAAAAATACATCTGTGATTTGGGTTCATTTTGGCCAGTTGTGTTAGGAAATCTTGTGAAAGTTGATGAAATCATAAATGCAGAAAGTACCATCAGACTATGACTCAGCTTGCAATATCATCTGGAAAGCATCTGAGCAAAGCAGCAGCTTCATTTTTCAGCATGACAACAATCCCCAAAACACAATGTAACACTATCAGTCAAGGTTTGCCCTCCTCAGAGTCCAGAACTCAACATCAGTGAATCAGTGTGGGATCATCTTGAAAGAGAACAGAAGAAAAGGCCAACATCCAAAGAAGAGCTTTGAATGTCCTTCATGAAGCCTAAACATAAAGAAATGACAAGAAAGCTTAACTAAAAGAGTTCAGGTCATATTGAAAGGGTGATCACACCAGATATTATCCAAAAATGTCAAGCTCATAGAACTTACCAAACTCTTTTTGGTCAGTTCTCTCAACTTTTGCCTTATATACTGCATTTCCATTTATGTTAACATTTGCTTCAGTAAAGTGCTGCATTTATTTCCCTTTTTTAGCAAAAAGACATGACGGTGGAATAAAAAAAGACTTTTGCACTGCCGCTGCCAATTTTCCAAATTAGCCTGAAGAGAACTGATCGACTGGAAGATAGAAACTCCACTGCCAACTATTGTACATATATAGAGGTACATGACACACAGCTATAAATGCTGGTTAAGTAGCCTCCGCATAGATGCAGAAGTCTAAATTAAGCTTAATTCATATGTGTTGAGCTGAACTATACAGACTCACTTCTTTAAGCTGTAGATATTTACTGTCACCAGGGGGTGAAAATGTCCAAAAAAAAATATTGATCATATATTAATGTGGGTTACTCTTGGTTGTGCTGTTGTTGGTCCTTAGTCCTGGTGTCATTCTCTTTTCCTGTTCGAGTCAACTTTCCTACCAGTAAGCATTCGTCCCACTCATTGTTGTCTGGAGAGCACCGAGGAGGGAACTGGCCTGTGTATTGGGAGCAGTTGTTTAGGTTAGAGAGACTCTTGAGGGGAGGCATGTGTAGACATCAATATTTGGGGGCGGTGGGGGGGGAGACAACGAAGGGAGGTGATTATGTTGAGTGACTAATGGATCTTAACGGGATTGTAATCAAAGGCTGAACCCTGTTCATCAAAGTTACTCCTCTCTCTCAGGAGCAATTTGGAAAAGGAATCTTCATTGCACTTTCATGCAAATAAGGGACTGAAATGTTCTGTATTCTTCTTTTTGTTTAATCATTTCAGTTCATGTTGCTAGATGAATGATACGTGTAAAAGAAGTGGCTGAGCTTGCTTAAGCAATTCGAGCTAAAGGACAGCACGACTGTACGCTGCTGTTTCGATCTTGCGCTGATTAAAAGCTACAATAAATGGCGTGGTTTCTAACCTCAACAGCATCTCAATAGTTCTTAAAGCAGATGGTTGTTAAGTGGTAGTGGCAGTTTTAAAATGAGAGGGTTATTTGCAAAGCACTTTTGCAATAGAAAGTACAAACATAAAATCAGTATGAATTATGCTAGAGATATAAAGTTCCCATCTTAGACAGCGTGAGATAACAAGAAATAACATATTAGTGAGATAACACATTTGTTCCAAAAGAGCTGAGTGATAATGATGTACTGTATTGTGTACTGCGCACGTGGGAGTAAGTCACACAAGTCACAAACACCTTTCAACTCTTAACCTGCATGTCTCATGCAAACCACATTTTACTTTGGTAAGAAGTGATGTTGAGCTATAAGTAAAATCAGGTTGTTGCTTATGTCAAGCTTTTACAAGTTTAAACCAATTACAAGACAGTGGTTCTGAAAATCTGTATTTTTAAAAAGTAATTAAAGCTGATGATGAGGTCATAAATTTTGACATTGTGTCTTAATCAAGAACAACCCTCCAAGATGAAAAAATAGATTTTGGTATGAAATTATGATAAACAATAGCACAACACAGTGTGAAGCTCAGTGTCCTTCAGGACAGTCACATCATTTCTCATTGGACAGCTATTAACTGCCCGTGGTCCTTCTTATATGTCACTGTGTCATTGTTTTACTTTGTTTTCAAGATAATAATCAGCATGCCTTACATCAGCGGTCCCCAACCCCCGGGCCTCGGACCGGTACTGGTCCGTGAGTCGTTTGGTACCGGGCCGCGAGAGTTGAGGCTCAGGTGTGAAATGTATAGTTTTCAGGGTTTTTATCGGTTTTCAGCGTTATTTTGTTATCGCTTTTATCGTTTATTCGGTTTTCCTGGGTCTTTTCACATGTGTTATGAATAAATTTTCTTTTTTTCGGTACCGGTACTGGTTTTATTTTGTTGTATTTATCCGCGACACCTTAAAGGCCGGTCCGTGAAAATATTGTCGAGCATAAACCGGTCCGTGGCGCAAAAAAGGTTGGGGAGCGCTGCCTTACATGACTCATGGTAAGGCAAATTAAAATTCTAATCATGATCAGTGCTAATAATAGCCAATGTCATAACAATATCACATATTCTGATTAAATATCACGAAAGCACCTCACAAAACTTGCAACACGCCGTAACTCGCCTCAGAACGTTAGCACGTTGGAGCAGTATGCATCACGTGATAGAGCGGCTGTGGCATGCGGGACCTGTCGGTGGTCTGGATAGCATTTGGAGCTTCGCTAGCAACCCGGCATTTCATCTCCGACAAAGTTATCCCCGAGAGAAGTAAAGCAAGTGTGTAAGTCCATCTCTGAATGTTTGTAAAGCATTCCTGCGTTAAGCTTAACAAGTGACTGCCTCTCGCTCTCCGGCTGCTACTTCAATCGTGAAACTGCTTAAATCAGCTGATCGGCTTTTCTGTCGCCTCTCTTGTTTGTTTTTGGCCCACTTTGCACCAGAAAGAGGAAACCAGCGGATAAACAACAGCAGCACGTTTAAGCTTGATAAGCTGTTGTTAGAATTTATTTACTTTCTACTCGAGGATCTTTTTCTACGTAGCTGACGCTGGTAACTGTGCAGGGGCGGATCTAGCAAAGTTTAGCCAGGGGGGCCGATAGGGCATTAACAGGGAAAAGGGGGCACAAAGACATACTTTTCTTTCTTATTCTCATTTAAAATGTCTAGCTTTTAATAAATAATTATCTGACACCCAAAGTTTTAATTTGATGCAAAATGAATAGAAGTCCATTACTGTATATTGTAACTATTAAGTCTAATATATCTACCCTAGTAAGCTATAGTACTTTTTCCTTTGGGAAGGTACCATCTGTGCAGTCTGCAATTTTGTTGAAGAAAGATGTTGAATCTATTTAATATTTCTTGAAAAATAATTGATTTCTGTGCATTTTTTTTCACACTGCATCAAATTAAGGTTGATTACGTCGATTAAGCATCATGAGGTGGAGCGTGAGGGGTGGTTCCCTATTTTTTATTTATTTATTTTTGTTGCTGGGAGTTGGAACCCTATTAGTTAGGTTGCTTAATATTTACGCTAAGTACTCTTTAAAATACCAGAATAGGGAGGATGGTGTAGGTTTAAGTTTATTAGATTGATTAGTATTGCTGAACTATGAAATTTTTTTTTTTTGCATACAGGTATAACAGAATAGCTTTAGTGTAGTTGTTGTTTTAAACTTGAGTATGAACTTATACAAAATGCAGCAAGATATTTTAAAAAACAGTTTTGTTGATTAAAAAACACTATATCAGATTCATATCGGTATCGGCAGATATCCAAATTTATGATATCGGTATCGGACATAAAAAAGTGGTATCGTGCCATCTCTAGTATGGAAGAATACTTATCCAGTGTATTCACTTTATTTATAATTCTAATGAGTAAAAGTGTTTTTTACTTTTACAAAAGCATTCTTGAACAAGACACTTATAATAAACCTGCATTTCGGTAAAATTAAACTCTGTTAATTTATGTGTTTTGCATACCCAAGCAGTTCAACAATGCTCTTGTACACCATTCACCAAATGTTCATCAATGAACTTGTCCAATGGCCATGTTGTATTGACATTTCAGAACAATAGCTTTTGTTCATAGAGCTCAATATTACAGGATGAGCTGATAATATAATTACTTAAAAGTAATAAAAAACGTGTATTGAACTTAAAATAACCTCAGCCCACACCCTTGTCTAAACAGCTACATGAATATCATGTTAAAATACTATAGGGTCATAAAAGTACTCTTGATAAATCTGAAAGTAATATTTCTATATCGTATATTGTTTGTGAGGTCTTAATAATATTGTAAATTTAAGCTTTGTAAAGCTTTTTCATAGAGAGACAGAAAAGAAATGAAAAAGATTGTCTACTTATGTTTCAAAAAGGGAAGAACAATTATTTGGCAGCAGGGGAATTCAGGCCAGAGGTGTGAGGTAGCCTGAGACAGCCTTTCATCGTTTCAGCATGGAGGACTGAAAAAAGTCAGATTTACTGATGAATTCAAGCACCAGATATATGGCAGTGACAGAACAGTGTATGTAATGAGAGACACATTAGAGACTGACCAAGGAGAAGTATCACTCCATTTCTAATAGACATGCTACACCCACTGGCCTGCAGTCAGTTTGCATGGAGAAGGGGTTATAACTGCATTAAGATAAAGTAAGTAAGAATGCAAGCAAAGTTTAATTACACAGTGCTTTTCAAAGACATGTAGCCACAAAGTGCTGTACAACAAAACCGAGTAAAATAAAGGTTAGGGTTACACCCAAAGCACACCACTAATTTGTCTAAAAACTACTTAAAAACCAAGAAGTACTGCCTGTCCTATCACGTTCAGTGGGGTATTTTCTACATCTAATAGGTTTAACTTGAAAGATGCCTTTGTTTTCTTTCTAACCTGTATGTTAAACAGTGATGTCATGGCTTTAGTGCAGTCTGCAATATCAGACCACTCAGTCCACTCATTAGCACATTTCCAATGAAGGTATGTTTCCACCTGAATTACCTAAACGGATTCATTTTCAGTCCTCAAGTGTCTGTGCTCTTGCTCCTCTGTGCAGAATTAAGTGTATTGAGATGTCATTTACGATGCTGGACCCAAGCAACCAGCACAGGTCACAGAAGGACAGTGGACTTAAAATGAGATGTACTTGTAGTAAGTAGTACCTACGATATGTGTTCCAGAAGCATGCGCCCACAGGATAATAGCCACCATATAGCTGTGATTTTATGAAATATAAACAACACAGTCAAGGTGCTAGTCATGCTGCTAGAAAACAGCTCAAAACTTGAGGCTCAGAGAGCATGCCACTGGTGTACACAATCACCAGGAGAGAGACTCTAGCCTCACTGCAGGAGAGATAAATAGACAAGATTACTAATTACCAATTTACCTGCAGCTGTGACTGCAGCACTGTGCCGCCGCTGATGTCTCTTACCCAGACAGATACAAAAAACACACCCCAATTCCACAGCATTATCTGTAAATGAGCGAAAACCATCAGTGGCAAACAACCTATTTTGTGCCTATGCGTTAGAGAAAGGAATAGAAAGAGCCATCCAAATTTCCAGAGTGTACATATGGTGAGTAGGATTGTTAGGTTTTGTATTGTTGATTGTCATTTATGCTTAGAAATATTTAACCATAGATGCTTAGAGGTGTATAATCAATTGTGTAGTGATAAGTTGTGTGATCTTTAACAGGCTACAGAGGCTTGGTGTGCATTCCACACCTACATCCTGGGAGCATGAGAGAGGTCATACCTTCTCTTATTGTTTTATGGTAGGATTAACGTAGTTACGTCTGTTTTAGTCTAAGTGCTTTTTGTGTATAAATGAACTGCTGGACTTCCTTACTGTGTTATCTAGGATGAGGGGGGGTCTACCCTCTTCCTGACCAAGGATGTTTGCTTGTGTGCTTTTATGACCCTTTGATCAGCAGTACCCCCCCCCCCCCCCCCCCACACACACACACACACACACACACACACACAGGCAAGGTACTCTTTGTGTGTATGTAGACGTCACATGTTAATGAACCTATGCATATTCATGTAACCTCAATAAAAGGACAGTGGTACGGGAGAACGGACGAGAGCAACTGGGGTCAAGTGGAGGAACGGCACTCTGTCCGGTCTCTCCCGTGCACGAGTAACATGAAGAACTTTGCCTATTTGTGTCTTGCTTAGCAGTGTAATTATATTGTCTTCAACGTTCCAGCGGATGGGTTCAAGCTACAAACCTATCATTAATACTTGTTGACTGTACTATGAGTAGAGAGTGGGACTTAAATTTTATTTTTTTTTTATTTTATTTTTTTTTTCCTAAATGACATCAGAAACAGCAGTATGCGACATTACGTGATGGCAGAGCTTCAGTTCATCCTTTGTCATTTTTTTTTTTTTTTTAATAAATAGGACAGGGGGAATGAATGAGAGAAAGAGGGGGAGAGAAAGAAAGAAAACCAAAGGGGAGAAGAGACGGTGAGAAGGGGGGGGAAGAGAGAGAAAAAAAAAAAGAACTCCTGGGTCACCTGTATGGAGAAAAAAAAAAAACAAACAAAGAAAACAAACAGAGGAGACAGCAAACGGTAAATGGCCTGTATTTATATAGCGCTTTTACTAGTCCCTAAGGACCCCAAAGCGCTTTACATATCCAGTCATCCACCCATTCACACACACATTCACACACTGGTGATGGCAAGCTACATTGTAGCCACAGCCACCCTGGGGCGCACTGACAGAGGCGAGGCTGCCGGACACTGGCGCCACCGGGCCCTCTGACCACCACCAGTAGGCAACGGGTGAAGTGTCTTGCCCAAGGACACAACGACCGAGACTGTCCGAGCCGGGGCTCGAACCGGCAACCTTCCGATTACGAGGCGAACTCCTAACTCTTGAGCCACGATCGCCCCGCAACATAATAATAGAGAAAACAAAGCACCATCACAATAATCTAGCTAGTCATAGATATCAATATTTACTAAATAATAAACGATATTGTGCAGCACGCAAGATAGACAGCGCACAGTGTGCTTTGAGGCAGCAGCCAAGAAAGCTTTAGTCCGCGTCTGTGAATACCCATGTGTGCATACCTGTGTGGATCAGCATGCTTGCATTCCAAAGGTTTCTCCATGTAATGATCTGCTAGGGAGTGGGACTTAAATTATAATATCGCATTGCTGTATAAAATTACTACAGATGGTCACGCTGACTTTGGAGATTCCTTCAAGTGCAGACTGAAGTGCTGTTGGGATAAATGAGGAGAATCAATACTGAGGCAAACTCTCTCAGCTACCTGTTTCATAAACCATATCACATATCAAAATGTCCAATCTGATGTTGAACCTAAATTTGCAAAAGGACATACAAGAAAACCTTTGAGAAATTTAAGTGGTAGCTCAGTAGTACACTAGGAGACAGTATAGGCTATTATGCTCAAACTGCGCCCTTGAACTGCATATTTGATTGCCTATTACAGCATTAGATCGCAATATATGAACCACTCAATTTAACTTTTTATGTAGGCTCTTGCCAGTTATTGCAAACTGCTTTATAAGGCTTTAGAGCATCAACATATACAACAAAAATCAGAGAAACAATACATTCACAATAAACCATATACATATGTATACACATGTGCAAACAAGGTAGGGCGCAAAGCAGGGACGGAGCACTTTCTTTAGATGAAGGGTTCAGGTTTAAGCCTCAGTGATGACAAGTATTCATCTCACTGAAGTGTCCTTGAGCAAAGCAATGAATCTATACCAGGCTCAAGAGTGCACTTCTCAAGCTTACCCAGCAGTCTGATTTGCCTTTGCACAAGGGTAAGCAAAAAGAGAATTTCCATAAGGGGATCAATAGAGTAACACATAATAATTACACACAGAGACCTTTGCCCTGCTTCTTGTTACCATAGGGACAAGCAAAAGATCTAGTCAGACAATTTTCTGTTTAAACCACTGCTCTGTAGCAAAGGGAAAGCCTGGTTGCATTTTACTCTCTACATCTTAACTTTACCACAATCAACCTGTGGTCAAAAGGAAGAGTAATATTTTATTATTTTGGTACCGGGTACAAGCACGTAACAAAGCATGGAACACAATAAAAGTGATAGTTTAAAGCTGTTCTTTTAGCTGAACATGAAATCATGTGATGTCCGATGACGAGGACAGCACCTTTGAGAAGGTGCCTGGGTGCCACCCCATTTGTTCACAGAGAGAAGATCGCCGACCTTTCTGCCATACTTCAGGCAAGACTGGAAGCGGATCCAAAGTACAAGGCTACACATCACACACATCTGTGCACTGGACTTTATTCAGACCAAATGCCACCAACCCATATGACTTAGAGGTGGGGAAAAAAGCATTTCAAAGCTCTTCTAATGCCCCAGGCCCAGCTGCAGGCTTTCTTCTGTTTGTTCTAGACAGTGGCTGGACACTTTAAAACCTACTTACTAGGCCGCTAGTTAAAGCATAAAGCATAGCAACATGAACATATTCGACATCTAGTGTAACAGCAGTATTTTAATATGCAAAAGTAACTAAATAAATAACTTATTATTAATATTAGTATTTTCATTACCTCGGCCTGTATTTTTCTGGCTCAGGTTGATGAAAAACAACAGATCCACCAGTCAAACAAGTGTTTTTTTTCTTGCTTTATTTTTTCCAGGGCAGTAATGAGCCAAGTTTTAGCCAGGCAGTTTCACTGTTATTCGCCAATAGACAGTAATCAGAGTCATTCACACCCACGCCATGTTGCCAGGCTGCAAACTGGGGTCAGGCCTGATATACAAAAAGCGTCCTGTCAGAGTTGCCTCAGCAGTACTGAGTAGCTCAGCATTACCAACTTGCAGAAAAGCTTTTGGTTTCCTGCAGTCATCTTGCATTTGGGAATATCATTGTGTTTCACAAAAAAAGTTACCTTTCACTTCCTGTGCTCACTAGGTGATATTAAAAACACCTGCTAATCTGTGGAACCCACATTCAAAATTTCATATGACGAAAAAAAACCACCCAAATTTTATCTTAATTCAAAATCGATGACTTCCCAGTGGGCTTGGGTAAAAGGTCCCCTGAACTTTTTTGGACATATTACTATTTACAAGTGGAGCAAAATTCACTAACTCAAACAATATCTCAGGTGTACCTGACTAAAAATTTCTAGGTGGCACTGAGGAGTCATTGTGCACCTCCCATGTGTGAAATGTATCAACTGTGTAAATGTTCACTACACTTGATGGGTGTAGTAAATTTAATAATAATTTAAAAGCAATAATAATAATGTGCTGGTCTGGTATATTGCATTATTGTTTGTTGGGACTTTTCAGTCATTTAAATATTCCACATTTATATTTTGAGGGTTATATGTGAAAATGTTGTTGCATATTTGTTTGTTGTTGTTGTGTTCTTTTTCTTCTATTGGAAACATTGAGTAGCTTTAATGGTAACATATACAAGGCATATATAAAGAATGTTGAGAATGTTATTGAAGAAAAGTAATGTATTACACATTACTTGTAATTTTCCTTAAAAATAATGTAGTGCATGACTTAATTGCTCACCAGAAAAAGTAAATCTTTAAACTACTTATTACTCGTTGCCCTTTGAAATTACCTGAAATGCATGGTGTTATAATTACCAGTTAACAACATAAAGGCTACAGTCCTACATGCCAACACAAATACCTATCCTAATAAGGAGCTTTAATTTAGGTCTGAACATAAAGCTGACAACATAAAGCAAAAACAAAAACAAGCTCAAACAGACTTCAAAGTGATCACCATGATGACTCTATTTTAGACACATGTTACCTGTTGAAGTTCAGGGTCTGCCTGCTGGGCAGCGGTCAGCATTCACTCAGCTTGAATGTGACTCTGGGTTCTCAGCTAGCTTAACGTTAGCATGCTGTCTGTGCAGGTGCTTGCAAACAGCCAAATTTCTGCCAGCAGCATAAAGCGATGGTTTCAGTCCTGGATGCAATTTCCACTTTACCATCACACTCTTATATTAGTACAAATAAAAGCTGTATCCCTGTTGTGAAGAGAAAATTATTAGGAGGCAAAGAAACACAGACTCAAAGATTTTACATGTACATGGACGATGCCCCGTCACGGTCCGATCTGTTCTGCACCGTGTGCACAACAGATGTGACACAGAGGAATCGCGCGGGGCTGTCCGTACATCCTTTATTTATACTCAAACACTTTCACAACTGGTAGGTGTGGCATGTACAGAACTCAACAACAACTCCTTAAAAGGAGAGACCGTTAGCTTATCTGTTGAAACAGGAGCTTATCTGTTGAAACAGTAAAAAGGCGTTTAACGGTCATATTCAGCAGTTGTACAACTCATAAGCTCTTCTTCCTTTAAATAAAGCTACAAATAAACATAACGCAAAACTCAAAATCTTTCAACACCTGTACACCATTTTGCTTCTCCCGTTCACAAACTGAATTCAGGTACAGCTGATTGTAGACAAGCCTGGTGTGTGGATAACTGAGGAACCTTTGCAATGCAAGTAACAACATTATTGTAACTTACCGAATTAGTACAGTAACACGTTACTTTATGGCGTTATGAAAAATGTACAGTAATGCGATTACAGTAACATTCTTTGTTATGCGTTACACCCAACACCGCATGCCTTCAGCCTGAACCTGTTCACTCACTATTTCTAATATAGTTTGTGGATTTTATATGAACTGTTTTACACTGTCTGGATAATATGCGATGACTGAATAAAGATAAATATTTAATATCAAATGAAAGAAAACTGACAGAAACATAAACTCTTGGTGAGTGGGCAGCGTGGTATCTGGCTGTTTAACCGTGGAGGTTAATTTAGTTCTATTAAAAAAATGACAAAAGTAAACTCTAACATTTATTTCCAGAAAAAATGATGTCTTTGTTTCTCTTGACAATAAACAGGAGACAAAGTCTGTACTTTTTACTGGAATTACACTTAAATTTATGAATAATGATCTGTCAGATCTGACCTCCCTGAGACAAGGACGCTTCCTCCTCAAGAACTCCGGGTTAACCTTTTATTTGATTGCCTCAGCGTTTTCAGCTTCTCCTGTAAATGCTGCTTTTTTTCTGGGTCAGAAACAAGGCAGTAAAATGCTCAAAGTCAATAATTTTTAAGTGCTGATGAACAGTATTTTATTTTGTCACACCATAGAGTACACTGCAGATTGCAGCAAAAACACTCACATATATATTCTGTGGTATTTATAATTGATTGTACTGATAAATTCTAATACCTTTTTGGCATGGTTTTTTAGTAAAAACAAGTAAAACAAATATGGCTTTAATGCCTCAATATACCTCAAATATTCTAAGCCACTCTAGTGACTCAAGATATCCCACGTTCTTGAGGGTAAGACCTTAAAGCAAGTGGTAGAATAGTAGCAACAAGCTGTAAATACAACACTGAGATCTCTTTAAAAGATTGGTGTAGCAACCAAGCTGCAGGCAATAAACAAACAAAAACAATGAGCTGAAATAGGTTAGAAATAAAGGCTTCTCAGTGAGGGGAGTCGAGCTAAATTCAACACACCTAGGTCGGGGCTAATGACTCCCAGTTTGCTCTGTTTGTCTGTGTGCTTGTGTGTGTGAGTGTTTTGTGATGGTTGTAGTTTTGTCTGCATTTCCAATTCATATCACACCCTTCTTGACAGTGAAAAAGAGTGCACAACAACTATAATTGTTATAATTGATACAGCACCGGCCTATCAGAATTCCCTCCCATGTATCTCGCTCTTGAAGATGCAGACCAGTGGCACCTGCCTCAGGCGTTAGCAGTTACTGATGCAAGTTATGGTGTTACTTCAGTGAATAAAGTGAGTTTATAATGGGTCACTCCATTACATCACCTGGGGCCATGTTGAAAATACCACGAAAATGACAGGAGGAGAAAACGAGAGCAAAAGAGTGACACTTATTGTTATAGCCTTACTGTCCTCATGGCCTAAGGCTGCAAGTCACAGTTCTTCATGAGGACAATGACATGGTAAAAAGTGATGCCTGCATGCCTTTACATTTATCAAATTATCTTTCTGCGTAAAGAATACATTCCTTTAGGGTAGTGTGGTGTTGAATCTTCTGGGCCTATCTCTGTTTAAGAACCGGAGGCATTTGTACATAACAACTGAGGTTTCATCTTTAGTCGACTATCAGGTCACACACTCAAAATAGCAAATGTAAGAGCAGAAGTATGTGAAGAAAGCAAAAGTTTAGGTGCATTCAGAAGTACCGCTGTCTGCAGTACTTCCTGCCATATGGCATACTAACACTAGTTTGTGTCGACTATTTGCACTCAATGGCCCCTGTCTTGGCTACAAAGTTAAAGGGGCAGACTTTGTCAAGCACTAACGTCGTGGCATAATTTGGTATTACATGTAGAAAATAAATCTTTGGTCCAAGGCAAATGTTCAAGAACTGCAAATAATGTGGTAAACACAGCCAAGTGTTATTATAATCATTCAAAATAAGAACATAATTTACCATGTTTGAGTTCAGGCAGTACCGCCCTATCAAACAGCATGCGTTACACTTCTAAACACATAATACACATAATGTTTTATATGGAGCTACTATAACAAAAGTATCTGAAATAGGACAGTTTATACTAATCAGTCTTTCTTTCTTTCTTTCTTTCTTTCTTTCTTTCTTTCTTTCTTTCTTTCTTTTATCCTCTCTTCTCATCTCACTACCTTAATTCATTGATTCATTACAAATGCAGGCTCTTTTCTCACGATGACCCATAACATCTCTAATTACGATCTTCTCCCACAGGGCTAACTGGCTGCCAGGGGTTGGAAGAGTTCACTGAACCTTCAAAGTGCACAGCTGTTATCTTTGACTAGTGGCCAAAAACAAAATTATAGCTTTGGTAAGAGGTGGGTATAAATTAAATCTATTCAAAGCTGCGTTGTGTTTATTTTTTACAATTTCTTATAAATCTGTTTGTCTTTACCTACCTTAAACATATTGTTTGACAATTTTTCTGGTACCCTTTTCCTTGGAATTCAGGAAAATAACAAAAGAAAAGAAAGTACTGAAAAAGAAATGCATTGTCTTCTCTGACAAAGATCACAAGCTGAACCCCCAAAAATATTCAGTCTCACAGAACCTTTGCGGTTTTAGTAAGTAGTATTTATTGAACTTCACCTTCTGCATCCATGCAGTGCATGAAATGGTTAGACTAAGGCAGAGTCCCGGTGCAGTACTAGGCTTGGCAGTATATGACAGGATGTTCAGGCTGAGCTGATTCCTTATGACTATTTCCACTTTAACAGGAACTGAGAAGATTCTTCCTGCTACCTTAGTGTTGCGTCAATTTCACATGCAAATATTGAAATAGTTGTTTCATACGTATACAATTCCCCTGAAAGTGTTTCCACAGAGTCAGAAGTGAGGGCTGCAGATCTATGGTGGTCTTGGCACATCAGATTTCAGTTTTATTCATCAGAGCTTCCTGCAGAGATGCAATGCAACACATTCACACTTATTGTTTTTCCTTCCTCTGTTTTTTTCTATTTATATGAGCTATTAATCAACAGTTTATTCGTTTTTCTTTTGTTTGTTTATTTGTTTGTTTGCTTCAATCAAGAAACTGGCAAACTTGCAACAGCAAAATGATTAAAAATTGTTTTTTTATGGACACATAAAAAATATATCTTTACCATTCCATACCATTTAGCACCATTTCTAGAATTACTGTTCAAGCTGAGTGAATGCTGGCGATAAGCGAGTTTTGCACACACTCATCATCCAAAAGACGACATCCAAACACAAAAACTCACAGCCAGTCCTTGTTTAGTGGTGTCAAACTGGCCTAAGTTTCTTTGATTTTTGATTCTCCCTCACTATTTTAACTTAATCGTGTTAGGCACATTAACTGCATGATGTGCTGTCACTAAAGATTTTCCTGCTGTTAAGAAGACATTGTCATCAAAAGTTCATCAGAGTTAGGCAGTGCACAAATCTTCTTGCGTTTGCTCCTGCAGCCAACAGCGCACTGACACATTTTCAGTAAGCCGAAGTGGCTTTAGCAAGGCAGCTTCTCATTGTTTATTTGAGGGCATGCCAGACTAGTGATTATGCCGGCCTCATGCAAATTTGTAAAGTGGTGATGCAGATTCATAAGGGGGAGAAAGTACTTGTTAGCCAACAGGGCAGTTCAGACAGTTCAGGTCTTTTCCGTGGGTAGAGTAATTCCCCTTTGGTGTGGACTCTGGGTTTTGTAAGTTTCAGGTCAGCTGAACACATAGCCTGTCCGCAAAGAAAACAAGTCCACTGGAGCTCGTAGTACAAATCAATTTGAGACCTTTTTTGAGGAAGCGTGTTTTCTTTTTTTTTCTGCACTGCTAAACCAGATTTTAGCGTTTTTTCGACCTTCCAAATCCCACTTAAACCACGGGTTAACATGTCGGTTCATCAGTATGGCTAATGTAAATCGCTGAGTAAGCAAAGCAGGATACCCTTAAGATAAAGCTTCTGCTTTCCAATAGAACATTTATAATTGGCCTCAAACAAAGAAAATTCACCTTTTTCAGAATCAGAATCAGAATCAGAATGGGTTTATTGCCAGATGTTGAGGTTTACAACATTAGGAAATTGCTGCGGTGCTTCAGTGCAGACAATAAGAATTAAAGTGCTATGTAGAAAGAAAGATATGTGCATGAGATATACATGAGATATATACATGAGAATAAGAATTATGAGTGCTACGTAGAAAGATATATACATGAGTGCAGGTGGTGATCAGTGCCAAACATATATACATGAGAATAAGAATTATGAGTGCTACGTAGAAAGATATATACATGAGTGCAGGTGGTGATCAGTGCCAGACATGAAATGATGCAGTGACACAGCGTAGGGTCATGTGTTAGTGGCGGGGACAGTCATGTGGTTATTGTTCATGTGTCCAACAGCAGAGGGGAAGAAACTGTTCTTGTGGCGAGAGGTTCTGGTGCGAATGGACCGGAGCCTCCTGCCTGAGGGGAGCAGGTCAAACAGACTGTGTCCAGGGTGAGAAGGGTCAGCTGAGATCCGGGCTGCACGCCGCAGTGTCCTGGAGGTGTACAGGTCCTGCAAAGATGGGAGTCTGCAGCCAATCACCTTCTCAGCAGAGCGCACAACACGCTGGATTTTAAGGGTAAAATCCATAACCCATTTATATTATTGGTACTATGTATATAAATGAAGGTGTGCTGTATTATCTGGCATGTAGGTCTCCATGGATCATGCTTGTTTGTCCAGCACATCCCACAGATGCCTGGTTGGATTGAGATCTGGGGAATATGGAGGCCAACTCAACACCTCAAATTCACTGCTTTTCTCCTCAAATTATTCCTGAACCATTTTTGCTTTCTGGTAGGTCGCCTGCTGACAGAGGTAGGTGGTACATGTCAACGTAACATAAATGGCGGGGAATGAGATTTCCCAGCAGAGCTTTGCCCAAAGCGTCACACTGCTTCTGCCAGGTTGCTTTCTTCCCATAGTGCAGAGCTTCCCAAAGTGTGGGGCCTACACCCTGGGGGGGGGGGGGCAGTATGAAAAGGGGAAAAAAAACGCTTTGACACTGCTAGCACGGGGCGCCCACACAAACGCAAAGCAGGAGATGAAGCATCGCTGAATATGTTTCCAAACCAACTTCCTTCCAAGCCAAAGACTAGAAAATATGGTGAAGCATATCTTCCCTTTGGCTTCACCTGCACAAGTGCCGAGGTAGGTCTCCCCTGCAGAATTGGTTTCCCCTTCGTCGGAAGCAGCGCTGGGCTCTTCAAATCACGGACAAACAGTATCCCACATTCTTGATTTTTAGTTCACAAACACTTCTTGCAATGACTAACTACTCCTGACATTTTGGAGATGTTAGCTCTTTATACAGTAAAGTCCACTGTGTATTCTGACACCTTTCTATCAGAACCAGCATTAACTTCCTCAGCAATTTAAACTACAGTTGTCGTGTGTTGGATCTGGCCAGTCTGCACTCCCCATGTGTATTAGCGAGCCGTGGCTGCCCATGTCACCCTGTCACTGCTTTACCGCTCTTTCTTGCTTGGATCACTTTTTATAGATACTGACCACTGCAGACCAAGAAAACCCCCAAAATACTGCAATTTTGCAGATGCTCTCACCCAGGAATCTAGCCACCATAATGTGGCTCTTGTTAAACTCGCTCAAACTCTTATGCTTGATCATTTTGCACATCACAATAACTTTAAGGCAAAAACTTTTCACTTGCTCCCCAATATATCCCATCAACTCGCAGGTGCCATGATTAAGAGATAATTAGTGTTATTCACTTCACCTGTCACTGGTCATAATGTTATGCCTAATTAATAAGGCAAAGCAGGTGATAAGGCCTTTACATACCAGACATGTAAAATCCCTGCGAATATTTAATGCATTAAAAATATTTTTTGGACTCACCTATTCTTAATGCAGCCCTTCATACAGACCATGTAATTTCACTGGATAAATTTGCAGCATTTATTTTTTTTAGACCAAGTTTAATTTTTCAGATCTGAATAAACAGATCTGACCAATCAAATCACTGGATTTGGCATCAATGCACTCAAAGCTCAAAATGAGCATCTCCACTGAATATACAATGATACACATATAGTTAAATAATACTGTTTACCTCAGACACACAGCTAGATGCCGCTCCGGGTCAGCCAGGTCTTGGAAATTACTTCTCTGCCTCCTCAGATGTGGTCCAAACTCTGCCAACAAGAGCTCAAACTGCTCCACTGGCATCCTGAACGTGCTGAGTGTTTAATAGCCATTATCAGATAAACACTTTCAGATTTTAAAACTAGCTTTACCAAGGGGACATAAAAAGATGTATTAAATGCTATCCTTATATGCCTTAAACCTCTTTCATTTTTTTCTAAACTACACACACAACAGTTTTGACCTCTTCATGAAGCTCACATCATCACCTAACCTTTACGAGATTCCACTTTCTTTCTGTATTTATTGTCAGGTTTGATGCTGACTGAGCAGCCCCCATTTCTGTCAAACATTTCATGCAACACAGTTGCAAGTTCAACAACAAAAGACTACTAGATAAAGAACTTTTTTTCTATGTGATTTGTACAAACTGGGTCTAAATTTGGTGCATCCTTTGGAACAGTTCTAGGTACGCTTGAATAGGGGGTGACATTTAAACAAAGCTCCCATGGGAACCCAGTGCAGAGCCACAAACGTTATGGGAGAAAGGATCAGGCTTGTAGTTTATAACTCCCACCAAGAGCGTGACCTGAGTATGTGGCATCTACATGTACAGATAGAGGGATGTGTCTTCTGGTGTGTATAATTAATTCAGAGTGAGAGGATTATTCATGATGGATAACAGTTTGTTCAGTAACCTCCTCTCCACCACAGCTGCATGTGTGTCCATTTTGCAGCCAATCACAGAGCCAGCTTTCCTGATGAGTCTATTCAGTTGGTGTGACCTGCTGCCTCAGTAGACCACAGCAAAGTACACTGCACTTACTGCAACTGAGTGATAGAAAATCCCCACTGCTTTCCTGCACACACTGAAGGATCTCAGCTTCCTTGGGAAATAGAGTCAGTTGGTTCCCTTTTTGTACACAGCCTCTGCATTGGTCTTCCAGTTCAGCTTTTTTGAACACCCAGGTATGTCTGCCCCTCCACCACATCAACATCCTGTCCCAGGATAGACAAGGGCAGTGTAGCTGTGCTATTCCTTCTGAAGTCGATCACCATCTCCCTGGTCTTATTCACATTCCACTAGTGCTCTGTGCTCCTCCTGCCCATCACTGATACAGCCAACCTCAGCAGAAGTATCAGAGTATTTCTGTAGGTGGCATGACCCAGAGGTGCACAAGGAGTGCATCACATTGTATTTTACTATCATTTTATGGTAATGGTAAATAAAACTGGTTTTGTTTAGTCACACACAAAAAAAAGATCATTTTATATGGAACTGAAAGAAAACAAATACTTGAATTTGAGCTGCCGTTAAAGCAGATACGAGGCTGTTCCAGTTATTCTAACGTGAATGCAGAATGAGCTATGCCCACAAAGGAGGTACAAAAGATGAAAGTGACTGTGACTTGAATAGTCTTATTTTTAATTAGCACTGGTACAACTATGTGCCCAGTACAACTAACCCCGTCTTTGACAAATTACATAAATGCTAAACATCGCTACCAAAGCTTGGAAATATTTGTCTATATTGTCAACTATAGACGGTGACACACAGGTATTTCAGTAGTATTGCCACATTTGTCTGTAATGCTCTTGGGGATGGCTTTAAAATATGCACTAGACTGAACAGTAGTCTTAAAATACATTATAAGCCCGATGAAGCTCTTTGGAGGAAGTTTGAAAGACCAGAAAAAGACGAATTTACATCTCCTTCAAAAGTGTTCATGGATTGATCATTTAGTGGTTGAAGTGAGACGCGGTAGAGATAAATCTTCAATGAGTCATGTTGAAGTGAATATATTTTAATGCAGGTGAATATGTTATGATACTGTATATAATATTTAGTTAAGATATTGCTGCAAGCACATACATTTTATGTGTCCTTTATCACTTAAAACAATTATATCAATAAGCATGCTCTGTTGTACTTAAATGGTGACAAAATCCGTAATACCATTATTGAGCAGCAGTGTTTGTTTGTTTTTTAAGAAAAATATCAATTAAATAATTAAAAGTAAATTTGTTGAGTGGGGCGGTTTGCATAGTTGGTGTCTACCTGTCCCCCTAAAGGGATGGGTCACTGCAGCTCATTACAAAGATTTCTTTTGAGCAAACACCTTTATCGTATAAAGAAGTATCTTTATTCTGATGGGAGTGAAATTGTTTGAGAAGTAAATGAGTTATCTGGTTCCTATGCCATAGAAAGACTTTTGTGTGATCGTCATTGTGATCAATATATCAAACATGGAAATGTCAGTAGGATGTCAGTACCTCAAGCAGAGCTCAAGAGGCTTGTAGATGCAATGCAGATGTTCACTTTATGTTGGCATTGCCTTTAATTTTTCTACCAATTGATCATGTGTTGTTAAAATCATAGTACAATGCCACTAGATATCATTCTCAATCACCAGTGCATGCCCATATGTCCATGCCACATTATTGTCACGTTGGTTTAGTCCATTGTCAGGTGGTTGTTAAACAACATGGTGTCGTTATACAATATCATGCATATTTCAAGTTTTGGCAATATTAATTAAATGGCATTGTTGTGAAGTTAACATGACACATTTGCAAGGTGTCATAGGTGCATAAACTCTACACATGCGTCACCTTTCGCCTGTTGGAACGTGGTTGCTAGGCAACATAATGATGTTATAATATGTGATGCAGATAAGAGCCTTCAGGAGCCTAAGATGTACCTGTGTGCTGCATTTGGTTGCTCATCTCCTGATCGTATTGTGAGTATCGTATAGGAGTATGCAGAGAGACAGGCAGCGATTTCATGTATTACAGTAAGATTAGTAAAGACTCAAAAACTTTCTCAATCTAGGCCTCAATTCATCCCCACCCCCATTAGCACATCAGAACAAAGAAGGACAGCACATAAGGAAAAACATCATTTGATCCATGTAAGTAAAGGCCTCTAAAAATCACAAAACCTTAAAATCATCAAGGCCAATTTAAAAATGTGATTTTTTTACCTGACTGCACCTTTAAAGGAAACACATTTTTTTTACAATATGTGTTATATATTGCATTTAACGTTTACATTGTTACTGAGAGTGCCCCTCACATAACAATGCAAAAGATATCATCTCCTCAGTGTGACCAAGGAAAATATAACATTTACAATATTAAATTTGTTAGAATTCAGTTACTCTGTCTTCTTTTTCTGTAACGTATAAGTACTGCTTTATGTAACATATCTTGACAGGTGTGCCAAGTTTTTCTTTTAAACCCACAGTATATAACTCAGGGAGTCAAAAATGTGATAAAATATTAAAATGTATACATTTCACCTTGTTCAAGGGCAGGGTGCACAGGGCACCGCTGAAAGTGGGCTGTGTGTTTGAAGCACACACACCTGAGCTGCTGGGGTTTTTTTTGTTGTTGTTTTTTTCTGCATCTACCAGTTGTTCTTCCTTTTCTTTTTATGTGGGAATGGGTATAACAGGGTCTGTGCTGACCCTGACAGCAAAAGAACAGCCTTTAATAACAGACATCTAACTCTGCAGGGAGTTTCTGTTTGATTTCATTGCTCGAGGCAAAGCTGTCTGAATATTACCCAAACTCCCCCTGTGCCATGGCAGGAAGCTCAATCTCACTGTCTTCGTTCTTCATATTTTTATTGGCAGCAGGAAGACTCGGGTTGTGGGTGAGTAGAGGTGTGCATCTGTGTGCTTGAAATGCATGACTTGGAAGAGGTTTGGCTGAAAAAGGTGATGCACTGCTGGTAAGGGTCATAAATCTGGGTGTGTGCGCATCCGCATGTGTGTGCAAATGGTATGGTGCCTTTGTTACTAACCAAGCTAGCTGAGTGATCAGAATAAAAACATCTCTTGGCTGTCCTTTGACCGCAGAGGTCAGGCGCCGCTGTGAAAACTCTGTCCTGAGGCAGGGCAGTAGAGACATTGTCGGGATCCGAGCATAGCAGGCTAGCAGCCAGCCACATAACAGCACTGCTGATTTGTAGCGAACTCCCCAACCGCAATCACCTCATCAATCAAGGCTGCAGCTCTGCTGATGGAAACACAAGCACTCAGAGATCCTATGCCCTCTCATGCGATACACATGCCATTATTGCACTCGTATTTTATTTATGCCCACTAACAGTTTTACGCCCCAGACCTTGGGGATGATAATGTCCGTGTAGCTATAATTCTAACATGATTTTGAAGGAGAAATCAAAAAAAAAAACCCACAGCTGTGTTGCCAGGGAACCATTCAGAAACTTTTGAACAATTAGAAATATATGTGTGTGTAACAAAGTGGTTAATGGGCCCTTCATGACAGATCAATAGCGCTAAGATGTAAAGAAATGTAGCCCTGCGTGGGCTACGTGTGTGTGTGTGTGTGTGTGTGTGTGTGTGTGTGTGGTAGACTCCATTGTGGTGTTTGATTGGGCTGGGTGTAAGCCTTTTCATGTGTAATAGCTATTAATGACACAGTGATTTTTTTAAAGAGACAAAATAATTACCTGTAATTTTTTTCCTACCAATAAGCAATTTTACACCCCCTGCTGTTTTGGGGTTTTTTGAAGGTTCAAGAAAGATTTTAAACAGAGGATGTGGTGTAGGAAAAAAAGGTGAAACAGCTGGAAACTCATTTTCAGCCGTCTGCGCTCAGTGCCAGTAGCACTCAGGAGTCCCTATCGATATGAGGCTGCGAATGCAGACAGTTTGCGTGTTCCCAGGAATGCCAACTGGCTTCGGAGGCTCCCACAAGACCTCTGGGTTTGTCTGATATAGTTGTTTAATAATCTAAGCCATTTTAAAACAGGAGGACGTGCGGGAGATAAAGTACCTGCTTTGTTATCAATACAAGACAGGAAATCACTTAGCGAATGGACTACCAATGAGGCTCGCGCACTGAAAGCTACATTCATCTTTGCAGTGTTGTGACAAACAGACCTTATCCGCATGGAGACTTTGAAAAGGCTGCTCCTTCCCCTTTAATTTTAGAAAATACTGTCAGGAAACATATTTTCACATCACTTTTTTTCTGCTTTAAATAATCAGCTACAGTCCAGATAAATTAACAACAGTCTAGTTTGGAAGCTCACAAACAAGCTCCCAAGTCGCCGGCGGGCAAAACTATTAGACGTTAGAGTAGCTGACACGCTGTTGCGTTTGCTGTGCTCATTTCTGTTTGCAAGCGTGTTCACAGCTAAATGAAGATGTTTGGCAATAATCTGATTGCTAGTCTCTTACTTGGACCTGTTTACTTCCACTCTGTGCTTATTTAAGCAGATGGTGGGATTCCAGGGCAGCAAAGGTTGACACGTAAGACAGCAGACACTGGTGTGAAGTCAGGGAGGATGTGGCAGTTTGCTGCGAGACCGTGGGCTGTGTTTATTTCTCTTATTGAATCTTGAAGCCGAATTATTTCTTGAGGTGGGACGGAGTCGGTGTTGTTTTCATTTTCATTTTGTGTAAATAAAATACAGCTTTTGAATTGACTCGTGCCTTCCATCTGAATTTGCCCACATGGGGTGTTAACATTGCACAAACCAAATAAATATGCAAGTTGCACTGAACCTGTCACCAGAGTGCAAAAAAACAAATAATATTTTTTTTTAAAAATAAAAAAATCCAAAGAAACTCTAAGCAGCACATCCACAGCCCTGATATGTCTTCATTTTAGGATTTCTTTTTTTCTAATATTATATCAATTTTCTACACTCTGGCTTGGGCCATGAAGTTATGAGAGAAAATATCTGGGTCCTTGTCTGAGGATTTATTTCAGTTTTCTGACAACCTGGGCAGTTTGAGTACACTTGATTTGTCTTGAGCTATTTTCTGAAAATGGCTGCCTTTGGCTGCAGGGGTTGGCAAGAGTTTTAAAACTCAGTCTTAAAGAGTTCTGAGACGCCGTATAGGGAGAGCAACAAAGGAAGTAAAGAGTTTCAAAGCTGCAGAATGACTGATCCATCTTATCTGAATGGGTTCTGCATAACGAGCACCTTTCACAGGTTATACAGATTTACATAAATCCATCTTCACATAGGAGGAAAAAAATCACTTGAGCTCCATAACCCCGCATTAAAACGCCAATTATAATATAACCAAAATGTGACTCAGTGCTGCATATTTAATCTAATGCACTCTTCAAGCACACGCTGTTGGATTTGCTTTGTTTTTGACCAGCGTTCAGCCACGATAAATGCATTTCGTTCGAGAATCCGCTCGCTGATAATCTGCAGCAAAAAGAGAAATAAATAAAAAATCATGGAGTAAGGTTTTCTTTTAGCTTTCAGGTACTCTGCAAATGTTCCATTAACATTTAAATATCAGTTTTTACTGTCATTTTGATTCATCACAGCGAGGCAAGATCAGGTTATCATCGCGGTAGAAATTTGCCTAAAGCATGTGAGACATCAAGTTCCCTTATATTTTGTGCCACATGCTGCTTTCAGTAGCTGGTGTAGAAGAATGTGTTAAGAATACGTTAAAAAGCTTCCACGTTTTAAAAAGCCCCTCAGTGGATTTTTCAAATCGCGCATTATTTAACAAAATATGTCATCGAAACCCGATTTTCTGCGGATTACGATGCAGAGTTCATTCTGAACTCACTGTGTTAGTATTTCTGTGCTTTTCTTTAAAAAAAGTTTCAAACTCAAGGTGTCAGGGCGCACTTTGTCCCAACTTTCTTATTTACAGCAGAAAAAAGTTCTCTTTCCCTAGTAAACTCATCGCCTTCTTGTTACATCTTTTCCAACTTTGTTTGAAAAGGTAGTTTTACCACACATGGCACCTTTATTCACTTGTTTCCCTCCTTTTCTGAAACTACCATCAGGCTGCCTCTTGATTTTCTGTGTGAGGTAGCCTGCTCTAATGAGAGCCCAGCATCAAACTGCACACACATACGAAGGATCACAAGTCATTTACTACTGAGAAATGTAACCCAGAGCCGAAGATCAATGTCTAACCAGCAAAGTTCTGCTGTATGACATTCGCGTCAAATGCAAGTACAAAAAAGGCACACACTGAAAAATTTAAATGTATGTGTCGGGCTATGAGTGTTTTAAAAATGCATGTTTTACAGAGAGCGTTAAGCCTGATGGGTAATAAATACATGCAACACGCTATTAAAAATGCATCATTTTGTTCCCCTCAATTCCACTGTTCCCCTCGAATTGAACAAAATGGGGCACCATTTGTTATTTTATGCAACATATTCCGAGTCTCTTTTACCGTCAGCTTTAATAACACACGGCGTGTTGTTTCAGGAGTCTCTCGATCTATCTCGTGCATTGGCAAGCACTTCCATGTCAATACTGCCAATTTCACGGTTTAAAATGTAGAAAGAGCTTCTGTTGTCAGTGACAGAGCGGGGGTCACGTCCGCTTTGTTTATCCGCGGTTGAAAACCTGAACTTGTAGAAGTAAATGTGAAATCACCGCTCATGAAAGACGTGAATATCGCATTAATATCACAAAATGTGTTATTTTGTGTTAAAGCCGCACTTGAAGCAGTTGCTAGCAATGCAGCATAAACATACTGAATTATTCAATCTATATTATACAGCACAGATTTGGAGATTTGGGTAGGGGGGGGGCTCTATAGTTGTATTCTCTCTTTTTTCTGTTACACATCAATCAACATGCCCGTGCCTTCATATTTCAGCACTAGGTGTACTCTTAATTGAAAAAGAAGTGACTGAGTTTGTTATTGAAATGAGAATAATTGACATACTCCTGAAGAGCAGGCGTAAGCCGTTAATTCAATAACATGGCAGATTATGGGGGGCTTAGATTCCTCCTTGGCTTGGAGTGCTCCCAATGGGGAATGGATCCATTTGGCCTGGAAAACACGTTGATGGGAGCAAATAACAGCGTCTAATAAAGTCACAGCAACCCCCCAGAGGAGTTAAAAAGGCACACCAAATCATATCTATCAGACTGTATTTCCTTTGCGAGAATAAAAGTGTCTAAAGATAATATTTGTTGTCAGGAGATGGTTGTCAACTTCGGCGGTATGCCACCGACTGGAAAATGTCACAACATTAAACATTTTTGGTGGCCCCATGAGTTACATAGAGCTGAGGAGTGCTCTACTTCACATCCATCTTCAAAATTAGATATACAGCGCTGTGAAAATGTATTTGCCCCCTACCTGATTTCTTACTTTTTTGCATATTTGTCACATTTACATGTATCAGATCATTAAACCAATTTTAATATTAGACAAAGAGTACGTACAAAATGCAATTTTTAAATGATTTCGTTTACTAAGGAAGAAAAGCGATCTAAAACTGTGCTTAACTGCTTTTTGTGGGAAAAAATGTAATTTCACTAGCCACACCCAGGCCTGAATGTATATATAGATATGATCTATGATATATAGAAATTCCCCGCTCACCCTGCACGCAGTCTTCTTCCTTCAAGCTTCATATTGCGTGCAGTCTTTGATATCTACCAGAGGCCTGGGAGCATGAGGGTCCTGTGCTGCGCTCTTCTGGACTGAGATCTCAGATGTTGTTCCTGGGATCTACTGGAGCCACTCCACCAGTTTGGTGGTCACTGCTCTGATTGCCATGGGGTTGCAATCACCGTCCACATCTTCTCGAGCTCATCTCTCAGCCCTTGTTTGAGCTCCAGCTCCTCATGATCCTTCTTTCTGATATTGTCACTCCACCCATGACTACAGCCATCTTCCTCTGCTTGTCCACCACGACTGCCTAGTTGGTTAGCCATCACATTTCTGTCTGAATCTTGAGTCCCACAGGATTGTACAGTTATTTTCAACCATGAGCTAGATACATATATGTATGTATGAGTGTGTGAGAAACAGGAAGGGGGCAAATACTTTTCCTTAGCGCTTTATATTTGTAATTTCCTGTGTCAATAATTTAAACAATAACTCACAAGTCACATATGAACTTGCTACTCTTTGATGCTTCACACATTTCCCTTTTATATTGTCAGTTTTTTCCAAAAGCCCCCTCTCCTGTCAGGTAGATGGAGCTGATGGCATGGTTATATTGATGGTAACACAGAGAAAAAAATATACAAATGCAACTGAATGCAAAGTCCTTGGTGATCTCTGCTGCCCAGTGTGGCAGTAAACAACTTTTCAGGTTATGTACAAATTGGTTTCATGTAGAATGTAGTAGCTTAAGAATCATGGGCATGAGTTATACTGTAAATAAGACCTAACAATGCAATTGTTCAAGAAGCTCAGTGTACTCTAACGTGCTGTACACTGGTGTGTAGTTATAGGAATAAGAGTTCAGTGTCCCTTTTTGGCCTTTGCAGGCAGGTGGTGTAGAAGCCTGATTAATGTGTGGGGACCGTAAAGCCGGAGTTTCATAAACGTGTCAGATACATTTGCATGTGCATGCTTTTAGTTTTCAGCATGCAAACTTAGCTTTGCTCAGGTTTTATGTTTCTGAGTGTCCGATTGATGTCTAGTATCCATCGCTGTAACTCACAAGCTCACTTGGCATCACTGTTACAAGGGCCATATAACAAGCTGCAACATCACTCTTTACTACAAAATGAAGCCAAGTGAGGAGTTTAATGACAAAGAGCTGATGAATGTTTTTACTGCATTAATGCCCATGCAACATCAAGAGATTTCCTATACTGTGTGAATCATCTTCAGTGGTCTGTCGCTGTTTTATTACCGTCTACCAGTGAATTATTTTCCTATCGTTTTAACTGACTAAAATTATCAATGTACACGGACAGAATCGAATAAATGACCTTTCCTAAGAATATGAATAATTTCCAGACACTTAAAAGTGGCATGTCAAAAATGACCAACCTCCCACAACCTCACCCGCACCCAACACAATTCCTATGCTACAAACTGAAGATGTAAGTACAGAGTGAGGATGACCTCTGTGTTCTTTATGTGTCAAAGCAGAATATGTACAGTCTGCTCTCAGTCTGTTCCACAGTTCTTTTCCACAAACATACAGGAGTAAAGGGTTTCAAGGGCTTCGAAGTTACATAAAGAAGCTCAACTGTGTCAAACCAGCATGGATACAAAGTATGTACAAATTTAATGTTTGTTTGTGCTGTTTTTCTTTTGTTCTGTGTATTTTTTCCCCTTATTGCCAGAATTCTCAGAATTCAGCTCACCATAGGATAGCCGTGCTTGAGCGTCACACAGAGGGAGAGAGGGCCCTTTGTCCGTGGGCCCGCTATTTGGTTGAATATGCCGGAGTCATCACGTAGGTGCAAATTTCCTGTTTCGAGTCCTAGCAGGCTGACTCATTTGCTGAATGTTTCTTACCACATTCCTAGCCTAAACCTCAACTGTCGCTAAAAAAATAAGTTTAACAGAAAAAGCTCCACAATGTAAGATGGTAAGAGGCTAAAAAGGAGCGCTGCTTTTCTGCAGGTTGGATTAATAAAAAGTGTAGTGCCACATGCAAACCTACATAAATGTAATTTTGGAGGTTTGAATACTCAGAATGTGTGTGCATCATAAATTATTCATACTGAAAGAGACGAGAATTATTTGTTCATTAAAACAATGTTTTAGGAAAACTTGAAATTAGAGGCTTCAACATTCATGATCTGCTCAAGGCTTGACCTGACCATGCACAGCAATAACACATCACGATTAGAAGTAGGCAGCTCGATCCTGATATCAACAGTATTTCAGTATGTGGCCCGCCTGAATTGTGCTAAATAAAAAATTGGGGGGAGAAATGAAAAAAAAAACCATAATAAACATGCACTAGGAAAAATGTCTGAACCTTTTTGTGTTGATGTATATTTTATTTAGAGCCCATAACACATTTAAACAACAGCAGTGTTTTAGAGACAAGCATGTTAACATTTCAGGCCTTTAAAAAAAACAATTGCAAAATACATGGAAAGCTGAAAGATGTGTTTAGTTGTTTTAACTAATTACGGAAAGTGAGTTAGTCAGGATTTGTAAATTGATGATGATTCAGCTCATAAATCATGACACGCTGCTCTCCCCTACCATAGACTGCTTTTATTGGTTAAAAGTATTGGCAATACTGGCCCTGTATTTACTTGGTATTGCGAGTAAATTATTAATGTGTATGGTCAGGAAGTGATCTAAATTTTACAAGTTCCTAAATACAATAGTAAAGTCTTTAAGGGCCAGACTATGTCATGTAACCTGCATCTCTATCTTTGCCCTGTACAGCTGAACAACCCCCCTGCATAGAGCAGGTCCTGAGGGGGGTTTGGCTCAAGTCCAGTGCACACTTTGATGCAATGTTTTTAGGAGTTTGAGGGCAACAGGGCAGCAGTTATTTCTTCCCTCCAGGATGGTGAGGGCTATGGGGTGCTTGTTTTACTCAGCAGTATGGGAGGAAAAAAAGTTGTGGCGGAACCGCAGTGACAGATAAACTCGAATAAGGAAATGCACAACGGAAACTGGGATATACAAGCTGAATTTATGCATCTATAAAATAGGCCGTGACTAATAGTCATTTTCATTCCAAATTAATTTCCTTAAGTATTTGATTGCTTTGTGAAATGGCAGAAAATGTTAAATGCACAGCAATTTCCTAAAAAAATAACGTTTTCTGTCCCGAGAAAATAATCACAATTGAGGCAGCTGGAAGTGCGCAATGCTGAACAGTGAATTGAGTAACTTAAATGCCAC
Source organism: Diplotaxodon limnothrissa (assembly GCF_057381915.1). NCBI lineage: Eukaryota > Metazoa > Chordata > Actinopteri > Cichliformes > Cichlidae > Diplotaxodon > Diplotaxodon limnothrissa. The sequence continues at coordinate 26,615,492 of NC_140596.1, forward strand.
GTCAATGTAAAATACTGGATTTTTCTGTAAATTCACTAATCAATTAATTGACTTGCTCTAGGACACCCATTACTAACAGAGCAGTGAATTAAAATCCATATTAAATTATCATAGATGACAGATCTTTCCTCTTTTTTTTTTCCTATAGAAAGTTATTTTTGAGCTTCAGAGAGCGTGAGAGAGAGTCCACTGGACCATTTCTTCAAACCCCTCTGGATGATGCTTAGTCCCTCTGAACATGTACACAGAGTCTCTGACCTTTCATCTAAGCTAAACAAAGAAGGTTCTGAACAGACCCTGGCACCAGTGGGAGAGGTCAATCCATTGTGGTAGAGGACACAGATGTTCCTGCTATTAAAGATTCAAAAGCTTCCGTGTAGATGCGTATTTGTGTACAACTGGGTGGGCCAGAGAAAGGCAGAAAGCTGTGGACAGAGATGATGAAAGTGTCCTGTTTTGGCTCTTTCTCTCCATGTGCATCTGTTACTTGTGTCTGTGTTTTTCGGGTGGAGCCTCCGGTCGTCTCGTAACGAAATTTAAAAAGGTAAAAGATGCGCGACCACTGCAAACCTGATGGCACTGATCGGCCATAACAACTGGCATGGGAATGATTGATTCAGATAGCATAAACAATGTGAAGTTAGAAGACTGATACAGCACAATGCAACGTGAAACAGTTCAACTTTGACCTTGGATGCTAACAATGAAAGTCAGGGTCAATTATGTCCCCCAAGGCCTAGTATATTGTCGTGAAGTTTGCCGTCAATCCATTAAAAAATTGTGGGTAATATATATATTTTTTTTTTTACTAATTTTCACATTTGATGTGACCTTGACCTTGGTTTACACCAATATTAAATCAGCTCAAGTTCTTATTGGCGTCTACCATCACAACAAATTTGAACATGATACCGTGAAAAATGTAGACACTAGACTCTAACAAACAGACAGACCAGTGGAGCCGATTACATTCTCCCTCCCTTCATAGAGAGACTTACATTAATAGTAAGCTCATCAGCAATTCAAGCAGACTGCTATATCGAAGGTTAAAAGTACATTTCATGATAAAATATTCTTTGTCGTGATTGTACAACAACTCATGTGTGGACTGGCCATCTACTTATACCTTGTTCTATATCGAACAATGTCAAACTGCTGCTTTTCAGCAGGAGATAATATCAATTACACCTACATCTTTTTTTGCTTGCTTTTATCCATTTTTAGTGCCGTGCCATCAACTGTTTTCATAGTAGTTTTTTTTTTTACGTATGTTTTTAACGTGGGCTCCATGTGCTATAAGAAATAGATAACGAGATCCCAATAAATAAAGAATAGAAACACATTGCTTTGATGGTGAACTTTGAAGGAATGGATCTTGTAATTGTTTGAAAAAGTGCACCTAAAGATCAGACCTTATCAGTAGCAAAATGCACGAGTTACGTGAATGCAGCGTTCAAAGCATGTTCACTAATGACTACATTTCTTTTGCATTGCAATGCATCTGTTTTCTACAATCACATGAACTCTTTACCCCTCCAAACGTCTGCATCCATGTCAGCGATGAGTTTTGGGATGGTTGCTTCTGCACAGATTAGGATAAGGCCCCCCTATTCATATCTGAAGACCCTCTTGTTAGCTCCTCTTGACACTTGTTATTTGACACTGACGTGCAGTTCAATAACTCCGACTCCCTGCGCTCGCGTCTTCTGTGACAGTGGAGACAGAATTCATTTCGGGTCTAATGACAGAATAACTATTCATGCAAGGAATATGTTACACATTTTACAAAAAAAACGGAAAAAAGATGCCTCTTTACTCTTAACTGTTACTCCATTTGAAGAGAGGAAACTGTTACACTCACTATATTTTTTTCATATTTAGACATTTGAAAGAAATTATAATCCTAATAATGAATGTAAGAAGATCTGTGTTTGGAAGTGACTCATTATTAAGCCTTAAAAGAAGCTCATTAGAGGAGAAACAGTCAATTTACAGACGAAAGCCTTGTGCAAGGAAGACGTATGCAGCTGTGTTCAGGTGCATTACCATCAGCTAAAGAAATGGGCAGGTTAATTAGCTTCCCTGCAGGGAAAAGGCAAAACAAGAGAACAACAACAATGAAAAAAACTCACTTTGTTTTTTTGGTTGTGTGATTTTGGTAACACTAAAGAATAAAAGGGGCTTTGTTTTTTGTAGCACGATAAAAAGCTACATTTTATAAAATGCCCAGAATTGTCCTATTTATAATTTCCTCTATTAAAAACTAGATTCAGATTATCAGAATTAGGCAGGTTTTTAAAAGGTCAAGTACATTTGCTTTGGTGAATTATCATTCTTAAGACTTTGGCTTTTTTATACTGCTAAACTAAATATTTGATCAATGTGCTCCAATCCTTTTTTTCCATTGAGGGAACTTTTGCAAAGTAATATTTTGTAAAAGAAGGTTTGTCTTTGTTCCAGAAGATATTGTTGTTAGGACACGTACATGTAAGTGGACAAAAAAAAATGGCATACATACACAAACGAACAGTCAAATCACAAACATTTCAACTTCAGGAAAAAGTCCTAAAATGTTGATTTCTTTTTTTTAGAATTTTTTATTATTATATGTAAACACGTGTGTGTGTGTGTGTGTGTGTGTGTGTGTGTGTGTGTGTGTGTGTGTGTGTGTGTGTGTGTGTGTAGTCTAGAATACATCCTTTACTTGCTAGCACTACAGTAAGTATAGAATACCATACCACCAAGTATGTGGAGCATAAAGGTAAATGAAACCAGAAACGTCATATGGACAGAATTGTGAATCTCCCTGTGGGGCGAGAAAGGATCGATGCCTTCAAGGAGACATGTGACCTACTTGGCTTAACCTGCCTTTGTTCAGTTTGGTCTCGGAGCCAGCTGTGACACGTCTGCTGCTGTCAGCTGGAATCATTGGATTGCGGGCCAGACGGAAGGAAAGGAGACAGTTTGCATGTGTGTGCTTCTCCAGCGTGTCTGCGTAGGCAAAGATGCCAGCTTGAAGTGCTGCGTGTCTGTGCGCAGCCGGGCCGCCTGGGAACACACTGACCATATGCACAGTAATGTTGGCAGACAAGCCGTGTTAACGGCAGGAGAAAGGCCATTCAACTCTGCTCACTTGGTCTGGCTTGGCTCCTGAAGTCTAGACAGCACCTGGAGATGGTAAGAGCAGTACACACATCATATATGTGCCGTACTCTAACGAGAATACATGGTGGTAGAACAACTCCCACTTCATCTGCTGGAATGTGTTTCTTCACGTGGGATTCGGTTAAAGTTTCTGCTCTACATTTTCTGTTTGCGTGACTGTCTATTAAGACAGGGTGACAGGAAGTGAATACAATATTAGATACACAGTAGTATTTGGACATGACCGACTTGACGGGTAAAAAAATTAAAATTCACAAAGTCTTTGCTTTATCAGTTTGATCACAGTATATTTAAATCTCCATACGACTAAGAAAATAGAGCCTTTAGGGACAGAGAAACACAGTAAGATAGGAACACTTTGCTACTTCAGTCCCCTGTAAATTGTTTTTGTGCTTCAAAAATATTCATCAATTCAGTGTCAGGAATTGTTTTTGTTACCCCCCCCCAAGTCTCTCTTTCCAATGACTGGCTGGGGGTTTTACAGTAATGCTATGTTCCTTATCTGTCATGACTTTTCAAGATACTGGAAGATACTGGAAGTGGTACCGTAAATGAGCCTCTAGTGAGACAAAGCTTTCGGCTTTAATTGGACCTCTATTTATAACGAATAAAGTAGCTGACAGTCACTATGCCTTTATTCGTTGCAGGCAATACGTGTGGATTTTATTTCACAGAGAGCGTAATTTTTCCCTCCTCTGACTGTCAGCTCTGAGGCTTTGAATGGAGAGTTGACAACACTGCGGCGCAGCCAGATGACAGAATGACTGGTTGAAATCAGAATTCAAATGCAGGTTCAGATTTGATCGAGTTTGGCAAAAGCTGAAGAACAATTACACCCATTCGTCGTCAAATTCTGACAAAATCTAAATTCCGATTTATTTGTCTTTTAATCTTAACAGACATTAGTGCTACTAGAATTTTCCCAAAGTGTGCAAATAAGCAATAATCTAACAGCTGCCTGAAAAGCAGACGAAAAGGGAGACAAAGGAAAAAGCTGGCTTCTTCAGCAAGCCTTTAGGTATTGTGTGTGTTCATCTGTGACCAGCTTACATTTATCTTTGTACTCGCTCTCACAAAAAGCTCACTTTTTCTTACTTTAAGGATGTTAAAGTAATTCTTTGTCCAGAGCTGGACTGGATAATCTGATCATTCGGGCAACATCCAGAACAGCCAGTGGGGTGACCACAGTTAATGGCCATCAAGCCTGCATAGAGGTGACCCCTCCTCCCCAAGACCGATTGGCTGGTAGCAAGTGTCCATAGAAGTTTGATTAGCATGCGCTCATATCCTCCTTACCTGTAGTATCTTAACTATGCTTAAATGTTCAAACTGTATGTCTTCTGATACACGGTGGAACTACAAGTTATTCATCACTATTATTATTCTTATTTTAACACGACTGCTTTCAGACCTCTGTAGCCCAACATATTAGCGATATTTATAAAAAGGGTTAGTGACGATTAGCCTCACACAGTTTTCTGTATTAATAGCTGCTAATTTCATTCATTTCATTTTACAATCAGACATTTATAATTTGATTTCAACTTCAGCCCCTCCATTCCCTTTTCTTTCTCTCTTTCCTCTCTCCTTGGCTCTCCTCTGCCAGGATTCGCTGAACGTTACAAACCAGCCTATCATCTCATCACATACCTGCGTACTTAGGGACCAGGGTCTCTCGCTCCATCTCCTTCAGTTTGTACAGCTATTGTTGTGGTGAAGTCAGGCTCACTTAGCTTCATGTTTTGTTTTGCTTTCAAGTACTTAGCCCATGCTCACATCTCCTGATCCAGAAGTCCCTCGGTGTGTTGTCCAGTTGCCTGTGGCCTTTTGGAAATTCCTCAGTGGCAAACTAAAATCTTTTGGACTCCCGTGCTCAAGAATATCTACAGGCCTTTCCACTCGCTCCTAACTACTGCCGCTTCCTCTCTTCCTCCCTGTGGCAGAGCTCCTAAATTTTCATTGCATGCTCTGGACTTTGGAAATAAACCCTTTGAACTTGTACTGTGGTCTGCTTCTGCACTTAGGTCCACCTTTTCAAGAAGAAATTATGACACAGTGAGGCTAATAATTATGTGGAGGGAGTTCAGCACTCTGAAAGATTGCTTGGACAAAAAGTTCAACAATTTAGGAATAAAATGAACTAAGCTTAAGATGCAAATAATACAAAGAAATCTCAGTATGCAAGAGGCAAGGCTAAAAGCCGATAAGCTTTAGGGCTGTTATGTCTGCTTGTTATCAGCACATTGTTCAAAGCCCATCATGCACAATGGTATGGAAGTTCCTTGATGCACACTTGAGTGATGTATACGAAGTCTTTAAAGAAACTCTTGGCTGTGGCAGAAACACAAACTGTATTCAGCACTCGGTACAATAACTAGGCTCACTGTGTTAAATTGGTCTTCCTGCGGTCCAGAATTTTCAATCTCTGAAATCATTTGAAACAGAAAATAACAAAAACTACAAAGTTGCTAAATTCCTGCATCAATCTGGAATTAATTAAGCATAAAAATTTAAAACTATACTCTACTACATATATAAACTTAGCACAAAAAGTCAGGACCTTTGTGATTGGTCGATTATATTTTGGTTGTAACAATGTTTCTTGGCAATAAATCTTATACAGTTGGAAAGTCTGCTTATTTGCTCTTTATTTGGAGCCACATTTGTAAGGAAAATAAGTTTGTGGTATGAGCAGCAGAGTTCAGTATGGGTGCTGCACCCCTGAAAAACTTGCCAGATCTTCTCTGCCAACGCCAAACAGCTTATTCTGCTGTTGACTCTTGTTTGGTGTTGTGTACTGGATTAGATGATTAAAGTCTTAATAAACAAGTCATATTGGCAATTCCAGAATTCATTCATTTATCAAACAGGGGCTTCAGTAACATTTAGAAGGACCATACAGAGCCACAACAGCCTGGCAACTCTTCCTCGTGCAGCACACACTGATGTAGGATGGTATTCCATTCTTTAACCAGCATTTGTAGCAAGTCAGCCAATATGGTTGTGTTGGTCACTCTGGAATAAACAGCAGCACCAAGCGTATCCCACAAGTGTTCAGTGGGGTTGAGGTAAGGACTGCAGGCAAGCCATTTCATCCACTCCACTCCACCAAATTCTCGAGGTAGTCATTGATAAACCCCGCTCTGTGGGGGCGAGTGCTGTTATCTTAGAGGATAGATTTCACTCCCAGACTGTGGAGATATGGGATCGCCGCTGGTTGCAGAATCTCTCTGCTTTGAGATTGCCTCCAATGATGACATGCCTTGTTCTTCCCCAATGAGGGCTGCCCGATACGACACACTGTTCTCCATGTCTTCTCCACACTTTGACACTACGATCCAACTGCCCACAGGCAGAATCTGGATTCGAGCCTGCCAGTGAAGGGTCATGGCAAGCCTCCTGTTAGCCCCAGGAGAGTGGAGATTGGCTGTGTGCAGTCTGTTGACATCCCCGATCTGTGGAACTTGGCCTTCAGTTTGGAGATGATAAGCTACTGGGGCTCACTTTAAATAATACTGCAACTTAGTTTTCCAGAGCAGCTTGAAGTCGCCTTGATGCACCAAAGAAATAATCGATCAATCACAAATGTCCTTGATTTATATCATTAAAAATATGTATAAATATAAAAATCTTACAAACACATTCCAACTATTTTGGAAATTGTGTTATAATTACGCTAAGATGCAAAGGTTTAGTAATGCATATGGCATAACTTATGTGAAAAAACACCACCTGAACAATGTCTTCATAAATAAATAAATAGGTTAAGCAGAGGATCTGGGTGTTATAAGAGAGGTATTGAGATTTTAAAATTTTCCAAAGAGTATTACTGGGCAAGTAGTACATAGGAGCAGTAAGGTAAATGGTTCTGTCCGTGCTTTGATGCATTGAGTGTTCACCATTGCTATAAAAACAACCCGAGAATTTTATGCTTATGGTTAAACATCACTGGCACACATTTAGTCCACTTAACCTCTGACCCCACTCTTCTGCATAACAAAAAGCCTGCAGTTATGCAACCATGAAAAAAAAAAAAACCCAAAAGCCTCACGTCCTAAAATCAACAGTGAACATGTTATCAATACATTTGTGTTTAATATTCTAAACTAAGTATGTGCACTAGGATAATGTATGTGCACAACATCAGCACAGTGAGGCTTCCTTAATGACACACGACAACCAGAGAAGATTTATTAAAGAAATGTTCTTCGTGATTGTTTTGGACAGCTGGGTATCAAATGAAAATTTAAATACAACATTTGACTTACAAAAATTATTCCAACCAAGCAGGAAAAAACACCGATGGGGTCCCCAGATTAAACAAAATGTGCAAGCCAGCTTCTGCATCTCAGTGCTTGTAGATAAACTTTTGGCTATCGCTTTGCTACAAAATGCCTGTGGTGGTTTGATTCTTGAGATGGACTGTACGTTGCTGTGATTTCAAACGAGTGGGAGAGTGGCTGTTCCCAGAGCAAAGCCGGAGCTGACTCAGGCACTCTAACCCCTGCGCCCCAAATCACACAGCGCTGCTATCTGCCAGAGGATACAATCAAGGAAACACATCAAAGTTCAGTCTCTGGAGCTGATTTGTTCACACGCGTGCCTACAATATGTGCCGGCATGTAAACAGAAACACGTTTATTGAACCGCTCGCTAATTGCACATGAATACTCGGTAGCATGACTCATAATGGAAGTGCAATTAGGTCTCTATCACTGGCTTTGAACCAAACACTGCTCCGACTCGTATGCGGCAATGGCGCTTTCAACTGCAGCCCATCCACGTGCTTGTTTGCCTGATCCCACCTGAGGGATGGTCTGTGGGCTTCCTGCCCACCTGAATGTCAGTACCTCCTCCACCCCCCCCCCCCAGCCCCCACTCATTTTTGTCAACTATTTCAACTTCTCATTTACACCCCAACCTTCCTGCTTCTATTAGTGGTGCAGTCATGTGTGACATCAGTTGGGATACAGTCCAATGCCTGGGCTGGAGTCCAGAACCAATGTGCATTTTACTCCTGAATAGGCGTGCGTGCACGTGTATCTGTGTGTTTAAAAGCGTTTCTGATATTTGCTCAGCTTGAAGATCCTCTCATGTTGTCTGTAATCGCTTGTAATAATGTTGTTCAGGAACATTCTTAGCCTCCCTCCGCCCGCGCTATCCAAACTGGCAGTCCAGTCTGTCTCAGATCTTGTTGACATCTGACGACAGCCAAGCTTGACATGTGCATCCATATTAATGAGACCATTAAGTCATTTATTCGCCAGCTGATTTACATTGCACAGGGGGAGAGGTCCTGAATCAAAGGGATTTCAAAACATTTCACAAAATTTGAAAATCAGATGAGTCAAGCCGTTTATTTCTCGAGCATAATGTGGCTTTTGGCCCTAAACTTCATTTAAATCCTGATTCCTTCATTAGGCAAATAGCGAGAGTGGCTGCTTCTGCACTAATTCAATTTGCTGAACACAAAAAAAAAGATTGAAGCTTGTATGTCGGCACGTGAGCACATGCATTAAGTACAGCCTCAAACAAATCAACATATTCATAAGCGTGTGAGCATGTACAAACAATATGAATCCCCTCATATTAATCTTCTCTTCTTGGCCAGGCCTCGAGGGAAGAATGTGCATGTAGCAGAGCCTGGCGGAGCAGAGCAGAGCAGGAAAGACGAAGTCGGGATTTGTATGCGACAGGAGGCACCTTTAGGAGGAGTGTGTCTGGTCTGTCTGACGCTCAGTGATTCTCTGCGGGTAGGGAGCAGAAGCTCGCTCAGTTGGAGGAAAAGACTTATGAGCTTTATTGATCACAAGCTCATACAGCGGGTGGAGGAAAGGCTGGTTGTGAGGGGTGGGGGTTCTCCCTCTGAATAAAACAGAGCTTTTCTTTTTTAAATCAAGATCGCAACAGGTGAGGTAACTGAAGAATTCATCAGTGTCAGAGAGTAAATTAAAAAGATAAGCTCAGCAGGAGCATTTGTTTGTCTTCTAAAAAAAAAATCTAATATGTTCTGTTATCGAGTCGGTGGACAAACATCAGCCTGCGCAAATCTGGCTTGTATCACATCCACCAGAGGAAGATTATGACATCAGTATCGCTGGATTTTAGGGAGCCACATCACTGGAACAAATGACGCACGCTCGGTTGGACAAAGCACGTGAAAATTGTATGATGGGCCTCCGGTTCACTGGCGTGCGATGAGATTATTGCATGGTTCTGCTGCTCAGGTCAACCTAGTGATGACAGTTGTACTTTTAAATAATCCATCACAGCAGCAACTCTCACTGTTGGGTTTGAAGGAGTCACCACAAGATTTATGTCCAATTGTTGGGTTTCGACGCGACCTTGGTGAACTGCGTGGAAGTAAACGTGAACACAAACTCGCCTTGTCCCAAAGTGCACTGGAAGGTTTTTTACTAACTAATCTGTGAGTTTGGAGTTTGAACATGCCTATGGGGAGTTTAGGACTTTTAAAAAACAACTTTTATATCAGTTTTTATTTTTCCTGTTTTAGTAGATGTCTGCATATGCGGTGACCTGCAGAGCTCAAGGTGTAGGTGGTAAGTCATAGAAGTAGCTAAAGTGACTGTTTAACCTAAGAAGCTACTCCACAAGAAAAGCACAATCTTTTCATTTTGTTACCAACAATACATGTGCAACAATGTGTGTGCGCATCCTTCTGGGTGAATTGTGCAGCCTGTGGCCTGCCTAGCTGCAGACTCATCACCTCTGCAATAAGTTTAGTAAGCCAAACTGTTGAAACACCATTTGCAGTACCTGTCTATCAGAGTTTTACCAGACAGCCTTTCTGGAGCTCTTCATGCTTTCTACGGCTTAAACAAAGCCTCTTAGAAAGAGTCTCATCGCATGACAGGTATATAAGTGAACACAGAAAGCTAATATCAGGGATTCACAGTTTTTATACTCTACAATACCAAAAGTATTCACTCACCCATTGTTCCAATCACTTACCCAGCCACAGGTGTATAAAATCAAGAACCCAGCATGCAGACTGTTTCTATAAACATTTGGGAAAGCATGGGTCGCTCTCTGGAGCTCAGTGAATTCCAGTGCGGTATGATGATAGGATGCCACCTGCGCAGATCCAGTCCAGTTTCTCACTACAAAATATTCCATAGTGCTAGTGGTATTACAAGAAAGTGGAAGCCACATAAAAACATAGAGCAGGGTCAGCAGATCCTGAGGCGCATAGTGCTCAGAGGTCACCAGCTATCTACAGAGTCAATCACTAAAATTTCCAAACTTCACATGGCCTTCAGATTAGCTTAAGAGTAGCTGAGTGCATAGAGAGCTTCATGAAATGGGTTTCCATGACTGAGGAGATGCATCCAAGCCTTACATCACCAAGTGCAATGCAAAGCATTGTGGTGGAACACAGTGGAAAGGCCACTGGACCCTAGAGCAGTGGAGAAGTGCTCTCTGGAGAGACGAATCACGCTTCTCTGTTTGGCCAGCGGCTCCTTCCTGTTCCAACCTGACTTCGCACCTGCACAGATTCCTGACCTCAACTCAACAGAAACACCTCTGGGATGAATTAGAGTGGAGACTGTGAGCCAGGACTCCTTGTCCAACGTCAGTATGTGACCTCAGAAATCCACTTCTGGAAGAATTGTTAAAAAATCCCATAAACACTCTTAAACCTTGTCGAAATCCTTTCCTGAAGCATTGAAGCTGTTATAGCTGCAAAGGATGGGCCGACGCGATGTCACTCAAGTGTATATGCGTGTGAAGGCAGATGAGTGAATACTTTTGGCAATATAGTCTGTGTTGTGCGTGTTTGTATATGGGATCAAAACAACCCCCCCCCCCCCAAATAAATAAATAAATAAATAAATTATAATAAGCACTGGGTACATTTTTCAGAAAAGGTAAATATTGCACATGAGCGATGGACTCTGACATTAAGCTCTGACTGAGATGTTGAAATGCAGTTTCAAGGCTGTGGTGGGGGGAAAAAAAGGCTGCAGGAGGAAGACAAAGACGTCAGGTACAATGACAGCTTTCAGTAAAAAAAAACCTTTAACGGCTTTGAAAAATCTATTCCTCACAGCAGTACCACGGATACATTGTTAAAAAATTAAATACACCACTGATTGTAACTATTTTTTACTTAATCAGAATCTAATTATTCCCTTATTGATTGTTATGATCACACATTGCCTCTCAATTTTAAGTTTGAGTAATTTATTCCACACTTACTCCCACTTGGGTACCGAGTTTCACGCCCGCATGGAATACTGATGAAAATTGGATTGATGACCTTCAACTGCATACCAGATGAATGATAATGAGGAATCAGATTTGTGATGGTTGGTCTGTCTTGACGTGACAGTCTCATGTTTCCAGATACCTGTACGCTCCTGACGAATGTGTTTGTGACAGCAAAGCTGGCTTCCCTCCCTGAAGCCATTACTTTTCCATGGCACACTAATGAGAGGCTACCCTGTTTGTGGATGAAGCTTCAGTCTTGTGGCATGCCAATACCACTGCCAAGATGACACAGAAGCTAGAGGCAAAACACAGGAACAGGTCAGCTCCTCCTTAAGCTTACCTGACCCTTTCTAAAATGCGGTATATAAATAGTTACATACACTCATCAGACATTTTCCTTGGTACATCTTGCTAGGACCATGTTTTACCTCTTATTACCTTCAAAACTGCTTTAATTCTTCATGGCGCAGATTCAACAAGGTGCTGGAAACATTCCTCTGAGATTTTAATCCATATTAATGTGACAGCATCACACGGTTGCTGCAGATCTGTGGGCAGCACATCCACGATGCAAATCTCCTGTTTCACCACAGCCCAAAGGTGCTCTGTTTGATTGAGATCTGGTGACTGTGGAGGCATTTGGGTATTGTTATGTTAAAGAAACCAGTTTGATTTGAGCTTTGTGCCATGGCACATTATCCTGCTAGAAGCAGGCATCAGAAGATGGGTACACTGTGGTCATAAATGCATGGACATGATCAGGAAAAATACTTATAGACTGTATGTTCATTTGCTTTAAGATTTGATGTGTTTTGGATTCAGAGATGCTTTTCTGCAAACGTTGGTTGTAACATGTGGTTATTTGAATTATAGCTGCCTTTGTATCAGCTCTATCTATCGCTCTATCCCCATCAGCCTGGCCATTTTCACCCAGACTAACTGGATATTTTCTCATTTTCAGGCCATTCTCTGTAAACCCTGGAGATGGTTGTGTGGGAAAATCCAAGTAGATCAGAAGTTTCTGAATTACTCAGACCAGCCAGTCTGACACCAACAACCACACCGAATTCAAAAGTTGCAATTCTTCCCCATCTTTGAACTTCAGCAGGTCATCTTGTCCATGTCTATGTGCACAAATGTAATGAGTTACATGAAAAAAGTGTACCCAAAAAGTGGCTGGTGAGTATATAATCTACAAAAACAGAGAAAAGAGTTGGATTTCTGCAGTGAGGAGGAAGCTGTTGTATGCAAGATATTGCAGAGATTGGTCATGGTCATGTGTGTACTCCCTGTAGGTTTTTAATGTTCTTGTCTTGAAGATGAATGTCTCAGAGCTCCTAGTTTGTCTACCTAGGGTTGCTTGGTTTCTGTTACTAAGCTATTTAACATACAGCCTCTCTTTGTCATTGAGTTGTTGGAATATATGTTACTTAAATTAATCCCAACTTCAGGGTTTAAGGACGCTTTAGAGCTCTAGTACTAATATCTTTCTGCCTCTTAATTGAAATGTCCGCTCATAGCATCAGGTCAACAGAAACAGCTGTTCTGTATTGTTCTTTAGGCACAATGTGCGGATACATGGTTGAAAAAATAAAAGGCAAGTTGACATTTTTCAAAATGGTAAATAGAAGCACAACTGAAATTTTACCAGTTTTAAATATCTCTAATTAATCTGCAAGAGGAATGCCTTGAATAAAAGGTAGATACAGTGGGGTGTTTTCGGGCTCCCAATCAAACGGCATGCTTTTGGTTTTTCTTCACAAGTTCCCCCCACTGATTCATCTGTTCTTTTCTTGTTTTAAGCAATTATTCGCCTTTGCTGCTGGTATGACACACTTAAATGAATAAAACTTTGGTAAACAACAGCAGACTACATTTGGGTGCACATTTTCACGCCATCTTGCAACTTTTCCAGTGTTATGATGAGTGTTAACAGTGTGTTAATTTGTGGAAGGCTGCGGTAGCGCTGTAATTACATGTCTTTGTTTGTACTGTAAGTCTTATAGAATAGGGAGTTTACTTACATCTGTCATGCACATTGTTTAGTTTTGCTTGCAAGCGCGCGCATGTGTGTGTGTGTTTCAGACAAGGACAGCAGTTAACTGAGGTGCAACACCTTTTCTCTCATTAGGCTTACTAAACAGGATAATGATTCCCCCGAGAGTCTCCATCGCTCTGCATGCCCTGTCACTCCCCGCACCACCATCACCATGGTGATCAAAGCCAGATGTGCACACTGCTGTTGCCGCCAACAAAGCACAACTGTACTCTGTGTTTTTACAGTTGTCACTCTGCTCAGTGCCGTAGCCCTTGGGGATTCTGCTGTGCTGCAGCAACGTTAGATAAACCTGTAAGCCAACCACAGTTTTTCTCCTGGACTTCCACACACACTTTATAGTTGAAAACAACAAGCCAGAAACAAAATCAGCCACGTTTGACAAATGGAAGTAATTTACCGTTCCCTGTCAGTTGACACTGCTTTATTTTTTAGAGCATTTGACACCAAAACCAAAGAGCTGCTGCTTCCAGTTGCAAAGGACTTTTGAAACACAACTTGTTTTTCTTCCCTCATCTTTAATCCCTTTGTTGTCTCAACATGTGACTGTCATTAATTCTGCTTGTTCTCACTAACATTACAGTCTTTATCCATCCCTGCGAGCCAAACTTATTAAACTATCAAGAAATGACCCATAAAGATCCGTCGCTGTTGACAAAAACAACGCCGAACCAAACCTTACTAATTTGTTTTGACTACAGATAAATGAGCATGCAGAACATTCAGACCGCAGGATGCCATTCAGCTGTTTAGAAGAGGGAATAAACCAGTGCATTGGGACAGATAGTGAGGTATTGAATAACCGGTGGGATATTTTTGCACGACTGCCAAATATGTGCTATTTGTTTGAAAAGTGGCAAGGAATGAATTTGCCATCTTTCATCATTTTTAACAACAACAACAACAAAAAACACCCCATCAACAAACATCTCTGCGAGACGGAACCACAAAGACAAAGAACTGAAAGAGGGCAGAAAAGAATTTACAACAGTGATCAAAGAATGGCAGACAAGAAACAAAACACAAAACACACCTGCAGAGACAGATGGAGGTAGCCCCAGAAAAGAAAAGAGAGGGCAACGCAGCGCCGCAAGAAGCGCCGGTAGACAGAAATGAAGGAGGAATAATAAGCAAGGCGGGAAAACAATTTGTTGCCGATTTAAGCTTTTTAACAACGAGCGCTGCGTTGCACGGACACAAACCTGTCGTCAAAGGCAGGCCTGGTTTGATCAATAAACTGGAAAGAACAGCGAGATCCTCGACTTGTCCCCGGTTGACACCATTAGCGTGTTGGTTTACCACCATAACTGTCTCCTCCTGGATCTGCGCCAAGCGACAAGGTGACTTGGCTTGAGCTGTCCCATGATTAATCAGGTTCTGCCACAAAGTCATGCGCTCTGATGCGGCAGTGCAGATCACAAGAGGAAAAAGAAAAGAGGAAGCAAATGCTAAAGACACAAAAATCCAGCTCTCAGCAGATCAATTTATTCAAAGTTTTGGGTACAGCTCAAGGATCTTTCCTTTAAAAGAGACTGAGGACACTATCAAGAAGAAAGATTCAAACAATGGGCTGGGATTACAGTCCAACACGTAACTGCTTTAAAACATCCAATTCAATTTCAGCCCTCTGTCACATGTCTGAACAGAGACAATACAATTTAATCTTGATCAACAGCACAGCACACAGGCCTGGCAACAACTCTCATTTCAGCTGTGTAACTGCACCTGAAAACATGTTCAGATGTATCTGCTGTATGGTTACACGTTATAACCTGGGTCTCCTTTTTGTCCCTCGCTCTGACTTTAAAACCCAGAGGTGATCATGAAACAGCCTTCCTCAGCCTATCAGGTTGGCTAATTCTTTTGAAAACACATTTTTATAGGTTAGCCTTAAACTTTTCCCCTTTCGGGCCATCGTTTTACGACTAATTGCTTGTGTGGAAGCAATGTCTTGGAATAAACCATATGGTTTGGGTACTTTTCCACTTGTACTCAACTCCACTCAACTCTGTTTTCAAGGTTTTCCATTAGGTGGTACCAGGTACTTTTTCTTTTATCTGCTTGTTTGTTTGTTTAGCTCAGTCCATCTGAAAATGTAAAGTCAATAGACTGCCACCGATTGGCTGGTCATCAGAGCGACTCCTTCACAACAATCCAAACCACTAATTTTGAAACCTGGAAATGAGGAAAATGGCTCCACAAAACCCAACACCGTGGATCCCGAGTCTGACAAAAAGCCAAAGAGCGTGCAGCATTTACGTCACGATTTCACCGCTTGTGTGCCAAGACGAGAAGGCAGTAGTGATGGGATTTCCGGCTCTTTTTAGAGATCCGGCTCTTTCGGTTCGGCTCACTAAAAAGAGCCGGCTCTTTCGGCTCCAAACCGGCTCTTCAGGTTGTTTTGTTGCTTTAATTAATTTATTATTAACAATAATATAAAATTATGCACAAAAGGAATTACTAATGTAAAAAAGTGGTTTTATTTATATATGTTTATATATAAATATATGCGGTGGCCCCTATAGACAAAACACGTACAAACTCCAAAACACATTTCTAGCATGAACTGAACTAACAAAGCAGAGCTACTAGATCACTTAAACTACACAATTGAAAGCATGTGTGTATTGTTTGTGTATTTATACACAGGCACTCATATATATTCAAATAATTTTTAAAAAAAAGTTCATTTACCTATTATTACCACACACCAAATCCGGTCGTTGGTACTTGCTGGCTTGTGTAGCCACTAGGTAACAAAAGCTCAACACTGCGCCCTAGCATCCTGGAGTACTTCTGTTGTCTTTTGTACATGTTTTGAGTTTTTATGTACTTCGGAGTTTTTACGTGCTTCAGAGTTTGTACGTGTTTTTACGTGTTTTGGAGTTTTTATGTGTTTTGGAGTTTGTGCGTGCTTCAGAGTTCGTACGTGATTTGAAGTTTGTATGTGCTTTGTCTCTAGGGGCCACCGTAAATGTACTTTTATTTATTCACTCCACATAAAATGTAATAAATAAATAATATAATACAAAAATTAACTATTCACATTTCAACTTTTAACTATTTAAATTTTCAGCTTTTTCCTTTTACAAATTTAAAGTGAAACAACACAAAACACTGCAAACCACAACACAATTAAATATAAATTAAAATATGAAAACAAAAAGAAACATGCACATTCTCTGTCATATGGGCCTGCATGAATAAACTTTCTGAATCCTTTATCATCTGCAACTGAAAATAGTTGTGGATGATTACTATACCTTTCTAATGTGATGTTGTTGTCCCTGGCTCTCTTTCTCTCTCCCCCCCTCTGGCTCTGTTCCTGTGCTACTGAGTGTAACTACCGCCCCTCCCCCCTCTGCCCAGCGTAAAGCACAAGGCTCGCTGCTGAGTGAAGCAGAAAAAAAGTGCGAGAGAGAGGCTGAGAGAAAGAAAAAAAAAACCCACGTGAGGGCTCGTGATAAGGAGCCGGCTCGCGTCGTTCACGTCAAAGAGCCGGCTCTAAGAGCCATTTCGTTCACGAACGACCCATCACTAGAAGGCAGTAGCGGCAGTGTTGCCAACTTAGCGACTTTGTCGCTATATTTAGCGAGTTTTCAGACCCCTTAGACCCGAAAGAGCTAAAAAAAGACGTGAAAGTGCGTATCGCTTTTACTCTCAACAAGCAGCGGGTGTTGCAACGCAGTCAGTTCTTCTTTTACTCTTTTACTCTTATGCTGTTTTGTGGATCACAAGGTTTAAAACTACTTATAAACACACACACAAAGCAACTCCACCAGAGTGCCTATTTTGGGTCACTTTTGCCGGTCCAAGCCCGGGTAAAGGAGCAGGGTTGGAATTGTGACATTGTGGAGGTAAACACAGACGACACGAGAGCTCTCGATAAACACTGCTCGTTTATTACTCATCACCACAGAACTGAAAACTTTCCCTCCAAAACACAGCAACAACACTTCCTGAGAACTGGGTGTGAGTGGAGCCCTCCAGTGGTCCACCACACATGCCCCCCCCGAACACCCAGTAGGGTCATCCCCTAGTCCAGAACCCTTGCTTTAATTAAACGTCCAGAAAGGCTGAACCGGGGAGGTGGAGAGCTGGCTGAGGGGAAACGAGCCTGAGGGCCAGGCTGGCACGGGCGGTCAGGAAAAACTGAAGATAGCTCGGGCCCCGCCAGGTGGGGGGCGCTCCCAGAGGAAGAAGCAGGGTTGTCCAGTCCAGTGGAAGGCGGGCGGCCTGAGCCGGCACCACCTGGTCATCCAGAAGCACATGTGCTGGTTTAAGTCTGTCAATAGAAACAGCCTCCTGCCGACCCCCAAAATCCAAAAGGAAATGCTTCCGGCCCGGTTGAATAACCCGAAAGGGGCCGTCATACAGTGGACGCAGCGGAGGCCTATGAGCGTCATGCCTGACAAAAACAAACTGCGAAGAGTCCAACGACCTCGGAACAAAGGTGTCAGGCACACAATGGTGCACTGGGCCAGGAAGAGAAAACGAGTCTCTTGGGGGACGGAGAGACAGCACAGAGGGAGCGAAGCACGGGGGTGGGCTCTCAGGCAAGAATTCCCCGGGGACCCGGAGGGGCTGACCAAGGACAAGTTCAGCCGGGGAAACCCCAAGGTCTTCTTTAACCGCGTAGCGCAACCCCAGTAAAACCCATGGAAGGCGGTCAACCCAGTTGCCATCTGTGAGAGAAGCACGGAACGCGGCCTTAAGCGACCGGTGGAAACGTTCGCACATCCCGTTGGCCTGCGGGTGGTACGCAGTGGTGCGATGGACGGAGTCGAAAACACAATGACGCCACGAAAGGGGAACTACAGGGCGTGGACGGCTGGTGGAAACATCACAAAGCAGGCTAGGCCCGCCGTTCCACACGGGTCTGTCCTCCAGTACAAGGCCCATTTGCGCAGACCGAAAGGCAAGGATGTCCGGGTCGGCCTGTTGGTCAGCGGCCATAGCCTCAAAGTCTATGCCCACATAAACAGGAGAAACCAGCACGCGGGATAGACAGTCAGCCACGCAGTTGGACTTACCAGCCACGTGCTGAATGTCAGTTGTGAACTCGGAAATGGCTGCCAACTGGCGCTGCTAGCGCCCGCTCCACGGATCAGAGACCTTGGACATCGCGAATGTCAAAGGTTTATGATCGATGTACGTGGTGAAGCTCCGACCCTCGAGAAAAAAACGAAAATGCCGTGTGGCGAGGAGTAGGGCCAGCAACTCCCTGTCAAAAACGCTATATTTGCGCTCACTGTCTCTAAGCGTGCGACTAAAAAAAGCGAGCGGTTGCCAGACACCGGAGACCCGCTGTTCTAACACTGCGCCCACTGCCACGTCCGACGCATCAGAGGTCAACGCAATCTCCGCCGACGGAAACGGGTGGGCCAGCAGGGCGGCGTTTGCCAGCGCGGTCTTGGCCCCAGAAAATGCCTGGATGCGTTCAGGGAGCCAATCAATCGAGTCCTTAGCTGTTTTACCCTTCAAGGCAGCATAGAGAGGCTGCAGCAGGTGCACAGCTCCGGGGAGAAAGCAGTTGTAGAAATTGACCATCCCCAAGAACTCCTGCAGCGCTTTAACGGACGCAGGACGCGGAAAAGCCGAAACGGCCCGGACCTTGTCTGGCAACGGAACCACACCGTCAGCGGAAATGCGGTGGCCCAAGAAATCCAGAACCGGCAAGCCGAACTGGCACTTGGAGGGGTTGACGATCAGGCCGTGTGCCGCTAAGCGCTGGAAAACCTGATGCAGATGGGACGCGTGCTGACTGTCAGAGCAGCTGGCCACCAATATATCGTCAAGGTACACAAAGACGAAAGGCAGCCCGCGCAAAACAGAGTCCATCAACCGAACGGCATGCACAAAAATTCAAACAGGCCGAAAGGGGTAATAACGGCAGTTTTGGGGACGTCTTCGGCGCGCACGGGAACCTGGTGATACCCCCGCACCAAGTCAATTTTAGAAAAAATCGAGGTGCCGGCGAGGTGGGCGGAAAAATCCTGGATGTGGGGAATGGGGTAACGGTCATTCTCCGTGACATTATTCAAACGGCAAAAATCCCCACACGGCCGCCACCGACCGTCTGACTTGGGCACCATGTGTAGCGGAGAAGACCAGGCACTATTCATGCCGAGGCGCTCCATTGCGGCAAACTCTTCCCGAGCGACAGAGAGTTTCGCAGGGTTGAGGCGGCGCGCGCGTGTGAACACCGGGGGACCGACCGTCGGAATATAACGTTCAACCCCGTGCTTCGTTGCCGTGTTCGAGAAATTAGGAACAGTCAGTGAAGGGAACTCCAAGAGGAAACGCTGAAAAACATTCCCTGAAGTCACTAAATTAGCCCGATTCAGGGTCTCGATGGCGCGAGTGAAACAGGGCATTGAAGAAAAAGACAGTGTATCGATTAAGCGTCTGTTAGCGACATCGACCAGCAGTCCGTGGGCACAAAGAAAATCAGCGCCCAAAATAGGTACAGAGCTAGCGGCAACAACAAAGGTCCATTGGAAATCCCGACCATGAAAACAAACAGTCACAAACCTTTCCCCGAACGTTGCGATGGGAGAGCCATTAGCCGCAATAAGCTGAGGTCCGCAGCCTGCTGCTAAACTGTCGGCTCCGGACGGGGGAAGGAGGCTCTTCTGGGAGCTGGAGTCGACCAAGACACGTCTCCCAGAGCGCGAGTCTTCTATGAAGAGCAGTTTTTCTTTGTCGCCAGCGGTCGCGGCCGCTACAGCACGCTGGCGGGGTCCGGCGCCAAAACGCTGATGGTAGAAACAGAGGTCCCGTCCGTGGTGTCGCTGTGCCGCGATCTTTGCCGTCAGCGAAGGATCGGGTACGTCGTGGCAGGTCAGCGGGGAAGTGGAAGGCGCCGCCGGCGAGGCTGGAACTAGGTCGTGATCGTGGAAAGTGCGGGTAGCCAGGAGAATACGATCCGCGTCCTCAGCCAGGGAGCGATAATCCTTCGTGCCCAGAAGCGGAGAGTTGGCGAGGCCGGCTCTCACGGCCGCCGGCAGCTGTCGGAGGAAGATGTGGGTGAAGAGGAATCCCCCGTCGTCCGGTCCGAGAAAGGATAGCATGTGCTCCATCAGTTCGAGAGCCGTACCGCCACCCAGGCCTGAGAGGGAGAGGAGCTTCTCGGCTCGCTCTGCGTCGGTGAGGGAATAACGCCGAAGAAGCAGCTCCTTAAGGGCGGCGTACTTCCCTCGGGTGGGTGGGTCCCGGAGGAGAGTCAACGCACGACGGGTGGCTAGCGGGTCGAGAGAAGCCACCACATGGTGATATTTCGTGTCGTCAGCCGAGATGCCACGAAGGGCGAACTGAGCCTCCACGTGCACGAACCACGACGGGGGATCGTGAAGCCAAAAGTCCGGCAGCTCGAGCGCCACAGCAAACGTAGCTGCAGCCGGAGGCAGAGAGCTGGCGGCTGCTGATGCATCCAGAGCGGAGTCGGCGCCACCATCGGACTGCAGCATGTTTGAGTCAGGGGTCACCAATGTGGAGGTAAACACAGACGACACGAGAGCTCTCGATAAACACTGCTCGTTTATTACTCATCACCACAGAACTGAACACTTTCCCTCCAAAACACAGCAACAACACTTCCTGAGAACTGGGTGTGAGTGGAGCCCTCCAGTGGTCCACCACAACATTAAAAAACATTAAAAAAAACAATAATTGCTAAAAGAAATTTAATTTGTAGTTCTAAATAAACTCTAAATGCATTTAGGACGTTTTTTACTCACTTTATGTCTCTTCCACGATGTTATTTCTCTCTCCAACAACATAGGTTACAATTAGATTAGCATGACAATTAGATCGCCTATGCAAATTAGGCGATGGTCATTTAACGACTTCTAGCGACTTTTAGGACAGCCAATAGCGATTTTCCTTACTGAGGAGTTGGCAACACTGAGTAGCGGAGAAGAGGCTTATGTATCTTATGTGTCTGTTTATGTATCTGTACGTTGAATAATATGCACTTTAAGGTGAATCTTTTACTCCAGACCTTCCCAAAGTGTGGGGCCTGCCCCCTAGGGGGGGGGGGGGCGCAGAGCCATTGCAGGGGGTGCGCGGCATGAAAAGGGAAAAGACAAAACAACGCTTGGACACTGCTAGCACGGGGTGCCCACACAAACGCAAAGCAGGAGATGAAGCATCGCTGAATATGTTTCCAAACCAACTTCATTCTAAGCCAAAGACTAGAAAATATGGTGAAGCATATCCCAAGACCCAGCAGTCTTAGCTAATTATAGGCCAATCTCCAACCTTCCTTTCATATCAAAAATCCTTGAAAGAGTAGTTGTCAAACAGCTAACAGATCATCTGCAGAGGAATGGTTTATTTGAAGAGTTTCAGTCAGGTTTCAGAGCTCATCACAGCACAGAAACAGCTTTAGTGAAGGTTACAAATGATCTTCTTATGGCCTCTGACAGTGGACTCATCTCTGTGCTTGTCCTGCTAGACCTTAGTGCAGCATTCGATACTGTTGACCATAATATCCTATTAGAGCGATTAGAACATGCTGTAGGTATTACAGGTACTGCACTGCAGTGGTTTGTATCATATCTATCTAATAGACTCCAATTTGTGCATGTAAATGGAGAGTCCTCTTCACACACTGAGGTTAATTATGGAGTTCCACAGGGTTCAGTGCTAGGACCAATTCTGTTTACATTATACATGCTTCCCTTAGGCAGCATCATTAGAAGACATAGCATACATTTTCACTGCTATGCCGATGACACCCAGCTCTATCTGTCCATGAAGCCAGATAACACACACCAATTAGTTAAACTGCAGGAATGTCTTAAAGACATAAAGACCTGGATGGCCGCTAACTTTCTGCTTCTTAATTCAGATAAAACTGAGGTTATTGTACTCGGCCCTGAAAAGCCTAGAAATATGGTATCTAACCAGATTCTTACTCTGGATGGCATTACCTTGGCCTCCAGTAACGCTGTGAGGAACCTTGGAGTCATTTTTGACCAGGATATGTCCTTCAATGCACAAATTAAACAAATATGTAAGACTGCGTTCTTCCATTTGCGCAACATCTCTAAAATTAGAAATATCCTGTCTCAGAGTGACGCTGAAAAACTAGTTCATGCATTTATTACTTCCAGGCTGGACTACTGTAATGCATTATTATCAGGATGTCCAAAAAACTCACTGAAAAGCCTTCAGCTAATCCAAAATGCTGCAGCAAGAGTACTGACAGGGACTAGAAAGAGAGAGCATATTTCTCCTGTTTTGGCTTCCCTTCATTGGCTTCCTGTTAAATCCAGAATTGAATTCAAAATCCTGCTCCTCACATACAAGGTCTTAAATAATCAGGCCCCATCTTATCTTAATGACCTTGTAGTACCATATCACCCTATTAGAGCACTTCGCTCTCGCTCTGCAGGCCTACTTGTTGTTCCTAGAGTATTTAAAAGTAGAATGGGAGGCAGAGCCTTCAGTTTTCAGGCCCCTCTTCTGTGGAACCAGCTTCCAGTTTGGATTCGGGAGACAGACACTATCTCTACTTTCAAGATTAGGCTTAAAACTTTCCTTTTTGCTAAAGCATATAGTTAGGGCTGGACCAGGTGATCCTGAATCCTCCCTGTCCAAGATAAAGACAATGTTGGATAACACCTCCCACCCACTCCATGACATGCTGGTCAGTCACAGGAGCACGTTCAGTGAGAGACTGAGATTACCAAAAAGCACCACTGAACGACACAGGAAATCATTCCTGCCTGTGGCCATCTCCCTGTACAACGCATCCACTTAACACACTGTTTGCTGCTACAGCTACACATGTTTCTTTTCCAACTATTTATTTATAAGTGACTTATGTATGTATGTATGTATATATATGTATATATTGTACTATTCTTAGTTAGCGTATTGTCTGTCTTGTCTTAATGTTGGTTTAAAATGGAGCACTGTAACAAAAAATAATTTCCCCCAGGGATCAATAAAGTATTCTGATTCTGATTCTGATTATGCTGCAATAGACGTAGGCTGCCGGGGGATTCCCATGATGCATTGAGTTTTTCCTTTCCAGTCACCTTTCTCACTCACTATGTATTAACAGACCTCTCTGCATTGAATCATATCTGTTATTAACCTCTGTCTCTCTTCCACAGCATGTCTTTTATCCTGTCTTCCTTCTCTCACCCCAACCGGTCGCAGCAGATGGCCGCCCCTCCCTGAGCCTGGTTCTGCCGGAGGTTTCTTCCTGTTAAAAGGGAGTTTTTCCTTCCCACTGTCGCCAAAGTGCTTGCTCATAGGGGGTCATATGATTGTTGGGTTTTTCTCTGTATCTATGAAGCGCCTTGAGGCGACTTTTGTTGTGATTTGGCGCTATATAAATAAAATTGAATTGAATTGAATTGAATTGAATCTTCCCTTTGGCTTCACCTGCACAAGTGCCAAGGTAGGTCTCCCCTGCAGAATTGGTTTTCCCTGCGTCGAGAGCGCTGGGCTCTCCAAATCACGGACAAACATTATCCCACATTCTAGATTTTTAGTTCACAAACACTTGTTGTAATAAATAAGTACTCCTGACATTTTGGAGACGTTAGCTCTTTATACAGTAAAGTTACAGTGGGATACAAATAATATCAGGCTGATCCTGCCAGGATTTGTTCCCTCGGTTCAAATCACGGACAAACAGTATCCCACAGTTGTTCATGTTTTTAAACCTATTTTGCACAGAGAGGCATTTTTTGAAAAATGTATTGATAGTCAGATATCTATTCATATTAATGTACAGAATTCACCTGCTTGCTGCTACTACTGCACATTCACCCAGTGTATATACTATATGTGTATATATATGTATATATATAATGTTCTTCCTCTACACCCCCCCCCCAATTTTTGCACATGTCGAGGAGCGTGTCAGGCTACATTTCACTGTGTGTTATACTTGTATAACTATGCATGTGACAAATAATAAAGAACCTTGAACCTTGATAGCAATGTTGAATATTATTACACAGGAAACAAAAACAACTACATGTAAAACAGGGTTTAATAGTTGTGCAATTTTCATTAGTTTTTATTTTTATTTAGTTTTGACTTCAGATTTTCAATTTTATATCAGTTTTAATTAGTTTTTACCAATTGTTTGCTAGTTTAGTTTAGTTTTTATTTTTTTGAAAATCCTTAGTTTCAGTTATAGTTTTGTTTAGTTTCAGTTATAGTTTTAGTTTTGTTTGCAATAATTAAGTGTAACAAAATCCCAGTTTCATCATATCAGTCATTCTCTTCTGCTTATCCTTGGGTATGTTGCTATTCCAGCTACCATACCCTGCACCCCGGACAGGTCGCCTATCTGTCGCAGGGCTAACACGCAGAGACAGACAACTCACATTCCCACCTATGGGTTCTTTAAATAAATAAATAAATAAATAAAGGAAGATGAACAACCATTGATACCAGGCAACTATAAAATGTATATCTTGGCCCCAATAAGACTATTAACTCTTGCAGCACCGGGTGTTCCTAATTTTGGTTCAAGTGAATTGATGAACTTTTTGAAGGCAATTGACTCACACAGTTATGTAGGTATCCCCGTCTTGTTGTCTCGGGATGCATCACGCTGCCTTGCCTGGGGTTAGCTTCTGTTTTCTGGGGATGAGGGTTGAGTGTGCTCCCTTACCTTCTCAAGGTAAGCTAGGTTAGCCTTCTTGTGTGAGCTTTTCAAGTGCACTTTAAGGTTTGTGGGATTTTTTTCCCTTGAGAAATGTCCCTCATAATTTGTCTCTTTCCACTACAAGACACTTGCTTCATCCAAAACACAGTCATATTCAAAGTAATCCCAAATTGGACTCTGGCGCTTTCTCCCGACTTTTCCTGACATGATTCTGCGCGTGGACGGAGCAGCAACACAGACGATTCGGCTAACGTACTGCCACCTGCTGGCATAATGAGACAGCAAGAAATAAATCTGGAAACTAAACTTCATTTTCACCCTTGACTATTGTATGACACGCACACATCAATGAAAACTAAACACATTTTTGCTATAAATTCAGTTAATTTTAGTTTTGTGAACACTCATTACAGTTTTAGTTAGTTTTCCTTTTTTTGTTTTTATTTTTATTTCCGTTAACGAAAATGTTTTTTCACTTCTAGTTTTCGTTATTTCGTTAGTTTTCGTTAACGATAATAACCTTGATGTAAAATAATTACACTGTGACGCCTCTGCCTTTCTAAATAGAGGGACAGTAACTGCGTGTGTAAATGTAAGCGTGTAAAACCTGAAGATAGATTAACAGTATTTTGTCTCTGACTATCTCCCATTCTGCAATTCATCTCCTGTAAACAATAACATGGCGCACAGCGTGACGTGGAAAAAGGCACATACCTTTAACATTGCGTGACGAACTCTGTGTAGCTGCCGTCATAGGCAACTCTCGCATTTAAGTTCATTTTATTAGATATGTAAGGTTGAAACAATTAGTAGTTGAAATATTAAGAAATAAGAAATAAATAAATAGTAATTCATGTTTGATGCATGTTAGATTTATATGTTTAAATGTGTTATTTGTGCTAATTGTGCAATTAGATAGGAACCTTTTCTATAGTTCCATCTATTGTTGCTAAGAGGGTATTTTTTGGCACTCACACTCGGCAAGCTAATTTGGGTCGTGTCCAAATTCATGGGCTGCATCCTCCTGAGGACCTGGCCTTCGCGGTGTACGTGGGCCGGGTCCTCAGAAGGTCGGGTAGGCCGGAAGTAAACGGCTGTGAAACTGGACGGTCTAGCCTTCTGATTAGCATCACCGCTGTCTCGGTGGAGTTTAATAAACTCAGCTGTCTGCTCCTTGCTATCTAAAATATAACAGGACACTGGCGTAAATTCTCGACTGTCTCATACTTCTGTTTAATCAGTTTTCTGTTTGACGTTTAGTCAGCTGTGTGAAAATCCAGGAGGATTAATAAAGTTTTATTTTATCTAATCTAATCTAATAACTTTAATCGCAGCCAAACCGATTGACTCACAAACAAACAAAACACTGAAAAAAGCCCAACAATAACATTTTAGGTTGTCTAAGTGACTTATATATTACGTTTAACCTGAGCAGCGAAAGTCCGCAGTGATCTGAAAATGATGTGCCGGGAGTTGTGCCGTTCTCGGCCCCATCAGTAACCCTCGAGCTCCCGGCTAGATATCGAGCTGGTGGGTAGCAGACGTCTCCGAAAACCGTCGAAGCACTTTTGCAAATATGCGATATCTTGATAAACCGAGCAGATATTTGATGTTTACACAGCTACTTTCTCGCCTGAAAATATGTTAAAAGTTTATTTTGTGACCCAGAAAGATTAGTATGAGTAATTTTAAAACTTAGTAGCGGCCGCCATTGTTGGAAACTGGAGTTTGGCTGGGCCGCGCTATGAATTCTGGGATATGGTAGGCCACGAAGGACACACCCGACCCATCCTTCAAATTCGGGGAAAAGGAGGACGCATTTGTCGGCTGCATTCGGAGGAGTCTACGAATTTGGACAGCCTTCGGCGCGTCGCTGTGACATAATCGGTCTACAAATGCGTCCTCAGGAGGATGCAGCCCATGAATTTGGACACGATCTAAGAGACGAGCCACGAGGTTTGCATGTCTACAGAAAGATAAATAAAAGAGTGCCTTTTTTGGACCTTCCCACGACGTAAAGATTAAAGTTTTATGAGTGAGGCCAATGAGGTAAATGTTTTATTTTGTTTATTATCGTTGTATGTAAATACGCTAGTGTTGCATGATATTCTAGTACAATTACCGCAGTGTGAGGTGTAATGTGTATTTTATTGATCATTTTGTTTTGGAATGTTTCATCATATATAATGCTTAAGGGCTTTATTAAGAATATTAATTTAAGTTTGTATTTCTTTTTAGTTGTGACGGCATTGTATCGGCTGTGGTTGAACATCATTACATGTTAAGGCATGTCGAAGAATCCTCCTGTCCGAAATAAATGTCAGCTAAAACGCAAAGAACAAGTTGAGCTTTATTAAGACTCGAGGGGAGTAACACTCTGTATTCCTCGTCCACACATAAACCCAAAAAAAGTTTTTAAAAATCTCAGTTTTCGGTGAATCCAAACGGCGTTTACGTGTGGACGAAACAGCTGCGTTTTCAAAATCACCCGTGTATGTGCGGACGCAGCGTAAAAGAGTTAGTAGTTTATTTTCTTACCACCTGCAGATTACTTGTATTTGCTTAATTGTTTACTAAATGTTTGAGGTGTGAAATAAACCGCAATGGAGCAAAATATGGGTGTGTGTGTGTGGTTGGAGGATGTGTTTGTGCGTGCGTGCGAGTGTGCGCGCGAGGGGGGGGGGGGGGTATTTTTCTTGTAAAACAAAGGGGGGGCCCAGCGAAAAAAGTTTGGGAACCACAGTTTTACTCAAACCATGAAGCACTGTGTAGCTCTGTGTTTTGAAAAGTGCTATACAAATAAAGTTATTATTATCATGATTATTATTATTATTATAAGCACTCTGTGGCTGAACACTTGCTGTGCAGACCTCGAAAAAAGGGCCAAAACATGTTGGCTAGCTGCATCTGCTAATTATATGTCAAAAAGGTGAAAGAACATCACAGTTTCTCGAGGGTAGCGACAGTTCACAGCGTGCACAATCCGAGCAAAGATGACATTTCAACCAAAACACATTTGGCAAAGCAAACTAATAGCACTTTAACATATTTTCTCGTAGGCTGTGATGGATGGCTACCTCCTTTGTAACCTATTTTTGCAAAGGAGGTTAGGCAGCACGGCGTCACCAGCAGATTGCAACACGATTCTGCCCACTAACCTGAAAATAGAAAGCAATTCTTATGTTTGGATATTCCACCTTAGATGTGCAAAGGCAGTCATAAATACAGCAGAGTTCTCTGCATTTAACTCTTAAAGAAAAGAAACGTGACAAATCCATTGATCCACTTTGTACAGCCCCCACTCCCCCCCCAAATGAAAAGAAATCCTCAGACACATTTTTAACTTCATCTCCTATCAAAGAGGCCCAGATTGCAATCTGCTACACAATATGTTTTGCTCCATTTTATTACCCACATAGATAAACCTCATGGATGGAACACAGGCCTATGAGTAATGAAGGCCCCCTCCACATAACAAGATCCTACCCTCCGTATGCTCTTCGTCTTCTCTCTGTCTGCAGCGGCCATGAGTTTAGCTGGTCATTTTCCTGCTTTTCTTTCAAAGGAACAGACCTGCACAGATGTTGTAACAGCACATAATCAGGTTTTAGCACTTGAAAGCAAGAGTAAGTAATTAGAAACACATTTCCTAACTGATAAACACACAGAGTGTGCGTATCACTGGGTACATTGAGTAATATAGCAGTGCAGCAAACAGACATGTTAAATGGACATAGTAACTGAGCACAAAATGCAGGAACTGTCTTTTGTTGGCATCTAGTATTATTGTTCCTGCGCATACTTCTTTTCAGATCAAGTTCTGGTACATTTTTAAGCTCACTTGCATGCACAGCATGTTTAATATCCACAGATTTCTAATCGTGCTAATTTGAGGGGACTGCAAGTCATTGAGGTCTGCTTTGTTTTCTTGTTCTGCTGTGAAAGCCAGTCTGTTTTCAGGTTCAGCTACTCGACTTAGTCCGTGACATTTGCATCCTCAATTTGTTATTTAGTCCAGTTTCCTCTTCCACTAGCTGCTGCACAGCTCGAAAGCAGAACGTTTCCACCCCCATGATTAAAAGTCAAGGTGTCCTTTCAGCAAATGCTGCGTTTTTTTCTTTCCAAACATACCTTTGCTGATTGTGGAAAAATGGCTCAATTTCAGCTTCATCTGTCCACGGCCCAGCTTTCCAAAACAACTCTGCTTTCCCAGATGTTGCCCTGCACACTTTAGTTTTTGACTTTTGTCTTGATGCCACAGGCAAGGTTTCCTTCTGATGACTGTCCCAATGTACACCATACATCAATTCTGCACAGCTGAATGTTGCTGGAAGCCCCTCCCATGCCAGTTCAACCTTCCTGCAGCTCCCATATGCAGTCATATGGGAGGTTTACTTTGCCTCTCAGCCCACCAGACATGCTGTTTTATCTCAAAGTTTTCTTTCAGATCTTCTTTCGACTTCCACAGTTTTCCTTTCCACAATTTCATAATTGCATTTTGAACAGAGGAGATTCAAAGCTGGAAACACTTTGATATCCTCATACATTATAGCTTCATCCCCAAAAACAGAACACTCTTTAAAATGGTCACAAAAACAGAATGCAAATCTCCATAACCTCATATAACCCTACACCTCACGTGTACCTAGAGTTGACTGAAAGAAAATATATTAATTGTTGAAAATGCAACACTCGTCTTCTTTGGAAACCACACTCTTTGAGGGGAGCCTTAACTTCTGAAGATTTGAAAGCAAAATGACTTCTTTCAGTACATAGCCTGCTGTTGGTATTGTCTTGCAAGAATACGTAAAACCTTCCATTTTGCATCAGCTTTGATGCAAAACATCTTTTCCAGCAACCAGGCAACTCCCAAAGAAACACTTGGTGGGCTCCTCTCTTCTTAGCCTGGAAGAAGATCAGATTTAGACTGGCCTAACCTCTGGACAAGTTACCTTGTCCAGCCAGTCCATCTTAAATGAGCTCAGGTTTAGAGAAGGAAGCAGTGTTTATGGATCTTTATTTTGTGGTTTTCAACAAGTATTTTGAGATTCAGTGTTAATTTCCTTCTTCTTTCATGCACAGATTGCCTCTCTTTTTGAATTCTCTTAATCCTGATGATCTTATTATGATCTGTAGGTAGATCATGAAAAGTGATGATAGGGAATGTTGTTGATGTATTCACCTGCAGAGCAGAAGTCTGCAGGTCAACTAAAAATATTGACTGGTGGTGCATTATACACACCAGCCCTGATTTGTAGGCAATCGTTAACTTCAAGACTTGATGTTGGATCCAGTTGTTAAGAGCCAGGGACTACTGAGTGTTGCCAAAGGCTTGAGGAGTCTAATCACTTCTTATTTAGGCTGACCTACCTTACAATTTAATTAAGGCCTGATAAGTTAATTAACTTCTGTGTTTGTGCATTAATATATCAATTGAAGCTGAATTTATTAAGAATAAAACAAAAATTACACATCGGTTACATCTATTTTAAGAAGCAGAATCACTTGTAAATCAGATTCATGTTTGTAGCAAATTAATTATCTATACTAAGATCATGGCACATCATCTGGAAATATAGAGGAGAACACCCACACACAT
Source organism: Diplotaxodon limnothrissa (assembly GCF_057381915.1). Taxonomy (NCBI): domain Eukaryota; kingdom Metazoa; phylum Chordata; class Actinopteri; order Cichliformes; family Cichlidae; genus Diplotaxodon; species Diplotaxodon limnothrissa. The sequence goes on from NC_140596.1 coordinate 26,646,185, forward strand.
TCCCAAGATCAAAATAAAAAGCGAGACCCTTAACAAAAAGTATATAACACCAAGATAGATGCAGTTCTCAGTGGAATTGGAAAGAAAAAGGGGTAAAAATACAAATGAATTCTCTACTGAAGCATGCATTTTACAGTAACCTGACACTGAGGTAGCAGGCTATTGCTCTTACATTCTTGCAGAGAACTACAAAAAAGACCTTGGTTTGATTTTAAACCACTCAGTGAAAAGCATTCTACAGCCAGCTAAAGCTAAATCAAGGCCACTGGTGGAGCTTGGCAAGCACCTGCTTTGCTTTCCCAAATGGCTGATTGCATCACTGGGGAGATGTTTGTCTCTGGCTCTTCTCCAGATGGGGACAGTTGTGCTGCTTACGGTGCTGAAGGTATTCACCAGCTGGCAGGCTACAGCAAACAGACCTTGTCAGATGGTCGGTTAACTGGTCAGCAGATCTCTCTTTCCCTTCACTTCTCAGTTCTGTCTCTGCTCAGTTTATTGTGGGACTTTTGATTTAATTTGTGGTGTATTTATGTAGAACCAGGGGCAATTCTAGGATCAGAGCTTTGGGGGTGCTTAGCACCCAGAGAGCTGCCCAGCCAGGCAAGATAAACTTTACTCGTCACGATGATACTTCTTCCCTGTCTCTGTTAGTCCCTGCATCCTTAAACGTCTCCAGTTGTCCCGAGTTTCCTCTGACTGTCTCCTTGGTGCATTTAAACCCCTGTTCCTCCCTGTCCCTGTTGTCTTCATCTCTGTTATCAGTCATCATAATTTTACCATTACTGTGCAAGTCTGCAAATTTCTTTATTAAATCATTGGATTCTTAAATTTATCAAGTCTCTCTCTGCCTGGGTCCTCGTCACAAAACATGACATCATTGTTTTGTACATTTTAACACAATTTAATCCCCACATTTGTGAAAGAAAAAAGCCCTTTTTTTAAAATCTGTAACAAAACAATCAAATCTGATAAAGATTATTTAAATCCTGCAAAAGAAGAATGGATTGGAATAAAAACAAATACATATGGTAACCTTAATTACTGTGGGAAAATGATGAATGATGATCATAGTGAGTAAGAAGTAAACTGAGTGCATTTTCTGGACAGAGATTCACTTTTAATATGTATGTATAATACAATAGATACATAAAAATACACTCCAAAAATAGAGTCCTTGAAATGTAGAAAATATTGATAAAAAAAAATGGAGGCAACTTTGCCTATGGTACAATGTATGAAAAGATCTTTACTGCAGATACTACTATGGCTCTGCAGATTTTTTTCTTTTATTTTAACCTATGTCGCCTCACATTGAGGTTGGCAAATCACTTTTTGGTGATCAACTGTCTCAAGCAGTTTAACAGTTTCTGTTGTGCCTGTCGCTATTCCCTGTCTGTTTCCTTACCTGGTTCTTCCTGACCTTGTACTTTCTCCACACGTTCCCCTCTTCCCTCTCTCCTTCTTTGGACTGACAATCATACACAAATAGATTGTATTCAATTAGATGAAAAATTACATTAATATGAAAAAAATACTATTAAGATCACTAATAAAAAGTCCTCTCTCAGTGTACTTTCAAACAAAGGGCAAATAACCAAACCACAAGTACATCTAATAAAAGATATATCCAACATTATCCTTTATTGATGGATCATTTGTTCTTACACTTTTACCTGAATGTTGCTCCTGGGTTTAATATCGGCACATGCACATATGACAAAATAACCAGCTTCTCTCATTCCATTTCAAACAGGACAGTGGTAACAACAGCAGGCTACAGACAATTTTAAGTTTCAGATTTTAAATAGGCTATAGGGCTTCGGAGTTGACGTCACGCCGCAATGCATTGTGGGAGCGCAGCTCCATTTTCGGGGTCTACGATCCAAACAAATACACTGTATTGGAACGGCGACTACGACAAGAAACATGCTTAAAAGCAGCTCGAAAGAAAACGGACGGTATAGAGATCGATTGCGTCCAGAGGCGAAGCAGCGGTATTTGAAAAAAATAGAGTGCATCGCAAATCTGGACCCATACGACATACGGCAGTGGAGTAAAGACCCAGACGACTTACCGCCACTGTCCTACCCCGATATCTTCACCTATCTTGTTTGTGGAGTAAGTGCTTACACTGCGAACCAGTTTCGTAATTACAAGTCACTGGAGGCGCATATCCAATTTACAAATGGCTGGGTGCAAGATTTGGCTATTTTCAAGCCGCCAAAATCTGAGTACGTCGTCATTCATACCAAGGTAAGTCAGCTGGAGTGCATCGAGTGACATAGCCATTTTCCACCCCCCACCATAATTAATGTTAAATCTTTATCATTGAACTGTTAAAATATCGTTATCATATTATGTGCCCATAATTGTATAGTAGATGCAAATTAACACATTGATAATCGGGCAAATTATTAACGCCAATCAGTGTCCTCCCTGTCTCATTTCATTTATTGTCTTTACATCAACCTTGTCCTTGCATGTTACAGGTACTGCACTCCCAAAGATTGAATGAACCTGCATTACGACCATGGGTAATTGTAAGCACCACAGGGAAGGTCGAAACTGCACACTGCACCTGTATGGCCGGAGTTGCTGAGACCTGCACCCATGTCGCTGCACTTCTGTTTAAAGTGGAGGCAACAGTGAGGATACGTGGCACAAAGACAGTCACAGATGAACCAGCCTACTGGGTTTTGCCGGGGAACACAACCAAGATACAGCCAGAGGTTGGCCATAACATTGACTTTACATCTTCAGCAGCACAAAAAAAGACTCTTGATGAAAATATAAACGGACCGTCTGTGGTGAAAGGCAGAAGAAGCCGTCCTTCAAAAAGAAAGATTCCCTCTGCTACGTTTGAGGAGTTGTCACCAGTGTTAGACACACTTCAAAAACACAATAAAGCAGTGTGTTTGTCTGGATTGGAGAAATACTACACATCACACACTGTACAGTCATCCACATTACCACTGTCTCTGGCGTGTTTGCACAGCACAGGTGCACAGTCCCTTGGCCTTACCGAGCTACAACTGCACTGCGTAAAGTACATAAACACAGCTAAAGTAACTGAAGAACAGGCAGAAGCTATTGAGGAACGCACAAGACTGCAACACAAGAGCCCAGAATGTTTTTTGTCAGAAGTGCATTGAAATATGTATAACTTGATTTCAAACGTGCAGCACTTACCATGTACCAATTGTCAAAGTGTGAAATAAAGAGTGCAAAGCAGTTATTTGTTATCTTGCTTTTATTATAACGTAATTTTAGTGAAACAAAGAGTCCAAAGTGATGATAAACTTTCGCTTATAGTATACAGGTACAGAAATGGTTACATAACGCAATGTCAATGTGTTCATACAGTCACACATACAAAAAACTAAAAAGGTTTTCCTTTTTTAAACAATTATTAATTAACAAGTACAAGTCTCATGTGTGCCTGGTTTCACTACCACACTGGGGCACATGTTAACCAAAACACAACACACCCTCACAATTTTATCAAGGAAGGTAACGTCTTCACCCTCACATGGAAGAAGAGAACGGATTGGCATGGTAGTGTGTAGCATTTTGAATTTGTTGCGCAAACTGCCAATTACTCGTTCAACATGGATTCTTAGGTGTGCAATGGCTCGTGTATTTTCTATGTCCTTGGCATCTAGTTGACAGAAGCCCCTTGTAAATGCTGGGATCTTTACCTCCGCACACATCATTCCCACCGCATCTCTGATGTCAAAGCCTCTGTCAGCCAAAACTACATCCCCTGGTAACAGCTTGTTAAGTATGCCACATTGCTCTGTGATGTGTTTATCTGATGCACGGCCCCCCCACCCCTTAGAAATGAATGAAATTGCACCTTGTGGAGTAATCCCGATCAGATATTTCATGGTGTGTGTACCCTTGTAGTGTGAGTACGTTTGAGCACGAGCCTTTAAATTAGATGGTCGTTCTGTACGAATTTCAAAACAGTCTACAATGATGGCTACACGATTTCCAAAAGTGTCCGTAAATTGTGGTGGCATTGTTGCTTGCAAACAGTGCCTCTCTGGCCAGTGTACAAGTATTCCAAAGCGAGCATGCAACACGTCAATTGTATCAGAAAAGACAGAAGAAAGAGTTTTGTAGGAGACATTGAATAGATAACTAAGATGCTGGACAGGAAGATCAAGTCTAAGTCGCATAAGTGTGAGTAAAAGCATTTGGAAATGCGACAGTTTCTTTGATGCTGGTAGGAAAGCTTTTACATTCTCGAGCACGGACATAAAAATAGCAAAACAAGTAAAACCGGTGTAATATTTCACTTTTTCCGTGTCACCCTTTAAAAAGTTTTCATTCAGCTCTGTCTTGTCCAACTTTGATTTAAGCTTTCTGTTCTCCTCCAGCAGCCGGTTTATTTCTGCTCTGCTCTGTACACAGTGCACACAATCATTTGTCAGTTGTTGATCTTCTGTCTGTTTCTCTCTGATATCAATGTTTTCTGCATCAGCACCCGTTACCTCTGCTTCTACTTGTCCAGCACAAATTTGTCCCTCAGCCAAAATAACAAGGTTGTTATGGTGTTGCTCTTCGGTGGTGTCCATCTCTGGCTGCTCTTCTGTGGTAACTTCTGCTGAGGCTTCACCTTCACACTCTGCTGCTCCATTGTCAAAGCCTGTCCAATAAAAAGAGTGCAAATACACAAGGGAACTTTTAAGTGGTTTATACATTAAGGCCGTATGAATACTCAAAAATGTTTGTGTTAATTGACTAAGATCAACTTTTAAAATAAGAGACTGTGGCTGGGGGTGCGGTTGTCGTTTACCTCCAAATAGTACTTTATTTTGTTGACGTTGTGTTCGCCTCCTGTGACGGTCTGAATGTGATGTTCGGATTTCGGAGTGCCCCATGTGTAGCGTTGGTACCCAGTCTGGATTTGTTTGATCCATTTCATAGGCAGGCTTCCCTACAGTTGTGCGAAACAATTAGCGAATCGTTACATAGCACATATGTCTGCAAAGTCACTCCATTCGATGTTTGATCACAATTTCTATAACTTCCGAGACCATCAACGGTAATATTATTCAGCTATAAAGTGTGATAAGAACATATTTAGAACTTACCGGAATGAAAATGTCGTGAGCACACCAGCTGATATCTGGAGACGTAACAGAACTTGATATCAGCTCGTCTCACGGCTGCTATCCAGGCTAGACGCCTTCGTTTGGTAACATCCGATACATGAGCTCCTTCACGTTGCTTCCAGGTTGGGAAAGCATAAAAAGACAATCCAACCTTATTCCCGTGCCGGTCGTAAGATCGAACATTGCAGCCGAGCACACAGCAAGTACGAACCATGGCTATGCTATCGCTCCTAGCTTAGACCCCCAAAATGGTGAATCGGGCCAAAATCCTTTCCACGCCCACCCCCGTGACATCACGCTCCGAAGCCCTATATAAATGTCAATGGGAGCAACAGGACGGTCAAATGTCGCTGATTTTACTACACGAGGACGAATTGCAGGGTAGCAAACATCGTCGGAAAACACGTTTTCAACACTGCAGGTTACCTGGGTGTAATGTTTTTCAGCTAAAAAGAAACATGGCCTGACTCCTACCTAACTATATAAAGAGTAACTGAAGGTTAAATGCAGCTAACATGTCCTGTTTTAAGCCAGGCACTTACACCTCCGCTCCGCTGCGTCTCAGCCACTATCGCTCTGGCTGGTGATGCACGAATCATGAACGAATCGTTCAAGACTCGAGAATCACTTTACTGACTCATGAATCATGAATCACAAGCCCAACTGACTCACCCGTGTTGCTGTTAGCAAACTAATTTCATTAGTAGAAATATATCTGGCTTGTAATTAAAATTATGGAGAAAAACACAACATCCAGTATCTTAACAAAAGCATTTCTGCTCTAAACTGGAAGAAAAAACCCTGAGTAGAAGCTCACATCAAGACAATAGCTCCTCGGTTCACAGTAGCATCGCTCTGCTAACATGCTAACAGCACATTTGAGCTACTCACCCCCTCCTTTCCTGTGCTGAATCGTAGTGTAAGCGAATCACTCAGGACTCACTAACCCTTCCCTTCCTGAATCATAGCAAACGAATCACTCAGGATTCACTCACCCCTTCCCTTCCCGTGCTGAATCATAGCATGAACTAATCACTCAGGACTCGCTCACCCCCTCCCTTCCCGTGCTGAATCATAGTGTGAACTGTTAAGGTTCAAATATTGAGGAAGGAGAGTACAAACAACCATGGTCCAAGAGCTTGGTCAAACAATTGATTTTAATGAAATACACGCGTGGGGGGACCAGCTCCCTTCGCAGACAGCGCTGATCTCAGACGAATCAAAGCATAAGCATATATTTTATACCATCAGGGCTTGAATTTAATGACTCCCCCTCATGCGTCATCAGATACAATATATGCATACGTCAATTCAAAACCACAATGACTTTTAACACAGTTTGAAAAGGAACATTGTCTCTATCTTCATGGCAGATGTTTCCTGTCAACCTTTTGACTACCGCTTCTCCAAACCCGCAGTTACAAGTCAACATGATTAACCTCTCACCTATAAATGATTCTCTCTAACTGAGTGTGTGTGTGTGCGTATGTGTCGTCCTTAAATGCTCTCTCATCTCACCCGTTGCACTTCTGAATCACTCAGGACTCGCTCACCCCCTCCCTCCTGTGCTGAATCATAGCGCGAACGAATCACTCAGGACTCGCTGTCGCTGCAGAATTTCAGTCAGGTTGATGTCTGGACTTTGACTGAGCCATTTCAACACACTTCATTTTGCAGCCATTCTGCTGTGCCTGAGATCGTTGTCCTCTTGCATGTCCCAATGTCAGACAAGTAAATGGCCTTGCATTGACTCCAGATCAGGGTGGAAATGGTGGATCTACAGGTGACTGTTCCAGAAATCTTGTGGTTTGTTCAAATGAAACTTTGAGAAACCTAACCCCAAAAAGATGATTTTGTTCATCTGGCTGTAGCGTTTTCAGTGGGAGAAGCATTTCATCGCTCATCTAATTGACTTCAGTCTCAGCTGACTGCAGGCTTCCCCAACGCTATGTCCAGATGAACAGAATCAACTTTTTGGGATTTCCTTACCTGAATGATCGAGCATGCATCACGACATTTGTGAACCTGAGCTGTGCTGCATTTTTTTTCTAAAGAAAAAGAGGCTTTCTCCTGGCAACCCTTCCAAACAAACCACACATGTTCAGCCTTTTTCTAATCGTACTGTTATGTACTTTAGCAAGCAAACAGGGGACTGCAGAGTCTGAGATGTAGCGCTCATTTTTTTCCCCTCCCACTGAACATTGTAGTCTGACCTTGGTTTGAATGTGCTGGGACGTCCACTCTTGGAAAGACTGGCAACTGTCTTCAACGTTTTCCACTTGTAAATAAATTGTTCTCGTTATAGAATGACTGTTGTTGGCAGTGTCCTTAAAACCCTTGCTAAACTGAAGAGCAGCAACAATTGTTTCTCTAAGAAAACCTCTGATGGCTTTGCTGTTTCACATTGTGTTAACACACCTGAATGCTCCAGACGAGAAAACTGCTAAATTTCTGCTTTTATGGAGGTGCTCACACTTGACGATCAGTTACTGTATCCTGGTGCATTTGATTTTTAGCACCTGGGTGCTACTTATCCTGTTGATATGGAAGCAGAAAGGATGTGCTTAGTTCTTTTTACAAACTGCTTCTGAATGTTGTGATGGATTTATTTAGCAAAAACATGTAGTTTTTCATCTAAAAACGTATTTATCTAATTTAAGACTTGTTAAAGACCTTTTTTTTTTTTTTAAATGTCATGGTACCTTAAGAATAAAATAAAAATTTTTTCATATAACTATCCATTCGTCCATTCACTTCTACAAGGACACTGCTTACTGTAGCCTCATCACTTTGTACTCTGTCTGACCAAGGCAATACATTTTAGAAAAAAAATCTATCATTAATGGAAATCTGATAAAGAAGAATACATTTGTAGGCCAGTAACACCACCGTACATCTAAAAGAGCCACGTGACGCTTTGAATATTCCCTCCCAGGTGGCCACTGGCCTGTATAAGGTAGGACTGTGGTGGCCGTACGCTTTGTGCAAACTACATTCACATTTGATAAACTCAACAATTGCAGTCGTATGTTTTTTTTTAGCTGCATGTAGAATATGTGTCCAGACTACAAGGACATTGGCAGGATAGCAAAGTAGACTTACAGAGAAATTGTACAGGTAGGTACAAGAAAAACACAAGAACAAACAGAAAATGCTTGGATGAATGATTACTTTGGCTACGTATGATCTCAGCCTTTGAAGCTATAATGGTCTCACTAAGGCTTTGGTTAGGCTATGTGCGCCTTCTAATAAAGACAGTTGAAGCTGGGAAGTTTATAGAGCATTTTGTCCTGCTATATTAATTTAGGATGGACAAACAACTTTCTGCATTTATGTTGATTACAACCAAAAATGTAAAAAAAAAAAAACCCAAAAAACAAAACTATTTAAATAAAATAAAAAATAAAATACAACAATAACAGCCACATAGGCAATGACAGCATGCCAAAATAATAATATAAATTATAAAACAAAATAAAAAACAAACAAACACATTTATTTCCTTTTTTTATTGCAAATATGTCTACAAAAACTAGGAATACAGATAGAGATATAACAAGTATGGTTAAGTAAGTTCAGTTGCAATGCAGAAGAAAAAAAAAAATACACATTCTGGTGCTTTGTGCCATATTTTGGATCAAAGTTTGTTCCCTTTTCTGAAGACTTACATTCACTAGAAAATACACAGAGCAAAAAACAGTCCAGTACCACCAAACTCTAACAAAATCTAATATTAGAACCCGTGGAAGCGCAATCGTGGCTTAACTCGTAAGTATTAATACATTTATAAACACAGAGACAGACCATTAACACATAGGGAGTGGAAACAAAAAGAACTTATAAAGAACAAAGAAAGAAAGGAAAACATAAAAATAAAAATAAAAACCAAAAGTTATACAAATAAATGTAAGTTTGAAACTTTCAATTGTACTTGACTAATGTGATACATAAATACAGACAGGACAAGACGTATGATAAAGATGTAAAAATGCAAATGCGATTAAAGTTTGTTTTTAAACATTTTTTATGGTTTACAAAAAAAAGTGCTTAGCAACATTGCATCTGCAGCTTTCAGAGGAAAAGCTGTTATATTCTGATTCTTTGGAATTCATAAATGTTAATGGCGGCACACAGAGGAGGATCAGATAAAGACGGCAGAATCTATTTGGGTGCATTTTCATTTTTGAAATATAATGTAATCAACTAATACGCTTCAGTATTCCTAATGAATCACAATCAGAGTTTTTCAAGAAATAACCTCTGAGGACATTGGGCAGGCCAAAGTGCGATCAGCTTTCTGTGCTCCATCTGCCAGAAAATGATTTTTTTTGTACCACTGCGCCTTAAAAACATGGTCCATGAATTCATTACCGTTTCTACACAAATGCATTGTCATTATTTAGTTGCCCAGCTATTTATTTATATTTCCTCTTGTTAACAAAGCTTTTGATTATGACCTTTAAGGTTATAATCAGAGTATATTTAAATGTGTGGGCAGAAATGTACTATATGCTGCATATAAAAAAAAATGTGTATATATATTTTTTTCTTTCAAATATAAGAAATGACCCTCACAAGGCTCTTAGTTTCGCGAGGAGTGCCTCTACATCTGACTCTCCATTGGTGCCACAGCTGCTCACTGTGGGACTAAAGGAGGATGACTGGAAGGCTGGAGTTCCCGCGCTTCCTGTGCCAACCTCCATCTCTTTTTCGGTCGCTTTAACTCTCTCCAACACCCTCTCTCTGTCCGGCCCATAGCCGTGACCCGCCACGTTCCTGTAACCGCGGCCCGACTCTGAACCCACAGCAGCTTTGGCTCTGGCTGCAGATGGATGGCTCTCAGACTCATTATGGGCCTCCCGGGCAGAGGGAGCTTTCACCGCCGCTGAACTCGCATTTATATTCTGCCGAGAGCGAGACCTTTGTAAAGGTGCCTTGTTGTTTTCTGCGAGTGAAAAACAGAGACAAAGCAGTGAGCACAACTATGAGAATGAGGGAGAAGAGGGTGATGCGTGACTGACACGTTAAATGAATGGGAGCAAGGAGGTTAATCAGATTACAGATTAAATTACAAGCAAGCCACAGAGAAGCGGCAAAAGCAGGCGAGCGATGAGAAAATAGAAAGTCAGGCGATCCAGCGAAACACGAAATGATGAAATAAAAGAAGTTAGGAAGTAATAAAAACAGTTTAGTAAACAATTACGCATGCAAAACAAATTACATACATACACAAGAGGTCGCACTGCTAGTCTGTTAGAATCGACATACTCTCACTGATGAGACTGAAGTTTCTGCAGTACACTCTGGCACAAAGCCAGCTCAGCATGATGAAATGGATATGGCTGATCAACCACAACAGAAACTCAATAACATTGTATGTTGCCCTTTTTTCCAATCTCCTAGTCTCCCCCCCTTGCACGACACCCTCCCACCCAGCTTCACCTCCCCTGATTCTACCATCATCATCCATTCTCCTTCCTCTGCTCTTCATCTCGGCTCTCTGCTCCGGCACTTGTCCTCTTCATCTTTCTTATTCTTTAAAACACATTCCCAGGCAGACAGTGGAACAGAGCAACGCCCAGATGCCAAGATCAGACCTACGTTCTGAATTATAATCCCTCTGAGTAGATCTTAGACTTCATCATCAGTATGTGCGCGCTGGAAGGAGAGGGCAAATCCATATTCATGTGACCTTGAGTGTGAGGCTGAGAGGAGTGGCGCGAGGAAAGACACCGCCGCATTTAAAGTTTCCTGAGCCTGAAATGTCTGGCAAACAGGAGTCAAACACAGCAGAGCAGAACAGAGCGACCCGCTCTGTCAGCCAATCGGTAATGAGTTTGGAGCGTGGCCAGTCAGTCATGACAGTGTGTTTTATGGGCCAAGCTGACGAATGACAAGGAACGTCCCTGAACACAACCTCTGACAAATAAATAAGGATAAAGGGAGGAAAGAGAGCAGACAAGAAGGAAGCGACTGCAATATTAAGGAAAGAAAGTCAACGTTGGCACTCGCGCACACACAAACACACGTTGTTACGTTCACAACAAACCTGTTAGGCAAACAAGAGGCAGTGGGTGACTTTAAAAGGAGGAACTGAGTAGAGTGTTTCGCGTTGCTTGCTGTGATTGAACATTTAACACAGCTGAAAATGCAAGTCTCCTCTCATTATCTGACCCTTTTTGCGCCATCTTCCTGTTGTAGCAGTCTAACTTGCAACAGATGACAATTATTTCCCACTGCTGATCCTTTTTGCTCCACAATTTCCCAATCATGTCCTGTTTCTCTGTCCTCCCCCTAAAAAGTGCATCAGCTACACCCACCCTGTCTGTTTCTCTCTACTTAGCGATGCCCCCCTCTTTAAAGGAAACGCTTGTTTCCCTTAAAAGCGCCGCTCACAGATTCAGAGCTGATGCTGGGAAAGTGATCAGTTCTGTAATAAACTATTTGCATTTTGATATCTTGTTTACACTTTAGCTTAATCTCAAATTGAGGCCGTTTCTGTCACGAAAAGCAACACGGATGGGATTATTATCACACGTCGAGTGTGACAAAATGTCAATCTTTGAATTTACATTCATTTTAACACGTATTAGCATTTAATTATTTTCAGCTCTGCATGTAGCCTAAATTACTTATGAAAACCACATACTGACTGGAGTACAAAATGCTGTTTCGATACATATACATTTACACTTCAAAAAGAAATGAAGAAACCCCACACTTGAATAAGACCTCTTATCCAAAAGTGCATTTCTCTTCTCCCTAACAGGGCCTTGGCCTTTAGTGGTGAACATGATCAAAGTGCTGGCAAGTTCAGTTTCTTCTCAGTCTGTCTGCCTGTGACACCTCGCTGCCCCTTCCTTTGAAGCCTCGCTAGCTTCTCAACATATGCCTTCATCTAAGCTGTAAAACATGTCTGAGAGATGTAAAATATGTCTCATCTTCCAGGTAGCACTCCTTTAACCAACAACTGACAAAGGCTGTACAGGAGAACTAGTCAAGCAGAATTTTAATCGAAATCGCTGCTCTGGATCGTCAAGGAATTCAAAGACAAAACTGTCGTCTTTTATTGAACACATGCCTGTGATGGTAGAGGTGTGAATTTATCCTTCTCACACCATCAAATATGGATTAGCTGCGTGATGTGCAATTAGATATAAAAGATGGTTAGTGTACTTTAGTACGCAACATACTCAGGATAAATCCCACATCATTATGACAGGTCTCGGACTGAACTTTGGTGCCAAGTGACACTGATCTAAGTGATATTACTGCGATACATGATTAGACTCTGATCTGCTGACTCAGGATTCACTACAGGCTTCATAAAGCTTTTTCCACCCCGATCACATACGAGGACACACTTTGATAAAAATGCTTCTGTTACTTCAACACAGTTACATCCACGTCGGTACATTGTTACAGCAAACCATGCAAACCTCCCCAGAAATGTAAATACACATCACCATCACTGCAGCCTGCACAGGAATAAATACCTCATCAGCTTTTGCGACCTATGCATGCTGTGTCGTAGGCTCTATGTTAATATTATAATTCTGGCGTTAGTATTTCTGAGCTATGCACTTTTTCCTAAATCTTGGCCACTGGGCATTTTTTTAGGGTAGAACAGTAGAGAAGTAGGGAGAGAGCAGTGAGGAATGGCACTGAGAAAATGGTCCAGTGCAGACTCGAACACAGGCCCGCTCAACCTTTCAGCGCCCGCTCACCTGCTACTGGACATTATTCACCTCAGTTTTAAAATGCAGCTCTTCGAACACTAAATGGTTACATGTCCTTGTAAGCAAAAAGCTTCTTTCTTCAGTTATTGTCTTCAACCAGGAGCCATTGCAAGCCAGCAGCATTTTTACTGTGTGGTTTTTGTGAAATAATAAGCTGGTGAAGCTAAAAAGCTAAAAAGTGAAACGGAGTGTTGTCTGGTACTTACACAGAGCTTTTCTATTTCTGCTAAGCACTTTCTTCTGTAATGACTGAATTGTGAAGCCACGGTGGCGGTTTCCAACACCTTTGACGTCACTGATGGAGGCAGAACATATTGAACCAATGTTTGAACTTGGGTTTTGGCCTGTGTATTGATAGAGCACCAATACAGCAGCCCATACTTAGAAGTTCATCTTCACACCTTAATGTCAAACTACTTCGTTAGAAAGCTTTCACAGTGAAATATAATAAAAGAGCAGGAGAGGTATTCTTTTCTTCCACTGGCAAACGGCAACACAAAAGAAAACACATTTCTTCATGAAAGCTCATTTGCGGCGTTTATGTTCGGTGCTGATGCAGGTAAACATTTATTCACTTCTTTCCTGCTTCTGGATTGTCGACATTTGAAAAAGAAGGTAGGAGCAACACTGAGGCTTCTGAGACAGAAAGTGCTCACCTGTCTTTCACTTTTTCGCACTGTTAAAGCTAAACTGACACCATTGTAGTAATAAACTCATCAACATCAAGAGGTGTTAAGAGATTGGAGCAAAACTGAACATTTGAGAAAGCCTAAAGAGTGGTATTTTCCAGGGAGTCAACCATAAACACAGCACTAAACCAGCAGTCTATCACAGTCCTCAGTCCGACGCCATCCTTTAGTCTGCTTGAAGGCAGAACGGAGAAGAAAAACTGTTCAAAAATGACAATAAAAGAGCTGGCAGACTGAGTGTGTTGTGCCTTTTCGCTCTCAGCTTTGCTGTAAAATGTGTCTTTAAACTGCGAGTCTCAGAGCCCAAAGCCTTTTTTCCCAGCTACTGACACTGGTTCTGTTTCAGCATAAGACAAGCAAAATCTCAAACGAAACAGACTAATCGCTGCTCTGAATCGTTTGAAAATATCACTGGGAATTTCAAGATGGAACCATGGTGGTTTATTACATGTCTGATAGGATGGCATTTTGTAGAAATGTAAAAGGCCCCGTCCAATAGAGAAAACAGAGATTTTTCTTCTCCATCTGCAAATAGCTGCAGAGAGGAATTCACATTTTTCTCTTGTCAGATCATTTGGTCCATTTGCATTTGCCACTTCAAATACAGATGCAGATGAGCCTTTCCTTTCATCTCTCACCCCCTCCCTGTCTCTCCACTCTTATGAAGTTTGCTGTATTTGATCACTTTAAGAAGGGAGCAGTCATGCAGACTTAGAAAAATACAGATAGTGAAGTGACTTTTTCTCTCCACGGAGTGACTGACACAACAAGTTAAAGTTAGCAAGATCAAATACACACTTCTTTACCCGTCATAAATCAAAACATGGCTTGATGGCTTGTTTTTTTTTTTTTTTTTCACCCTTTCCATTTAAATCTAAATCTTTGCATTTGGGGCCACTTTATGGCTTATGACTTTGGCTACATAATCAAACAAAAGCACATTTTGTATAAACACTACTAATAATTTGTCATTGTTGATTTTAATTTTTATACATGCTTGTGATTGTCTAACATTATTGGCTAGGCTCACATCTTTTGTGTGTACTCCTTTTACATTGCCATTGGTTCCTCTTGCTGACCTGTAGTTGCCTAATATGTTGGTGTATTTACTGTGTTTTCCACTGCTATTGTACTCTGGTTACTTTCCACCTCCGTGTCAACAAGAAATCTCTGATCTTTTTTGCATTGCTGAAGCAACAGACCGTCTGTGTCCTGTTTACACTGGTCATGTAATGCAAGTTTACTTGAAGATTATTTCTGAATGTTTGCTAAAATGCTCATCTATATCCAAACAAATTTAGCTTTAAAATAAAAACATTTGAATATGTGGATATATAGCCTCAGTGTCGTAAGAGCAGCCACAATGAACTGAAAGTGACCAGTTCTGTTTTATCTATAGAAAATTTCCATCGAAGAGATGAGAGACAAAAGCAGAATTAGGCATATCACTTGGAAATCAAATGGTTAAAATGCACTGGTGGCTTTACTTTAAGTCCTACAATGAAACATGACTGACTTTTGTGTTGCAGATTCTTTGTACAGTACAGCAGAGTATAGTCTAGGACAGGGTAGTGTAGTATATAGTTGGTGTCCATGTAGCCAGCCCATCCGCCCAGCATTTTATGGCTGAGGGGTTAAAACATCAGATTTTTTGAGCAGTTATAAATTATCTCCTCAACAGCAGTGAGATCAGTTTGTCACTGTTATTGTAGCCAAGTTTTGTTGTCATGTATTTATAACAACATAAGAACAGAAATCATCTCAGTGTGTCAAAATGTTTCTTAGAACAATATTTCTTCATTCAGAACAGAGACAGATACTCAATTTTTCAGTTTCTGTATAGAGTCTAGTTATACTAGGATGTGAGATTACTGTGTCAGAACATGATAAAAACTATTAGAAACTAAATCTAGGGCTGGGCCATATTATACCATTCACAGTAATACCGGTATAATGTTAGGCAACGATAGGAAAATGAAATATCGCGGTAGAATATGAGCAAAACGTGCATGCGCAGTGCCTTTGTTTTCATACACACATGGCCGATTGTTGAGTGAAACAGATGAACCAGAATTGGTTTGTAAAAATGGTGCAACTTCAGTGATGTGGAACTGGTTTGGTGTTTGTCCGTCAGATACACGACAAAGCACATTTTTTTGCAGAACATGCAAGCGGCCGTCGTTATTGTCGTATTTGTCGGACTAAGATGCTCTTAAATCTGGGAGTAATCTGGGTCCTAAACTCCCCTCTTCAGGTCAAACGAACACTGCACTGAGAGTTAAAAACTGTCTAAATTCTTTCATCTTTAATAAAACGATCAGCATTGCTGCTTTACCAGGTGTAACTATGAAGTTTAACTTCCAGGCATCCATGAAAACAAAATTTATTACATTTAACGGAGTTAGAAGTTAGCAAGAAGCTAGCGGAAGTTAGCTCGCTAGTTTCGCTAGTTACCTAAGCATGATATTGCATGTTCTGACTGAGAGATTTCTGAAAAAATTCAAACGTACAGCTCTGCTATCACTTCCAACACAAATGAAGACAGGAAACTAAACAGCAGTGACGTTTGTAGGGTTACTGAAGTTGGGCTACCTGGTATACAATGATGTGCTACGTGATCGCTAGCGACACAGCTATGTTAGCATAACATAAACAGTGAGGCTGGAGGACGAACACTAACACTTTTCCACTTATAAAAGTTAACGTTAAGGTTCCTGATAGTTAGAGACAAATGCAATCGCATGGCAGGATGTTGTAAACGGACCAAACTTCAGTCAGGAGAACAACTGAGATAATCCATCCACAATACAAGGTTAGTCATTAATATACTGCAACAACATGGGAATAGAGCAGCTGCCAGAGAATTCAACATTAATGAATCAAAGGTACAGAAGTGGAGGAAGCAAGAAGAATGAGTTTAATAAAGTTTGATTTATCTGACTGCTTTGTTTCGCTTAATGTGCCTTATAATCCCGTGCACCTTATGGTCCGAAAAATACGTACTGCACACTGCAGTTTAATGTTGCAAAGCACCTCTTTTTAACTTCAGTGGACATGGTTATGCTGAGGATATGTCAGCCCATTTCTTGTTTAAGTGAAAATAAATAGAAGGTTGTCTTTTTGCGCTAGTAATGTTGTGGAGTTGTATTTTGTCTCGCATCAATTATATCGTCAGTTATATCGTTATCGCAAATTTTCAAATATATATCGTGATAAATATTTTTGGCCATATCGCCCTGCTCTAACTAAATCCTTATCATTTATGCCATCTGAATTAAAAATAATAATAAAAAATACCGGTAGTCGCCAGTGCTGCCTCTCAGTTTCCTAAAAGTAGGATCTTTAGGTAGCAGAAGTCACTTGGAAACACAATTTTAAGAACACATAATTACCAATTCACTAACATAACTTAACCCACCCTCCTGCTTATTTTATATCTTTTGCCAGGTGTTCAAGAGTTTAACTATACTGTTAACTGTAACTGACATATTTACTTGTGCATGCAAGAGCTTAAAAATAGGTCCTTCCGACCCCATCAGGAAATGAGTGTGACTTTTGTTTTGTTTTGTTTTTTACTAGGCCTAAAAGGGAAAAAAGCCTTGCTTTCTTTGGTCCTGTGAGTTTTAGACCTACCAGTCAATTAAAAACAGTTTTCAATTGCCTGTCTGCCTCTGAAACAACTATGTCATCTGAAGCATTATCAAGCCTTAATGTATAAATGCTATCTAAATCACAATGTATTTGTACCAGAATTGTCATGACAGCATAGATAATCAAACAATGATTTTACATAATTACCTGTTACTTATGAAAGCTCTATTTCAATACACTTCTTATTTGTAATTTGAAGACCAAAAAATAATTATACACTTAAGTCTATGTACCATGGGAGTCAGTCCTTTGAACCTTATCATCATTTTGACTGCAGTAATACTGGCATAATATTCCCGCCTGTGTTTACACAGAAAGCAAAACACTGTAAATGAAACAAAGCGTGGAAAATCTTTTAACATTTCTGCTATCAAATTCTGTCCCGGCATGAAACTCGATACAATTACAACATTTGCATTCTTTCGCAAATGTAGCTGGGTAATTATGTCATTGGCATCAATGAGCCACTGTCAATATGTGACATATTGAAAATGATAAGCTAAATAACATAATGTTCTGCCGGGTGTGTCGTAAGTTTCCCTCGACAAGCGCCTTTGTTACTGGGACCAGTAATTTTAAGAAAGACCCCCATCAGAATCCATTGCTCAGTCTGCAGTATCTTTCCCAGAACAAACACCAATTGCAAAAAACCTACTAAAAATAAACCAAGAACAAACAAGAAGTCCTGAAAAAGCTGTTTAGAACAGCATACTATGTTGCAAAAAGTGAACTACCATTGCAAAGACTGCTAAATTTTGCCAAACTTCAAAAAGCAAATGTCCTAGATCTTGGTTCCACTTACCTCTTACCCATGATTTCAGTGGAAATTTCAAATTCAGGATCTGACACAGACTGATTCATGTTCTACACAGTTCTTACAAGTTCATAGAAATTTCTGTTCAATTAGAACCAAATGTTTGAGTTGATGATTGTAATTTTTATACAGTTGTTGTAATTTGTGCTTTAACTATTTTTTGATTGGTGTTTTGTTTCCTTTACAATATTATACATTGTAAAGGAAACAAAACATCAATCAAAAAATTGTCCTCTTTTTTAAATTTGCGCTACTTAAATTTATTTTGGGCTACCAAAAGAAAGAAGAGTGCCTGCCCGAAGGGCTACCAGGGATTTTGACATTTTGCGAGCCCTGTAAAGACTAGTTAGCCGTTAGCTGATTTGTTTGTGCAACTGTCAGTATGCTTCCTCTTTGCAAATATGATTCATTGTGGGAAAATTCCCTCCACTTGTAAGTCATTTTTAAATTGTTCTGTGTGGATTAACCAGTCATTCATGGTGGAACTGGTAACACTGAACAAAACTTGTGCAGAACTTTTCAGACATATTCAGTGTATATAACAGAAAGATGAGACTAGGTGTGTGTTTTTCTGCATCTCTGCCAGCAATCAGCACACTTGAGGTATAAAAGCAGAGTTGCTATGACTCATAGTACAAATAAAACAAATTCAGAAAAGCAAAACTGATTGAATGGAGGAAAAGGGGTGAAAAACCTTGCTCACAAAATAACCCTTCTTACTTCGTTCGTACTCTAATGGACAGTTGTACATTACCACTTAGGAACACAAATGGTATAAAAAGAAAGAAAAAAACCCTTACCATTTTATCTGTGAGGATGGGACTGTGCGCACTGTACTCTAGAAGGCTATGACTTTGCACATACACAATGAGATGTGCCAAGGAGAGCTACATTTAAGAGTCGTATGGTGAAACAAATGTGAGTCATGTGCCAAAGTCCCCCAGCCAGTCTTTTAAAGGGTAAAAGCAAGAAGACAGCTTGTTAGCTTGGGTGTATTAGGCTGACTCTAATTAAAGATCATTACTTGGCAAAGCACCAGTCACTGAAGGTTAGTCCCTTGTTTGTTTGTTGTAGTTAGCTGCACATGTGCAGACTGTACTGTCTAGCTTTTTCTGACACAGCAGACAGGATTAAAAATGAGGACAGGCAACAAGCAATGAGAGGAGAGTGAAAGGAGAACAAAAGTGGGAGAAATGAGATGATGAGGGAGAGGATGACAAGGTGGACAGCCTAAACAGCCTCAAGACAGTGGTGTGATTTGGGGGCAATGACTGTAATTTGGACTAGACTCAAATAGAGCACAAAAACTGAGGGAGCTACGTGAAAGAAGAGAAAATAGAGGACATGCAGAGACGGGACTGTTGAAAGAGCACTATAACAGTCCCTATGGCTAATCCAAAAACCAGCACTGACATAGTTAACTGAGGCCTTTCCAGCTCTAACGCATATATAAATGTTTTCCTTTGTTAAGAAATGATTCTGCTCCCCTCTTTTTCTCCTCCTTCTCTCCCACATTCACAACCTCAAATATATTTGTTTAATTACAGAAAAACACGATTCAGTTCCACAGTTTTAGTGGAAATGAGACATAATTTGGAGGATAAATATGTGCCAGTATGTACTCGTGATCAGTGTTGGTCAAGTTACTTGAAAAAAGTAATCAGTAATTAATTACTGATTACTCCCCCCAAAAAGTAATCCCGTTACTTTACTGATTACTTATTTTCAAAAGTAATTAATTACTTAGTTACTTAGTTACTTTTTAAAAACACGATTTACAACCTGAAGAGGTGATAAAGTGATAGATCTTTCAGCCCAATTCTACTTTTTCTACATAATCCATCATACAAAATGTAATCAAATGGAAAAGTCTCTTTTTTTAACTTGTTTTATCAGTTTTAATCTTTTAACTTTATGCATCAAGCAAAACATTTAATTATATGCAACATTCTCTGACTTGAATAAATTAGTTTAACATTTAAACCTATTTTCTACACATTCCAGCACATAAAATAAAATATTTTTTGTGTTTACACTCACTCTTTCAAACAGATGCAAGTAAAACACAGCAGAAAATAAATAAAGTCAAAGACTCAGCGGTCCTTTTGCTCTATTTTCACCTGTAAAGCAGGAGCAGGGTAGGCGGAGGGTTACCCTGGTGTAGGTGTGCTGCGGTCAGTTGAAGAATCCGCGCGAGTGTCTCTGTGAGTTTCCCATCACGTCGTAGCTACTCGGTACTTGCTCGGAAGTTTAGGGGTTTTTTTCGCTGTAAAAAGAAGTTTTCTTCCCACGCACGATGGACGCTAATGTTTTTGTCACTTTTTATGGAATCAAACTCAAAGTAAGGTCAGTACTTCCACACTTTAAACGCTGCACGCTCATACTCTCTCCCGCACTCGATATATTATCCATTGTTGATCTGCACACAGCTGCTGTCACCAACGTCGCACTTGCTTACGTCACTGTCATGAGACATTCTCGCAAAAAAAAATCACGGTTTTAGTAACGCAGTAACGCAGCGTTCCTACGGGAAAGTAACGGTAATCTAATTACCGATTTTGCAATAGTAATCCCTTACTTTACTCGTTACTTGAAAAAAGTAATCAGATTACAGTAACGCGTTACAAGTAACGCGTTACTGCCCATCTCTGCTCGTGATACAATTTTATTTAATAATTTATCAATACATTTTTTTTGGCTGAGCCTACACTTCACTGAGGAGCTGCAGCCAAATAGTGCTTGTTATAATTTGTTTTAAAAAAAAATGTGGTTCGAGATCTGGTAGTAGGATTTATTATTTGAATTTAGTATAAATGAAACAATTAATGATTTAATAAAGATGAAATGATCAACAGACTAACTGATGAGTAAAAGAATTATTAGCTGCAGCCCCAGAGACATGTATTACATCTTACTAGGGCTGTCAGAAGCACATATTTTGATTTAGTGACAGTGATGATCAGTCCAAAAAGAAAACAGCATTGGCTCTTTATATAATTACCACTTTGATACATTTAATTTGTAAAGGCTCAAAGCTAATTTTAGAAAACATTATGCCCTTTCAATAGAGCTGGCACAAGTGGTGAGAGTTTACATTGTGTATAGTATCTGGGAGATAAAAAACTGTCATTGTAGCGAAAATATTACTGATCAGTATGGGCGTCTATGGTCACAGTAAGCGGAGCCTGAATATCTGGCTCCAAAGAAAGAGAGGGGACAGTCCCTTGACATTTATAGGTCACCCTCTATGACCGCATTCTTGTAAGCATTTATTTATTTATTTATTTATTTTTAAACTGGACAGGCAGTGGGATTTGCACAACCATAGATGTGCACATAAGAGACAGACTCCTATGGAGATGTCAGCACATTTCCCCTGCAGTGCATAAACAAATATGACATATTGAAATCAAGACTACGAGACAAGTGAAGGAGGAGTTTGTAGCCGTGTAAAATCAGACAGGGTGATGCGGAGATGTGAAAGGGGTGTAGCTGAATGTCCCTGAAGTCCCCTGCCCCTCAGTGTGAACCTTCAGCCACTGTGAGCTGCAGCCAAGCATGGCATTACGTTAGCACGCCTTGGTGCATCTAACAGTGCCCCAAAAGTGAGCCCGGTTTCCTGCCACTAGTACGGCTAACCTACACACACTTTACTTGAGAAAAAAATATAACAAATAATACAGGGCCTCTCTTTGATCGATAGCTTCACTATCAAACGCAAGCAATATGACATTTTCAAAGCAGTCAATAACACTGTTGTCACTAATGTACTCATATCTGCCTTTTCAAAAAAACAAACAACAACAACAAAAACCAAAAAACAGCTTGATAGCCAATGCAAATCAGTGTAAACGCAAAAATATGGCCAATTAAAAGCCACATCCAATTTTGAACGCTGTGCAGTGAACAGCATTGTCAGAAAATGTGGTTTAACCCTATAGGTCACATTTTTGGGGGCTGCAAAACAAGCGGACTTCTTTTAAAAAGATGTCAGGCAATATTTGGATTTTTCCAAGATTTTGTGAACAACTGTCATGTAATTTTGTACTGCACATGACACAAGCCTACGAACAGCAGGACTCGGTAAAAATTGGTTACCTCGCTGAGAAGTTGGAGGTGTGAAGTATATCGCCTGCAGCTCTTCGTCTAAGAGGTCGCAGTGACTGTTCTTATAGTCCCGTGACGCTCTGCAATACTTCAAACTGATATGCTGCCTACAAAAATGCAGAAAATGTCCACTGTATTGTTTTGTAGATGCAGATGAATGTATGATAATGCTAAGTGCTACGCTCGGTAACAAAAACATATATATACAGCATTTGTTGTCATGATCTTGACATTTATTTAAATAGAAGTCAGAGATAGACATTTTAAATTAATGTTTATCAGTTTTAGAAATATCATCTTCCAGAAATATGAACTTATAAGATTTGCATGGGTAATTTACATCTTTGTAGGATGCAAAACAAGCCGTTTACTAAAGGCCATGATCAGCAATTTGCAATAAATGGGTAAAAAAAAAAAGCATACAATTATTCATAATATAAACAAATCTGTCCACCTGTATTATAAATAGAAATACACCTGGCAGATGGTTGTAGCAACCCGAGCTTTTACTCCTGCTTTACACTAATTATATCTACACGCAGGGTAATAGACTGCGAATGTTTCCTCATACAGGGACAGCATCACTTCCTGGGGCCTTGCTCTTCTCTCACTGCGTTTCCCACACAGCAAGAGAAAAGCAGACATCAGACACAAACACCGAAAGACAGTCTGACAGGCACACATCACTGCATAGAAGCAAACACAAGCGCACACATGCACAGTCCTTTTCCAATAAACACGGGCTATTTCACAGGTGTACGGACAGTGTACACTGCTGCATCTGGCATGAATTAAACATGCCTTGGTTTCAGGCTCAGCTACCTGTTGTTGTTGTTTGCGTGGTTACTGCTGTTAAATATCCCCAGCGGTCGTAGTCTTATGCATATGTATTTCCCCTCAGTGACTTCACACTAACTAAGGGTTTCTATCAGCCGCATTCTGCGGCAGTGTACACCTGTCACACTGGGGAAGGAAAATATTGATCCTTCACACATCCCCAGACACGAAGCTGAAACACACTTGCAAATGCATCCTTAGACTCAAAGACAGATAGAACTGCACTTTTCTGTTTGCTTTGAATCAATTGGTTATACAGAAAGTAAAATTACATTAAATCATTGACGGAGAAGAATTTTCCATCATAGGAAGAGCAAAAGTGACGGACTCCTTCTTGTTGTACACATTCCAGAGGATTATAGAGAACACAGCTGATCATTTGCGAAAGGCTTCTGTATCCATAAGACAGATTTGCAGAGAACACATATTCTGCTGTATTTTTTTCAGTGTCACAGAATGAGATATTAACAGCCATATTCAGATTCTTCACTACTGCCGGTGTGTGGACAACACAGACGTGTTGTTTTTCTTTTGTTAAAGTACATCTATTATGCTGTTCTTTATTTTCTATCATACATAAATTGTTATGGTGGTGGATAGTTACGTTGCCCAAGCAACATTTTCTATTCTAGTCTCCTCACACGTCATAGGAAAGGGATATCCTTTATATTCTCATCACAGGCACACAGCTCGGGCTGTCAGCACTGCAGCCCCACCCACCTGCTGTTTGCAAGGGGCAGCAAATAAGAAAGAGGCTGTTTTAAAGGAAGGGCGGTCCAAAGGGGAAACAAGCTAAAATGGTTGGTTTTGCACAGAAAATGAACTGAGGTGCTGCATCAAGGCCATGTACAAAGCAAATGGGAATTATTTAACACTATGAATCATACAAAGCTTTTTATAATTCACAGTAAATAGTTAAAAAAAAAAAAAAGGCCCTATATACAGGTGGTCATTTAACAACACTTCATCTGGGTAACATTATTCATTCACATCCATTATTCCAGCACAAGAGCTGATTAAATATTTCAACCTCCAACAGAGGACTTCCATTCTTCGTCTCTTTTGTATTCAACTAAGGTGTTTCTTTTTTGCCATTGTTTCTTACTGCCAGCTGAAGAGTTGTGTTTAACACTCAGGCTGACTCTGACAGCTCTCAATATGCAGGGCCAGTCCTGCCAAACAGACTTATGAATTCCAAACAGCCTGGAGTCATGCTCCATATTTCATTGAAGTTGAATATTTAAAAAGATCAACCCACTCAAAACCCTATAAAACCTATCGTTCTGGGGCCTTGTGTCCTAAAAATAAAATCGCATCTGCCATATCGCATTACAGACAGCCACATCAGCCTCCATCTCTTAACCATTTCCGTCTCTGTGTTCCTCCCTCTCTCTCTGACAAAACCCATCTGGTAACCAGCCTGTCTCCATCAACACAGGTTTCGGTCTTTCAAACAACTGTACACTTCTTCCCTCCTCCTTTATCTCATTCGCTTCCCTTTTCTTCCTTGCTGTCTAGAAATCACATTTTTGTTTCTTTGTTGGTGCTGCAACTCTCACCCCTCAACTGTCCTTCAACCTCATCTCTTCTTAGAGAATCACATAGACCACCAAGCAGGACAAAAAATGTTCTCCGTGTCCTTCCTACTGCAATGGAACTGGTTTGTTACTTCAAAAAGTGAACAAAAACATGACATTTGTCAAAACGCAGCAAAATTAGCTGAGAGACACTGCGATAGAGCTTGTCTGACAGCACAGCTTCACACAGATCAAGGTGGTCCAGACTGTAACTAATGGGGAAAAATCAACAACTCAAATTATGAGAAAAGTGTAGTGTGTTTCACTCCCACAACGCCCATAGCAGCCCTATATTTGCTTTGTCTGGCTGTAAAACAAAGATAACATATTTAAGCGTTAATTTATCTTGAGATTTGATATAATGTCATGAGCATAATGCACCATAACATTCATCTGCCTCACGGCTGTGGTCAGCAAACAGAACATAACATGTTAATATCAGAGTGCTTAGCGCAAATGTCACCAGTGATTGATTAAACATGGTCAAACTAAACCAAATACAAGGAGCTGCATGACTTACACTGACTGACGTCAAGTCTATTATGTTCTTCAGTCATTAGTCTTGTTAGATTTCCACCCTTCAAACAGTAATTTCACTTTGGTGTCCAAAAACAAAACCGCCCAGCTGTGGTAGGGCAAAAGGCAAAGCACACGCTGGAAATGCCTCTACAGACAGACAACCGCACAGTCTCATGCACATCCAATTTAGCTTCACCAGTTAACCTAATTGTGCATGTCTTTGCACTGTGGGAAGCTAGACTAGTCGGATAGAAGCACATGCCACATAGAAAGGCCCCAGCTGGCCAGACGGTTCAAACCTGGAACCATCTTGCTGTGAGGAGACGGTGCTAACCACTGCACCGCTGTGCTGCACCGCCATCTGATTCCCCCCCGAAAAAACAAAACAAAACACACAGACAAAAAAAAATGTACAACATTTACAGAGAAAAGCAAAAAGTACCCTTAAATTTGTTACACATTTCCAAGCTCAAAAGAGAGTAAGAGGCAGTGCTGTTGTTGTTATTAATGTTATTTAAAAAAATTATTGTGGGGAAAAAAAGCTATGATGAGCAGAGTAAAGCATCCAATGTAAGTGTTGCATGATGATTGAAAATTAATTTCAAAGGAACCGATGACAACAGTTCCAAGAGCTCTACAAATACAGTGCACACTACAGAGATTTTTGTATCTACTTACTGAATTTTTACAATATGCTAATTTTATGCTTCCACTTGATTTCAGATATAATCTTTGATGAATAAACATGACACACACATGCAAAAGCCTGTGGGCAGAAGCATGTGCATGCATCCACCCACCAGTTGGCAGGGAACAAATTAGATCATATCAACCCATACCAGAACCAAAATTAAAAGAAAAACAAAAAGGCAACGCTCAAAGCAGAGACGCTGCAAAAAAATAAAATAAAAATGGGATGTTGGTGACATGAAATGCTATTAATATAAACCTGTTAAATTTCTACACTGGGTGTTGACGTTGATTCAAATAAATCAATCAATTAATGACTAGCCAGCTCTATATAAGATGTGTTACATCAAGTGGAGGGAGAAGAAAAAAAAAAGGGGGGGGGGGGGAGCTTTATTGTTACTGTACCCTGGACAAACAGACAGACAAAGTCATGCAGTGTCTTAGCATCATGGTGAGTGGAAATTCTAAAGTGTTATGTCTGTGTATAAGCATTGGCCTGTCTCTCACTTTTCAGAAGCTTTATTCTCTGACTCATCAGTAAAAAAGGAAAACAAAATTCGCATGGCGGCCCCATCGCCATGGGGTAATGTTGCTACGCTCTCCTGCAACCACTGGAGCTCACTGACATATCAATGCAATTAGAGTCACGGCCGTGTCCCAGTGAAGGTCAGCTAGCACTACTCAGACTACCACACACTGAGAGAAACGCAGAGACAGCATGAGAGTGAGGAAGGCAGTCTGAGGAGAGGAAACAAATTAAGTGACAGGGCAGCATGGCTGGGTTTAGCTCAGCCTCTGTCCAGGGGCCTCTTCCTCTAACTCTCACACTGGCTTGGCAATTAAAAATACATGCATCAGTAGTCCACGAAACCCTCTGAAGAACATAATCATACATTTACACAAGCCATGCACATGCAAATAGGGAAAGCCAGTCTCCGCAATGTGTGCAGCGAAATGCATTCCACTTCATATTCCCTATGCATTTAGAACTGATGGCCAACCAGCTCTGTTGAATTCAATGAACCTCTAATCAATGCAGCACACAAATGATTCACTCAAATAGAAGGTTGTGCACTCATGGCTCAGGGGCACACGTCAAACCCAATCACCTCGAAAGGTATGGATCTGTCTAAAGAAAACTGTAGTTCATCACACTCCCAGTCCTCGGCAAGACAGACATCAGTAAGCCAAGGACAGTGGTGTTGATGAGATTGGCCCATATTGATTTTAATCCATAGAGGACTTCTGTGCTTTTCAAATGAAGAAACATATTTAAACCAAAAGTCTCATTTCATTGCTAGCTGTCAGCAAACACCCAGGTTTCCTGTAGCAGTGACCTCAATATATGCACATGCACATATATGTAAGAAATAAATCATTAACTCAACTTCCAAGCGTGCACAAAAATCCTATCACTCTTACAGCACATCTGTTTAATATCTGTGCATGTACTGATGGTTTGGCAAGAAAGCATCCTTAGCAGATCTGGCCTCAGGGACAAGTGCAGCACTTTAAGTGTGTCATCCATCTTATTCCTTCTGAAAGCTCCCATGGGGGCCATAGCAATCTATGCTCCCCTCAGACATGTTCTGTGTCTCGACAGTCTGTAGAGGCTGCAGCAGTGTGGACAATAGAATGGGTTAATCTTGTAAATAGTCGGCTAAGGAACATTGCCAAGCAGGTTATGACATGGTTAAAGCATAGCCAATATGCAAGAGAGGCTTGAAATGAAATTGTGCACACAAAAAAGCATCACAAAAGGCCGTCCTAACAAATTATCCGACCTGGACACGTATACATTTTTTTTCTCGTTCAATGCTCAAGTTATCCTTGACCTACAAAAACACATGGAGCAGATGAGAAACACGAGCCGTTTGTTGCCAGGTTATACATGGTAATGGTTAAAATCCACTTTTGCATCTTTCCCATATTTCTCTCTCTCACACACACACACACACACACACATACGTACACACACACACACACGTATATATACACACACATACGTATATATACACATACATACATACATACACACACACATACACATACACACATACACATACACACACGCACACACACACATACATGTATATCTGCGTGTGTTGTGTCTGTGTGTGTATACTTACATATATATATATATATATGTAAGTATTTATAAACCTTGAAAGAAGTAAAAAGGAAACGCATGTGTGTGTTCACACACACACACACACACACACACACACACACACACACACACTCAGAGGGTGTCACAATTCACCAAGTGAGATCGATGTGCTGGGCTTAATGTCTAAGATGCAGCTGCATCGATTCAAACTGGTTGAATCACGGCAAAGCTGGGAGGGAATCACAGCTGAATCGATGCAAGTATTTCTGTATCAGAAAGGCCTGATATGACAAGCATATCTTTTTTAAAGCAGCTAATCATGTCTGTTATTCTTTGTGTGTCACTCTCTTGCCGGTCTTGTCAGTTCAGTGAAGTTCAGTTCATTACCAGGCTTTGCTTAAAAAGGGCTACACTGACCTATATTATTTTGTCAAGTGGTATGGTGAAGCACAATGCTAACAACAATGCAGAATGATTATTTATGATAAGGTTGTAAAATGTAATTAGCAATGACTTAATGCACAGCATTTTAGGAATTATTCACTTACAGTTAGATAGGCTGTGAATGAGGATGATGATGGATAAAAGAATGTCATTGATTTCAAAATAATGGCATAATTACAATTAACACCTTAGATTTTGCATTTTCCTTCACAACGTACTCTTACATACAAGTTAAATCAGGTTTAGTCATGAGTTTTGCCTTCTTTTTTTTTGGTTTTGCATTACATTAATGTCAGAACATGACATGCACACCTGGATTTTAAACCTGCACAGTTGTGTTATTTATTCAACACAGTCAGATGTACAAAACAACTACTAGATGTCTGTTTGTTTTCTTTAATCAGCCAATGAATAGAACAATGGCTCAGTGTGACACTTCAGAGCATGTGCCTGCAGCACAATCCTTGTTGTAATTATCACAACATCCATCAGCAAACACACACAAGACAAACACAGGAATAAAGAAGAAATCGAGGGGGGAAACAAACAGTAAATAACTTCTGAAAGCACCATGACAGCATGTAACACCCTCTGCCTGGGTACAATCAGGGAAGCTTTGGTGCTGTTGTCTGTTGCTAGCACTGATCAGACAGGAGATATAAAACAGGGGGAGAGAGCAGGGATATCTAGCCATATTTGTGCCTGACTGCTTTAGAAAGTTGGCTACTTCCGGGTATAACAGGCTCATTATTATTTAAGAGAGAGAAATAGTCAAGCCAAACATGGACCTCTATACACCCGCTGAACGAGATCAAAAACACACGAAATGCATGTATTTCAGTGTGATGAGAAATGTGTTTTGTATAAACAGAGGGACAAACAAATAATGAGTAGTGCAACTGGAATATGAGGGTACAGGACAGAGGCGTAAAGGAAGGTATTTATTACTGAAACTCCAGCCCTGTCTGACAGTGTAGCCTTGGTTTTTTATTTTTTTTATTTTTAGAACATGCCACATTAGCAAATGGAACATCAGACCCCAGCAAAAGCAATTATGCAAAAATCCAGAGGATTCAACGGCTACATGTCTGCTTTCAGATGAGGACAGAGAATGTATTCCATGTCCTACAATAACAAGCAACAGGCGCCAGAAAAGGAAAATGCAGTGGGTGTAAATGTGACCAGTCCTGAACATTTTTCATATTAAATTACACCGGTCCTAATACATATTTACTAGTATCCAAAGATAGGCTATCAAAAGAGAAATTAAAAATAATTATTAGCGACCTTTAACCGCATTGTGTTGGTTTTGTGTGACAGAAATTATCAATTTCAGCAGAGAAAACACAGTTGAGATGACTTAATCAAAGTCTGAAGGAAAGTCTCTATCTTCTATTTCCCCAACTAACACGAGCCAGCAAAGCAATAACATTGATTGTGCACCTGTGAAAACAGTCTTTATTTCAGCAAGTCTTTTTGTCTGTAGGTTAACTGACATGAACCAATCCATTCTCTGACACCAGCAGACACCACTCATTACAGTGATCCAGAAAACTGATCTTCTGATGGAAACATTCTTGCAATCAATGGCGCCTCCCACACATTCGAAAGCAGGAAACAGAAGATAAGGCTTACAAGGGTTAAAGTAATAGAGAAATACCACGGAAAGAGAGATAGAGTGACAGAGACCGAGAGACAGTATACTAGGTAATGGAAAAGAGAACAAAGTAAGCAAAGATTGCACTGAAATCTGGCTTATAATACATCCATGGTTACAATTACAGCAGTCACTTCAGTAATGCTGCCCTCTAACTCTGTCTGTGCACAAATCAGATTTTGTTTGCACTGATTTCATATCTGCCAAACCACTTGGCGAGGAGGGCAAGCTTACATTGTTATTGGAATTGCTTGAGTCTGGACATAATCAGACATCTCTAAATCCAGAAGGACGATAACAGGAGAAGAACCAGCTTACATATCCGGTAAGATCCGAGGGTATTATCCTGTTGTACAGCATGCACAAATTCAGCACTGGTTTGCAAAAATAATCTTGTTCAGATACAGATGGATGATGATGGCATGCATTAGAGATGGGTTTTGCTTGAGCTAATTATCATGCAAATAATCAGGCCAAATTAAACATGTTTAATAAGAAAGTCTTTAAGAGAAACCTGAATTAATGGGATCTGTTACCAAAATCTAATTAAAAATCCCACTTACGCTAATAACTAAAAATACGGCCTTGGAAAATACACTTTTAACTGCATACTGTGTGGCTCAATTCATGCGTACACCCTTTAAATCTTTGTTGTTTATTTAATATACATCTTCAATAAAGATCAACAAACAGTTTATGTAGATATTTAATGACTGGACATCTAACAACATAATGCAAGTATGCACACTTGTATTTTAATTTCATGGCAGCTGCAGATTTTTAATGTGGCACAAATTTGTTAAAAGCTCAAATCTCCTACCCTTAGTGTTTTTGGATGATCCTACTTACTTTATGAGGACAAACCAGACAACCAGATCCGTTTTTAAGCCTTGAATATTTTTAATGTCTTTAAAACCACAATGTGAGCGAGGATGGGTCTGCAGAGATGTGCAATGATGAATTTAATTCATTAGTATTTAAGACAATTACTCTCATTAACACTTATGTTAGACTAGTTTGCACTGAGATGGAATGCTTTAATTAAGCAAAGCACAGGTAGTTAAATTATGTGTAGCTACAAAGTTTGAAAGCGAGACGAAACATGGCTGTCGATCAAACACTGAACTATTCATTATTTAAATTTTATATACTTGTGTTCCTGTGCACTGACAAGCATTTGCAGCTCAAAAGCTTTAAATGTAATTTAAATGCCTTTTCCTATAGAAATACCACTAATGAAATTATATTGAATTGAATCGCTAAAAAGGAGTACGGTACTAGAACTGTGACTCTTTAAAAAGTAGGGTTTAATTTAAGCAGTCAAATTCATGTTTGAATGACACCAAAACGACAGAAAGAAATTACATATTTAAGAAATGATGTTTCTGAAAACAGACCATCTCTCAAATGATGGGATTAACTACAAATATCCGTTTTGTTTGTTGTCCTGAAAGAAATTGGGTTGTAATAATCAAGGGCTACACAGAATACTCAGCTGAGTTACATATACAGGCGCGCGTGCGCACACACCCTTATAAACAGGTATACATGAAACAGAACCAGTGCAATCAACACAGACACCCTCTGGCACATGCTGCTGTGTGGTGCTGGTTGGTGGCTACTAATGGTTCATTGCCACAGGTGGGTGGAGGAGAAGAAAGAGAGAGATGATCTTTGTAGAGCTCATGTTTTCTGCTCAGCATGCACACAGTCACTGCTGTGAATAGGGGGAAAAAAGTGGAAATCTAGAAATTAGAAAAAGAAAGCCAAAGGAAAAATGACAGCCTGAAAAAGTCACATTTTTCACTTCTTCTCATGGGAAGATGAGTGCAGCTTATGCCATTTAATACCACTTTTTTCTCCATGCATGCATAAGCGAACTTCCTACAGTATAAATATACATCTTTTCTGTTCATCACATGAACATGAACAAGAGAACTAGACACAGCTCTAGCTTATGAATCTTTTAAGTTCAACTACCTGGATATCATTATAAGCTGATTAGATGACCTGTTTGATACAGCTGTACGGATGCAGTATTGCAGTGGTAAAATGTCTCCAAGACACAGACAAGCATACACAGATAGACATCGTGCTAATGTCTCCTCCTCTGTGGCCCTTTTTTCCCTCTTTTTTTCCCAAAATGCTGGTGGCATTTCATGCAGGAAGACTGTGACGAATCTTGACAGTATCTCCCTAGTTGCTGCTCCTCCTCCCTCAGCCACTATCTGTCATGCGGGAGGTGTTTGAGTGGCAAATATGGGGAAAAATAATACATATATATACTTTTGGTGTGAGGGCATTTGATTTTGTATTAACCGAGAAGAAAAAATATGAGGTCTTTTTCTTTTGTCTGCATAACTACAGATGTGTAAATTTAAAGTACAATTATTATCAGTATTTAAGAGAGAAACATGTGGATGGGAAAAGGGTTTGAGAGAATGATGGAGGCAGATGAGTGGGAGAGAATGGGAAGTGAAAAGTGCACAGTCTGAAAAGGCACAAGGAAGGTGAAAAGGAGAGTGGGATTTATTTTCACCTGTCAACAGCACTTAAAGCCATAAACACATACAAAGCTTCTGCTTCGGGGCACTGGGACAATATTGGTCATGCTGTGTGTTTGTGTGTGTGATGGATGATTCTTCACGTTTATGTTGTTTGTCATCAGGGTGTTGACCATGTCAGAACCTGGTCTGAGTCTAATCCTCCTTGAGAAATCATGAACGCATGGCTAACAGTTCACTGGTTGTCCCTTTTTACACTGGTGCAAAGGTAACTGATTCTGGAGGGCAATATGGGCATCCTTCCACAAACAGCAGGGGTGACAGGATCAGTATCAAGGACTGATTTACAATCTATCCATACGATGTTATTTTCCGAGCGCCACAGAGACCTCACAAAGACTATTTCTAATAATAAACAATTCTTATCATGCTCTTTTAGCATTTTAATGGGAATAAAACATAGGAGAGAGAATAATTGATGAAGATGACTGACTGAACGCTGAAAATGAGGCTTTCTTCTACTTTGGATCAAAGGAAATAGAGGAAACTAATATGACAAATTGACTTAATCCATCTTTATGAAAATCTTTCTGTGACGGTGTGGTATCCAAACTGAGCTGAGGTGAATTAAATACTGTAAATAATGATTAGCGTCTATGTGGACAGTGCCCCAGGCACTTTTGACCAGAGCGTAGAGAAAAAATGGCCAGCAACGCTTTCAAACAGACACAGTCTTCTCTTTACAGTCTGGCCAATTAACGGAAGCAAGGAAATTTAAATTCACAGTCGAGAGACGCACCCGTGTCTGTGCGAGTGTGAACACGTGTGTGCGAGTGAGGCAGAATTTGACAATTACGAGTGCGCTTGAGAAAATGAAAAGGAAACCGCAGGTGTTTTATATCATTTGTCATCACAGTTGCAAGTAAAACATGAATTTGTGCCGTGTGTAATGAACAGTATGCAAATCCTCACTCAGTTTGCAGTTACTCTCTCTGACTGGAATGAAATATGCTGTTAAGCAGTGA